>NW_027361910.1:7177500-9577500 GCF_039654945.1 Dendrobates tinctorius | reverse complement strand
GAGGTAAAGATTGCAAATGCTGGGGCCCTGCCCAAGCAAGGGGGGCCCACTCGTGGGTGTCAGTACTGGCACTGGGCCCCTCATAGTACAGCGGTGTGTCTGACGGCGGGTGTGCACCACCACCGTCAGAGACACTTGATTGCACTATGAGGGACCCTGTGCCAGTGCCCGCGCCCAAGAGTCGGCCTACCCACCTGTCCAGGGCAACGGCACTCGCACGGTGTCGTGCGGTAGGTGGTGACCCCGGCCATGGGGGGGGGGCAGCACAGTTAGGGAGTTTTAGAAAGTGGCATATGTTGATGTTGGACATTCAGCTAATGCAAAAGGCGAAATAGGTGAAGTACCAGGAAGAGGTGGACCAAAGCAAGCCATTTTTCTGTCACCCTATGTGTCATCAGGGGAAGGTGGGACAAAATCCTTGGAAACCCATGCGTGGTTCATTTTAATGAAGGTTAGATCATCCACATTTTGGGTTGACAGACGGGTCCTTTTTTCTGTCAGGATTGATCCAGCTGCACTGAAGACTCTTTCCGATAGCACACTTGCAGCTGGGCAAGCGAGCTCCTGTAAGGCATATTGGGCCAATTCAGGCCAGGTGTCCAGTTTAGCGGCCCAATAGTCAAAGGGGAATGACCTGTGTGGGAGAACATCGATATGGGAGGAAAAGTAGTTTGTAACCATAGTTGACAACTGCTGTCTCCTGTCACTTTCCATCGATGCAGTATTACCAGTTGTGTGAGCGGTATTTTGAAAAATCAGTCCACAACATTGTCATGAAACCCCTGTCTCCAACGCCACTTCTGCTGTGTGCACCACGAACACCTCTGCCAAGCTGCCTCCGGCCCGTACGGCTCGTGTGAGAACCATCACCGCTGCTGTGTGCTGGGAATGCCTCAAGCAACCGATTTACCAGAGTTGCTTGTTTATTAGCCAATATTAGGTCAAGGTTCTCCTGTGGCATGATGTTTTGTAATTTGCCTTTATAGCGTGGATCCAGGATGCTGGCCAACCAGTAGTCGTCATCGTTCATCATTTTGGCAATGCGGGGGTCCCTTTTTAGGATCCGCAAGGCATAATCTGACATGTGGGCCAATGTTCCCGGTGTCAATGATGCACTGCGACTGCTGGGTGAAGGAGCACTTTCTGGCAAATCCACATCCCTCCAGTCACGCACAAACCCTGTACCAGACCTTGCCACGCCAACATTTTCACTTGCCCCACGAGATGCATCCTCCTCCCCTAAGTAATCATCCCCATCATCATCATCCTCCTCCTCTTCTTCCTCCACCTCGTCCAGGAGAGGTCCCTGAGCAGACAATGGCTGAATGTCATCAAGGATTCCCTCCTGCTCTTCCTCCTCATCAACATTGGCTGCAGACGCCTGCTCCTTAAGGTGCGTCAAAGTTTGCATGAGCAGACGCATAAGTGGGATGCTCATGCTTAGGATGGCGTCATCTGCGCTTACCAGCCGTGTGCATTCCTCAAAACACTGAAGGACTTTACAAAGGTCTTTCAGCTTCGACCACTGCACACCTGTCAACTCCATGTCTGCTCTCAAAGGCCAAAGTATCCTCCCACAAATGCATTATGGCCTGCCTCTGCTCGCACAGCCGCTCCACCATGTGCAGGGTGGAGTTCCACCTTGTTGCAATGTCGATAATGAGGCGGTGGTTGGGAAGGTGGAGCAATCGCTGCAGCTTCTGCATACGAACGGAGTGTACAGGCGACCGGCGGATGTGCGCGCACAGTCTTCGCACCTTCTGGAGCAGGGCTGTTAACTCCGGATAATTTTTGAGGAAGCACTGCACCACCAGGTTCAAGGTGTGAGCCAAGCAAGGTATGTGGCTGAGTTTTGAAAGGGCTATGGCTGCCACAAAATTACGGCCGTTATCACTAACTACCTTGCCTGCCTCAAGATGTACACTGCCCAGCCATGACTCAGTTTGTCGCTTCAAGTACTCGGCCAGCACCTCGGCGGTGTGTCTGTCGCCCAAACACATCATCTGCAACACAGCCTGCTGACACTTTCCACTAGCTGCTCGATAGGGGGACACATCGTGTGCAACAGTGGCAGCTGCAGATGGAGTGCTCGTACGACTGCGCTCTGTGGACGAGCTTTCGCTTCTGGAGGAGGAGGAGGAGGGTCGAACGCCTACAGCCAACTGTTTCCTATACCGTGGGCTAGGCAGCACTGTCCCACCACCGCTGTCCCCTGTGGACCCTGCATCCACCACATTAACCCAGTGCGCAGTGATGGATACGTAACGGCCCTGGCCATGCCGACTGGACCATGCATCAGTTGTGAGGTGCACCTTTCCGCTCACTGACTGCTTGAGTGCATGGACAATGCGGTCTTTCACATGATGGTGGAGGGCTGGGATGGCTTTGCGAGAGAAGAAGTGGCGACTGGGTAGGTCATAGCGTGGTACTGCATAGGCCATGAGTTAGCGGAAAGCTGTGCTTTCCACCAACCGAAAGGGCATCATCTCAAACGAGATTAGTTTGGCAATGTGGGCCTTCAAACCCAGTGTACGTGGATGAGAGACTGAGTACTTTCTTGACCTACTCATAGTGTCCGGGAGGGTGAGCTGGACTTGAGAGCTGCATATGGTGGAAGTAGCGGTGGACAGGGTGGACTGAGAGAGGGTTGATGATGGTGATGGAGTTGGTGTTCTTTCTGATGGCCTAGAATCAGTCTTTCGTTGATATAACAGTGGGATTCCCTGACTGCTGTGGTCTTGCAACGACACCTCAACATTTGCTGCTGTGCTAACCGGTGGGCTTACAGTGGGGGAAACAATGTAGCGTTGATGACTACCTTCGTTGTGATCAGTTGCACATGTGGCACTTGAGGTTTGGTGTTGTGTCCACGCTTGCAAGTGCATGCTGGTTAAATGTCTAAGCATGCAACTGGTATTCAAATTTTTCAGATTTTTCCCTCGTCTAAAGGTCTTTGCGCACTTCTTACAGATAACCTTGGCCTGATCATGAGGATTTTGTTCAAAAAAGTGCCACACTGCACTCTTCCTACTTTGGCAGACATTTTGCGGCCTAGCACGCTGTGATCTTTTGACCCTCTGGACAAGCTGTCCAGCAACTCTTTTGATGTTTGGAACCTGTCTTTGGAGTGCTCCGGGCCTGCCAGATAACAGCTGTTGCGATGTCGATGTCTGCTGTGGATGCTCCTCATCTGAGCTATTGGAAGCAGCACCCTCTTCCCCCAATGGATGCCAATCTGGGTCAACAAATGGGTCATCCATCACCTCCTCTTCTATGTCATGTGCACCTTCCTCTGTGTCACCGTGTATGGTGGTATAGTGTGCGGGAAGGGGCACCTGAGTCTCATCAGGGTCAGAATCTGGCTCTGTACACTGCGAGGACAATGTAGTGCTCTGAGTGAATGTACCAGCAGAATCATCCATCAGCGGCTGTGCATCAGTGCACTCCATGTCAGATTCATCTTGGCCTGGGTAATTCACCATTTGACTTGATAATCCAGGCATGGTATGTGAAAACAGCTCCATGGAGTAATCAGTAGTATGGCCTGCATCATCCTTCAATCTTGGTTGGGGTGAAGGACACAAGGAAAGGTGTGGTTCATGAACATGAGCCTCCAATGACGACTCAGTGCTTTTACTTTTTACAACTGAAGAAGAGGAGGCGATAGAGCTGGAGGCTGAGTCAGCAATGTAAGACAAAACTTTTTCCTGATGCTCTGGCTTTAAAAGCGGTTTGCCAACTCCTAGAAAACTAAGCGTTCGAGGCCTTATGTAGCCAGACGATGACGCAGGGTCAGCACCTCCTGCATTCGGTCCTATTTTGCTCTTGCCACTACCATCAGATCCACCACCAACACCATCATTACCAGCTGCCAACCCCCGCCCAATTCCACGGCCTCTTCCACCAGCCTTCCTCATTTTTGGTAGAAATGTAGACAAAATCCAACAAACTATATAGTAATGTAAAACAAGGTACAAGGTGTCTATAGGACAGGGGAGATTTTGAATTTCTGCACACACTTTTGGACACTGGACACTTTTGGATTGTGTGAGGCCCACTGATATCTGAGCGCTATGTGACAGGCTCGATGGCACAGCTGTGACCAAAGTGACGAGAGGATAAGGGAGATTTTGAATATCTGCACCCACTTTTGGACAGTGGACACTTTTGGATTGTGTGAAGCCCACTGATATCTGAGCGCTATGTGACAGGCTCGATGGCACTGTTGTGACAAAAGTGACTAGAGGATAAGGGAGATTTTGAATATCTGCACACACTTTTGGACACTGGACACTTTTGGATTGTGTGAGGCCCACTGATATCTCAGCGCTATGTGACAGGCTCGATGGCACTGCTGTGACAAAAGTGACTAGAGGATAAGGGAGATTTTGAATTTCTGCACACACTTGTGGACAGTGGACACTTTTGGATTGTGTGAGGCCCACTGATATCTGAGCGCTATGTGACAGGCTCGATGGCACAGCTGTGACAAAAGTGACTAGAGGATAAGGGAGATTTTGAATTTCTGCACACACTTGTGGACAGTGGACACTTTTGGATTGTGTGAGGCCCACTGATATCTGAGCGCTATGTGACAGGCTCGATGGCACTGCTGTGACAAAAGTGACTAGAGGATAAGGGAGATTTTGAATTTCTGCACACACTTGTGGACAGTGGACACTTTTGGATTGTGTGAGGCCCACTGATATCTGAGCGCTATGTGACAGGCTCGATGGCACAGCTGTGACAAAAGTGACTAGAGGATAAGGGAGATTTTGAATTTCTGCACACACTTTTGGACACTGGACACTTTTGGATTGTGTGAGGCCCACTGATATCTGAGCGCTATGTGACAGGCTCGATTTCACTGCTGTGACAAAAGTGACTAGAGGATAAGGGAGATTTTGAATTTCTGCACACACTTGTGGACAGTGGACACTTTTGGATTGTGTGAGGCCCACTGATATCTGAGCGCTATGTGACAGGCTCGATGGCACAGCTGTGACAAAAGTGACTAGAGGATAAGGGAGATTTTGAATTTCTGCACACACTTGTGGACAGTGGACACTTTTGGATTGTGTGAGGCCCACTGATATCTGAGCGCTATGTGACAGGCTCGATGGCACTGCTGTGACAAAAGTGACTAGAGGATAAGGGAGATTTTTAATATCTGCACACACTTTTGGACACTGGACACTTTTGGATTGTGTGAGGCCCACTGATATCTCAGCGCTATGTGACAGGCTCGATGGCACTGCTGTGACAAAAGTGACTAGAGGATAAGGGAGATTTTGAATTTCTGCACACACTTGTGGACAGTGGACACTTTTGGATTGTGTGAGGCCCACTGATATCTGAGCGCTATGTGACAGGCTCGATGGCACTGCTGTGACAAAAGTGACTAGAGGATAAGGGAGATTTTGAATATCTGCACACACTTTTGGACACTGGACACTTTTGGATTGTGTGAGGCCCACTGATATCTGAGCGCTATGTGACAGGCTCGATGACACTGCTGTGACAAAAGTGACTAGAGGATAAGGGAGATTTTGAATATCTGCACACACTTTTGGACACTGGACACTTTTGGATTGTGTGAGGCCCACTGATATCTGAGCGCTATGTGACAGGCTCGATGACACTGCTGTGACAAAAGTGACTAGAGGATAAGGGAGATTTTGAATATCTGCACACACTTTTGGACACTGGACACTTTTGGATTGTGTGAGGCCCACTGATATCTCAGCGCTATGTGACAGGCTCGATGGCACAGCTGTGACAAAAGTGACTAGAGGATAAGGGAGATTTTGAATTTCTGCACACACTTGTGGACAGTGGACACTTTTGGATTGTGTGAGGCCCACTGATATCTGAGTGCTATGTGACAGGCTCGATGGCACTGCTGTGACAAAAGTGACTAGAGGATAAGGGAGATTTTTAATATCTGCACACACTTTTGGACACTGGACACTTTTGGATTGTGTGAGGCCCACTGATATCTCAGCGCTATGTGACAGGCTCGATGGCACTGCTGTGACAAAAGTGACTAGAGGATAAGGGAGATTTTGAATTTCTGCACACACTTGTGGACAGTGGACACTTTTGGATTGTGTGAGGCCCACTGATATCTGAGCGCTATGTGACAGGCTCGATGGCACTGCTGTGACAAAAGTGACTAGAGGATAAGGGAGATTTTGAATATCTGCACACACTTTTGGACACTGGACACTTTTGGATTGTGTGAGGCCCACTGATATCTGAGCGCTATGTGACAGGCTCGATGACACTGCTGTGACAAAAGTGACTAGAGGATAAGGGAGATTTTGAATATCTGCACACACTTTTGGACACTGGACACTTTTGGATTGTGTGAGGCCCACTGATATCTCAGCGCTATGTGACAGGCTCGATGGCACTGCTGTGACAAAAGTGACTAGAGGATAAGGGAAATTTTGAATTTCTGCACACACTTGTGGACAGTGGACAATTTTGGATTGTGTGAGGCCCACTGATATCTGAGCGCTATGTGACAGGCTCGATGGCACAGCTGTGACAAAAGTGACTAGAGGATAAGGGAGATTTTGAATTTCTGCACACACTTGTGGACAGTGGACACTTTTGGATTGTGTGAGGCCCACTGATATCTGGGCGCTATGTGACAGGCTCGATGGCACTGCTGTGACAAAAGTGACTAGAGGATAAGGGAGAGTTTGAATTTCTGCACACACTTGTGGACAGTGGACACTTTTGGATTGTGTGAGGCCCACTGATATCTGAGCGCTATGTGACAGGCTCGATGGCACAGCTGTGACAAAAGTGACTAGAGGATAAGGGAGATTTTGAATTTCTGCACACACTTGTGGACAGTGGACACTTTTGGATTGTGTGAGGCCCACTGATATCTGAGCGCTATGTGACAGGCTCGATGGCTCAGCTGTGACAAAAGTGACTAGAGGATAAGGGAGATTTTGAATCTCTGCACACACTTTTGGACACAGGACACTTTTGGATTTTGTGAGGCCCAATGAATATCTGAGCGCTATGTGACAGGCTCGATGGCACAGCTGTGACAAAAGTGACTAGAGGATAAGGGAGATTGGATTGCTTTTAAAAAAGCAGTTTGCGGAGCAGTGGGTAAACAGCAATGCCAGCCTGTCAGGAAGCCTTAGAAGGCAGCCCAACAACCAACACCACTGATACACCACTATATAGCCTCCCCTTGCACTGCACACACAGTGACTGGTGTGTTGTGCAGGCCAAATTGCTAGCAGCAGAAGCAGTTTTTTTGTCTTCTTCCCTGCCTAACGCTCTCCCTACAGAATCAGCAGCAACCTCTCCCTATACTAAGATCGGCAGAAGTAAGATGGCGGTCGGCGTGCACGCCCTTTTATACCCCCTGTGACGCCCACCAAAGCAAGCAAATCACTTGCATGCCCTTCGGAAAGATGGTGGTGACCCGTGCCTATGTCATCACGTTGCCCACAGTGTCCGTGGATCCTGATTGGCTGAAAAAGAGCGCAAAACAAACTTTTGAAACGCGACTTTGGCGCGTAAGTCGCCGACCTCGTGGCTGACCTCATCCTAGGGTCGGGTTTCATTTCATGAAACCCGACTTTGCCAAAAGTCGGCGACTTTTGAATTTTTTCGACCCGTTTCGCTCAACTCTAATACTAAGTATTAATCTAGCTTTATTTTAATCATGCCCAATCCCATTTAACCCATTTCTTACATCAGATGTACTATTCCGTCCATGTGCCCTGGGCCTGTCTGACCATGGACGTAATAGTATGTCTCAGCGATTGGCCGCACACACAGGTGGTGTGCAGCCGATCACGGCCAGGTGTCAGCTGATACTCACAGCTGACACCTGGCACTAAGTGCCAGGAGCAGTCAGAGATCACTCCTGGCACTTTAACCCCCAAAATACTGCGATCGAACATGATCGCAGCATTCCGGAATCGGAGACCTCGTGGCATGACGCGGGGTTCCGATCGCTGTCATGGTAACCCAATGTCGTCATGATGACATACGGGTTAACAGAGCTGAGAAACTTCCTGGTCATGTGCAGTGCATGATCAGGAAGTCTCTAGTGTGCAGTAAGTGCAGCGCTGACAGCTTATATAGTATGCAGATGCTGCTTCATCTGCATGCTATAGAAGCAATCAGCCAGCAAAAAATGATTGTCCCATAGAGGGACAAAGGGTAAAAGATAAAATAAAGTAAAAAAAAATAAAATAATTGTAAAAAATATTTAAAAAATAATAGTAAAAATCTAAACAATATAAGTGCACATATTTGGTATCGCTGCATCCGTAATAACCCGTAATGACCCAACTTATAAAACTGTTCCACTAGTTAACCCCTTTAGTGAACACCATAAAAAAACAAGGCAAAAAACAATGCTTTATCATCTTACCGACGAATAAAAAGTGGAATAACACGCTATCAAAAAGATGGATATAGGCAGATATGGTACCAATGAAAACTTCATCTTGTTCTGCAAAAAACAAGCCCCCATACAGCTCCATCACTGGAAAAATAAAAAAGTTATAGCTCTCAGAATAAAGTGATGCAAAAATAATTATTTTTTATATAGAATAGTTTTTATTGTATAAAAGCGCCAAAACATGAGGTATCGCTGTAATCTTACTAACCCGAAGAATAAAACTGCCCATCAATTTTACCACACGCGGAATGGTAACTCCCCCCAAAAAAGAAATTCATGAATTGCTAGTGTTTGTTCATTCTGCCTCCCAAAAATCAGAATAGAAACCAATCAAAAAATATCTTGTGCCCGAAATTTTTACCAATAAAAGCGTCAACTCGTCCCGCAAAAAACAAGACCTCACATGACTCTGTGGACCAAAATATGGAAAAATTATAGCTCTCAAAATATGGTGATTTTAGTGTGTGACAGCAGCCAAACAGAAAAACCCGCTATAATGCCTCTTTCACATGTCAGTGTTCGTGTGTGTAATGCGTGTGCCGCATCAGTTCTACAAGGACATGCGCCAGGAAAGAAGCGTTACAGTAAGCACTGTTCCCCAGCGCCAGGTACTGAACACAGCTCTCATCATTCTCCCCTGCTCTGCCAGCGACAAGCACAAGCAGGGGAGAATGATGAGAACCATGTTCAGCACCAGGGAACAGCGCTTACTGTAATGCTTCTTCCCCAGTGCCAATGCATGCACATGGATGACGTCCATGTGTGTTATGCGTATGAACATGTGCTGGATGTTTTGTTGCCCGTGCTGACAGTAAAAAATGGACATGTCAGTGTGTCTTGCCCATGGACACAAAGTCAATGGAAACACAATGACATGTGCACAGACCCATTCACTTGAATAGGCAAATAGCGCTCCATTCCTCCCGAGTCTCTCCTCATGGCTGCCCAATGGTATAAAATTCTTTGACACACCCATGGTAATATGATCACTGCACCCCTATATGAATTCATTGAGAGGTGTAGTTCATATAAGGTCACTTATGGGGGGTTCTGCTGTTTTGGCACCTCATGGGCTCTCCCAGTGGGTCATGGCACCTGCAAACCATAACAGTAAAATCTGGTGCTCCTTCCCTTCTGAACTTTATCAGCGTACTCAAGACAAATTGGGGTCCAATTTCTCCTGTTACCCTTGGGAAAAGAAAAAAATTGGGGGCAAAATGATAATTTTTGTGGAAAAAATATGATTATTTTATTTTTACTTCTCTAAGTTATAAACTTCTGTGAAGCACTTGGGGGTTCAAAGTGCTCACCACACATCTAGATAAGTTCATTGGAGGGTCTAGTTTCCAAAATGGTGTCATTTGTGGGGGTTTCCACTATTCAGGCACATCAGGGGCTCTCTAAACGCGATATGGCATCCGATCTCAATTCCAGCCAATTTTGCATTGAAAAGTCAAAGGGCACTCCTTCCCTTCCAAGCTCTGCCATGCACCCAAACAGTGGTTTACTTGCATATATGGGGTATGAGCATACTCAGGACAAATTTCACAACAACTTTTGAGGTCTAATTTCTGCTATTCCTGCAAGTCATATCAAAGAAATTTTACTACTATCATGAAGTACAATATGTCATGAGAAAATGAAGTCAGAATCACCAGGATCTATGAAAGTGTTACAGAGTTATTACCTCATAAAGGGACAGTGGTCAGAATTGTAAAAATTGACCTGGTCATTAACATGCAAACCACCCTTGGGGGTAAAGGGGTTAAGATCTCATATATCCCTGCCTTCAAATTTGCATCTTATTTAATGCTTCTACACCCTAATTAATCTATGACATATAAACTGATCTTGTCTTACTGGTCTGAAGACAGCTTTGTTTTGCTGTACTTAGCAATAGTCCTAACCGGTAATTCCAAAACTGAGCACTTGTTACAATAAAGATTGTTTCTATTCTGAGTGTTTCCTGGACTGATGACCAACTGGAAGTTCAGTGCTTTGTTGTTTCACTGGGAGGAAACAATAAGGTATTGAACTTGGGCTGTTTTTGTTACCTTGCTGAGGTATATTACCCTGCAGAGTGTTTACATTCCATTAGGAGCCACATTCTTTCCTGTGTTAATTAGTTCATATAATTTTTAACCCATAACAAATCTTATGGGAAGAGCTTGAAGAACCCGTGACATAAGGCTAAAAAGGAAGTACACTGATCTCTATTCATCTCTATTATCAGTCTCATCTCTGCCTTCAAGCATAAGAAAATAGTGAAATTAGGATTCCTTTTCATAGATCATCTTATGTTAAAAGTCAAAGTGTATTACAATTCTGAACAACCTCCAAGTTGCAAAAAAATTAAAAAATCATACTATATTGTCATACGATTTTGATTTCATACATGGTAGATAAAATTTTGTTGCATGCTTGCCCAGACAAATATTAATGTAATACAACAGTGCCATGAGTACCTTAAAGGTGTTGTCCAGATTTGGCATGAAAGTCTGCGGTCACTTTATGTGATAAAAGTTCAACTTTTATCGCCTTAATCCACAGAGTATTCTCCCAAAAGTCTTGGGGATCATCAAGATGTTTTCGTCTTAGAAATCTGCCATGCAGGCCATCTTTGCCCAATCTCTTTCTTAGGGTGGAGTGAACACTGACCTTAACTGAGGCAAGTGAGGCCTGCAGTTCTTTGGATGTTGTTGTGGGGTCTTTTGTGACCTCTTGGATGAGTTGTCGCTGCGCTCTTGGGGTAATTTTGATCAGCCGGACACTCCTGGGAAGGTTCACCATTGTTCCATGTTTTCGTCATTTGTGGATAATGGCTCTCACTGTGGTTCGCTGGAGACCCAAAGCTTTAGAAGTGGCTTTATAACCTTTTCCAGACTGATAGATCTCAATTGCTTTGCTTCTCATTTCTTCTAGAATTTCTTTGAATTGTGGCTTGATGTCTAGCTTTGGAGGACTTTTAGACTACTTCACTTTTTCAGGCAGGTCCTATTTAAATGATTTCCTTATTGAGAAAAGATGTAGCAGTAATCAGGTCTATGTGTGGCTAGGGAATATGAACTCAGCTTCTCAAAGATGTGATGAACCATAGTTGATTTATGTTTTAAGGGGGATATCAATCACTTTTTTCACACAGGGCCCTGTAGGTTTGGATTTATTTTTCCCTTAATAATAAAGACCTTCATTTAAAAAATGCATTTTGTGTTTTCTTTGTCTAATATTTAAATTTGTTTGGTGATATGATACATTTAAATGTGACAAGCATGCAAAAGAATAGGAAATCAGGAAGGGGAACATACTTTTTCACATTACTGTATAGTCGGGGGTTAACACCTTTAATATAGTCAATGCTATAAATGTAACAAATGGATCCTAAATCATAATTATTTCTGTCCTTAATTTATTTTGTATTTAAATTCCGTGAAGCAGGTTAGAGATTTTACAGCCTTGTCCTTTAAAACTTACTTTTCTTCAAAGTATTAGTCCTCGCCTTGATAACTTCCATCTAGACTTTTCATCTGCATAGAGTCATAAAAGTTCAGCATCCTTACCCTTAGATACTGTGAGGAACATGCCCACAGTAGTGTCACCTCAATGTTTGCACTTCTTAAAACCTTTGATGAGTGACCCTGTTGATGTTCTGTTAAAGATTTGAGGGATAAGAGATCTGCTTTATAAATCAGTCGATAATACTACATCAAAGAACATATCCAGTAAAGAAACGAGGTCTGTGCACATGAACCTCAGGTCATCATCTCAATTTCCGACCAACAGAAGCAATCCATTTATGCATTATAAACATGTCTCAAAAGGTTCTTCTATACATGGATGGGATACTGAAGATCTGAGCTACATTATTTCAAAAGATTAGTTCAGAAAGACTAGGATTTTAGATACCGATAACATTATACACGTCACAGTATTTTATTATATACAATGTGAGACAAGGGATCGGCTTCTGCGCTGTGACACAGCTTCTAAAAAATAAAAACATTTCTGTCCAAGGCCTCCTTGATATAAAGTATACAGCAATCCGGTTTTGTTTCCTTCAGATGTAAGACAAAATACCAGACATCTCTCACCGGTAGAAGAAAAATAAAGCTGTGCAGCATTTTTTGTCTGATTTTGAATAGATGTGTGCGACTCAGGCGTAATAAAAAAAAAACTTGTTGGATGCTTCTAGAATATAGAGTATGAACCTGGCCTGGGCAAGGTATATTGCCGTCAAAATTCGTTATAATTCGCTTTGTTTCAAAAATAGCTCAACAAACTAATTTTTTTCACAGATTTGGACATAACATTTTAGCTCATTCAAACCATATGAATTAAAGCTAGTGTATGACTGCAGTTAGATCCAATGCTTTGTTTCTTGCCACCACAGAGCCAATACTTAAAAGCGGGTTTGCCATCAGATTTCACAATATGAATTTTATATTAAATAGTCTCCAAGGCCTGACGAGACTGGTGTATAATCCTGGCATTATATTTAAAAGTTAAAGTGAAAATAAAGAGCAGAAAAAAGTTACAATTCAGCACAGTAAGAAAAATTAAAACTTTGAGGGCGATTCATCAAAGCTTTGAAAATTCTTATTTTTTGGTGAAACATGAGGCTGCCCAACAATTTGAACTTTTGGCATTTTTATGTCATTTTTGCCCCAGCTGTGACATTGTGGGATGAGGACAAGACGCTGCATTCAGCGATTGGATTAAGATTTGTGGTGAGGAGCACACCACTACACGTCTTGCCCAATTCATTAAATGGCGTACGCCACTTAAAGGGAATCTGTCACCCCATTTTTCGACAATCAGCTGCTGGCACCGCCATCAGGGGCTTATCTGCAGCATTCTGTAATGCTGTAGATAAGCCCCCGATGTAACCTGAAAGAGAAGAAAAATGAGTTATATTATACTCACTCAGGGGCGGTCCGGGTTCGGTTTTGGTCCGACGCCTCCCGTCTTCTAACGGTGACGTCCTCTTCTTTGCTTCCCTTCGTGGCTCCTGCACAGGCGCACTGCTCTGCCCTGTTGAGAGCAGAGTACTGCAGTGCGCAGGTGCCAGGAAAGGTCTGGCACTGTGGCACTGTAGGACTCTGCTCTGCCCTCAACAGGGCAGAGCAGTGCACCTGCGCAGGAGCGACGATGGGAAGCAAAGAAGAGGATGTCACCGTTAGAAGATGGGAGGAGCCGGAACGGACCATGAGACCCATCGGACCAAAACCGGACCTGAACCGCCCCTGGGTGAGTATAATCTTACTCGTTTTTCTTCTCTTTCAGCTTACATCGGGGGGCTTATCTACAGCATTACAGAATGCTGTAGATAAGCCCCTGAGGGCGGTGCCGGCAGCTGATTGTCAAAAATGGGGTGACAGATTCCTTTTAATGTATCAGGAGAATTTCTGTAAGGAGGCTGACCGGACCATGGGTACCTGCATGCCTGGTCCAGAACTAAAAAGCCTGCATCCTCTGTTTCCGGGGTGAAGCCTGAGAGAGGTGGATCTTCACCTGCTCCAGGAGAGAAGGAGGAGAGAGGCAGGGCTTCCTGCTGACAGGAGGGGGCGCAGAGAGCCTAAAAAGAGCATGCAGACACAGGAATATAAGAAGGAAAGCGCGCGCTGCAGGAGAGGTTGGCGCAAAGTAAATGCAGCGCACAGAGCAGAGAAGAGCACGCTCTGCTTCACCCATCAGTGGTGCTGGCCCTATGACAGGCCGTGCTGCTACTATCCAGGATAGGAGCTGTAGTGCTGGGGGGATTAGCTGTGCCAGCAGTGAAGAGACGTGCAGAGCCGTGCCAGCAGAGCGGAGCGTGTGGAGCCGTGGGGAGCTAAGCCATGTGCCATACAATATGAGACAGTGAGTATCGCACCCACTCAGTCCAAGAGTAACCGCATACTTGACAGACCCCTGAATTCAGGTCCACCATTTGTGGACGAACGACTGTCAGCTACCCGCTACCCTCCACGCTAGGAGGTGACCCCAGTTGAAGGTAGAGACTGCACTGAGTGTGCGACACAGAGAGAGAGACAGATGGCTAGGCTAGAGCCTGACTACTAAGGGCTTGTGTACACCGCGGAGCGAATTCCCGTTCTGTGGGTTCCCCATACTAGACTCAGTACCGTGCTACATACGTTTGCACACGGGAGATCTTCCTGCCTCCCAGAGACTTCACCGAGGCGTCCTGCGCCGCTGTTGTCGGTGCCACCGTTGGATCCCTGCCTGTTACAGACCTCACCGAGATGTCATGTACCGCTGTTGTCGGTGCTGTAATAATGTGCAGGTACTGATGATGACACCACAGATCAGAGACAGACCAAGAGTTAAAAGGTTTATTTACAGGGGATAGACTCTCCACGCAGGGAGAAGCAGTGGGGGTTAAAAGTGATAGGGTAAACGGTAAAATGGTACACAAAAAGCTAAGGGGAGCTATGAAACAGTTAAACAGAGTAGAAATGGTTAACGGGAATTCTTGCAACTTGTCAGTCCAGTGAATTCTTGATTGAAGGGTCCTTTTCTCCAACGTTGGCACCATCAACAGTGGCACCTGAAGTCTCTGTAGTCTCTCCTCTCTTGGAAACTGGGAACTCCAGGGTTAAAGCAGGAAGCAGGGAGATGCTGTGGACCTGAGTCTCCCCTGCTCTAAGTCTCTGTCTGTAAAGCTAACAGTCTCTCCGCAGGAATGATGGTGTGCACACTGAAAAGTCTCTCTGCCACAGTCAGGGGCTCTGGCCTGTCACCGCAGGCACCGGGGCCACTCGCACAGGTCACTGTCTCTGCACTGTCAGGGGAAAGCCTCCTCTAGTCACTGGGGCTAACAAGTCCACGTACTCACAGACAGAAATTTCTATATCTTATCCTTCAGCCCCAGTCCTCTGGCGGGAAGTCCTCTCTCTCCTGGAGCGTGGTGCTGCAGCCTGCTTCTTACGTGACGCACGCTGCTCTGCCTCTGGCGTGCTCTGCTTTCACGCCCTCAGCCTGCACAGCTTCAGGTCCTCCGCCCCTTCTCTTCCCCCACTGCCCCTTACAGTCACATGGTGCAGTCGGTCCAAATCAGTAAGTCTTCCTTCGGCAACCCTGCTGCCCGGCTATGTGGTTCAGGACCCGGAGCAGGAGAGGTAACCCCCTTCTGACTCTTCTTCCTCATCACCCCTTATAGTGCCACCGTTGGAACCCCGAGGAGCTGCACCCAAGAAGACTACAGACTTATAAGTTTCACCTCTTTATTCCTGAGCTTTCATTCGTCCCCTACCAACCCTGTCATACTCCCAGTTCTACCCCCTCTAAACTCCCTTTCCCATCCTCTGTCCTATTACTAACCCTCCATGCTCTGCTACTCCCTGTGTAGAGCATATTTGTTGTTAATGAAACCCTGTTAACTCTTGACCTGTCTCCTGTCTGTGGCTACATCCCGCATTCCTGCTCATAACCTTACACTTCTACCAACACTCTCCTTAATCAAGACTGTCAAGAGAATTGCTGGTCTTGATGAATCGGGGCCTTAAATCTTTATCAAATAATCATCTTCCTAAAAAGTAGATAAAAATTGGACAGGGATAAAATGAGCATATATAACAATCTACTTACACGTTTTGGACCTCTAGTTGTTCTTAGTCATAGGAATAATGAATTCAGTATTATTAAATGATTACACACTCATTTTTTACCCTGTACAATTTTTATCTACTTTATATGAAGATGATTATTTAATAAATACAACATTTTTCTATTTCCTGAGGTGCTGAATTGAAATTCTTTCCATTGTATCCTAAAGAGTGAGAAAGTTGGTGAGTGGTAATTGTATGAAATCTTTCTTTACCCAGCCTGACTTACACCTGCAGCTTCTACAGAGCAATGTAAGATCTCAGCAGGAATCAGAGGGAAGAGTTTAAATCTTCAATAAATATCATACAGCCATTATGACATGACATGGATTTTCAAAGTGAGCATACCAAACTCATCAGGTCTAGATATATTTAGTAATGTATGCAATTTGTAATAGAACATTTGCTGGCAGACCTATTTTTATAGCACAACATAAGAAATTTACTAGTTTTCCAGTGTGAGATCCCTTTCTTGTGTACAGTAAAGCTTATTGGACTTCTTTCTGACTTTGTATTGCTGGGTCATTTAACACAGAGCGATGCATACATTAATGCATACATTTTTGTTAGTTTGAGCAAATATCATATTCGTTGTATAGAATACATATCAATCTATCTATCTATCTCTCTCTATATAATAGTGCTGCAGTAGCACACTTATGCAGCGAGGAGGCAGTGATCCTGCAAAGTTCCAACACACATTCTCTTTAATGCGTTACTTCACGGCATTAAATGTTCAATTCACACACAAGTGCATATAATATTAGTGTCCATTTCACAGCACTACATACTACACGGCATCTTTTAGACTACAGTCACTAAACACGCTGGACCTTCTTTGACCTGTAGCCGTGGGTGACTGCACCGCCATGTCAATGTCTCTTTATTCACAGTATAACAGTCCATGATATCCTCCGGATCGCAGCTGGGAACCATATACTCCTGTTAGCAGGCACTAAATACACCAGTCCTCCTTTGATGGGTGTCTGCACCACTGTGCTAGCTGTGGGTGCCAGACCTTTCAGCTGCCTTGGCTGTTCGGCTCTGCTTGTCTGTGTCGCTTCACACACAGCTAGCGCCCTGCAGGGCCTCCTGCTCTGCACTCCCGCCGAACACCAGACTCACACTGACATTACACTTGAAACACCCAAACTCTTTCCTGCAGGGCATTTAACAAAGAAACCTGTGGCCTTCAGCCACACGGAAAACTCGGGCCTGGAATGAAACGTACTGCACGACTACCATCCTACAGTCTGTTTCACAGCACAACATCCCAGAGCAGGTTTTCCCTTCATCTGCCTTGGATACTAGCATATAGTAGAAACACCAAGGCACTCTCTCAAATATGCGGTAGCAGGTGCACAAGTAGGGTTTCCAGCCCGTGTAATAGAGTAAAACAACTTGGCACTCAGATTACAGTTCTTATTATTTTATTTTGCACCCAGATTATGCGTGTTAAACGTTTTCGATCCAATAATGGATCTTCATCAGAACTTCTCTAAAGGAATGAACAAATATACAAAAATAGAAATAAATCCATATTAGTATGCATCACAATATAGAGAAAAATATATCAAATCTTACAATGCATGAATAGAAATGTATCTTTCAAAGAAAACAAAATCATGTCAAACAGTATAATATCTCGGGGTTGAATTCCAAGTGCCAGTGATCTGTGAGACAAGGTATAAAGGACAATATTAAGGAAATAACCGCTTTAAATTCCTATATAGCGATCGTGAGAAGTGAATATTATGATATAAGGATATCATGGCCTTCCGTTATCAAGGTGCCAACCGTAAAGTGCATAGTGCTAATTATGCCTGGTGCGTGAATTCTATCTTTCCTAAAAGAAAACAAAGAGACAGACATCAATTTTAGGTCCCATAGTATAATAACATATGCAGAGAATATTGTTTTATGCTCATTGACAGTGGTGTGAGGGTGCAAGACCATATTTATAGAAAATAATAGCCAATACCTGTTAATGGGATATATAAAGGGGCTTTAAAGCGCTTGGTATGGCGACTTTAGTCGCTTGTTTTGTGGCGCTGTAAAAAAATAAAAATAAATAGGATTTCTTTTGGTATTATGGTGGACAAAGTCACCAAATGGTGAAGGGGAAGATCAGTGTATTACCTGCTCCTCCTGGCCCACATGAATAGCAGTGTAACCGCTAGGGTAAAGGACGCCAGGAACCTTGCGGTGTGAACGCTGTAATGGAGGACGCCAGAAAGCACCGGAGTGTATCCAGGTTATATGACCCGGCGGGGAACTCCCCCAATTACGTCATCGGGTCCGTGCATTACTGGCTGTGGCGGTCACGTGTTTACCCGGTGGGGAGGGATTGGCTCTGTCACAGAGTCTGTGTGCTGCAGGCTAAGAGGTTGCATGAGTGTTAACGGACCCAATGACGTAATTGGGGGAGTTCCCCGCCGGGTCATATAACCCGGATACACTCC
Source organism: Dendrobates tinctorius (assembly GCF_039654945.1). Lineage (NCBI taxonomy): Eukaryota > Metazoa > Chordata > Amphibia > Anura > Dendrobatidae > Dendrobates > Dendrobates tinctorius. Next base: position 9,558,991 of record NW_027361910.1, on the reverse strand, counting down.
GGTGCTTTCTGGCGTCCTCCATTACAGCGTTCACACCGCACGGTTCCTGGCATCCTTTACCCTAGCGGTTACACCGCTATTCATGTGGGCCAGGAGGAGCAGGTAATACACTGATCTTCCCCTTCACCATTTGGTGACTTTGTCCACCATAATACCAAAAGAAATCCTGTTTATTTTTATTTTTTTACAGCGCCACAAAACAAGCGACTAAAGTCACCATACCAAGCGCTTTAAAGCCCCTTTATGTATCCCATTAACAGGTATTGGCTATTATTTTCTACTAGATTAAGGCCCGATGCTATCGCATCGAGAGGATAGTGACACACCTCTTGCCATGATAACCCTCAATACACACACACCTCCTCAACATACACTCCTCTCACCTTTCACCATCTCCACTCACATCCACTCACTCTTTCACTCCACATACGACCCTTTCTCTCACTCCGTCTCTCATACTCACACTGTCATCGTCGCTGCTCCATGATCCCCGACATCTTCTTCCGCCGGCGCCATCCTGGATCCCGACGTTGTCCACGCCGGCGACATGTTCTTGCGGCCATGCCATCTTGAGTATTCTGAAATCCTGCGAGTGGACATTAGTGGAGATAGTGAAAGGTGAGAGGAGTGTGTGTTGAGGAGTGGTGTGTTGAGGGTTAACATGGCAAGAGGTGTGCTGTGACGTCACCAGTTACAACTGGACGGAAGTTGTTACAACCCGGAAGCTGCTTAGCGCATTTATTATACTAGATTAAGGCCCGATGCTATCGCATTGAGAGGATAGTGACACACCTCTTGCCATGTTAACCCTCAATACACACACACCTCCTCAACACACCACACCGCCTCAACACACACTCCTCTCACCTTTCACCATCTCCACTTACGTCCACTCACTCTTTCACTCCACATACGACCCTTTCTCTCACTCCGTCTCTCATACTCACACTGTCATCGTCGCTGCTCCATGATCCCCGACATCTTCTTCCGCCGGCGCCATCCTGGATCCCGACATTGTCCACGCCGGCGACATGTTCTTGCGGCCATGCCATCTTGAGTATTCTGAAATCCTGCGAGTGGACATTAGTGGAGATAGTGAGAGGTGAGAGGAGTGTGTGTTGAGGAGTGGTGTGTTGAGAGTTAACATGGCAAGAGGTGTGCTGTGACGTCACCGGTTACAACTGGATGGAAGTTGTTACAACCCAGAAGCTGCTTAGCGCATTTATTATAGTAGATTAAGGCCCGATGCTATCGCATCAGGAGGATAGTGACACACCTCTTGCCATGTGAACCCTCAACACACAGTCCTCCTCAACACACCACACCGCCTCAACACACACTCCTCTCACCTTTCACCATCTCCACTCATGTCCACTCACTCTTTCACTCCACATACGACCCTTTCTCTCACTCCGTCTCTCATACTCACACCGTCATCGTCGCTGCTCCACGATCCCCGACATCTTCTTCCGCCGGCGCCATCCTGGATCCCGACATTGTCCACGCCGGCGACATGTTCTTGCGGCCATGCCATCTTGAGTATTCTGAAATCCTGCGAGTGGACATTAGTGGAGATAGTGAAAGGTGAGAGGAGTGTGTGTTGAGGAGTGGTGTGTTGAGGGTTAACATGGCAAGAGGTGTGCTGTGACGTCACCAGTTACAACTGGACGGAAGTTGTTACAACCCGGAAGCTGCTTAGCGCATTTATTATAGTAGATTAAGGCCCGATGCTATCGCATCGAGAGGATAGTGACACACCTCTTGCCATGTTAACCCTCAATACACACACACCTCCTCAACACACCACACCGCCTCAACACACACTCCTCTCACCTTTCACCATCTCCACTCACAACCACTCACTCTTTCACTCCACATACGACCCTTTCTCTCATTCCGTCTCTCATACTCACACCGTCATCATCGCTGCTCCACGTTCCCTGACATCTTCTTCCACCGGCGCCATCCTTGATCCCGACGTTGTCCACGCCGGCGATATGTTCTTGCAGCCACGCCATCTTGAGTATTCTCAAATCCTGCGAGTGGACATTAGTGGAGATAGTGAAAGGTGAGAGGAGTGTGTGTTGAGGAGTGGTGTGTTGAGGGTTAACATGGCAAGAGGTGTGCTGTGACGTCACCAGTTACAACTGGACGGAAGTTGTTACAACCTGGAAGCTGCTTAGCGCATTTATTATAGTAGATTAAGGCCCGATGCTATCGCATCGGGAGGATAGTGACACATCTCTTGCATGTGAACCCTCAACACACACTCCTCCTGAACACACCACACCGCCTCAACACACACTCCTCTCACTTTTCACCATCTCCACTCACTCTTTCACTCCACATACGACCCTTTCTCTCACTCCGTCTCTCATACTCACACCGTCATCATCGCTGCTCCACGATCCCCGACATCTTCTTCCACCGGCGCCATCCTAAATCCCGACGTTGTCCACGCCGGCGACATGTTCTTGCGGCCACGCCATCTTGAGTATTCTAAAATCCTGTGACTGGACGTTAGTGGAGATAGTGAAAGGTGAAAGGAGTGTGTGTTGAGGAGGAGTGGTGTGTTGAGGGTTAACATGGCAAGAGGTGTGCTGTGACATCACCAGTTACAACTGGACGGAAGTTGTTACAACCCGGAAGCTGCTTAGCGCATTTATTATAGTAGATAGATGTATCACACCTATGTTTTTATGTGGATAAGATATTTACATAGTGAGCCTCAAGAAGGACAGTATTACTGATGTATGTAAAGTGCTATTGAAATAATAGTACTCTATTAATAAATAAAAAATTAATTATTATTACCTAAGTTATGTAGGTATGTGTTAGCTATGTAGTTGAAATCTACGTATGTTTGCCTAAATTTTTTTTGTTTTTGCCTTTTTTTTTTTAATCTATATATACCTATACCTATGTATATTTTTATGGATTTAAATATGTCTATGACATATATGTGAAAGACATAATTAGTGTAAGATATATCTATCTGCTTAAAATATTTATATATATAACATATATCAAGCTATGTATAGAAGTCTTAGAAGTCTATTATCTATATCTATTTAGAATGTAACTATTATTTATATATCTATATATCTATCAATTCCAGGACCAACTTAAATAGTTTAAAGTAAGACATTTTTGTAAACGACATTTCTAGTGAAGATTTTTGGGCTATTAGGTAGCAATTGTCCTTGAAGTGGTGTATCCACCACTTTGACCCTAACGTTGCTGCGTTGCTTTACTCGGGAGAATGCAACATACAATTGTCCATGGGCAAATACAGGTTCGGGCAAAAAAATTCCAACTCGATTGAGGGTCTGTCCTTGGGATTTGTTAATGGTCATAGCAAAAGCAGGTTTTAGAGGAAACTGTCGACGTTTTAATTTAAAAGGTAACCCAGTTTCTGAAGGACACAAATCGATGCATGGAATAAACACAATGTCTCCTTCAGCTGAGCCAGTAATCACTTTAGCCTGTATGATGTTGCGGAGTAAGGCAATGACAATGAGGCGAGTGCCATTGCAGAGACCTTTCTTGGTGTTTAGGTTTCTTAATAGCATCACAATGGTGCCAATTTTAAGTTTTAAGAGATGTGATGGCATTCCTGATGGTGTCAGAGAGTTTAAAAATTCAACTGGGTAGTTTTCACATTCCTCTGCCTCATCAGCATCGACAGAATCATCACTTGTATATACAGTATAATCACCACTAATGCGATCCATTACTTTACAGTTCAGAAAATCGACGTCATCATTTTTCGGACATAGTATAGCATGTGATGCAGCAGTGTCGAGGCTTTGTTGGTCATTAACATCAATGCAAATATGGTCTCCAAAGATCTCGGTTACTATAGAGCCAGTGCAAAGCATGTCTGGAGGAATTTCAATGACATCCTCTCCAAGGTTATGTTCATTAGACAGCTCACCATTTCCAAGTTTAAGCAACCAAGTGCTGTATTCAGGATCAGTGGAGTGCATGTTGTTAATTAGCGGTAGTCTGGTAAAATGTTGCCAATGTTCTGAATATTTAATGCAGGAATCTACAATGTCTATTCTTGTTCCATGAGCGATGACGGGAAGACATTGTCTGAAGTCTCCTCCAAGAACAATAACTTTACCTCCAAATGGTGTTTTATTTTTTTCAGCAACATTTGTTGTCATGATGTCACGTAGAAGTCTATCTATCACATTCAATGCATGTTTTTGGACCATAGTGCACTCATCAATAATAAAAAGTTTTGTACTCTGTAAATGTTTTCCTGCATTTGTATCGTTTTTAATCCTGGAAACAGATGTTTCGTTGATCGGAATAGGTATGCCATATAGAGAGTGGATTGTTCGGCCTCCTTGTATCAAGTTAGATGCTATTCCTGTAGTTGCTGCAGGTGACACAATTTCTCCTTGTCCTCTTAAATGATGTGTAAGTAGATGGTATAGGTAGGTCTTTCCACTGCCACCAGGGCCATCGAGAAAAAAGCACTTTGGTATTAAACTGCTATTTTGTAAAGCTTCAGTAATGACATCATAGGCAAAAAGTTGCTCCTGATTAAGAGTTTCTTTCATCTCTGCAGCTTTTTTTAACTCATAATCCTTATCATATTGTTTAAGGAGTTGTTTAATATTTTTTGCTGGGCGTGGTAAATTATAATCAGCAAAAGTTTTTCCATGGACTATGAGGACATCTAGGACATCTTTCATAGCATATCCTTCACAATTGATACACTCTTCAGTGTTGCTGTGGTATGTATGACAATAGTCTTGTAAAAAATGGTCCTTAAATTCATTCCACAATTCAAGTGGATTACTGGGGGGGCCAAAAATACAGATATAAGCAAACATGTCTCTAAGTTGGAAAGGCATGTTAAGAATGCAAGCATCTGTTAAAGTATGTCTCCAGATGCTATCATCGAATAATAATCCAAGTGCTAACGCAGCATCCTTAAAGGTTTCATGCATAACTCCATTGACGGTTTTAATGCTGTCAAAACTGGTAGCAGCTTTTACATGCAGTAACAACAAACGTAAATAATAGCGTTCTTGGTCTTTCACACTAACAGTATACATTCTTCCAATAACTGTGAGACCCCCTCGTTTTCTTTGTTCCCATGTGCCTTGTTTCCAAACGTAGTGTTCTGGAATTTTGCGGTAGAAATAGTTATGTGCATTGTGGTCGATCTTATTAAGGTTGAAATACGCCATAAGTGTAGAATTGGAATTGAGCTTTTGATGGATGTTGTCTGCAGAGTCATTCTCATGAAAATAGAGTGGTTGAGAATTAGGCAGATGTACGGCTAGGCGAATGATGGCATGAGATTGTTTATGCATAGGAAAAGCAAATATCCGCCATGCAGCCTCAGGTGCACTAACATATCTGGTATCCGTAAATTGGTGTGTTTCATCATGTTGGATGTTATTTTGGGAAATTTCAAGGTTGGCTTTGTCATGTCCTTTGTAAACGTATTTAAATAAATATTTTACACTTTGAATGGAAGCACATATTTCTACATTAATATGGCACTTGTATTTGGTGAGTAAAAATGGGTTATATGGAACTACCCATGAATTGTCAATCGTCTTAGAATGGTGTTCATATGTTTTGCCAATGGGTCTGCGGTAAGTGGGATAGCCATCCTTTTCTTTGATGGTATATGGTTGGTTTTAGAGTTGAGTGAAACGGGTCGAAAAAATTCAAAAGTCGCCGACTTTTGGCAAAGTCGGGTTTCATGAAACGAAACCCGACCCTAGGATGAGGTCGGCCACGAGGTCGGCGACTTATGCGCCAAAGTCGCGTTTCAAAAGTTTGTTTTGCGCTCTTTTTCAGCCAATCAGGATCCACGGACACTGTGGGCAACGTGATGACCTAGGCACGGGTCACCACCATCTTTCAGAAGGGCATGCAAGTGATTGGCTTGCTTTGGTGGGCGTCACAGGGGGTATAAAAGGGCGTGCACGCCGACCGCCATCTTACTTCTGCCGATCTTAGTATAGGGAGAGGTTGCTGCTGATTCTGTAGGGAGAGCGTTAGGCAGGGAAGAAGACAAAAAAACTGCTTCTGCTGCTAGCGATTTGGCCTGCACAACACACAAGTCACTGTGTGTGCAGTGCAAGGGGAGGCTATATAGTGGTGTATCAGTGGTGTTGGTTGTTGGGCTGCCTTTTAAGGCTTCCTGACACGCTGGCATTGCTGTTTACCCACTGCTCCGCAAACTGCTTTTTTAAAAGCAATCCAATCTCCCTTATCCTCTAGTCACTTTTGTCACAGCTGTGCCATCGAGCCTGTCACATAGCGCTCAGATATCAGTGGGCCTCACACAATCCACAAGTGTCCAGTGTCCAAAAGTGTGCGCAGAGATTCAAAATCTCCATTATCCTCTCGTCACTTTTGTCACTGGCAGCTGTGCCATCGAGCCTGTCACTTAGCGCTCAGATATCAGTGGGCCTCACACAATCCACAAGTGTCCAGTGTCCAAAAGTGTGCGCAGAGATTCAAAATCTCCATTATCCTCTCGTCACTTTTGTCACAGGCAGCTGTGCCATCGAGCCTGCCACATAGCGCTCAGATATCAGTGGGCCTCACACAATCCACAAGTGTCCAGTGTCCAAAAATGTGCGCAGAGATTCAAAATCTCCATTATCCTCTCGTCACTTTTGTCACAGGCAGCTGTGCCATCGAGCCTGTCACATAGCGCTCAGATATCAGTGGGCCTCACACAATCCACAAGTGTCCAGTGTCCAAAAGTGTGCGCAGAGATTCAAAATCTCCATTATCCTCTCGTCACTTTTGTCACAGGCAGCTGTGCCATCGAGCCTGTCACATAGCGCTCAGATATCAGTGGGCCTCACACAATCCACAAGTGTCCAGTGTCCAAAAGTGTGCGCAGAGATTCAAAATCTCCATTATCCTCTCGTCACTTTTGTCACAGGCAGCTGTGCCATCGAGCCTGTCACATAGCGCTCAGATATCAGTGGGCCTCACACAATCCACAAGTGTCCAGTGTCCAAAAGTGTGCGCAGAGATTCAAAATCTCCATTATCCTCTCGTCACTTTTGTCACAGGCAGCTGTGCCATCGAGCCTGTCACATAGCGCTCAGATATCAGTGGGCCTCCCACAATCCACAAGTGTCCAGTGTCCAAAAGTGTGTGCAGAAATTCTAAATCTCCCCTGTCCTATAGACACCTTGTACCTTGTTTTACATTACTATATAGTTTGTTGGATTTTGTCTACATTTCTACCAAAAATGAGGAAGGCTGGTGGAAGAGGCTGTGGAATTGGGCGGGGGTTGGCAGCTGGTAATGATGGTGTTGGTGGTGGATCTGATGGTAGTGGCAAGAGCAAAATAGGACCGAAAGCAGGAGGTGCTGACCCTGCGTCATCGTCTGGCTACATAAGGCCTCGAACGCTTAGTTTTCTAGGAGTTGGCAAACCGCTTTTAAAGCCAGAGCATCAGGAAAAAGTTTTGTCTTACATTGCTGACTCAGCCTCCAGCTCTATCGCCTCCTCTTCTGAAGTTGTAAAAAGTAAAAGCACTGAGTCGTCATTGGAGGCTCATGTTCATGAACCACACCTTTCCTTGTGTCCTTCACCCCAACCAAGATTGAAGGATGACGCAGGCCATACTACTGATTACTCCATGGAGCTGTTTTCACATACCATGCCTGGATTATCAAGTGAAATGGTGAATTACCCAGGCCAAGATGAATCTGACATGGAGTGCACTGATGCACAGCCGCTGATGGATGATTCTGCTGGTACATTCACTCAGAGCACTACATTGTCCTCGCAGTGTACAGAGCCAGATTCTGACCCTGATGAGACTCAGGTGCCCCTTCCCGCACACTATACCACCATACACGGTGACACAGAGGAAGGTGCACATGACATAGAAGAGGAGGTGATGGATGACCCAGTTGTTGACCCAGATTGGCATCCATTGGGGGAAGAGGGTGCTGCTTCCAATAGCTCAGATGAGGAGCATCCACAGCAGACATCGACATCGCAACAGCTGTTATCTGGCAGGCCCGGAGCACTCCAAAGACAGGTTCCAAACATCAAAAGAGTTGCTGGACAGCTTGTCCAGAGGGTCAAAAGATCACAGCGTGCTAGGCCGCAAAATGTCTGCCAAAGTAGGAAGAGTGCAGTGTGGCACTTTTTTGAACAAAATCCTCATGATCAGGCCAAGGTTATCTGTAAGAAGTGAGCAAAGACCTTTAGCCGAGGGAAAAATCTGAAAAATTTGAATACCAGTTGCATGCTTAGACATTTAACCAGCATGCACTTGCAAGCGTGGACACAACACCAAACCTCAAGTGCCACATGTGCAACTGATCACAACGAAGGTAGTCATCAACGCTACATTTTTTCCCCCACTGTAAGCCCACCGGTTAGCACAGCAGCAAATGTTGAGGTGTCGTTGCAAGACCACAGCAGTCAGGGAATCCCACTGTTATATCAATGAAAGACTGATTCTAGGCCATCAGAAAGAACACCAACTCCATCACCATCATCAACCCTCTCTCAGTCCGCCCTGTCCACCGCTACTTCCACCATATGCAGCTCTCAAGTCCAGCTCACCCACCCAGACACTATGAGTAGGTCAAGAAAGTACTCAGTCTCTCATCCGCGTACACTGGGTTTGAACGCCCACATTGCCAAACTAATCTCGTTTGAGATGATGCCCTTTCGGTTGGTGGAAAGCACAGCTTTCCGCGAACTCATGGCCTATGCAGTACCACGCTATGACCTACCCAGTCGCCACTTCTTCTCTCGCAAAGCCATCCCAGCCCTCCACCATCATGTGAAAGACCGCATTGTCCATGCACTCAAGCAGTCAGTGAGCGGAAAGGTGCACCTCACAACTGATGCATGGTCCAGTCGGCATGGCCAGGGCCGTTACGTGTCCATCACTGCGCACTGGGTTAATGTGGTGGATGCAGGGTCCACAGGGGACAGCGGTGGTGGGACAGTGCTGCCTAGCCCACGGTATAGGAAACAGTTGGCTGTAGGCGTTCGACCCTCCTCCTCCTCCTCCAGAAGCGAAAGCTCGTCCACAGAGCGCAGTCGTACGAGCACTCCATCTGCAGCTGCCACTGTTGCACACGATGTGTCCCCCTATCGAGCAGCTAGTGGAAAGCGTCAGCAGGCTGTGTTGCAGATGATGTGTTTGGGCGACAGACACACCGCCGAGGTGCTGGCCGAGTACTTGAAGCGACAAACTGAGTCATGGCTGGGCAGTGTACATCTTGAGGCAGGCAAGGTAGTTAGTGATAACGGCCGTAATTTTGTGGCAGCCATAGCCCTTTCAAAACTCAGCCACATACCTTGCTTGGCTCACACCTTGAACCTGGTGGTGCAGTGCTTCCTCAAAAATTATCCGGAGTTAACAGCCCTGCTCCAGAAGGTGCGAAGACTGTGCGCGCACATCTGCCGGTCGCCTGTACACTCCGTTCGTATGCAGAAGCTGCAGCGATTGCTCCACCTTCCCAACCACCGCCTCATTATCGACATTGCAACAAGGTGGAACTCCACCCTGCACATGGTGGAGCGGCTGTGCGAGCAGAGGCAGGCCATAATGCATTTGTGGGAGGATACACGGCCAGGCACTTTGAGAGCAGACATGGAGTTGACAGGCGTGCAGTGGTCGAAGCTGAAAGACCTTTGTAAAGTCCTTCAGTGTTTTGAGGAATGCACACGGCTGGTAAGCGCAGACGACGCCATCCTAAGCATGAGCATCCCACTTATGCGTCTGCTCATGCAAACTTTGACGCACCTTAAGGAGCAGGCGTCTGCAGCCAATGTTGATGAGGAGGAAGAGGAGGAGGGAATCCTTGATGACACTCAGCCATTGTCTGCTCAGGGACCTCTCCTGGACGAGGTGGAGGAAGAAGAGGAGGAGGAGGAGGATGATGGGGATGATTACTTAGGGGAGGAGGATGCATCTCGTGGGGCAAGTGAAAATGTTGGCGTGGCAAGGTCTGGTACAGGGTTTGTGCGTGACTGGAGGGATGTGGATTTGCCAGAAAGTGCTCCTCCACCCAGCACTCGCAGTGCATCATTGACACCGGGAACATTGGCCCACATGTCAGATTATGCCTTGCGGATCCCAAAAAGGGACCCCCGCATTGCCAAAATGATGAACGATGACGACTACTGGTTGGCCAGCATCCTGGATCCACGCTATAAAGGCAAATTACAAAACATCATGCCACAGGAGAACCTTGACCTAATATTGGCTAATAAACAAGCAACTCTGGTAAATCGGTTGCTTGAGGCACTCCCAGCACACAGCAGCGGTGATGGTTCTCACACGAGCCGTACGGGCCGGGGGCAGCTTGGCAGAGGTGTTCGTGGTGCACACAGCAGAAGTGGCATTGGAGACAGGGGTTTCATGACAATGTTGTGGACTGATTTTTCAAATACCGCTCACACAACTGGTAATACTGCATCGATGGAAAGTGACAGGAGACAGCAGTTGTCAACTATGGTTACAAGATACTTTTCCTCCCATATCGATGTTCTCCCACACATGTTCTCCCTTTGACTATTGGGCCGCTAAACTGGACACCTGGCCTGAATTGGCCCAATATGCCTTACAGGAGCTCGCTTGCCCAGCTGCAAGTGTGCTATCGGAAAGAGTCTTCAGTGCAGCTGGATCAATCCTGACAGAAAAAAGGACCCGTCTGTCAACCCAAAATGTGGATGATCTAACCTTCATTAAAATGAACCACGCATGGGTTTCCAAGGATTTTGTCCCACCTTCCCCTGATGACACATAGGGTGACAGAAAAATGGCTTGCTTTGGTCCACCTCTTCCTGGTACTTCACTTATTTCGCCTTTTGCATCAGCTGAATGTCCAACATCAACATATGCCACTTTCTAAAACTCCCTAACTGTGCTGCCTCCCCCCCATGGCCGGGGTCAACACCTAGCGCACGACACCGTGCGAGTGCCGTTGCCCTGGACAGGTGGGTAAGCCGACTCTTGGGCGCGGGCACTGGCACAGGGTCCCTCATAGTGCAATCAAGTGTCTCTGACGGTGGTGGTGCACACCCGCCGTCAGACACACCGCTGTACTATGAGGGGCCCAGTGCCAGTACCGACGCCCACGAGTGGGCCCCCCTTGCTTGGGCAGGGCCCCAGCATTTGCAATCTTTACCTCTCCCTGCTCCTCCGCTGTGTAATCTGGGCCGTCAAATCCATACTGGGCCTAACACCGTCTGAGCCTGCCTCCTGAGACATATATTTTGAATGTGTACGCTATCCATACATGTTATCCAGGGATACGGTACCCTTTCTAACCTTTGTGCAATCACGTGCAATCCATACTGGGCCTAACACCGTCTGAGCCTGCCTCCTGAGACATATATTTTGAATGTGTATGCTATCCATACATGTTATCCAGGGATACGGTACCCTTTCTAACCTTTGTGCAATCACGTGCAATCCATACTGGGCCTAACACCGTCTGAGCCTGCCTCCTGAGACATATATTTTGAATGTGTACGCTATCCATACATGTTATCCAGGGATACGGTACCCTTTCTAACCTTTGTGCAATCACCTGCAATCCATACTGGGCCTAACACCGTCTGAGCCTGCCTCATGCTGTATAGACATATATTTTGAATGTGTACGCTATCCATACATGTTATCCAGGGATACGGTACCCTTTCTAACCTTTGTGCAATCACGTGCAATCCATACTGGGCCTAACACCGTCTGAGCCTGCCTCATGCTGTATAGACATATATTTTGAATGTGTACGCTATCCATACATGTTATCCAGGGATACGGTACCCTTTCTAACCTTTGTGCAATCACGTGCAATCCATACTGGGCCTAACACCGTCTGAGCCTGCCTCCTGAGACATATATCTTGAATGTGTACGCTATCCATACATGTTATCCAGGGATACGGTACCCTTTCTAACCTTTGTGCAATCACGTGCAATCCATACTGGGCCTAACACCGTCTGAGCCTGCCTCCTGAGACATATATTATGAATGTGTACGCTATCCATACATGTTATCCAGGGATACGGTACCCTTTCTAACCTTTGTGCAATCACGTGCAATCCATACTGGGCCTAACACCGTCTGAGCCTGCCTCATGCTGTATAGACATATATTTTGAATGTGTATGCTATCCATACATGTTATCCAGGGATACGGTACCCTTTCTAACCTTTGTGCAATCACGTGCAATCCATACTGGGCCTAACACCGTCTGAGCCTGCCTCCTGAGACATATATTTTGAATGTGTACGCTATCCATACATGTTATCCAGGGATACGGTACCCTTTCTAACCTTTGTGCAATCACGTGCAATCCATACTGGGCCTTACACCGTCTGAGCCTGCCTCCTGAGACATATATTTTGAATGTGTACGCTATCCATACATGTTATCCAGGGATACGGTACCCTTTCTAACCTTTGTGCAATCACGTGCAATCCATACTGGGCGTGAGAACGGCTGGCGAGCTGTTAAGCAAGCTACAGCACCTGTCCAGACAAGTACAGGGATTCCCTAGCGAGGAGACTTATTTGATTGTTTTCAATGTTGGGACAGCAATTTTTGGGGAGCACTATACTCTGGAGAATGATAGATGGGGCCCACCATACACTGGAACATTCCAAAGGTGGACATCAGACACTGGAGCAGCATTTACAGGGCCCATTATACACTAGAGCATTAGAAATGGGGCCCATTATGTTTGGAGCATTTTTTGGGCCCATAAGACAGTGGAGCTTCATCCATGGGGACCAACATATACTGTAGCATTATGTGGAGCTCATCATATACTGTTTCAAACATTATATGGGACCAATGATTCTGTATGGAGAAATAGATGGGCCTCGTCATGAGATGTAAATAGTGAGGTGTTTTTCATTGTACTATACCGCTATTTATCTGCCGTATCAGAGCATGATGAGTTGTGGTATGTGTTAAAGGGGCGCTCTTTCGCCCAGGGCACATGAAAACCTGCAGCCAGCCCTCCCCCCCCCACAACTTTAGCCAAATAACCCCCATTTTTCAGTGCGTAACTTGTATTATGAAGTTAATTAAGGTTGACAAGCTTAAGTAAGAAGAATTGATGCTTTTGGCATTCAAATGGGCACTGTAGGTGTGTTTCCTGTCCTCCTCTCACTGCCGACTTTTATTCCCCATTGACTTACATTGGGTTTCGTGTTTCGGGACGACCCCGACTTTTCCCTATAATCGGACGATCTTGCTCGACCCGACTTTTGGAAAAGTCGGGTTTCACGAAACGAAACGCGACCCTAAAAAAACAAAAGTCGCTCAACTCTAGTTGGTTTTGTTTTGGGAAACCTTTGCTACACTTTCCAAGATCCATACAGGGAGAATTAGGATTGTGTTCTCCACAGGTACCATGAATCATGTGTTGAAGAACAATGTTATGGAGCTGAGGGTAGATTGTTTCATCAGGTATTTCAGCCCAGACTATATTGTCTATGTCCGCCTCAGTCCGTAATTTAGACAGGCTGTCAAGAATAATTAAAATATGAGCGTGTGGGAGACCACGCTTCTGAAATTCAATGACATGGACCATTGCAGTGACGTTTCCAAATAATCCACTGCTAATGTCTTTTAAGAGGGATTGCAGTTTAATTTTAAAGACACGTGCAACCAAGTCTGGTCTGTGTTCAACACGCTGCCACGGTTCTAAATGTGTAGTAATCTCATTCCACTTAGGATTACATGTCATGGTGATAAATAGATCTGGTCGACCATACTTTGTAACAATAGCCATAGCATCCTGGTAGCGCTGCTGCATGTTTCTTGGACTGCCTTCAAAAGAAGATGGTAAAATGACGGTTTTCCCAATAGGGATGCCCTTTTGAACCGATTTTTTGAGTAGATGTTCTTGAAGGAGGCAGTAATCCTCCACTTTTAAATCTTTTGGTGTTTGCGGATGTAATGTAGGCGATTAGCTTCGATTTTGACATAAGCATCTACTAAATATTGCTGTGTTAGCTTACCACCATTGAGGAGTGGATTAAAGTAATTTCTGACAGATAACATATAGCAATAGTATTGGAGTTGAGTGATCCTCCTCGAACTTTTGCCTTGTTGTTTGAGTGCATCATGCCATCCTTGGTCTCCATAAGGGAAAAATATTGGATAGAGGAGGGCATCCAAATTGCTATGGAGAATACTAATTTGTTGTGTTTTTGGAGCTAAAGGGTTATGGGGATCAGGTTTTAAATGAATTAATATGTCTCTATTGAAAGGTGGCTCACCATTGTCATTTTGAAACACGACTGCTACTTCACTGACAGTGGGATTATTGTAGCGTCGAGGGTCTTGAGTACGATCTTGTTTAATAGCCATAGTGATGTTTGGCATGACAGTTCTGTTTTGTAGAGATTTAATTTTTTCTTGTTCTTCCACATCACGTAACATTTGATAAGCTTCCACAAAAGGATTAATAGTTTGGATTTGAAGGGCAATAATGTTCATCAATGTAGGATGACATTTTTGATTTTCTTTACATCGTAAGCGTTGTTCGTTTGCAGTAGTGGTATCGAGAATGTAAAGTTGGGCAAATGCGCGTTGCTGGTCATCTGAGGGATGTAGTGTTCCAGTTCTATGATAGATCTGGCCATGTATGCGGAAACAGTATGGGCCATATCCAGGAGGTGGTGAAATATTTGCACCCATGGAGGCAAAAGCAAAGGAACTGTTAATACTTCGAATATTATCCATGAAATTTTTGCTAAATTCACTTTGCCCTTTCAGCAAACGTGTAAAGACATCAGGATATTGTAGTATGGGTACATGGACTTTACCCTTCTGACAGCAGAGCGTAAAGTTGTTATCAGAAGGTATCTCTGCTACAAAATGCAAAGCTTCGCAATGCTCACATACATGGGTCATGTCACCACAGCTGTGTTCGGTAATACTATTTTCATCATTAGTGAAAATGTGAGGTTGTAGTAGAAGTGCATGTCCAACCGATGGGGTGCGCCTAGTTTTGAGACCAACGTATATTTGTCTTGGTTGCACTTTCTGCGGGCTAACTGCAGCTTGTATGTGAAGAAACTGTGCGTTGGTATTGAATGGTGGTATTGATAGGGCAGAAACAGATTGCTGATTAGTTATGTCAGTGAACGGCATATAGGATGAAGTGTGGTAGTAACTTGTTCCACATGCTGATGTGGAAGCATCCTGTTGTGAGTCTACTAATAATGATGAGGAAGAAGCCGTCTGTTGTTGGCGGTGATGGCGTGTAGAGGCTTCTTCAGCCAATGTAATAGATTTAGAGTTAGGGGATTCGTGTGTGAGACGACGGCGTTTATAAGCCTTAATCTTGTCAAGTCGATGCTGTTTTTCCTCAGGAGTCTCATTAGCACGGCGTTGTTTTTGTCGTAGTGCTAAAGCTGCTTTCCTTTCACTGGCATTGGCATACTGTGCATCGGTATTGAATGGTGGTATTGATAGGGCAGAAACAGATTGCTGATTAGTTATGTCAGTGAACGGCATATGGGATGAAGTGTAGCAGTAAATTGTTCCACATGCTGATGTGGAAGCATCCTGTTGTGAGTCTAATAATAATGATGAGGAAGAGGCCGTCTGTTGTCGGCGGTGACGGCGTGCAGAGGCTTCTTCAGCCAATCTTATGGATTTAGAGTTAGGGGATTCGTGTGTGAGGCGACGGCGTTTATAAGCCTTAATCTTCTCAAGGCGATGGTGTTTTTCCTCAGGAGTCTCGTTAGCACGGCGTTGTTTTTGTCGTAGTGCTAAAGCTGCTTTCCTTTCACTGGCATTGGCATACTTTTTGTTATGACTCATGTTGGCACAGGTAAAGGAGTCTATTTGGCAGTTATCTGGCAGTGAAGAAGGCGTCCTGGAGTATTGTAGAGTAAACAGATACTAATTGACCCCGTAATTGCCCAGCAGTAGTTATGAAGTGGTAGTGGCAAATTGGCCCTGTAGTTAGACACCGGCAGAGGAGCAAGGCAGCAGTAGTTATGGCGGTAGAGGCAAATTGGCCCTGTAATTAGACACCGGCAGAGGAGCAAGGCAGCAGTAGTTATGGCGGTAGAGGCAAATTGGCCCTGTAATTAGACACCGGCAGAGGAGCAAGGCAGCAGTAGTTATGGCGGTAGAGGCAAATTGGCCCTGTAATTAGACACCGGCAGAGGAGCAAGGCAGCAGTAGTTATGGCGGTAGAGGCAAATTGGCCCTGTAATTAGACACAGGCAGTGAACAGTCAGAGGAGCAAGGCAGCAGTACTTATGGCGGTAGAGGCAAATTGGCCCTGTAATTAGACACCGGCAGATGAGCAAGGCAGCAGTAGTTATGGCGGTATTGGCAAATTGGCCCTGTAATTAGACACCAGCAGAGGAGCAATGCAGCAGTAGTTATGGCGGTAGAGGCAAATTAGCCCTGTAATTAGACACCGGCAGAGGAGCAAGGCAGCAGTAGTTATGGCGGTAGAGGCAAATTGGCCCTGTAATTAGACACCGGCAGAGGAGCAAGGTAGCAGTAGTTATGGCAGTAGAGGCAAATTAGCCCTGTAATTAGACACCGGCAGAGGAGCAAGGCAGCAGTAGTTATGGCGGTAGAGGCAAATTAGCCCTGTAATTAGACACCGGCAGAGGAGCAAGGCAGCAGTAGTTATGGCGGTAGAGGCAAATTGGCCTTGTAATTAGACACCGGCAGTAAACAGGCAGATGACCAAAGCAGCAGTAGTTATGGCGATAGAGGCAAATTGGCCCTGTAATTAGACACTGGCAGAGGACAAAGGCAGCAGTAGTTATGGCAGTATAGGCAAATTGGCCCTGTAATTAGACACCGGCAGAGGACAAAGGCAGTAGTTATGGCGGTATAGGCAAATTGGTCCTGTAATTAGACACCGGCAGAGGAGCAAGGCAGCAGTAGTTATGGCGGTACAGGCAAATTGGTCCAGTAATTAGACACCGGCAGTAAACAGGCATAGGACCAAGGCAGCAGTAGTTATGGTGGTACAGGCAATGCCAAGCATCCGCACAGCAAGTCGGCGTGAGGTAAATGACGCAATTTCACGAATGCAAGATGGCGTCGGCGAAATCTCGCGAGATTTCGCCGACGTCGTTAACACCTCTTTCCATGTTAACCCTCAACACACCACACCGCCTCAACACACACTCCTCTCACCTTTCACCTCCACTCATGTCCACTCACTCTTTCACTCCACATACGTTCCTTTCTCTCACTCCGTTTCTCATACTCACACCGTCATCGTCGCTGCCCCGACATCTTCCTCCGCCGCCGCGATCCAGGATCCAGACGTTCTCCAGGCCGCCGACATGTTCTTGCGGGACGCCATCTTGGATTTCGTGAAATCCCGCGATATTCAAGATAGCGTCGCCGCAACAACATGTCGCTGGCGTGGACGACATCGGGATCCAAAAAGATGGCGTCGGCAAAATCTCGCGAGATTACGCCGACGCCATTTTGGATCCCGATGTCGCCCACGCCAGCGACATATTCTTGCGGGACGCCATCTTGGATGTCGTGAAGTCCCGCGATATTCAAGATGGCGTCGCCGCAACAACATGTCGCTGGCATGGGCGACATCGGGATCCAAAATGGCGTCGGCGTAATCTCGCGAGATTTTGCCGACGCCATCTTTTTGGATCCCGATGTCGTCCACGCCAGCGACATATTGTTGCGGCGACGCCATCTTGAATCTCGCGGGACTTCACGACATCCAAGATGGCGTCCCGCAAGAACATGTCGGCGGCCTGGAGAACGTCTGGATCCTGGATCGCGGCGGCGGAGGAAGATGTCGGGGCAGCGACGATGACGGTGTGAGTATGAGAAACGGAGTGAGAGAAAGGAACGTATGTGGAGTGAAAGAGTGAGTGGACATGAGTGGAGGTGAAAGGTGAGAGGAGTGTGTGTTGAGGCGGTGTGGTGTGTTGAGGGTTAACATGTGCGTGTGTGTGTGGTGACGTCACCGGTTACAACTGGACGGAAGTTGTTACAACCGGAAGCTGGTTAGGGCATTTATTATTATAGATAAATATGGTCTTGCACCCTCACAACACTGTCAATGAGCATAAAACAATATTCTCTGCATATGTTATTATACTATGGGACCTAAAATTGATGTCTGTCTCCTTGCTTTCTTTTAGGAAAGATAGAATTCACGCACCAGGCATAATTAGCACTATGCACTTTACGGTTGGCACCTTGATAACGGAAGACCATGATATCCTTATATCATAATATTCACTTCTCATGATCGCTATATAGGAATTTAAAGCAGTTATTTCCTTAATATTGTCCTTTATACCTTGTCTCACAGATCACTGGCACTTGGAATTCAACCCCGAGATATTATACTGTTTGACATGATTTTGTTTTCTTTGAAAGATACATTTCTATTCATGCATTGTAAGATTTGATATATTTTTCTCTATATTGTGATGCATACTAATATGGATTTATTTCTATTTTTGTATATTTGTTCATTCCTTTAGAGAAGTTCTGATGAAGATCCATTATTGGATCGAAAACGTTTAACACGCATAATCTGGATGCAAAATAAAATAATAAGAACTGTAATCTGAGTGCCAAGTTGTTTTACTCTCTTGGATACTAGCATGTCCAAACTACACTTATTTTTATTATTTCTACTCTGAATTGCAGTCACTGCTATGTCCATGATTGCCATACACTCCTGTGGCCTTCATTTGCCTCCATGCACATCTTGGGGAGAACACACAGTGACCCCTACCTGTGACATCAGTCACTGCTTCACCATTGCAATCACAGCTACACCTGCGAATGCAATGCCCCCTCATGACCACAATACGCCTCTGTGCGCATCATGGGGAGAACAAACAGCGACCCCTACCTGTGACACCGGTCACTGCCTCACATATCTCCCCTGTTCATACCTTTGGGGTTAATCACTTGTCATCCCAGATGGGCATGAGACAGGAAATCCACATGACCCTGTGACATCCCCACCCAACACTGCACTAAGAAACCAAAGTAGGTACTGGAACCATCGATCGGCACATTTATCCCTCCCCTTTGCGTTTTTCCTCCATAGTTCATTACGGGACCACCCATCTCTCTGTTCTCCGTTGCAGACAACATGCTCACTTTCATGTTTAACTGTAGATTTGGACTGGTTTTTGGTGGTCTCCACCTTGCTTATTTTGAGTTCAACAACTCCACAACAACCCCGCAACTCATCCTGTTACCTAAGTACCTGCCTTCTGGCCCCTCATACCATTTCCTCCGTACC
The DNA here is from genome assembly GCF_039654945.1 of Dendrobates tinctorius. Taxonomy (NCBI): domain Eukaryota; kingdom Metazoa; phylum Chordata; class Amphibia; order Anura; family Dendrobatidae; genus Dendrobates; species Dendrobates tinctorius. The sequence goes on along the minus strand of NW_027361910.1, from coordinate 9,539,710 downwards.
TTTACACGTGCCTCGATGACTACATCATGCTGAAATGCCGCAGTCCTCCCCGTCAACTCTGAGCATACATCCGTATTACGTAGCACCCGAACCCGCGCCTCCCGACACGGCTGTCTAGCGAGCGCTCTATTTTACCCTGACCCCCGGCCACATTCTTGGCTGATGCCAGAGGGTTCCTTGTGCGTATGTCCCCAGTCGCCTCAGTGACCACACACTCTCGGTTCTTCATGGCGTTCTTTTCAAACCTGTGTTTTTTACACCTGCTTCTCTGCGTGGGACCCTGACAGAAAAAAGAACAAAGCGACCAGCCTATGAATAGGGAACACCACATGTATGAGTAAAAAATGTATGAAGTTTATTGAATACATCCAACACAGACATGGAATAACACAGACTCCATAAAAACATTTAAAAACATGTGGAAAAGTGGTGAGTCAAATCATGAAATAATGATATGATAAACCTCCCACATCAACAGACCCCACAGACAATGTATGAATGAGCACTATAAAGTGTCTAATGAGGAACAGTCTCTAAAACAAACAAATGAAAAAAGGCATTAAACATGAAAAATCAAAATGCCTGACTGGTTTGGAAAGAGAACTATTCACAGCACCATGAATATATTAAGCACATATGAAACCCCTGGACTGGCATCTATGTACTCACTGATGTAGTTAATGAGCACACACTCCTGTGGACTGCATATAACAACAAAAAAAAAAAAAAAAAAAGTTGAGCAGATGAATACAAGAATGGAAAAATATCAAAAGCCCATGTGGGACAGCAGTACTAATGCCCTTGCACCTCTAATAAGGTCGTTGCAGACATACAGACCACAAATGGCAGAGACAATGAAGGCAGAAAAGGTCAAATAAACCAAAGCTCCATAATATGCCAGTGCATATGAAAAATAAAGTGCCTGGTGCTTCTGTGGGATGAGTGTGCGGGGGGAGCAAACCCCACGCGTATCGCCACCAGAAAGTGGCTTTCTCAAGGGAGAAATAAAGCGCTTTGTGGTCTGTATGTCTGCAACGACCTTATTAGAGGTGCAAGGGCATTAGTACTGCTGTCCCATATGGGCTTTTGATATTTTTCCATTCTTGTATTCATCTGCTCAACTTTTTTTTTTTGCCATTTGTGGTCTGTATGTCTGCAACGACCTTATTAGAGGTGCAAGGGCATTAGTACTGCTGTCCCATATGGGCTTTTGATATTTTTCCATTCTTGTATTCATCTGCTCAACTTTTTTTTTTTTTTTTGTTATATGCAGTCCACAGGAGTGTGTGCTCATTAACTACATCAGTGAGTACATAGATGCCAGTCCAGGGGTTTCATATGTGCTTAATATATTCATGGTGCTGTGAATAGTTCTCTTTCCAAACCAGTCAGGCATTTTGATTTTTCATGTTTAATGCCTTTTTTCATTTGTTTGTTTTAGAGACTGTTCCTCATTAGACACTTTATAGTGCTCATTCATACATTGTCTGTGGGGTCTGTTGATGTGGGAGGTTTATCATATCATTATTTTGTGATTTGACTTATCACTTTTCCACATGTTTTTAAATGTTTTTATGGAGTCTGTGTTATTCCATGTCTGTGTTGGATGTATTCAATAAACTTCATACATTTTTTACTCATACATGTGGTGTTCCCTATTCATAGGCTGGTCGCTTTGTTCTTTTTTCTGTCACATATTTTTGACTAGTCTCTGGTGAACCCCTCTTTCCAGTGGTGCCCTCCATTTTTGTTCACACTACCTCTGCGTGGGACCCTGGAACTGAGCTGTCCCGAACTTACCATGGGACACCTCCAGCTCAGGGTTCAATTGGGTCTCCACGACCTCTACTGCCACAACCTCTAGGGGAAGCCTATCGGGGTTACACTCTGTCCCTTAGTTGGCGACCCCTGTGGTAGATATCTCAGCAGCTTTGGGTTCTGTGCCTGAAACAACATTTTTCACCTCTCCTGCCAATACCTCTAGGGCAGATGTCCCCAACCTTTCTGATCTTGAGAACCACAGTCAGCTATGAAAGAGGGTCACGAGCCACATCCAGCTCTGATAGAGGGTCATGAGCCACAACAAGATTCTGCCCCACTCACAGTACTAGTGACCCAGAGAACCCAGTAGAATGATAGCCAAAGCTTTTCCACTGATATCACACCAAGTCAGTATGCCAAGCTCCAGGGTTTCATATCTTCCCCTACATTCAGATCTGCTCTTTTGTACAGGACTACACACAAAAGTCACCAACTAGAAATCTACTCTTATTAGCTTTTTGCTACACCTGGTATTAATGCACCAAGCTGGCAGACAGCCGAGAGCCAAACATCACAGGTTCCATGAGCCACATGTGGCTCTCGAGCTACAGGTTGGGGACCCCTATTCTAGGGGGTACCAATCGGTTTTATACTCTGTCCCTAGGTTGGCAACCCCTATGGCAGGTATCTCATCATCTTCGGGTTCTACGCACGGCACAACCTTTACTGTGAGAGTGTTGACCCTGGTCTGCCACAGGGACCAAAACTGTGGCATGTCTCTCCCCAACACAGTCCTCTATTGAAGGGTCTTCACCACTCCCACCACATGTTCAAAGTCACCACATGATGTGGAAAATTTCACCTCCACAGTTGGATATTTACGAATTTTCCCATCGAAACCCATCACCTTCATTTTCTGTCTTTTGGGGTTGTTCCCGACAACAAGGGACTTATGGACCAGAGTTACTTTACTCCCCGTGTCCAGGAGAGCCTCTGTTCAGCACCCGTTCACAAGTACCTGGCATAATTGCGGTTCGCTACCGGCAGTGCCCGTAGTGCTGGTATAGACTGGCTGGGCATACATAGATACATGACGAGTAGAGTTGAGCGAAACGGGTCGAACAATTTCAAAAGTCGCCGACTTTTGGCAAAGTCGGGTTTCATGAAACGAAACCCGACCCTAGGATGAGGTCGGCCACGAGGTCGGCGACTTACGCGCCAAAGTCGCGTTTCAAAAGTTTGTTTAGCGCTCTTTTTCAGCCAATCAGGATCCACGGACACTGTGGGCAACGTGATGACATAGGCAGGGGTTACCACCATCTTTCAGAAGGGCATGCATGTGATTGGCTTGCTTTGGTGGGCGTCACAGGGGTTATAAAAGGGCGTGCACGCCGACCGCCATCTTACTTCTGCCGATCTTAGCATAGGGAGAGGTTGCTGATTCTGTAGGGAGAGCATTAGGCAGGGAAGAAGAAAAAAAAATGCTTCTGCTGCTAGCGATTTTGCCTGTGCAACACACCAGTCACTGTGTGTGCAGTGCAAGGGGAGGCTATATTGTGGTGGATCAGCTGTGTTGGTTGTTAGGCTGCCTTCTAAGGCTTCCTGACAGCTGCATTGCTGTTTCCCCACTGCTCTGCAAACTGCTTTTTTAAAAGCAATCCCAATTTTTTTTTTGTCCTGCTGAGGTACTGAGCGTGCATTTATTCACACCATACAGTGGTGTACGCTCCTCACACAGTATCGTGTAACAGCTGTTATCACAGCCACAGTGAAGCTATCTGTGTGTCACTGTGGAAGGATAAGTGGAGGACTTGTTCCGTTCTTACAGACCTACACTCTAGGGAGATTCCTATTCTGCCCAATTCTACAATTCACTTTTTTCACACCTGTGCCATCGAGCCTGTGACATAGCGCTCTGATATTCAGTGGGCCTTACACAATCCAAAAGTGTCCAGTGTCCACAAGTGTCTGCAGAAATTCAAAATTTCCCTTATCCTGTAGTCACTTTTTTCACACCTGTGCCATCGACCTGTGACATAGTGCTCTGATATTCAGTGGGCCTCACACAATCCCAAAGGGTCCAGTGTCCACAAGTGTCTGCAGAAATTCAAAATCTCCCTTATCCTGTAGTCACTTTTTTCACATCTGTGCCATCGAGCCTGTGACATAGCGCTCTGATATTCAGTGGGCCTCACACAATCCAAAAGTGTCCAGTGTCCACAAGTGTCTGCAGAAATTCAAAATCTCCCTTATCCTGTAGTCACTTTTTTCACACCTGCTGCATCAAGCCTGTGACATAGCGCTCTGATATTCAGTGGGCCTCACACAATCCAAAAGTGTCCAGTGTCTACAAGTGTCTGCAGAAATTCAAAATCTCCCTTATCCTGTAGTCACTTTTTTCACACCTGCTGCATCGAGCCTGTGACATAGCGCTCTGATATTCAGTGGGCCTCACACAATCCAAAAGTGTCCAGTGTCCACAAGTGTCTGCAGAAATTCAAAATCTCCCTTATCCTGTAGTCACTTTTTTCACACCTGTGCCATCGAGCCTGTGACATAGCGCTCTGATATTCAGTGGGCCTCACACAATCCAAAAGTGACCAGTGTCCACAAGTGTCTGCAGAAATTCAAAATCTCCCTTATCCTGTAGTCACTTTTTTCACATCTGTGCCATCGAGCCTGTGACATAGCGCTCTGATATTCAGTGGGCCTCACACAATCCAAAAGTGTCCAGTGTCCACGAGTGTCTGCAGAAATTCAAAATCTCCCTTATCCTGTAGTCACTTTTTTCACACCTGCTGCATCGAGCCTGTGACATAGCGCTCTGATATTCAGTGGGCCTCACACAATCCAAGTGTCCAGTGTCCACAAGTGTCTGCAGAAATTCAAAATCTCCCTTATCCTGTAGTCACTTTTTTCACACCTGCTGCATCGAGCCTGTGACATAGCACTCTGATATTCAGTGGGTCTCATATAATCCAAGTGTCCAGTGTCCACAAGTGTCTGCAGAAATTCAAAATCTCCCTTATCCTGTAGTCACTTTTTTCACACCTGCTGCATCGAGCCTGTGACATAGCGCTCTGATATTCAGTGGGCCTCACACAATCCAAGTGTCCAGTGTCCACAAGTGTCTGCAGAAAATCTAAATCTCCCCTGTCCTATAGACACCTTGTACCTTGTTTTACATTACTATATAGTTTGTTGGATTTTGTCTACATTTCTACCAAAAATGAGGAAGGCTGGTGGAAGAGGCCGTGGAATTGGGCGGGGGTTGGCAGCTGGTAATGATGGTGTTGGTGGTGGATCTGATGGTAGTGGCAAAAGCAAAATAGGACCGAATGCAGGAGGTGTTGAGCCTGCATCATCGTCTGGCTCCATAAGGCTTCGAAGGCTTAGTTTTCTAGGAGTTGGCAAACCGCTTTTAACGCCAGAGCATCAGGAAAAAGTTTTGTCTTACATTGCTGACTCAGCCTCCAGCTCTATCGCCTCCTCTTCTGAAGTTGTAAAAAATAAAAGCACTGAGTCGTCATTGGAGGCTCATGTTCATGAACCACACCTTTCCTTGTGTCCTTCACCCCAACCAAGATTGAAGGATGACGCAGGCCATACAACTGATTACTCCATGGAGCTGTTTTCACATACCATGCCTGGATTATCAAGTGAAATGGTGAATTACCCAGGCCAAGATGAATCTGACATGGAGTGCACTGATGCACAGCCGCTGATAGATGATTCTGCTGGTACATTCACTCAGAGCACTACATTGTCCTCGCAGTGTACAGAGCCAGATTCTGACCCTGATGAGACTCAGGTGCCCCTTCCCGCTCACTATACACGGTGACACAGAGGAAGGTGCACATGACATTGAAGAGGAGGTGATGGATGACCCAGTTGTTGACCCAGATTGGCATCCATTGGGGGAAGAGGGTGCTGCTTCCAATAGCTCAGATGAGGAGCATCCACAGCAGACATCGACATCGCAACAGCTGTTATCTGGCAGGCCCGGAGCACTCCAAAGACAGGTTCCAAAAATCAAAAGAGTTGCTGGACAGCTTGTCCAGAGGGTCAAAAGATCACAGCGTGCTAGGCCGCAAAATGTCTGCCAAAGTAGGAAGAGTGCAGTGTGGCACTTTTTTGAACAAAATCCTCATGATCAGGCCAAGGTTATCTGTAAGAAGTGCGCAAAGACATTTAGCCGAGGGAAAAATCTGAAAAATTTGAATACCAGTTGCATGCTTAGACATTTAACCAGCATGCACTTGCAAGCGTGGACACAACACCAAACCTCAAGTGCCACATGTGCAACTGATCACAAAGAAGGTAGTCAGCAACGCTACATTGTTTCCCCCACTGTAAGCCCACCGGTTAGCACAGCAGCAAATGTTGAGGTGTCGTTGCAAGGCCACAGCAGTCAGGGAATCCCACTGTTATATCAACGAAAGACTGAATCTAGGCCATCAGAAAGAACACCAACTCCATCACCATCATCAACCCTCTCTCAGTCCGCCCTGTCCACCGCTAGTTCCACCATATGCAGCTCTCAAGTCCAGCTCACCCTCCCAGACACTATGAGTAGGTCAAGAAAGTACTCAGTCTCTCATCCGCCCACATTGCCAAACTAATCTCGTTTGAGATGATGCCCTATCGGTTGGTGGAAAGCGCAGCTTTCCGCGAACTCATGGCCTATGCAGTACCACGCTATGACCTACCCAGTCGCCACTTCTTCTCTCGCAAAGCCATCCCAGCCCTCCACCATCATGTGAAAGACCGCATTGTCCATGCACTCAAGCAGTCAGTGAGTGGAAAGGTGCACCTCACAACTGATGCATGGTCCAGTCGGCATGGCCAGGGCCGTTACGTGTCCATCACTGCGCACTGGGTTAATGTGGTGGATGCAGGGTCCACAGGGGACAGTGGTGGTGGGACAGTGCTGCCTAGCCCACGGTATAGGAAACAGTTGGCTGTAGGCGTTCCACCCTCCTCCTCCTCCTCCCGAAGCGAAAGCTCGTCCACAGAGCGCAGTCGTACGAGCACTCCATCTGCAGCTGCCACTGTTGCACACGAGGTGTCCCCCTATCGAGCAGCTAGTGGAAAGCGTCAGCAGGCTGTGCTGCAGATGATGTGTTTGGGCGACAGACACACCGCCGAGGTGCTGGCCGAGTACTTAAAGCGACAAACTGAGTCATGGCTGGGCAGTGTACATCTTGAGGCAGGCAAGGTAGTTAGTGATAACAGCCGTAATTTTGTGGCAGCCATAGCCCTTTCAAAACTCAGCCACATACCTTGCTTGGCTCACACCTTGAACCTGGTGGTGCAGTGCTTCCTCAAAAATTATCCGGAGTTAACAGCCCTGCTCCATAAGGTGCGAAGACTGTGCGCGCACATCCGCCGGTCGCCTGTACACTCCGTTCGTATGCAGAAGCTGCAGCGATTGCTCCACCTTCCCAACCACCGCCTCATTATCGACATTGCAACAAGGTGGAACTCCACCCTGCACATGGTGGAGCGGCTGTGCGAGCAGAGGCAGGCCATAATGCATTTGTGGGAGGATACACGGCCAGGCACTTTGAGAGCAGACATGGAGTTGACAGGTGTGCAGTGGTCGAAGCTGAAAGACCTCTGTAAAGTCCTTCAGTGTTTTGAGGAATGCACACGGCTGGTAAGCGCAGACGACACCATCCTAAGCATGAGCATCCCACTTATGTGTCTGCTCATGCAAACTTTGACGCACCTTAAGGAGCAGGCATCTGCAGCCAATGTTGATGAGGAGGAAGAGGGAATCCTTGATGACATTCAGCCATTGTCTGCTCAGGGACCTCTCCTGGACGAGTTGGAGGAAGAAGAGGAAGAGGAGGTTGATGATGGGGATGATTACTTAGGGGAGGAGGATGTATCTCATGGGGCAAGTGAAAATGTTGGCGTGGCAAGGTCTGGTACAGGGTTTGTGCGTGACTGGAGGGATGTGGATTTGCCAGAAAGTGCTCCTCCAACCAGCACTCGCAGTGCATCATTGACACCGGGAACATTGGCCCACATGTCAGATTATGCCTTGCGGATCCTAAAAAGGGACCCCCGCATTGCCAAAATGATGAACGATGACGACTACTGGTTGGCCAGCATCCTGGATCCACGCTATAAAGGCAAATTGCAAAACATCATGCCACAGGAGAACCTTGACCTAATATTGGCTAATAAACAAGCAACTCTGGTAAATCGGTTGCTTGAGGCATTCCCAGCACACAGCAGCGGTGATGGTTCTCACAAGAGCCGTACGGGCCGGGGGCAGCTTGGCAGAGGTGTTCATGGTGCACACAGCAGAAGTGGCATTGGAGACAGGGGTTTCATGACAATGTTGTGGACTGATTTTTCAAGTGCCGCTCACACAACTGGTAATACAGCATCGATGGAAAGTGACAGGAGACAGCAGTTGTCAACTATGGTTACAAACTACTTTTCCTCCCATATCGATGTTCTCCCACACAGGTCATTCCCCTTTGACTATTGGGCCGCTAAACTGGACACCTGGCCTGAATTAGCACAATATGCCTTAGGCTGGTTTCACATTTGCGTTTTTTTTCGCGGTAATTTAGCGCTAAATAGCGCATGCGTTTTTTTTTCCTATACTTTGCATGGGATGCGCTTATGTGCGCATACACATGCGTTTGTACGCGTTTTACCGCGCATGCGTTTTTTTGCGGTATGCGCTCGGGCGCACAAAATGCAACTTGTTGCATTTTTTGTGCATCCGATTTGCCTCAAAAAAACGCATGCGCGCGCAATGCGTTTTTTTACAGCAAGACACCCATTATAAGTCTATGGTGAGCATATGTGCGCATTGGCATGCTTATGTATGCGTTTTTTTGCACATGCGTTTTTTTTTTTACCATTAGTTTAGACAATGGAATTTAGGGGTTTGGGTAAAGTTAGGGTTAGTTAAGGGGGTTTAGGGTTAGGGTTAGGGTCAGGGTTAGGGTTAGGGTTAGGGTCAGGGTTAGGGTTAAGTATGGTTTGGTTAAGGGTTAGGGTCAGGGTTAGGGTTAGGGTTAGGGTCAGGGTTAGGGTTAAGTATGGTTTGGTTAAGGGTTAGGGTCAGGGTTAGGGTTAGGGTTAGGGTTAGGGTCAGGGTTAGGGTCAGGGTTAGGGTTAAGTATGGTTTGGTTAAGGGTTAGGATCAGGGTTAGGGTTAGGGTTAGGGTTAGGGTCAGGGTTAGGGTTAGGGTTAAGGTTAAGTATGGTTTGGTTAAGGGTTAGGGTTAGGGTTAGGGTCAGGGTTAGGGTTAGGGTCAGGGTTAGGGTTAGGGTTAGGGTCAGGGTTAGGGTCAGGGTTAGGGTTAAGTATGGTTTGGTTAAGGGTTAGGGTCAGGGTTAGGGTCAGGGTTAGGGTTAAGTATGGTTTGGTTAAGGGTTAGGGTCAGGGTTAGGGTTAGGGTTAGGGTCAGGGTTAGGGTCAGGTTTAGGGTTAAGTATGGTTTGGTTAAGGGTTAGGGTCAGGGTTAGGGTCAGGGTTAGGGTTAAGTATGGTTTGGTTAAGGGTTAGAGTCAGGGTTAGGGTTAGGGTCAGGGTTAGGGTTAGGGTTAAGGTTAGTTAGGGTTTGGGTTAGGGTTAAGTATGGTTTGGTTAAGGGTTAGGGTCAGGGTTAGGGTTAAGTATGGTTTGGTTAAGGGTTAGGGTTAGGGTTAGGGTTAGGGTCAGGGTTAGGGTTAGGGTTAGGGTCAGGGTTAGGGTTAGGGTTAAGGTTAGTTAGGGTTTGGGTTAGGGTTAAGTATGGTTTGGTTAAGGGTTAGGGTCAGGGTTAGGGTTAAGTATGGTTTGGTTAAGGGTTAGGGTTAGGGTTAGGGTCAGGGTTAGGGTTAGGGTTAGGGTTAGGGTCAGGGTTAGGGTTAGTAAAGTCATGGTTTGGGTTAGTGTGAGGGGCCACCTAATGTTGGAAAAAAACGCAAACGCGGTAAAAACGCACTAAAAACGCATACAAACGCATAAAAACGCTGCGTTTTTTTCATGCATGCTCATAAAAATGCTTGAAAAAAACGCAGCAGTTGTATGCTTTTGTATGCATTTTTCAAAGCGTTTTTTTGCAGGAAAAACGCGCTGCAAAAAAAAGCAAGTGTGAAACAGGCCTTACAGGAGCTCGCTTGCCCAGCTGCAAGTGTGCTATCGGAAAGAGTCTTCAGTGCAGCTGGATCAATCCTGACAGAAAAAAGGACCCGTCTGTCAACCCAAAATGTGGATGATCTAACCTTCATTAAAATGAACCATGCATGGGTTTCCAAGGATTTTGTCCCACCTTCCCCTGATGACACATAGGGTGACAGAAAAATGGCTTGCTTTGGTCCACCTCTTCCTGGGACTTGGCCTATTTCGCCTTTTGCATCAGCTGAATGTCCAACATCAACGTATGCCACTTTCTAAAACTCCCTAACTGTGCTGCCTCCCCCCCCATGGCCGGGGTCACCACCTAGCGCACGACACCGTGCGAGTGCCGTTGCCCTGGACAGGTGGGTAGGCCGACTCTTGGGCGCGGGCACTGTCACAGGGTCCCTCATAGTGCAATCAAGTGTCTCTGATGGTGGTGGTGCACACCCGCCGTCAGACACACCGCCGTACTATGAGGGGCCCAGTGCCAGTACCGACGCCCAGTGGGCCCCCCTTGCTTGTGCAGGGCCCCAGCATTTGCAATCTTTACCTCTCCCTGCTCCTCCGCTGTGTAGTCTGGGCCGTCAAATCCATACTGTGCCTGACACCGTCTGAGCCTGCCTCCTGATGTATAGACATATCTTTTGAATGTGTACGCTATCCATACATGTTATCCGGGGATACGGTACCCTTTCTCACCTTTTTGCAATCACGTGCAAGCCATACTGGGCCTAACACCGTCTGAGCCTGCCTCCTGATGTATAGACATATCTTTTGAATGTGTACGCTATCCATACATGTTATCGGGGGATACGGTACCCTTTCTCACCTTTGTGCAATCACGTGCAAGCCATACTGGGCCTAACACCGTCTGAGCCTGCCTCCTGATGTATAGACTTATCTTTTGAATGTGTACTCTATCCATACATGTTATCCGGGGATACGGTACCCTTTCTCACCTTTGTGCAATCACGTGCAAGCCATACTGGGCCTAACACCGTCTGAGCCTGCCTCCTGATGTATAGACATATCTTTTGAATGTGTACGCTATCCATACATGTTATCCGGGGATACGGTACCCTTTCTCACCTTTGTGCAATCACGTGTAATCCATACTGGGTGTGAGAACGGCTGGCGAGCTGTTAAGCAAGCTACAGCACCTGTGGTTTGCACACGTAAGTTTTTCATTTTTTCAGGAATGACGGTTAGGCCTAATTCTGGAACTGCGGTTGACCTGCACTTACTGGGAAATCATCGTTCGCGAGTAATAATTGTAATCAGTGATCCCCATCACTAATGTTGTTCAGCGGGTTATCTGCACCTGTAAGCGACAAACGCTGGCCTTTTCAGTGTAGCGCACATGCAGCCACAGACATGTAAGGGCATGACACACCAGTTATTGGCCAATCTCATGTGCCAGAGCCTCACGTGTCCCTCTAGTAAGCCGGACTCGGACCGCGGGGCATGATGGAGTCTCGTTCGTTAACGGAATTAAGCTTGCAATGTGTGCATCTGTTCTGTAGCTGGCATAGTTGAGGTTGCCCGTGTTGAGTCAAATTACGCCGTAGGCTCCACTCCTGGTGGTGCCCTTCTGGACATTCCTTTAAGGTTCAGCTTTGCAACCATACTGCCCACGTAAAACAAACACTTTGCCTTCATGAACGCTGTTTGGAGGGTCATGACTCGTGGGAATAACGCCGCCCAATCAGTTAGCCTGCTAGAGAGATCCTTCGTTGCTCCCAACCATGACATCACACTCCCTAGGAGGAAGGTAATGCCACTGTGGCGACCGTACTCCTGGGGGCGACACAAGTGCACTGATGCCCAGCCACTGCTCGATGAATCTGCTGGTACATTGACCCAGACCACTACATTCCCCTCGCACGCTACACGGCCTGAATCTGACCCTGATGAAACTCAGGTTACCCTTCCCATATACAGTTCCATCTTACACGGTGACAAAGAGGAAGCTGCAGATGAAAGTGCAGGTTCGGCCCACCCGCCATCAGACACACCACCGTACTATCAGGGGCCCTGTGCCAGTGCCGTCGCCAACGAGTGGGCCCCCCCTGCTTGCTCAGGATCACAGCACTTGCAAGGTTGAAATACTGTGCAGTGAGATGGAAGATGGGAACGACGAGGAGTCCAGACTAGTACAGGGATTCCCTAGCAAGGAGACTTATTTGATTGTTTTCAATGTTGGGACAGCAATTTTTGGGGAGCACTATACTCTGGAGAATGATAGATGGGGCCCACCATACACTGGAACATTCCAAAGGTGGACATCAGACACTGGAGCAGCATTTACAGGGCCCATTATACACTAGAGCATTAGAAATGGGGCCCATTATGTATGGAGCATTATTTGGGCCCATAAGACAGTGGAGCTTCATCCATGGGGACCAACATATACTGTAGCATTATGTGGAGCTCATCATATACTGTTTCAAACATTATATGGGACCAATGATTCTGTATGGAGAAATAGATGGGCCTCGTCATGAGATGTAAAAAGTGAAGTATTTTTCATTGTACTATACCGCTATTTCTCTGCCGTATCGGAGCATGATGAGTTGTGGTATGTGTTAAAGGGGCGCTCTTTCGCCCAGGGCACATGAAAACCTGGAGCCAGCCCTACTCCCCCACAACTTTAGCCAAATAACCCCCATTTTTCAGTGCGTAACTTGTATTATGAAGTTAATTAAGGTTGACAAGCTTAAGTAAGAAGAATTGATGCTTTTGGCATTCAAATGGGCACTGTAGGTGTGTTTCCTGTCCTCCTCTCACTGCCGACTTTTATTCCCCATTGACTTACATTGGGTTTCGTGTTTCGGGACGACCCCGACTTTTCCCTTTAATCGGCCGATCTTGCTCGACCCGACTTTTGGAAAAGTCGGGTTTCACGAAACGAAACTCGACCCTAAAAAACCAAAAGTCACTCAACTCTAATGACGAGTATTCCCGCAGTCCATGGGCTCAGATGTCACAGACCCATTGATAACCCCAGGCCCTTGACACCACCAACACTTAATAAACACCCACTGTTCGCCCCTCACCTTAGGGGTCTCCTCTCACAGGGCCACAACCTGCTGCAAAATCAGCTCACACGTTCTCTGCTGCTTCTGCTTCAACTGCAGCACCTCTTGCTGCTGCCACTGAAACTGCAGCACCTCTTGCTGCTACCGCTGGAACTGCAGCTCCTGCTGCTGTTGCATGAGGACCACCTGTTTCAAAAGCTCCTCCATTTTTCTAACCGGCTTGCTCAATGATCTGCAGCACTCTTTGGGGTATACCTCAGTGCACACTGCCTGCATTCTCCACCATATGTAGTGCTGTGGTAGCACACTTATGCTGTGAGGAGGCAGTGACCCTGCAAAATTCCAACACAAAATCTATTTAATGCGTTACTTCACGGGATTAAATGTTCAATTCACACACAAGTTCATATAATATTAGAGTCCATTTCACAGCACTATATACTACATGGCATCCTTTAGACTACAGTCACTAAACACACTGGACCTCCCTTTGACCAGTTGCAGTGGGCGACTGCACCGCCGTGTCAATGTCTCTTTACTGACAGCATAACACAGTCCATAATATCCTCTGGATCGCAGCCAGGAACCACATCCTTCTGTTTGTAGGCACTAAACCCGCCAATCCTCCTTTGACCAGTTGCCGTGTGCATCTGCACCACTGTGCAAGCTGTGGGTGCCAGACCTTTCAGCTGCCTTGGCTGTTCGGCTCTGCTTGTCTGTGTCACTTCACACACAGCTAGCACCCTGCAGGGCCTTCTGCTCTGCACTCCCGCTGAACACCAGACTCACATTGACATTGCACCTGCCACACCCAAACCCTTTCCTGCAGGGCATTTAACAAAGAAACCTGTGGCCTTCAGCCACATGGAAAACCTGGGCCTGGAATGAAACAGACTGTATGACTACCATCCTGCTGTCTGTTTCACAACACAACGTCCCAGAGCAGGTTTTCCCTACATTTGCCTTGGACACTAGCATGTCCAAGATTACACTTATTTTTATTATTTCTACTCTGCATTGCAGTCACTGCTACGCCTGTGACTGCCATTCACTCCTATGACCTTCATTCACCTCCATGCACATCCTGGGGAGAACACACAGTGACCTACCTGTGACATTGGTCACTGCCTCCACAATATCTATATAATTAAGTTTGTTTTGAAGAATATTTCCTTTGAAAATTATGTGTAAATGACATAGAAAATTGCTCTATATAAAAGCTCATGTTAAAATCGCATTGCAATCAGATAGCAATAGCAGTGCATTCGGATGTAAATCGGATGCTAGGTGTAAAAAATCGAATTGTACTCGCATGGCCCTCGCATTACACTTATGTGACACTCAGCAGGGAGACTCGGAACGATTTTTCATACGTTTAGTGTGACTCTGGAATAATAGATAGGCTTTCTGCACAGAACAATCATTGTTCTCGGTAGCACATGTCCTGTTTGCTTAGGATGATGTACTACCAAGAACAATGATTATTATGCAGCTTTTTCATTTTACCTTACAAACGAACGTATTTCTCATTCATTGGATGATTGTCAGCCTGTTTACTCTGTAAGGTTATCAGGAAACAAGCATTCTTAGGAATACTGGTTCACGATAATGTTGATTGGCTGGTATAAATGCAATCTTAGACATAGTTATAATTGACATTCCTACTCTGCAGTGCTGATTCGGAGCATGAGTATAAGGTTGTTTTTATTTTACATTGGGCACTGTTGCATTTAAGAAGAGGTTGTCCAATAGTAAGGACAGGATAAAAGCAGGCTACCTATGCTATAGTACTAGAAAATACCAAAATGCAAACATTTGAAAAAGCATACAGTGTATTTTTATAATAGAAGAAACTTCTGCTGAATCATTCTGGGTGGAGTAACAATGAAATATGATTTTGAAATACTGAACAATTCTTGTAGAAAACTTATATAAGGAGGGAATGGGTTGCCTAAATCAACCTGATTCATAGACAGTTCATCTACAAAGCAACAGAGCTCACCACTGAGTTTCCCACAGATATAATATTTTAATATCATGTACAGGCACATTGTTATCTGACTTAATAATAATAATAATAATAATAATCTTTATTTATATAGCGCCAACATATTCCGCAGCGCTTTACAGTTTAACAGTTTCAAAACACAAGTCATAAGTAACAACGTTAACAATACAATAATTGAAGCAAAATAAGACGAAATGAGACGACCCTGCTCGTGAGAGCTTACAATCTACGATGAGGTGTGGGAGATACAAAGTACAGGTGTGTATTTACAATTGTGTATTTACAATGAAGGTCCAGCCATCTTGAGGGAGTGAAGGATGGATGGAGATAGTGAATGGGCTACACAAGCACACTTACACAGAGAATTACTTTGATCAGTGAACGTGATAGGCCGCTCTGAACAAGTGTGTTTTGAGGGTGCGCCTAAAACTATGCAAATTGTGGATAGTCCTGATTTCTTGGGGTAGAGCATTCCAGAGGATAGGAGCAGCACGGGAGAAGTCTTGGAGTCGGGAGTGGGAGGTACGGACTAGTGCAGAGGTTAGTCGAAAGTCGTTTGCAGAGCGCAGCGATCGGCTAGGCCGATAGACAGAAATGAGGGAAGAAATGTAAGGGGGTGCCGCACTGTGGAGAGCTTTGTGGGTGAGAACCAGTACTTTGAATTGGATCCTATAATGAATGGGCAGCCAATGTAAGGACTGGCGAAAAGCGGACACGTCCGAGTACCGATTAGCCAGATGGACGATCCTGGCCGCTGCATTAAGTAAGGACTGGAGGGGGGATAGTCGAGTGACGGGGAGGCCAATTAATAGAGCATTGCAGTAATCCAGGCGGGAGTGGATCAATGCAACAGTGAGGGTTTTTGTTGTTTCCATAGTGAGAAAAGGGCGGATTCTGGAGATGTTCTTTAGGTGTAAGCGGCAAGAGCGGGCAAGAGATTGTATATGGGATGTGATGGAGAGATTGGTGTCAAACAAAACACCCAGACAGCGTGCCTGCTGCCGGGGTGTTATTGTGGTACCTTCCACGGAGAGGGAAATGTCAGATTTAGGGAGGTTAGTAGACAGCGGGAGCAGAAGTTCAGTTTTAAAGAGGTTGAGTTTCAGATAGAGAGTGGACATGATATTGGAGACTGCGGATAGACAGTCACTGGCGTTCTGTAGTACTGCGGGGGTGAGGTCGGGGGAAGATGTGTATAGTTGTGTGTCATCAGCATAAAGATGGTACTGAAAGCCAAATCTGCTGATGGTCTGTCCAATTGGGGCGGTGTAGAGAGAGAAAAGAGGGGGGCCAAGGACTGAGCCCTGAGGTACCCCGACTGCAAGAGGAAGAGGAGATGACGTGGAGCCAGAGAGCAAAACACTGAAGGAGCGGTCAGAGAGATAGGAAGAGAACCAGGAGAGAGCAGTGTCCTTAATGCCTAGTGACTGGAGCCTAGAGAGTAGGAGATGGTGGTCAACAGTATCGAAAGCTGCAGATAGGTCAAGAAGAATGAGCAGAGAGTGGTCACCGTTACGTTTTGCTGTCAGAAGGTCATTGGTCACTTTGATGAGTGCAGTTTCAGTCGAATGTAAGGGGCGGAAGCCAGACTGTGAAGGGTCTAGAAGGGAGTGAGTGGAGAGGTAATGGGTAAGGTGGGAGTAAACTAGGCGTTCCAAAAGTTTAGAGATGAAGGGGAGATTGGAGACTGGTCTGTAGTTGTTTGTGCAGGATGGGTCGAGAGCAGGTTTCTTTAGTAATGGAGTAACAATGGCGTGTTTGAAGGAGGATGGGAAAATGCCCGAGGAGAGGGAGAGATTAAAGATTGTAGTTAGGTTTGTTGTGACGACTGGAGAGAGAGACTGGAGGAGATGTGAGGGCATGGGGTCGGTAGTGCATGTAGTCGGACGAGAAGAAGAGAGGAGTCTGGAGACTTCTTCTTCTGTGATGGTATCAAATGTGGAAAGTGAGCCAGGGGAGATGCAGGAAGGGATGGGAGTCACAGCACTTGGTGGTTGGGAGCAGATTTCTTGACGGATATTATCTATTTTTTCTGTAAAGTGGGAGGCCAGGTCATCTGCACAAATGTCTGTGATAGGGGCTTGTGCTTTTGGCCTGAGGAGGGAGTGAAAAGTGTCAAAAAGTTTCTTGGGGTTGTTGGCTAGTGAGGAGATCAGGGTGGTGAAGTAGGTCTGTTTGGCGAGGTAAAGGGCAGCGTTATAGGTTCTTAACATAAATTTGAAGTGGATGAAGTTTTCTGGTGTGCGGGTTTTTCTCCATAGGCGTTCAGCACTCCTGGAGCATCGCTGGAGAAGTTGAATTTGCGATGTGAGCCAGGGCTGTTTTACTCTGTGTTTGGAGGTTCTGAGGGTGAGGGGAGCTACTTGGTCAAGGGTGCTTCTAAGAGTGTCATTGTAGTGATGAACAGCCAGATTAGGACAGGAAAGAGAGGAGATTGGGGACAGTTATGAGTGTAGGGAATCTGAAAGTGTCTGAGGGTAAATGGCTTGTAGATTTCTGAATGTGTGATAGGTAGGAGTGTGCTGGGGTGGGTGAGGATTTGTGAGCGTGAAGGAGAGAATGTTGTGGTCAGAGAGTGGAAGCGGTGAGTTATTTAGGTGGGAGATTGAACAGAGCCGGCAGAAGACCAGATCAAGGGTGTTACCGTCCTTATGTGTCTCAGAGATTGAAAGCCGTGAGAGGCCTAGAGAGGTGGTTAGTGATAGAAGCTGGGATGCAGATGTGGAAGTGGGGCTGTTAATGGGGATGTTGAAGTCTCCCAGGATGAGGGTTGGTAGTTCTGAGGACATGAAGTGCGGCAGCCAGGCTTAAAAGTGGTCAAGGAAGTGGGTGGGTGAGCCTGGGGGCCGGTATATGACCGCTACCCTGAGGGAGAGGGGACGGAAGAGCCTGATGGTGTGGACCTCAAAAGAAGGGAATATGAGTGATGGAACTGGGGGGATGACTTGGAAAGTGCATTGTGGGGACAGGAGTATGCCGACTCCACCACCTTGTCTGTTTGTGGGTCTCGGGGAGTGAGAGAATTGTAAGCCACCTTAGGAAATGGCAGTAGGAGAGACAGTGTCAGAATCATGAATCCAGGTTTTAGTGAGGGCCAACAGATTAAGAGAGTTGTTCAGAAAGTAGTTGTGTAGGAAAGTAAGCTTGTTACAAGCAGACCGTGGATTCCAGAGGGCACAATTAAAAGATGGAGAAGAGGGAGAGCAAGTAATGTTAATAAGATTATTATGGTTTCGATATGAGGTAGGGTAGGGGTTGAGGTTGGGGGATAGTGGACCAGGGTTGGGGGAGATGTCCCCTGAAATCAGTAGGAGTAGGAAGATAAAGAGCAAATAGTTGTTGGAATTGTAAGTAGTTTTTTTCTGGGATGTGTTTGGGCAAGATGGGCTGAGGTTTCTCAGGAAGGTGAGGAGTGCGTGGGAGCTGTACATGGGAAAGGGAAGTATAGAGGGGCTGATGTGTATGAGTCATGATGGAGGGGGGATGGGGTGGTGAATGTGGATGGCAAGGGAACACAGGAGGATAAAAATAAAGCACATGGTTAAAGGGGAGAGCAAAGTGTGGGTTACCTGACTCCTGCCCTGACTAACTGCCATGTATAACTGCCGTTTTGCTGGATGCTTAGCTTCTGTGATGCTTTGCTTATGGGATGCCTGCGTGCACCCCACACTGCGTGCTTCCCCTTATGAACTACTACATACTACTACTTAAGCCTCATCCAGACATTCGATTTTTCCACATACGAGTAAAACAGACCGCTTTTTTGAATCAGGCTTTGATTAGAGCTTGATCACAGTGTGGTCTCAGTGTCATCAATTTTTGAAAACCCAAAAGTCATTATCTCAGTAAATTAGAATACTTTATAACACCAGCTTGAAAAATGATTTTAAAATCTGAAATGTTGGCCAACTGAAATGTATGTTCAGTAAATGCACACAATACTTAGCATGGCATGGAGCCAATCAGCCTGTGGCACTGCTGAGGTGTTATGGAAGCCCAGGTTGCCCTGACGGCAGCCTTCAGCACATCTGCATTGTTGGGTCTGGTGTTTCTAATCTTCCTCTTGACAATACCCAATAGATTCTCCATGGAGTTAAGGTCAGGCGAGTTTGCTGGCCAATCAAGCACAGTGATACTGTTGTTTTTAAACCAGGTATTGGTACTTTTGGCAGTGTGGACAGGTGCCAAGTCCTGCTGGAGAATGAAATTTCCATCTCCGAAAAGCTTGTCAGCAGGGGGAAACATGAAGTGCACTAAAAGTTTCTGGTAGACGGCCACGTTGACTTTGTTCTTGATAAAACACAGTGCACCTAAACCAGCTGATGACATGGCTCCCCAAACCATCACTGATTGTGGAAACTTCACACTAGGCCTCAAGCAGCTTGGATTGTGTGCCTCTCCATTCTTCCTCCAGACTCTGGGACCTTGATTTCCAAATAAGATGCAAAATTTACTTTCATCTGAAAACAACACATTGGACCACTGAGAAACAGTTCAGTTCTTTTTCTCTTTGGCTCAGGTAAGACGCTTCTGGCATTGTCTATTAGTCGTGAGGGGCTTGACACAAGGAATGTGACACTTGTAGCCCGTGCCCTGGATACGTCTGTGTGTGGTGGCTCTTGAAGCAATGATTCCAGCAGCAGTCCACTCCTTGTGAATCTCCCCCAAATTTTTGAATGGCCTTTTCTTAACAATCCTTTCAAGGCTGCAGTTATCCCGGTTGCTTGTGCTATTTCTACCACACTTTTTCCTTCCACTCAACCTTCCATTAATATGCTTGGATACAACACTCTGTGAATAGCCAGCTTCTTCAGCAATTACCTTTTGTGGCTTACCCTCCTTGTGGTGTGTGTCAATGACTGCCTTCTGGACATCTGTCGAGCCAGCAGTCTTCCCCATGATTGTGGAGCCTACTGAAACAGATTAAGGGACCTTTTTAAATGCTTAGGAAGCCTTTGCAGGTGTTTTTCATTAATTATTATAATTTACTGCGATAATGACTTTTGGGTTTTCATTGGCTATAAGCCGTAATCATCAACATTAACAGAAATAAACACATGAAATAGATCACTCTGTGTGTAATGACTCTATATAAGGCTAGTTTCACACTTGCTTTTTTTTGCAGCGCGTTTTTCCCGCAAAAAAACGCATTAAAAAAACGCATACAAATGCATACAAACGCTGCGTTTTTTTCAAGCATTTTTATGCGCATGCAGGAAAAAAACGCAGCGTTTTTGCGCGTTTGTATGCGTTTTTTGTGCGTTTGCGTTTTTTTACAGATTTTGGAAAAACCCCACAAAAATGAAAAAACAACCATTCAACAACACACAAGACCAATGGGACTTCATTGTGGGTGTGGTATGTTAATATATAGACCCTGTCTACAGTATTCTTCACATTTGCTTGATTCTTCTCGTGACCATGGATCTGCGCTGGAAGAGTTTTCACTTCAACTTGGATTTGGACATCGCGATGGCTCAGGCGTATGCAGTTGCTTGCCATGAACAAAGGAAGAGAGAGAGGCAGCGAAGACGGCGGCGTATGTGGATACATCCGATTGTTGAACTCCGGGAGAGCCGTGGGGCATACCACACCCTCTACAGCGAGCTACAGGCAAACCCGGAGAAATTTACAGATTATATCAGGATGTCCCACGAAAGTTTCATGGATTTGCTTGCTCGTGTCCAACAATCCATCCGGAGACAGGACACACAGCTCCGTCGTGCGATTCCTCCTGAGGAACGGCTACTGGTGACATTACGGTATGTTTTAAAAACCAAGCGGTGCGGTCTGATGGTTTTTTTTAAATTTAGTATTCAAAACCTTGGGTAATTAGTTTTCGTGAATGTACTAATATTTTATTTTATAGTTTTTTAAAATAATATACATAAATATTAATTTTACTTCTTTGTCTGTTCACAGATTCCTGGCGACTGGAGAAACCCTATCTTCACTACACTTCCAGTACCGTATTGGAATCTCTACCTTGTCTGGAATTGTTGCTGACACCTGCTGGGCTCTCTGGAATGTTCTTTGCCCAGAATTTATGCCCCTGCCCACCGCTGAAAAGTGGATGGAAATTGCTGACAAATTCTGGACAGTATGCAATTTTCCCAACTGTTTGGGAGCTGTTGATGGTAAACACATACGGATCATCAAACCCCAAAGAACGGGATCTGAGTACTATAATTACAAAAAGTACTTTTCAATAGTACTCATTGCGATTGCGGATGCCGGATGTATGTTTGTAGCAGTGGACATTGGAGCATTTGGCCGTGGTAATGACTCACAGGCTTTTAAAAACTCAGACATGGGCCGGAGGTTGTATGGCAACCAATTTAATTTCCCTATGCCACGGCCTCTTCCTCACACCGAAGCTCCGCCACTGCCCTTTGTAATGGTTGGCGATGAGGCTTTTCAAATGTGCGGAAACTTACTGAAACCCTACTCCAGCCGGGACTTGGACCACACCAAAAAAATATTTAATTACAGGCTGACCAGGGCCAGAAGAACTGTTGAGTGTGCTTTTGGGATTCTTGTTTCCAGATGGCGAATTCTGGGCACGGCCATTAATCTTAAACTTGAAACAGTCGATGAGGTGGTGAAGGCCTGTGTGGTTCTACATAACTTTGTGATGGCTAAAGAGCACCCGACCTTTGAACTGGACGATGATGCTCCTAACCCATTGCCTGAATTCACTCAGCACACTCTCAGGTCATCCATTGAAGTTGGCCAAATGAGGGACCAATTTGCGGCCTACTTTATTTCTGATGTAGGACGGGTGCACTGGCAAGATGAAATGGTGTAATGTTTTTGTTTGTTTATGGTAATAAAAAACCTTATTTGATACCATTACTGAGTGCACTATATTTTTTAAACTCCAATTTAATAAAAACTTCCCATGTATAACTGAATTTTTTGATGTTCACACACCTGGGCAGGTAAATACACATATGAGTTAAAATGCAGCATTGCTAGTCTGCGTGAAATATATTGGAACGAGCAAAGCTGCAGGCCATGAATCAGGAAACCTTTTTTTTTCAAGAGAAAATTGTGCAACTAGTTGAAAACAAAGTATGTGATTTTCTCAAAACACAACCCTCAAAACCCAACCCCAATGAAAGTCCATGGGGAATACAAGTCAGCATTGAGTGGATGAATGTAATCTGCTCCATTCCAACTTACAAGTTATTACACTAGGCCTTGGAATGACTATACTAGGCCGTGGTATTTCAAATATGAGTATAGTAGGCCTTGGGCCTACTAGTATAGTCATATGTGAAATACCACGGCCTAGTATAGTCATAACAAGGCATACTCAATTTTTGCCAACTAGGATCTTGTTTCACGAAAAACAAACGGGTGAAACTTGAAACCAACAGTTTGCTTTTCATGAAACCAGATTCTAGTTGGTAAAAATAGAGTTATTACACTAGGCCTTGTAATGACTACACTACGCCGTGGTATTTCAAATATGAGTATAGTAGGCCTTGGGGCTAGTAGTATAGTAATATGTGAAATACCACGGCCTAGTATAGTCATACCAAGGCCTACTGTAATAACTAGATTTTTAATAACTAGCATCTTGTTTCACAAAAACCAAACTGGTGAAACTAGAAAGAAACTTATTTTTAAGACAAGTTTCAACATTTTGTTTTTCATGAAACCAGATCCAAGTTGGTAAAACTCGAGTTATTACACTAGGCCTTGGTATGACTATACTAGTCCGTGTTATTTCACATATGACTATACTAGGCCTTGGGTTGGTTTTTAACATGTATTTACCCATCAGTGTGTGTGAGCGGCGCAAACAACATTAATGAAACTTAGTAATGGTGAACCACAAATGTAAATTTATTTTTTATCACGAAAATAAACCAAAAAATTATTTTTTCCGGCGTTTGGGGGCAGATGGTTTCAATTTGGGGGTGTGCAGGGAATATGCAACACTTGCTGTTGAAGACGGTGTTTGAGGGGAAGGGGCAACAAAACTTGTGGGGGAAGGTAGTCCAGTTAAGGGAATTAAACTAGGAACACTTGGAGGAGAGGAAATCTGTTCAGGTACATTAGTTGTAATGGCATGTCGCCGTAGGCTTGTGTGCCTGGACCGACTTTGGCCCAATGCCCGCCTTGAAAGATTTCGCCTTGAACTAGGGGCAAATATTGAGTGTAGGTCCCCCGTCTGCAGGTGTGGCTGCTGCTGCTGCTGAGGTGGTGGCTGCTGCTGCTGAGGTGGCGGCTGCTGCTGAGGTGGCGGCTGCTGCTGAGGTGGCGGCTGCTGCTGAGGTGGCTGCTGCTGCTGAGGTGGTTGCTGCTGCTGAGGTGGTTGCTGCTGCTGCTGAGGTGGCTGCTGCAGCTGAGGTGGCTGCTGCTGCTGCTGAGGTGGCTGCTGCTGAGGTGGCTGCTGCTGCTGAGGTGGCTGCTGCTGCTGCTCTTCGTTGTCAGTGCTCGTCCTTGCAGGAGGACTGGTGGTGGCAGTGATGGTCCAGGTTTGCAGAGTGGTGGTGGCAGGGCTACTACATGTTGTTGTAGCGGCAGGGCTGTTCCATGTTTGCCTAGTGGTGGCTGAGCTCCACGCATGCATGGGAGTGGCGGTGGTGCTCCAGACAGGAGCAGCGCTTGCAATGGTGGTGTCGGTGAAGTGACCAGCTGCACTCAGACTTGTGGTGGTGTAACGGTGGGTGTCCTGGCTTTGAATAGAGGTGTCCGTGCAGTGGTATGCAGCACAAGTCGGTAGTGAGGTGAAGCGAGTCAATGGTGGCACAGGTGGAAAGGACACCACTGACTGCTGACCGTACTGATTATGCTGCATAGCCTGCAAGAAAGCATTGTTGCAGGCCTGCAGCACATTCAGCTGTTGATCAGGACTAAGGTGTTCCGCCATGCCCTTTTCAATCTTACTAAAAAAATGGTGTGCTGGTCTGTTGAGGTCGGCCTCCAGACGGTCAAGGCGCTGTTCTACAGAATTGAAGCGGTGTTCAAAGTGGTTAAAACCACGTTCCATGAGTGCAAAACCGCTTTCAACTCTGTCGGACAGTGACTTGAGGCTGGAATTAAATGTCTCGCTCAAATGCATAAACTCGGGCAAGACATTCCTGTCCAAGGCCCTCTGCCGCTGGCGGGTAGTGCCCGCATAACCAGTGGCAGAGACCTGGGACAGGGGAACACCTGATGGCCCAGCTTCCTGGTCACCAGCTGTGTGTGTGGTTGACCTGCAAGGTGCTTCCTGGCTGTCGGATGGCTGGGACGGGTCAGAGGACGTCCGAGGAAGGACCGCTCCAGGGCCAGGTTGCAGGGTGCTGCTCCAGGTGCTGTTGAAGAAAGGAAAATCATTACTACCATGCCTTTACAAGAAGCATCAGCTGTGGATTAGAAAAACACAGATTAATAAAAATAAAAACCCAAAATTTATAATACTTACGATCTCGTGGCAAGGACCGGTCTTAGGAACTGCAACGCGTGATAGTGACGGTATCTAGTTCTGGTCCTTGACGCAGATCCACTGCGAACCTGGCCCTCAGCACGAACATCACTGTTGAAGCGGTCCTTGATCGAACGCCAACGTGTTCGGACTTTGTCCACTGTTGATAAAAAAAAAACAGTGCCGTCAAGGACAACAGTCACTGCGGCACAATGTAGCAATACAATACTCAAAGCAGTCACTGTAGACCCCGATGACACTGTTGGGTTTCCTGCTAGAATACACCTAGCACGAAACCCAACAGTGCCGTCAAGGCCAACAGTCACTGCGGCACAATGTAGCAATACAATACTCAAAGCAGTCACTGTAGACCCCGATTACACTGTTGGGTTTCCTGCTAGAATATGCCTAGCACGAAACCCAACAGTGCCGTCAAGGACAACAGTCAATGCGGCACAATGTAGCAATACAATACTCAAAGCAGTCACTGTAGACCCCGATGACACTGTTGGGTTTCCTGCTAGAATACACCTAGCACGAAACCCAACAGTGCCGTCAAGGACAACAGTCACTGCGGCACAATGTAGCAATACAATACTCAAAGCAGTCACTGTAGACCCCGATGACACTGTTGGTTTTCCTGCTAGAATACACCTAGCACGAAACCCAACAGTGCCGTCAAGGACAACAGTCACTGCGGCACAATGTAGCAATACAATACTCAAAGCAGTCACTGTAGACCCCGATGACACTGTTGGGTTTCCTGCTAGAATACACCTAGCACGAAACCCAACAGTGCCGTCAAGGACAACAGTCACTGCGGCACAATGTAGCAATACAATACTCAAAGCAGTCACTGTAGACCCCGATTACACTGTTGGGTTTCCTGCTAGAATATGCCTAGCACGAAACCCAACAGTGCCGTCAAGGACAACAGTCACTGCGGCACAATGTAGCAATACAATACTCAAAGCAGTCACTGTAGACCCCGATTACACTGTTGGGTTTCCTGCTAGAATATGCCTAGCACGAAACCCAACAGTGCCGTCAAGGACAACAGTCACTGCGGCACAATACAGAGCAGGGAAATACTCACTAAACGCCTTTTTGGAGGATGCTGTGGCGCTGTCCCAGCCATCCATCAACGCTGCGGCCACCTCATTCCATAGCCGCCGGGTCACCACAATGTCCTTGTGCAGCCGGTCACGGCTGTCCCACAACGGCGAACGCTCCTGGACCAGGCTGATGAGCTGCTCATTATCCAGGTAGACGTCTTCATCCCGTTGTGGAACCTAGACAAAACACATTCATTAGAATAATCAAATTTAAATTGAATAAAAAGTTACAAAAAAAGAAACATAAAAAAGAGTAAAAATAGAAGATAAAAAATAAAGAACATTACAAATCATTTGATACTTACATTCCGTATCACCACCGGGACTTGGCTTCGCTGCTCCTGCTCTTCGCCCTCACTAGTCCCGTCCGCAGAAGATGATGATGACGATGTCTTAAAAAAGTTGAAAAAAACATAAGAGATTTGGAGAAGCAGCAGATATACTTACCAGATGCACGAAAATAATCACCTCACGGTCTGCTTGCGCCAATTCCTGCCGCGATGGGGAATACTCTGATTCTGAAGACATACTGCATGTAAAAATAATAAAAATCATTAGTACATACATAATTTAAAAGGACAGGCATATAATGTAATATACTCACATTCTTCGCTGATATAATGGGTTCTTGGTTGACTGTCTGCTCTTCAATCTGTCAGTGTAGTAGTGGCAGAGTTTTGGCAGGCACCTCCTTTATATAGACTTTTTTTTTTTGACTTTAGAAGATTATAACTAGGACAACAAGTGGACACTACCAAAAAAACGCAGCGCTAAAAAAACGCATACCTGCGCATGCCAGTGCGCACGTATGCGCATCCAAAGGCTATAATGGCCATTTTTAGCGCAAAACGTGCGCATACGTGCGCATGCGCTTTTTTCCAGGGCCAAAAAATGCAACATGCTGTGTCTGGAAAATACCAACGCACACCCCAAAAAAACGCAGCGCATGAAAATCGCATACATGCGCTTACCAGCGCGCAGGTATGCGCACCCATGTTAAATATAGGGGAAAAAACGCATGCGCACGTATGCGTTTTTTTCCAGCGCAAAAAAACGCAAATGTGAAACCAGCCTAATATATGAGTTTCACTTTTTATATTGAAGAACTGAAAAAAATTAACTTTTGATGATATTCTAATTTTCTGAGAAGCCCCTGTATATCAGACATGTGAAGATAGTGACCAATATGTGATGCTTTCTCTTCAGCACCCCATTGATTACAATGTGCGAGTCTGATCCGATATACAGATCAAAGTAGTGCATGTTTTTTTTTTACTTGCAGACCATGTGAACTACCACAATGACTTGCATTTGTCAGCATACTGTCCATATACTACCAGCTTTGCATAGAGCACAAGTACTGATTATATGCTCATCTGATCGAACCCCTTGGCAGATTTACACAGACGTGACTCACAAAATGCATATTGTAAAATACTCTTATTATCCTGGAGCAAATGTAAAAATAAATTGCATTATTTTAAAGTTAACATTAAGGGGATCATTTCACCAATCTCTTTAGTTGACTTTCTATTTCAGCTAGATGCTTTGGTTATAGATTTTCCACTTTACATTATCTTTTACTCCAGTAATTGCAAAAAAATAAATAAATTAAAAAACAAAAAAGATTTTTGCTAATCGATGTATGTGTCACTGTACATCAATTTGCATCTTTTATTCCACTTCTGAGATACAATATGGCAACATACCACTAGGTGGCAATAGTAAATTAGTATGAAGAGAAGACCTGAACCTCTTGATCATTATGGATGCCATAGGCAGTGGCAGGGAAGTCTACAGGTGCTTTTTTATCAAACAAAATAATAAACCAACCATATTAACAGCATGTTCCTCAGAAGTCAGCTCTATTATCATTCTGTAGGCTATGGCTGCACATAGACTTTTTGCAGATTTTTTTTCTCCTATGCAATCAAAATTTTAACAAGTGCAAAAAAAGTAGCTACTACTTTTGATAATCAGTCAGTAATCCCAGCACGTAGAGGTTTTTCAAAAAATTGCTAGCGACTCTTGACTTGGGACATACAGAAGAGATACTCAAGATGCTCAATTTCAAAGGCCACATATATATTAGATTCAAGTCAACCAACCTGTCTATGTTAGTCTAATGTGTATCGGGGCTTCCGACCCCTGATCAGTTGGATTTCTGACAGCCGATCCTTTTGTTCTAAGATAGATAAGCCCCTCAGATGTTTAGTCTGGCAGCTAAATAAAGAGAGAACAAAGGAGCGCTCAGCTAATCCGAACGTTCCTGTGTATGGGGTAGTCGGGGACATAACTGTTGGCTGAGCGATAGTTCGACTGACAGTATCTAATGTGTATGGGACTTTACTGTTTTAGAGTTTTCTTTTAACCCTTCTCTACATGAACTAGAAAATAAATAGCTCATTACACACCTATAATATAAAGATTTATGCCAATATTGTGTCAGTAACACTTATTGGATAAAGCAAAGTCTGTAACAAACACAGTAGGGTCATCTGCTTCAGTCTCTGAGTTTTAGGATTGGGACATAATAGAAAATCAGAGTCCATCATCAGGGTTGCAAACTTGACTTTTTATTTTTTCGGGACAGATTCTCAAAAAAATCACGGACTGACAATATTATTAACAGAGACATTGCAAAAACCATAATAAATCATTATAATTACAGGTGATGCATGTCTACAGCCTACAATGCTGATATGAAGACATCAGCTGCGTTCACTCTGAAGTGTAAAATGATAACTACAGTCATAATGATCTGTATGAGTTTCTTCAGATTTAAAAAAAAAAAAGAAACGCCTATAATTTATTTTTATGGACAGGGCAAAAAAGTGCCCTATTTTTATGGACCATTGTAAAAACACTTGGCACTCATTCGGTGTATTCAAGAGGAATATATTGATTTATGTGTAGAGAATTCCAGACAAAAAAAGCCAAGATGTTTCGGTCAATACATGACCTTCATCAGTCTAATAAAAAAATTAAAAAGAATAAACAACAATCGAAATAAGGAAAGTCACTTTTCTGAAATTCACCTTAGTAAAAACAATGGGAAAAGTGGGGACTCCACCGACATTTTGAGAAAGCCCAGGGCCTGCCGCAGCCTCTCACTGCCAAACACCCCCTCCTCTTAGCCTGGGACCTGCAGCATTGCCCCACTCCTGCTACTGCCACCAGCTCCCTGCAACAGTGACCTTGCCTTCTGTGTCCCTGCTCCACTACAGCTTCCTCCCCTCGATAAGCTTCGACAATAAGACGCACCCCCATTTAACTTCCAAATTTGGGGAAAAAAAGTGAATCTTATAATTAGAAAAATATCGTATATACAGCTCTGGCAAAAATTAAGAGACCACCACATCAAAACCCTGTCATGGGCAGCCCATTCTCCAGACCTGAACCCCATTGAAAACCTCTGGAATGCAATCAAGAGGAAGATGGATAGTCACAAGCCATCAAACAAAGAAGAACTGCTTAAATTTTTGCACCAGAAGCAGTGTGAAAGACTGGCGGCAAGCATGCCAAGATACTTGAAAGCTGTTTTTAAAAATCATGGTTATTCCACAAAATTTTGATTTCTGAACTCTTCCTGAGTTAAAACATTAGTATTGTTGTTTCTAAATGATTATGGTCTTGCTTTCTTTGCATTATTTGAGATCTGAAAACAATATTTTGTTTTGTTTTTAATTTTGACCATTTTTCTTTGTCAGAAAAAAAATACAAAATGTATTGCTTGGAAATTCGGAGACATGTTGTCAGAAGTTTATAGACTAAAAGAACATTTTACTCAAAAATATACAGTACCTATAAAGATTAAAATCAGACAAACCGAATATTTGAAAGTGGCCTCTTAATTTTTGCTAGAGCTGTATGTATTGTGAGGCAGTGACCCCTGTTACAGCTAGGGGCCGCTGTATGTTCTCCCCAGAATGCACACGGAGTGTATTGAGGCATTGAGGGAATGCATTGAGGTAACAGGCATAGCTGGGATTGCAATGGGGAAGCAGTGACCGATGTCACAGGTAGGGGTCGCTGTGTAGTCTCCCCAGAATGTGCATGGAGTCGTATGAAGTCCATAGGTGTGCATGGAAGTCATGGGCATAGTGGTGACTGCAATGCAGATAAGAAATAATAGAAATAAGTGTAATCTTGGACATGCGATGGTCCAAGACAGATGTATGGAAAACCTGCTCTGGAATGGGTGTTTTGAAACTGACTGCAGTATGTCAGTGGTGCAGTCCGTTTCAATTCCGGTCCGGGTTTTCCATGTGGCTGAAAGCCACAGGTTTCTGTGACAAAAGTACTGCAGGAAAGGGTTAGTAATGTCTTAGTGGGATCTGAGTAAGTCTGAGGAGTCTCAGGTGTGTCAGGGCCAAAGTGAGTTGGTGCTTGTTGCTGTGCAGAGCAGTTGATGTGCAGAGCACAGGACAGAGCGGAGCCAATAGGCCTGGCACCCACAGTATACACGGTGCTGCTGTCCACGGTGACTGGTCTCTGAGGTGGATTCCTGTGCCAGAATAAAGACCTATGGTGTTTAACGTCTGCAACCAGGTGGATATGGTGCCTGACTGTGACCCAGAGGATATCGAGGACTGTAAATGACACACCCACCAGGACCGTGGGGTACTCGGAACTGGGTCCGACAGTTCTTTGGAGAACGTATATTCAAATAAGCAGTAGTTCACAGCACCTCATGTAGACAAAGGGTTAACTTTACCCATACTAAAAGTGCACATCATATCCAAGGAGTCCCTCTTGGCAAAAAGTCCAAACAATGTAAAAAAGTGAGGACAGCTCTTGCCAGGTTGGTGAAATTCAATCACTTTATTCTGCCATCTGTTGCAATGTTTCAATCTATACAGATCTTTATCAAGCTTGCTAAAGATCTGTATAGATCGAAATGTCGCAACAGATGGCAGAAAAAAGTGATTGAATTTCACCAACCTGGGAAGCTCTGTCCTCACTTTTTTACATTGTTTAGTTCTTTGGGGAAGTCACGGGGCCGTGACCTGACTCCGTGGCCCTGGCTGTGCCGTAAAATGGGGAATATGTATATGGAATTTAACATGATGCCAGCTGTGGTGTTCGGCAACGGATGGCCGACGCTGCTAAGGTACGGAGACCTTCCTTCTGCGCAGTCCTCCCTTTTTCCTTGCTACCTAACAGCTCACCCTCCTGCTGCTAACTGTCTCTCTCTGCTTAAAAACAAACTGTTGCCCACATGGCAGGCAGCTTAAGCCTATCACAGGTGCCGCTCCTTTGTGTCGACCCCAGGCTCTGGTATGCTGCTGTGCCGCCGGGAATTAGATCTGTCCAAGAGACCTGCAGTCCCCTGCCCTCCTGATTTAGCTGCTGGGACTTCAGTACCTGAGCAACCATGGACTCCGGTATCCGGTTTCTAGCGCTCAGCTCTGGGGCGAGTTTAATCACAGCACCACTCCCCAGGTTTTGCTCGACTTCTATCCTACTGACTCCTGGTAAGGGGACCCCTACTTGCTTTGAGGCAAGACATTACTCCCTGTGGGGGAGGCAATGTCACTGTGGCAACTGGACTCCTGGGGTGCCACATGTACAGCTGTGAGTAGAGACTGTGATACAGCGGTGCAGGACACCCATGGGTACTAGTCAGTGGAGGACTAGCGTGTGTAGTGACTGCAATCTAAAGGATGTCATGTACTATGTAGTGCTATGAACTGGTGTGAATTGAACACTGATAATATGCACTGAACTTATATGCATTGGTGTGGACTGGAACCTTCTCTGTGTGAAGATAACGCCTTAAAGAGACTTTTATGTTTGAACTTTATGGGTCACTGCCTCCTCACTCGGTGCTACCACTGCTTTACAATATAAATATATATATATATCTCAAAAACACACATGTGACATGCACAAATGTGAACACGTCGATCAGACAATGCTCACACCACCCACTAACTGAGATACAACAAGAAAACACAGAATGACAGATTTGCAAAAATACTCTGCAATAAAAATGGCAGTAATCAGCAAGTGCTGGATAACAAATACAGGGTATTTAGTTGATACGTTTTTTTTGCGCAAAAAAATGTACACCAAGCTGCTCCACCACGTCAAGGTAACCCCCATTGAAGCAGTCCCTATTTAATGTATTAAAAACCTGAGCATGTGAACAGTGTCTAATATGAACAGGATTCAGACAGGCCGCTCCCTAGTATGGGCTTGTGGTGTGAGACAGCTCTTATGTGCATGTCACACAAGAGAGGGGTGGGGTCTCCCAAACTATGCTAAGCAAGGAAAAAAAACAGATTAAAAACACACATGTGACATGCACAAATGTGAACACGTCGATCAGACAATGCTCACACCACCCACTAACTGAGATACAACAACACAGAATGACAGATTTGCAAAAATACTCTGCAATAAAAATGGCAGTAACCAGCAAGTGCTGGATAGCAAATACAAGGTATTTAGTCGATCATTTTTTTTGCGCAAAAAAATGTACACCAAGCTGCTCCACCACGTCAAGGTAACCACCATTGAAGCAGTCCCTATCTAATGTATTAAAAACCTGAACATGTGAACAGTGTCTAATATGAACAGGATTCAGACAGGCCGCTCCCTAGTATGGGCTTGTGGTCTGAGACAGCTCTTATGTGCACGTCACATAAGAGAGGGGTGGGGTCTCCCAAACCATGCTAAACAAGGAAAAAAACGGATTAAAAACACACATGTGACATGCACAAATGTGAACACGTCGATCAGACAATGCTCACACCACCCACTAACTGAGATACAACAAGAAAACAGAGAATGACAGATTTGCAAAAATACTCTGCAATAAAAATGGCAGTAATGAGCAAGTGCTGGATAACAAATACAGGGTATTTAGTCAATACTTTTTTTGCGCAAAAAAAATGTACACCAAGCTGCTCCACCACGTCAAGGTAACCCCCATTGAAGCAGTCCCTATCTAATGCATTAAAAACCTAAACATGTGAACAGTGTTTAATATGAACAGGATTCAGACAGGCCGCTCCCTAGTATGGGCTTTTGGTCTGAGACAGCTCTTATGTGCACGTCACACAAGATTGGGGTGGGGTCTTTGTTGTCCTTTCTCATTCGCGGGTCCTCCACCAGAGGCCTGGTGGGAGTTTGAGGGTTCTTCGCAGGATCTTAGTTGTTCCCAGTATTGCGCTTTTCTGGACAGAGAGCTCAGATGTTGCTCCTGGGATCTGTTGTAGCCATTCTTCCGGCTTAGGGGTCACTGCTCCAAGTGCTCCTATCACCACTGGAATCACTGTTGCCTTCACCTTCCACATCTTCTCCAGCTCTCCTTTGATGCAATGGTATTTCTCCAGCTTCTAATATTCCTTCTTTTTGATGTTGCTGTCACTTGGCACTGCCACATCTATTATCATTGCTGTCTTCTGATCCTTGTCTACTATGACAATGTCTGGTTGGTTAGCCAACACCTGCTTATCTGTCTGGATCTTGAAGTCCCACAGGATTTTATCCCTTTCATTTTCCACCACTTTTTCTGGGATCCCTCACCTGGACTTAGGGGGGGCTTAGCCCATATGCTGCACAGAAGTTCCTGTATACAATTCCCGCTACTTGGTTGTGGCATTCAGTATACGCTGTTGCTGCTTGCATTTTGCATCCTGCCACTAAGTGCGGCACTGTTTCTGAGGTTTCTTTGCATAGTCTGCATCTTGGGTCTTGTCTTGTGTGGTAGATTCCTGTTTCTATGGATCTTGTACTTAGTGCTTGCTCTTGGGCAGCTATGATTAGTGCCTCTGTGCTGTCTAGGAGTCCAGCTTTCTCCAGCCATTGGTAGGATTTCTCCATGTGAGCCACTTCCATTTTCTGTCGGTGGTACATCCCATGCAGCGGCTTGTCTTGCCATGGCACTTCATGTTCCGGTTCTTCCTTCCAGATCTGTTGTTGTTGCTGCCTTAGGCTTTCTCTCAGCATCTCATCTTGTGGCGCCATTCTTCTGATGTATTCCTGGATACTCCTTGTTTCAACCATGATGGTGGCTTGGATGCTTATCAAGCCTTGACCATTTGTTGGTATACAATCTTTGGGTGCTAGACTTAGGGTGGAGACCTCCATGCATTGTGAGGAGCATTAGTGTCTTCACAATTGCAGCTTCCATCTCTTCCTTTGGCCAGCACACTATGCCAGCAGGGTATCTGATAACTAGCAGGGCATATGTATTGATGGCACGGATTTTATTCTTCCCATTGAGCTGGCTCTTCAGGACCTGTCTTACCCTTTGATAGCATTTGGATGTTGCTGCTTTCCTTGCCTCTTCATCATTAGAGTTGAGCGATACCGTCCGATACTTCAAAGTATCGGATCGGCCGATCTTAAAAAAAAGTATCGGTATCGCCGATTCCGATACCGGAAGTCCCATTCAAGTCTATGGGACTTCCGGTATCGGAATAAGAAAAACCCTGTTTTTGCCTTGTACAGCCTCTCTGGGGTCTGTACGGGCCTTTCGGGGGGCTGTGCCGGCCTGCCAGGGGGTCTGTGCCGGCCTGCCGGGGGGCTGTGCTGGCCTGCCGGTGGTCTGTGCAGGTTCCGGTGGGCTGTGCCGGCCTGCCGGGGGGCTGTGCCGGCCTGCCGGGGGGCTGTGCCGGCCTTCCGGGGGGCTGTGCAGGCTCCGGGGGGCTGTGCCGGCCTGCCGGGGGGCTGTGCCGGCCTGCCGGTGGTCTGTGCAGGCTCCGTGGGGCTGTGCCGGCCTGCCGGGGGGCTGTGCAGGCTCCGGGGGGCTGTGCCGGCCTGCCGGGGGGCTGTGCCGGCCTGCCGGTGGTCTGTGCAGGCTCCGTGGGGCTGTGCCGGCCTGCCGGTGGTCTGTGCAGGCTTCGGGGGTCTGTGCAGGCATCGTCCGATGGGACTACAAGTCCCATCGGGCGATGCCTGCTACCATGACAGTGATTGACACATTAGCCAATGATGGGACAGTAGTAGTCCCATCATCCGGCTAATGTGTTGAATGTAAAAAAAAAAGAAAAAAAAAAAAAATTACATGCTACATACATGCTACATACATACAACATGCATACTGCATGTAACATACATACTACATATATACTACATGCAACATGCATACTACATACATGCTACATTCATACTACATACTACATACATGCTACATTCATACTACATATATACTACATGCAACATACATACTACATATATACTACATGCATGCAACATGCATACTACATATATACTACATGCTACATACATACCACATACATACTACATACATACTACATACTACATGCTACATACATACTACATATATACTACATGCATGCTACATACATACTGCATGCTACATATATACTACATACATACTACATGCTACATACATACCACATATATACTACATACATACTACATGCATGCTACATACATACTACATGCTACATACATACCACATATATACTACATACATACTACATACATGCTACATACAATACATTCATACAATACATACATAGACATACAGTACATATAACATAGAGTAACATACTTACCAATACTTGTCACATTGTTCCCCGAAGCCATTGTCGTCTACGGAATAAATATTAACATAACAAACCACAAAAATACTCACCCATGATCCGAAGCAGTCCACGAGTGTGTCCCACGACGATCTTGGGTAGAGAATTGTGTGGGAATTTCCCACGCAGCAATGGCATAAAGTGAGACTAAGGACTTTTTTTTTAAGTGGCGGAGGAATACAGTGCGGAAGGATACCTACCTTCCGTCATTGGATTCCTGCAGCCCATAGAGAACGGCAGCATCAGCTGATGCTGCAGTTCTCTACCCAAGATCATCGTGGGACACACTCGTGGACTGCTTCGGATCGTGGGTGAGTATTTTTGTGGTTTGTTATGTTAATATTTATTCCGTAAAAGACAATGGCTTCGGGGAACAATGTGACAAGTATTGGTAAGTATGTTACTCTATGTTATATGTACTGTATGTCTATGTATGTATTGTATGTAGCATGCATGTAGTATGTATGTAGTATATATGTGGTATGTATGTAGCATGTAGTATGTATGTAGCATGCATGTAGTATGTATGTAGTATATATGTGGTATATATGTAGCATGTAGTATGTATGTAGTATGTATGTAGCATGCATGTAGTATGTATGTAGTATGTATGTAGTATGTATGTAGCATGCAGTATGTATGTAGCATGCATGTAGTATATATGTAGTATGTATGTAGCATGTATGTAGTATGTATGTAGTATATATGTGGTATGTATGTAGCATGTAGTATGTATGTAGCATGTATGTAGTATGTATGTAGTATATATGTGGTATGTATGTAGCATGTAGTATGTATGTAGTATGTATGTAGCATGCATGTAGTATGTATGTAGTATGTATGTAGCATGCAGTATGTATGTAGCATGCATGTAGTATATATGTAGTATGTATGTAGCATGTATGTAGCATGCATGTAGTATGTATGTAGTATGTATGTAGTATGTATGTGGTATGTATGTAGCATGTAGTATGTTTGTAGCATGCATGTAGTATATATGTGTTATGTATGTAGCATGTAGCATGCATGTAGCATGCGTGTAGTATGTATGTAGTATGTATGTAGTATGTATGTGGTATGTATGTAGCATGTAGCATGCATGTAGTATGTATGTAGTATATATGTGGTATGTATGTAGCATGTAGTATGTATGTAGCATGCAGTATGTATGTAGCATGCATGTAGTATATATGTAGTATGTATGTAGCATGTAGTATGTATGTAGCATGCATGTAGTATATATGTAGTATGTATGTAGCATGTAGTATGTATGTAGCATGCATGTAGTATATATGTGGTATGTATGTAGCATGTAGTATGTATATAGCATGCATGTAGTATGTATGTAGTATTTTTTTTTTTTTTTTTTTTATTTAACATTTAACACATTAGCCGGATGATGGGACTACTACTGTCCTATCATTGGCTAATGTGTCAATCACTGTCATGGTAGCAGGCATCGCCAGATGGGACTTGTAGTCCCATCGGACGATGCTTGCACAGACCCCCGGACATCAGCACAGCCCCCCGGCAGGCTGGCACAGCCCCTCGGCAGGCCGGTACAGACCCCCACAGGGTGCACAGACCACCGGCAGGCCGGCACAGCCCCCCGGCAGGCCGGTACAGACCCCGGGCAGTCCACACAGCCCCCCAGCAGGCCGGCACAGCCCCCCGGCAGGCCGGCAGAGACCCCCGGAAGGCCCGAAATGACGGCGCATCATGATGCGCACACACTGCGCATCATGATGACGTCATTTCGGCTGTCAATCAACTTTGAACTTCCGATTCCGATGCCAACTTCCGATATTGAAAAAATATCGGAAGTCGGTATCGGAATTCCGATACAGCAAGTATCGGCCGATACCCGATACTTGCGGTATCGGAATGCTCAACACTACTCATCATGGTTATCGTATCCCTGTGGGATGCTGAGGTACTTGTAGCATGTCTGTACATCTGCTATACGCCCTGCTGGTAATTTCACTCCATCGGTCTTGACAACCTTGCCTCTCTTTATTACCAGCCAGCCACACTTCTCCAGTCCAAAGGACATCTCAATGTCTTCACTGTAGATCCTTGTCAGGTGGATCAATCAATGAATCAATGTCTCGTTCATTTTTCGCATACAGCT
Source organism: Dendrobates tinctorius (assembly GCF_039654945.1). Taxonomy (NCBI): domain Eukaryota; kingdom Metazoa; phylum Chordata; class Amphibia; order Anura; family Dendrobatidae; genus Dendrobates; species Dendrobates tinctorius. The sequence continues at coordinate 9,502,539 of NW_027361910.1, read as the reverse complement.
TGATATCATCCATCTAGAGGAGGTGGCTGATGGGGCTTCCACCCTTGAACTTGTATCCATAGCCAGACTCTGAAATTAACTGACTGAGGGGGTTCAAGCCTATGCAGAACAGCAATGGGGTCAGTGCATCACCTTGGTATATGCCGCATTTGATGGTCACATGTGCTAGTTGTCTTGAGTTGACTTCCAATGTTGTTCTCCATAGTCCCATTGAGTTTCTGAGGAAGGTTCTTAATTTCCTGTTGACACTGTAGAGAGCCAAGCATTCACAGGTCCTTGTGTGTGGCATTGAGTCATAGGCTTTCCTATAGTCAATCCAGGCTGTGCTGAGATTGGTCTGTCTGGATCTTGAGTCTTGAGCAACTGCTATATCTACTAGGAGCTGGTGCTTAGAGCCTCTGGTGTCGGTCCCGATGCCTTTCTGAGCTGGATTCATGTACTAGTTCATATGGTTCTGTACCTTGGTGGCTATGATGCCTGAGAGGAGTTTCCATGTTGTTGTAAGCAGGTTATTGGGCAGTAGTTGGATGGAACTGTTCCTTTATGAGGATCCTTCAAGATCAGCACTGTTCTACCTTGTGTTAGCCAAGCTGGATGGTGGCCTTCTACTAGCAGTTGGTTCATCTGCTATGCCATGCGTTCATGTACCGCTGTTAATTTTTTAGCCAGTAGGTCAAGAAGATAAATGCCCTGTTCTCCAAAGAACCATCCAAAGTGTACTCCCAACTACAGAACAACAGCACAAAGACAGTAACTCCACCAATAGCAGAGACTGAACAATACTGTAGGGACATATGGGAGAAGGAAAAAACATACAACACCAGTGCAATGTGGCTGCAAGATCTGAGAAAGAAACACAGCAACCACCTAGAGCAAGAACCAGTCACCATTACAGAAGCAGACATCCAACATCGGTTCACGAACATGAAGAGCTGGACAGCAACTGGCCCAGACAGGATGTATATATATATATATATATATATATATACACTCACTGGCCACTTTATTAGGTACACCATGCTAGTAACGGGTTGGACCCCCTTTTGCCTTCAGAACTGCCTCAATTCTTCGTGGCAGAGATTCAACAAGGTGCTGGAAGCATTCCTCTGAGATTTTGGACCATATTGACATGATGGCATCACACAGTTGGCGCAGATTTGTCGGCTGCACATCCCTGATGCGAATCTCCCGTTCCACCACATCCCAAAGATGCTCTATTGGATTGAGATCTGGTGACTGAGGAGGCCATTTGAGTACAGTGAGCTCATTGTCATGTTCAAGAAACCAATCTGAGATGATTCGAGCTTTATGACATGGCGCATTATCCTGCTGAAAGTAGCCATCAGATGTTGGGTACATTGTGGTCATAAAGGGATGGACATGGTCAGCAACAATACTCAGGTAAGCTGTGGCGTTGCAACGATGCTCAATTGGTACCAAGGGGCCCAAAGAGTGCCAAGAAAAAATTCCCCACACCATGACACCACCACCACCAGCCTGAACCGTTGATACAAGGCAGGATGGATCCATGCTTTCATGTTGTTTACGCCAAATTCTGACCCTACCATCCGAATGTCGCAGCAGAAATCGAGACTCATCAGACCAGGCAACGTTTTTCCAATCTTCTACTGGCCAATTTCGATGAGCTTGTGCAAATTGTAGCCTCAGTTTCCTGTTCTTAGCTGAGAGGAGTGGTACCCAGTGTGGTCTTCTGCTGCTGTAGCCCATCTGCCTCAAAGTTCGACGCACTAGGCGTTCAGAGATGCTCTTCTGCCTACCTTGGTTGTAACGGGTGGCAATTTGAGTCACTGTTGCCTTTCTATCAGCTCGAACCAGTCTGCCCATTCTCCTCTGACCTCTGGCATCAACAAGGCATTTCCGGCCACAGAACTGCCGCTCACTGGATTTTTTTTCTTTTTCGGACCATTCTCTGTAAACCCTAGAGATGGTTGTGCGTGAAAATCCCAGTAGATCAGCAGTTTCTGAAATACTCAGACCAGCCCTTCTGGCACCAACAATCATGCCACGTTCAAAGGCACTCAAATCACCTTTCTTCCCCATACTGATGCTCGGTTTGAACTGCAGGAGATTGTCTTGACCATGTCAACATGCCTAAATGCACTGAGTTGCCGCCATGTGATTGGCTGATTAGAAATTAAGTCTTAACACACAGTTGGACAGGTGTACCTAATAAAGTGGCCAGTGAGTGTATATATAGTGCGTTGTGAAAGTATTCGGCTCACTGGAACTTTTCAACCTTTTCCCACATATCATGCTTTAAACATAAAGATACCAAATGCAAATTTCTGGTGAAGAATCAACAACAAGTGGCACACAATTGTGTAGCTGAACAAAATTTATTGGTTATTTTAACTGAAAAGTGGGGCTTGCAATATTGCTCAGCCCCTTTATCTTAATACTTTGTTGCGCCACCTTTTGCTGTGATTACAGCTGCAAGTCGATTGGGGTATGTCTATATCAGTTTTGAACATCGAGAGACTGAAATTCTTGCCCATTCTTCCTTGGCAAACAGCTCGAGCTCAGAGAGGTTTGATGGAGATCGTTTGTGAACAGCAGTTTTCAACTCATTCCACAGATTCTCAATTGGATTCAGGTCTGGACTTTGACTTGGCCATTCTAACACCTGGATGTTTTTTTGTGAACCATTCCATTGTAGATTTTGCTTTATGTTTGGGATCATTGTCTGCTTGGAAGACAAATCTTCGTCCCAGTCTCAGGTCTTTTGCAGACTCCAAAAGGTTTTCTTCAAGAATGGTCCTGTATTTGGCTCCATCCATCTTCACATCAATTTTAACCATCTTCCCTGTCCCTGCTCAAGAAAAGCAGCCCCAAACCATGATGCTGCCACCACCATGTTTGACAGTGGGGATGGTGTGTTTAGAGTGATGAGCTGTGTTTCCTTTATGCCAAACATATCATTTGACATTGTTGCCAAAAAGTTCGATTTTGGTTTCATCAGACCAGAGCACCTTTTTCCACTTGTTTGGTGTGTTTCCCAGGTGGTTTGTTGCAAGCTTTAAACAACACTTTTTATGGATATCTTTGAGAAAAGGCTTTCTTCTTGCCACTCTTCCATAAAGGCCAGATTTGTGCAGTGTACCGACTGATTGTTGTCCTATGGACAGACTGTCCCACCTCAGCTGTAGATCTCTGCAGTTCATCCAGAGAGATCATGGGCCTCTTGGCTGCATCTCTGATCAGTCTTCTCCTTGTTTGAGATGAAAGTTTAGAGGGAAGATCGGGTCTTGGTAGATTTGCAGTGGTATGATACTCCTTCCATTTCAATATGTTAGCTTGCACAGTGCTCCTTGGGATGTTTAAAAATATGGAAATCATTTTGTATCCAAATCCGGCTTTAAACTTCTCTACAACCTTATCATGGACCTGCCTGTTGTGTTCCTTGGCCTTCATGATGCTTTCTGTGCTTCACATAGAACCCTGAGACTATCACAGAGCAGGTGCATTTATACGGAGACTTGATTACACACAGGTGGATTATATTTATGATCATTAGTCATTTAGGACAACATTGGATCATTCAGAGATCAACAGTGAACTTCTGGAGTGAGTTTGCTGCACTGAAAGTAAAGGGGCCGAATAATATTGCACGCCCCACTTTTCAGTTTTTGAATTTCCACAAAAATTTAAAATAACCAATACATTTCGTTCACTTCACAATTGTGCTCCACTTGTTGTTGATTCTTCACCAAAAATTTACATTTGGTATCTTTATGTTTGGAGCATGATATGTGGGAAAAGGTTGAAAAGTTCCAGGGAGCCGAATACTTTCGCAAGGCACTGTATATACACTCACTGGCCACTTTATTAGGTACACCATGCTAGTAAGGGGTTGGACCCCCTTTTGCCTTCAGAACTGCCTCAATTCTTCATGGCAGAGATTCAACAAGGTGCTGGAAGCATTCCTCAGAGATTTTGGACCATATTGACATGATGGCATCACACAGTTGGCGCAGATTTGTCGGCTGCACATCCCTGATGCGAATCTCCCGTTCCACCACATCCCAAAGATGCTCTATTGGATTGAGATCTGGTGACTGAGGAGGCCATTTGAGTACAGTAAACTCATTGTCATGTTCAAGAAACCAATCTGAGATGATTCGAGCTTTATGACATGGCGCATTATCCTGCTGAAAGTAGCCATCAGATGTTGGGTACATTGTGGTCATAAAGGGATGGACATGGTCAGCAACAATACTCAGGTAGGCTGTGGCGTTGCAACGATGCTCAATTGGTACCAAGGGGCCCAAAGAGTGCCCAGAAAAAATTCCCCACACCATGACACCACCACCACCAGCCTGAACCGTTGATACAAGGCAGGATGGATCCATGCTTTCATGTTGTTTACGCCAAATTCTGACCCTATCATCCGAATGTCGCAGCAGAAATCGAGACTCATCAGACCAGGCAACGTTTTTCCAATCTTCTACTGTCCAATTTCGATGAGCTTGTGCAAATTGTAGCCTCAGTTTCCTGTTCTTAGCTGAGAGGAGTGGTACCCAGTGTGGTCTTCTGCTGCTGTAGCCCATCTGCCTCAAAGTTCGACGCACTGTGCGTTCAGAGATGCTCTTCTGCCTACCTTGGTTGTAACGGGTGGCAATTTGAGTCACTGTTGCCTTTCTATCAGCTCGAACCAGTCTGCCCATTCTCCTCTGACCTCTGGCATCAACATGGCATTTCCGGCCACAGAACTGCCGCTCACTGGATTTTTTTTCTTTTTCGGACCATTCTCTGTAAACCCTAGAGATGGTTGTGCGTGAAAATCCCAGTAGATCAGCAGTTTCTGAAATTCTCAGACCAGCCCTTCTGGCACCAACAATCATGCCACGTTCAAAGGCACTCAAATCACCTTTCTTCCCCATACTGATGCTCGGTTTGAACTGCAGGAGATTGTCTTGACCATGTCTACATGCCTAAATTCACTGAGTTGCCGCCATGTGATTGGCTGATTAGAAATTAAGTCTTAACACACAGTTGGACAGGTGTACCTAATAAAGTGGCCAGTGAGTGTATACAGCTCTGGCAAAAATTAAGAGACAACTTTCAAATGTTCAGTTTGTCTGATTTTTCTCTTTATAGGTATATTTTTTGAGTAAAACTGTACATTGTTCTTTTAGTCTATAAACTTCTGACAACATTTCTCCGAATTTCCAATTTTGTATTTTTTTTCTGACAAAGAAAAATGGTCAAAATTAAAAAAAAAAAGTGCTATCAGACCTCAAATAATGCAAAGAAAACAAGTTCATAATCATTTAGAAACAACAATACTAATGTCTTAACTCAGGAAGAGTTCCGAAATCAATATTTTGTGGAATAACCATGATTTTTAAAAACAGCTTTCATGCGTCTTGGCATGCTTGCCACCAGTCTTTCACACTGCTTCTGGCGCAAAAATGTAAGCAGTTCTTCTTTATTTGATGGCTTGTGATTATCCTTCATCCTCTTGATTACATTCCAGAGGTTTTCAATGGGGTTCAGGTCTGGAGAATATGCTGCCCATGACAGGGTTCTGATGTTGGCGGTCTCTTAATTTTTGCCGGAGCTGTATATATATATATATATATATATATATATATACAGCTCTGGAGAAAATTAAGAGACCACTGCAAAATTTTCAGTTTGTCTGCTTTTTCTCTATATAGGTATATTTTTGAATAAAATGTAAATTGCTCTTTTATTCTATAAACTACTGACAACATGTCTTCGAATTTCCAGGCACTAAATTTTCTAACAAAAAAATGCAGTGCTTGCAGGCCTCAAAGAATGCTAAAAAGCAAGTTCATAATCATTCAGAAACAACAATACTAATGTTTTAAATTAGGAAGAGTTCAGAAATCAATATTTTGTGGAATAACCATGATTTTTGATCACAGCTTTCAAGCGTCTTGGCATGCTTTTGGACCTTATGCCACTCCTGGTACAAAAATGTAAGCAGTTCTTCTTTGTTTGATTGCTTGTGACTGTCCATCTTCCTCTTGATTACATTCCAGAGGTTTTATGGGGTTCAGGTCTGGAGATTGGGCTGGTCATGACAGGGATTTGATGTGGTGGTCCTTCATCGACACATTGATTGACCTAGCTGTGTGGCAAGGTGCATTGTCCTGCTGGAAAAACCAGTCCGCAGAGTTGGGGAACATTGCCTGAGCAGAAGGAATCAACTGTTTTCCAGGATAATATTGTATGCGGCTTGATTCATGCATCCTTCGCAAAAGATTAACCTGCCCAATTCCAGCCTTGCTGAAGCATCCCCAGATCATCAGCGATCCTCCACCAAATTTCACAGTGGGTGCAAGACACTGTGGCTTGTACATCTTTCCAGGTCTCTGTCTAATCATTAGACGACCAGGTGTTGGGCAAAGCTGAAAATTAGACTCATCAAAGATTACCTTACTCCAGTCCTCTATGGTCCAATCCTTAAGGTCTTTGGCAAACTTCAGGCTGGCTCTCCTTTGCTTCTTATTGATGAAAGGCTTTTTTCGACCTTTACATGACTTGAGCCCTGCCTCTATCCCTCTGCTAGTAAAGCCAGAATTGAGCCCTTCTTTTCCTCACTCAAGACTTTTCTTTTCAACTCCTTTGGCACTTGTTTTGCCATCCAGCTTGTCCTATTGCAAGAGGATTGTGAACACCAAAGTGGGTTTTTTTATACTTTCCTTCGTTAAATAAGATTTGGTTCAGGTGATCTCCTAATCAGAAGCACATTAAGTAGAATGAGGTGTACTCTGGTTGGAATTCAACTAACACTGGAATGGCTGTCAGACATGTAGAGAAGCTGATTTTTATAAAACTGTGCATTGGTCTCTTAATTTTAATACATCTCAGCCTAAAAGGAACCTGACAAGGATCTTTCAGATCAACAAGTTAAGTTATAGATTGAACTCGATCGACTTGTGCCTTCTCGGCAATCGACTCGAGCCTACTCGGACAACCGCATCTCAAACCCTATGTTTCCCCCATGTAAAATAATAACACTTATACTCATCCCCAGTGTTGACTATATTCCAGCGATGTTGGTCCAGGCTCTCCTGACACTGTAACACCATCAGTGCTGGTTTCAGTCTTCCCGCCTTTGACAAATCAAATACATCCGGAGGAAGTGAGAGGCTCTTTTGTCTCACTTCCTCCGGGTGAATGTAGCTCACCCAAAGAAAGGTAGAGTGCAGCCAGTGCTGATTGGCCATATGGACAAGCTTGCCAACAGTCCAGAAATTCCAGGACAGTCAGAAGAATTAGGGCCATTTTTTGTCCTGTCTGTAAAAAAATATTTATGGTGTCCATAATTTTTCTGAAGCTAAAGGAAACTTATACAGATTATTAGGACTGTAATTATAAGAATTTTCCAGTTTACAGGTACTGCCACTGATGTATTCATATCAGCATTCTGGGCAGTAGACATGCATAACTTATACTCATAATGATTTATTATGGTTTTCCAATATGTACATAAAAATATTGTCTGTCAGTGATTTTTTTAATAAGCTGTCCAGAAAGTCAAGTTGGCAACCCTGCACGGGGATAACAATATCATGCGATCCTCGGGAGAGCCAGGGGCGGAGTAAGTATTAGTGTTATTATTTTACAAAGGGGGAATGCAAGGATTGAGAAGGGGTGGTCCGAGTAGCGGACAACCCATTTAAAACTATGAAACTACGACAGGAGATTTATACTGCCCATACCACGGGCAGCATGAATCAGAGACTGGCAGCAATGTTGCTGCTGTGTATATTTTCATTTGAAATCCTGCAGGTTTTTTACAGAAAACCTCACTGGTCTAAGCACGCAATGATATAAAATGTGGATCTTGTATGAGCAAGCCACAGCAATTGAAGGCAATTAGGACAGTATAGCACTTTATCAAAGACTGATTTGCCCACTGTTACAACTTTGCCAGTACAATCCGAACTGCAAAAATGCACAAGGTTGTGAGGCATTCCCAGGGTTTTCTAGGAGGCAAGGCTTAAATAAACTAGTTTCATAGAAACTATATAAACTTACCTTTTTCCAATAGATTTAATGCGTAAATACTAAAAATGAGCAGATCACTTCAAGCAACCCTACTCAGAGGACCAGGTCAATGCTCTCTGGCTGTGGACAAGAGCTGCATGAATTTCATTACCCCATGGTTTGGCTTATGAGTTGCTGCTGAACTAGCGCATCATCACCTCTGTGCCACACAGACATCATGCCAGGCCAGCAAACTAAATGCTGCATAGGAAACACAGGAGCTCAGGAAACTTGTGCAGCTCCAGTCCATGGACAGAGAACACTCAGCTGGACAATGAAACAGAGTTGCACAAAGTGATCCATTCATCTCTAAGAAATACTGTACCTTAGGTTGTTTGCTATCTACCAGTAACTTGTTTATTATAGGGTACCCATCTGCTGCCCCCCCCACACCAACCATATGATCTGCAGTGAATAATATCAATAGGCTATCAGAATGAGTAGACAACCCCTAGTTGAAGAAAATAGAACTGTCTTGTCCACGATCAGAAAAATTCCCATGTCAGACATGACTGGACTATTTCATGCAGGTAAAGGCAAGCCCGGACGCCTGCCCCAAAGGGGCTACAGGGAGGGCGCACATGACTAAGGAGGGATGCTAGGCCTGAGGGTTAGTGAAGGGTAAGGTGTAGTGCTTTTGTGTTTGTGGGGAAGGTGTGTGTTGGAGCTATGGGGCTTATGGTGCAATGTGAGTTGGCAGGGAGTGGTCAGTAGTGCTTTGTGTTTGTGGGGAAGGTGTGGGTTGGAGCTATGGGGCTTATTGTGCAATGTGAGTTGGCAGGGAGTGGTCAGTTGTGGGATGGATATATAGGGCAGAACTGTGGGGGGATGGTCATTCCTTACCTTGCAGACGTCCGGAATCGTCAGCTCCTCACATCTGGGACTTCAGCTTGAATCTTTGGATCCAGAAGATGGAATACCTTGTGGCACAGATGAAGAGGATGATGGAGCAGCGCGGCCAGCAGTGGATGAAGGAACAGCTGCAGCGATGGTCTGGTGATGGCGACGGCGGAGAAGATGGGACCCCTCTGCCTTCGAAGTGGCAGCGACGATCACGGCCTCCTGAGCACTTCAGCCCAGAGTTGAGTTTGCAGCGGAGGATGAGCCCCATTAGCAGACCTGTTGCAGAAGACATCGCGGGGCCGGAGCCAGAAGTCGAGAAGCAGGCAGCAAGGTAACGGGGTGGTGAGTGACGTGGCCGGCCTCCCCTCCATTTCGAATCGCGGCACACAGTGGTGACGCACACGTGGCGGCCACGTTACCCGGCGTGGTCACCTGACCCGGCGCGGTCATCGGCATCAGTGGATGGCGGTGACGTGATGCGGCAAGGAGCCCGGTGGCGAGGTGGTGTGTGACTTCACCCGCCTCATTTCCTTTCTCGCGGCACTGGGGGGAAGTGGGCGGTGGCTCGGTCATGTGGCCACCCTTCAGCTGCCAAGGGCCACAGGTCATGTGGTCCGGCGTCGCGTTCCCCCGGCGTTGGGTGCCAGATTCAGGAGGTGTTGCCTGCGGCTGGAGCGCCAACCTCCCCCCCGTTTGAGGCTCCGAGCCGGTGACTTTTTGCCATGCGTTCCCGGACGGACAAGTCGGTCTGGGCGCTGGCGCTGCGGCCCAGGAGGGCTGCAGTCGGCGTAGATCCATGGAGAAGATTGCAGTTGCGGTGCTCGACGCGGAGGATACGTGACGGCTGTTCCGTGGGGTTCCGCGGAGTCAGCCTAGTAAGTAAGGCTCACTTAAACCTTTATTAATGTCTAGATTACATTGTATGGGAAGGGTGTTGCTACATATGGTTTCGCACTAGGGTAGTAGTTGGTTTGTCACGGGGTTTCGGAACGATGCACGGCTGGTCCATGTAGCCAGCGTAGTAAGTAAGGCTCACTAAGGCACACTTAAACCTTTATTAATGTCTAGATTATATTGGTTGGGAAGGGTGTTGCTACGTATGGTTTCGGGTGTTTGTCTGGGGGTTCGGAAAGATGCGCGGCTGGTCCATGTGGACAGCGTTCGAATCTGTGAGGGAATGGTTGCTTTGTGGTTCAGAAGGCTGTTTTGTGCACTTCATGAGTGTTGGGAGGTATTTTTTAATTTCATGCTAGTTTGCTTTTATGATAGTGGGTATATCTATAGGTGACGACATCATTTTATTTGGTTAGTATAATTGTGCTTGCATTCTCTGGGTGTATGACTGGTGGTGATTCCATGGCGGTTTGTGAGTAATTCACGTGGTGATACGGATATTGGCAGAGCGGTGGTGGAGAGCCATATCCATGCCGGTTTTATGGTTTATTGTTATAGGCATGGGGTCTTTGGGCTGGAGGATTATCGCCGCCCCTAGTATTTGATAAGTGTTTGATGGTAGTTCACTGATGTGGTGAGCTGTTTTATCGCCACGCCTAGTATTTGATAAGGGTTGATGTTAGTTCACTGATGTGGTGAGCAGTTTTATCGCCGCGCCTAGTATTTGATAAGGGTTTGATGGTAGTTCACTGATGTGGTGAGCAGTTTTATCACCGCGCCTAGTATTTGATAAGGGCTTGATGGTAGTTCACTGATGTGGTGAGCAGTTTTATCGCCGCGCCTAGTATTTGATAAGGGCTTGATGGTAGTTCACTGATATGGTGAGCAGTTTTATCGCCGCGCCTAGTATTTGATAAGGGTTGGATGGCAGTTCACTGACGTGGTGATCTGTTTGGGTAGTGCATCGGGTGGCTTAATCTTTCACGTTATAGTGGGGTGTGTTCTATTGCTGGTCAGAGGTGAGGGGGTAGGTGGTCGAGTTTTTCATTACGGTGTGTTTTATTTATATGCCGGGTTCGGTTCTCCAATAGGGGCTTTGAGTGTACTAAGGGTTTTCATGTTCACTAGGGGCATTTTGGTTTGTTGCGGCAGACGTTCTGGTGAGGTCGAGATGCTTGGGACGGCAGATCTTTTGGGAACCTGCCTTTCTGGCAGCAATGGGCTTGGAGTTGACCTTTTACTGGATTTGTTTTCCTGGTTAATTTCTGGGGGTACGTAGATATGGCGTGGAGCTGGGGTTTTATGGTTGGTCAATGTCCGGTTGTTGAGGTCCGTGGTTTGGTTTCTGTGTGGTAGTCGGGGATTATCGGGTATTAGGGATGGTGCAGTGCTTATTTTCTGTTCATGGTCCAACCTGGGACTACTATCTGGTATTAGGGAAGGTGGTGTGCTTATTTCTGTTCATGGTCCAACCCTTGACTACTTTGGGTTTCTTCATGCTCAGGGCGTAGTTGCGGTTATCATGTGTTTGGATAAGTCAAAGTGTTTGATTCACCTGGGGCCCTATGTCTAAGTCAGGTTAGGTTAACGAGTACATCGTGTCAGGTCGGGGGTCGTTATTAGGTTCCCGTGTATATCGCGCTGCTGTTTTGGGGGTTGATTTTGGTTATTGAATACGTGGGGCTACGATCCACTGGGGGTTTTTGCATGATCTGCAGTCATATGGCGTTCTTACGATAATTTGCTGGTCGTGGCTGCCCTGGGGCAGTTTTAACAACTTTTGTACGTAAGGACTGGTGGGTTCTCACTGCGGTTCTTTAGGGTTGCCGATTGAGCTTTTGGCAGACTGTATCGGGTGATATTTGTTACAGCCGTTGATTGCAGCTACGTAGGAGTTTATTATACAGAGTGGATAGTTTTTCGTTACAATGGGCTAGGAGGTTTATTGTGGGTGTAGCTGGTCCTGCTTTGCCTTCTGGGTATACAGCTCTCCTTAGAGTCTTTTCTTTTTGAGTGCCCCCGGACGGGGGGGCCAGGGTGAAGTGTTGCGCAAGGATGATGCAACATTTGAGTTGGGTAACCCAGCGTGTGCTTTACTGATCTCGGGGGTCCTGGTTGGTGAACGGTTTTGTTTATCCAGCAGGTGTTGCTCCATTTGTCAGGAATTCTGTATAGAGCATGAGGCAGGACATGTTGTTTCGATGGCCGTGGGAATGGTCTCCCGCGTGGGGGTAGCCCGTCCGGCAATACATGGCTATGTCTTTATTCCATTATGCGCACTTGTCAGGACCGGCTGGTATTATGGGGACACGGTTGTGGTGCAGCGCTGCTGCGGGGGAGGTGTACTTTAGGTAGTGGGTGAGCAGGTTGCAACTATAACATTACTTTCATTAATGTCGGGCTGGTGGTACGCTGTGGCAGGGGAAGCTAGTGCGATGTGCATTGACTTTTAATGATTCTAAGGACCTGGTAATCGTCTGGGGCTGTGCTCCGTTTGGGGGTGCTTTTTGCGGTGCTTTAAGGCTGAGTGGTGGACAAGCATCGGGCACCGGTGAGTGCAATGTTTTGACGGATGGCCCGGGTTTATGGTGTCTGGGGTTTTCGGGAGACGTGATGTGTGTCTGACTTTTTCCTGGACTTCAGGTGGTGTGGAGTCGCTTTTCTTTCTTTTGGGAGTAGTGTCGAATCCGCAGTTCAGCGGGGAATGGGAGCGGAGTACATCTCACTTTTGGTAAGAGGGTGGCAACAATAGTGTTGTGATTCTGGGTTCGAAGTGCACGGGTGATGCACACAATTAATTCGTTCCGGTTTGTGGTGATTACGGGGTGGATTGGTTTATGTTTTCTAGTTGGGTGGATATTTTAAGATAGATGCTATCACGGAGGGTTGACGGGACCAACAGCGTTTTGGTACTGCACGTGTGTGGTGGAGACTTGGTCGCTGGGGCGTCAAGGGGTTTGATCTGAGACATCGGGCCTGAATGCTCCTGCCTGGGAGCCATGCTCGTGTTGTTGTTCATGACTATATAGTGGGGCATGTTTTTCAAGAATCTGTCGGAGGTTGGGGAACCAGTGTAGGTCCTGTTGTTACGTCTATAATGGTTGGCTTTGATTATTATGAGGTGGAGTGCAATTTTCTGCCTGGGAGCCGTGCTCGTGTTGGTGTCCATAGGGGCTCCTGTTTGGAATGACTACATAGTGGGTTTTTACTGGGCACATTTTCAAGAATCTATCGGAGGTTTGGGGAACCAATGTAGGTTCTTTTGTTCACGGCAATAATGGTTGGCTTTGATTAATTATTAGGTGAAGTACAATTTTCGGAGGCGCCTGCAATGTTGCGGTTTCAACGAGGCAGAGGCGGCGGCTCAGGTTGGGGACTGGTCGCACAGGCGGTGCATAGGATTGGACGATGCGGTTGGCTAGTTGCAGGTCTTGGGTGTGGCTGACCTTGTTGTACTGGTATTTTGGTGTAGGTTGGCATTGTGAGGTCTAATGGGGATCAGTTTTGATCGATTGGTCTTGGTACAGAAACATTGGTTACTCGAGCTGCAGAGTTGGCTCGGGTTGGGGTTTTTTTTTTTGGTGGTGGTACTCGCACGTACAAGGTGTCATACGTGCTCGCGGTGGCGGAAAGGAGGGGGGTATTTGAAGTCGGTGGATTGCACAAAGAGCGGGGGGGTGAACCCAGTGCAGGAGCGGGTTACCCCTGGTGGTGCAATGGTATACTTGGTTAAGGTGGGTCCCAGCTGTGCTGGGTCACAGCGGGACATGTTAACGTGGGACCCTGCTGTGTTGGGTCACAGCGGGGCATGTTAACGTGGGTCCCTGCTGGGCTGGGTCCCAGCAGGACATTGGTTGGGCAACACTCGGCTGGGTGTCCTCGAGCCGGTGTGGTGCGGCTGAGGGCACGTGGTGGAGCTGGTGTTGCAATCATGTACAACACTCGGCTGGGTGTCCTCGAGCCGGTGTGGTGCGGCTGAGGGCACGTGGTGGAGCTGGTGTTGCAATCATGTACAATGGACTCTTCATTTACCCCCCTCCTTTTCCTGGAGGTTATATTTATGGAATATTTCTACGTTTATGGATAAAATGTTATTGCTTGTTTGGTGTTAATAAACGGGGCTGCTGTGGCCTTTTACATCCAATGTCACGCAGTCGTGTCTTATTTAAGTTAAGAAGGGGTAAGTGTGGGTTTTGGGAGGGGTCATTACAGTGAAGCCGTCAGTCAGACTTTCCTAAGTCAAGGCAAGCCCGGACGCCTGCCCCAAAGGGGCTACAGGGAGGGCGCACATGACTAAGGAGGGATGCTAGGCCTGAGGGTTAGTGAAGGGTAAGGTGTAGTGCTTTTGTGTTTGTGGGGAAGGTGTGTGTTGGAGCTATGGGGCTTATGGTGCAATGTGAGTTGGCAGGGAGTGGTCAGTAGTGCTTTGTGTTTGTGGGGAAGGTGTGGGTTGGAGCTATGGGGCTTAGTGTGCAATGTGAGTTGGCAGGGAGTGGTCAGTTGTGGGATGGATATATAGGGCAGAACTGTGGGGGGATGGTCATTCCCTACCTTGCAGACGTCCGGAATCGTCCCGCCCTCCCGCCCTAATTTTAGGATCTTCTGGAGATCGACATGGTGAAGAGAAGAAGAGGTTTGACGTTGTCGCAGCAGTCGGCGGAAAGGAGGGGGGTATTTGAAGTCGGTGGATTGCACAAAGAGCGGGGGGGTGAACCCAGTGCAGGAGCGGGTTACCCCTGGTGGTGCAATGGTATACTTGGTTAAGGTGGGTCCTAGCTGTGCTGGGTCACAGCGGGACATGTTAACGTGGGACCCTGCTGTGTTGGGTCACAGCGGGGCATGTTAACGTGGGTCCCTGCTGGGCTGGGTCCCAGCAGGACATTGGTTGGGCAACACTCGGCTGGGTGTCCTCGAGCCGGTGTGGTGCGGCTGAGGGCACGTGGTGGAGCTGGTGTTGCAATCATGTACAATGGACTCTTCATTTACCCCCCCTCCTTTTGCTGTGGTTATGTTTATGGAATATTTCTACGTTTATGGATAAAATGTTATTGCTTGTTTGGTCTTAATAAACGGGGCTGCTGTGGCCTTTTACATCCAATGTCACGCAGTCGTGTCTTATTTAAGTTAAGAAGGGGTAAGTGTGGGTTTTGGGAGGGGTCATTACAGTGAAGCCGTCAGTCAGACTTTCCTAAGTCAAGTAATATACAGACAGAAAACTGTGGAGGTAGAGTGGAGACTCATTGAAGCTTTGTACGCCTTTATAGTTGCAGAGGTGTAGGGGTTAAACAAGACATCAGGTTATAGCTGTAGTTATAGAGTTATAGTCTGGATTAGATAAGAGGATATGATTCATTGCCACTGCAGAGTAGCCATACCTGTACTACTCCCTAGGTTTGCGTAGGTGTAAGATCAAAAGATGGAGAGTGGGAAAGTTTAGAGGAGTTCCCAGCTTGTTCCCTGTTTTACAGGGGAGGCATAGCTGTTTCCACCCTGAGAAAATATGTTCAGCTGAACGGTGGTTGAGATTGAGTCACAGCACATAGTTTGTATCTTCTGCAGCTTCTAACACATAAGGAAGACAAAATGCCACATCTAGTATAAGTGTTCTTGATGTTATCTTATTATTCCATAGTCAGTGATTTTTTTGGAAGTATCATCTGTGTTTGGTCACATGGACATGTGAATCTGCTCCACATGTTCTAATAGGTATGTGTTCACAGATAGAACAAGTATGTGAAAAATGGACATCTCAATGGGATGTTAGGATTTTTGAGTTGCATTCATTGTCTCTCATTTTTAGTTTATAAAGATTTTATGGTTCTTACATAGAAGTCTGATTCTGATGACATTCAGCCCTAGTCGTATTGCGGAGATATAATACTGTAATAAAATTTAGAAAAAAAAAAATGGTAAAAATAAATAAGTGGCCACACCAGTCACTGGCTGGCCGTTTGTAAATTATGACCAAGTTGACAGCAGAAGTAACAGTAATTGATGGTTGTAAGTTAAACTTGTGAATCTGTCTGTGTTTTTCAATATTCACTGCTGTTTTTATCCCCCGATGAAGCTTGAAGCTAAACGTACGTGGGTTGTGTTCCTTTAAGTGAACTGTCATTGTTATTATTATGGTGCTTGAACCTCTAGGTTCAAGCAGCATATTGTAATCCGATTTCTTATATTTTATACTACTTCTTCTTCTCCGCATTTTCTGCAATTAATGTGAACCGCTTGGCGCAGAAACCCTGTTCAGGCGGCATTTCGAAGCCCTCGGTGGGGACTTTTGGAGTCGATCTGATTTGTAGTTTTTAAAAAAAAATTGCATTTTCAGCAAAAATTTTCCCATAGGAATTAATGACGACCTTTCCATGACCCCCCCAACTGACATGGATTGAAGTCACAGCGCAGGTGCAGTGACCTTAGGCTGTGTGCACACACTGCGGATTCTGCTGCGGTGTACAGTACCATTATTCCCTATGGGAAATGGAAACCGCTGTGCAGACGCTGCGGAATTTTCCGCGCGGATTATCTGTGGTTTCAAAACCACAGAAAGAATTGACATGTCAATTCTTTCTGCGGATTCTGCAGCGGTTTCCTATCTCCTCCATTCCTCCAGAGGCTGGGGGCAGGTTGTCAGAGGCTGTCGGAGCCTGGGGCAGGTTGCCAGAGGCTGTCGGAGCCTGGGGCAGGTTGTCAGAGGCTGCTGGAGCCTGGGGCAGGTTGTCAGAGGCTGGAAGTGCCTGGGGCAGGTTATCAGAGGCTGGAAGAGGCTGGGGCAGGTTGTAAGAGGCTGGGGGCAAATTATGAGAGGCTGTCAGAGCCTGGGTTAGGTTTTCAGAGGCTGCTGGAGCCTGGGGCAGGTTTTCAGAGGCTGGAAGTGCCTGGGGCAGGTTGTCAGAGGCTGTCGGAGTCTGGGGCAGTTGTCAGAGGCTGGGGGCAGGTTGTTAGAGGCTGGAAGAGCCTTGGGGCAGGTTGTCAGAGGCTGGGGGCAGGTTGTCAGAGGCTGTCTGAGCCTGGGGAAGGTTGTCAGAGGCTGTCTGAGCCTGGGGAAGGTTGTCAGAGGCTGCTGGAGCCTGGGGCAGGTTGTCAGAGGCTGGAAGAGCCAGGGACAGGTTGCCAGAGGCGATCTGTAAAGAAAAGGTCACTGTAACCCCTGTTTTCGGGGTATTTTGGCATCGCAGTGCAATTTTCATGTGTGCAGTAGCATCAGCTAAGGATTCCTCTTATTTTCCTGCAAAAACGCATGCGGTTTTTGTGGGAAAATCTGAGGAATCCATAGCTGATGCTACTGCATATATTAACATTCGCCTGCAACGAAAACATACCCCGAAAAACGGGGTCTGAGTGACTTTTTCGTCACAGATTTAATTTTAAGTGTGTGCATTAGGATCAGGGCACCCCCCAAAGGATGACTGTGTAAAAAAATTACTTAAAAGCAGCCCCAAATCAGTAGAAGGGGATGTGTAATGCATTCATATTCTAACTTTACTTTCTTACAGTCGACATCTGATACACTGCTGTAAAGCTGGCAGCGCTGTTCAAGCACCATGTATTTCCTTCAGGAAATGCACATCTAGTTACATATGTTTTTTTACTATATAATTATTTATGGCATATTTATGACTTTCTTCCCTGATTTTTGCTCTTTTCTTGCACTTACTATATTCAGTTTTGTGTTCAATGAATTGCACGATCATTTGACGACTGTATTTATTACATTGCTGGTAATATGTATTAATGGGAAGAATTTACTCACCTAGTATTAATATTTTTGTGTCTTGTCTTGTATGTTTTTATATATTTGATATTGTTTTTAAATCTAACACAATAATAAAGCGATTCCTGTTCTTTCTGAGTCCAATAGTTGTACTTTTATGTTTTGTCCACAAGTATTTTTTATTTAGTTGTAGGATACTATTATTGGATTGGCCAAAATATATAATAATAACATAAAAACACATACAAAGTTTTTTTTTGTTTGTTTGTTTTTTACCGACTGCTGTGTTGCAGCCATTAATTGGCCGCTAGTAAATAAAGACTGGAGTGATCACTAAAGCATCAGCGATAGATGGCTGGAAATAAAAAGTGAGGTTTGCAGTTTTTTTTTGCTTTTTTTGCTGTTCTTTTTTTTCTTTAGGAACTGGATAACACCTTTAATTATCCGTTTAGTTGTTTCAGAAAACATAAATCTTTCAAAACTGGTTTTGTATAAATTATTCACCATTTGCTTAATTATTATGTTTTAACAGGAAATTAAAAATAAAAGCTTTTTCAGCTACCTGCCAAGTGTTATTACAGTGAACTGGAAATTAGCAATTCAGATCTGTGATTGCTAAACTTTTTTTAACTGTATAGTACATTCTGCTTCCTGGAATCTCATTCACACTTAAAAGAACAATTTCTTCTGAAAGCTCTCCTCATTTCGACACAAACTACCCTGACCTGCTGAAGTATCATAGTAAAGCCATGTTGACACGTTCAGTATTTGGTGCGTTTTTTACATCATTATTTGTAAGGCAAAACCAGGAGTGGGTGATAAATACAGAAGTGGTGACGGGTTTCTATTAGACTTTTCCTATAATTGTTCAACTCCTGGTTTTGGCTTCAGACTTAAAAAATAATTATTCCAATCTTTCCTTATAACTAAGATCATCCAATGCACCTTGTCAGTTTTGTGCCTTTTCTTTATAATAATAATTATAATAATTTTATTTCTATAGCGCCAACATATTCCGCAGCACTTTACATTTCAGAGAGGACTTGTACAGACAATGAAAGACATTACAGAATAATAGAAATCACATAAACAACAGATACCAATAGCTTACAATCTTTGAGGAAATAGGGGAGACACGAAAGATGGATGGTAACAATTGCTTTCATTGTTCTGATCAGCCATAATGTAAAAAATCGGGTGTTCATGTAATGCTGCATGAACCAGTTATCAACCAGAATGTGTAAAAGTACAGACACAGAGGGCTATTAAATGCAGAAAGAGTGTGAGAACTTGTTATGAGGAAAATTTTGAATGGGCAACACAGGGATAGTTAGATAAATATGTTTGCACTTTTTATAACTTCAGGGCATCCTATAAATTGGGACCCAGAATTGAAGTGCATATTCCTGATTGGGTAGCACTAACACTGTTTAAAGTGGTAGTATTACGTCCCAGTCCTGCATATCCATGCATCTTTTAATGTATACCAACACAAAAAGAGGACTTTGAAATACCCCAAAATTTTTAAAAATCACAGAAAAATGGCAGAGATGCTTACCTTCTAGGCCTCCAAACAAATGCACTATCAGGGTGCAGCGGACCTGATTAAAGATGGCGGCAACACAGGTGCAGAAATACCAACGAGACAATCACTCTCAACCTACCAATCCATGGAGGGGGTGATTGTTTGGTATATTACGCCGAACAGTAAATATATAAGGTGCACTACCAATGGGGTAATACTAGCTGATAGGGTGCTGCATAATGCATTGTACAAATAGCAAGGACAAAAGCAAGAGAAAAGACCAATGCATAAAAATCGCACACACCTAAATAAGAAAAAAAGAAAAAATGGTCTAGCATAAAATAGCATCCAAGCACAACAAATGTGTGTATGGATAGTAGGCTATAGGGCAAATTACCACAGGAGCAGTCCAGTCAAGCTGTCAGGAAATAGTCATGATAGAAAGCAAGGTCCCATGACCTGAGGTGAGTGGGAAGCCCCATGCGTAGCGCTGCTGCTGCAACTTCGTCGGGGGAAGTGTCATTGTAGTTTTCTAATGGTGTTTTATCACGTATGTGTCTTCTTGTGGTCTGGTATTTGAATAAAATTATTGATTTATATATATATTTTTTTTTCTTATTTACGTGTGTGCTATTTTTATGCATTGGTCTTTTCTCTTGCTTTTGTGTTTGGTATATTAGTGCACAAAAGATAATAATCTGTATGCGGCGTTATTCACATACATGTGATGCAGAGCATCTGGTTTACAGCCTATTAATGATGCCCATACTTTTAGATCAGGCGGGCTGCCCTGTGCTAACCAAAATGCATCCTGTGTGAACAGAGGCCACAGTTTACAGAGCCATCTGGGCCCAACTGCAGCCTGAAAAATAGATAAATAAAGTGCAAAAAAAAATCAATATATGTGAGGTATTAGTTGATATTAAGGCCAAAATATGGAAGGTCACAACCCGCATCAAGGGTCCCCACGTTTCTGAGTCCTATCACTAAACATCAAAACAGAGCTCACCGACACAAAAAGAGGACTTAGAAATCCCCCCCAAATTTTTAAAAATCACAGAAAAAAGCCAAAGATGCTTTCCTGCCAGGCCTCCAAACAAATGCACTATCAGGGTGCTGCGGACCCAATTAAAGATGGCGACAACACAGGTGCAGCAATACCTATGACACAATCACTCTCAACCTACCAATATAATAATCTGTATGCAGCATTACTAACACACAGGTGATGCAGAGCATCTGGCTTACAGCCTATTAATGAGGCACATACTTTTAGATCAGGCGGGCTGCCCAGTGCTAACCAGAATGCATCCTGTGTGAACAGAGGCCACAGTTTACAAAGCCATCTGGGCCCAACTGAACCCTGAAAAATAGATAAATAAAGTGCACAAAAATCAATATATGGGACAATGACAATATCCTACTGGCCTTTATTTTGGTTTAGACAATTAACTACATGCAAGCGGTTTGGCATCATTTGTTGGCCTGTTTAGACATACCACCTATAATTCTTTGCTTACAAAGTTAACACTAAGTTTAATACAGTCCTTCTGTGTGAAAAAGTATCATCATTCCCAGCAGCACATCACTCATGTGCTGCCCTTAGCGAAGATTTTCAATCCTGATAAAATATCTTCATAATTGAAGAATATCCATTTTACTTAAAGGGATTAGCCACTTTCTCTTGTCAGTGAAGTTTTCTCACAAACTGCACAACACTTCTATTTATAAGATGGATGCAGAATGAGGAGCATCAGTCTCCGCTAATGGTGTATCAGCCCCCTCTTAGACTATGTTCACACGTTCAGTATTTGGTCAGTATTTTATATCAGTATCTGTAAGCCAAAACCTGGAGTGGAACAGAGGAAAACATATAATAGAAACATGTCACCACTTCGGCATTTTTCACCCACTTGTGGTTTTGGCTTATAGATACTGATGTAAAATACTGACCAAATACTGAACATGGCTTAAGGATTATTAGTATGGATTAAAAAGGATCTGTCATCTGGTCAAAAGATGCCAGTTTACTTTATTCCTACTGCTCAGTTGTTGTGTTTTGAACCCACAGTACGGTTCTCTAGCAGAGTGTATCTTTTGAAAATCCACTGGTACACAGGAGAACTTCACTGAGCAAGTTATCTTGAGTAAACAGCATTTACTTCTTATGGGTAAACATGAGATAAGAATTCAGAAGCACACAGCCCATGCTGCTGGTATAATACAGTCAAAAGCGAAAGTAAAAAGTAACTACAACAATAGAGCTTCCCTCCCCACAATACAGCAAACATATAACATCACACTATCACCATCTACTGTCAGGCTAGTGTAAAGTCCTCCTTTACATAAACAATAAGTCCATTTCTGTTGCATATGCCAACACCCTTTCTCAACAGTAAGGACTTATTCAATCAAACTCAATTTTTTTAATTAGTGTCTGGTGTTTATCAGCATTCAACGCCTTCGTGAAGATGTCTGCTGTCATTTCTTCAGTAGGACAATATTCTAACTTCAAGACTCCTTGTTCCTGATAATCTCTCAAGAAATGATACTTTACATCAATATGCTTGGTTCTTGGATTGACTCTTTCCATCTGAGCAAGAACAAGACATCCTTGATTGTCCTCTTTCAATTTTGTCGGTTCCAACTCTGGTTGTCCTAAGTCTGTCAACAATTGTCTTAACCACAGAACTTCCTGACTTGCATCTGCTGCGGCAACATACTCTGCTTGTGTTGAAGACAGTGTCAAAATTGACTGTTTCTTACTTGTCCAACTTATTGCTCCACCTGAGAGGAAAAAAATATGTCCACTGGTAGATCCGTCAGTTGAATCTCCAGCCCAATCTGCATCAACGTATCCTGTTAAAATGCAATTATAACTTGTGGGTAGTTTGAGCTTAAGGTTGCTGGTTCCATTCAAATAACGCATTACTCTCTTTACAGCATTCCAGTCAGCTTCATTTGGTTTTGATGCCTTTCTACTCAGGATTCCTACTGCTGCTGCGATGTCTGGCCTTGTAACAGCCGCTAGATACAGTAGCTTTCCTATTGCTGTTCTGTACTGTTCATTATTTGGTAGCATATTTTCTCACTATTCATCTCTTTAAGATAATTTGTTTCCATTGGAGACTTTACTGTTTTTGCATCCTTCAATCCAAATTTTTCTGTTATGTCTTGAATCTTGTGATTTTGATTCAGTAGGAAACTTCCGTCTTCTTCTCTTTCTATCTGTATTCCTAGGTACTGTTTCACATTTCCTAAGTCTTTGATTTCGAAATGTTGCTTCAGGATTTTTAGAATGTTTTCTTTATCCCTTTCTTGTTCAGAACAAATCAAAATGTCGTCTACATATACGAGTACATAAATCCATCTATTCATCAGCCTTTTTGTGTACAAGCAAGGATCAGCTTTGCTTCTTTGGAAATTTTCATTTGTAAGCACTTCTGTGATTTTGTCATTCCACGCTTTAGCTGCTTGATTTAAACCATATATGCTTTTCTGTAGTTTGCAAACTTTGTTTGGGTTTCTTTCATCTTTGAATCCTGGAGGTTGTTCCATGTAAATGTCTTCTGTTAAATCTCCATTTAAAAATGCTGTCTTTACATCCAGATGCATCAGTTCCATTTGTTTCATTGCTGCAACTGTAAGTAAAGTTCTTATTGTAGTATGTTTGACAACTGGAGAATTTTTGAGAATACCCTTTAGCTACGAGTCTTGCTCGGTATTATTCAGGTGTGCCATGTGTTTGGTATTTTACTTTAAAAATCCATTTACATCCTATGGCTTTTCTTCCTTCTGGTAAATCTGTCAGTGTCCATGTACTTGCGACATGCATGGATTTCATTTCTGTGTCTGTTGCTGCTATCCATTTATTTGCTTCTTTTTTAGGGAGTTTAGATATGTCTTCCCAAGAGGTAGGTTCATAAATTTTACTTGTGCTTGCCTTGCATGAGAGACGTTTTGGTGTTTTACCTTTGTTTTCTCTCATTGAACGTCTTGGTTCTGTGTCTGTTTGTTGTTGTATTTCTTCATTTTCAGTATTCTGTTCTTCATCAATTTCAACTACTTTCTCATCAGATACCTCTTCAGTTATGTCACTGCTGTTTTTCTCATTTTTTGTGTCAATTGAAATCATAGTGTCTACTTTTAGATCCTCAATGAATGTCACACTGTTACTCACCGTGACTCTGTCTGTTTTGGATCTAGGATTCTGTATCCCTTGCAATTTTCACTATGTCCAACAAATATTCCCTCCATTGATCTGTTTTGAAGTTTGGAAGGATTTCCGTTGGAATGAATATAAAAACTTTACATCCAAAAACTTTTAAATGATTGACACTTGGTTTCATACCTTGCCACAGTTCATATGGAGTTTTCTTCTGTTTTCTGGAAAAAAGTCTGTTCTCTAGATATGTAGCTGTCATTGCTGCCTCGCCCCAATATTTCTCTGCTTGTTTGGAATCTGTCAGCATACATCTCATCATTTCCGTCAGAGTTCTGTTTTTCCTTTCTGCTACTCCATTTTGTTCTGGTGTGTACGCAACAGTTTTCTGATGTTCTATACCATTTTGTCTTAAGTAGTTTTCTATTTTGTGACCTGTCAATTCACCTTCATTATCACTTCTGATGACAATTTGCTTCCTTTGAAATTTTTTACTCGACCTTGTTACATAGTCTACAAGTTTATCAAAAACTTCACTTTTGTTGTTAATTAAGTATGTGACTGTGTATCTTGAGTAGTCATCTATGAAAGTCACCATGTATCTATTTCCTCCTGATGTAGTCACTTTCATGGGTCCACATACATCAGTATGCACCAAATCAAGTGGTCTTTTGGTTTTCATCTCACTTTCTTTTGGAATAGATATTCTTGTGGCTTTAGATTTCATACAACATTCACATCTTACAGTAATTGAGCAATCTGATATCTTTAGATCTTTTGTCAATTCTTTTCTTTGCAGTTCCCTTATACTGTCAGGGTGTCTGTGTCCTAGATGTCTATTCTACATGTGAATACAGTTCTTGTGATCATGTGTACATACCTTCATCTGTTCCTTTGGTGTGTCAAGATGATATAATTGTTCATCTGCCTTGACATTGGTTATCACCTTGTTTCCTGCTAGAATTGCACACTCATTGTCTTTGAATTTTACAGTGAGTCTTTGGCTGTTAAATGTTTTACAGATAACAATCCGCCTTCCAATTTTGGAACATACAACACATCCTGTACAAGTATCTTTGAATCTTGTCTGAACTTGTCTGAACTTGTTTGAACAGTTTAGCATACCTTGTTCTATACCTTCTGCAGTTATTTTGCTTCCATCTGCAAGATAAATGGCTTCTTTCTTATCTAAATCAAGATCATTGAAGAAATTCTTGTCACTTGTCATATGACTCGTTGCTCTTGAATCAATAAACCAACCAAGTGGTGATTTCTTGTCCGTTACTTTAAATGTGCCATTCCAATTATTCTCACATGAATCGGAAATTGTGTTTTCACTTTCTGGGTATGCTCTTTATGTTGTAATTTTTGTTGTTTGCTTTCCATATGGTACAGTCTTTCTTTAGATGACCTTTTTTCTTACATATGAAACATTCTCTTGTCTCTTTATTATAGTGTTTTTTAAATTCTGTAGCTTTAAGAGCGTTCCCACTGTCCTTTTCAGTAGAAGAATCATTTGTTTGCTCTTTTCTTCTCTGATATTCATCTATTAGTCTTGTTTTCACAATATCTAATGTGATGTCTTTTTCAGGTCTTGTCTCTAGGGCTGTATACGAATCTGGTAAACTACACAATAATATTGCTGCTACATGACTTTCTTTAATGTCTTCACCAATAGACCTTAGCTGTGATATTACTTCCATCATTGAGAATATGTGCTTCTGCATATCGTCATTTGCACTCAGTCTCATACTGTAAAGCTTTCGTAATAGAAATAACGTGATTTAAACTGGGTCTTTCATGTAATTTTCTCAATGCATCCCACATTCCTTTCGCTGTATCCTCATTTCTTATGTGGTGGCTCTAGCTTCTCTATGCTTTCTATCCCGTGTCTGATTATCTTCATCAGGTCTATCTGCAATGATTACTTCCCATAAATCGTCCTTAGATAACAACATCTCTACTTTGAATTTCCATAACTGAAATTTTCACTGTTCAGCTTTAGCTACTGTGAGTTTCAGCTCAGTGCTGCCCATCAATTTTATATAATCTTACTTGTTATATGAAGATATTCTTCATTCTTCCTTAGAGTTCCTGTATATCCTGTGTGTGGTGATTCTCTGTAATTATCTCCAGTGTGCGGTCATCCAGTTCCTGGAATATAAATTCCTTTGTCCCTCTGTATCTGGATTTTTTTTCAGTCTCCGTTCGCTGGGTTTTATCTTATCTGCTTCTCCGGTATCTGGATTTATTGTTTGGAGTTATATTCTGGGTGTCTCTGTCCTGGGTGTCTGGGCCCATAACCTGTAGCAGAGTGTATCTTTTGAGAATCCACTGGTACATAGGAGAACTTCACTGAGCAAGTTATCTTGAGTAAACAGCATTTACTTCTTATGGGTAAACATGAGATAAGAATTCAGAAGCACACAGCCTTTGCTGCTGGTATAATACAGTCAAAAGCGAACGTAAAAAGTAACAACAACAATAGAGCTTCCCTCCCAACAATACAGCAAACATATAACTTCACACTATCGCCATCTACTCTCAGGCAAGTGTAAAGTCCTCATTTACATAAACAATAAGTCCATTTCTGTTGCATTTGCCAACAGGTTCTAGAGAAATGGGCTCTAAATTTAGCGCTGATTTTTATTGTCTTTATCAAAAGGGAGTTGCTCACAGGATTCTCTGGAGTCATGTCATGCCATGCATTCTCTTTCTGTAGACCACTTCTGGTGGACAGAATGGTATAGCATATCATCTCTCTCTACATTCAGCTGGGGGCCGGCTCATCGGAAGGTTTCCAGGAGAATGCGTAATTCAGATGACTCCAGCTTGAACCACTTATGCCCAGAATAACTTTCATGCATCCCTCTGGACTTGGGATGAACTGCCCGAAAAGCTCAGTGCAAAGTGAAGGTCTGGAGTACTAAGAGATTGAGTGAGCACGTACAGCCTGCTAAGAAGGTGACAAACCAGTCATTTCTATTGCAAGTACATTACTGCAATACATTACTGCTTGGGATTTCTGATTCTACACTCAATGAAGTTACCCAGTGTACATTTTATAATGTCAGCAATTTACACATATACACATCTAACCTTAGGCCTCTTTCACACATCAGGTTTTCGCCGTCAGGCGCGATCCGGCGCTTTTGACAGAAACCGGATCCGGCGAAATACAATGCCGGATCCGGTTTCACCCCCATTGACTTGCATTTGCGCCGGATCGTGCCGGATGGCCATGTGTTTCATCCGGTTTTCGCCGGATCCGGCAATGTGTCGCAATGTGTCGCGATCCGGCGTCTGGAAAAAACGTCTACTGTAACGTTTTTTGTCTCCGGCGAAAAAGCCGGACACGCCGGATCCGGCGCGTCCGGCTTTTTCACACAATGAAAGCCTATGAGCGCCGTAATGCGCCGGATCCGGCGAAAGCCGGATCCGGCGGCCGGATCCGGTTTTTTGGTCTGAGCATGCTCAGTAGCTCTGCCCACAAGACATATATAAAAGCAAGACAGTGGGACCCACAGCCACACCCAACATGCCACCCAAGAAAGCAACCAAGCGAAGCAGGAGAAGGCAGGAGACCACTGCAGCACCATCAGCACCACCACCACCCCAAATGGAGCAGCAAATAGAACATGCTGAGGAGGGGAGGCCAGCAGCAGATGAGAGACGGTAATTATCAAATCCCCCATTCCTCCAAACTAGGGCCATGGAATATCAAGATATTCATTGGCCCTTTGTTTCTCTTTATTCAACAGCCGCCAAAGAGATGCAGCAGCAGCACCATCAGCACCACCCCAAATGGAGCAGCATGCTGAACGGGAGGGGAGTCCAGAAGCAGATGAGAGACGGTAATTATCAAATCCCCCATTCCTCCAAACTAGGGCCATGGAATATCAAGATATTCATTGGCCCTTTGTTTCTCTTTATTCAACAGCCGCCAAAGAGATGCAGCAGCAGCAGCAGCAGAAATGGCATCACTGGCAGCAGCAATACCCACAGCCATGGAGTCTGGCCATCAACAGGACAGCACATCTTCTTCTGGGAGCCCTCCTTCGCATCGTCAGCGTTTGACGGTAAGTTTTTATTTCCAAAATCCATCATCTCTGTAATATATGTCTATTCATTGCCTTTTATTTCAAAACAGGAATCACAAGATGAAGAGGAGCTCCCAGAAGAAGAAGGAAGGGGTGGACAGACGCTTGGAGTGGGCTCACAATTCGTAAGTTTTTTGCATCAAACGCAGAAACACAACATCACACTACACACAACACATAGAAAACAATGTTCTGCAGACCACACACAGCAAACAAATGCCTACATCCAAACTCATAACATTTTTTGTTTTCTTCTCTAGTCTTCCCAATCTGGTGCTCGGCCAAGAGGTCCTCGCAGTGCCTCCCAGGGTCGTCGGCGACAGCAACGCGGCGGTCACCAGCGTGTAAGTATAAATATTTTTGCTTTGTTTTTTTGCACTTTTTATTTCATTTCTTTTGTGGAGGCTAATTGTTATTTTTGTCTTTTTCTTTAACAGCCTTCACAGCGTGCTCCCGACTCTGACGGTGAGGATGGAGGGATTGATGTGGACCGCCTCATCGATCTCGTCAGAGAAAGGGAGCCGCTCTGGAATATGGCTGACCGCCGCCACGCTGACCTGATCATTACCCGACGACTCTGGGAGGAAATCTGTTCTCTCCTTGTGGGCCGCTGGGAGGACCTCGAAGCTCGGGACCAGATTAAAGAGCGTAAGTATATACAGTAACGGTTGCTTGATGTAAACCAGTGTTTCCCGAACTCCAGTCCTCGTGGTCCCCACGGATCATGTGTTCAGGATTTCTATTTACTATTGAAATCCTGAAAACATGACCCCTGGGGACCATGAGGACTGGAGTTTGTGAAAAACTGATGTTGTATACTAACCACTCCTTTCTCGTTTCAGGGAACAGAATTGTGAATCGGTGGCGGTCTGTGAGGGATCGTTTCAAGAAGGAGTTCAATAAAGAGATGCGGGCCCCGAGTGGATCTGGAGGACGCAGGAGCAAGTACAAGTACGCACAAGCCCTGTCGTTCCTCCGGGAAACAATGCTCACCAGAAGGTAAATATTACACACCACATGTGAAACAAATGTTAGATGTAACTTTTTTTTTTCAGCCAGGGCCATACCATGTCAGTATTTTAATTGTTTTTTTTTCTCTTTATTCCACAGCACGGTGAGCAGCACTCGGGAGCCTGCACGATTGGACCCTTCTGAGGCGATCCCTGAGGAGACCGGCACCGAGGGACACTTCGACCGCCCCGGTACATCTGCACCTTCCCTGCCTTCCCACACATTCGACCCATCTGTCCCATCCACCAGCACAGGAGCATCGTGGCCGCCTACATTACATGAAGCTGCTGGTGAGGAGATCGCTTTCCCTTTACCCCACCCTTCTGCCCCTGCAGCCTCTAGTACACCTGCGGGTACTGGGCGACAGCGGCAGAGGGGTCAGGAAAAGAGTTATGCGCAAGAGTTATTGCATCTGAATGCATCTTTCCAGAACTGTCTCAAAGTCTTGTCAGAGCAAATCTCCGCAGGCTTTCAGCAGATCAACTCCAGCATTCTGGAGGTGAAGACACTTCTGCAAACCATGCATTCAGAAGCAAGATCTTCGCCAAACCACACCTTTTTCAGGTCTGTTGTGGAGCGCATGGAAACGCTCTCTCCTGCCCAGCAGATGCATGTAATGCATTCGTGCCACGGTGCTCTACAGCAGGTTACCTCCCAACCTCCACCTCCCACCACTGTAGTTCCTCCACCTGCACCCCCTCCAGCCACTTTCCATCCTCCCCCTCCTATTACATCTGCACCCCCTCCAGCCACTTTTCATCCTCCCCCTCCTACTACATACCAGCAACCTGCCCAGTACCAGCAACCTCCCCAGTACCAGCAACCTCCCCAGTACCAGTCATCTCCCCACTTCCAGCAACCTGCCCCGTACCAAACTCCTTCCCCGTACCAAACTCCTTCCCCGTACCAAACTCCTTCCCCATACAACTTTCCATCAACATCATCTGCTCCTACAGTCCCTGCCCAACCCTCCACTCCACCACCCACCACCTCTTCTGCTTCCCACATGTCCACCCATTCTGTAGTTTTTTCCACACCTTCACCTCTAACTGTTCCTTCCCCACCAAGATCCCAGTCCTCTCTCCACACACCCAGTGTCGAAGTGTCCCGCAGCCCCTCCAGCAGTATTTCCACCCCACAGTACACAGAATTGTAATGTGTGTTTTTTGTAATAAAAATGCCCATTGGGTTTAAAACCTTTCTAAAAAAGTTTTTTTGCACTTTAAAAACATTTTACAAAAAAAAAAAAAATTTAAATAAAAGTTAAATTATCGTTTCACAATGGTTGTCTGTCATTTCTTTCTGCGGCGAACTATGTTTTAAAAAAAGGTTAAATACAGGGTATTTCAAAGGTAAAAAGGTATTCAAAACCAGGTATAACTGTGGGTAAATTTTAGCTTTTTGCCACAGTTGTGTTCCTGGTTGTGTTTGAAGCAAAGTATTTCACTTAAAAAGTTGTGTTTATTGTTGGTGATTTCCTAACAATGTACACAACTTTTGTTAAAAGGTGAAATACTTTGCATAAAACACAACCAGGTACACACCTGTGGCCTAAAGCTAAAAATAGAGACCATGACAAGATAGCCAACTTTGGTTGGCAAAGGTATATACTGTTGGTCCAGAAGGTACACAAGTTTAGGGCAAAAATCTCTCACACTCTGTCATCCCAGTGTACTCTGCCTTGAGGTGACATAAAGTATAGTGGAAAATTGTCCCTGAAACCGTCACAGAACTTCTAGTGGTAATATTTCCAATGACAACATCCATCTTCGCCAGTAACTTGCTCTTCTCTCCAACCTGCACTTTCTTCTCTACAACCTGTCAAAGAAGGGCTGTAGGAACATGCTATATCTAGTTTTCCAGTAGCCAATCCCGTTCGGAAGGCCACAAGGGTCAATTTTAAAAACCGGATCCGGCGTAATCCGTCGAAAAACGGATAGAAAAACGGATGAACCGGATGAGACGGATCCGGTTTTGTCTGTCAAGAAAAAGACGGATCCGGCAGAAAACCGGATCCATCACATCCGGTTTTACTAAACATTTGCCGGATCCGGCGTTCCGGCACGACGCCGAAAACCTGATGTGTGAAAGTAGCCTAAGCGTGACATTATCCATCACATATCATTTTATGGAGGTAGACTTCGCCGGAATTGCTTCAAATAGTGAATATGGGCTCTATGCATACCTTTGTACTTGCGTATTGCAGCATGGCCAACTAGAAGAAAATATTCAGTCTTGCAAGTTTCAATATTACCTACTGTATAACAAAAGTTTAAATAGTTCATATGGAGCAAAATCGTGGACTTAGTGAGAACTACAAGGACCATGAAGATCCAGAGGGTTGAGTTTATTTAAAACTACGTGTTTTGGAGCCGATCTGGCCACTTGATCAGGTGTGTACTCATTGGCCCTGAGTCAAGTGGACACAGCTGCAGCCAGCAGGGAGAGATCCTCTACACATTCACTTGTCTGTCAGTGTTGTGTCTGCATGCACAACATTTACAGGTGAGTGTAACAGCTCACCTTTTCCGATTTCATCAATGATTGATCTGCACTGGGAGCGCTTTCCTATTGTTAATCCTTACTTTACGAACAGGGACTAGCTCATATGCGGGACAACATCAGTTTGTTAAAAATAGCAAAATAGTTCCTATTTTAAAATAGGGTAGCTCAGCTGGAATGTTTCTCTTTGTGGAGAGTACAAGTATAAGGTGACTTATAAGCCATGCAATGCTCATCTGGGAGAAATTAAATATGCAAATATTGTCTCCAGAGAGGAAGAGGACTTGAACTTTAATGCTACTTATTGGGGATAGCAATAATAAAAGTCAATAGTGACCATTTAATGAGCCTTTCCGCATGATTTAGGAAAAAGGCTAAACCAAATACTCCATTTGCAGACAAGTGTTTTGGGGCATTTGGCCTTCATCAGTGCAAAGCAAGAGGTTAAGATTGCTAACTGAGAGGCCTCTGACAGGGTAAAAATCCCAAACCAGACAAGAAAGTTTGATTTAGCCCCTTTAGAACTTCTATGTCAAGTGGCAAGGCTTGTGTAAGGGTCAGTATTTACTTTTAGGACTGCTGCCCCCAGTATATGGCATTGGATTTCCAGTCCTCTCTCTCTCTCTCTGAATAGTATATTTGTGCATTTTAAAATATTAACGGAAATGACAGATAAGCTGTACATGATAGAAGAAATTATTTACATGTGAAAGATTTGCAATAATTGATGAACAGCAATTGGAAACTTGGATCTTAGGAATCCACTCATCCTTTTTATTTTAATGATTTTGACTAGTATTGCTTTCAAATTGCAAACAAGAGACTTTCTAAATGTGTGTATTAGCCTTTATGTGACATTATATTTAAGAAACATTTGTGCTCTCCATATTCATATTTCAGGTATACACTTAGAGTAGTTTGTTAGAGTAGTTTAGAAGTCCATAAACTGCGTGATCCAGACTGACGCTGAAAAATGGCCCATAAATTCATAATTTCAAAACAAATCGCTTATCCCTGTACTAAAACACTATAGTCTTTAAGTGAGTCATACACTATTATTTCTGAGGCTGAGTATGACCTCAGCATATCTAGTATGTTAGTAATACACATCTGGTAGAACAAGACTAGCTCACAATTGACCTTCTTTCATCAGAGGTGCCCAGTTTCCTTTGATGGTGTGGAGATAGCGGGTCAGATGTGTACACTGTTTGAAAACTACATCCTACGAACTCCAACCAGCTAAACATTTGTCATGCTTTAAGTTGTTGGACTACACAATGACTTTTGTCCTCTTTTGCTTTTTTTCTGTCCTTCCATTAGTACTGTATTCTCGCTGGGATCTTTTATCAAAGGCCTTCGAACCTGAGACAACCAGTTACAGGACTTCAATGAGGAACCCGCATCCACCTAATCCATTTAATTCCCAAAGGAGCCTACAGATTTCTTTTACAAGTTTGTCTCTGCATTTAATCCAGGTAAATGGTATAAAGCAGCAGGAGACCTGAGCAGATTGCTGATGTAATGCAATAAACTGTGAGCAGTACCTCCTATAACTACAGACTTCAAGTGCCAAGCTTTACATCTTTTTTTATAATTCAAAACACATTCAGCAACCTTCCTCAATGCATTTCCACACAGGCCACATATTAACAGATTTGTAGACTATGTGCTATCAACAGAAGATTTCCTGCCATATGAATCACTTATATGTTAATGAGCAGTTAACAAGAAAGGCAAATAGGTCAGGTGTGAGGCATGTAATGGCTTAAAGAAGAGAACTAGACACTAGAGACACAGATGTGAAAATGGTCTCATATTTTATTAAAAAATGTATTTTCAGGGTTAATAGTGTCCTAGAGCATAAACTAAATAAGGCTACTGAAAAGTAAGGTATGGAAAATCAGCCATTATAAAGTACATAAGATCTTGAATTGTTCTTTTTTATTAGGAACTTAAAGACTACCTCCAGTTATGATAAAGGCCACATTACTCGAATGCTTCTGGCACCATATGGCTGTGTCCCACAGGGAAGTGGATGAATGGAGTGAATGAAGCCACGGCTACATACCAACATTTCAGTGCCCTGTTTTTGGGATTGGTCGAGTTCCCAGCAATCGGACTCCCACCGATCCTATTCTGTAGCTAGCTGATAACTTTAAATATTGGAAGTAAAGGTCCATTTATACAAGCAGATAACTGTTCAAGCAATGACCGATATATAATCTTTCCTTACAAGCAGAAAAGCATGTCAGACACAGTGGATAAGAATCGGGCTACAAATCTTTGTAATACGATCATTTAATCATTACATCAAACATTGTGCAAATAGTTCACACTGACGAATAATACCTGCTAACTATTCATTATTTGCATTTCCATTACAGAATCTTTGAAAGAAAGATAATTTTTTTTTACTTGCATAGAATTTTATCAACAACCAACGAGTGTTTGAGGACACATCGTAGTTCAGTTGCTCAAGCAATCCACATTACATAATTATTGTGACTAATGATTCATTAAGTTTAGAATCTGAATGATTCGGCCAGTATAAACTAACCTCAACCCATTATGTGAAAACCTCCAAAAGATTTGGGAGCTTCTAATGTATGACTCAATGTCATGGTAGATTCTCTTTGCTGGTAACCAAGGTACACAGCGGGTAACTAAGTGCGCCCATCACTTAGTTACCCGCTGTGTACCTGGGTTACCAGCTCCCTGTGCGAGCACGCAAGTTTCTAAGGTAAACAGCGGGTAACTAAGTGACGGCGCGCTTAGTAACCCCATATTTACCTTAGATACCAGCTCCCAGCGTCTGCTTACAGCACTGGGAGCTTTCTGATCATTGGTCTCCCGCTGCCACATGCAGCGATGCGCGCAGGCCAGCGGGAGACCAACGATCAAAAAATGGCCCAGGACGATCAAGCACGATCAGTGATACCCGGCGGGGGGGCCAGTCGCTGATGACTGTCACACACAGCGAGATCGCTGGTGAGATCGCTGTGGCGTCACAAAATCAGCGATCTCGCTGTGTGTGACGGGCCCTTAATCCAACCATAAACTTTGACATTTACATAGCTTTCTATTGGCCAAACTTACACCAATTTCTGACGTCTGACATAGAACAAATGTATACTGATCTGATTCTTGACTGCACTGAAAAGCATTGTCAACTATTCTTCACATAAACCTGTAAACCTAATGACTGCATAGAGCAGTATTTCCTAAACTCCAGTCCTCACGAACCCCACGGGTCATGTTTTCAGGATTTCCATAGTGTTGCACAGGAGAGAGAATTCCTGATGCCTTGATGATACTTCCACCATCTGTGCAATTCTGTGGAAATCCTGAAAACATGACCAGTGAGGTCCATGAGGACTGGAGTTTGGGAAATACTGGTATAGAGGGTGGTACATTTTTTAAAATATAAGTCTTTCAAATAGCCATTTTTTTAATTGTAGCTAAACAGATTATTTATAATTTGACAGTTTGCAGTTGTTTTTGGCCAGAAGACCAAGCAGAATCTGCCTTGGATTATTCTCAAGCAGACACA
Organism: Dendrobates tinctorius; assembly: GCF_039654945.1. Classification (NCBI taxonomy): domain Eukaryota; kingdom Metazoa; phylum Chordata; class Amphibia; order Anura; family Dendrobatidae; genus Dendrobates; species Dendrobates tinctorius. The sequence continues at coordinate 9,468,195 of NW_027361910.1, read as the reverse complement.
TCTCCTGCTGTTATCAGCCAGACTCTTGCTTTGGTAATCTGGTTGTGTCTTCAGCTCTTCCACCCTTTTCACAGGTCTTAGCCATCTGTTAAATTTGTGAGGTCTTTATTGGACAATGTGTAGGATAGGTGAGGGAGTGCTGATCCTACAGGAATGGGGGGTGACCCACTGCTTTCCGCCGACAGACACGAGACTGAGACAGGGGTTATATTCAACGGGTCCATTTTTATTTGCTGCCTCTCTGATGACCACCGAAATTCATCACAGGAATTTCACAGTCCGTTTGTTCACAGACCCGGGTACCTTCACTTCTTATTCTCTCCATCATGGCGTCCTTTGTGGCTCTTCCCACCGTGGCTGCCCCAGGCACATCCACCACAGCGCTTCACCATTCAAAGTACACCGTCCACTTGGTACCCCCAGACCGTCTCCGTCTGTGGCTACTGTCCTTTGGGCCACCCCCCGTGACTGTCTCAACTGTCAGTTTCTCTCTGAAGGCTTTTTACCGTCTTTCTCTCTATGGAAGATCCTCATATCTAGTGAGCTCCCCTGGCTGACTGGACCTTCCAGAACCTTTCCTCAGCCTTTATACTCCCAGTCCTAGTAGCTCCGCCCACTATCACCTGACAGTTACCTTGACCAATGGCAGTTACTTTGACCCATGGTAGTTATACAGTCACTGTCTCCTACACTCCCCACTGCCCTCTAATGATCAAACTACCACATGACACCCCTTTCTCTGTATCTCAGCCTACACTGCACTATCCCTCTGTCTCTCTTCACAGGCAGACCTGTCCATCAGTTCAACCTCCCCACAAATGTACAGTTAGCTCAACATATACTTGTATCCAGCTTCTCCACTGCAGCATCTTCCTTAAGTCCTATTCTTTTGATTCTTAGCCAAATATAGTGTCAGGAACGCTGCACTGCACTTGCTCACTGAGCCAGTGCGCGTGTCCTGAGTAAAGCGAACTGTGCTCAAAGATACCTGTGGAGCAGGCAGCAGCCGAGTAGGTGCGTACTTCAGAACAGCAGGACCTGAAGCACATGACTGCTGGGGGAGTGAACTCCTAGCAAGGTAACTGCGAGACAAAGTTACCAAGGGGCATAGACAGGGAGGAAAACATATCAGGCCAGGGTCAAAGCACGAGATAGCACAACAAAACCAGAGGATAGACAGGAAGGATAGTCAGGACGTAGCCAATGAGTCATACACAGAGATAGCTGCAAGGTACAAGAGAGGGTAGCGCAGTACAGAATCAACAGGCAAACTCACAACGGGGAACAGAACAGGGTCAGAACCATATAAACAAGCTATAACAATGAACAGGCACAGGCACACAGAGTTCACCACACTCGGCCAAAGGCAAAAGTATAACTGACAGGGATTGGAGCTTTCCAGGGGTTTAAGAAGCCCTCCCAGAACCATAGAGAGGCCACAATCTTTAACCCCAGGTGTGCAGGTCAAAACCTGCACTGTACTCCAGACATTAACCCCTGACGTGCAGCTCAAAAACCTGCACTGGGATCATGACATATAGCCCTCCCATATTAAACGTGGATTATACTGAGCCACAGTATGTTTCTGATATTAAATCCTGTGACCTATTGTGTCAAATTTGCCCTCAGATTGTTATGAGTCTCCCTGGTCCCGAATGCTGCTCTACTCTATTACCAAGCAATGTAAACTACTGTTTGTTATCACTAAAAAAAACACACAGAATTACATGCAGAGCCAAGATAATTACAACATTAAATACAATATATGGCCATGCAAGTCATAAATTAAACGTAAAGTCAAAAATTGACTTTCTTACTGTCTTGAACATTTTTTGTTGAATTTGGTGACAAAAGTCGCACATTGGCACAAAAAAAAAACAAAAATTACAGCAAAATATAGGTGTACTCAAAAGTACACAGGAGAGCTGGATTGGAGTTGAGCTAAATTATGTATCTTTTTCAATTGTAGTAATTGATGAATCAGACTAAAACATCTGGAATTACCTGACTCTGACCACAAATTAAGGAAACACAAGCACATATACAAAAGACTTCGAAAAAGTCACAAATAGAATAATTAATTGTGCTCAAACTAAAAAAGGCATAAAACACACAAAATTAGATAAAAACAAGGTGCAAAGGCAATGATGACTTGGGGCCATAAAGTCACAAATAATGTAACGTATTTAATAGACTGAAATAGTAGTAAAGAGAAAAATAGGTTCAAAAAATAAACTGAAAGGATTGGAGGCTAAAAAAACAGTAATGACTGAGAGAGGAAGTAAAAAAAAAGAAAGCTGAGGTAGCAAATAGCAGGTGACATCAGCTGTTCTATCATGTATTAACACTGAAACGCCAAATCCATTAGTTTTTGCCTCTGACATGATGAAAGTTATGATTCATTGTGGATCATGCACTGCTGTTACATGAATTGTATGCGGCTTTTGTTTTGGTATAAAAACTCTAGCCTTTTGTATGTCTGTATATTAAAAATTAACCAGGTCTGAAAGCAAAATATAGAAACAGAGCACTTCCATTTGCTTGTAAGCTATAAATTATGTATTCAGTTCAATATTGACTTAGCAAGAACAATGGGTGCATTTAACCCCTTTAACTTTGTAGGTGACTGAATGGGACTCATTTTTTTAAATCTGACCAGTATCACTTTATGAGGTAATAACTTTGAAATGCTTCAACGGATCCCACAAATTCGGAGTTTTTTTTTCGTGACATATTGTACTTCATGATACTGGTAAAATTTGTTCGATATGAATTGAGCTTATTTGTGAAAATATTGAAAATTTGGAGAAAATGTCACAATTTTCTAAATTTTAATTACTATGCCCTTAAACCAGAGATTTATGTCACAAAATATACTTAATAAACAACATTTACCATATGTCTACTTTATATCAGCAACAGTTTTGAAACATAATTTTTTTATATTAGAATGTTAGAAGGGTTAAAAGTTGATCAGCAATTTCTCATTTTTACAACAAAATTTGAAAAAAAAAACTTCTTTTTAGGGACCACATCATATGTGAAGTGACTTTTGGGGTCTATATGACAGAAAATACCCCAATGTGACAATAAAAACTGAATCCTTCAAACTTCTCAACACCACGTACAATAAGTTTATTAACCCTTCAGGTGCTTCACAGGAATTAATGTAATGTGGATGAAAATAAATGAACATTTCACTTTTTTCATAATATTTTTTATTTTAGCCCCAAATTTATTATTTTCACAATGATAATAGGAGAAAAATAATAATAATCTTTATTTATATAGGACAAACATATTCTGCAGCGCTTTACAATTCAAAATGAACATCAAAATTTGTTGGGCAATTTCTCCCGAGTACGCCAATACCCATTAAGTGGGTGAAAACTACTGTTTGGGCACAAGGCAAGGCTCAAAAGAAAAGGAGCACCGTTTGACTTTATGAATGCAAAAATGTCTGGAATCGAGAGCCAGACGTCATGTCGCGTTTGGAAAGCCCCTGAGGGAAACACCCTACAAGTGACCCCATTTTGTAAACTAGACCCCTCAAGGAATTTATCTAGATGTATGCTGAGCACCTTGAACACCCAGGTGCTTCACAGAAGTTTATAATGTAGAGCCGTGAAAATAAAAAATCAAATTTTTCCCATAAAAATGCTTTTTAGCTCCACATATTTTTTTCACAAGGTTAAAAGGAGAAAAAAGACCCCAAGAATTGTTGTGCAATTTCTCCTGAGTGCACCAATTCCCCATATGTGATCAAAAACTACTTTTGAAGCACAGTGCAAAGCTCAGAAGGGAAGAAGTGCCATATTGGAGTTCAGATTTTGCTGAAATGGTGTGAGAGTGACATGTTACATTGGCAGAGCCCGTTAGGTGAAACAATAGCAGAAACCTATAATAACTGATGTCATTTTACAGACTACACACCCAATGAATTCATATAGGGGTGCAGTAAGCATTTTGACACCAAATGTTCTTTGCAGACATTTATACCATTGGGCGGTGAAGAAAGAATAATTACAATTTTTCCTCTAAAATGTTGTTTTAGCCCCCCAAAATTTAAATTTATGTATGGGCTAATAGAAAAAAATGTACCTCACAGTTTGTTGTGCAATTTTTCCTGATTCCGCCAATACATTGCATGTAATTGGGAACTACTTTTGAGGCACAGTGCAAAGTTCTGAAGGGAAGGAGCGCCATATTATAGTGCAGATTTCACTGTTATGGTTTGGGGCTGCCATGACCCACTGGAATAGCCCATGAGGTGCCAGAACAGCAGAAACCCCAAAAAGTGACCCCATTTTACAAACTACACCTCTCAATGAATTCAGCTAGGGGTGATGTGATCATATTGGCACCAAGGGTGTGTCACACAATTTTATACCATTGGGCTGTGAAGAAAAAATAATCACATTTGTATCACTAAATTTTTGTTTTAGCCTCATATTTTACATTAGCACATGGGGAAGTGGGTAAAAATGGCACCAAAATTTGTCACACAATTTCTGCTGAGCTTGGAATGCACCTGCTGAGTTTCAAAATGTTATGAATGATATTTTCTCTGATTGCATTGGAATATTTGTTGTGATTTATCTAGATGATATTGTAATTTTCTCACTCAATTTGGACTCTCACCAGGAACATGTCAGTGTGGTATTACAAAGGTTGACAAGGGGAAATGGGTAAAAATGGCATCAACATTTGTCACACAATTTCTGCTGAATGTGGAAATACCCCACATGTGGCTGTACAGTACTGATTTGCTACATGACAAGACTCAAGAGTGATGAAGCGCTGTTTGCCTCCTGGAGTACAGATTTTCCTGGAATAGCTTGCAGACTCCAAATACAAAGCCCGTAAGTGCTAGACTGACAGAATACCTCTCTCAAGTGACCCCATTTTGGAAATTATACCACTTTGGGAATTTATCTTCAAGTGTAATAATAATTTGACTCCATGGGTGTTTTCCAGAAACAAGCAGCAGTGGATGTAGCTGAGTGAAAATAGCAGTTTGCTATTGTAGTGCCCATACATTGCAGTGCCCAGTACCTTATAGTGTCTAGCACATTATGCCCAGCATGCGCTTTTGGAGGCATGCACCCGTAAGTTATGCAGGCTCTCATGCCTATAGAAACACCAAACATGTGGACACTAAATGTGGTATAGGTACTCTGTGAGGCTGAGAAGGGAGGGATTTATGTTGATTTGGGAGCCCATAATTCACTGGATTTCTTTTGGGGAGCGAGGAGCCTTAGCGTTTCTCCAGAGCCTTTGTGCTACCAGTAATATGGAAGCCCCTATATTTCTGTTAACCTGACTGGGGACTTGATTGTTTTATGGATTAAGTTGAAGCTTTTATTTAGAACATTTTTCATAGCATTTGGAATCACATTTATCCTGCGCTCTACGCTGAGCAGATCTAATGTATATATACATTGATTCTATCAAATGCTTAACATATATTTCTGTATCACCACAAAATCATTATTACAATGATGTCATATCCTATGCAGTCACTATATAAAACACCCCTTGTGATAGGAGGTATCTTGCTACATTATGATTAAGAACTCACTTGTTGCTGGATGTTTTTTCACCAAATCATGTTTACCTGGACACCATCGAAAGTTATACATCCTTGCACCAACGTGGACTTGAATCTCTTTACTGGTGAGCTGGATATTTTTTCTTATTTTACAATTTCTTGCACATTATTGGTAATTATCCATTCTTACAATCATATATAGATCATAGAGATCAATATAAAAAAATCTTTTGAAACAGTATATCATGGATCCCCCATCTTGGGGGAATGGACTTTTTCAGTGTGAATAATCAAGCCAGAGTACAAAAAGTAGCTACTACTTTTACAACAACAACAATTAATGCACCAACCGACTTTGGAAATATCAAGGATTTCATGGGATAAAATCGTCACGGATTGCTGAAAGAAACTTATGCACCTTATTATTAAAAATGAAAAACAAAAAATAGACAGTGTGGACAACAACATCAAATAAATTGTAAAAAATTCAGATTACTACATCACCACAAAAAAATAAAATTTACAAAAATTGGGAGACTCAATAACCTCTATCAAAGAAAGTAAATTTAAAAGAGATATGCAGGATTATAAAAATAATCTCTTTTATAATTGGCATTGGTATACAAAAATATGCAATATTCAAAAGCAAAATTGAAAAATAAATGCAGAAAAACAGGGTATAAGAATGGACAAAACTACCGCGGTGTCAGTTTTTCATCTTCAAAATTAGAAACCACTGACAGTAAAACAGATACATCAGATCACAAAATAGAACAATCCATCTCACATGCGCTAGGAGGCAACAAACCAAAAAAAGGGACAACTTTTATCTCACTGATAACATATTTTAGAAAAAAAATCACCAAGAGAGCTGGGAGAAAACATTGAAAAGCAAATGCACAGCTATCCAACTCGACAGAAAAAAAATAATGTATAGTGATTACACAGTTACTCCAAAGACCTGCAGCATCATCTTGCTGCAGATGGTGTCACTGTGCATCGGTCAACAATACAGCGCACTTTGCACAAGGAGAAGCTGTATGGGAGAGTGATGAGAAAGAAGCCGTTTCTGCAAGCACGCCACAAACAGAGTTGCCTGAGGTATGCAAAAGCACATTTGGACAAGCCAGTTACATTTTGGAAGAAGGTCCTGTGAACTGATGAAACAAAGATTGAGTTGTTTGGTCATACAAAAAGGCGTTATGCATGCGCTGTATTGTTGACCGATGCACAGTGACACCATCTGCAGCAAGATGATGCTGCAGGTCTTTGGAGGTGGTCTGTGGATTGTCCTTGACTGTTCTCACCATTCTTCTTCTCTACCTTTCTGATATTTTTCTTGGCCTGCCACTTCTGGGCTTAACAAGAACTGTACCTGTGTTCTTCCATTTCCTTACTATGTTCCTCACAGTGGAAACTGACTGGTTAAATCTCTGAGACAACTTTTTGTATCCTTCCCCTGAAAAGCTATGTTGAATAATCTTTGTTTTCACATCATTTGAGAGTTGTTTTGAGGAGCCCATGATGCCACTCTTCATAGGAGAATCAAATAGGAGAACTACTTGCAAGTGGCCACTTTAAATACCTTTTCTCATGATTTGATACACCTGGCTATGAAGTTCAAAGCTCAATGAGGTTACAAAACCAATTTAGTGCTTCAGGAAGTCAGAAAAAGTAGTTAGGAGTGTTCAAATCAAGAAAATAAGGGTGCCCATACTTTTGCACCGGTCAAATTTTGTTTAAATGCAGATTGCACATTTTCTGTTAGTACAATAAACCTCATTTGAATCCAGAAATATAACTGAGTCCATCAGTTATTAGATATATGAAACTGAAATAGCTGTTGCAAAAAACAAAATTGTTATAAAGAAAAAAGGTTAACATTAATAGGGGTGCCCAAACTTTTACATATGACTGTACATTCTCTGTCATATGTAAGAGAAAAACAACATTGTGTACATGACAAAATCTTTAGCAACAGAGTTACTAACCCGGACTTTTATCCTATTCAATCACATACCACAACCATGGATGATTTTGAAAATATAGTAGAAGAGGAACTGAAAAACCTCCATGAAATGAAAAAATGCATCAATTCTAATCTTACAAAATCTGAATATAAAGCGTTAAACACATTAAGAGAGCCAATGAAAATATTGCCATAAAAAATTCTGATAAAAATGGATCTATCATGATACTTGACATAGGACAATATGAAAGGGAAATCCTCAATAGTTTATTGTAAAATATCCAATGACCCTACCAAACAATTCAAAGATAAATTATCGTTACTCTCACAACATGGAATGGAAACAGGTGTCATAAATTGAGATGAGCGAATCTTTCAAGGTTCGGTTCGCCTAACGTTTAGATGGCTACTGAACATGTTCGCCGAACGTATCTAAATTTACATTCAATGGAAGGCCAAACCAAATGCATACACAACGGCTTAAGGGATGACAAAAAGCTTCCCAAACAGCTAGTTGACTGATCAATTAACCCACAGTAAAACCTGCTATAATGGCGCACAAGCAGTCAGCCATGGGCTGACTACTATTGGTAGAAAATAGAAAACTGTAAGAATAGTAACACTGGTAGTTGACTGATTAATTGACCCACAGTAGAAGATTTTATAATAGCACAGAAGCAGTCAGTCATGTGCCATGCATGAGGTATCAGGGTCTGAGACAGCATTTACAGCTTTGAATTGAAGTTTCAGTTAAGATGTGGTAGATAAGGGACCTATGTAATCCTTCTTTGCTGGCAGCCCAGATACCTCATGCACCAGCTCAATTTTTTTAGTTTCATAGCCATTCTCAGGTCGCACAAACATCAGTTTCATAGACTACTATTGGTAGAAAAATGTAAGAATAGTAAGAGGTAGTTTACTGATCAATTGACCAACAGGTGAACATTTTATAATGGCACAAAAGCAGTTCGCTTTGTGCCATGCATGAGGTATCAGGGTCTGGGACAGCATTTACAGCTTTGAATTGAAATTTCAATTAAGACGTGTGTCTAAGAGAGCAGCACAAGCCTTCTTTGCTGGGAGGCCAGATACCTCATGCAACAGCTGAATTTTTTTTCCAAGCCAGACTCAGGTGGCACAAATATCAGCTAGGTAGAGCACTAATGTTAGAAAAATGTAAGGATACTAACACTGGTAGTTGACTAAAAGTAAGTGAAAGCCTGCCGGTCTGGGAGCCATACTGTAACAGGCATCACACATGAAGGAGATCCAACTTGGAGACCAAACATTTTCCAAAATTAGGAGCACACAACAGGAAACATGACATCAATTTATTTACAATAGAAATTTGATAATGGCACAGCAAAAGTCAGCCATGTGCCATGAAGGAGGTATCAGGGTCTGGGCCTGCATTTAGAGCTTTAAATCAAAGTTTAAATTAAGACATGTTGACTAAAGCCCCCTTCACACATAGCGAGATCACTAGCGATATCGCTAAAGCGTCACCGATTTTGAGACGCAACAGCAATATCGGTAGCGATCTTGTTACATGGGACACTTACCTTCGACCCGGCTCCCCGATGGATATCGCTGATCGCGCAAGATCAGCCTGGTCCAATTCTCGTGGCCGGCTTCCTGCTGGCGCCGACGAGCGACTCCATGGATGCGGGCCGAAGACGTCACCCTCGCTGCATGTAACAGGTAAGTATTGACTGCCGATCGCTGCTGCAACGCTAGTGAGATCTGCCTGTTTGGCAGCTCACTAACGACCATTTAGCGATGCACCAGCGATCCTGACCGGGTCACATCGTGGTCGGGATCGCTGGTGCATCGCTAAATGTAACGGGGCCTTAAGGAAGTAGTTTAGTAAGTCTTATCTGGGAGCCCTGATACCTCATGCAATACCTTTTTTATTTCCAGCCACACTCAGATTGCACAAGCATCAGTTTCATACAGTACTATTGGTACACAAATATAAGGAAAGTAACACAGGTAGTTGACTGAAAGTGAGTGTGGGCCTGTTGTATGAGAGCCTTATTTACACAGGCAACCCACCAGATAGAGAACCAACTTGTAGTCTCCACATTTAAAAAAATTATTATTACACGCCACTAAAGTGGCATCAATTGCCATAGCATAAAAACAGTATTTATAGGCCTCTCGCACACCTTCTACTATAGGCCACCCACCAGATGGAAACAAACTTGGATTCTCTACATTTAAAAAAATTGTCACACACCACTAAAGTGACATCAATTTCAACAGAGTAGAAACAGTATAATAGTCCTCTCACACACCTTCTACTACAGGCAACCCACCAGAGGGAGACCCAATTTGGAGTCTCCACATTTCAAAAAAATTTTTGGAACATCAGCCACAGTCGGTACAGCAGGCACAGAAGACACCATAAGTCGTACCACAGAAATTGCTGCTACTATTGTTTTTGCGGTGACCCCTTAACATTCTTAAGGTTGGACATCTGCTGTCTTTGGGAAAGCCACTCTTATGATTGTCTATAAGTGTGTTTCGCTACTAAAGCATGCGCGCATCCCTTTCCGGGGGGAAGAATCCGGCTAAATTTACTCTTGAACCGTGGATCTAACAGAGTGGCAACCCATTAGTCAGAACTATTTCTAACCCTAAGCATACAGATATTGTGTTGATGTGCAACAAGAAGGCAATCATGTGTCAGGCATTTCCATGAGGTCCAAATCCATACTGTGTTGGTGGCAGGGTAACACTCAAGGTTGCTTCCTCCATCCCCTCCCGCCAACCACAGACAACAGAGAGCAGATCATTAGCCTATTCATCTCCTGAATGTTACATGTCCATCGCCTCGTCCTCATCCATTTGTTCCTCATCTCTTGCATCTTCAGTTTGTCTGGCGCCATGAGCCCCCCTTGATCGCTTTAAGTCATCTCCCCATGACACTCGCCTGTGCAACGACAGTCAAGAAATAGGAGATATTGTTGTCCCTTCTCTGCCTCCACTTCTTCCTCTAGGACCACTACCTCCTCACACAGACTATTCAAAGTGTGCTCCAGTAAGTAGATGACCGCAATAGTGATGCTGATGATGGCATCGTCAGTGCTAAGCATCTTAGTAGTCATTTCAAACCTGTGCAGAGAGTTGCAGAGGTCCTTCATCTGTGCTTACTCCACAAGCATGATTTTCACCATGTCCTGACTGCGTTGGCACAGGCTATGCAAAAGAATAAACTAAACCAGGGCTCATCGCTGCCGCCACAGCCAATGCAATTCCACTGTGTCGCAACATCGCATATCAAATAGTTAATCGATAGGCCGAAAGACCTCTGTAGCGATGCAAGTCTATTACCTGAGAAATGCGATTTTCAGAAGTGAGCACAAATCGACTGTGATTTCGGTAGCAGATCATCCAGGCTGGGATAGTGGCAGAGAAATTGCAGAACCACCAGGTTGAGGATATGAGCCATGCAAGGCACTTGCATGAGGTTGCATGCCGTAGGGCCACCACCATGTTTGTACTGTTATTACACACGACTTTCCCTGGTTCCAGGTTCAATGGAGACAGCCATTGATCTAACTTGGCCTGGACAGCTGTCCACAGCTCTTGAGCTGTGTGACTGTGATCCCCAAGGAATGTTAATTTGAACATGGCCTGATTGTGGTGGGCCATGTCTGTGCAGTACGGAGGTGGGAGGTATCTTTCTGCACTGTTAGAACACGTCAGATTTAGGGAGATGTTAAGGGTACAGGTGGAGGCCCTAGAGGTGGTGGAGGAGCCAGAAGCAATGGAGGAAGTGTTAGATTCAGAGGTTTGTTTGCACACTCCTCACCTTGAGAATTGCCGTCCTCCTCTTCATGCACTGACATTACACTCAAAGTGGAAGTCTGCATGTGCCTTTGGTATCTGAGTCTCATCATGATCACCTCCACCGTTGGTGGTCAATGTCTGGTGACAAGGGTCTGGATTGTGCTCTGACCCTGCTTCGTCCGGCCCCAGATCCAACATGAAAAAATTTTGGGCATAGGTAGAGATGAGCGACTTTGCCTTTTTTATGGTCGAGTCGGGTTTCATGAAACCCGACTTTGTCAAAAGTTGAGTCGGCCGACTATCGTGAAAAGTCGAAGGTCCGAATGAAACACAAAACCCAATGCAAGTCAATGGGGAAGCAAATCGGCAGGGAGTGGAGGACAGTAAAAACACCTACATGCCGGACCGCTCTCTCTCTCCCCGGACGCTGCACATGTCATCTCGTTGCCCACATTGTACGTCCTTGTTCAGTGGCTAAAAAAAGTCACGTGCAAGCATTCTGGGAAATCCGAAGTCGGCGACTTTTGAATTTGACCGACCCATTTCGCTCAACTCTAGTGCAGATGCTTTCCTCCTCTGGATTCTGTGATTATTTGGCCTAAACCTCTGATGCCCATGGAATAAAACATGTGAACAGCTCTGCAGAGTGGACTCCATCTGAGGTTCCCTATAGTCAGTTGGGCATTTGGAAATTTTTGACTAAGGGGAAACAAGGGTGATTGGGGTGCTACCTCTGAAGAATGTACTGTGTGTGATGTTCAGATGGAGAAAGAGGAGGAGAGGCAACTTGATGCAGCACTTGCCATCCACTGTAGCACATGCTCTTTTTGAGCCTCATCTACAATGCGTACAGCTGTGTGGCTGCCAAAGAAAGGGTGTCGAGAAGTCCGGCCAGTAACAGACTTTGAGTTGGATGAGACGGTGTTTGTTCAGTTGAGCTTTCATTCAAATCAACACCCAACCCACGTCCACGTCGAACACCAAGCCTATTCCTCCTTCCACCATGATCTCGCTTTTTCCTACTCATGTTGTAAGTAGCCTTCTCTTGTAACCTGCTGTTTTACAACCTTAGGTCCACAGCTGTCAGTCACCTGTCACTAAATGAACAATCTCTATTTATTTTCTTAAATAGTGTGCCTGAACAACACTATTATATCTAACGATTTTTAAGTGGAAATCTGGTCTTCTGATTTGCCACTGAAACACAGTTTTATCACAAGCGATTTGCAATAGCTAATTGGGTCCTGTGGCTGCACCCCAATATTAGGCCTAACGATTTATGAGTGGAAATTTGGCCTTCTGATTTGCCACTGAAACACAGTTTTATCACAAATGATGTGGAATAGCTAATTGGGCCTCATGGCTGTGTAAGGTAGCGCTTATTGTTAGTGTTGGGGAACACTCACTTGGCAGCGGATTCACGGCACACAAGAACACTTTCCATTTAAACACTCTATCTGGTTTATTATACAGCATAAACCATAAAACACAACAGTCTTACATCAGACAGGTCAGTGTTCATATTAGGGCTTCGCTCTCTCAGACCTGTGGCCACACAGGCTGTGCCATGTCCAGTAAACAGGCTCTATAGCCTCAACACAGTTATTTCCCCCTGTCCGGGGTAACCTCTTAGGAGCTCCTGCTCCAGATGCTGGCTCCATAGTCTGAACCCAGTCTCTTTCTGACCTCGGCCAGTATCACTCACGTTTGTCAGGGAAGCTGCTGAACTGGGATCACATCCCAGACAACGCCTTGCTCACTAGGCCGCCTAACAGTTTCAGATCCTCAGCCAGGCGGTAGCTTTCCAATGCAGAGCCGTCAATGACTCTGGAAACACAGCCTCTCTGTGTGCTGTTCAGGACTTCTGTCCCCACTTGGAACCGTCCAACACACAGGCCACCAGGTCCAAAGCCTCCATGTGCTCTTCAGGGAGGTAGCACACCTTCCAACACACAGGCCTTCAAGGACCGTCCACATGAACCAATCAGGTCCATACACTCTCCCCATGTGAACAGACCTCAGGCACATTATATGGTCTTATAGACACCTCTCCATTTGTCACGCGGCGGCTGCCGCGGACTTCCTCTCTTACCTCCCTCCGGCCCCGGCTCACCCGCTCTTCGGGGGTCACCTCTCTGCCGCACCGGCCGCTGCGGGTCTCGGCTCGGTCTCTCCCGGCCTCCCGTCCACGGCCCACGATCGCCTCTGTCCAGCCCCCTGGTGCGCGCTCCCGCTCCTCCTCGGCGGGTGCGTCTCCTCGCTATGGCCGGGCGCGCGCTCTCCCCCACCTGAGGACGCGCGTCTCCTCCTCCAGCTGGAGGTCATGACCTGGAAGGCCTTCGCTCTCCCTATATCAGGCCGCCTCCTTCTGGAGGCGATGCCTGACTATCATTAGTACTTGCTAGTGACTCTGGCCGCTCCCCTAGCGCTCCCCTGCCTTTTCCCGTGCATTTACCTAGTTCCTCTTGTGCTTCCTCTCCTAGGTTCTGTGGCTTCGGTTCTCGTCCGTGTCCCTCCTGTGTCTTCTAGCCTTGCCATCCCTCCTGTCTCGCCAAGACGTGCCGTCTCTCCTGTGTCTCCGAGCCGTGTCGTCTGTCCAGTGCCTGCTCTTTGGATCTACCTGTCTGTCCGCTCTGACTTTCCCGGGTACCGGCTACCGTGGTGATAGTTCCCCGTGGGCCTGCCCCATACACTCCCTGTATAGGGGGTGGTCCACCTGGTCAGCTCGCCCTCGGGAGGTTCGTTGCCACGGTCTAGTGGGTCCACCCCAGGAGTACCTTACAGTATAGTCAGGCCATGGATCCCGCTGGTACCTCGACCCCGACCCAAAAGGAACTTTTGTTCCTTTGTGAGAACCAGGCGAGGATCATGTCGTTCCTCAAATCGATGGAGTCCCGACTTTCCTCTTTGCAGACCTCCGATCCGGGAATTGCCCCCCAGATCTCCGGCCTGCAGCAGGAACTGGCCCAGCAGCGCGACACCCAGGCCCATATTTTGAACTACATTGCCTCTGTAGATAACCGCTTACTAGCCCTACAGGCGGCAGCCGCAGTTCCGGCACCTGTGGCAGTTCCACACTCCTCTCCCCGGTTGGCCAAACCCCCACGTTATAGCGGAGATCCCAAACTCTGTCGGGGGTTCATCAACCAGTGCCAGTTGCATTTCGAGTTGGCTCCCCTACAGTATCCCTCCGACCGGGCCAAAGTGGCCTTTATGATTTCCCACTTTGAGGGTGAGGCACTGGCCTGGGTGAATCCCTTGTGGGAACGCGATGACCCGATAGTCTCCCAGCTCGCGACTTTCTTGGAGACCTTTCGTAAGGTCTTCGATGAGCCCGGTCGCCTGGTCTCTGCTACCGAGTCTTTGTTCTGCCTTCGCCAGGGTACCCTCTCGGTAGGACAGTACGCCATCCAGTTCCGTACGTTATCCTCGGAGCTGGGGTGGAACAATGAGGCCCTGGTTGGGGCTTTTTGGCGAGGCTTATCATCCCGAATCAAGGACGAGCTGGCAGGCCGGGATACACCCTCGACTTTGGAGGACCTCATCTCGCTGGCAACACGAGTTGATCTGCGTTTCCGGGAGCGTTCCCGCGAGATCACCAGGGAGAGAAGGCCCAATCGTTTTTCTCCTCCTACACACAGCCCACCACGCTCATGGTCCTCCGCCGCAGCCGCAGCTCCCGAACCCATGCAAGTGGACCGACTAAGGCCCGCGGAGCTTCGCCGCCAGGACAGACTCGCTCATGGCCTTTGTCTCTATTGTGGCAGCGCCTCCCATCTCCTGCGTTCCTGTCCTGTGAGGCCGGGAAACTCCTCCGCCTAGGACAGGTAAGAGAGGCCTCCCTAGGTGTCACTGACACCTCTCTACCCTTGACCCTTTCTGTTGTGTTTTTCCTGGGCTCCAAACGTTTTTCGGAGTTAGCCTATATTGATTCGGGGGCTGCGGGAAACTTCATCCAACTCGAGGCGGTGAAGAGATTAGGGATACCTGTCAGGTCCTTGGAGGTTCCCCGGCAGTTAGCCTCTGTCGAAGGTGCTCCCTTGCGCGAAGCCGTTACTCTGGTCACTGAAGAGCTGGAGTTACAGATCGGGGTCTTGCACCGTGAAAAGATAACCTTCTTCGTGCTGACGTCTTTGTCCCACACCGTGCTTCTGGGTCTTCCGTGGTTGCGGATGCATGAACCTGTTCTGGATTGGCGGTCCGGAGACATCCTTCGCTGGGGCCGTTTCTGCCAAACCAGATGTCTCCGCCCAGTACGACCCCTCAAATGCTCGTCTCCTGTCTCGGGCCCTGCGGAGTTGCCTTCGGCTTACTGGGCCTTCGCGGACGTCTTCGATAAAAAGGAAGCGGAGGTCCTTCCTCCGCACCGGCAATATGATTGTCCCATCGAGCTTGTTCCTGGCTCGACTCCGCCCCGAGGGCGGATCTATCCGTTGAGTCCACTCGAGTCCCAGGCCATGACCGAATATGTACAGGAGAATTTGGCTAGGGGCTTCATCCGAAAGTCTTCTTCCCTTGCTGGAGCTGGCTTCTTTTTTGTCAAGAAAAAAGACGGGTCCCTGCGCCCCTGTATTGACTATCGTGGTCTCAACGAGATTACCGTTAAGAATAGATATCCGCTACCTCTCATCCCCGAGTTGTTCGACCGGCTACGTGGGGCACGAATCTTTTCTAAATTGGATCTCCGTGGAGCCTATAATCTCATCCGTATTCGCTCTGGAGATGAGTGGAAGACCGCCTTCAACACCAGAGATGGACACTATGAGTATCTCGTCATGCCCTTTGGGTTATGCAACGCTCCCGCAGTCTTTCAGGAATTTGTGAACGACGTCTTCCGAGACCTTCTGTATTCCTGCGTGGTTGTGTACCTCGACGATGTCCTGGTCTTTTCTCCTGATCTGTCCACTCATAGAAGAGATGTCCGGCGCGTGCTGTTCCATTTGAGGGAGAATCGTCTGTACGCCAAGTTGGAGAAGTGTGCCTTTGAGCAGTCCTCTCTTCCATTTCTGGGCTATATCATCTCCGACTCTGGTCTGCGTATGGATCCTGAGAAGGTTTCGGCCGTGCTTAACTGGCCACGTCCTCAAGGGGTGAAAGCCATTCAGCGTTTTCTCGGCTTCGCAAACTACTACCGGCAGTTCATCTCCCATTTCTCCTCTTTGACTGGTGCTATCTCATCTTTGATCCGTAAGGGAGCCAACCCACACGTCTGGACCCCTGAAGCAGAAGAAGCCTTTCTATCTCTGAAACGTGCCTTTGCCACGGCCCCCGTACTCCATCGCCCTGAGGTCAACAAACCATTCGTCCTTGAGGTAGATGCATCCGCAACGGGAGCCGGAGCTGTTTTGTCTCAGAGGTCCTCCTCCGGCAGGCTCGTTACGTGCGGTTTCTTTTCAAAATCTTTCTCCACCCCAGAGCGGAATTATTCCATCGGAGACCGAGAACTGCTTGCCATCAAGTTAGCCCTAGAAGAGTGGAGGTACTTGTTGGAGGGCGCCGCACATCCCTTCACAATCTACACAGACCATAAGAATCTGGCGTACCTGCGGTCTGCACAAAGACTCAACCCTCGGCAGGCCAGGTGGTCTCTGTTCTTTGGCCGATTCGATTTTGACCTGCATTTTCGTCCAGGCAACAAGAACCTCAAAGCCGACGCCTTGTCCAGGTCCTCTCTTTCCACGGATGTCGAGGAGGAACCTGCACATATTTTGGATCCATCCAGGTTCATCACCGTGGCACCGCTTTCTCTCCTCGCTACCCCACCTGGTAAGACTTTTGTTTCTGAGAGGGACCGAAGACGAATCCTTCACTGGGGCCATGCTTCTAAACTGGCGGGTCATCTCGGCCATAAAAAGACACTTCTTCTGGTGTCCCGCTATTACTGGTGGCCGACCCTTTCCCAAGATGTCCGGGATTTCGTCGCCTCCTGTCTCTCGTGTGCCAAAATCAAGGTGCCTCGGCAGCTGCCTTCTGGTCTTCTACATCCACTTCCAGTACCCTCGTCGCCTTGGCAACACATTGCCATGGACTTTATTACGGACCTACCCTCCTCTGCCAAGTGTACTGTCGTCTTAGTGGTAGTAGATAGATTCTCTAAAATGGCCCACTTCATCCCTTTGCCTGGCTTGCCATCGGCTTCCGCCTTGGCGAAGATTTTCGTCCAGCACATCTTTCGTCTCCATGGACTGCCCCAACATATTGTCTCGGACAGAGGAGTCCAATTCACCTCTCGCTTCTGGAGAGCTCTATGCAAATCGATGGATGTCACCCTTGACTTCTCCTCATCTTATCATCCACAGTCCAACGGTCAGGCAGAACGGACGAATCAGAGTTTGGTGAACTACCTCCGGCACTTTTCTAATATCCACCAGAACGACTGGTCTGAATTACTCCCGTGGGCTGAGTTTTCCTATAATAACCACATCAGTGAATCTTCTGGCAAATCCCCGTTTTTTGTCGTCTACGGTCTACATCCTGGTGTACCCCTACCAGTTCCCCCCGCCTCGGGTGTACCGGCGGCTGATCTTCTGTCCGGCGAATTCTCCAGGATCTGGCAGGAGACCAAGACCGCTCTCGAGTTGGTGCGTAACAGGGTAAAAGGATTCGCAGACAAGAGGCGCCTGGATGTCCCACCATATCACCCAGGTGATAAAGTTTGGCTAGCCTCCAAGTTTATTCGCCTCAAAGTCCCGTCCCACAAACTGGGCCCCCGCTATATTTGACCTTTTGAGGTCTTGTCCCGTATTAATGATGTCTCCTATAAATTGCGTCTTCCCGCCTCTCTCCGCATCCCTAATGCTTTCCATGTGTCTTTGCTTAAGCCAGTTATTTTCAATCGTTTCCTTTCTGAAGCTCCTCACTCACCTCCGCCTGCCGCCGCAGACGATGTATTTGAGGTGAGAGATATTTTGGCCATGAGAAAGCAAAAAGGGAAAACCTTTTTTTTGGTTGATTGGAAGGGCTTTGGTCCTGAGGAGAGATCCTGGGAGCCCCAGGAGAATATCCAAGCTCCTTGAATCCTGGCTAAATTTTTGTCCGGTCTGCGGGGGAGGGCGCGTAAGGGGGGGGTACTGTCACGCGGCGGCTGCCGCGGACTTCCTCTCTTACCTCCCTCCGGTCCCGGCTCACCTGCTCTCCGGGGGTCACCTCTCTGCCGCACCGGCCGCTGCGGGTCTCGGCGCGGTCTCTCCCGGCCTCCCGTCCACGGCCCACGATCGCCTCTGTCCAGCCCCCTGGTGCGCGCTCCCGCTCCTCCTCCTCGGCGGGTGCGTCTCCTCGCTATGGCCGGGCGCGCGCTCTCCCCCACCTGAGGACGCGCGTCTCCTCCTCCAGCTGGAGGTCATGACCTGGAAGGCCTTCGCTCTCCCTATATCAGGCCGCCTCCTTCTGGAGGCGATGCCTGACTATCATTAGTACTTGCTAGTGACTCTGGCCGCTCCCCTAGCGCTCCCCTGCCTTTTCCCGTGCATTTACCTAGTTCCTCTTGTGCTTCCTCTCCTAGGTTCTGTGGCTTCGGTTCTCGTCCGTGTCCCTCCTGTGTCTTCTAGCCTTGCCATCCCTCCTGTCTCGCCAAGACGTGCCGTCTCTCCTGTGTCTCCGAGCCGTGTCGTCTGTCCAGTGCCTGCTCTTTGGATCTACCTGTCTGTCCGCTCTGACTTTCCCGGGTACCGGCTACCGTGGTGATAGTTCCCCGTGGGCCTGCCCCATACACTCCCTGTATAGGGGGTGGTCCACCTGGTCAGCTCGCCCTCGGGAGGTTCGTTGCCACGGTCTAGTGGGTCCACCCCAGGAGTACCTTACACCATTACTAAGCCATGGGCTTGATGTCACTAGACAATACAAAGGTGACATTAACCCCACAAAAATGAACCCCACTTGCCACCACAGCAGGGCAAGTGGGAGGAGTCCGGCAAAGCACCAGAATTGGCCCATCTAATAGATGCACTTTTTATGGGCAGTTGCGGGCTGCAATTTTTTGGCTGGTTCCACCCCATTTTTGACAACCAGCCTTGCTAAGGCAGACAGCTGGGGGCTGGTATTTTCAAGCTGGTAAGGGGCCATGGCCCCCAGCCTAAAAATAGAAACCCATAGCCATCCAGAAAAGGCGTATCTATTAGATGCACCAATTCTGATGCTTTGTCTGACTCTTCCTGGAAAAGTTTGCAAATCTCGAAGGCATTGCTAAAACCTTCACCTCATGTGCTTTCTCATATATGTGCTCATAATGCATTCAGGAAGCATATAAGATGCATGGAAGGGGAATTGCCTGAAAGGCAAGCCCGGACGCCTGCCCCAAAGGGGCTACAGGGAGGGCGCACATGACTAAGGAGGGATGCTAGGCCTGAGGGTTAGTGAAGGGTAAGGTGTAGTGCTTTTGTGTTTGTGGGGAAGGTGTGGGTTGGAGCTATGGGGCTTATGGTGCAATGTGAGTTGGCAGGGAGTGGTCAATAGTGCTTTGTGTTTGTGGGGAAGGTGTGGGTTGGAGCTATGGGGCTTATTGTGCAATGTGAGTTGGCAGGGAGTGGTCAGTTGTGGGATGGATATATAGGGCGGAACTGTGGGGGATGGTCATTCCTTACCTCACATCTGAGACTTCAGCTTGAATCTTTGGATCCAGAAGATGGAATACCTCGTGGCACAGATGAAGAGGATGATGGAGCAGCGCGGCCAGCAGTGGATGAAGGAACAGCTGCAGCGATGGTCTGGTGATGGCGACGGCGGAGAAGATGGGACCCCTCTGCCTCCGAAGCGGCAGCGACGATCACGGCCTCCTGAGCACCTCAGCCCGGAGTTAAGTTTGCAGCGGAGGATGAGCCCCATTAGCAGACCTATTGCAGAAGACATCGCGGGGCCGGAGCCAGAAGTCGAGAAGCAGGCAGCAAGGTAACGGGGCGGTGAGTGACGTGGCCGGCCTCCCCTCCATTTCGGATCGCGGCACACAGTGGTAATGCGCACGTCGCGGCCACGTTACCCGGCGTGGTCACCTGACCCGGCGTGGTCATCGGCATCGGTGGACGGCGGTGACGTGACGCGGCAAGGAGCCCGGTGGCGAGGTGGTGTGTGACTTCACCGGCCTCATTTCCTTTCTCGCGGCGCTTGGGGGAAGCGGGCGGTGGCTCGGTCATGTGGCCACCCTTCAGCTGCCAAGGGCCACAGGTCATGTGGTCCGGAGTCGCGTTCCCCCGGCGTTGGGTGCCAGATTCAGGAGGTGTTGCCTGCGGCTGGAGCGCCAACCCCCCCCCCGTTTGAGGCTCCGAGCCGGTGACTTTTTGCCATGCGCTCCCAGATGGACAGTCGGTCTGGGCGCTGGCGCTGCGGCCCAGGAGGGCTGCAGTCGGCGTAGATCCATGGAGAAGATCGCAGTTGCGGTGCTCGACGCGGAGGACACGTGATGGCTGTTCCGTGGGGTTCCGCGGAGTCAGCCTAGTAAGTAAGGCTCACTTAAACCTTTATTAATGTCTAGATTATATTGGTTGGGAAGGGTGTTGCTACGTATGGTTTCGCACTAGGGTAGTAGTTGGTTTGTCACGGGGTTTCGGAACGATGCACGGCTGGTCCATGTAGCCAGCGTTCAAATCTGCGAGGGAATGGTTGCTTTGTGGTCCAGGAGGCCATTTTGTGCACTTCATGAGTGTTGGGTGTTTTTTTTTTATTTTTCATGCTAGTTTGTTTTCAAGATAGTGGGTATATCTATAGTAAGTAAGGCTCACTAAGGCACACTTAAACCTTTATTAATGTCTAGATTATATTGGTTGGGAAGGGTGTTGCTACGTATGGTTTCGGGTGTTTGTCTGGGGGTTCGGAAAGATGCGCGGCTGGTCCATGTGGACAGCGTTCGAATCTGTGAGGGAATGGTTGCTTTGTGGTCCAGGAGGCTGTTTTGTGCACTTCATGAGTGTTGGGAGGTATTTTTTAATTTCATGCTAGTTTGCTTTTATGATAGTGGGTATATCTATAGGTGACGACATCATTTTATTTTGGTTAGTATAATTGTGCTTGCATTCTCTGGGTGTTTGTGTATGACTGGTGGTGATTCCATGGCGGTTTGAGTAATTCAGGTGGTGATACGGATATTGGCACAGCGGTGGTGGATAGCCATATCCATGCCGGTTTTATGGTTTATTGTTATAGGCATGGGGTCTTTGGGCTGGAGGATTATCGCCGCGCCTAGTATTTGATAAGGGTTTGATGGTAGTTCACTGATGTGGTGAGCTGTTTTATCGCCGCGCCTAGTATTTGATAAGGGTTGATGTTAGTTCACTGATGTGGTGAGCAGTTTTATCGCCGCGCCTAGTATTTGATAAGGGTTGATGTTAGTTCATTGATGTGGTGAGCAGTTTTATCGCCGCGCCTAATATTTGATAAGGGTTTGATGGTAGTTCACTGATGTGGTGAGCAGTTTTATCGCCGCGCCTAGTATTTGATAAGGGCTTGATGGTAGTTCACTGATGTGGTGAGCAGTTTTATCGCCGCGCCTAGTATTTGATAAGGGTTGGATGGCATTTCACTGATGTGGTGATCTGTTTGGGTAGTGCATCGGGCGGCTTAATCTTTCACGTTACAGTGGGGTGTGTTCTATTGCTGGTCAGAGATGAGGGGGTAGGTGGTCGAGTTTTCATTACGGTGTGTTTTATTTATATGCCGGGATCGGTTATCCAATAGGGGCTTTGAGTGAACTAAGGGTTTCATGTTCACTAGGGGCATTTTGGTTTGTTGCGGCAGACATTCTGGTGAGGTCGAGATGCTTGGGACGGCAGATCTTTTGGGAACCTGCCTTTCTGGCAGCAATGGATGACATTTCCCCCGGGGGGCTTGGAGTTGACCTTTTACCGGATTTGTTTTCCTGGTTAATTTCTGGGGGTACGTAGATATGGCGTGGAGCTGGGGTTTTATGGTTGGTCAATGTCTGGTTGTTGAGGTCCGTGGTTTGGTTTCTGTGTGGTAGTCGGGGATTATCTGGTATTAGGGATGGTGCAGTGCTTATTTTCTGTTCATAGTCCAACCTGGGACTACTATCTGGTATTAGGGAAGGTGGTGTGCTTATTTCTGTTCATGGTCCAACCCTTGACTACTTTGGGTTTCTTCATGCTCAGGGCGTAGTTGCGGTTATCATGTGTTTGGATAAGTCAAAGTGTTTGATTCACCTGGGGCCCTATGTCTAAGTCAGGTTAGGTTAACGAGTACATCGTGTCAGGTCGGGGGTCGTTATTAGGTTCCAGTGTATATCGCGCTGCTGTTTTGGGGGGTTGATTTTGGTTATTGAATACGTGGGGCTACGATCCACTGGGGGTTTTTGCATGATCTGCAGTCATATGGCGTTCTTACGATAATTTGCTGGTCGTGGCTGCCCTGGGGCAGTTTTAACAACTTTTGTACGTAAGGACTGGTGGGTTCGCACTGCGGTTCTTTAGGGTTGCCGATTGAGCTTTTGGCAGACTGTATCGGGTGGTATTTGTTACAGCAGTTGATTGCAGCTACGTAGGAGTTTATTATACAGAGTGGATAGTTTTTCGTTACGATGGGCTAGGAGGTTTATTGTGGGTGCAGCTGGTCCTGCTTTGCCTTCTGGGTATACAGCTCTCCTTAGAGTCTTTTCTTTTTGGGTGCCCCCGGACGGGGGGGCCAGGGTGAAGTGTTGTGCAAGGATGATGCAACATTTGAGTTGGGTAACCCAGCGTCTGCTTTACTGGTCTCGGGGGTCCTGGTTGGTGAACGGTTTGTTTATCCAGTGGGTGTTGTTCCATTTGTCAGGAATTCTGTATAGAGCATGAGGCAGGCAGGACATGTTGTTTCGATGGCCGTGAGAATGGTCTCCCGCGTGGGTGTAGCCCGTCCGGCAATACATGGCTATGTCATTTATTCCATTATGCGCACTTGTCAGGACCGGCTGGTATTATGGGGACACGGTTGTGGTGCAGCGCTGCTGCGGGGGAGGTGTACTTTAGGTAGTGGGTGAGCAGGTTGCAGCTATAACATTACTTTCATTAATGTCAGGCTGGTGGTACGCTGTGGCAGGGGAAGCTAGTGCGATGTGCATTGACTTTTAATGATTCTAAGGACCTGGTAATCGTCTGGGGCTGTGCTCCATTTGGGGGTGCTTTTTGCGGTGCTTTAAGGCTGAGTGGTGGACAAGCATCGGGCACCGGTGAGTGCAATGTTTTGACGGATGGCCCGGGTTTATGGTGTCTGGGGTTTTCGGGAGACGTGATGTGTGTCTGAGTTTTCCTGGACTTCAGGTGGTGTGGAGTCGCTTTTCTTTCTTTTGTGAGTAGTGTCGAATCCGCAGTTCAGCGGGGAATGGGTGCGGAGTACATCTCACTTTTGGTAAGAGGGTGGCAACAATAATGTTGTGATTCTGGGTTCGAAGTGCACGGGTGATGCACACAATTAATTCGTTCCGGGTCGTGGTGATTACGGGGTGGATTGGTTTATGTTTTCTAGTTGGGTGGATATTTTAAGATAGATGCTATCACGGAGGGTTGACGGGACCAACAGCGTTTTGGTACTGCACGTGTGTGGTGGAGACTTGGTCGCTGGGGGCGTCAAGGGGTTTGATCTGAGACATCGGGCCTGAATGCTCCTGCCTGGGAGCCATGCTCGTGTTGTTGTTCATGACTATATAGTGGGGCACGTTTTTCAAGAATCTGTCGGAGGTTGGGGAACCAGTGTAGGTTCTGTTGTTACGTCTATAATGGTTGGCTTTGATTATTATCAGGTGGAGTGCAATTTTCTGCCTGGGAGCCGTGCTCGTGTTGGTGTCCATAGGGGCTCCTGTTTGGAATGACTACATAGTGGGTTTTACTGGGCACATTTTCAAGAATCTATCGGAGGTTTGGGGAACCAATGTAGGTTCTTTTGTTCACGGCAATAATGGTTGGCTTTGATTAATTATTAGGTGAAGTAC
This sequence comes from Dendrobates tinctorius, assembly GCF_039654945.1. Lineage (NCBI taxonomy): Eukaryota > Metazoa > Chordata > Amphibia > Anura > Dendrobatidae > Dendrobates > Dendrobates tinctorius. The sequence goes on along the minus strand of NW_027361910.1, from coordinate 9,443,976 downwards.
AATTTTCGGAGGCGCCTGCAATGTTGCGGTCTCAACGAGGCAGAAGCGGCGGCTCAGGTTGGGGACTGGTCGCGCAGGCGGTGCATAGGATTGGATGATGCGGTTGGCTAGTTGCAGGTCTTGGGTGTGGCTGACCTTGTTGTACTGGTATTTTGGTGTAGGTTGGCATTGTGAGGTCTAATGGGGATCAGTTTTGATCGATTGGTCTTGGTACAGAAACATTGGTTACTCGAGCCGCAGAGTCGGCTCGGGTTGGGGTTTTTTGGTGGTGGTACTCGCACATACAAGGTGTCATACGTGCTCACGGTGGTGGAAAGGAGGGGGGTATGTGAAGTCGGTGGATTGCACAAAGAGCGGGGGGGTGAACCCAGTGCAGGAGCGGGTTACCCCTGGTGGTGCAATGGTATACTTGGTTAAGGTGGGTCCCAGCTGTGCTGGGTCACAGCGGGACATGTTAACGTGGGACCCTGCTGTGTTGGGTCACAGCAGGGCATGTTAACGTGGGTCCCTGCTGGGCTGGGTCCCAGCAGGACATTGGTTGGGCAACACTAGGCTGGGTGTCCTCGAGCCGGTGTGGTGCGGCTGAGGGCACGTGGTGGAGCTGGTGTTGCAATCATGTACAATCATTTACCCCCCCTCCTTTTGCTGGTGGTTATGTTTATGGAATATTTCTACGTTTATGGATAAAATGTTATTGCTTGTTTGGTGTTAATAAACGGGGCTGCTGTGGCCTTTTACATCCAGTGTCACGCAGTCGTGTCTTATTTAAGTTAAGAAGGGGTAAGTGTGGGTTTTTGGGAGGGGTCATTACAGTGAAGCCGTCAGTCAGACTTTCCTAAGTCAAGGCAAGCCCGGACGCCTGCCCAAAAGGGGCTACAGGGAGGGCGCACATGACTAAGGAGGGATGCTAGGCCTGAGGGTTAGTGAAGGGTAATGTGTAGTGCTTTTGTGTTTGTGGGGAAGGTGTGGGTTGGAGCTATGGGGCTTATGGTGCAATGTGAGTTGGCAGGGAGTGGTCAATAGTGCTTTGTGTTTGTGGGGAAGGTGTGGGTTGGAGCTATGGGGCTTATTGTGCAATGTGAGTTGGCAGGGAGTGGTCAATTGTGGGATGGATATATAGGGCAGAACTGTGGGGGGATGGTCATTCCTTACCTTGCAGACGTCCGGAATCGTCCCGCCCTCCCGCCCTAATTTTAGGATCTTCTGGAGATCGACATGGTGAAGAGAAGAAGAGGTTTGACATTGTCGCAGCAGTCGGCGGAAAGGAGGGGGGTATTTGAAGTCGGTGGATTGCACAAAGAGCGGGGGGGTGAACCCAGTGCAGGAGCGGGTTACCCCTGGTGGTGCAATGGTATACTTGGTTAAGGTGGGTCCCAGCTGTGCTGGGTCACAGCGGGACATGTTAACGTGGGACCCTGCTGTGTTGGGTCACAGCGGGGCATGTTAACGTGGGTCCCTGCTGGGCTGGGTCGCAGCAGGACATTGGTTGGGCAACACTCGGCTGGGTGTCCTCGAGCCGGTGTTGTGCGGCTGAGGGCACGTGGTGAAGCTGGTGTTGCAATCATGTACAATGGACTCTTCATTTACCCCCACTCCTTTTGCTGGTGGTTATGTTTATGGAATATTTCTACGTTTATGGATAAAATGTTATTGCTTGTTTGGTGTTAATAAACGGGGCTGCTGTGGCCTTTTACATCCAATGTCACGCAGTCGTGTCTTATTTAAGTTAAGAAGGGGTAAGTGTGGGTTTTTGGGAGGGGTCATTACAGTGAAGCCGTCAGTCAGTCTTTCCTAAGTCAAGAAGAGTGCTCATGGAGAATATTATTTCAGTAAAATGCTTTGTGCAGTGCAGTCACTACCCTTCCAGAATCCCACCCATAAAAGCTGACAAGTTTGCATTATTATTATTATTATTATTATTTATTGTTATAGCGCGATTTATTCCATGGCGCTTTACATGTAGGGAGGGGTATACATAAAAACAAGTACAATAGTGTTAAACAATACAAGTCATAACTGGTACAGGAGGAGAGAGGACCCTGCCCACGAAGGCTCACAATCTACAAGGGATGGGTGAAAATACAGTAGGCGAGGGTAGAGCTGGTCATGCAGCGGTTTGGTCGATCGGTGGTTACTGCAAGTTATAGGCTTGTCGGAAGAGGTGGGTCTTCAGGCTCTTTTTGAAGGTTTCGATGGTAGGTGAGAGTCTGATATGTTGTGGTAGAGCGTTCCAGAGTAGGGGTGATGCGTGAGAGAAATCTTGTATGCGATTGTGGGAAGAGGAGATAAGAGGGGAGTAGAGAAGGAGATCTTGTGAGGATCGGAGGTTGCGTGCAGGAAAGTACCGGGAGACGAGGTCACAGATGTATGGAAGAGACAGGTTGTGGATGGCTTTGTATGTCATGGTTAGGGTTTTGTACTGGAGTCTCTGGGCAATGGGGAGCCAGTGAAGGGATTGACATAGGGGAGAAGCTGGGGAATAGCGGGGGGACAGGTGTATTAGTCGGGCAGCGGAGTTTAGAATAGATTGGAGGGGTGCGAGAGTGTTCGAGGGGAGGCCACTGAGCAGGAGGTTGCAGTAGTCAAGGCGAGAGATAATGAGGGCATGGACTAGGGTTTTTGCAGATTCTTGGTTGAGGAGTGAACGGATTCGTGAAATATTTTTGAGTTGAAGTCGGCAGGAAGTGGAAAGGGCTTGGATATGTGGTTTGAAGGAGAGATCAGCATCAAGGATTACCCCGAGGCAGCGAGCTTGTGGGACTGGGGAGAGAGGGCAGCCATTTACTGTAATGGATAGGTCCGTTGGGGGGGTCACGTGAGATGGGGGAAAGATGATGAATTCTGTTTTGTCCATGTTAAGTTTCAGAAATCTGGTAGAGAAGAAGGATGAAATAGTGGACAGACATTGAGGGATTCTGGTTAGCAGTGAGGTGATATCTGGTCCAGAGCTGTAGATCTGTGTGTCATCAGCATAGAGATGATACTGAAAGCCATGAGATTCTATAAGCTGTCCCAGGCCAAAGGTGTAAATGGAGAAGAGCAGGGGTCCTAGGACTGAACCTTGTGGGACTACGACAGATAGGGGGCGAGGTGAGGAGGTGGTGTGTGAGTGGGAGACGCTGAATGTCCGGTCTGTTAGGTATGATGAGATCCAGGACAAGGCCAAGTCTGTGATGCCAAGGGATGAGAGGGTCTGTAATAGTAGGGAATGGTCCACTGTGTCAAAGTGTCACGGGGGCTTAGTTCAACTAAGGCTGAAATACCCGGGGACCCTGTGGTGTCCCTTTACTAGGGGAAACCCTGTCTGCCCCTCAACCCAGGGTTTTTGCTGAAGGTGCAAATGCCTGAGCCTCCGACCTTTCCTTATCTCCTGCTCAGCCCTGCACTTAACCCTCCACCCTCCACCCAGTGAGAAGTCACCACCAAAGCTCCCACACAAATAATGACAGACAGGGAGAACTTAAACTGCACTGCGCCGCACACACACAGGAATAAACAGTAATGTGAACAGGGCACAACTAAACACAAATATGGGAAGGAGAAAGGATAACGATGGATCATACGACACCAGATATGAATCTCTCTCTCTTGAACACCTCCACTCCAGACCGGAACCACTTGGTATGAAACACAAGCTATAATCGGCGACGCCCATAGGCCAGCATGACTATTTAAAGACCGTGGGCGTGACTAACCATCCAACCTGGTCTCCAGCAGGATTAACCCCCGAGAGCCTGAAGATCAGGCCGGCGCCACTGAGGCTATAGTGGCTGGAGGTGGAACTACCTCTGCCTGCCGGATGCTGTGGTGTGAACAGCGTCCGACATGACAGTACCCCGTCTTCTACGAGGGACCCCAGGGCCCTCAAGACTCATAGGACCCGGCTTGTCCGGATGACGACGGTGAAAAGAACTGACCAGCCGATCCGCATGTATGTCTGAGGCTGGAACCCAAGACCTCTCCTCTGGACCATACCCCCGCCAGTGCACCAAATACTGAAGAGTACGGCGTACTACTCGAGAGTCCACTACCTTGGCGACCTCGAACTCTAACTCGCCATCCACCATGACTGGAGGTGGCATCGGCGTCGTGTCCACCAAGCCTACCACCTTTTTCAATAAAGCCCTGTGAAACACGTTGTGTATCTTGTACACCGCGGGAAGTTCCAAGCGATAAGCTACTGGGTTAATGATGGCAGAAATCCTAAAAGGCCCAATAAACCTTGGACCCAGTTTTAAAGAAGGGATTTTGAGTTTTATGTTCTTCGTAGTTAACCACACCCATTCACCCACACACAGGTCCGGACCTGGCACGCGTCTACTGTCAGCCACCCGTTTGTACCTGGCACTCATGCTCAACAAACGCTGTTTCACCCGCCTCCAGACTGATGACAATTGGGCTCCTAGCTGATCCTCCTCCGGGACACCCCCGGAGTCACCCTGACGTAAGGTACAAAACTGAGGATGTTGACCGTACACACAAAAGAATGGAGACTCTCCTGATGACTCTTGGCGGTGATTATTTAATGCGAATTCGGCCAGAGGAAGGAAAGTAGACCACTCCTCCTGGTTGTCGGACACAAAGCATCGTAAATACTGTTCTAGATTTTGGTTCATGCGCTCAGTTTGTCCATTAGACTGTGGATGAAACGCCGATGAATGTGACAACTTGATCCCCAACCTTGAGCAAAAAGCTTTCCAAAACCTCGCCACAAATTGCGTACCCCTATCAGATACTATGTCAGACGGTACTCCGTGGAGTCTGACCACCTCCTTCACAAATACCTGAGCCAACGTCTTAGCATTGGGCAAAGAGGACAACGCCACAAAATGCGCCATCTTTGAAAAACGGTCAACCACCACCAGGATGACCGTGTTCCCTGCCGAGGCTGGCAAGTCAGTGATAAAATCCATGGAGATTTCTGTCCATGGCCTATTGGGTACCCCCAGAGGCTGTAGCGTGCCAGCAGGACGGGTTCGGGGTGACTTAGCCCTAGCGCACGTGATGCAAGCTGCCACGTACGAGACCACGTCCTGCCGGATTTTGGGCCACCAGAAACGACGCGATACCAGCTCTAAGGTGCCCTTCACCCCTGGGTGACCAGCCAGTACCGAATCATGGTGTTCCTTCAACACCTTAGGCCGAAGATGCAGGGGTACAAATGATTTGTTGGCGGGAAGTCCTGGTGGTACCTCCTCTTGGGCCTCGGCAATCTCCGCCTCTACCTCAGTCGTGAGAGCCGAGACCACTACCCCTTTCTGGAGGATGGGTACCGGCTCTTCCCGAGGTTCTCCCCCCGGAAAACACCTAGACAAAGCATCCGCCTTGGTGTTTTTAGCCCCGGGACGGTACGTCACAAGAAAATTGAAACGAGTAAAAAACAATGCCCAGCGAGCCTGCCTAGGAGACAGACGCTTGGCCGACTCCAGGTAGAGCAGATTCTTATGGTCGGTGATAACTGTGACCTGGTGAGCCGCCCCCTCCAAGAAGTGTCGCCATTCCTCAAAAGCCAGTTTGATGGCCAACAACTCCCTGTTGCCGATATCATAATTCCGTTCGGCCGGCGACAACTTCTTGGAGAAGTAGGCGCATGGATGCATCTCGCTCAAGGACGAGCCTTGAGACAGTACTGCCCCCACTCCCACCTCCGACGCATCAACCTCTACCACAAAAGGTTTAGACACGTCTGGTTGCACCAGAATGGGGGCTGAAGCAAAACTATTCTTCAGACGCTCAAATGCACGTATAGCCACCTCAGGCCAGTTCGCCAGATCGGCACCCTTTTTTGTCATGTCCGTGAGCGGTTTGGCGACAGTCGAAAAGTGTTTTATAAATTTCCTATAATAATTCGCAAACCCAAGGAACCGCTGGAGTGCTTTCAGACTCTCCGGCCTCTCCCATTGCAACACCGCTTGCACCTTAGCGGTGTCCATTTTAAAACCAGCTGCGGACACAATATATCCCAAAAAGGGCAACTCCTGGACAAAAAATAAACATTTTTCCAGCTTAGCATAGAGCTTATTCTCACGGAGCAGCTGTAACACCTGCCTGACATGCTCTAAATGAGTGTCCCAATCGCTAGAATAAATGAGGATATCATCCAGGTATACAATCACAAATCTCCCCAGGACATGAGCAAAGACATCATTAATAAAATGTTGGAAAACGGCAGGCGCGGTGGTCAACCCAAACGGCATAACCAGACTCTCAAAATGACCCTCAGGAGTGTTAAACGCCGTCTTCCACTCATCCCCCTGACGGACCCTTATGAGGTTATACGCCCCCCTGAGGTCCAGCTTGGAAAACCATTTTGCCCCCGCTACCTGGTTGAACAAATCCGGGATCAACGGCATTGGGTAGGGATCACGGATAGTAATCTGGTTTAACTCTCGGAAATCCAGACACGGGCGTAACCCCCCATCTTTCTTCTTAATGAAGAAAAACCCCGCGGCTACAGGCGAGGACGAAGGCCGGATGTGACCTTTGCTCAGACTCTCCGCGATGTAGTCTTTCAGAGCTTGTCTCTCAGGACCAGAAATATTAAACATCCTGGCCTTAGGTAATTTGGCCCCGGGTTTTAACCTAATAGCACAGTCATAGGCTCTATGTGGAGGCAGTTCTGAGCAACCCTTCTCAGAGAAAACATCCGCGAAATCCTGCAAAGCCTCCGGCAGGCTGGGCGTCACGGCGGACACACATGTGGCCAAGCAATTGTCTTGGCAGAAACCACTCCATTGTACTATGTCCTGAGTTTTCCAATCAATTACCGGGTTGTGCCTGGACAGCCACGGAAAACCCAGGACCATTTGAGCTGGGAGATTACGGAGGACCCTACATGTAACCGACTCAGAATGTAGGACCCCAATGTGGAGTTTCACCTCTGCCACAAACTCAGTAATCTCCCCTTGAGGGAGGGGAACAGCATTAATGGTCACCACCTGTATGGGGTGAGGAAGTTTTTCAATCTTAAACCCGGCGGTGTGTGCAAACTCCTCATCTATGAGATTGGTGGCGGAACCGCTATCCACAAACACTGATATAGGTAGCTCTCTGCCGGCGACAATAACCTTGGCAGGGAGCATACATTGAGATACCATCATGGAGGATATGCATACGCTCAGTTGGGTCTCCTCCATACCCTCTGAGCTTAACAGTTTTCCGCCGGTGTGACCCTCTTAGGTAGTACCGGGCAAACGTTAACATAATGACCTCCTTTACCACAGTAGAAACATGCTCCGGACTTCCGGACTCCCGGAGCGCGAGGCTGAACCTGTGCCACGCCAGCAATCTGCACAGGTTCAGGGGACTCATCTACTTCAACCACACCTGCACCTCTGTTTTCCCCCAGAGGTAGCGTCTCCTGTGCCCCCTGACGAAAACGGCGATCAATACGTATCACCAAACTCATGGCAGACTCCAATGATGCCGGAGTCTCATACATCAGGAGGGCTTGTTTCACCCTCCCTGATACCCCATGAATAAACTGGCTCCGCAGTGCTGGGTCATTCCACTGTGTGTCTACAGCCCAGCGGCGAAATTCCGAACAATAGTCTTCTGCCAAGCGCTCCCCCTGGCGGAGGGCGCGGATTTTAGATTCCGCTAGAGCCAGTCGGTCAGGGTCATCGTAAATGAGCCCGAGGGCAGAAAAAACATTATCGACCGAATGAAATGTAGCAGAGTCAGGTGGTAAGGAAAATGCCCATGCTTGGGGGTCACCACTCAGTAATGACAACACCAGCCCTACTCGCTGGGCCTCATTACCTGAGGATATTGGCCGCATGCGGAAGTATAATTTGCAGGCCTCCCGAAATACGACAAATTTGCTGCGATCGCCTGAAAATCGTTCTGGCAGCGGAAACTTTGGCTCTGCACCGATACCTGCAGATGCCGTTTGCACCTTTGCTACTACCAGGCCCTGCTGCTGAACTGCCCCATTCAACTCGGAGACCTGTATGGACAGCGCCGCCAACTGGCGGGTTATGGAATCTAATGGATCCATGGACTCCTGAAAAAATGTGGGCCGATTATAATGTCACGGGGGCTTAGTTCAACTAAGGCTGAAATACCCGGGGACCCTGTGGTGTCCCTTTACTAGGGGAAACCCTGTCTGCCCCTCAACCCAGGGTTTTTGCTGAAGGTGCAAATGCCTGAGCCTCCGACCTTTCCTTATCTCCTGCTCAGCCCTGCACTTAACCCTCCACCCTCCACCCAGTGAGAAGTCACCACCAAAGCTCCCACACAAATAATGACAGACAGGGAGAACTTAAACTGCACTGCGCCGCACACACACAGGAATAAACAGTAATGTGAACAGGGCACAACTAAACACAAATATGGGAAGGAGAAAGGATAACGATGGATCATACGACACCAGATATGAATCTCTCTCTCTTGAACACCTCCACTCCAGACCGGAACCACTTGGTATGAAACACAAGCTATAATCGGCGACGCCCATAGGCCAGCATGACTATTTAAAGACCGTGGGCGTGACTAACCATCCAACCTGGTCTCCAGCAGGATTAACCCCCGAGAGCCTGAAGATCAGGCCGGCGCCACTGAGGCTATAGTGGCTGGAGGTGGAACTACCTCTGCCTGCCGGATGCTGTGGTGTGAACAGCGTCCGACATGACACAAAGGCAGCCGACAGGTCCAGGAGGAGGAGGACAGAGTAGTGTCGCTTGCTCTTGGCGGTTAAGAGGTCATTGGTGACCTTAGTAAGGGCAGCGGTCGAAGAGGGAGCAAGAAGAGAGATGGGAGGACAGTTCAAGGTAGACGTGTTGTTCAAGTAGCTTGGAGGCATAGGGGAGAGGTGATATAGGGCGATAGCTAGATACAGAGGATGGGTCAAGAGAGGGCTTTATGAGGATAGGTGTGATTGAGGCATGTTTAATGCTTGAGGGGAAAACACCAGTTGTTAGTGATAGGTTGAAGAGATGGGTTAGGGTTGGGATGAAGACTGTGGTGAGGTTTGGGATGAAGTGGGAAGGGATCGGGTCAAGTGCACAAGTGGTGAGATGTGATCTTGAGAGTAGAGTGGAGAGTCGATCTTCTGTAATGGTGGAGAAGTTGGTTTTGGAGGTGGAGGGCTGGGAAGTTGGGAGGAGGGGCTCTGGGGTTTGTTGACCAAAACTGTCTCTGATGATATCAATCTTCTGCTTGAAAAATGAGGCAAAATCTTCAGCTGAGATGAGTGGGGAGGGAGGAGGTTCTGGGGGATGGAGGAGAGAATTGAAGGTGTTGAATAACTGTTTAGGGTTGTGAGACAGGGCGGATATGAGCGATGAGAAGTAGGTTTGTTTAGCTGTGGCGAGTGTGGTCTTGAAAGTAGTGAGAGACTGTTTGAATGCGATGAAGTGCTCGTTGGAGTGGGATCTTTTCCATCTGCGCTCAGCAGCCCTGGAAGCTCGCCTCAGTTCTTTGGTCAGGCTGGTGTGCCAGGGCTGTCTGTTGATTTTGCCAGCTTTGGTATGTGTAAGTGGGGCAGCAGATTCCAAACCTACAGCTATTGTGGTGTTATATAGAGCAGCAGCGTCATCCGCATTGTGTAAGGAACTTATATCTGTGAGAGGGAGGAGGGATTCAGAGAATGTAGGTCAAGGTGTTTAAGATTTCTGCGAGGGTGTGAAAGTTTGTGGGGTGTGGATTGTAGACATGGAGTGGAGAGGGAAGAGAATGTGAGAAGGTTGTGGTCAGAGAGAAGAAGAGGTGAGTTAGAGAGGTTAGATAGGGAGCAGAGGCGGGTGAAGATGAGGTCCAGTGTGTGGCCATCTTTGTGGGTGGCTGCCGAAGACCATTGAGTGAGGCCGAAGGAGGAAGTGAGAGATAGAAGTTTAGTGGAAGCTGAGAGGGAAGTGTCAATGGGGATGTTGAAGTCACCCATGATGATAGTAGGGATGTCCGCGGAAAGGAAATGAAGTAGCAAGGTGGTGAAGTGGTCAAAGAAGGTGATGGCAGGTCCTGGGGGCCGGTAGATGACAGCCAGTTGGAGGTTGGAGGGGGAGTAGATGCGCACAGAGTGCACCTCAAAGGAAGGGAGGGTAACAGAGGGTGGCAGTGGGATTGGGGTGAAGGAGCAGGGCATGAGGAGGCTGTCTGTGTTTGGAGACAGAGGATTGTATGTTAAGGAACAGTTTTGAGGAGGAGGCGAGGTGGATGGGGAGGATTGAAGAAGAGATGAAAAGTTCCTTACTAGGAGTAGGGATTAGGGGAATTAGCAGAAAGTGAAGGATTATTGGGGTGAAAATGAAAACAAACAGAAACATTATAAATAGACCATATATATATAGAGAGAGAGAGACATTTGCAAGCAGAAAACTGCATGGATTCACAGAAGATAGCAGTACCATAAATATAGAAAACAAGTCAGTGCAATTTTTTACAAGACTCGTATGGCTGCAGGCCCAAGATGAGTTTTTGTTGCTGCATATTTACGTTACATCAAAAATGCAACATCTTACAGATCCATCAGAGTGGATGGGATTTATAGAAATCTCCTGCCTGCTGTGCTTTTTTAAAAAAAAGCTGAAACATGTTGCGTGTTTCAAATACAACATGTCAATTTCTTTTGAGGGTACGCTGAGTTTTCTGTGCTGATTTTCCCCAAAGACTTGCATTAGATGCAGAAAATCCTCAGACAAAAAAATGCATATGTATTCTTAAAGCATTTCCAAGGCAAAAATACATAAAAAAAAAACCCGCATGTAATGATCATATCGATAAAGTTTTGTTAAAGCCAAATACCAGGAAGTATCAAAAACAAAGCAGCTTTCTTTATATAGCGCTAACATATTCTGCAGCGCTTTACAGTTTGCACATATTTTCATCACTGTCCCTGATGGGGCTCACAATCTAAATTCCCTATCAGTATGTCTTTGGAATGTGGGAGGAAACCCACGCAAACACGGGGAGAACATACAAACTCCTTGCAGATGTTATTCTTGGCGGGATTTGAACCCAGGACTCCAGCGCTGCAAGGCTGCAGTGCTATCCACTGAGCCACCATGCTGCCCTAGCTTTATTTATAACATGACACACCAACAAGAGGCAAAAAATGCAAGTAACCTTACGTCACCTAATAACTGCAGAACATCTGTAGCATCAAAAACTCAGCAAAAGCTCATCATGAGAACGTAGCCTTAGTGTAGACTTTTCCCAGAGAATTGCATTATAAGTGAAAAATCTTCATGTAAAAAAACGCATGTGTGTTTCCACTATGAAAATGCCCTAAAAGGGCATATAATCCGCACATGACTTTATCGATAAAGTTTTGTCAAAGCCAAATACCAGGAAGTATCAAGAACCAAGTATCTTTATTTAAAGCATGACACTCTAAAAAATTTTTTTAAAAACAAGAGACACAAAATATAGAAATAAAAAAATGCAAGTGACCTAATAGATGGGAACCTAAGAGCCCAAGTGTCCCATAGACACACTATTCCAAAGAACATGCAGCACTCCAACAGTTGTAGTGATCCACTTGTATGCTTTGCATACTGCCCTTAATTTGGAAGTGTACTGAGTCGGTTGAGTGGTTATGTGCAGTCAGACATGGGCTACTCCCTGGACATTCAGGGAAGCTGTGAGGTCTGATGCACATATAGATTATTATGCACTAGAGTCATTAGAGCACCATGACGGTATAGTTTTGAGAAGACTTATGAAAGCTAATATATGCTTAGCTATTACAATGGAAGGGTGTGCTCCTAGCAATATGTTATTAAATAAACACGTACTTTATTAAATATGCTAGTCCACATTTATTTGCTGTGAAACCTGAATTTATGCTGATCTGAATTGTTCCTCCCTGACTAAAAGCCTGTGGTAAACTTCTGATGCCAAGGTGGAAACACCTGTTACCAACTAGATCGAACCAAAGCAAACAAAGAGAAACCAGGAACCGGCTACAATGAAATCTCTACCGTTAATAAAAGGGTCAAGAAGAAAGAAAATGACCAGTCTCAGGGAAACCTTTAATCCGCACAGACACCACGTAGCGCTATGCATCCCCTCCCCTCTTCCCCTCAACTTAAGCCTTATTTTCCTGCTTTGAAATGTCGAAAATGCCACAGGGGTAAATTGTTACCACACCTATTAAAAGTACAAAGCTTTCCTTTAAAGTCAAAGAACAAAAATCTCACTCTATCAAGCAGAATCTCTCCTTTCTGAGTTATAGCATTCAGTGCACACTTGACCCCAGAGCACAAGTACCTGGTTTCTCTTTCAGCCGTTTCATGGCTCTACTTGTCGAGTTAAATGAGATTGTTCTAAAGAAACATAGCTCCGGGATATTATTGCTTCTGAAATATGCTTATACTCATCCTGATTCCTGACAAATTTATCATTTTATTTTGACCCTTGCAATCGTTAAAACCTTACAACCTCTGGCAATACAGCCCACAGGTATGAAGGAAATTCTATCAACCAAGTGCTCTATAATGCCGGAACCACAAAGCTAATCGCTCTCACCTGTATAACACATTTCCTATTAATGGAACATTGCCATACACATTTTTGGGATATTACCTACATTGTACCACTAAAAAGACATAATAAACCTTTAAAATATGCAATAAAAATATTCCCTTAGTATTTAGCATTGTATGGAATTTTTTAATAATACTATATAGCTTATATACAATATATGAGATAATATACCTCTCTTTTGTAAATTATGAGAGTAAATTGACAAATAGTTCCACACTTATACAAAAGCATGAGGCAAGGAACTCATAGGTGTTGTACAATATTATTTTGAATTTATGGTAAAGGGAAATATATACCTAAACTACTGAGTAATGTAAAATGGTTTGCGATGGTATTCACCTCCCTTGGCTTTTTACCCCTTTTACATTACAACCTCTGTTTAAATATTTCTGTAATCTGATTTGTGTGTGATGCATCGGCACTAAAAAGTTTTAGTTGGTGAAGTAAAGTGAAAAAATATAGGCAGAAATTAAATTTGTGGGATCAAATGGCTAAAAATTGGCATGTGCATATGTATTCACCCCTTCTACTATGAAGCCCTTAAAAATTTCTGATGCAAGCAATTACCTTCATAAGTCACATGCTTAGTGAAAGGAAGTCCACCTGTGTGCATTGTAAGTGTCACATGATCGGTCAGTATATGCATACCTTTTCTGAAAGGCCACAGGGACTGCAACATCATTACGGTACGTTCCCACGGTCAGAAAACACTGCTGGTTGGATGCTGCGTACATCCACAGCGTCCAACCTACAGCTGACAGATGTTACAGCATAATGGATGGGATTTAAAGAATTCCCATGGCCACTATGCGTGCACTAGCCCCGCAGCTTCCCTGCGGATAGGCACATGCGGGGCATCTTTCCAGACCACAAGATAAATATCACCAGTGCAATGTATAGGATGCAGTGATTCAGGACGGTTCAGTGAGCACATGCTGAATCACCTGCGTTCAAAAGCCGGCAGCGCTTTGGACACAGCGGACATGTGCTGCATTCAAAGCGCTGCCGGTTACTGACCGTGTGGACGTAGCCTTAGGCAAGAGGCACCACTACTCAAGCAACACCATTAAGTAAGAGGCATCACTACTCAAACAAAACCATGAAGACCAAGGAGATCTTGAAACAAGTCAGAGACAAAGTTGTTGAGAAGTACACAAGTCAGGGTTAGGTTATAAAAAATCCCAAACTCTGATGATCCCCTGGAGCACCATCATATGGAAAGAACATGGTACCACAGCAAATCGGCCAAGAGAGGGACGCCCACCAAAATTCTCAGCCTGGTAAGGAGGCCATTAATAACATAGGCAGCACAGAGACCAAAGGTAACCCTGAAGGAATTGGAGTGTACCCAAGCGTGAACTGGAGTATCTGTCCATATGGCCACAATAAGTCTAAGGGACCTGTCACACACTGCAGAGTCACAATTTTTGTGTCGCAACAGCGATCTCACCAGCGAGATCGCTGTGTGTGACACTTACCAGCAACCGGCCCCCCTGCCGGGTATCGCTGATCGTCCTGGAATGTCCAGGACATTTTTTTGATCGCTGGTCTCCCGCTGGCCAGCACGCATCTGGTGTAAACACATCGGGTTCCTAAGTGCCGCGCGCTGCTTAGAAATCCGATGTGTACCTTGGTTACCAGCTCCCTGCATCAGCGCGCTGGTAACTAAGGTACATAGTGGGTAACTAAGCGACTTGCTTACGTTGCTTACGTGGGTAACGCTTGTTACCCTCCTGTCGCTGGTGCTGATCACTGGTGAAGCTGCCTGTTTGGCAGCTCACCAGCGATCATGTAGCGACACACCAGCGATCCTGACAAGGTCATATCGTTGTCGGGATCGCTGGTGCGTCGCTATGTGTGACGGGGCCCTTACCCTTCATAGAAGTGGCCTTTATGGAAGAGTGGAGTGTAAAAAACTTATACTTACAAAATAAAATTGTAAGGTTCATTTTGAGTTTGCCAAAAGACACATGGGACACTACACAAACGTATGGTGCTGTGGTGAGATGAGACCAAAACTGATCTTTTTGGCAACCAAGAAAAATGCTTTTTCTGGCACCAAACAAACACAGCTCATTATCTCAAGAACACTATGTTTTACAGCAGCAGGGATAGGGAAAATGGCCCAAGTCGAGTGGAAGATAGATATAGCGAAAAACAGGGATATCCTTGAGCAAAACCTGTTTTCGTCTGTCAGTGATTTGAGACTGGGATGGAGATTCACCTTCCAACAAGACAATGACCCAAGGCATACTGCTAAAGCAACAGTCAAGTAGTTTAAGGGGAAACATTTCAAAGCCCATACCTTAATTCAATTGAGATTCTCTGGTCAGACTTAAAGATTATTGCTCACCAGAGGAAACCTAACTTGAAGGAGCTGGAGCAGTTTTGACTTGAGGAATGGGCAGAAATCCCAGAGACTTATCTAAAAATACTTGATGCTGTTATTTCTGCAAATGGAGGCTCTACAAATTACTGACTTTAGGGGGGTAATCGTTATGTGCACTGAAGTTTTCAGTTATTTTGTCCTATTTGTTGATTGCTTCACAATAAAAATAAAACCAGATGTTCACAGTTGTAGGAATGTTCTTTACATGAACTCATTCCAACCGTTAAAAAATTAGTGAAATTTCGGGTTGTAGAGTAATAAAACAAAAAAAATGCCAAGGGGTGAATACTTTCGGTAACCACTGTATTTAACTTCAATAAATGCTTCTTTCTTAACATAATTGATTGACAGATATTAAAGGAATTGTCTGATATTAAAGAAGATATTGAGTTCCTAACCTTAAGATTAGTCATCAATATCAATCAGATGTTACAAGCTCCAATGAAATCCGGATATAAACATTGACTGAAGATGCATCAAAGCATCAATTCTTTTAATGGCGCAGTCATATGCCTATATAAATTGGACCAAGACCGGACTGCAATGTACGGACTGGCCGGGCGGCTCTCCTGACTCGAACATGATAGTTTTATATATTTCTGGGTAGCCGTCATGTTTGTGTTTGGAGAGCCTCGGCCAGTCCAAGCATTGAAATCCAATCTAGGTCCGATTTATACTGCAGTCTAACTGCGCCCTTAGGCTGTGTTCACAAGTAGCAGTTTTTTTTGCATTGTCACGGCGTTTTTAAACGTGCGATTTTGCCATGAAAACACAAAAAAAAGCATACTATGCAATCCTATGGGATTCCGCAATGCTGTGCTAATGCTGCGGATTCTTCTGCGGCAGAATCGCATTGAGGAAAAATACGCAGCGTGCTCATTAATTTTGCGGAATCGTGGAGATTCCGCCCACATAGGAATGCATTGTTCTGCTTACTTTCCGCATGTGGCTGTGCCCACCATGTGAAAAGTAAGCAGAACATTTGCAGATGGTACCCAGGGGGTGGAGGAGAGGAGACTCTCCTCCAGGCTGTGGGTACCATATCCTTGTAAAAAAAAATTAAAATAAAAAGTCGGGTTATATTCACCTTCCAACGTCCAGCGCAGCCTTACTGATGCTCCCGCCAACTCCTGTTCCCAGTAATGCCTTGCGGCAAGGACCTGTGATGACGTAGCAGTCTTACGAGACTGCTACAGTATAGCGAGACCGCTACGTCATCAAAGGTCTTGCAGCGCATCCCTGGGAACGGGAGCATCGCGGTGATCGTGAACACTGCGTGGGACACTGGAAGGTGAGAAAAACACCGTTTTTTATTATTTTTAACATTAGATCTTTTTACTACTAAAGCTGCATAGGCAGCCTCAATAGTAAAAAGTTGGTCACACTTGTCAAACTCAGTTTGCCAAGCAATGCTAGAGATCACTTGGAAAACGCTAGCATTCTACAAGCTAATTACGCTTGCAAATCGCTAGTTTTTCCGTGGGAAATAGGCAGAAATTAAAATGCGATTTGCTCGCATACTTCATGCGGAATGGAATTCAGGAATTCCCGCGGAAATTTCAGCGGGGATTCTGCAAAGTGTGCACATAGCCTAAAGGCCCCGTCTCACTAAGCAATCTCGGTAGCGAGATCGCTGCTGAGTCACAACTTTTGTGACGTAACAGCGATCTCACCAGCGAGATTGCTGTGTGTGACAGCGATCAGCGAGCGGCCCCCCTGCCGGTATCGCTGATCGCTGCAAGAAACCTCTGGACATTTCTTTGGTCGCTGGTCTCCCGCTGGCCAGCACGCATCGCTGTGTGTGACAGGCGGGAGACCAGCGATCAGGTGTAAAAAATAATAAAAAAAATAAAAAATATAGTTATTCTCACCTTCCGACGTCCCGTTCAGCCATCCCGCCTCTCTCCACGCTCCGGTCCCAGTGATCCTTTGCACGAATGACCGCGAGACTTTGTTATCCCGCGAGACCGTGACATCTCGCGGTCATTCGTGCAAAGGATCACTGGGACCGAAGCGTGGAGAGAGGCCGGAAGACTGCGCGGGACATCGGATGGTGAGAATAACAATATTTTTTATTTTGATTCTATTTTTTACAGGATGGCCAGCGATGCCGGGCGCTCGGCACCGCTGTGCTGATCGCTGGTGAAGCTGTCTGTGTGACAGCTCACCAGCGATCACATAGCGACTTACTAGCGATCCTGACACCTTGATATCGGTGTCGGGATCGCTGGTAAGTCGCTTAGTGAGACGGGGCCTTTACACTTGCTCATTGGTTTTGAAAGAACTGGGTAGGGAGGTTGTTTCAAACATCTTGTAAAACTAACAACAGGTCTTCTGTGGATGTAGGGCTTGCACAAATCCTTTAGTCTCTTCTTGTGATCCCAGACAGACTTGATGATGTTGAGTTCTGGGCTCTATGATGCCATATCATAACTTCCAAGACTTGACTGCATATTAGGGGTTGTTGTCTTGCTGCAGAATAAATTTGGAGCTTGGAGCCAATCATATTCCTCCTTCATGGCATTGCATGTTGGATAAGTATCTGCCTGGACCATACTATATCTACAGTTGTGCTCAAAAGTTTACATACCTCCGCAGAATTTTTGCTTTCTTGGCCTTTTTTCATAGCATATGAATGATAACACCAAAACTTTTTCTCTACTCATGGTTAGTGGTTGGGTGAAGCAATTCATTGTCAAACGACTGCGTTTTTCTTTTTAACCCCTTCACTCCCGGAGCTTTTTTTTATTTTTCGCTTTCGTGTTTTGCTCCCCTTCTTTCCAGAGCCATAACTTTGTTATTTTTCTGTCAATATTGCCATGTGAGGGCTTATTTTTTGCAAGACGAGTTGTACTTTTAAATGACACCTTTGGTTTTACCATGTCGTGTACTTGAAAACAGGAAAAAAATTCCAAGTGCGGTGAAATTGCAATAAAAGTGCAATCCCACACTTGTTTTTTCCTCGGCTTTTTTGCTAGGTTCACTAGATGCTAAATCTAACCTGCCATTATGATTCTCCGGGTCATTACAAGATCATAGACACCAAACATGTCTATGTTCTCTTTTATCTAAGTGTTGAAAAAAAATTCCAAAATTTGCTAAAAGAAAAAACAAATTGCGCAATTTTCTGAGACCCGTAGTGTCTCCATTTTTCGTGATCTGGGGTCGGGTGAGGACTTATTTTTTGCGTGCCGGGCTGACGTTTTCAATTATACCACTTTTGTGCAAATACATTCTTTTGATTGCCCATTATTGCATTTTAAAGCAATGTCGCAGCAACCAAAAAACGTAATTCTGGCATTCTGAATTTTTTTCTCGCTACGCCGTTTAGCGATCGGGTTAATTTTTTTTTTTATTGATAGATCGGGCGGTTCTGTATGCGGCGAGACCTAATATGTGTATGTGGGATTTTTTTTAATTGTTTTATTTTGATTGGGGCGAAAGGGGGATAATTTGAACTTTTAGGGGTTTTTTTATTTTTTTATTTTTAAACATTTTTTTTAACTTTTGGCATGCTTCAATAGCCTCCATAGGAGGCTAGAAGCATGCACAACCTGATCGGCCTGCTACATATGGGCGATGAGCAGATCGCCCATATGTAGCAGAATTACTGCTGTGCTTTGAGTGCCGACCACCGGTGGATTTTTGCCAAGAAGAGTGGGCAGCTTTACCGTCTGACAAAATAAAGAACCTCATCCACAGCAACACCAAAAGACTTCAAGCTGTCATTGAGGTTAGAGGAGGCAATACACGGTATTAAGAAATGAGGCATGTGAACTTTTGATCAGGGTCATTTGGATGTTTTTGGTTGTCATTATGATTTAAAAAGAGGAAACACAGTAGTTTGACAATAAATGGCTTCACCCAACCACTAACCATGAGTGGAGAAAAAGGTTTGGTGTTATCATTCGTATTCTCTGAAAAAAGACCAAAAAAGCAAAAATTGTATATGCAAAAAACCCACAGTCCACAAATGGTAAATATTGATCGAGGAAATGGTCAAATGGCCAAAATACAATAGTACATTTTACAATTCAACTAAGCAGGCAGTAATGAGACGGTAAGGTTTTTTCCTTTCTAGCCTATTAAAAGTTGCAATCAAAGGCCTCATTCAGACATGCTTTTTTCACATACGTGTTTTACCTGATTTTTTTATGGATATGTACCCATTATAGTCTATGCTCCTATTGAAAGATCTGAGTTTTCTTTGGTGGACTGTGAATCTGCAAATCATTTCCAGACTCATCTCCCTTTTGATTGAAGTCTCCTATCAATATTACCCTTACAAGTCTAAGGGGCCATGAAAATCATGGACAGCATACTGATGCCATCCTTATACTATTTGTGTGATTAATATTGTAATTGACTGAAACTTTGCAGCAATTTTTTTTTAGTTTTCATCTGAGAAAATCACAGATGAAACAGTTACGGTTAAACCCATCAGTAACCAAAAATCCGATCCAATACACTGGTGAAAAAGCAACTTCTAAATGAGGCCTA
Source organism: Dendrobates tinctorius (assembly GCF_039654945.1). Classification (NCBI taxonomy): domain Eukaryota; kingdom Metazoa; phylum Chordata; class Amphibia; order Anura; family Dendrobatidae; genus Dendrobates; species Dendrobates tinctorius. The sequence goes on along the minus strand of NW_027361910.1, from coordinate 9,424,601 downwards.
ATATTGAATGTGTGCTTTATCTGCAGACAAAGTAATAGCTTCAGGGGTGGACTGACAAATTGGGCCTTAGGATAGTGTGCTATCAAATTGCTCAATTACCATTGGAGGCATTGATTATTTTAACAGAATTTTAATATAACACTGAAAAGTCAAAAGGTATAAAAATAAGAATTCTATAGCATTTAGTTATGTTTTGTTTTCATCACTAATAATACAATTTAATATTAGCCTAATTGACCTTAGAAAATAATCTCATTTTAAAGCTGTATTTAAAGTTCTAAAATTATAAGCTGTCATTCTAGTTTTGCTCTTCGTAGTGAATCTGCAGTGGGTTTCCTCAGGGCGAACAGTTGTAGACATATGCGGTCCAACAAGTATTCAGGCATTGGACTCAGGCAAATAACTCTTTACTGTGTGTGTAAAATGCTAGTTTGTGATAAATATGCATCCAAATGAACAATAAACTAGTAGCAATAAGGACATAAACACAAGCCCATCATACATCCAAAATCTAATCACATTGCACGTTTTCTGATAAAATGTAAAACCCTTCTATATTAATACTCCTTTGTTGCTTACTGACCTTCCCAACTTTTATTTAGCCCCATAATAGATCCATCTGTATCAGAGGTAAGTTTTCCAGCACCCTGGGCAAGAATTCAGTTTGGCGCCCCCCACCTCCCAAACACACATGCGATTTGCACACTTACGTCGGAGTCACACTACCGTATAACATGGCTGAGTGCAATGCGATAAAACACCTCATAGCACTCTGCCCAGTGTTATTTTATGGGGCAGATCACATATGAAATTATTTTCTCATGACGAATCAGCATGAGAGAACAATCACAGCATGCTGCGATTGGCAGCGAGACATGGCTTGCTCGCACCCCTACAACTCTATGGGTGCATGTGAAACATCGGATTGCACATGGATGTCTCCCGAGTGCAGTAGAATATACGTCTAGTCAAGCGATAGAGTAAAAAGAGAAATTGCTTTCTCCATCTCCTTCGTGCCTGGGCTGCAATTCTCTCATCAGAGCCCAGTAGTATGACACTCGGCTCACACAGGAACCGAGGGTCGTTAGCATATCGCATCCAATGGTTTCTCATCGTGTGCCATGCGGTAGCCTGTTTCAAGCCTTACAGTCATGTGCAAATGAGCTGCTCGTCCTAATTTTCTCAATGTTTAATGAAAGAAAAGCTAGATGTCATGTGACAGTAAGTATGAATATCGCATATGAGTGAAGTGGCCATGTGATCACAGCAAGCAGAACTGAATCCTGACAGTGAGTATATTACATGCAGTGGGGATTGGAATGCTACATGGCTTCACTTTATAATTATAGGGCTTGTCCAGGTTTGATATGAAAGTCTGCAGTCATTCTAAGGGCCTGAAGGTTTCTGAACTCTCACAGCGCATTCACTGCACACTTTAATAATTCTCCTTTGCTGGTGGCAAGAATGGATGGCCATATGAGCACAAGTATGCGACTTGTAGAATTCTGGCCACATTCCAACTAGATGTGTCTGGCCTCGCTCAATTCATTTTCATTGAGTGAAGCCACGTATGTCTAGTTGGCACGTGACCGCATATATGCAAATTGCTGGCACTAGAGAATCCTGACAGCATGCAGTGCACACTGTGAGAATTCAGATGTCTGCAGTCACGTAGAAATGAATGCACACTCATCACAAACTTGAACGACACATTTAATGCTTCAAGCATAAATATAAATATGAGAATTAGTCAGCATCACAAAAAACATTTACATCCAGATACGTGATAGATGACCTTGTCTCCAATTGGAGTCATTTTCTTTCATCTCTTCGTCTTGTCTCTGTCCCTACATCATGCTTCTCTCATAAAGAATAGCAAACATCTGGTGACAGATTCCCTTCAAAAGCTCAACATTACTGGCAATTCCCTGCAAATCACATTTTTTGAGAAAAAAATTCAGAGCGGTTGAAGTTGAATTTCTAAAGATTCTATCATCTCTAGTGATGAGCTAATGTGCTCGGATTACATGCTATCTGAGTATGCTCGGGTGTTATCTGAGTATCTTGGACATGCACGGATAATATATTCAAGTCCCTGCGGCTGCATGTTTTGCGGCAGTAGACAGAAGCAACACATGCAGGGATTGCCGGTTTGTTTGGTGGTCCTATCAGTAATTGACAGCTATCTGTATATGCACACTTCTACAAAGAAAGATGTCAGTCACTGATAGGACTGCCCACTGAACCAAAATCCAAGCATTATATATCAATCTGCTAAGCTCCTCCAACTCTATAACATGGTACCTGCAGATTAGACTGTATTTTCATGCTGACAGGTACCTTTAACTCAGGCCATTCAACACAACTCATTCATACATACCAAGACTTCAAATAATATACTACATTGCCATAAGAAAGTTTAAAGCCCTAGAAAACACATGTATACTTGGCAACTTATTGGATGTAAAATAGGTCAACGACTCATTTTTCCAGGACTGTAATCTGGAGCTTGTTTCTACAGTGTTGTGAGATAGTAACATAGTAATTAGACCTCTGAGCAATTTAATAAAAGCAGTGAAAAACAGATTAGTTCATACATGTTTGGTAAAGACACATAAATTACCCTCTATTTTTCCGTTGAAACCATAATAGAATTCTCCTAATTATGATTAAAAGGTCTCATGGCAATGCTGGATTTACGACATGAAGAAGGCAACAATCATTAATGCAAACCTATGAATCCTTATTATGATACACATACAGTCATGATAAGTGGTGATCAAGCACTTAAATGCTTGAGAGCTTGTTACTCGAGTCAAGTAGGTCAGATGATCAGATGTGCTCACTTAATGGAAGTCAATGGGAAACTCGAGCATTTATCCAGGAGACCCTAACAGGAGGGCTGGGGAGGCAGGAAAATCACTGAAGTAGATGATGGAAGCACTCAAATGGGATCAGAAAAGCATAGGAAAGACACTTGGACTCATCTCTGACTTTCAGGCCGCTGCTGGGAACCAAATAAATAAATTATTCTTAAAAAATGCCATCGGGTCCCCCCTATTTTTGATAACCAGCCAAAGTAAAGCAAACAGCTGGGGGGCTGATACTATCAGACTGGGAAAGTTCATAGTTATTTGGCCCTTCCAAGACTAAAAATACCAGCCCGTTGCCACTCCAGAATTGGCACATCACATTTGATGCGCCAATTCTGGCACTTTGCCTTGCTCTTCTGTGAATAACAGTGCTTTACTGTTATTCACAGATGCCAGAAACATCTGGCAACGTGGACTGCAACAAAGGAGCTTTGTGGGAACATTTTTGATAATAAATTGATGAACAATATTATGGGAGGTGTTTATTCAAAAAAAGTACTTTTTTCTTTTTGATTACTGGGTTAGTAATGGGGGTGTCTGATTAGATACCTCTCCATTACTAACCACTGGGCTTGATGCCAACTGACATTACACAGCTGACATTAACCCCCCAGAATATTATCATGATTGTCACAACACCAGGGCAATCGGGAAGAAACAGGCAAAGAGACGGAATTGGCTCATCTAATGTGGCCACTCTATCTCTTGCAAAAATATAAATTAAACATAAGATATTAGTTGATATTTTGATCTAAATATATAGCTTCTACTTTTATAGCCACATGAACTCTGCATGACTTTTTGGAGAAAAAGTGATTGGATAAATGATGATAACTGACATTTTTGCAACATTTTGCAACATTTGCCCAACCTTTAGTGCTTTCAGCAGAATACATAAAATCTTCTTGAGTGGAAAGATGAACAAAAAAAGTGCATTATGTCATGTTTTCTTTTCTATATCCGCTCAAAGAAATGTATGCTTTTACACTGAAATCAACAGAGTACAGTTAGAATAATTGATCAAATAAAATTCAAAAGCTGTCTAATCTTATATATGCATAAAAAAAATAAAGTTAAAAAAATCACTCATGTGAATATGTCCTTACTTTTTTATTAGTTTTCATTATGGTACCACATTACCACTTGTTTAGCAGGTGGTTAATCTTTATCATACAGTATATTGTATGTATGTCCAGTACAATGCAAAAGTTTTAGGCAGGTGTGGACAATATTCTGCAAAGTAAAAAATAATGAAGAAAAATACAATTTTTAATAGTTTATTTTTATCAATTTGCACAATCAAAATCAAATCTACATTTGATTTGACCGCCATTTGCCTTCAAAACAAAATCAATTCTTCAAAGTATACTTAAACAAAGTCAAGGATTTTGTAGGATTAGATTATAGTCAGGTGCATTATTATTATTATTTATTTATATAGCACCATTGATTCCATGGTGCTGTACATGAGAAGGGGCAACGTACAAAATACAGATATCACTTACAGTAAATCTAACATTGATAGACAGGTACAGAAGGAAGAGGTCCCTGCCCTTGTGGGCTTACATTCTACAGGATGATGTAGAAGGAGACAGTAGTTTGGGGGTTGCAGTAGCTCCGGTGGTGTTGAGGTGGCAGCTTGGTCATTGCAGGTTGTAAGCTTTCTTGAAGAGATAGGTTTTTAGGTTCTATCTGAAGGATCGGAATGTGCTGGATAATAGGACGTTTTAGGGCACAGAATTCCTCAGGATGGAGGATAGTCAGAAGAAGTCTTAGAGGTGATTTGGTGAGGAACGAATAAGTGTGGAGGAGAGAAGGAGGTATTGGGAAGTCAAGAGATTACGTGAGGGAAGATAACGGAAGATTAGTTTGGCAATGTACTGAGGAGAAAGGTTATGGATGGCTTTGTAGGTCAGTGTTAGTAGTCTAAACTGGATATGCTGGGCAAATGGAAGGGATATGCAAAGGGGGATACGGAGGAGTAGCAAGAAGAGAGAAGAACTAGTCAGGCAGCTGAGTTAAGGATGGACTGGAGGGGTGCGAGAGTGTTAGCAGGTAGGTCACAGAGGAGGATGTTGCGGTAGTTGAGGAAGGGAGATGACTAGGGCATACAGAAGCATTTTAGTAGAATGAGGGTTGAGGAGAGCATGGATTCTGGAAATATTTTGAGATTTAGGCCACAGGAGGTGGCGAAAGCTTGGATGTACAGTTTGAAAGACAGGGCAGAGTCAAGGTTTACTCCAAGGCAGCAGATTTCCGGTACAGGCTAAAGCGTGATGTCATTTATTGTCATAGATACAGTCATATGTTAAAGTTTGGGCACCCCTATTAATGTTAACCTTTTTTCTTTATAACAATTTTGGTTTTTGCAACAGCTATTTCAGTTTCATATATCTAATAACTGATGGACTCAGTTTTATTTCTGGATTCAAATGAGGTTTATTGTACTAACAGAAAATGTGCAATCTGCATTTAAACAAAATTTGACCGGTGCAAAAGTATGGGCACCCTTATCATTTTCTTGATTTGAACACTCCTAACTAGAGTTGAGCGAAACGAAACCCGACCCTAGGATGAGGTCGGCCACGAGGTCGGCGACTTACGCGCCAAAGTCGCGTTTCAAAAGTTTGTTTTGCGCTCTTTTTCAGCCAATCAGGATCCACGGACACTGTGGGCAACGTGATGACATAGGCACGGGTCAAAACCATCTTTCAGAAAGGCATGCAAGTGATTGGCTTGCTTTGGTGGGCGTCACAGGGGGTATAAAAGGGCGTACACGCCGACCGCCATCTTACTTCTGCCGATCTTAGTATAGGGAGAGGTTGCTGCTGATTCTGTAGGGAGAGCGTTAGGCAGGGAAGAAGACAAAAAAACTACTTCTGCTGCTAGCGATTTGGCCTGCACAACACACAAGTCACTGTGTGTGCAGTGCAAGGGGAGGCTATATTGTGGTGTATCAGTGGTGTTGGTTGTTGGGCTGCCTTTTAAGGCTTCCTGACACGCTGGCATTGCTGTTTACCCACTGCTCCGCAAACTGCTTTTTTAAAAGCAATCCAATCTCCCTTATCCTCTCGTCACTTTGGTCACAGGCAGCTGTGTCATCGAGCGTGTCACATAGCGCTCAGATATCAGTGGGCCGCACACAATCCACAAGTGTCCAGTGTCCAAAAGTGTACGCAGAGATTCAAAATCTCCATTATCCTCTCGTCACTTTGGTCACAGGCAGCTGTGCCATCGAGCGTGTCACATAGCGCTCAGATATCAGTGGGCCGCACACAATCCACAAGTGTCCAGTGTCCAAAAGTGTACGCAGAGATTCAAAATCTCCATTATCCTCTCGTCACTTTGGTCACAGGCAGCAGTGCCATCAAGCGTGTCACATAGCGCTCAGATATCAGTGGGCCGCACACAATCCACAGGTGTCCAGTGTCCAAAAGTGTACGCAGAGATTCAAAATCTCCATTATCCTCTCGTCACTTTGGTCACAGGCAGCTGTGCCATCGAGCGTGTCACATAGCGCTCAGATATCAGTGGGCCGCACACAATCCACAAGTGTCCAGTGTCCAAAAGTGTACGCAGAGATTCAAAATCTCCATTATCCTCTCGTCACTTTGGTCACAGGCAGCTGTGCCATCGAGCATGTCACAGAAGAGGAGGTGATGGATGACCCAGTTGTTGACCCAGATTGGCATCCATTGGGGGAAGAGGGTGCTGCTTCCAATAGCTCAGATGAGGAGCATCCATAGCAGACATCGACATCGCAACAGCTGTTATCTGGCAGGCCCGGAGCACTCCAAAGACAGGTTCCAAACATCAAAAGAGTTGCTGGACAGCTTGTCCAGAGGGTCAAAAGATCACAGCGTGCTAGGCCGCAAAATGTCTGCCAAAGTAGGAAGAATGCAGTGTGGCAGTTTTTTGAACAAAATCCTCATGATCAGGCCAAGGTTATCTGTAAGAAGTGCGCAAAGACCTTTAGCCGAGGGAAAAATCTGAAAAATTTGAATACCAGTTGCATGCTTAGACATTTAACCAGCATGCACTTGCAAGCGTGGACACAACACCAAACCTCAAGTGCCACATGTGCAACTGATCACAACGAAGGTAGTCAGCAACGCTACATTGTTTCCCCCACTGTAAGCCCACCGGTTAGCACAGCAGCAAATGTTGAGGTGTCGTTGCAAGGCCACAGCAGTCAGGGAATCCCACTGTTATATCAATGAAAGACTGATTCTAGGCCATCAAAAAGAACAACAACTCCATCACCATCATCAACCCTCTCTCAGTCAGCCCTGTCCACCGCTACTTCCACCATATGCAGCTCTCAAGTCCAGCTCACCCTCCCAGACACTATGAGTAGGTCAAGAAAGTACTCAGTCTCTCATCCGCGTACACTGGGTTTGAACGCCCACATTGCCAAACTAATCTCGTTTGAGATGATGCCCTTTCGGTTGGTGGAAAGCACAGCTTTCCGCGAACTCATGGCCTATGCAGTACCACGCTATGACCTACCCAGTCGCCAGTCGCCAGTGCAGCTGCCACTGTTGCACACGATGTGTCCCCCTATCGAGCAGCTAGTGGAAAGCGTCAGCAGGCTGTGTTGCAGATGATGTGTTTGGGCGACAGACACACCGCCGAGGTGCTGGCCGAGTACTTGAAGCGACAAACTGAGTCATGGCTGGGCAGTGTACATCTTGAGGCAGGCAAGGTAGTTAGTGATAACGGCCATAATTTTGTGGCAGCCATAGCCCTTTCAAAACTCAGCCACATACCTTGCTTGGCTCACACCTTGAACCTGGTGGTGCAGTGCTTCCTCAAAAATTATCCGGAGTTAACAGCCCTGCTCCAGAAGGTGCGAAGACTGTGCGCGCACATCCGCCGGTCGCCTGTACACTCCGTTCGTATGCAGAAGCTGCAGCGATTGCTCCACCTTCCCAACCACCGCCTCATTATTGACATTGCAACAAGGTGGAACTCCACCCTGCACATGGTGGAGCGGCTGTGCGAGCAGAGGCAGGCCATAATGCATTTGTGGGAGGATACACGGCCAGGCACTTTGAGAGCAGACATGGAGTTGACAGGCGTGCAGTGGTCGAAGCTGAAAGACCTTTGTAAAGTCCTTCAGTGTTTTGAGGAATGCACACGGCTGGTAAGCGCAGACGACGCCATCCTAAGCATGAGCATCCCACTTATGCGTCTGCTCATGCAAACTTTGACGCACCTTAAGGAGCAGGCGTCTGCAGCCAATGTTGATGAGGAGGAAGAGGAGGAGGGAATCCTTGATGACATTCAGCCATTGTCTGCTCAGGGACCTCTCCTGGACGAGGTGGAGGAAGAAGAGGAGGAGGAGGAGGAGGAGGATGATGGGGATGATTACTTAGGGGAGGAGGATGCATCTCGTGGGGCAAGTGAAAATGTTGGCGTGGCAAGGTCTGGTACAGGGTTTGTGCGTGACTGGAGGGATGTGGATTTGCCAGAAAGTGCTCCTCCACCCAGCACTCGCAGTGCATCATTGACACCGGGAACATTGGCCCACATGTCAGATTATGCCTTGCGGATCCTAAAAAGGGACCCCCGCATTGCCAAAATGATGAACGATGACGACTACTGGTTGGCCAGCATCCTGGATCCACGCTATAAAGGCAAATTACAAAACATCATGCCACAGGAGAACCTTGACCTAATATTGGCTAATAAACAAGCAACTCTGGTAAATCGGTTGCTTGAGGCATTCCCAGCACACAGCAGCGGTGATGGTTCTCACACGAACCGTACGGGCCGGGGGCAGCTTGGCAGAGGTGTTCGTGGTGCACACAGCAGAAGTGGCGTTGGAGACAGGGGTTTCATGACAATGTTGTGGACTGATTTTTCAAATACCGCTCACACAACTGGTAATACTGCATCGATGGAAAGTGACAGGAGACAGCAGTTGTCAACTATGGTTACAAACTACTTTTCCTCCCATATCGATGTTCTCCCACACAGGTCATTCCCCTTTGACTATTGGGCCGCTAAACTGGACACCTGGCCTGAATTGGCACAATATGCCTTACAGGAGCTCGCTTGCCCAGCTGCAAGTGTGCTATCGGAAAGAGTCTTCAGTGCAGCTGGATCAATCCTGACAGAAAAAAGGACCCGTCTGTCAACCCAAAATGTGGATGATCTAACCTTCATTATAATGAACCATGCATGGGTTTCCAAGGATTTTGTCCCACCTTCCCCTGATGACACATAGGGTGACAGAAAAATGGCTTGCTTTGGTCCACCTCTTCCTGGTACTTCACCTATTTCGCCTTTTGCATCAGTTGAATGTCCAACATCAACATATGCCACTTTCTAAAACTCCCTAACTGTGCTGCCTCCCCCCCCATGGCCGGGGTCACCACCTAGCGCACGACACCGTGCGAGTGCCGTTGCCCTGGACAGGTGGGTAGGCCGACTCTTGGGCGCGGGCACTGGCACAGGGTCCCTCATAGTGCAATCAAGTGTCTCTGACGGTGGTGGTGCACACCCGCCGTCAGACACACTGCTGTACTATGAGGGGCCCAGTGCCAGTACCGACGCCCACGAGTGGGCCCCCCTTGCTTGGCCAGGGCCCCAGCATTTGCAATCTTTACCTCTCCCTGCTCTTCCGCTGTGTAATCTGGGCCGTCAAATCCATACTGTGCCTGACACCGTCTGAGCCTGCCTCCTGAGACATATATTTTGAATGTGTACGCTATCCATACATGTTATCCAGGGATACGGTACCCTTTCTAACCTTTGTGCAATCACGTGCAATCCATACTGGGCCTAACACCGTCTGAGCCTGCCTCATGCTGTATAGACATATATTTTGAATGTGTACGCTATCCATACATGTTATCCGGGGATACTGTACCCCTTCTAACCTTTGTGCAATGACGTGCAATCCATACTGGGCCTAACACCGTCTGAGCCTGCCTCATGCTGTATAGACATATATTTTGAATGTGTACGCTATCCATACATGTTATCCGGGGATACGGTACCCCTTCTAACCTTTGTGCAATGACGTGCAATCCATACTGGGCCTAACACCGTCTGAGCCTGCCTCATGCTGTATAGACATATATTTTGAATGTGTACGCTATCCATACATGTTATCCGGGGATACGGTACCCCTTCTAACCTTTGTGCAATGACGTGCAATCCATACTGGGCCTAACACCGTCTGAGCCTGCCTCATGCTGTATAGACATATATTTTGAATGTGTACGCTATCCATACATGTTATCCGGGGATACGGTACCCCTTCTAACCTTTGTGCAATGACGTGCAATCCATACTGGGCCTAACACCGTCTGAGCCTGCCTCATGCTGTATAGACATATATTTTGAATGTGTACGCTATCCATACATGTTATCCGGGGATACGGTACCCCTTCTAACCTTTGTGCAATGACGTGCAATCCATACTGGGCCTAACACCGTCTGAGCCTGCCTCATGCTGTATAGACATATATTTTGAATGTGTACGCTATCCATACATGTTATCCAGGGATACGGTACCCTTTCTAACCTTTGTGCAATCACGTGCAATCCATACTGGGCCTAACACCGTCTGAGCCTGCCTCATGCTGTATAGACATATATTTTGAATGTGTACGCTATCCATACATGTTATCCAGGGATACGGTACCCTTTCTAACCTTTGTGCAATGACGTGCAATCCATACTGGGCCTAACACCGTCTGAGCCTGCCTCATGCTGTATAGACATATATTTTGAATGTGTACGCTATCCATACATGTTATCCGGGGATACGGTACCCCTTCTAACCTTTGTGCAATGACGTGCAATCCATACTGGGCCTAACACCGTCTGAGCCTGCCTCATGCTGTATAGACATATATTTTGAATGTGTACGCTATCCATACATGTTATCCGGGGATACGGTACCCCTTCTAACCTTTGTGCAATGACGTGCAATCCATACTGGGCCTAACACCGTCTGAGCCTGCCTCATGCTGTATAGACATATATTTTGAATGTGTACGCTATCCATACATGTTATCCGGGGATACGGTACCCCTTCTAACCTTTGTGCAATGACGTGCAATCCATACTGGGCCTAACACCGTCTGAGCCTGCCTCATGCTGTATAGACATATATTTTGAATGTGTACGCTATCCATACATGTTATCCGGGGATACGGTACCCCTTCTAACCTTTGTGCAATGACGTGCAATCCATACTGGGCCTAACACCGTCTGAGCCTGCCTCATGCTGTATAGACATATATTTTGAATGTGTACGCTATCCATACATGTTATCCAGGGATACGGTACCCTTTCTAACCTTTGTGCAATCACGTGCAATCCATACTGGGCCTAACACCGTCTGAGCCTGCCTCATGCTGTATAGACATATATTTTGAATGTGTACGCTATCCATACATGTTATCCAGGGATACGGTACCCTTTCTAACCTTTGTGCAATGACGTGCAATCCATACTGGGCCTAACACCGTCTGAGCCTGCCTCATGCTGTATAGACATATATTTTGAATGTGTACGCTATCCATACATGTTATCCGGGGATACGGTACCCCTTCTAACCTTTGTGCAATGACGTGCAATCCATACTGGGCCTAACACCGTCTGAGCCTGCCTCATGCTGTATAGACATATATTTTGAATGTGTACGCTATCCATACATGTTATCCGGGGATACGGTACCCCTTCTAACCTTTGTGCAATGACGTGCAATCCATACTGGGCCTAACACCGTCTCAGCCTGCCTCATGCTGTATAGACATATATTTTGAATGTGCACGCTATCCATACATGTTATCCGGGGATACGGTACCCCTTCTAACCTTTGTGCAATGACGTGCAATCCATACTGGGCCTAACACCATCTGAGCCTGCCTCATGCTGTATAGACATATATTTTGAATGTGTACGCTATCCATACATGTTATCCAGGGATACGGTACCCTTTCTAACCTTTGTGCAATCACGTGCAATCCATACTGGGCCTAACACCGTCTGAGCCTGCCTCATGCTGTATAGACATATATTTTGAATGTGTACGCTATCCATACATGTTATCCGGGGATACGGTACCCCTTCTAACCTTTGTGCAATGACGTGCAATCCATACTGGGCCTAACACCGTCTGAGCCTGCCTCATGCTGTATAGACATATATTTTGAATGTGTACGCTATCCATACATGTTATCCGGGGATACGGTACCCCTTCTAACCTTTGTGCAATGACGTTCAATCCATACTGGGCCTAACACCGTCTGAGCCTGCCTCATGCTGTATAGACATATATTTTGAATGTGTACGCTATCCATACATGTTATCCGGGGATACGGTACCCTTTCTAACCTTTGTGCAATGACGTGCAATCCATACTGGGCCTAACACCGTCTGAGCCTGCCTCATGCTGTATAGACATATATTTTGAATGTGTACGCTATCCATACATGTTATCCGGGGATACGGTACCCCTTCTAACCTTTGTGCAATGACGTGCAATCCATACTGGGCCTAACACCGTCTGAGCCTGCCTCATGCTGTATAGACATATATTTTGAATGTGTACGCTATCCATACATGTTATCCAGGGATACGGTACCCTTTCTAACCTTTGTGCAATCACGTGCAATCCATACTGGGCCTAACACTGTCTGAGCCTGCCTCATGCTGTATAGACATATATTTTGAATGTGCACGCTATCCATACATGTTATCCAGGGATACGGTACCCTTTCTAACCTTTGTGCAATCACGTGCAATCCATACTGGGCGTGAGAACGGCTGGCGAGCTGTTAAGCAAGCTACAGCACCTGTCCAGACAAGTACAGGGATTCCCTAGCGAGGAGACTTATTTGATTGTTTTCTATGTTGGGACAGCAATTTTTGGGGAGCACTATACTCTGGAGAATGATAGATGGGGCCCACCATACACTGGAACATTCCAAAGGTGGACATCAGACACTGGAGCAGCATTTACAGGGCCCATTATACACTAGAGCATTAGAAATGGGACCCATTATGTTTGGAGCATTATTTGGGCCCATAAGACAGTGGAGCTTCAACCATGGGGACCAACATATACTGTAGCATTATGTGGAGCTCATCATATACTGTTTCAAACATTATATGGGACTAATGATTTTGTATGGAGAAATAGATGGGCCTCGTCATGAGATGTAAAAAGTGAGGTATTTTTCATTGTACTATACCGCTATTTCTCTGCCGTATCGGAGCATGATGAGTTGTGGTATGTGTTAAAGGGGCGCTCTTTCGCCCAGGGCACATGAAAACCTGCAGCCAGCCCTCCCCCCCCACAAATTTAGCCAAATAACCCCCATTTTTCAGTGCGTAACTTGTATTATGAAGTTAATTAAGGTTGACAAGCTTAAGTAAGAAGAATTGATGCTTTTGGCATTCAAATGGGCACTGTAGGTGTGTTTCCTGTCCTCCTCTCACTGCCGACTTTTATTCCCCATTGACTTACATTGGGTTTCGTGTTTCGGGACGACCCCGACTTTTCCCTATAATCGGACGATCTTGCTCGACCCGACTTTTGGAAAAGTCGGGTTTCACGAAACGAAACGCGACCCTAAAAAACCAAAAGTCGCTCAACTCTACTCCTAACTACTTTTTACTCATTTCCTGAAGCACTAAATTGGTTTTGTAACCTCATTGAGCTTTGAACTTCATAGCCAGTTGTATCAAATCATGAGAAAAGGTATTTAAGGTGGCCACTTGCAAGTAGTTCTCCTATTTGATTCTCCTATGAAGAGTGGCATCATGGGCTCCTCAAAACAACTCTCAAATGATCTGAAAACAAAGATTATTCAACATAGCTTTTCAGGGGAAGGATACAAAAAGTTGTCTCAGAGATTTAACCTGTCAGTTTCCACTGTGAGGAACATAGTAAGGAAATGGAATAACACAGGTACAGTTCTTGTTAAGCCCAGAAGTGGCAGGCCAAGAAAAATATCAGAAAGGCAGAGAAGAAGAATGGTGAGAACAGTCAAGGACAATCCACAGACCACCTCCACAGACCTGCAGCATCATCTTGCTGCAGATGGTGTCACTGTGCATCGGTCAACAATACAGTGCACTTTGCACAAGGAGAAGCTGTATGGGAGAGTGATGCGAAAGAAGCCGTTTCTGCAAGCACGCCACAAACAGAGTCGCCTGAGGTATGCAAAAGCACATTTGGACAAGCCAGTTACATTTTGGAAGAAGGTCCTGTGGACTGATGAAACAAAGATTGAGTTGTTTGGTCATACAAAAAGGCGTTATGCATGGAGGCTAAAAAACACAGCATTCCTAGAAACACACTTGCTACCCACAGTAAAATTTGGTGGAGGTTCCATCATGCTTTGGGGCTGTGTGGCCAATGCCGGCACCGGGAATCTTGCTAAAGTTGAGGGTCGCATGGATTCAACTCAGTAACAGCAGATTCTTGACAATAATGTGCAAGAATCGGTGACGAAGTTGAAGTTACGCAGGGGATGGATATTTCAGCAAGGCAATGATCCAAAACACCGCTCCAAATCTACTCAGGCATTCATGCAGAGGAACAATTACAATGTTCTGGAATGGCCATCCCAGTCTCCAGATCTGAATATCATTGAACATCTGTGAGATGATTTGAAGCGGGCTGTCCATGCTCGACGACCATCAAACTTAACTGAACTGGAATTTTTTTGTAAACAGGAATGGTCACAAAAACCTTCATCCAGGATCCAGGAACTCATTAATAGCTACAGGAAGCGACTAGAGGCTGTTATTTTTGCAAAAGGAGGATCTACGAAATATTAATGTCACTTTTATGTTGAGGTGCCCATACTTTTGCATCGGTCAAATTTTGTTTAAATGCAGATTGCACATTTTCTGTTAGTACAATAAACCTCATTTGAATCCAGAAATATAACTGAGTCCATCAGTTATTAGATATATGAAACTGAAATAGCTGTTGCAAAAACCAAAATTGTTATAAAGAAAAAAGGTTAACATTAATAGGGGTGCCCAAACTTTAACATATGACTGCATATGAGTTGTCACAGACCAAAAGTATAGATGAGGAAGTGTAGGGGTCCTAGGACAGAGTCTTGAGGGACTCCAAGAGAGAGAGGGTGGGATGAGGAGATAGTGTGCGAGTAGGAGATGCTAAATGTGTGGTTGGAAAGGTATGAAGAGATCCAGGATAGAGCAATGTTTTTGATGCCAAATAAAAAGAGGATGTGTAGGAAGAGCCAGTGGTCATCTGCGTTGAAGGCAGAGGACAGGTCTAGAAGGACAAGTATAGAGACTTGTCTGTTGGCTTTGGCTGTAAGTAATTTGTTAGTAATTTTGGTCAGAGAAGTCTCTGTGGAATGGTGGGGGTGGAAGCCGGATTGAAGGTGTTCAAAGAGTAAGTTACAAAGCAACGTAGTAACATAGTTATAAAGGCTGAAAAAAGACATTAGTCCATTCAGTTCAGCCTATAAAATTCTGTCAGAATAAATCCAAAGATCTATGTCCTTCTAAAGAACCTAACAATAACTGTCAGATACAATATTGTTACGCTCCAGGAAGACATCAAGGCCTCTCTTGAACCCTTCGACTGAGTTCGCCATCACCACCTCCTCAGGCAGGGAATTCCAGATTCTCACTGCCCTAACAGTAAAGAATCGTCTTCTATGTTGGTGGAAAAACCTTTTCTCCTCCAGACGCGACGCAGAGAATGCCCCCTTGTGACAGTCACCTTCCTTGGTATAAACAGATCCTCTGAGAGATATTTGTATTGTCCCCTTATATACTTATACATGGTTATTAGATCGCCCCTCAGTCGTCTTTTTTCTAGACTAAATAATCCTAATTTTGCTAATCTCTCTGGATATTGTAGTTCCCCCATCCCCTTTATTAGTTTTGTTGCCCTCCTTTGTACCCACTCTAGTTCCATTATATCCTTCCCGAGCACTGGTGCCCAAAACTGTACACAGTACTCCATGTGCGGTCTAACCAGAGATTTGTACAGAGGCAGTATAATGCTCTCATCATGTGTATCCAGACCTCTTTTAATCCACCCCATGATCCTGTTTGCCTTGGCAGCTGCTGCCTGGCACTGGCTGCTCCAGGTAAGTTTATCATTAACTAGGATCCCCAAGTCCTTCTCCATGTCAGATTTACTCAGTGGTTTACCATTCAGTGTGTAATGGTGATATTGATTCCTTCTTCCCATGTGTATAACCTTATATTTATCATTGTTAAACTGCATCTGCCACTTTTCGGCCCAAGTTCCCAACTTATCCAGATCCATCTGTAGCAGAATACTATCTTCTCTTGTATTGACTGCTTTACATTGTTTTGTATCATCTGCAAATATCGATATTTTACTGTGCAAACCTACTGCCAGATCGTTAATAAATATGTTGAAGATAATAGGTCCCAACACCGACCCCTGCGGTACCCCACTGGTTACAGCGACCCAGTTAGAGAATATACCATTTATAACCACCCTCTGCTTTCTATCACTAGGCCAGTTACTTACCCATTTTCCCCCAGACCCAGCATTCTCATTTTGTGTACCAACCTCTTGTGTGGCACGGTATCAAACGCTTTGGAAAAATCAAGATATACCACATCCAATGACTCACCTTGGTCCAGTCTATAGCTTACCTCTTCATAAAAACTGATTAGATTGGTTTGACAGGAGCGATTCCTCATAAACCCATGCTGATATGGCGTTAAACAGTTATTCTCATTGAGATAATCCAGAATAACATCCCTCAGAAACCCTTCAAATATTTTACCAACAATAGAGGTTAGACTTACTGGCCTATAATTTCCAGGTTCACTTTTAGAGCCCTTTTTGAATATTGGTACCACATTTGCTATGCGCCAGTCCTGTGGAACAGACCCCATCGCTATAGAGTCTCTAAATATAAGAAATAATGGTTTGTCTATTACATTACTTAGTTCTTTGTACTCATGGGTGTATGCCATCCGGACCCGGAGATTTATCTATTTTAATCTTATTTAGCCGTTTTTGCACCTCTTCTTGTGTTAGATTGGTGACCCTTAATATTGGTTTTCTTTCTCTCTCAGCATTTCACCTAGCATTTCATTTTCCACCGTGAATACCGTGGAGAAGAAGGTGTTTAATATATTAGATTTTTCCTCATCATCTACAACCATACTTTCCTCACAATTTTTTAATGGGCCTACACTTTCACTTTTGATTCTTTCACTATTGATATAGTTGAAGAACAGCTTGGGATTAGTTTTACCCTCCTTAGCAATGTGCTTCTCTGTTTCCTTTTTGGCAGCTTTAATTATTTTTTTAGATAAAGAATTTTTCTCCTTATAGTTTTTTAGAGCTTCATCGGTGTCATCCTGCTTTAGTAGATTAAATGCTTTCTTTTTACTGTTAATTGCCCCTCTTACTTTTTTGTTTAGCCACACTGGGTTTTTCCTACTTCTTGTACTTTTATTCCCCCAAGGTATAAACCGCTTACAGTGCATATTTAGGATGTTCTTAAACATTTCCCATTTATTTTCTGTTTTCTTATTTCTGAGGACATTGTCCCAGTCAACCAGATTAAGGGCATCTCTAAGCTAGTCAAACTTTGCCTTCCTAAAGTTCAGTGTTTTTGTGACTCCCTGACATGTCCCCCTAGCGAAAGACAAGTGAAACTGAACAATATTGTGGTCGCTATTTCCTAGATGCCTGACGACCTGCAGATTTGTTATTCTGTCAGGTCTGTTAGATAGTATTAAGTCTAAAAGTGCTGCTCCACTGGTTGGATTCTGCCCCAATTGTGAAAGATAATTATTCTTGGCTATTAGCAGAAACCTGTTGCCTTTATGGGTTTCGCAGGTCTCTGTTTCCCAGTTAATATCCGGGTAGTTAAAGTCCCCCATAACAAGGACCTCATTATGGGTTGCAGCTTCATCTATCTGTCTTAGTAGTAAACTTTCCATGATTTCTGTTATATTTGGGGGTTTGTAACAGACCCCAAAGAGAATTTGTTTACTATTTTTCCCTCCATGTATTTCGACCCATATGGACTCGACATCCTCATTCCCTTCGCTAGTATCTTCCCTTAAAGTGGACTTTAGACAAGACTTTACATAAAGACAAACCCACTCCTCCACTCCGATTTTTACGATCCTTTCTAAACAGACTTTAACCGTGTAAGTTAACTGCCCAGTCATAGCTTTCATCTAACCATGTCTCGGTTATTGCCACTATGTCATAGTTACCTGTAGATATTTCTGCTTCTAGTTCTTCCATCTTGTTTCTCAGGCTTCTGGCGTTTGCGAGCATGCATTTTAAAGAATTTTGCTTTGTTCCAATCTCCTCCCCGTTGATTGTTTTAGAAATTTTCTTACCTCCCTTCTGAGTGTGTTGTCTTGGATCTTCTTTGCCACACCTCATATCATTCATCAGTATAATATCTGGTTTCATATTCGTGTCTAGCGTTTTTCTTTCCATCCCCTCTTCTTCTAGTTTAGCGCTCTCCTGATGAGTGTAGCGAGTCTTCTGGCGAATGTGTGCTTCCCAGGTTTGTTGAGGTGTAGTCCATCTCTAGCGAGGAGTCCATCATACAGGTAATTCACACCGTGGTCCAGGAGTCCGAATCCTTGTTCTCTGCACCATCGTCTTAGCCAGTTGTTCGCATCAAGGATCCTGTTCCATCTCCTGGTGCCATGCCCATCTACTGGAAGGATAGAAGAAAAAACTACCTGTGCATCTGTGACGACTCCTGGAGTGGACCCTCTGGGTCGTGACACCAACCCTCCCAGGGCGAGCTGACCTAGTGAAGACCACCCCCTATACAGGGAGTGTCAGGGGCAAGCCCCAGGGGGTGAGGCACCACGACTGCTGGCACCAGGCAGCCGGCTCACAGGAGACACGAGTGGGTGAGTGTGTCTGCAGGAACGTGTAAAGCGTAGACACGGGAACACGTGGTATACAGAGATTTCATTCGTCTGGGTGTGAGTGAAGCAGGATGCGTGCAAGGAGCACGTCAGAGCACTGAGTCAGGCAGCAGGTGTGCCAGGAGGTGTAACAGAGTACAGGAGCAGGGTGTGTGCCAGAGGGCACAACTGAGCATAAGACAGAGCGCAGGATTGGTATGTGTGTCAGGAGGCACAACAGAGTAAGAGACTGAGTACAGGATCAGAGGAGGCACAACTGAGTATGAGACAAAGCACAGGGTCCGAGTGTGTGCCAGGAGGCACAACTGAGTATAAGACAGAGCACGGAATCAGAGTGTGTGCCAGGAGGCACAACTGAGTATAAGACAGAGCACGGAATCAGAGTGTGTGCCAGGAGGCACAACTGAGGATGAGACAGAGTACAGGGTAAGAGCGTGTGCCAGGAGGCACAACCAAGTATGAGACAGAGTACAGGGTCACAGCATGTGCCAGGAGGCACAACCGAGTACGAGACAGAGCACAGGGTCAGAGCGTGTGCCAGGAGGCACAACCAAGTACAAGGCAGAGTGCAGATTCAGAGCGTCTGCCAAGAGGCACAACAGAGTGCAAGGCAGGGGACCTGAATACAGCGCACAGCCATGCAGGGACACAGCAGACCAAGCCAGGAAGCACAACAATAATCAGGCACCTCCCCTAGGGGGAGGTCGTCTGATATAGCACATGACTACTACTGGTTCCGGGTCAGGACCTAGCCAGAAAGCACATGACCACTACAGGTTCTGGGTCAGGTCCTCCATTACCATAGAGAGGACCGAGCTCTATACAGCACTGATAGGAGCACGCAAGCGCAAACGTGACATGTAGGAGGAGACCCGGGGACGAGAGCTGCGCGTGCACACCCGACGGGACCCCCGGAGTGACTGCGGCTCCGGAAGAGATGACGTAGGGACCGAGGTCCCGCCCCCAGGTGAGCGCGGCGTGACAGCTTCCAGTTCCTTTACTTTCTTCCCCAACTCTTCAAAGTCCTTGCAGATTGTCGGTAGGTCCTTCCTTGCCGTGTCATTGGTGCCAACATGTATCAGAAGAAATGGGTGGACGTCCTTGGAACTGATGAGCTTTGGTATCCTATCGGTCACATCCTTGATCTTCGCACCTGGGAGGCAGCATACTTAGTTAGGTGGAAGGAAAGTTCAGCGTAAACATGCTGCTCAAAGAGTTTGGAAGGGGTTGGGTTATTTGGGTTATGGGATGTCTTTTTGAGAATAGGTGTGACTGTGGCATGTTTGAAAGCAGAAGAGAAGGTACCAAAAATTAGTTACAGGTTGAAGAAATTGGTTACGGATGAGATAAGTGTGGTGGTGAGGATGGGGAGGAGATGAGATTGGATGGAGTCAAGTGCACAAGTGGTGAGATATGATTTGGAGAAAAGATAAGTAAACTCTCCTTTCATGATGTTCAAGAGGGAGGTTATGGGGTTACTGCATTGGTCTAATACAGGGTGGGACATTTATATGGATACACCTAAATAAAATGGAAATGGTCGGTGATATCAACTTCCTGCTTGTGGCACAATAGTATATGGGAGGGGGAAATTTTTCAAATTGGGTGGTGACCATGGTGGCCATTTTGAAGTCGGCAATTTTGGATCCAACTTTATTTTTTCCAATGGGAAGAGGGTCATGTGACACATCAAACTTATTGAAAATTTCACAAGAAAAACAATGGTGTGATAAAAATCTAAGGGGATCAGATAGGGAGACCTTTGTGGCCATTCAACTGGCCCACGATGACCAATCCACTCTCCAGGAAACTGTTCATATAGGAATGCTTGGGCCTGACACCCATGATGGATGGTATGGTGTGGTATATGGAGTACAAAGATAGTGGAGCCATTCTTCATCAATGGAAACCTCAATGCCACTGAATATCTGAAATTACTACATGATGATGTGTTGCCCTCTTTATGCACTGAAGATGGCACGTTCCCTGAGTTTTTCCAGCAAGGATTGTGTACCACCATATTATGGGTGTCATTTCTGAGCACTCCTGCAAGGAATCTGACCCCCTTAGACTAGCATTTCTTCTGCAGGGTTGCTATCAGTGTGTCAAGAGTGGGAGAAGAGGGTTGCATTGACAACATAATGGGCAGCACTTTGAACACATTTTATAAGTGGTCATAAACTTGCAAATAACTCATGAAAGAATAAAGTTAAGTTAAAATCAAGCACACCATTGTTTTTCTTGTGAAATTCCCAATAAGTTTCATGTGTCATATGACCCTCTTCCCATTGAAAAAAATAAAGTTGGGTCCAAAATGGCCGACTTCAAAATTGCCACCATGGTCACCATCCATCTTGAAAAGTTTCCCCACTCCCACATACTAATGTGCCACAAACAGGAAGTTGATATCACCAACTATTCCCATTTTATTTAGGTGTATCCCAATAAATGGCCCATCCTGTATACGAAGGGTTTGTGGTGGTCGAACAATAAAGACTTACCTTGCATGGTTGATCTTATTTTTGAAGTGTGTGGCAAATTTATCAGCAGAGATTAGGGAGGTCGTAGGGGCAGTGGAGGGTGGAAGAAGGAGTTAAGTTTTGAATAACTGTTTGGGGTTATAGGATAAGGAAGATACAAGAGTTGTGAAGAAGGCCTGTTTAGCAGATGTGAGTGCTGATTTAAATGTGAGCTTTGCTTGTTTGAATGTGGTGAAGTTCATCTTGCAAACGTGTTTTCTTCCAACTCCACTCCATAACCCTGCACACTTGCCAAAGCTTTTTAGTCAGGCTATTTTACCAGGGTTGTCTATTGATTCGTTGCACTTTGCCATGCACGAGAGAGGCAAACATGTCAATAGCTGATGCAAGAATGACATTGTAGAAAGCAGTGGCAGTGTCTGTCGTGGATTGAAGATATTGATGTCAGTGGTAGAATAGAATCAGAGAGTGTGTGAGTGTCTAGATGTGCGAGGTTTCTGCGGGGTTATGCTAGTTATACTAGTATTTAGATTGTGAGCCCCATCGGGGACAGTGATGATAATATGTGCAAACTGTAAAGCGCTGCGGAATATGTTAGCGCTATATAAAAATAAAGATTATTATTATTATTATTAGTTGCTGGACAAGGATGATAGGTAAAGAGGACATTGATGAGAACATGAATAGATGGTGGTAAGATAGGGGAAGAGAGGAGATTGTGAGGTTTGATAGGGAGCAGAGTTGGGTGAAGATAAGGTCTAATGTATGTCCATCTGTGTGGGTGGCTGAAAAGAACCACTGAGGAAGTCCAAAAGATGAAGTAAGAAACAGGAGTTTGAAGGCTGCTGATTGGCGGGTGTCAGTGAGGATGCTGAAGTCACCCTTGATGATGGTGGGAATGTCAACAAAGAGAAAGTGAATAAGCCAGGTGGAAAACTGGTCAATATATAGGCAGTGGCTGGGCCTGGAGGTCAGTATGCGACAGCCACTTGGAGAGTAGATGAGGACAGAGTGGACTTAAAAGAAGGGAAGATAAGGGAGGGTAGAGGTGGAATTGGATTGAAGGTGCAGTTGGTAGAAAGGAGAGGATTAACTCCTCATCCATATCTGATACCATGGTGAGGAGTGTGGGTGAAGTGGAGGCGGCAGTAATACAGTTGGAGGATGTCAGTCATGTTTTGGTGAGGCCCAAGAAGGAAAAATTGTAAGAGGTTAAGAAGTCATGAATCACATGGAGCTTATTGCAGATCTATTGGACATTCCAGAGTGCTCCAGAGAGAGGCAGCAGGGGGGCGGGCGTCATAGTCTCGGGTTTAAAGTAGGAGAGATTACAGCAGTTTATAATAGGTAGTGAGCGATAGGAGGGGGAACAGTGGGAACTATCAGCTGTGGGGTCCAGGATGGGGAGATATGTCACCAGCAGTGAAGAAAAGCAGAGAGAAAGGAAGAGCTACTGGGAGAAGGAGAGTGGCTAGCTTGCTTTATTCTTTAGCAGGAGAGATCTAAGGGTAAGGAGCAGGTCTGTAGATGAGGTTAGGTGGGGATATAAGTGGGAAGAGAGATAATTATTTGATTGGAGGATGCTGGAGTTTGGGCATGGCGAAGGAGAGTGAGGATTAATGGAGCAAAAACTGTACCATATGTAAGCATGATGAAAGAGTAAGTGTGAGGAAAAAAGAAAAGCTAAGTGTGGCACCCCAGAGTCCGGTTGCCACGGTGACATTGCCTCCCTCTAAGGGGTGATGCCATGCCCCATGCCAGGTAACACAGTGTACATGTCAATTCCTGCTCCAGGCCAGAAAGGGGAGCTTCCTTATAAATTCTGATCAGCAGGTGGGGTTAGTGAGTCAGAATGAAGTCAGCTGAGAGAGTAAACAGGGGAGTTGTCATGGAAATGGGAGCCAGCTGGAGCTTGTGAGAGGACAGTGAGAGAGGAGAGTTGGCAGATGGTCTGTGAAGAAGGAAGGGACAGGAGCAGAGACAAGGGTTCTGGGGAACTAAAATTGCATATAGCTGACCCCAGAGCGGAGCGCTGATCAAATGGGACGCCAGAGTCCTTGGCTGGGTGGGTACTGTACACCCTGACAGCCGAATCTGGAGGGCAGGGGACTGCCAGCTCCCTGGCTGCAACGAACACCTGAAGGCATGGCTGCAGACCAAGAGCGGGGGCTGACAGTGAAAAGGACAGTGCCCGTGATATAGGGTCACGCTGTCTGCCATAGAGGTTAGAAACCTCACGCAGGAGAGGACCGCAGCTTAGCTACAAGCAGCAGGGACCTGAAAAGAGAGCGTAGAAGGAAGGGCCCCAACCCCACCTGGCAGGGTGGATCCCCTGAAAGCATCCAGGCAAGCCGGACTCAATCCGTCATCTGTAATTGGTACCCCAGATTGCATCTAATTTCAAGTAAAAGGTAAAGAAAACTGCACCTCTCTGTGTCCTTCACTTATTCTCTGCACCCTAACATTCACCACCATCTGAACAATCAAATATATTTTCTCTGGGTCCCCGATGTACCCGTGGGGAGCTGAATCATCTTTGCTGCGTCACCATCAGCCCCAGAGGACCAAAGCCGCGCATCGGCCACCCATTGCCAAACACCACAGGTGGCATAAAAATTAAACACCCCATAACTATCCTCTATTTTATGACACGGCCAGGGCCACGGAAACGTGATCTCCCACATAGAACTATCCGGTCTGAGGTGCAGTTTTTTTTACCTTTTACTTGCTTATCGGGTATTCCCCACGAAACCATTACCAGCTGCACATATTGCAAGAAAACTAAGGGCAATACCATACTCCATGCACATAGCTTTCACCCATTTCATACAATTAAGTCCATTCCTATAGGAGTCACTCTTAGAGCAAAATGAAATTGCAGTGATATTTCAATGTGCAATACTGAAAAGGAACTTATTAAAAAAAAGTCTGATTAATTTAAAATAGCCTAATTGGACTATTAACCGAGCATTTCAAATTGCAGACACTAAATTAAGACAGGATCTTATAACCTCAGGTTCTGATTCGAATAGAACAAGTAACAGCAGTAAAAAAATATCCTCATCGGAACAACCTGTACTGGTTCTAACATATAGTTCCTATTTCAAATCTATTTCAGATATTGTATTCCGCAATTTCAGTTAAGTCAGGAACTCTTCCTCCGGTATATCCATCTTATATATGCATGAGCCTTGCCTTTGTTTTAATTGATACGAATAAAGAAACCTGATTTTATATTTTGGAACTGGATGTTAGGATTGGTGGAACGCACCAAATAATAAATTATAATAAGGTTCGCAACCCGGGGTCCACTGTACAGTGATGGAGAAACCGCAGCTAGCACAATGGCGGTGCAAGGCTGCGAGAAAACACTTAAAGCAAACTGAGTTAAATGTCACTCAGTGTGCACAGAGTGCAAAGTAACAAGCCTTGGTACACCACAGAGCGGTACTATGAAGCAAAGCTAAAAGGACTATACCATGTTAGACTGCACACACGTATAGAAAAATACTAATGGGGTCCCTATAACTTAACCCCCCAGGAAAGACTAAACAGGTGGTTGGACTTACTCTGACACACGGTGTGCTTTAGCATGCGCACCTGAGGACGCCCGGTGCAGATGCTAAGTTCAGGCGTGAGTTCCCACCCTACACTGCCTGTATAAACAAACACTCGCAGTGTTATTAGCAGCACACGTGCACACATGGTGGTAAGGTACCCACCAACACATCAAACACACATGATACTAGTGCACAGACATGCACCATTGAGAGACTTTTATACCTAAAGCTCAAGTCCAGACAGACAGGACCTTGCCTGTGGACCAATCTGAAGCTGCCCCATCACCACAGCAGCTGACTTCCAAGCACCAATGAGAAGAAGTCACATCATGGACATGCTCAGTAGGGTGAAATCTGGACTTAGGCTCCAGAGTACAACGCCGCAAGTGTATACTAGTAGTCACCATAGGCTTAGCTGGAGAGCCAGCAGCAACTACACATGCAGCATGAGCTTGGACAAGGTGCTGGTATAAGGGGAGGCCAGGACTGTAGTCGTGACCAGAGACACTGAAGCATCTGTGTCCCAACCTTCCTTCACAGAAAACTATTCCACTATTCCACTTCTCAGCATACCTGAATCTCCAGGTTCAGGTCCCCCTGAGCACTTCCCAGGAGGCGACAGCCCCTTCTCCAGGTGACACCCAGTAATGGAGACACAGTCCAGGATAACTTGAACATTCTCTTTACTTAGTACTTCACACATTACAGCCACAGTTGGCACGTCATGGAATTCACTTGTTTCCTCATCTTTCCCTGCTTCTCTGATGCTTCTGTGCGGCACACGTCCGGAGACCGTCTTTAGACTGCTTCTCAGATCCTTCCTTGCCTAACCTCACCATGATGACAATTCCTTTTACCTGTTTTGCCCCATACTCGAAATCATCAGCCACCCAGTTTGGTTGCCTCTGGTAAAGCATCCGGCCCATCTGTACCATTCCTGTTGAAGCTCCAACTTCCTTCAGTGTCTCACTCCAACCGACTCCCACCCTAAATGCGTCCGCCCAGGCTATGAGTCGCCACATCTTTCTTCTCCTGTACTGGCCCACTGCTATGATGCCCAATGTCCGTGTATAACGTGGGCTGCAGCTACTTAATGCTGTGTGGCTGCCGAGCCGCCCGGGACCTATAGCCCATGTAGACACTGTGGGCACCCTGGCCCCGTCTGACTTTAATTCCTAAAACGCCTTACTTAACACCTGGCAGCCCCTTCTATCTTTAACCCCTATAAACTAGTTATAACCTCTTCTAACCATGCACACTAATATGCCACCATCGATTGGCCCCCAAAGGAACTACACTTACTCTTAGCTATGATAACTATAATACTAAGGTGCCCCCCTCTAATGTCCAAAAGGGTCCATTTCACTTTCCCTAAACTCTACATGAACCATAGTAAACATCATTACACTATATACAGTAAAGAACATGACAACACAGTAATGGTAATACCCAGAAGGGGTAGCAGTACCATAACATGAGTTAGGTAGTACATAAAAAATATAGCCATACCCAATAAGCAAACAGACATAAATAAAGCAATGTACATTATTAAACCAAACCCTTTATACTGGGTCTGGAGTCTGTGCTGAGCAGATATCCCAATGGCTGTGTCATGTCCGCCATGTCTGCCGTGTCTGTTTTCTCTCAAGAACCCCTGGAGCGATGTGCATGCGCATATCTTGTCTGCTATCCTGCAAGTTCCCTAGAGCAGTGTGCACACTCACCTCAAGTCTGAGCTGCAGGATGCCTGCGTTTCTGCTCTGCCTTCTGTGATCTTCTCGTCATGTCTAGAATCCCTGATCATGTGTCTCTGCCTGGATCCTGCACTGTCTGGTTCTGCAATCATCTCATCATGTCTGAAATGCTGATCATGTGACGTTTCCTAAAGATCCTGCACTGTCTGGTTCTGCAATCATCTCGTCATGTCTGGAACGCTGATCATGTGACCTTTCCTAGGATCCTGCACTGTCTGGTTTGGTAATCATCTCGTCATGTCTAGAACTCTGATCATGTGACCTGTCTAGGTTTCAGTACTGATTCTGCAGTCGTCTCGTCATGTCTGGAGTTCCGATCATGTGACTACGCTGTTATCCTGTGGATCTGAACACGGAAGTGCTCCCCTGGTCCTGACCTGGAAGAGGAGGTGCTATGCCCTATATCAGGCCGCCCCTTCCTATTCTCAGGGCCTGAGTATTGTGTGGTGTCCCTGCATGGCTGCTTGGTCTGTGGGGTGCTCCCTCTATTCTGTGCCCTTGCACTCTGCTGTTGTGCATCTCTGCACACGCTCTGTGCTCGTTTTCCGTCTCTGGTCTTATGTCCTGTCTAGTGTTTGTCCTTCGTGCCATGTTTTGTCCTGCTTTGCCTGGCTTTGCCTTGTAGTCCTTGTTTACTCTGATTCTGTTCTGTGTTTCTGTCCTCGTGTCATGTCTCGCTCTGCTTTGTGGCTTCAGGTACCCTGTCTCTGTTCCTGGCGTGTCCTTACACGTGCAGGCCTCCGCTCTGAACCTGTCCCTGGCGTGTCTCTACACGTGCAGGCCTTCGCTCTGAACCTGTCCTTGGCGCATCTCTACACGTGCAGGCATCCGCTCTGAACCTCTCCCTGGCGTGTCTCTACACGTGCAGGCCTCGCTCTGTTCCCTGTCTATTCCCAAGGTCCTTCCTTGGCCCGGCTCTGGGCTTCGGCCTACGCCTCGCTGCTAGACTGTCCCTGTCCCTGGCATGCTCTTTGCATGCGCAGGCCTCTGCCTCGTTCTTTGTATTGTCCCTGATGTTTCGTGCTCTCTTGCACATTTCGTACTGGGCTTTGCCATGCTGTCTCGCATGTGGCTCTGTCCTGTACCCTTTGCCTAGCCCTGCCTTGTGGCTCCGTGCCTCCGTGCCTATCTGGTGTGCCTCAGCCGTGCCGCCTCTAGCCGTGCTCGCCTGTGTGCCGCAGCCGTGCCCCGTCCAGTGCTATAGTGGTCTGGCTGCGTGGCCCCGCAGCGGTGCCGCCTCTAGTCGTGCCCGCTTGCAACTGCCATCGTCGGTACCACCTGCCGGTGCTCCCAGCCGTGGTCTCTGTGCTTCCTTGCACTCACGCTGGTTCTCGCACTGTGCCTTTTCGTGCTACTCTTGCACAAAGCCTTTGTCTCCTTTTGCTCCTTTCTGTACCTTAGTTTGCCTGCCGGATTCCATAACCTGCCGACCGCTGCCAGAAGTCCGGACCTAGATGACTGCGGCCTGATGTCCGGAGCTGATGTCCGTAGCCAGATACCTGGACCCTGTCGGTCGATGCCAGCATTTGGATTCCGATGCAACCGTACTCTGTGCCTCTCCCTGGCATGCCCCTTGGCATGCGCAGGCCACCATCCTGTGAACCTGACCCGTCCCTGGCATGCCCCTCGGCATGCGCAGGTCTCTGTCCTCTGAACCTGATCCTGGCGTGTCCGTTGACACGCACCATGTCACTAACTCTCTTGTTTCCTTGCATGGAACCCTGGCTAACTTCTGGATGTCCGGATCCTGCCGATCACCCTCTGAGCTACAGACCCTGATGCCCTGGTTGATCGTGGACTGTTGTCCGGAGTCCGATGTCCGCATTCCATCTGCACGTTCCATGCTTGGACCTCGGCGTGCCATTGCACGCACCCTGTTCCACGAACTCTGTGTGTTCACGTTTGCTCCTGTTGCACCCTGAAGAGTTCCACAAGTCTTGGACCTTGGCGTGCTCTTGCACGCACCTTGCCTTATGTTCTGTGTGTCCACGTTTTGCACCTGTTGTACCTGAAGTCTTCCTTAATGAAGTTTCTTTGAATTAACGTCTCGTCTTGCCTTGTCTTGTTTCCTGAGCCAGCCGTCTGGTCCAGCTGCCGTGGTGGCTCACCCCCTTGGTCTTGCCCCTGACACTCCCTGTATAGGGGGTGGTTCTCATTAGGTCAGCTCGCCCTAGGTGGGTGGGTGCCACGGCCCAGAGGGTCCACTCTTTCAAAGAAGAACGACTCAGCGTAAGCTGACACTTGTCACAGGCTGAGCCTGAATGGGAAACCACTGCACCAGACAAGGCTTGGGATCTATCCTGTGCAGTGGGAGAATCCCGGCGCCTAACACTGGATTTTCCTCTTCTCCTCATGTGCACATTCTCATAATTATACATAGCTTAATTTATGGTCATCTATGGTTTGATTTCTTAGCCTATGTTGATTGGATGGGTTGTTACTGACATGTGGAGATTTATTTACTTACAATATTGGTGATATGTTCAATAGCTATTTTGACCGATGTATATATGTCACATATTTGGAAAGGGTGAAAGTGTTTTGGTATAAGGCTATCTTAGAGGGGGGATCACCAGTTGAGACTTTTCTCTAAAGGCCCCATCACACTAAGCGATGTCACTAGCAATATCGCTGTAATGTCACTGGCTTTGTGATGCAGCAGCGATATTGCTAGCGATATCGCTATGTGTGATACTTCCCTCTGACCGGCTCCCCCGCTGTCTGTCGCTGATCGCCCGAGAACAGCTTGGGCCATTTCTCGTCGTCAGCTTCCTGCTGGGCTTCCTGTGGCGCCGATGAGCGACCCGTGGACGTGGGTGGGAGGACGTCAGGATCGCCTCGTCTGACAGGTAAGTAGCGACCCCCGACTGCTGCTGCATTGCTGGTGAGATCTGCCTGTGTGGCAGCTCACTAGCGACCACTTAGCGATGCACCAGCGATCCATATCGTTGTCGGGATCGCTGGTGCATCGCTAAGTGTGACAGTACCTTAAGAGTGGGCTGTCCTGTACTAGCAGATTTTGTTATTGTGGATTCAAGCCATTCTTTTATTGCAAGGGCAGCCATTCATCTGAATGAGTAACATGTATATTACATATCTGCTGTGACCTGGTCACTGTATATTTTCATGTCACCTGCACCATAGAACATAAAACTTTTCATCTAAGACTGCAATTTTACATTATGATTGGCATTTAAATGTGGCTGCAGCAAAATGGCGCCAGCGGCAATGCCTGCAAATTAGCATCTAACAGCAAGTAGATAAATGCTACAACGCAGGCGGCGCCTCTGGTGCCATTTTGATGCAGCCACATTTTTTCCAATAGCAAAATGTACTACCTATGCAGATCACAATTCTGTGCTGTTACCCAAACCACATATGGATGACACTGACCTGAACCTTTGTGGTGCATAGTAAACATAAACATGCTTCAAAGGCCAATTAACCTCCTTTATAAGCCTTTTAATGCACTAAAAATTAATCATATACGTCTAAACTTGGGAAAGCAGTGGAGATTATCTGCCAGCTATTGCTAATAGTATATTGTTTCATAGGCAACTCAGTGCCAGTTGAGAAAGGGCATGGAACAACACATCATACATTTTTAATACAAATACATTTTGAACTCCTCAGATCTTTAACATTTTGTATATTTATAAGTTAATGTTAAAAATTAATTGTGGCAGCAAATCCAGGCAATACACGATTCAATGTAATGTTAGATCTCAATGAAGTATTACTCATCTGGACAAATAAGGAGGAATGGGAAGCATTATGTATCACAGTATTCATATGTCAACACATTTATTCAGCTGCTTACAAAGATGGGACAATGCCATTAGTAGCCTGCAGGAAAATACGGGGAACTATTTGCAGTGTAAATTCAGGTAACGATGATGAATATCTTCTGAGTGGTTGATGAACAGGTTTAATATGATGTCAGGTATTATGCACAATTATGAATTGTTCCAAGGCAAATAAAAGCTCCAAAACTAGAAAATAACCATAGAAATGCCAATCTTTTCTCCTGATTTCAACATGCAGCTTGTCAGTTTATTATTTGGCTTTGAGGATTATATGGTTCATATATTTTGTAGTATCTTGCCTCTGTTATCTTTGACCCCATTTCTACCTCCATTCATCTAGTTTACTATTTCCATTTAATTAAAGGAACTCATCTCAGAGTGCTCCTGCAATTACAATAAAAAAATTTTAATTTTTGTCCAATGACATTGTGTGTGGCTTTGGTAAGGGAAGCTAGACGTAAAAAATCAATACACGGTAAAGGCTTAAACTGATATTGATAATGATATACTGCCATTTGCTTAATACGGGGTCTGCAGTGGTGGTGCATGACACCAGAATTGATTTTCTTTTAATCCCTGCATCATGCACCACCACCCTAGGTTCTTCAATAGATGTAACACAGATAACAGTTTTGCCTAGAGTAAAAGTGAATGAATCCTCAATAAAGCACAGAAGAATACACCTGGACTTCGGTACAGTGTTCAGATATAGATTTCTATGGAGACAATGGTTGATCTCAAAGCGAAGATGTACTTGTGTAAATATAAAAATCACCACATTACTCCTTATTTTTTGCTGCAATTTATTATAGCTGAGCACGGTGGACAAATACCATAAGGGATGATTCATTAACATCATTAATACGTTGCCAAATTTCTGTGCAACTTGAAAGGTGGGAAAAAATATTGCGACCTTTGGCATTTGCATGCTAGTCCCGGACAGCTACATCAATATGGTAGTAGTATAGGTGGGGCATGGATGGGATAGGGTGTGGTCACATCTGTCAGTCAAACTCATAGTAAGTTACGCCACTGACTTTCATTTCTGACGTTGGGTAACAGGTAATAAGGAGAGGGGCAGGAAAGTGTTAAGTGCTCGTCCTCCACCATCTAAAATTGTAACTCATTATCATATAATTTCAACTATAGATTTCTCTAAAACAGAAAAATGGATTTCTACTAGTAAGGTAAGGATGTAAGCAGCATGTATGCATCTTTATCACCTATCAGTTTAGGGGTTGAAATTCTGGCGACAGGTTCTCTTTAAGTAACGATGGCTTGTGCAGCCAAACATGTTAGTTAGAGAATCAGCATTTTATTGGGTTGCAATCTCCTAGACTGTGTATTACCTATTCATAAGAGCAATTATTGACATCTTGCTTTCAACCCTTTTATAAATGAGTTACTTACACATGATCTCCTTTCGATGGATGTTTTATCTCACAAGCATAATCGTTGGTATATACTCCACTCTACTGCACAAGAAACAGTGGCATATTTTAAAGCAAAATAGCAAAATGCAAAATAGCCAACAGGACCTCCAACTATGATTGTAATGTTATTGGCCTTCTTAAATGGGGCAAATGGACCTTTAGTGTCTGTGTTTTTCCAGATGCATCTGCCACTCACGCCCTCACTTAAGTTAGTTTAGTGATGAAAAAAATTCAACAAGGTTGGCAGTTTTTAAAATACAAGCATGAGCACCCATGTTCATTGCCTGGTTACAGTAACTTAGATCACTTCTCATTTTAATATGAATTTACACTGGAACTGATCCATAGTTGCTCACTTGATTTTATGCTGCATTCCAGGGTCACATGTCTAAATTTCACACAGAGATGCTCCAATAGTGACAGGGCACGGGTTTTTAAAAATGCTATCATTAGGATTATTTTTGAACACAACGCCCCTGGAAGAAGCCACGGCGAAAAGCATGTCTGGCACCACAAAGATTATATATACTGTATAATGCACTATGCTTACTATGTACCCTTTATATTTATGTTACTCATGATAGAAATGACCCAGCTAATATGTATCAGTTTAGTGATTCTTATACTGTATAAGCACTACGTTCACCTTACATATTTATCCTACCGGTACATATTTATGGTATATATTAAAAATTGTTATATATGTCACTTTAATCATCCTCTGTAGTCATCTTTTCTAACATACAAAGTTCATCTTGGTTATGTATTCCCTGTACTCTTGTGTAATTTTAATCTGTGCATGAGCATTATATACTGTATATCTTTTGTTTCTGGCTATAACTTTTTCCGCGATGATATGACCGTTTTTATTGCTTTCTGTATATTTTATGTTTTGGTTCAATAAAAATCATTATTTTTATATATCTGTGGTCATATTTGTAGGTTTAATTTTTGCTTGCTGTTTATGGCTACCATTCCTATTTATCTTCATTACCTTGGCCCATGGCTCTCTATAAATGTTTTTGTAGGTTATGTGTACATTTTCACACTTGTAAATATCAGTAATCAATATCACCAAGCATTTATCAATGCACTGTAAGTCATTTTGTGCATGCAATATGTGAATTATAACATTTTTAAACATAACATGATGCGTTGATATACGAATGGCATATATGAAGTTACAATGTATGTTCTCAAATAAAGTCCGTGGAGCCTCATTTAAGAGTCTCAAATATGGGATTAGCCAAATCTTCCTCTAGGGAAGGACCCAGCCAAGGAGTGGCTCCTTTCGGAAACCACCATTACCACAATATTAAGTGGCCCTTTAAGTCAATATCCAACTCTTTACGAGTTTACAGATATGACAAGGGAAATACCAAGGCCAGGTATCAATCCACAGACAGCTGTTTCGGGGGAGTTGCCCCTCATGTTGACAACTCGTAAAGAGCTGGATATTGACTTAAAGGGCCACTTAATATGGTGGTAATGGTGGCTTCCGAAAGGAGTCACTCCTTGGCTGGGTCCTTCCCTGGAGGAAGATCTGGCTAGTCCCATGTTTGAGACTCTTAAATGAGGCTCCACGGACTTTATTTGCATATTCGTATTTCCCAGGGAGCAATGCACCTAGGATTTCACTGATTGAGCGCCTTTGCCGGCTGCCGCAGTGTTTTCTTTGACTGGTCTCCCTGAGGTCAGTGATTGTTTCGTGATGTTGGTCTACTAAGCATTGCTCCCACCCAGCCAGAATCCTACTCCACACTGATGAGGGGCAACACCCCAAAACAGCTGTCTGTGGATGGATACCTGACCTTGGTATTTCCCTTGTCATATCTGTAAACTCGAAAAGAGCTGGATATTGACTTAAAGGGCCACTTAATATGGTGGTAATGGTGGTTTCCGAAAGGAGCCACTCCTTGGCTGGGTCATTCCCTGGAGGAAGATCTGGCTAGTCCCGTGTTTGAGACTCTTAAATGAGGCTCCATGAACTTTATTTGCATATTCGTATTTCCCAGGGAGCAATGCACCTAGGATTTCACTGATTAAGCGCCTTTGCCGGCTGCCGCAGTGTTTTCTTTGACTGGTCTCCCTGAGGTCAGTGATTGTTTTGTAAAGTATGTTCTCAGACACACCTTGATTATATACACCAAAACAGCCTGGTATATCCCAAACCACACCCCAACTTTTCTTACAGTCTTAATACGACTGTGGTTATATGGGGAGATCTCCAAAACATGCCCTGGGGGAGATAAAGCATTATATTATGCACTATAAGTGGAATTTTCTCCATGTTACCTATGAAAGCTCAGCTTCAAGATTAGATTAGAACTTTTGCAGCTTCGAAAACATCAGTTTCCACATTTTGCACATACTTGTCCACTTGGTGTAATCTGAGCAGCACCGTTCCCCAAAACTATGCCATTAACACTATTTCAAGTCTTCACAGCTTGATGAGTATACCCTCAGCTTCTGTTCGGGTTACCAATTTTTGGGTTTTGTCACTTTTGTGGTATTTTAGAGCATCTGTGATGGATTTGCAAAAAAAATTATTTACAAAAATTTTTTGGCAAATGTGAATTTTTGAAACACAAAGAAAAAACGCAGTATGACAAACGTGCAAAAATACTCTGTTGTAAAAAATACATAACAGTAGACAGCCAGTGCTAGTAAAAAATGATAAAAAGAACAGGGTATTTAGTTGATACGTTTTTTGCAAAAAATGTATACGAAGCCACTCCACCACGTCACGGTAACCCTTTTCGGAGCAGTCCTATCTAATTTATTTATAACCTGATCATGTGAACAATACCTACATGAGCAGGATTCAGAAAGGCACTGCATGGTATGGGCACACTGGGCAAAATGGCTCTTGTGCATGTCCCACAAGAGAGAGGCGGGGATCTCCCAAAGCTTGCATAAGCAAGAAATTAGTGGATTAAAAACACATGAGATATGCACAAGAATGAACAGGTCAGTAAGAAACTGTTCACACCACCTAAAGACTGAAACACAAATAAATTTTTGCTATTTTGTTGTTGTTTCAGGTAAGTGTGCATATGGGAGGTAGTTGTATCTCCTCAATCCATCAAAAATGTTGCTTAAGAGGTGGGGAAGTTGTTGGAGGGGAATAATTCAGAGGTATGCGGAACCATAAGTAAAGGTCAATTTACCCTCCAGAATTATCATCAGCATCATTTCTAGGAACACTCATTCACAATAATCAGGCTAAACTGACTGCCCATGATCCTACAAATAAGCACAAAAAATGAACTTGGATATACAAGACTTGCACTGCCAAGAACAATGGCAGCCTATGTGCACTGAAGATCTGATGCAGATCATTCTGATATCGGAGTCAGCATCTTCAACCCGCTTGTGTGTGTAAACAACTGCCGATCAGTAAGTACTGATCGATCAGCAGTCCTATAAAGGTACTGTCACACTTAGCGATGTACCAGCGATCCCGACCAGCGATATGACGCAGTCAGGATTGCTGGTACATCGCTAAGTGGTCGCTAGTGAGCTGCCACACAGGCAGATCTCACCAGCGACATCGCTGGGGACGGGAGTCGCTACTTACCTGTCACACTAGGCGATCCTGCGTCCTCCCGCCCGGCTCCACGCTCATCGCTCGTCGCTCGTCTCTCCACAGGAAGCGCCGCAGGAAGCTGACGACGAGAAACAGTTCTGGACATTCTCGCGCGATCAGCGATAACCAACGGGGGAGCGGGTCGGAGGTAAGTATCACACACAGTGATATCGCTAGCAATATCGCTATAACGTCACGAGTTATAGCGATATTGCTAGCGATATCGCTTAGTGTGACAGACCCTTAAGGCTGCTAATGCAAACAAACCTTAATATCCTTTTTTATCCAATAAGCATCTAAGTGTTGACCAATTATCTTAATATAAGGTTTTCCTTTTCTTAATGTTTCTACTTTAAATGTACTACGTATCTTAGATTATGTCTGTTAGAATGTATCTTAGAATATTTTGTGTGATCTATGCCGTTATACTTTG
Source organism: Dendrobates tinctorius (assembly GCF_039654945.1). Lineage (NCBI taxonomy): Eukaryota > Metazoa > Chordata > Amphibia > Anura > Dendrobatidae > Dendrobates > Dendrobates tinctorius. Next base: position 9,388,758 of record NW_027361910.1, on the reverse strand, counting down.
CTTTATAGTATGTATTTAAGAATGCATCTTGGAATACTTTGTGTGATCTATGACGTTATACTATGCAGTGGGTTTGAGGATTATTCTGGCTTTGATAGCCTCGTCATGTTTGAGGTTTTCTTGCCTTTTTCTGCATTTGTAATAACAAATATTAAATAGTTCTTGAAGGACTTTTGTGCTTTTTCCCTTCTTTTTCATGTCTTTTGTTAATAATTAGACAATGTCTGTGAATTTTTAGGTACTCTGAAGAATGAACAATAAAACATTTTCTCATACATCTGCCTATCTGCCTCCTACTCATGAAAACTAATATGGTTTGCAATATGTAGACCGTGAAAGAAGAGATCCCCAAAGTATTTAAGGAACAGTTGGAAGCTGAATATTCAATATGCATCTTTACTGTGAAATGATAAGATTAGTACATTGCCTCAATATTCTTCAAACCATTTGTCCTACAAAGTTCCCATATTTCTTGCAATATTGCAAAGTGAAGGAGAACCTTGCTGCTCAAGCCCATCCAGTATTGTTTTGGCTCTCATTTGCATTCTGCTTTGAAATACTTGTCATTTGGATTCCTCCAATGTACTAATTACAGAGAAGTCTGAGGATCTGTTCCAGTCTATCCCCTGGAACGCTCCTTTGTTGCATCAGTGATATGTAATCATTACAAGATTCACCTTCTCTGCAGACCTGCCCTTTGTTGGGTGGAATTCTAGACCTGCTGAGCAGCACCAGTCAGGGAGCTAATTCAAAAGCGGGAACAAAATAAAATGCCCAGAATGGGTCCTAGTCAAAAGCAAAGCCTGGATGCAACAAAGAGGCACTATCTCCCTGACTCTGTTTCAGTATACGATTTAGGTCAGATACACATACAAGTTCAGCGATGCTTTTAAGTTTCCTTACTATACAGAAAACTTTCTTTAATCTACTATAATAATAACTTCTAACAAATACAAAGGGTATAATAATAAAACTTTTTCTTCAAAAAATATGAGACCAGGATAAAATGAGGGTGTCAAAGTAATGTCGATAAATTGTTAGTCTACTGTTTCAAAGTGGAAGTTTCTGGCAAGAAAGGAATTTTTGCTAAAAGGATCTGAGTCTGACATTTTCTATACATTATAAAAAAAATTAGAAAATATCTTGGTTTAACTTTGATCCCAGGTAGAAATGCCAGCAAAGTAGTAGCACATATAGATCTGATCTGTGATTGATTCAAAAGAAAGTTATTACTGCTTTCACAACTTTTTTGTTCAAGTACTGTTCTTGTAAGACATTATCTAAATAGGTTTGGGGTATTGCCTAGCAACGGGCGCTGCAGTCAGCAGGTGATTACTCTAGAGTTCTCCTCCTGTGGAGACCATTATCAATATTTGCCTGTCGGGAGAAAATCTGTGGTGGAGTTTTGTTCTTTAGAAAGGTATCCCACAGTTTTGCTACTACTTTTCCTTGGTTTGCTGCAGATTGTAAAAGTTTTAAATATATAATTAAAGCATATTTTCAAAGAATGGGTCCTATTTATTAAAAATGTCTACTGCTGCCCAGAACAATTAATCAGCGCTAAGCGGTCAATTCTTAAAAGGGTTGTCCACGACATTGGACATTTCCTTCTCAATCCATATGTTTGTACTAACTAAAATAACAACACTTATACTCACCTCCGGTGCCAGCGCCGTTCCAGTGGTACCAGCACTTTTTTGGGACACGCTTGACATTGTTATGTCACGCTAGCCCTGCAGCCAATTAGCGGCCACTTCCCTCTCCCTGCCTTCAGACAAATCACATACATCTTTAGCAAGTGAGAGTTGCTGCACTCTCAATTCTGGATGTATGCGATACATCCAAAGGCGGGGAGAGTGAATCAACCGCTGATTGGCCGCAGTGCTCATTTGATGTTACAATGTCACACAAACCCCAGGAGAGAATGTGCCAACAATGCTGGTACCGGAGAACACTATAAGGCCGGGGTGACATGTACGTTGATCCTCTCATGCAAGAGAATCGGGCCAATTATGTAAATGACACTGTGCTAAACTCTGTCAGAGATTGAGCCAAGTGTCAGTGCTCTGTGCTCTGATTCTCTTTCATGTGAGAATTGCAGCACAGGTGCTGAGGAGGAAAAGGTAATTTCTCCCTGTCCTCCATTTCCGGTGGTGACATCCAAGTATGGTCTAATGTTTCACACGCACCTGTAGACTTGTATTGATGCATGCGATCCGATTCTAAGATCGGCATGAGAAAAAAATCTCTGAAATGCACTTTCCCATAGTATTACATTGGGCCTAGGGCTATGAGATAAAACATCCGCTAGCACTCTGCTGTGTTATTCAACTGTGTGAGCGAACCCTAAGTGCTATTTTATTTGGGGCTAAAATACGGATTGATAAGGGGTAGTCCAAGTAGTGAACAACCTCTTTAGGTTTCTATGGTAAAATTAAACCAAGAAGCTCAAAATGACTGAACATATGCACCTATGTTTTTACATTACCGTGCATGCAGTAATTCTTTTAAGACTTTTTACAGGTGGATTGCAAGTGAAAGCCGCATAAAAAAGCACGTAGTGTGCACATACCTTTAGACAGTTTTCATGAATCAATGATGAACATAAACATATTTGGGTTCAGAATTGCATTTTATATGAGCCATTTATATCACATATACAAATACAGCAGTTAATAGAGATTTATTTAAATTGGAGATTGCATAAAAATGTAGCATGATCCTTCTTTAAATGTAGTTTCAGATACTTGAACTCAAGTCAGATTTATCTCATTTACTACTGTTTTACTGGCAATTCCAAAATATAATAAGCCACACTGGATAAAAGCATATACAATTATTGACAATATTTTCACCACATATTACGTTAATAGAGCTGCCAGAAATATATCTGCCAGAATCTAGCAAGATTCAACTATTTTTCCTTCTAATCCTCGGGATTTCCTTCACAGTGTCTAAAGCTACGCAGGTTTCATCATGTCTGCTTTGACAGCGCGCAGACAGTCGTTTACAAGCTGCACTTCACAGGCTGAAGACAGTACATCATGTGTCAAAAACATTAGGTGTTCTATTACACACATCTTCCAGGGTTTTATTTTTACAACTGAATCCAACATTTGTCTAGATGTGGAAATGATTTGGTAAGACTAATTGTATAAGATTTTAGCAATTACATTGGCATATTTAACTCTTTATACACACGTTCAGGGAATTGTAGAGTTGTAGTCTGTCATGTAATAAAAATGTGATATTATGAAATAAAATACATACTGTAAATGTTTCTTTATAATAAAGCCTTTAATGCTGCTCTTCTTTATTTTTGCATTTATATTATTTATTTTGTATCTGGAAACCTCAGTTGGATTACATGAGGACTTTTTCACGGCTTTATAATAGACAGGACTGATATAACGTTTGGTGGATGAGGCTTTAAGGCCCCTATACACATTAGTCTAATGTTTACTCAACCCGTTGATATCGGTGGACTTGGTTGACCGTCTAATATTGAAAGATATAAGGAGTATTTGCGCATATTTTGTGCTGTTGGTATCCCATATAATAAATCAAAATCCAGACCGAAAGTACATGCAGTTTTCTTTATTTAGTCAAGGTGTTTCAAAGTACTACTGACTTCTTCATCAGTACCTTTATCTTCCTAATATAAGGTTTTTGCAGCCATTTTCAAATGGATATTCAAACTAAAGGGTAACCATACTTTCAATAACTGCAGAATACATTGTCCTTTGTGTGTACATTAGGAATAGCAGTATATCTGGTCATTATATGACTTGTATCCTGCATTTTCTCAGGACTCCTGCACTTTATTCCATTTTACCACACCAAAACATGCAACAGCAATAGAAAGGACATTAAACAGCAGTCTTGAACTCTAAGGATGTGAATTTGCTTTTTGTGAGCATGATCTTTCTGTGTCCCCATCTGCCTGTTTATTCATGCTTCTCCTCTCTAGTCATCCTCCTTCCCCTATCCACAACGATTTAGCAGTCAGTCTTGTCTGAGCAAGATGGATTTGGAGCACCCGCCAGGGCAGCGGGGTACTCGGTACCGGGCCGCTTCTTAAAGGGGCAGTGTCACAGCGGCGGCGACCCAGTCTGTGGCCCTGGGCGTCCAATAAAAGGGGTGTATTTACAAGGGAATGAAAAAATAAATAGTTTTTGTAATGAGTTTGTGACACCACCCGTGGTATCTGATCAATAGTGACCAGCACTGCACTGTAGATCCGCTGGGACTGATGGTGATGCAGCAGAGTTGGTAGAGCTCCCCACAGGTAGAGCTTTGTCCCAGAGCAGGTGAAAGATGTTGAGGAATAGATGGTGATGTAGTGTGGAGCAAGCGATGTAGCAGTGCTGAGAAGGTGACGCAGGAAGAATTCAAAGGACACAACAGAGTGCAGTTTCCTTTATATTTTATGGTGCTGGGTAGGTCCAGTCCAGGGCCCAAGTTACAATTGGTACAGGAGTCGGTCAGCCTGGAAGCAATTTGAGAATCTCTCTATACAGGTGGGTTGTGAGGTCTCGTTTCTAGCGCTATTCTGAAGTACTTGCGGTTCTGAACTCCACTCAAGTTCCTCTTTCTGTCTGCTACTTAGAACTCCACTTGCATGACCGGCAACTGTAGACTCCTTCAGGGACTGCGCCACTATGGCATCTCCGGCTCACACACGTGCTGCTGTGTCATCAAGTCTCAGTTGGGAACAGAGGATTTGCAGCCTCTATTCCTCCGATTTCTGCTGTGGGACCTTTAGCATCCACAAAGCTACCAACTCCGGCGTCCGGTTTCTAGCGCTTAAGCTTGGAGATGAGCTCTGCTATCGCTCCAATTTCCAGCTCCTTTTCCCATGTCCTCTCTCTTTCCTGTCCACACTGCAACTCCCTGTCTTCCTCCCCCTGACCAGAGAGAGCAGCTCTCCTCAAGTTGGGTTTAGAGTTCCCTCTGCTGGCCTGCAGCAGGAACTGTGTTGTATGCTGGAACTACCAGAGAGATCCTTTCCTTGCTTTCAGGCATGACATCACTCTCCCTAGGAGGGAGGTAAGGCCACTGTGGCGACCGTACTCCTGGGGGCGACACAGATTTAATGTCACAAGTGTGTCACGCCAACTTGAGAGATGTGGGGGATGAAGATCTCTGCATATTGTGAATCGCAGATCTTCCATTTAGCCTGGGTGTTTGGATTCCTTTTTTAATGAATTTGGTTTCCTTTGGTGATCAAGAGGTTAATGACCCTTTCTATGCTGGTCAGAAACATGTAGATTCATTTCAGCTGCTTCTAATCTGGTTGTTAACTTTTTCTATAAAACCTGGCCAGACCCTCTTTTTCCTGCCAGTGAAAGCTATGCTTACTTGCTATTAGAAGACATTGAGCTGAATAAGAGTTTGTTGTTGCTATTGGAGATTCATCTTCCTTTGCTGTATGTTTAAGCTAAGTGTTTGGAGAGAAGTTGTTGTGGAGGTGTTCTATAGTACGTGTGTGTTTATCTCCTGGCCCCTGTTTCCCTTTTAGTTTATTCCTCCTTGTCTCTATCCTCCTCCCTATTGTTGGTTTGTGCTCTTGTATGATAGAGGGTTTCTGTTATCCATGTTTTGCCTTTTGTGTCTTTCTCACATTACATTTCTGTCCCAGGCTCCATGGGGTAGGGGAGGGAACCAACCAAAGATTAACAAGAGCATAGTGAGGTCAGAGACTCATGCCTCTCTACCATCAAGAGCACCCTGAGACAGGAATGTTAGGTTCCCAGTTCTAGGGACAGTTTGAGGCCCCCCTCTCCTACCTAAGACCGTCACAGCTTGACATTTAAGCTGTTTTTTAGAGTGGATGAAAAATTGAGAAGGTAGGGTGGTAGAAGAAAAAGTGGGAATTAAGCTGAATTATCTGATAAGACAAATTACATCAGGTATAGTTAATAGGAAGCCTAATTTTGTAATATGGGTAGAAAGCAGTGTGCATTAAGGAAACCTAAGAGAACATGGAAATAATGTGAGCAGAACTGGCTCTTGTACAGAAATCTTTGTTTGTGAAATTTGTGGTTTAAAACTATTTTAGGCTATAAGCTAAGATTAAAATCAACAGTCCAAACAATAGCCAGCAGGCCTGGGAGCATAGTAGATATTTATTTTCTGCCTTTTAATTTTGGTATTGTTGTGTTCAACCATTTTTTTGTGCTTTTTATACAGATGTATCAATTAAGCAAATATTTTAAGATGTGAGTGCCGGCTATCATTCGGTCTGTGGCTATTACTGGAGTATTTTTGGAATATACAGTATGTATGTGCTTTTGAAATAAAAACTATGAAAAAATTGTATTTTTAGTGCTAAGTTTGATACCTCTCATGTACACCTAGCTGAGCTGTACAAAACAGGCATAAGGCACCCATTGGAGTTTATGCTGCCAAAGTGTGTCTCAATATGTCTTTCATGACATATATAGTTTTGTTTATTTCCGTGGAGGCCCAATGAACCTGACAGTAGAAAATAATAGCATATCTACTTGAGTATATATCCATAGTAAGGTGATGCGAAGCCCTGTATGACGGGCACACTAACTGTCTATGTGCGCACAGAATAAAACTGTAAGAACTCTGCCCGACATTTTCAAGCTCAGTACTAACGGTATTAGCGCATATTTCGGAGGGGAATTTACCATTGCATCTGTTCCACTTCTATGGCATAAGAAATTTCAAATTGTGCTGCTTAAGGCCTCTTTCACACTTCAGTTTTTTGCCATCAGTCAAAATCCGCCAAAATTTGAAACTGGCGGATCCGCAAAAAAAATGTATAAAACGGATGCAAGCTGATGGGACGGATCCGTTTTTTTAAGGATCCCCCATACCGATTTTATTGCGGATCCTCAACAAAATGGATCCGTCCCATCCGTTGGCATCCGTTTTATACATCCGTTGGATCCGTTTTCTTGTGGATCCGTTTTTCCACGCCTCCAACATGGGATGCTCCCAAATATGATTCGCTCTTGGAAAATGCTCTCAAATGTGATTGGATGCTGGAAACTAGGGAGAAATATATCTAGGGTGTTGTGATACAATTTCTTTGAAAGGTTTTAGAGCTAGTGGCAGCGATGGAAGTAGTTAGTGCGAGTCTGGAAGGAGTTATTGCGAGTATTGACAGCTTCAGTGTGGAATTGGATCTTCACTTGAATCAGTTGGCAATTATTGCTCTCGAGACGGAGAAAAGAAGATTGCGAATCCTGCGTATGAGGAGACGGCGCCAGTGGATTCATCCCATTAATGCGCAGAGGTTCACCCGTGGTGTTTTTTCCACATTGTACCTGGAATTGAGGGATAATCCGCACAAGTTCTTCAACTACGTGCGCATGAGGCTGGAATTCTTTGAGATATTGGTGGATCGTGTTGGAGAACAAATCCGGAGAAGGGACACCTACAAGCGGTTTTCTATTTCACCAGCGGAGCGTTTGATGGTGACCCTTCGGTAAGTTATCTAAATTTTAAAATGTTTCTGATTCTGCAGGATTTTATTGTTATGTTATGGCTTGTAGTTTGTATTAATTTTACTGTTTCAATTTTTTTAACAGATTCCTGGCAACTGGAGAATCCTTCACCTCCCTCCATTTCCAGTTCCGGATTGGGATTTCCACTATTGCTGGAATTGTACAACAAACCTGCAGGGCATTATGGGATTCTCTACAGGAGGAATACATTCCAGAGCCAACACAGGAGAGGTGGCTGGAGATTGCAGAGAAGTTTCAAGAAATCTGCCAGTTTCCAAACTGCATCGGTGCCATGGATGGCAAGCATATCAGGATTGTGAAACCTATGGGATCTGGTTCACAGTTTTAAAACTATAAGAAATACTTTTCTATTGTGCTGATGGCCATTTCGGATGCAAACTGCAAATTCATTGCCGTGGACATTGGTGCATACGGTCGTTCTAATGACTCTCAGGTGTTCAAGATTTCCACCATGGGCCGTCGCTTGTATGGAGATAATTTTAACTTCCCACCTCCAAGACCACTCCCTGGAACAACAGGCCCACCAATGCCTTTTGTGTGCGTTGGCGACGATGCTTTTCAGCTTTCTAAACACCTACTCAAACCATACGGTAGTCGTGGATTAACACACCGGAAAAGAATCTATAACTATCAGTTAACTAGAGCGCCCAGAGTTGTGGAGTGTGCGTTTGGAATTTTAACTGCCAAATGGAGAGTCCTGTTAACAGCCATGAAAATGAAAACAGAGACTGTGGATGAGGTGGTTAAGGCCTGTGTAATCCTGCACAATTTTGTCCTTTCAAAGGAACCAGTTTCCATCGATGATAATCTGTCTGGAACCACCTTGTGGGATTATGAGCAACAAACTTTTCGTACTGGATCAGTGGCAAGAATCAGGGACACCTTTGCAGACTATTTTGTGACCCCAGAGGGACAAGTGGACTGGCAAGATGACATGATATAATTTTCTATACCAATTGTGAGTAATTTTTTTTTTTTTTTTTTTTTTTTTTTTAACTGGAATGTTACCAAGTGTTTGGATTTCCCAAGCATTGTTACCATGTGATTTGGTTTACCATTTTTTTTTTTTTCTTCAAGTTTTACACTTTACCAGCGTTACCAATTGTTGGGTACCAAGCATAAAGTTTTACCAGTGTTACCAAGTTTTACCAGTGTTACCAATTGTTGGGTACCAAGCATAAAGTTTTACTAGTGTTACCAATTGTTGGGTACCAAGCATAAAGTTTTACCAAGTGTTGTTTTGCACTTACAAATGTACCAAGTGTAAAATGTGACACTTTGAAATTTTACCATAGTGTTGTGTACCAAGCGTTTCACACTTTGAAATGGTACCAAATGTTGTGCTACCAAGTGTTTTTTTGTACCTTGTACACCACCGGTGTACTGTGAAATATTGTTGTGTGTTGTGTTACCAAGTGTTGTGTTCACCTTTTACACCACTGGTGTAATTTGAATATTTCAAAAGAAGCAAAAAAGAAACACAATAAAGTTTTTTGAAAAAAAAAAAAACAGTTTATTTCTGAATTTGTAATATAGTAATTTTTTTTTTTTTTGGTATATATTACCTTTTTTGTAATTTTTTTTTTGGTATATATTACTTTTTGTGACTTTTTTTCTTGGTATATATTACCTTTTTTTATTTATTTATTTATTTTTTAAGAAAACATCACAGAGTGTGGTGATAATGTTGGGTGGAGATAGTATTGGAGGGGTTAACAGGGTTGACCACATCGAGGGGGGGGTAGAGGACTGGGGAGGGAGTTCGTGAGGACCAGAAGTGGAAGGGGGGTTTAACACATGTGGTTGGGATGGGAGTGGATGGACAGATGAGGTTTGTGGGTACATTGAAGGTGTATGTGGGGGTGGGTATGGTGAGGGCATTGGGGTATAATGCAATGGGGAAGGTAGGTACTGGGAAGAATGGAATGGGGAACTAGAGAAAGGAGAGGGAGTGGTAGGACGAGGGACGGCTGTGTGATGGATGGTGGTGGAAGGATGGACTGTGGAAGGATAGACAGGGGGAGGATGGACAGGGGGAGGATGAGATGCTTCAGCAAGCACTTCCACTAGAGCATTCTGACAGGCTTGCATCACACGCATCTGCTGGTGAGTACTTAAACCTTCCATTTGCCGGACAACAGATTGAAAAAAGGTATGTCTCGGTGTCTGGTTTGATTCTAAATTCATCTGTTCCATGTATCTTCTGAGTTCCATGATACTTTGATTGATCATGGTCAACCCAGAAGATAACCGTTGTCCATAAGTGTGGAAACCGTGTTGAACAGTTGAGTTTAGACTCAAACAGTCAGACAAGGTCAGCCTTTCCTGACTCCTCAGACGCTGCCGGCCAGAACCAAAAGTTGGTCGAGATGTTGCGGCAGTGTCTGAGGGGTGGGGAACAGGGAACAAGTCGTCACCAGCAGCTTCATGTGATGAAGTCTGTCCTGCTGCTCCAGTGCTGGTGGAGGGGATAGAGGGATGAGACAAGAGGGTAGGTACAGAGGGGTCGGATACCTCGATGTGGTCACCGGGGGCGGTCTCACTAGGGATCACTCCAGAGGGACGCTTCTCTGATGCAGACTCCCGAGTGCTGCAGATGGTGCTAAAAAAAGAGAAAAAAAAATGTATATTAAAAATATTGATATTTAATTTAAGTCTGCTGAAAAAAAAATTGGTTAAACATTTCTACTACAGGAATTGTTTGGGGAATATTTACCTTCTGCACACCATTGTAGATCGCAGGAACGCCAGGGCTTTGTAGTTTTTGTACTGGGGTCCCCGGCGTCCTCCCGACGATCCACTCGGGGTCTGAATCTCTTTGTTGTAGTCCCTCTTGAAGCGATCCCGGAGCGACCGCCACCGTGTGATAACCCTGTCACCTGTGAAGCAAAAAAAAAAAAAAAAAGGTTTAGTATTCAACACTTCACATGCTGGAAATATAAGTTACTGAAGTTGTAATACTTACGCACAAAATCCCTGGCCCTCGCATTGAGTTCCTCCCAGTTGTCAATAACTGAAGAACAGACTTCATCCCAGAGCCGTCTGGTGGTTGGTTGGTCGGCGTGAAGACGGTTTGCCATGTTCCACAGCGGCTCCCGGATTTCCACCTCACAGATGAGGTCATCGGTATCAATAAGGACACCCTCCTCCTGATGTCTGCGGGGAGCACGCTGTGAAACCTGTGAAGATAAAAAACAAAACAAAAAGCAAAAAATTACATTATATTCAAACACATGATGTTCATTTAAACAATTATCCAAATAGGGTTACTTACCGTTTGCCGACCACCAGAGGCATCACCTTGACGACCCTGGGATGTCCTGGGAGTCACTCTAGTGCGGGCACCGGATTCTGAAGACTGTGGGAAAAAAAAAAAAAATTTTGTTTGGATGGATGCGTAGTTATGGTGTGTGCACTGTGATGAATGTTTGTGTTGGGTGTAGCATTATGTATCTGTGTATGTGCTAAACTTACAATCTGCGCACCCCCTCCGTGTGTCTCTCCACCCTGCACGTCTCCTCCTGGAAGCTCCTCTGAATCAGCTTCCTGTTAAAACATAATAGGATAGTGTTTTTAACCCCAAAAAAATTATTTTAAATAAAAAAAACAAAATTTTTTTTACCTCAGCTCGCTGATGATGTGAGGGGGAGCTTTCAGGAGAAGACATTACGGCTTGGGGCAGCTGCGTTGCTTCCTGAACTGATCTGCAAGTATAAACACACTTGTTAAGCTACTATACAAAGTATCATAATAAGCTTTCAGGCTTTTATACTTACAGGGAAAATGTTTGGCTGGCAGTCTCTGCTTCGGCCTGGCTGGCAGTCTCTGTTGCGGTCTGGCTGGCCCTCTCTGCTGCAGCCTGGCTGGCCCTCTCTGCTGCTGCTCTCTCTGCTGCGGCCTTGCTGGTAGTGCTTGAAGTGATCTGCAAGTATAAAGACACTTGTTAAGCTACTATACAAAGGATCATAATAAGCTTTCAGGTCTTTATACTTACAGGGAAACTAATGGTTGCCTGTACGCCGCGGTGTGGCTGTTCCTCTCTGCTGCGGTCAGGGTTACTGTTTCTGCTGCGGTCTGACCGGTCATCTCTGCTGCGTTGTTGATCTCTGCTGTGGTCTGAATCTCTGCTGCGTTCTCCATCCCTGCTGCGGTTGGGCTGGCCATGTCTTCTGCTTGTATGGTGGCGCTTCATTGTGTGAACCGAAAGAAAATGATATGAAAGTTTGAAAAACAAACCAAAAAAACATTTTGTATGTGTAATTCCCTGAAACTAATTATACGCAATTTTAAGTGTTTGCATGTCTACATTCCCTTATCTCAGAGTGTAACCAGTGATTGAAGGTGTGTAATATTTTGTGTAAACCCACTTTCTTTGTGTTTTGTAACTGAGTGTAACCAGTGATTGAAGGTGTGTAATTGCTGTGTATACCAGTGTTTGCATTCCCTGAAACTCTCAACAGAGTGTAACCAGTGATTGAAGGTGTTTAATTTCTGTGTATACCCACTGTGTTTGCATGTTTTTGAATTCCCTGAAAAACTCAGCTGTGTATACCCATTTTTTCATGGTATGTTGCAATCTCACTTTTAACCACACTTGTATACCAAAAAATTTTAATTACCTGTAAGGTAACTTAATTTTACCTTTTTTAAAATGATACAAAGGAGATTTTTTCAAAACAATTTATTTTTTTTATTTTTTTTCCCAACAAATAGGAGCTACTCTGCTCTTTATTTTAAATACCACAATAAATGAAAAATCAAAAAATGCAAATTTACAACAGATACATTACAAAATTAAAATATTTAAAAAAAAAACACAAACACGCATAACACACACTCCAGGTGTCTTGCAGGTGGAAGATTTGCAGCGGAGTTTGAAATTCTATCAGTCAGGCTGGTGTTTGATGTCTGGTTCGGTGTCTTCAGTGTGGCTGTTGCCAGATGTCTGGGCCCAATAACACCACATACAATACCAGTTAGGCCGGTTTCACATTTGCACTTTATAGCGCAGCGATGGCCTGCACACGTCCGCCACTAATCCCCGCCTACTACCGCACATGAACGCTTGTGATCTGCGCACCCTGTCTTTATCATAGGGTGCGCAGATGGTGCGCTGGCAGGATTTTACAGTGTGCTGCGCACTTTTGAAGGTGTGCCGTGCGCGCCAAAATGCAACATGCTGCGTTTGGCGCACAAGGGCACACCTTCAAAAGTGCGCAGCACACTGTAAAATCCTGCCAGCGCACCATCTGCGCACCCTATGATAAAGATAGGGTGCGCAGATCGCAAGCGTTCATGTGCGGCAGTAGGCGGGGATGACCGGATGGGACGGTAATTGCGGTGGACGTGTGCAGGAAGTCGCTGCGCTATAAAGTGCAAATGTGAAACCGGCCTAAATAGTATTGTATGTGGTGTTATTGGGCCCAGACATCTACATCAAACACCAGCCTGACTGATACAGTCAGGCTGGTGTTTGATGTAGATGTCTGGGCCCAATAACACCATACAATACGGTTTCACATTTGCACTTTATAGCGCAAATGTGCCTTACACCACACAATCACAGCAAGAAATACAATATTAAAGTTGTATGAAAATAAAAAGCAGTACACATGCAACAGAAAAAAAAAAAAATAAATAATAAATGGAAAAAAAAAAATAAAAATGCATCACACACACACACACACACACACACACACACTCCAGGGGTCTTGCAGGTGGTAGACTTGCAGCTGTGCAGACAGGTTTTATAGCTCTAGTTCAATCTTGTATCAGGCAGGCTGCAGTCGGATATCTTGCTTGGAGTCTTCAGTGTTGCTGGTGCCGGATTGTCTGGGCCCAATTACACCACATACCATACACCACTCAATCGCAGCAATCACAGCATAAAAAATACAATATAATTACAGTTGTATGAAAATAAAAAGCAGTACACATGCAACAGAAAAAAAAAAATAAATAAAAAAAAAATAAAAATGCATTACACACACAGGCCACACACACACACACACACACACACACACACACACACACACACACACACACACACACACACACACACACACACACACGCTCCAGGGGTCTTGCAGGTGGTAGACTTGCAGCTGTGCAGACAGGTTTTATAGTTCTAGTTCAATCTTCTATCAGGCAGGCTGCAGCGGATATCTTGCTTGGAGTCTTCAGTGTTGCTGGTGCCGGATTGTCTGGGCCCAATTACACCACATACCATACACCACTCAATCGCAGCAATCACAGCATAAAAAATACAATATAATTACAGTTGTATGAAAATAAAAAGCAGTACACATGCAACAGAAAAAAAAATAAATAAATAAATGGAAAAAAAAAATAAAAATGCATTACACACACAGGCACACACACACACACACACACACACACACACACACACACACACACACACACGCACTCTCCAGGGGTCTTGCAGGTGGTAGACTTGCAGCTGTGCAGACAGATTTTATAGCTTTAGTTCAATCTTCTATCAGGCAGGCTGCAGTCGGATATCTTGCTTGGAGTCTTCAGTGTTGCTGGTGCCGGATTGTCTGGGCCCAATTACACCACATACCATACACCACTCAATCGCAGCAATCACAGCATAAAAAATACAATATAATTACAGTTGTATGAAAATAAAATGCAGTACACAAGCAACAGAAAAAAAAAAATATAAAAAAAAAAAAACACAGACATGCAACACTCGCAGACCACACACACACACACACGCTACACACTAGCAGGCCATACACACAGAAATGTCATAGGTATACTCACACTTGGTAGCTGGTACTGGCAGGCCTCTTGATAGCTGTGTGGCTGCAGGCTTGGTGGGTGTCTGGCAGGCTGGGTGGGTGGATGGCTTGCTTGCTGACTGGCTTGCTGTCTGGCTGCTACTGCATGTCTGGGCCCAATTAGCCCATCTTATATAGTTTTGGGACTGTCTGGAAAAGTATCTTTTTTTCTGGGCATGCGCAGTGCGATTTTGCAGATCCTGCCGGCGGATTCCGCAAAATCGCGGATCCCGGCGGATCCGCCGCCCATAGGCGCCCATTCTACCGCATGGCGGATGACGGCGGATCCGCCGACATCCGCTATTTTGATGTCGAAAAAAAACGTTACATGCTCCGTCCCCCTCAGACAGAATCCGCAAGGAATTTTGCGGATCCGCCGAATAACGGACGACCATCCGTCAAAATCCGCTACTAATGTATCCCAATGGGGGAAAATGGCGGATCCGCAACAAGAAAAGCGGATCCGCCATTTTCAAATTTTGGTGGATTTTGACTGATGGCAAAAAACTGAAGTGTGAAAGAGGCCTAACATATAATTCACAAAAATGCCTCCCTGCTCACAACTTGTTTAGATTTTGACTTAGAACATTGTGCCAAAAATTGGTGCAAATCTGCATAGGTGTAGACTTAATTTTCTGGTTTAAAGAGACCAAAGTGCAGAAAGTTTGTAAAAAATACTTTATATATTTTGCACATATTACTCCAATATACTTCAGTTTTTAGACTGGAATATGAAATCCCAGTCCTGATAAATTCTAACCTTTATGTTTAATAATTGTGATATGGTTCATAACTTCGGAACTGTGGCCATGTGTGAATCCTGTCTAACAATTCTTATTTGAATTTTAATAGATTTTTTACATACCCTTAGTTCCTCATTATAAATCTTTCCTGGGCTTTCTATGCCTATGGCTGCTTTCTTTCTTCAAGATGTCTTTCTTCCTGAGTTCCTGTTGACACCCACTCTTCCTACTCCCCTCTCGTCTTCCCTCCTCTCTCTCTCACTTTGTGTGTAGCAAATTAAATTGATTTAATTTGTTCTTTGAACTTCAAAACCTTTCTTCAGGATAATACCTGACATCCAGTAAATCAAAATTATGTTTGATCCAAGAAAAATAAGTGTGCTTTATTGCTACCATCTAGTTTAATGAGGATCAGATTTCACTTAGGTTCAGGACTAAGTCATTGAAATGAGGATAAAAAGTATATACACAAGCATGCACATACAGACACACACATGCAGGCTCACAATAAATGAAGTGCTACATTGCTTTGATATTGCAACGACTGACTTAAGGGATCCCGTTTTGTTAACTTTGCTAACATAAATGTATAAAATATGTAGATATGCTAATTGTGTCATGTGACAGATGTAATAGTAGTTTTATTCTTTTTTTTAATAGGAAATTATTCTTATCTGTTTCACTGCCTTTTATAGAAGCTGTCACTACGCTCAGTAAAGAAAGGAAACCTGAAAAATATGTTGACTTGTGTTTTAGACATATTACTTTTATATGGATATTTAGCTGCTATTAACGCAGAAAAACACATCTGTCTTGAATAAATAATATAGGCGCTAAATTTGCCCAGGCCAGGACTGGAACAAACAACTACTAAGGTTGGGGCAGATAAAAAGAGCCGTCCGCACGCTAGTAGCAAGCCTACCATTATATCTGACCCTAGCCTTACCAGGGTCACATTGTAGGAAGAGCAAAATGGTCATTTTCCAGGGAGAATTTCGGGCTTCAATTGATATTAAAGACAATTAACTATACCTCATGCAACTTGTCTTATCAGATAATTCAGCTTAATTCCCGCTTATGAATCACTTTTTCTTCTACCACTTGACCGTCTGAATTTTTCATCCACTCTAAAAAACAGCTTGAATCTCACGCTGTGAGGTTCTTAGGTAGGAGAGGGGGGCCTCAAACTGTCCCTAGAACTGGAAACCTACCATTCATGTCCAGGGGTACTCTTGATGGTAGAGAGTGCAAAATTTGCTGGATTTCTTTTGGTGTGCAAGGAGCCACAGCGCTTTATTAGAGCATTTGTGCTGACAGTAACATTGAAGCCCACTATATTTCCTTTGACAGCTGAGGGACTTGAGCGGGGACTTTTTTGGTGGATTGAGTTGAAGCTGTTATAGGGAACATTTTAAATAAAAAATTGTCCTGCACTCTACGCTGAGCACTTACACAGGGTTTTGCATCTAAATCTAGAAATTTGAACTCCATAGGGCCTCTTTTAATATGGTGTCCTTCTTTTCAGAAGTACACAAAACTGTGGCGGACTGCACTTTTATGCAAGCTTAAAAAGATGGGCAGCACTGGATCACAGTAAAGACAGCATCCACAGTGTCAACAACTGCCTGATTAAAAGGAATCTTCTGTCGGGAGTTCTGCCTGAATCACGCATTTAGAAATTTACACGGAAACCCCTGTGCAAGCGCTCAGAGTAGAATGCAGGATAAATGTGCACCAAGTGTTATTGTATTCTTTGGGAGGCAGAATGAACAAATCAACAACAGGTCAAGAATTTATTTTATTTTTACGCTGTTCCTTGTGCAGTATTAGTGATAAGATGACTTTACCAGATTTATACTTTTTATGTTTGACTTCTATCACACACTAAAAATCTTTTTCTTTTTTCAAAAACAAGCTTTTGCATCGCCATATTCTGAGAGCTATAATTTTTCTTTATTTCTGTCGACAGTCATGTGAGATGTGAGGGCTTGTTTTTTGTGGGAAAACTTGATGTTTATATTGGTATCATTTTTAGGCACATAATATTATCTTTGAGATGAAATGAACAAAAACCAGCAATTCAAGAACTGTCTGTTTTATGACATTCACCGTGTGGTAAAAGTGATAAGGTAGCTTTATTCTTCAGCACATTTATTGTGCTTTTACACATTAAAAACTATGTTATAGAAAAAATAATTGTTTTTGCATTGCTGTATTCTGAGAGCTATAACTTTTTTATTTATCCGCTGACAGAGCTATATAGTGGCTTGTTTTGTGGGAAAAGATGATGTTTTCAGCGATACCATTTTTATTTACATTTGACTTTTTGCTCTGCTTTTTTTCCACTTTTTTGGCAGTATGATGAAAATATATAGTAGCATAGTTTTTTTGCCAAGGTTTTTATTTTTCAGTGTTCACTGAAAGGGTTAAATACTGTGACAGTCTTATCGATCAGGTCAATATGGATGAGGCTATACCAAATATGTATACTTTTTATTTATTTTTCTTTACATAACTCTACCTATTTATTTATACAATTTTTTTATTCACTTTATGATATTTATTAAAATATTTTTATGCAATGTGTTGGATTTTGTTTCAGTCGCCGCACCGTCAAAACGATACATGCGGAGCCATCCGCATACATCGGCATGGCATGCGTACCCAATGCTAAAGATAGGGTACGCAGGCCGCATGCCGATGGAGGTGGAGCTGAATGGAGTAGGCGTGGCAGTGGGTGGAGCTTCACGGAGGAAGTCCGCATCCCTCCGCAGCTCCTCCATATGCTAGTGTGAAACTAGCCTTAGTCCTTTTATGGGAATTTTACTTGCTTTACTCTGTTTGCTGGTATAATGAATTGCAATGCATTCGCATTGCAAAGAATTACGGTATACCTTTTAGCGCTACACTGACAGAAGCCTCTTAGCATGGTGTAAACATGCTACCATAGCTCGCAGCCCATAGATTGTCATGACGACCTCAAGTTGCCATAGCAATGATAAGGCCCTCACAAGGAAGTTGTGGGATGCTGATCTGAAGGCAGAGGGAGCTCCGTCCCTCTCCCAGCCTTCTAAATGTTACGATCGCTAATGATCACAACATTTAGGGAGTTAAAAGGCACCACTCCTCGCTGTGACAGCCATGGCTCTGCATTTACTTAAGCTGAGTTCCCAGTGGCAATCGAATAGGCATTGCTCCTGTGGCCCCATGATCGCCATGGAAATTTATGTAAATTTTGCGAGAACCCCCTTCCCTACTATGATGTAATTGTCCATCAAATGTCTTAAAGGGGTTAATCATGGGCATCTAACTGCTGGGAACATTTATGTCCTATGAGAAACTTTTATCCACATTTCAAAATGAAATAGCAAGTCAGATGTCTGACCGCTGCACCATTCATTCTTTTTGGGTCTGCCAGAGAAAGCCAAGGTGAGCACTCAGCAGCTACATAAGGAATGGATGAAGCAGTACTCAGACTTGTCCCTCCATTCTAATGTGGATAAATGTCTCCAGCAGTCAAACCGTCAACCATTTATAAATTTTAACTTATCCTGTGGGTGGGTGATAATTTGTTTTCACTAGAGAATCCCTTTCAGTGCCACTGTGTAATAGTTTGTGACAAAATATGGAGGGGTTAAATTTTAATTAGTTAAAGGAAACCTGACAGCTTCCAAGCAGTGCTTTTCTTTTGTTTTCTGTTTAATTCATTTACATAAAATCATACAGTATGTTTAATTTTATCAGGAATATGAAATCAGTGGGTTAGTCATGGGGGCATTTTCTTACGTCAAACTAATTGTCCCACTAATCATGTTATTACCTCCTTGTGAGTGTAAGTAATGTGATTGGCGACAATGACGTTATCGCCTGCTCTATGCAAATCTCTGCAAATTTTTGCCTCCTTGACAATGCATACTGAAGCTGGGTGTATGCACTCTGTCTTTATCACCACATTATGAATGCCCAGGGAGTGGTGATGCAGGACACAGTCCAACATCATCCTTGAGCATGAGAAGTACATACACCTGGCTTCAGTGCACATAGTCAGGGAGGAAGCGATTTCTGAGTCCCAGCACACGCAGCAGGATCTTAGCTGTGTATAACAACTAATTCTTTCTTTGGTTAACACAAGCACAATGCCTGGCCCCATGTCATCCCTGTGACCTGACTCATCAGCAGATTGCAGGAAAGCACTTGCAGTCCAGACATACAGTTAACATATTTGAGCGAAGGGGTTAATATATGTTGTTGTACCCTTACACCTGTTATAACATATTATCCATGAATCATTGTGTCACCAATTTAAAATGATCATAACCACTAATCTTTGAGGTTAGACCACTTTATGGATTGTCGTGAAGCTCAGGACCCCTTTGTTTAGAATGTTGGGTGGATTCATTGAGGATAAGAAATAGTTGATGTCAAACAGCTAGCTTTTGAGAATACTTAGGGCTCTTTATCAGAAACATTTTTTTTATTGAAAGCCTGAATTCGTGTCTAAACCCGAGTACGCTTAAAAAAGTGACTAAAAGTGCCACAAAAATGTGTACTAGGATGCTTGTCATCTTGAAACCCTCTTCAACAGGAGAAGGGTCCCCTGAAACATTCCCCATCCCTCCGAGCCAGAAGGCCACAGCGAGGGACAGGGACAAGTAGCTTCCTCTAGCCAAAGCGGGAGGAGACCCAATCTTAGCCCCAGCATCTGCCCAAGTTCTCACCAAAGCAAGACACTGGGAGCCTAAGACTGTGCTCCCCTCCTGGAAGAGGGGAGCCAACAATGCTCTCCTCCCGAAAGAGGAGAGCCAGGGGGTTCAGGGGGGAGCGGAACCTGATGGCCACACACTCCCTCCCTAGACCTGTCAAGAAGGGAACCCGTGAGGGAACTGCATCCTAACAAAAGTCCTAGTAACAAGTGGACACACGTGAAAAAGGTGACACACAATGACAAATAAACAAAAATAAATAATGAAGGATTTTACAGTGTAATACAGATGGGACCTTCGACCGGGAATTTAAAATTTCCCATCCTAGCCAAAAGGCCCGGAATAAGGGTGTGTGCATGAAGAGAAGAAAGAAATAGAAGTGCTTGTGCAAATGTGCCGAATCTCAAGTGGGGTTCCCAATCCCAGTGAGTTAAGGCACCCCAGGGTCACCACTCCTGGGGCACTTCACACTTAAGGCTTTCAATCTTCCTCGGCTCAATGGCGTCAATCCTGGGGGTCATGTTTTCCACCAGATGACTATATGAGCCTAGCGTACTAACACGTGCTGAACCCCAGTGTGCATATTGTATCAATCACTAGGGCGGCCAAGGCCAGAGCCGCCTTTTTGAAAGATGCTACACTTGATCTTAGCCAAAAGGCTGAGAAGCGACATATAGCAGTTGAAGATGCTGATTAGTGATGAGCACAAGTGCTCGTTACCCGAGTTTGCCTAGGGTGCTCGATATCCAAGAAGTATCATTTCTCCTTGCGGAGATTAACATGCTAAGCCTGCCGAGATGAGGAGACTTAAAGCCACAATGCTCCTCTGGGAAATATGCAAACTGTCTCTTCAGAGAGGTAGCGGACAAGAACTCTAGTGCCACCTATTGGAAGTAGCAATCCTAAAAGTCAATGTTGACTCTTAATGAGCCTTGTCACATGACTTAGAATAAAAGCCAAACCAGAATCTCAATTTGCAGACACTGAGTTTCAGGGTAATGCCCCTCGTCAGTGCCAAGTGTAAGCTCTGTTTTGGCTGTGTGAAAGGTGTCTGACCGATATCTAAGAAGTATCATTTCTCTGAGGAGACTTAAAGTTGCAATGCTCTTTTGGGAAATATGCAAATGTTATCTTCAGATAGGAAGAGGACTAGAACTCTAGTGCCTCCTATTGGAAGTAGCAACCTAGGGTGATCGGGTATGTATCGAGTATCGTGGATGCTCGCGTGATACGTTCGAGTTAACGCGGCCGCATATTTTGCAGCTGTTAGATGGCCACAAAACATGCAGGGATTGCATGACAAACATTTGCAATCCCTGTCTAACAGCTGCAAAACATACTGGGGACTCAAGCATGTCACTTTTGCACCCACGATACTCAGTGGATACCCTAGCACCATAGGCAAACTCGAGTAACGAGTATTTGCGCTCGTCACTAATGCTTATTTAAAGACCTAAGTAGTCTCAACAGCTTGCTGATTGTCATAATTTAGGATGAGTGAATTCATTCTAAACTAATAAAATTCATTAAGAATTTCTTAATATTTCTAACAAATTAAATTTTGGGGACTTTGATTCATGTGAATCTAGCTTGCAGCAATTTTGCAGGACTTCCATTGGCTGAAAAGTGTTAGAAAACAGTTAGAAAATTATACACACCTAACCCCTTGCCTATCCCTGCTGCAGCAACTCCCTGCCATTTTTCTGCTTATGACAAAAAGACTGACTGGCACTTCCAAGCTAATGTGAACAGATGCAAACTAGGAGTAGCTAATTCCATATACAATAAACAAATAAACAAAAAAACTTGCACTCTGTATTGCTATAGCATGTCAATGTGAAATATATGAAATAAAATATGAAAAGCTTTACTGCTTCTGGATACTAGGAAAAAATGAGTAATTGCAGCAGGGTTCTACCTACTCATAAAATCAGACTTGGAAAAGAGGTATTCACATGTACCCAGGATTTCATACTTCAGTGTTAGAGAAGTATTCACACTAGACACGTTAGGACTCATCAGTTTTGAGACCACCTTGTCATTGGTAGATGGGCAAGCATGAATGAACCAAATTATGTGCTAAGCATCTCATTTTTTCCTACTATCCAGAAGCAGTATTGCTATTCACATAAGTTTGGAAGTGCCAGACAGAAACACTGCTCAAATGACACGGTAACATCATGGCAACTGCCCCTGGAAGCATTTCTCCCTCCTAGGTCACAGCTCTACACAATGTCGTCAGAGTTTCACACCATTTTTACAGGCACACCAAAAAGCATACAAAAACAAAAGCAAAATGGATTTTGCTGGGGAATATGTTAAGGAATATCCTTTCCAGATTAATGACTTGTATATAAGGCAAAATAATTAACTCGAAACAAAAATGTTCCTTCACCACTTGGGCTATGTTCACACACAGCGTTTTTGAGGCATTTTGCAACTTTAGCATTGTTTTCAACCAACACAAATGCATTCACTGGGAAATGTCATTGTAATATTTAACAACCCTAGCTGGCCATGTGGTGTGTGACACATAAGCAGACACATCTTGTTTCATTTATGAAGGAGGAACTCTTAAAGTCACAGAGCCTATTTTTACAGGGGCGTCAGGCAGCATTAATCTTCTTAAAGGGCCATTATTAAACAGTGGGTCTCCTATGCTGTTATTGCCTATGCAGTGAGTGGATGAGCTGCCAAGAATTATGACGCACCCCAATACCCCTTTCATTAGAGGTACAGGAGGGCTTCCTGAAAAAAATGTTGCATTGAATGCAAGGCCTGGCCTGCCACAAAGTGAAATGCACCCCAATAAGCTTTTGAAACCACGTACTGGAAGAGAACAGGAAAATCCACTTCACATTATACATTTTATACTCCCATACTCTTTTCTTATGCATTGACAGCAAGGCCTGCCCTGCTGCCAAGTCATATGTACCCCAATAACCCCAATTCCCCCTTGGAAGAAACATGGAGGAAGGCCTCATAAAAAAATGTCAAAAATGTCCCATTACAAAGGAGTGGGTCTCCTAAACTTGTAATGCCCATACACTAAATGTTTTGGCTGGCAAACATTTTCCCCTGTGTGGCACATCTCAACCTTTTTCATGACAAGTATTTTACGCCCAGCATAACCACCCACCCTTGTTAAGAATTCGACACTGGCTGTAGCAACACGGAACACATTAACTCTTGTGATCTAGTGGCGGTGGTTGTTGAGATGAGGAGGAAGGCCTCATTTAAAAATAAGCCCAATTTAAATGAGCGGGTCTCCTAGACTTGTAATGCCCATACACTAAGTGGCAAACATTTCCCCTGTAGGGTACACCTCAACCTTTTTCAGAACAAGTATTTTACGCCCAGCATAACCACCCACACTTGTTAAGAAATCGACCCTGGCTTGAGCAGCACGGAACACATTAACCCTGGTGATCTAGTGGTGGTGGATGATGACACATGGAGGAAGACCTGCTTTAAAAATAGGCCCAATTTAAAGGAGCGGGTCTTCTAGACTTGTAATGCCCATACACTAAGTGTATGGGCTGACAAAATTTTCCTCTTGGGGGGGTACATATTTTTTTAAATTTTCTGATGGGCATCATAACACCCTTGCCAAAAAAATAGAGTGGCTGGAGCATGATGGAATACGTTCACCCTGGTGTTCGAGTGGTGGTGGATGGTGAGGACGAGGAGAAGGAGGAAGAGGACACGTGTATACCAATGTGTGGGTGTGAAGAGGTGCATGGGAATACACCTCCCAAAAATACACTACATTGGAGGTTATGTTTCGCTGTCATCATATGGTGGTGTCGAGAAGTCTGGCCCAATCCATCCCTTGTTCATTTTTATGAGTCAGCCTGTCTGCAATTTCTGTTCACAGGCGAATGCTCTAATCTGTGATAATTCCATCGCCGGCACTAAAAACCCACTCTGATAAAACGCTAACGGCAGGGCAGGCCAGGACGTCTAAGGTGTAGAGAGCCAGTTCATGCCATGTGTCCAGCTTGGATACCCAATAATTAAAAGGCACAGAGGAATCATGGAGAACGTTGGTACGGTCAGCAAGGTACTCCCTCAGCATCTTAGAAAACATTCTATTCCTTGTGACATTACCCCGTGCCTCAGGGCCAGGGCGATGGAAGGGTCTGAGAAAACTGTACCAGAACTTTGCCAGTGTTCCTGTCATGCACGGTGAGGGAAAACCAAGTGTAACATAAAGGGAAATGGGGAAGGGGGCACAGACACTAAGGAAGGGATTTCGAGACCCCTAGGCTAGATCTAATCTCTCCGTAGAACTCCTACCGAGTCCCTATATTGGTTCCTCACTAGTGTTGAGCATTCCGATACCGCAAGTATCGGGTATCGGCCGATATTAGCGGTATCGGAATTCCGATACTGACTTCCGATACTTTTGTCATATCGGATACCGGAATCGGAATCGGAAGTTCCCATCATGCTATGAGCCTGCTTGCTTTGATTAAGCCAATGGGAATCCTCCGAAGAGTGGGCACATCCTGTTAGGCATGTAGGCATGTTAACTATTGGCATGGCTGTGCTTGGCTGCCGAAATGATGTCATGATGCACTATAAAAGCCACCGCAGCAGCCATTTCTGGTTCACTCTGCTGTGAATTCAGTTAGGGACAGGCTGCTGTAGAAGACTGTGAGGGACAGTTAGAAATAGCGATTCCACCAAACATCTAGTGCTTTACCCAGGCTACATAAACCACCACTGTAGCCTTCTTTGCCCTAGCAGCAGTGTTCACAGCTGTCTGCAAGGGCTGTGTGAGTGCAGCTCACGCTGTGGAGTGGGTCCTGCAGCCACGTCAGGTTGTAGGCTGCCCAGCGTGCCTCACTGCTGCCTCATACATCTTTTAATTTTTGAGCTGCATTTTTTACATAATTTCAATCTAGTGTGCTTCCATCCGTATCCATATACGTTGGTTGCAAACACTAGTAGTAGACAGCGGAGCCTTTCTGCAGCCTTTCAGTGCTAGTGTCCACTTTGCTGCACTGTTCACGGCTGTCTGAGAGGTCTCTGACTGTGTGTGAGTGCAGCTCACGCTGAGTAGTGTGTCCTGCAGCTACGTCTGGTTGTAGGACGCTCAGCGTGTCACTGCCTCACACATTTTTCTTTTATTGCAGCTCATTTTTTCTTCTATTAGTGTGCATCCATCCGTCTCCATCTACGGTGGTTGCAAACACTATATAGGAGTACACAGCGGAGCCTTTCTGCAGCCTGTCAGTGCCAGTGCCCACTTAGCTGCACTGTTCACGGCTGTCTGAGAGGTCTCTGACTGTGTGTGAGTGCAGCTCACGCAGAGTAGAGTGTCCTGCAGCTACGTCTGGTTGTAGGACGCTCAACGTGCGTCACTGCCTCACACATATTTGTCTTTGAGTGCAGCTCATTTTTTCTTCTCCTATTAGTGTGCATCCATCCGTATCCATCAACATTGGTTGGTTGCAAACACTATATAGGAGTAGATAGAGGAGCCTTTTTTTCTGGCTTGTGCCCTGCCGGCGCAGCCAGATTAGTATTACCCAATTTTTTGGG
Source organism: Dendrobates tinctorius (assembly GCF_039654945.1). Lineage (NCBI taxonomy): Eukaryota > Metazoa > Chordata > Amphibia > Anura > Dendrobatidae > Dendrobates > Dendrobates tinctorius. Next base: position 9,363,454 of record NW_027361910.1, on the reverse strand, counting down.
AGCCTCATCTTTTGCATTGTAGGTTACCTGCCTGCATTGTAATAGCTCCAAAAAGTTGGTGATACTATCAGTTTCAATTCTTTGTTCACATACTTTGAGTTTGTTTCCAACAAAGAAACCACAAAAAAAGTTCACCAAACACTACATTTGGAACTTGTGTAGGCCACATCAGCTCCTATTAAAGTGTAGTCCACACACACACACACTTCATAAAATTAGTGTTTCTTGTACCTGTAACCAGCTGTTCAGGAATAAGCACACTAAGGCCCCCCTTTGTACTTTTCTGCCTATCTTAAGCAGTCTGGCAAGATGAAGAAGGCAGGGAGTAAGGCGCGTGGGCGTGGGCGTGGAGTTTCAGCAGGGAGAGGACGTGGGGATTCTGCAGGGAGAGGACGTGGGGATTCTGCAGGTAGAGGACGTGGGGATTCTGGGCCTGCTGCGGGCACCAGTGGATCAGCATCCCCCAGTTTTAGCAGGCAACAGTCCTTTATGCGCAGCTTTGTAGGACCTCAACGTACCCCACTGCTGCGGGAGGAACAAATTGAAGCCGTTGTCGGATGGATGGCAGCTAACGCATCGACTTCAATTACTTCCACAGCCTCTCAGGACCAGAGCACCGAAGAGCAACCATCTGTCTCTTCACCACCTGCCAAAGTGCCCAGGCAGTCAGAGAGACATGGACAGGAGCCATCACAGTCTCTACTTCTGTTCTCGGAATCTGTTGGCTTGGAAAGAGGGGGCCAGCCAAGCAGCATTCCTGAATGTGAAGAAGAGGGAGTATGCAGTGATGCGCAACTTCTTTGTCCCTCTGAATCTGAAGAGGCGAGTGGGCCAGTGCCTATGGTCAGCACACCTCAGTACGCATCAGATGATGACGAGACTCAGTTGCCACTTTCTGGTGCGTACGGTGCTGGCGAGACAACCCCGGAGAAGCAGCTGTTTGAAGAGGGGAGGGAAGATGATGAGGTCCTTGACCCATCATGGCGTGAGGAACAGGAAGGTGGTGGGAGCAGCTCGGAGGAAGAGATTCCCCTACCGGCCAAAACAGGAGGCAGAGGGAGGGGGAAGACTTGGTTGCCTGTACCCTCCACTTCGGCACCCGTTAGGAGCATTCCTCATTCCAAAGGCAAAACGGGCACTCCCAAGACTTGCAGTGCGTGGTCCTTTTTTGACACAGTTGCAGATGACATTTGCTTTGTCAAATGCAAGCTGTGTCATCAGAAAGTCAAAAGAGGGAGAAATGTCAGCAACCTCAATACCACAAATATGTGGAAACATGTGCGCACCAAGCACGAGTTGGAGTTGCAGAGACACCCTGAAGACGTAGGCCAATGTACAGCACCACCTACCACCTCTTCAGTTCGTGTTGGGGCCTCTTCCTCCAGCTCACACACTGCTGGTTCGGCTTCCTCACAGGATCGCCAAGGAAGAACCTCTGCCACTGTTGTCCGGAGACCCTGTCAGATTCCACCCATAGCAGCACGTTCCCATCCATCACAGCCATCGGTAGCACAGGCATGGGATAAAAGGCGCCCTTACTCGGCAAACCATCCCCGAGCACAGTCTCTGAATGCTGGCATTGCCAAACTTCTGGCAGTTGAAATGCTGTCATTCAGGCTGGTGGACACTGACACCTTCCGGGACTTAATGGCATTGGCAGTCCCCCAATACAACGTGCCCAGCCGCTTTTATTTCAGCAGGCGAGCTGTCCCTGCCCTGCAGAAACATGTTGAGGGCAAAATAAAACATGCGCTACTAAACGCCGTTAGTAGCAAGGTCCACCTGACCACCGATGCGTGGACCAGTAACCATGGACAGGGACGATACCTTTCCCTCACTGCCCACTGGGTCAATGTTGTGGAGCCGGGTACAGATCTGGAGAGTGGCGCTGTACGTGTTCTTCCAACGCCACGGATTGCAGGACTCCAGTCTGTACACATAGACTCCTCCTCCTACTCAAGTTCCTCAGAAACAGCAGAGCAGGAGCCTGTTACGACCGATATGAGCACAGCCGTGGCCAAACGTCAACAGGCTGTACTCAAATTAATTTCTTTGGGGAATCGAAGCCACACAGCGCAGGAGCTCTGGAATGCTATCAAGCAGGAGAGCGATGTGTGGTTTGGGCCAGCGAATCTCCAGCCGGGCTTGGTAGTGTGTGACAATGGCCGAAATCTGGTGGCAGCTCTTGGCCTAGGCAACCTCACACACATCCCATGTCTGGCACATGTGCTTAACTTGGTCATGCAGAGCTTTCTGAGGGACTATCCGGATCTTGATGCACTGTTGCACAAGGTCCGCATAGAGTGCGCTCACTTGCGGCGTTCCAGCACGGCAAGATCGCGCCTCGCTGCTCTGCAGCGACGATTTGGCCTTCCGGAACATCGCATCATATGTGACCTACCCACCCGGTGGAATTCAACGTTACATATGTTGGAGCGGTTGTGTGAGCAGCAGGCAGCAGTCATGGAGTACCAGCTGCATCAGGCGCAAACAAGTCGCACTGTGCGCCGTTCACACTTCAGCACCATTGAGTGGGCCTCTATGAAGGACATCTGCCTCGTTTTGCGTGCCTTCGATGAATCCACGCGGATGGCGAGTGCAGATGATGCACTAGTCAGCATGACTGTCCCCCTTATCTGCCTGCTTCAACAAACACTGCAAGCACTAAGGGATGAGGTTTCGGAAGAGGTGGAGGATGAGGAGTCCCAAATGCCATCTGCTTCTGGACAGTCTGCGCTACGTGTTTCCTCACAAAGGCCTAGGCAGGGGACACTTTGTGAGGAGGATGAGGAGGAGTCGATGGAGGAGGAAGACATCTCTCCAGAGGAGGGAGGTACACAAACCTCTACTCAGTATGTACAGCGAGGGTGGGGTGATGCAGAGCAGGCCGAGGTCACGCCTCAAACAGGGGACAGCGGTTCTTTGACAGTTGGGAGTCTGCAGCACATGGTTGATTTCATGCTGCAGTGCCTGAGAAATGACCGCCGCATCGCCCACATTCTCGTCTCGGCTGATTATTGGGTGTACACCCTCCTAGATCCTCGCTACCGGGACAGCGTAGAAAGGCTCATACCAACGTTGAACCGGGAGCGTAAACTGCGGGAGTACGAAGAGTCACTGGTGCAGTCCATAATGTTTTCCATTCCACCCGACAGCATTGTTGCTAGTGCTTTACAAAGCAGCTCTGTGCGTCGAGGCAGTGGAGGAAACTCTGCACAAAGAGGGAGCAGAGGCAGCGCCGCAGCACAAGGCAAGACCACTATGGCCCAAATGTGGCAAAGTTTTGTGTGTCCACCACAATTGTCTACACCATCAGCGACGCCTCGAGTCAGCAGGAGGCAACGCTTCCGTCAGATGGTGTCAGACTACATGTCTTGCCCTGTCACTGTATTCCCAGATGGCTCTTCCCCCTTCAAGTTTTGGGTCTCTAAGCTGGATACATGGCCAGAGCTTAGCCAGTATGCATTGGAGGTGCTGGCTTGCCCTGCTGCCAGTGTAATATCGGAACGTGTCTTTAGTGCCGCAGGTGGTGTACTAACAGACCGTCGCACGCGACTATCTTCCGATAATGTTGACCGGCTGACTTTTCTGAAAATGAACAAGGCCTGGATCTCCAAAGACTTTGCCATTCCTCTTACAGACTAAATTAGTGGTTGGCAACTGTATCCAGGTCTGCTGGTGTGTTCATTTTTCTACCACCTGAACTATAATCCCTGTGCTTCAACACAGCCAGTTGTCGCTCAGATGTGTCGTCTGCACAGAGAAACACACTAGCTCCTGTGTTAGTGGGGTTCAGTGCTGTGTGGATGGCAAAGTCACCAGCTCCATCAACATTCAAACCACTACTGATTTTTAACCGTGCCCAACTTAGGTCTCTGGCTCCACTGTCTCTACTATTTCCCCTGGCCTCCAACCCCGCCATCTACATCTCTGAAGTGGCGTCAGCACAATCTACACTTGTTCCTGTGTTCCTGTGGCTCAGTCCCATCAGTTTATCCCCTGATGTGTGTCCGGCAAGGTCTCCTGCTCTGTCCACATTCCCATAACCAGTAGTGGGAATGAGGACAGAGCTGGCGAACTTGCCGGACAAACATCAGGGGATCAACAGACGGGACTGAGCACCAGTAACACAGGAACAAGTGTAGATTGTGCTGACGCCACTTCAGAGATGTAGCTGGCGGGGTTGGAGGCCAGGGTAAATAGTAGAGACAGTGGAGCCAGAGGCCTAAGTGGAGCATGGTTAGAATCAGTAGTAGTCAACAACCTCCATAAAAACCGCTGCCCATTGGCATCTGCATGAGGCATGCGTAATCCTGGGCTCCAACAGTGTCAGTTAGTGTTCAGAAGTGTCGTCTCCACAGAGCCAAACACATTTGTTCAAGTGTTAGTGGGGTTCAGCACTGCCAGCTGTTCCCCTGCTGTGGAGATGGCAAGTCTCCTGCTGCCTTCACCTGCCAAAAGCAACAGGCCCCAGCCTGCTCCTCGCCTAATCCTGGGCTCCAACAGCGTCAGTTGGTATTCAGAAGTGTCGTCTCCACAGAGCCAAACACATTCGTTCAAGTGTTAGTGGGGTTCAGCACTGCCAGCTGTTCCCCTGCTGTGGAGATGGCAAGTCTCCTGCTGCCTTCACCTGCCAAAAGCAACAGGCCCCAGCCTGCTCCTGACCTAATCCTGGGCTCCAACAGCGTCAGTTGGTGTTCAGAAGTGTCGTTTCCACAGAGCCAAACACATTCGTTCAAGTGTTAGTGGGGTTCAGCACTACCAGCTGTTCCCCTGCTGTGGAGATGGCAAGTCTCCTGCTGCCTACACCTGCCAAAATCCAGTAGGCCCCAGCCTGCTCCACGCCTGATCCTGGGCTCCAACAGCGTCAGTTGGTGTTCAGAAGTGTCATCTCCACAGAGCCAAACACATTCGTTCAAGTGTTAGTGGGGTTCAGCACTGCCAGCTGTTCCCCTGCTGTGGAGATGGCAAGTCTCCTGCTGCCTACACCTGCCAAAATCCAGTAGGCCCCAGCCTGCTCCACGCCTGATCCTGGGCTCCAACAGCGTCAGTTGGTGTTCAGAAGTGTCATCTCCACAGAGCCAAACACATTCGTTCAAGTGTTAGTGGGGTTCAGCACTGCCAGCTGTTCCCCTGCTGTGGAGATGGCAAGTCTCCTGCTGCCTTCACCTGCCAAAAGCAACAGGCCCCAGCCTGCTCCTGGCCTAATCCTGGGCTCCAACAGCGTCAGTTGGTGTTCAGAAGTGTCGTTTCCACAGAGCCAAACACATTCGTTCAAGTGTTAGTGGGGTTCAGCACTGCCAGCTGTTCCCCTGCTGTGGAGATGGCAAGTCTCCTGCTGCCTTCACCTGCCAAAAGCAACAGGCCCCAGCCTGCTCCTGGCCTAATCCTAGGCTCCAACAGCGTCAGTTGGTGTTCAGAAGTGTCGTCTCCACAGAGCCAAACACATTCGTTCAAGTGTTAGTGGGGTTCAGCACTGCCAGCTGTTCCCCTGCTGTGGAGATGGCAAGTCTCCTGCTGCCTTCACCTGCCAAAAGCAACAGGCCCCAGCCTGCTCCTGGCCTAATCCTGGGCTCCAGCAGCATCAGTTGGTGTTCAGAAGTGTCGTTTCCACAGAGCCAAACACATTCGTTCAAGTGTTAGTGGGGTTCAGCACTGCCAGCTGTTCCCCTGCTGTGGAGATGGCAAGTCTCCTGCTGCCTACACCTGCCAAAATCCAGTAGGCCCCAGCCTGCTCCACGCCTGATCCTGGGCTCCAACAGCGTCAGTTGGTGTTCAGAAGTGTCATCTTCACAGAGCTAAACACATTCGTTCAAGTGTTAGTAGGGTTCAGCACTGACAGCTGTTCCCCTGCTGTGGAAATGGCAAGTCTCCTGCTGCCTACACCTGCCAAAATCCAGTAGGCCCCAGCCTGCTCCACGCCTGATCCTGGGCTCCAACAGCGTCAGTTGGTGTTCAGAAGTGTCATCTCCACAGAGCCAAACACATTCGTTCAAGTGTTAGTGGGGTTCAGCACTGCCAGCTGTTCCCCTGCTGTGGAGATGGTAAGTCTCCTGCTGCCTTCACCTGCCAAAAGCAACAGGCCCCAGCCTGCTCCTGGCCTAATCCTGGGCTCCAACAGCGTCAGTTGGTGTTCAGAAGTGTCGTTTCCACAGAGCCAAACACATTCGTTCAAGTGTTAGTGGGGTTCAGCACTGCCAGCTGTTCCCCTGCTGTGGAGATGGTAAGTCTCCTGCTGCCTTCACCTGCCAAAAGCAACAGGCCCCAGGCTGCTCCTCGCCTAATCCTGGGCTCCAACAGCATCAGTTGGTGTTCAGAAGTGTCGTCTCCACAGAGCCAAACACATTCGTTCAAGTGTTAGTGGGGTTCAGCACTGCCAGCTGTTCCCCTGCTGTGGAGATGGCAAGTCTCCTGCTGCCTTCACCTGCCAAAAGCAACAGGCCCCAGCCTGCTCCTGGCCTAATCCTGGGCTCCAACAGCGTCAGTTGGTGTTCAGAAGTGTCGTTTCCACAGAGCCAAACACATTCGTTCAAGTGTTAGTGGGGTTCAGCACTGCCAGCTGTTCCCCTGCTGTGGAGATGGCAAGTCTCCTGCTGCCTTCACCTGCCAAAAGCAACAGGCCCCTGGCTGCTCCTCGCCTAATCCTGGGCTCCAACAGCGTCAGTTGGTGTTCAGAAGTGTCGTCTCCACAGAGCCAAACACATTCGTTCAAGTGTTAGTGGGGTTCAGCACTGCCAGCTGCCAACTAGTTATGGGAATGTGGACAGAGCAGGCGACATTGCCGGACACACATCAGGGGATTAACTGACCGGACTGAACACCTGTAACACAGGAACAAGTGTGGATTGTGCAGACGCCACTTCGGAGCTGTAACTGGCGGGGTTGGAGGACAGGGGAAATACGAATATCAGTGAAGCCACAGGCCTAAGTGGAGCTTGGTTAAAATTAGTAGAAGTCTACAACCGATCTTAAAATTTCTTCAATGCAGCCTCAGCCTGCTCCGTGCTTGTCCCTGGGCTTCAACACAGCCAGTTGTTGCTCGGAAGTGCCGTCTTCACAGAGTAAAACACTAGCTCCTGTGTTTGTGGGGTTCAGTAACGTCAGCTGTTCCCCTGCTGTTTTGATGGCAATCTGTCCTGCTGCCTCCCAATTGACAGCACATCAGGCCTCAGCCTGCTAAGTGCTTGTCCCTGGGCTCCAACATCGCCAGTTGCTGCTCATAACTGACTTTGGCACGGGTACTCCCTCCTGCCCAGCTTGGTTCCAGCCCTGCCTGCTGTTTCCGGGAAGTGTCAATGTCAGTTTGCCACCCCAAGTTGCCATGTCGTGTTGCGGTTGGGTTAGCCGAGGCTAGGGTGCCAGCAGTTTAGGTGATTCCTATGTGGACTGTGGGTTCTGGTAAGAAAGGCTTGTTCCGTAGTGCCAGTAGGACAAGCACCCCCTGTAGGACTGTGTGATTCGGTAACTGCGGCCAGCTTGCGGCATGCCAACTTTGCTTTTCAGGGGTAACTTCAGCTGCCCCTCCGGGTTCCAGCACCGTCAGCTGGTTCTCGTCAGAGCCTTTGGCCTTGGTGCCTCCATCTCGGTATCCGAGTTCCGGCAACGTCTGCTGGTCCTTGGTAGTGCTTTGTAGCACAGGTACCTCCTGCTTAGTAACCGGGTTCCAGCACCGTCAGCTGGTCCTCGGTTGTGCCATTGGCTCTTATTCCTTCTGCTGCCCCTCCGGGTGCCAGCACTGTCAGCTGGTCCTCGCTATTTCCATTTGCTCTTGCAGCTTATGCTACCCATCCGGGTTCCAGCACCGTCAGCTGGTTCTCGGCAAAGCCTTTGGCCTAGGTGCCTCCATCTCGGTATCCGAGTTCCGGCTACGTCTGCTGGTCCTTGGTAGTGCTTTGTAGCACAGGTACCTCCTGCTTAGTAACCGGGTTCCAGCACCATCAGCTGGTCCTCGGTTGTGCCATTGGCTCTTATTCCTTCTGCTGCCCCTCCGGGTGCCAGCACTGTCAGCTGGTCCTCGCTATTTCCATTTGCTCTTGCAGCTTATGCTACCCCTCCGGGTTCCAGCACTGTCAGCTGGTTCTCGTCAGAGCCTTTGGCCTAGGTGCCTCCATCTCGGTATCCGAGTTCCGGCAACATCTGCTGGTCCTTGGTAGTGCTTTGTAGCACAGGTACCTCCTGCTTAGTAACCGGGTTCCAGCACCGTCAGCTGGTCCTCGGTTGTGCCATTGGCTCTTATTCCTTCTGCTGCCCCTCCGGGTGCCAGCACTGTCAGCTGGTCCTCGCTATTTCCATTTGCTCTTGCAGCTTATGCTACCCATCCGGGTTCCAGCACCGTCAGCTGGTTCTCGGCAAAGCCTTTGGCCTAGGTGCCTCCATCTCGGTATCCGAGTTCCGGCAACGTCTGCTGGTCCTTAGTAGTGCTTTGTAGCACAGGTACCTCCTGCTTAGTAACCGGGTTCCAGCACCATCAGCTGGTCCTCGGTTGTGCCATTGGCTCTTATTCCTTCTGCTGCCCCTCCGGGTGCCAGCACTGTCAGCTGGTCCTCGCTATTTCCATTTGCTCTTGCAGCTTATGCTACCGCTCCGGGTTCCAGCACCGTCAGCTGGTTCTCGTCAGAGCCTTTGGCCTAGGTGCCTCCATCTCGGTATCCGAGTTCCGGCAACGTCTGCTGGTCCTTGGTAGTGCTTTGTAGCACAGGTACCTCCTGCTTAGTAACCGGGTTCCAGCACCGTCAGCTGGTCCTCGGTAGTGCCATTGGCTCTTGTTCCTTCTGCTGCCCCTCCGGGTGCCAGTACCGTCAGCTGGTTCAAGAGGACAAAGAACAGGAAGACAACCACCAAGATGCAGAACAACAAGAGAGAGAAGACAAAGAAGCATAAAAAAACAAAGCAGAAGAACATTAAGCATAAGACTAATACTCTGAGCAAATGATATTATCTTATTTATAAGCAGAAGAAGACTAAGAAGTGTATGGGGGTGAGTCCGTTCCTCCTCGTGGTGCCCCTGGAAAAGGCCTGCTGCTGCAGGCCAAACTGAACGCGGACAAATCCTGTTGTAAATCTTTTGTGACAGGCAGAACGGAAGGTGTAAACTTCTAACTTTTCTAGATAACAACTACAGGAATGCCTGACACAAACAAGAATATGATGAAGAATAGGAAGAAGATGAAGAAGTTGAATATGTAGAATAATAATTGTTGAATAAGAAGAATATGAAGAATGTAAGAAAAGGAAGAAGAAGAAGAATGTAAAAAAAGGAAGTAGAAGAATTTAAAAAAAGGAAGAAGAAGAATGTAAAAAAAGGAATAAGAAGAAGAATGTAAAAAAGGAAGTAGAAGAATGTAAAAAAAGGAAGAAGAAGAAGAATGTAAAAAAAGGAATAAGAAGAAGAAGAAGAAGGTAAAAAAAGGAAGAAGAATAAGAAAGAAGAAGAAAGAAGAAAGAAGAAGAAGACATACATGTCTGGCAAAATATAAATGAGGCTAACATAGTCAATATCTTTGTAACTCCTAACGTCTTTAAAAAAAAAGTTTAATTCCTGCTATTCCATTTGATTGGGCTAAACCTCTATGGCTTTAATGTCTCCTCCACCTCCCACAATACATTCTACATTATTCTTAGTTGTTTTTCTTCATGTAGAATTAACCTACAAGGAAAGAAAGGTTTTTTTTTAATTCCGATATTTTGGCCCCATTGACTTGCATTGGTTCCTGGTATCGGAATCGGTGATACCGATACTTTTTTTTAAGATCGGCCGATCCATTCCGATATTTTCAAGTATCGGCTGGTATCGCTCAACTCTATTCCTCACCAATTGCCGAGCCGGAACCTGAGGCCCTGAATCTCCCTGGGGCCTAGTCCTGAATAGGCAACGGGATCGAGATGTGCGCTAGGCAGTCTCCGCTAAACTAAAAACGGGCTCCAACAGCGTCAGTTGGTGTTCAGAAGTGTCATCTCCACAGAGCCAAACACATTCGTTCAAGTGTTAGTGGGGTTCAGCACTGCCAGCTGTTCCCCTGCTGTGGAGATGGCAAGTCTCCTGCTGCCTACACCTGCCAAAATCCAGTAGGCCCCAGCCTGCTCCACGCCTGATCCTGGGCTCCAACAGCGTCAGTTGGTGTTCAGAAGTGTCATCTCCACAGAGCCAAACACATTCGTTCAAGTGTTAGTGGGGTTCAGCACTGCCAGCTGTTCCCCTGCTGTGGAGATGGCAAGTCTCCTGCTGCCTTCACCTGCCAAAAGCAACAGGCCCCAGCCTGCTCCTGGCCTAATCCTGGGCTCCAACAGCGTCAGTTGGTGTTCAGAAGTGTCGTTTCCACAGAGCCAAACACATTCGTTCAAGTGTTAGTGGGGTTCAGCACTGCCAGCTGTTCCCCTGCTGTGGAGATGGCAAGTCTCCTGCTGCCTTCACCTGCCAAAAGCAACAGGCCCCAGCCTGCTCCTGGCCTAATCCTAGGCTCCAACAGCGTCAGTTGGTGTTCAGAAGTGTCGTCTCCACAGAGCCAAACACATTCGTTCAAGTGTTAGTGGGGTTCAGCACTGCCAGCTGTTCCCCTGCTGTGGAGATGGCAAGTCTCCTGCTGCCTTCACCTGCCAAAAGCAACAGGCCCCAGCCTGCTCCTGGCCTAATCCTGGGCTCCAGCAGCATCAGTTGGTGTTCAGAAGTGTCGTTTCCACAGAGCCAAACACATTCGTTCAAGTGTTAGTGGGGTTCAGCACTGCCAGCTGTTCCCCTGCTGTGGAGATGGCAAGTCTCCTGCTGCCTACACCTGCCAAAATCCAGTAGGCCCCAGCCTGCTCCACGCCTGATCCTGGGCTCCAACAGCGTCAGTTGGTGTTCAGAAGTGTCATCTTCACAGAGCTAAACACATTCGTTCAAGTGTTAGTAGGGTTCAGCACTGACAGCTGTTCCCCTGCTGTGGAAATGGCAAGTCTCCTGCTGCCTACACCTGCCAAAATCCAGTAGGCCCCAGCCTGCTCCACGCCTGATCCTGGGCTCCAACAGCGTCAGTTGGTGTTCAGAAGTGTCATCTCCACAGAGCCAAACACATTCGTTCAAGTGTTAGTGGGGTTCAGCACTGCCAGCTGTTCCCCTGCTGTGGAGATGGTAAGTCTCCTGCTGCCTTCACCTGCCAAAAGCAACAGGCCCCAGCCTGCTCCTGGCCTAATCCTGGGCTCCAACAGCGTCAGTTGGTGTTCAGAAGTGTCGTTTCCACAGAGCCAAACACATTCGTTCAAGTGTTAGTGGGGTTCAGCACTGCCAGCTGTTCCCCTGCTGTGGAGATGGTAAGTCTCCTGCTGCCTTCACCTGCCAAAAGCAACAGGCCCCAGGCTGCTCCTCGCCTAATCCTGGGCTCCAACAGCATCAGTTGGTGTTCAGAAGTGTCGTCTCCACAGAGCCAAACACATTCGTTCAAGTGTTAGTGGGGTTCAGCACTGCCAGCTGTTCCCCTGCTGTGGAGATGGCAAGTCTCCTGCTGCCTTCACCTGCCAAAAGCAACAGGCCCCAGCCTGCTCCTGGCCTAATCCTGGGCTCCAACAGCGTCAGTTGGTGTTCAGAAGTGTCGTTTCCACAGAGCCAAACACATTCGTTCAAGTGTTAGTGGGGTTCAGCACTGCCAGCTGTTCCCCTGCTGTGGAGATGGCAAGTCTCCTGCTGCCTTCACCTGCCAAAAGCAACAGGCCCCTGGCTGCTCCTCGCCTAATCCTGGGCTCCAACAGCGTCAGTTGGTGTTCAGAAGTGTCGTCTCCACAGAGCCAAACACATTCGTTCAAGTGTTAGTGGGGTTCAGCACTGCCAGCTGCCAACTAGTTATGGGAATGTGGACAGAGCAGGCGACATTGCCGGACACACATCAGGGGATTAACTGACCGGACTGAACACCTGTAACACAGGAACAAGTGTGGATTGTGCAGACGCCACTTCGGAGCTGTAACTGGCGGGGTTGGAGGACAGGGGAAATACGAATATCAGTGAAGCCACAGGCCTAAGTGGAGCTTGGTTAAAATTAGTAGAAGTCTACAACCGATCTTAAAATTTCTTCAATGCAGCCTCAGCCTGCTCCGTGCTTGTCCCTGGGCTTCAACACAGCCAGTTGTTGCTCGGAAGTGCCGTCTTCACAGAGTAAAACACTAGCTCCTGTGTTTGTGGGGTTCAGTAACGTCAGCTGTTCCCCTGCTGTTTTGATGGCAATCTGTCCTGCTGCCTCCCAATTGACAGCACATCAGGCCTCAGCCTGCTAAGTGCTTGTCCCTGGGCTCCAACATCGCCAGTTGCTGCTCATAACTGACTTTGGCACGGGTACTCCCTCCTGCCCAGCTTGGTTCCAGCCCTGCCTGCTGTTTCCGGGAAGTGTCAATGTCAGTTTGCCACCCCAAGTTGCCATGTCGTGTTGCGGTTGGGTTAGCCGAGGCTAGGGTGCCAGCAGTTTAGGTGATTCCTATGTGGACTGTGGGTTCTGGTAAGAAAGGCTTGTTCCGTAGTGCCAGTAGGACAAGCACCCCCTGTAGGACTGTGTGATTCGGTAACTGCGGCCAGCTTGCGGCATGCCAACTTTGCTTTTCAGGGGTAACTTCAGCTGCCCCTCCGGGTTCCAGCACCGTCAGCTGGTTCTCGTCAGAGCCTTTGGCCTTGGTGCCTCCATCTCGGTATCCGAGTTCCGGCAACGTCTGCTGGTCCTTGGTAGTGCTTTGTAGCACAGGTACCTCCTGCTTAGTAACCGGGTTCCAGCACCGTCAGCTGGTCCTCGGTTGTGCCATTGGCTCTTATTCCTTCTGCTGCCCCTCCGGGTGCCAGCACTGTCAGCTGGTCCTCGCTATTTCCATTTGCTCTTGCAGCTTATGCTACCCATCCGGGTTCCAGCACCGTCAGCTGGTTCTCGGCAAAGCCTTTGGCCTAGGTGCCTCCATCTCGGTATCCGAGTTCCGGCAACGTCTGCTGGTCCTTGGTAGTGCTTTGTAGCACAGGTACCTCCTGCTTAGTAACCGGGTTCCAGCACCATCAGCTGGTCCTCGGTTGTGCCATTGGCTCTTATTCCTTCTGCTGCCCCTCCGGGTGCCAGCACTGTCAGCTGGTCCTCGCTATTTCCATTTGCTCTTGCAGCTTATGCTACCCCTCCGGGTTCCAGCACTGTCAGCTGGTTCTCGTCAGAGCCTTTGGCCTAGGTGCCTCCATCTCGGTATCCGAGTTCCGGCAACATCTGCTGGTCCTTGGTAGTGCTTTGTAGCACAGGTACCTCCTGCTTAGTAACCGGGTTCCAGCACCGTCAGCTGGTCCTCGGTTGTGCCATTGGCTCTTATTCCTTCTGCTGCCCCTCCGGGTGCCAGCACTGTCAGCTGGTCCTCGCTATTTCCATTTGCTCTTGCAGCTTATGCTACCCATCCGGGTTCCAGCACCGTCAGCTGGTTCTCGGCAAAGCCTTTGGCCTAGGTGCCTCCATCTCGGTATCCGAGTTCCGGCAACGTCTGCTGGTCCTTAGTAGTGCTTTGTAGCACAGGTACCTCCTGCTTAGTAACCGGGTTCCAGCACCATCAGCTGGTCCTCGGTTGTGCCATTGGCTCTTATTCCTTCTGCTGCCCCTCCGGGTGCCAGCACTGTCAGCTGGTCCTCGCTATTTCCATTTGCTCTTGCAGCTTATGCTACCGCTCCGGGTTCCAGCACCGTCAGCTGGTTCTCGTCAGAGCCTTTGGCCTAGGTGCCTCCATCTCGGTATCCGAGTTCCGGCAACGTCTGCTGGTCCTTGGTAGTGCTTTGTAGCACAGGTACCTCCTGCTTAGTAACCGGGTTCCAGCACCGTCAGCTGGTCCTCGGTAGTGCCATTGGCTCTTGTTCCTTCTGCTGCCCCTCCGGGTGCCAGTACCGTCAGCTGGTTCAAGAGGACAAAGAACAGGAAGACAACCACCAAGATGCAGAACAACAAGAGAGAGAAGACAAAGAAGCATAAAAAAACAAAGCAGAAGAACATTAAGCATAAGACTAATACTCTGAGCAAATGATATTATCTTATTTATAAGCAGAAGAAGACTAAGAAGTGTATGGGGGTGAGTCCGTTCCTCCTCGTGGTGCCCCTGGAAAAGGCCTGCTGCTGCAGGCCAAACTGAACGCGGACAAATCCTGTTGTAAATCTTTTGTGACAGGCAGAACGGAAGGTGTAAACTTCTAACTTTTCTAGATAACAACTACAGGAATGCCTGACACAAACAAGAATATGATGAAGAATAGGAAGAAGATGAAGAAGTTGAATATGTAGAATAATAATTGTTGAATAAGAAGAATATGAAGAATGTAAGAAAAGGAAGAAGAAGAAGAATGTAAAAAAAGGAAGTAGAAGAATTTAAAAAAAGGAAGAAGAAGAAGAATGTAAAAAAAGGAATAAGAAGAAGAATGTAAAAAAGGAAGTAGAAGAATGTAAAAAAAGGAAGAAGAAGAAGAATGTAAAAAAAGGAATAAGAAGAAGAAGAAGAAGGTAAAAAAAGGAAGAAGAATAAGAAAGAAGAAGAAAGAAGAAAGAAGAAGAAGACATACATGTCTGGCAAAATATAAATGAGGCTAACATAGTCAATATCTTTGTAACTCCTAACGTCTTTAAAAAAAAAGTTTAATTCCTGCTATTCCATTTGATTGGGCTAAACCTCTATGGCTTTAATGTCTCCTCCACCTCCCACAATACATTCTACATTATTCTTAGTTGTTTTTCTTCATGTAGAATTAACCTACAAGGAAAGAAAGGTTTTTTTTTAATTCCGATATTTTGGCCCCATTGACTTGCATTGGTTCCTGGTATCGGAATCGGTGATACCGATACTTTTTTTTAAGATCGGCCGATCCATTCCGATATTTTCAAGTATCGGCTGGTATCGCTCAACTCTATTCCTCACCAATTGCCGAGCCGGAACCTGAGGCCCTGAATCTCCCTGGGGCCTAGTCCTGAATAGGCAACGGGATCGAGATGTGCGCTAGGCAGTCTCCGCTAAACTAAAAACGGTAAGGTGAGACAAACAGGGGAACACTTAGCTGAATCGCCAGATACGGATACCAGAAGAGGGATTCCAGACACTAAACTGGAGCACTCTGAGACGGTCCAACACTCTAGCAAGCAGAAGTGGAAATGAAGCTATTACCCACACTGGGTCACAGCTGAGCCACTAACTAAATAGATCCAAACTTCTCATGGCAGGAGGAGGTCGACGCTGGGTCCTAGAGGCAGATGGTTCAGAGAGCAGTCTGTATGGACAGGCGCTCAGACCTTCTGAGGCCTGATGCAGGATGATAGCCTGTCACCTCCGAAGCACTCATAACAGTTCCCCTGCCTCTGCTGGATTAGAGTTGTGTCTTTCTCACCTGTACTCCTTGGTTTTCCAACAAACTGTTATGTCTGCCGCCAGCGTTTTGACATGGGAATTTTTTTAATAATTCTGCAACAATGGCCCTCTGGTACTGCACCATTTTAGTACACCTGTCTGCCTCTGGAATAAGAGATTGAAAGTTCTCCTTGTAGCATGGGTCTAAAAGTGTCACTACCCAGTAATGACTGCTACCCAATATTTTTACAATACGAGGGTCACGGGAAAGGCAGCGCAACATAAAGTCAGCCATGCAAGCCAGACTGGTAACATGCAAGCCTTCCGTGTCCTTACCAACAGGATGACTGACCAAGGTGTCCTCCTCCTCGTCTTCAGGCCATCCACGCTGAACAGATGGTATGACAGTTGTGGTTGCAGTACCGTCTTTAGCAAATGAAATAGCTCCTTTTCTTCCTCCTCCTCCTCTTCCTCAGTGTCAACCAATCCACGTTGGAATGACATGAGGATGGGATGTGTGCATTCACCCTGCATGGTTCCTTGCTCCTTGTTCCCATGCTCTGCCTGCAATGCATCCTCTTTCATTGTGAGCAGAGCTTTTCAGAATGCAGAGGTGCGTGATGGTGATGTTAACTATGGCATCATCGCCGCTCACCATCTTGGTGGACTCCTCAAAGTTTTGGAGGATGTTACATATGTCTCACATCCATGTCCACTCCTGAGGTCTTATGTGTGGAGTCACACCTGAATAACGACGGGCTTGTTGATGCTAGTATTCAACAACTTCCCTCTTCTGCTCACAAATCCTTTCCAACATATGCAGTGTAGAGTTCCAATGGGTGGGGACATCACACACCAGTTGGTGAGCCAGAATCTGAAATCGCTGCTGAAGCACAGCAAGGGCAGCTGAAGCTGTAGCTGGCTTTCTAAAATCGGGACACAGGCAGCGTACCTTCACCAGCAGATCCGGCAGCTCCGAGTAGCTTATTAGAATATGTTGAAGAACGAGGTTAAGATTCAGATTAAGATTCAGCGGTGTCAGCCACTCATCTGCCTGATGTTTCAGAGCTGTCAACAATTCTTTAGCATTGTGTGGTTTGTCACCTAAGCAAATTAGCTTCAGCACTGCCTGTTACGTTACCGTTTGCCTTTGGCAGTGCTGCAGTGCTTCCAGCTTGTGACTGATGTGCACTTTTCGGAGATGGAGGCTGAAGAGGAGGACGAGGAGGGGGTGCAGGAGCTGCACACAGTTCGGGCAACTCTGACTGATATAGGGCCCACAATCCTTGGCGTCGGGAGGACGTGTTCCATCCCAAGGTCTGACTGGGTCCTGACTTCCACTATGTTAACCCAGTGTGCCGTCAGCGAGATGTACTGTCCCTGGCCCCAAGCATATGTCCACGTGTCCGTTGTTAGGTGTACTTTCCCAGTAACTGCATGGTTGAAGGCATGGGTAATGTTGTGGGACACATGCTTGTGTAATGACGGGACGGCACAGCAGGAGATATAGTGGCGGCTGGGGACGGAGTACCTTGGGATGGCCATCAGGTTGCAGGAAGCTTCCGTCTCCACGAGCCTAAAACCTAAAAAGCAACATTTCAAGTGCAAGCAGACAATAAACGTGTGAATTTAGTACTGTGGCCTGTGCGGCATTGGCTGTGTATTTCTGCTTACTTTCCAATGACTGGGGTATGGACTGAAGGCTGCCCTGGGACAAGGACATGGACATGCTTGATGATGGTGCTATTTGACTGTGGGCAACGGCAGGTGCAGGGCAGGAGGCATCTTCGCATGTACCGTGGATAGGGGATTGGCTTGCACGCACAACAGTGGAAGAAGCAGTGGTGTCACCCGCAGACACTGTTCCTGGGGCCTGGGGTTGGACCCACAAAGTTGGGTGCTTTGCCTCTGTGTGCCTGATCATGCTGGTGGTGGTAAGGCTTGTAGTTTTGCTACCCCTGCTGATGCTGGCATGACAGGTGTTGCAAATGGCCTATTTGGGGTTATTGGCAGTTTCTTTAAAAAAATAACTAGACTCGGGAAGACCTAACAGTTGGAACGGCAACTTTTGTCATGTTGGTGTTACGGGGAATGGTTGGCCGCCTTCTGTCTGCAGCCACCACACTTCTTCTTCCTGCCTGAAGGGGTGCTATGCCTCCCTCCCCCTGTGTGCTGCTGTCCTTGCTCTACATGTCCTCCTGCCAGGTTGGGTCAGTTACTGTCTTCCACTTCCGCACTTTGGTCCTCCTCCTGACTTTCCGTCAATTGTGTCTCATCATCGTCCACCTCTTGTGACCCTGGCTGCTAAATATTTTTGCATTGCTACATGAAATGTTATCTTTCCCCACTTCAAGTGGACCAGGCGAGAGGCACGAATCTATAAATGGAAAACTGAACAGCACTTTGGAGTGTCTGATTGTGGGATCAGTTGTCTCAGGGCACTCATCATGGTGGGAGGAAGGAGGATCAGGGTGAGGAATATGCGGTCCAGAATCATGGTTACTCAGACTTGACAGTGTGGAAGACAGGGTGGTGGTGGATAAGTAACTGGAAGTCTTATGCGCTATCCAACCAACAAACTTTTCACACTGCTCTGCCTTTAATAGTGCTGTCTTGCCACAGTCCCCTAGGACTTTGGACACTAAGGTCCAGCGAGAAGATGTTGGTGTTTTTGGTGGCCCAATTTCAGCTTGCCCATGGCCTCGGCCTCGGCATGCACCATCACCATCACGTCCACTTCCTCGTCCCTTGCCACAAGCCTTGCCTGTTGTGAGTTCATTTTCCCCTTCACCGTCGATGTCTGATGAACTCCCTCTTCTGGTGAAGGAAGGTAGTGAGGCTGATTACCAAACACCTGATCTGGTAGATGATGACTGGGTAACAGGAAATTCTGACTGGATATAAGGCAGCCGACGCCCTTCTGAGTCGCTGGTGATTTTTCTGCTGGATTCTTGGAGACCAGTCTGATTCCTGCTTCCCAAAGATAAGTTTTTGCTCTGCTATTGAACTTATTAGTTTTGTTTTGTTGACCTTGTTTTTTGGAGTTCAGCCATCCCCGGTCTGGGGTGTGCTGAGTTCCATTTTTGTCTCTGATCAGTTTGTCTCTTTGCTCTGTCTTCAGAATTTACCTGAGTGCTGATATAGTCTTTTTGAAGTCCTAGCGACTTCAGGGCCTGTTTTTTCTATCAGACGGTTGGGACATTTTTTGGTAGGGTTTTTTACGGATTGCAGACAGCAGCTTTTCTATCCTGTCCTTTTTAGTTAGCTTGGGCCCCATCGTTTGCTCAACCTATCTTTCTATCTGTGTTAGTGTTTTCATCTTGCTTCACCATCATTATATGTTGGGGGCGGCCTATTGCTTTGGGGGTCTGCTCTGGGGCAGTTTAGATTTCCCCTTTCTTTCTTTAGGCCTATTTAGTTCTCCGGCTGTGTTCGAGGGGTCTAGGGCATCGTAGGAACCCCCCATGGCTACTGTTAGTTGTTGTGGATAGGATCAGGGGTCTGCAATCCGATAGCTTCCAACCTCTCCGGTTTTCTGGACTTAGCTTGTATTTTTGTTTTCGCCTCCTACGGTGACTCATTGATAACAGAATCACCAGCCATACCACAGATCCTAGGGTACTCAATAGCAGGAGAGAATTGTAAAAAAAAAAGAGTTTGTCAGAATTTTTTTTTGTGTATATTTTTTCCTCTATGTCTCTGAGGCCGTTGTAGGGATTTTTTTTTTCTTTCTCAATGGAGATGAAGCAATTGTCTGATCGTGTGGAGCAGCTCACTGCTGAAGTGCGGGGAATTTCTGCCTATCTTTCTCATTCCCATGCTGCTGAACCAAAGATCCCTACTCCTGATGCGTTTTTTGGGGATCGGTCTAAATTTTTTAATTTTAAGAATAATTGTAAATTATTTTTTGCCTTGAAGTTTAACTCGTCGGGGAGCTCCGCGCAGCAGGTTAAACTTGTCATCTCTTTGCTGTGCGGCGATCCCCAGGATTGGGCATTTTCTTTGAAACCTGATGATCCTATTCTTACTAATGTGAACACATTTTTTCAAGCCTTGGGGTTGTTGTATGATGAACCTAATGCTATTGATCAGGCTGAAAAGGCCCTGTTGGCATTGAGCCAGGGTCAGGATTCTGAAGAGTTGTACTGTCAAAAATTCCAAAAGTGGGCGGTCCTTACTACCTGGAATGATGGTGCTTTAATAATAATAATAATAATATTTATTTTTATATAGCGCTAACATATTCCGCAGCGCTTTACAGTTTGCACACATTTTTCATCACTGTCCCCGATGGGGCTCACAATCTAAATTCCCTATCAGTATGTCTTTGGAGTGCCTTGGCAGCTCTCTTTCGGAAGGGTTTGTCAGAAACCGTAAAAGTTACTATGGTTGGATTTCCTGTTCCCTCTGGTCTTGACGATTCTATGTCATTAGCCGTTCAGGTTGATCGGCGTTTGCATGAACGCAAAACCGCACGAGAGGTGTTGCCACCTGTTGAACAAATGTCTGAATCAATGCAATGTGATAGAGTTTTGTCTAGGGCGCAACGTCAGGAGTTCAGAAGGCGTAATAAGCTGTGTTTCTTCTGTGGTCATGCCTCGCATATTATTTCTGTCTGCCCTAAACGAGAGAAACGTTTTGCACACACATTTGCTGTGGGTGGTGTTCAACATAAGTTTCTTCTGGCAATTACTCTGATCTGCTCCCTGTCCACATTTTCCGCTAAGGCTTTTGTGGATTCGGGAGCAGCTCTGAACCTGATGGACTTGGATTTTGCTAAACGTTGTGGATTTCCGATGACACCTCTGCGGATGCCTATCCCTTTGAGGGGTATTGATGCTACTCCTTTGGCGAAGAATAAACCTCAGCTTTGGACCCAGGTGGTAATGCGGGTCGCCCAGACCATCAAGAGAATTGCAGATTTTTGGTGTTACATAATTTGCATGATACCATTGTTCTGGGGTCTCCCTGGTTGCAAATCCATAATCCAGTTTTGGATTGGAAATCTGTGTCTGTGGTGAGTTGGGGTTGTCGGTGTGCCCTTAGTGATGCTCCTGTTTTCTCCACCTCTCCCCAGTCGCATGATGTTCCTGACTATTTGGCTGATTATTATGATGTATTTAGTGAGAATGAGTCTGCGTCTTTGCCTCCTCATAGGAGTTATGACTGTGCAATTAAGCTGAGCCCTGGTTGTAAATTTCCCAAGGGTCGACTTTTCAATTTATCTGTACCCGAGCACGAGGCTATGCAATCCTGTATTAAGGAGTCGTTGGAGAAGGGTCATATTAGACCATCCTCTTCACCCTTAGGTGCTGGGTTTTTTTTTTTGTGGCTAAGAAAGATGGGTCAATAAGGCCTTGTATTGACTATCGTTCCATCAACAAAATTACTGTTAAATATCAGTATCCGTTACCCCTGATTTCTGATCTATTCTCCAGAGTTAAAGGTGCTTGCTGGTTTACAAAGCTTGACCTCAGGGGGCGTATAATCTTATTCGCATTAAGCATGGGGATGAATGGAAGACGGCGTTTAATACTCCGGAGGGACATTTTGAGTACCTGGTGATGCCTTTTGGGCTCACTAATGCCCCTTCTGTCTTCCAGTGCTTCATGAATGATATTTTCCAAGACTTGGTGGATAAATTTTTGATCATCTATCTAGATGATATTTTGATCTTTTCCAAGCATTGGGACTCTCATGTGGAACATGTTCGGACTGTGTTCCGGATTTTGAGGGAGAATTCCCTGTATGTCAAGGGATCAAAATGCCTTTTTGCTGTACAGAGGATTTCATTTTTGGGATTTATTTTGTCTCCGTCAACTATTGAAATGGACCCGGCCAAGGTACAGGCCATTTCTGATTGGGTTCAGCCCACTTCTTTGAAGGGCCTCCAGAAGTTTTTGGGTTTTGCTAATTTTTATCGTAAATTTATAGCTAATTTTTCTGGTATTGCCAAACCATTGACTGATTTGACTAAGAAGGGTGCTGATGTGCTGAATTGGTCTCCGGAGGCTGTTTCTTCCTTTCAGGAGCTGAAGCGAAGGTTCACTTCTGCTCCGGTTTTGCGGCAACCTGATGTCTCACTCCCGTTTCAGGTAGAGGTGGACGCTTCTGAGATTGGTGCAGGAGCTGTTTTGTCCCAAAAAGATCCTGTAACATCTAAAATGAATCCCTGTGCTTTCTTTTCCCGAAAGTTCTCCCCATCCAAACGTAACTATGATGTGGGGAATCGGGAACTGTTAGCCATGAAATGGGCATTTGAGGAGTGGAGACATTGGTTGGAGGGAGCTAAACATCAAGTCGTGGTCCTCACTGACCACAACAATTTGATTTACCTGGAGTCGGCCAAACGCTTGAACCCTAGACAGGCTAGGTGGGCCTTGTTTTTCACACGTTTTGATTTTGTGGTCTCTTTTCTTCCGGGCACTAAGAATGTCAAGGCAGACGCCCTCTCTAGGAGTTTCTTTGCTGATTCTCCTGTTGTGACAAAGCCTGCTACCATCTTAAGTGAGGGGGTAGTTCTTTCTGCCATCTCGCCTGATTTGAGACGTGCTCTGGAAGAGTTTCAGGAGGACAAACCTGAGCGTTGTCCCACTGGAAAATTGTATGTTCCTGACCAGTGGAGGAAGAGAGTGATATCTGAAGTTCATTGCTCTGCATTGGCTGGTCATCCAGGTATTTTTGGTACTAGAGATTTGGTGAGTTGGTCTTTTTGGTGGCCCGCCTTGTCTCGTGATGTCAGGAATTTTGTGCAGTCCTGTGGGACTTGCTCCCGGTCTCAACCTTGTTCTCGCTCTAGTGGGTTGTTGATGCCTTTGCCGGTGCCCAGGAGGCCATGGACCCATATTTCAATAGATTTTATCTCTGATATGCCTGTCTCTCAGAGAATGACTGTTATTTGGGTGATTTGTGATAGATTCTCTAAGATGGTCCATCTTGTACCACTCCCTAAGTTGCCATCTTCCTCAGAGTTGGTGCCCTTGTTTTTGCAACAGGTGGTTCGCTTGCACGGGATTCCTGAGTACATTGCATCTGACAGAGGAGTTCAGTTTGTGTCTAGATTTTGGAGGACTTTCTGTTCCAAGCTGGGAATTCAGTTGTCCTTCTCCTCTGCGTTTCACCCTCAGACCAATGGGCAGACGGAGAGAACAAACCAGACTTTGGAGTCGTATTTGAGATGTTTAATTTCTGCTGATCAGGATGATTGGGTTTCATTTTTGCCCTTGGCCGAATTTGCTTTAAATAATAGAGCTAGTTCTGCCACTTTGATGTCACCTTTTTTTTGTAACTTTGGGTTTCATCCTCGATTCTCTTCAGAGCAGGTGGAGCCTTCTGCCTGCCCAGGTGTTGACACTGTGGTGGAGAGAATGCACCAGATCTGGGACCAAGTGGTGGATAAGTTGTCTCTCTCCCAGGAAAAGGCCCAGCGGTTTTCCAACCGGCATAGGACCATTGGTCCACAGTTTACGGTTTGGTTGTCATCAAAGAATATCGCTATGAAGGTGGCTTCTCCAAAGTTTAAACCTAGATTTATTGGACCTTACAAGATTTTCGAGAATCTTAATCCAGTCTCTTTTCGATTGGCTCTTCCTGTTACATTTAAGATCCATAACATGTTTCATAAGTCTCTGTTAAAGAGGTTTGTTGAGCCAGTAGTTCCTGCGGTGGCACCTCCTGACCCGGTATTGGTTGAAGGTAATGTGGAATATGAGGTTGAGATGATACTGTATTCTCGCCTGGCTAGACGGAGACTCCAGTATTTGGTTAAATGGAAGGGTTATGGCCAGGAGGATAATTCTTGGGTCCCTGCATCCGATATTCATGCCAAAAGATTGGTTCGTGCCTTTCATCGGGCCCATCCTGATTGCCCTGGTGCTATGGAAGAGGGTTCGGTGACCCCTCCTCAAGGGGGAGGTACTGTTGTGAGTTTATTTTCCCCTTCACCGTCGATGTCTGATGAACTCCCTCTTCTGGTGAAGGAAGGTAGTGAGGCTGATTACCTAACACCTGATCTGGTAGATGATGACTGGGTAACAGGAAATTCTGACTGGATATAAGACAGCCAACGCCCTTCTGAGTCGCTGGTGATTTCTCTGCTGGATTTTTTTGGAGACCAGTCTGATTCCTGCTTCCCAAAGATAAGTTTTTGCTCTGCTATTAAACTTATTAGTTTTGTTTTGTTTACCTTGTTTTTTGGAGTTCAGCCATCCCCGGTCTGGGGTGTGCTGAGTTCCATTTTTGTCTCTGATCAGTTTGTCTCTTTGCTCTGTCTTCAGAATTTACCTGAGTGCTGATATAGTCTTTTTGAAGTCCTAACGACTTCAGGGCCTGTTTTTTCTATCAGACGGTTGGGACATTTTTTGGTAGGGTTTTTTACGGATTGCAGACAGCAGCTTTTCTATCCTGTCCTTTTTAGTTAGCTTGGGCCCCATCATTTGCGCAACCTATCTTTCTATCTGTGTTAGTGTTTTCATCTTGCTTCACCGTCATTATATATTGGGGGCTGCCTATTGCTTTGGGGGTCTGCTCTGGGGCAGTTTAGATTTCCCCTTTCTTTCTTTAGGCCTATTTAGTTCTCCGGCTGTGTTCGAGGGGTCTAGGGCATCGTAGAAACCCCCCACGGCTACTGTTAGTTGTTGTGGATAGGATCAGGGGTCTGCAATCTGATAGCTTCCAACCTCTCCGGTTTTCTGGACTTAGCTTGTATTTTTGTTTTTTCCTCCTTCGGTGACTCATTCATAACACTTGCCCATTGTAAATAGAGTAGAATATTATACACATTCACTACAAATGGCTGAATTGGGAGTGAACTTGTATGTGATACGTGTGCGGGAAAACCACACTTTAACCCATCTGTTCAGTAGTTAAAAATGTTTTTTTGGTTATCAATTTGGTGTCAATAAGTACGGTAACAGACTGCAAAAACACTTGAATATGTAGGCCTAAAATGGCCAAATTTTTTGCACAGATAAATGAGGCCTGTCACGGAGATACCACACTGCCAAATATGTGGCCTGTTTTGTTTTAAAAAGACAAAATAGTACTGGATATAACTAGAGTGACATACAGGAAAACACTGGAATACCAGCCTAAAATGGCCAAACTTGGAGCACGCAGATATATGAGGCCTGGCACAGAGATAACACACTGCCAAATATGTGGCCTGTTTTGTTTTAAAAAGGCAAAATAGTGCTGTATATAACTAGAGTGACAGACAGGAAAAAAACTGGAATACCGGCGTAAAATGGCAAAACTTGAAGCATGCAGATATATGAAGCCTGGCACGGATATACCACAGTGCAAAATATGTGGCCTGTTTTTTTTTCTAAAGGCAAAATAGTACTGGATATAACTAGAGTGACAGACAAGAAAACACTGGAATGTCTGCGTAAAATGGCAAAACTTGGAGCACGCAGATATATGAGACCTGGCACGGAGATGACACACTGCCAAATATGTGGCCTGTTTTGTTTTAAAAAGGCAAAATAGTACTGCATATAAGTAGAGTGACAGACAGGAAAAAACTGGAATATCGGCCTATAATTGCCAAACTTGGAGCACGCAGATATATTGGGCCTGGTAATGAGATACAAAACACTGCCAAATATGTGGCCTGCATTTTTTTCTTTATTAGGCTAAATAGTGCTGTATATAACTAGAGTGACTGACAGGAAAAAAGTGGAAGACCGGCCTAAAATGGCCAAAATTGGAACACGCAGTATATGAGGCCTGGCACGGAGATACCACACGGCCAAATCTGTGGCCTGTATTTTTATTTTTTTATATACTAAATAGTGCTGTATATAACTAGAGTGACAGACAGGAAAACACTGGAATACTGGCCTAAAATGGCCAAACTTTGATCACGCATATATATGAGGCCTGGCATGAAGATACCACACTGCCAAATATATGGCATGTATTTTTTTAAAAAGGCAAAATAGTGCTGTATATAACTAGAGTGACAGACAGGAAAAAACTGGAATACATGCCTAAAATGGCCAAAATTGGACAAGCACAGATATATGAGGCCTGGCACGGAGATACCACACTGGCAAATATGTGGCCTGTTTTTTTATGCAAAATAGTGCTGTATATAACTAGAGTGACAGAAAGCCAAAAAAATGGAATTTAGGCCTAAAATGCCCAAATTTTTAGCACACGGATGAATGAGGCTTGTCACAGATATACCACACTGTAAAATATGTGATCTGTATGTATTTTTTGGGGGGTTCAGCAAAATGATGTCAAGAAATTGTGTAACACACTCAAAAAAAAACTACTCTACCGAACCACATAAAAATGAAACATTTCTCTGCACCTTCAAAAGTGATTTTTGGGACCCCTTTAAAATTGCTGGATTTTCATGCTGTGCTAGGAAAAGGATCTGGTTGTATTGTGCAGTGTCAAAAAGCAAATGAAGTAAAAAAGGGGCTCTGGATTGCTTTGCAATAAAATAATCTCTATTAACCTGGCAAAAAAAAATTTCCTAGCCAATTAGACCTGGGGCTAGGTACTGTATATACAGTCAATATATGCTATAGGTAGCAGCAGACAGTAATGGAATGGACCCTCTTGATGTATGCAATGATATCTATATACACACATACAGTGCCTGCAGGCCTTGCACTGATATCTACAGAGCGACGTACATTCCCCTGCCTACCTAACACTGCAACCTATATACTCCGGAATTAGTCCTTAGAAGGACTGTTGGTTTGGCTGGATTTGAGTAGTTTAGGATGGTAGACCCCACACTGACTAATAAATCCCCAAATCTGACCCTATCTTGGCAGCAGCTCTCCCTATCTAAATCAGGAGCTGAATGCGCCGAGCAGGGCGGCGTCCAATCTCTTATATCCCTGATAAAGCTGTGCGGCCAGCCAATCACTGCAAAACCACAACAAAGATGGCTGCGGCGTTACTGCAGACAATCCCTGCATGGTGATTGGGTCTCTAAAGACTACCAAAAATGCTGGGTGGAGACCCAAGTTCCTGCCGAGTAATCCCGGAAAAGCTCGGTGCTCGCTCAGTACACCGAGTACAGTGATACTCGGGGAGTAACGAGTAGTGGCAAGCACGTTCACTCATCACTAATCATCATCATAATGTCAGTAAGTGCGTCGAGGCCTAGCACAGGTAAAGAGTGGAGTCTGGCACAAAAGCAGACGGGGCCTTTGCAGGCCAGTGGGGTATCAGCAAGAAGATTAATTTGAGTTTTATTGTTTCTTACCTCTTCTTGGCACATCTGTTTGTTATGCTTTTGGGTTCGGTGATCTTAGAACATAATGAACACCTTTTTTAGCAGCAAAGGATCATTTTATTTCGGCTTGCACTGAATAAATCAAAGTTGAATTGTGCCAAGTTCATCTATCAGTAATCATTTACCTTTTCAATTAGCCGTTAAAGGTGGAGATGAGCACATCGCTCCACAAAGGATCGAGTTTGAGTCAAATTTATTGAAATTCATGGTATCGCTCAAATTCAAACAGTTTGAAATTCAATTCAGGGTTAGCAAACATTTCCCACAATGT
The DNA here is from genome assembly GCF_039654945.1 of Dendrobates tinctorius. Taxonomy (NCBI): domain Eukaryota; kingdom Metazoa; phylum Chordata; class Amphibia; order Anura; family Dendrobatidae; genus Dendrobates; species Dendrobates tinctorius. Next base: position 9,336,620 of record NW_027361910.1, on the reverse strand, counting down.
TGAAGCATTAGAGAGTGGGCTAGTGTCACTTTGTGTTGCCACGCAGCTTCCCCATAATGTCCTGCAGCTATGACATCTTCCTGATTTGAATAGCTTGTATAGGAGGGTCAGTACCTTGGCCATCACAGATCAGAGCTTCCCAGTGGAGCAGTTTGCACTGCAAAGTTGTTTTCCATCTCCAGCGTCACTGGAAAAGTCTCTGTTTTATGTAGGGTAAACTCTTATGGTCAGTGGGGTCCTCTCTCTCTCTCAAATAGAGTGTAAACTATTAGGGTCAGTGGGGTCCTCTCTCTCTCTTCAATAGAGTGTAAGCTATTATGGTCAATGATGTCCTCTCTCCTATAGAGTGTAAGTTGTTATGGTCAGCGGGATTCCTCCCTCACTCTCTGCTGTAAATTGAATTGAAAATTTGGTGAAGTATGCAAATTCAAGTATTAAAACATCTGCTCATCTCTAATTAAAAGTTATACACCCCTGAGCACTCTCAGTTTTTGCAACTATCGTCCCAAATACTTTGCCCAGGAAAATAACAACCCATCCAATAGAAGTATGGACACGTCCTCCGATTATTTCATCTAATTACACTGACACTTGCCAGAAATGGAGAATGTTTTAACTGTTTTTGCCTAAATTGCTACAAGTACCTTGTGTAAATTAAATTGATTCAGGATGGTGACAGCTCCTTGTTATAACAACTAACAGCTGCAAATTGTGAGATTGAAGAACCTTGATCAAGAGATCTGCTACTGAAATTAGTTTTAAAAAGGAAATGCGGTCACTTTGCAGCCAATTGCTAGGATTGTTTAATAAAAGCACAGTTTGCTAGATGAAGGCTTCAGATCAAAAGATGAATGTAAAACAGTGGCAAATTAAATTGGCAGCCTTAATCTATGAGTTAATACCATCCTTAGTAGGCTTTTGTACTGAGCTATTCAACAAATAATGCTCAAATTACAGGTTTAGAACTAAAGGAAACTCCATCCTTCCAATAACTAAACAGTGAAACACTTTGCTCTTGAAGACTTAAAATGATTAAATATTAATTTACACCATAAGATCACTCAGAACAGAGCAAGTTTATAATGGGCATTTTCATTAAGAAATGCCCGTTTCTAAATATTGTTGTTACATACTGAACTTTTTATAGAGTCTTCCAGTGTTATTTCCTCCAAGAACATTTGTGTAACTGAGCCGACACAGCATACGGATAGCGGGCTGCATATGATCCGCCAAAGGATTTGCTGCTGTCCGCCTTACGGGGTGGGATGCGCCAGCTCCCTTCTTCCTATTTTCAAATTTATTCAAGTCTTTCAAATGGGAATACATTTGAAAAATGGAGTGCATAGACTTGAGCAAGGGAGTGCCCGTCATCTCCCTTCCCAACGTGCAGCAGCATGATGCAGTTATCCCGCTTTGACCTCATCAAACTGCTGTTGGCACCTGAGCACAGCCGCACCGCAGAGGCAGCGGAGACAGAGGGCAATAGTATTTGCTCCATGAAGGTGCCACAGATTAAATGAGAGGGCACATAATGGGGAAATAAATGTGAAATGGTGCATAGTATGGCAAAAGGCATTGTATTGGAGTACTTCATGCAGAGGGGCCATGTGGGGGATATTTTGAAGAAAGGCAAAATGTGTGAAGGGGGATATCTTGGAAATGGGCAGTGTGAAGGATATTTTGCAGAGAGGCATTGTTTGTATGTGGGGGGGTATTTTGGAGAGGGCAATGTGGTGGGTATTTTGCAGAGTGGTTGTGAATGTAGAAGGGGTGATATTTGTGAGGGGGCGGTGTGTGGTAGGGAGGGATAATATAGACTAGGGCAGTGTGGGGAGATATTGTGCAGAGAAGCAGTGATCATAATATTTTGGATAAAGGCAGTGTGGGAGGGGGAATACTTTGCGCAGGAAGCACAGCTATTATTTATTCAGGGGCTTAGCATGGGAGATATTTTTACTTATAGGGCAGTAAAAAAATGCTATTATTATTAAAGGTACCATATTAGGAAGTGCTGCTGAAGACGGAGAAGAGGGAAGTCTAGAGAAATGAGCTCTGGGTTTGGAATCTCATGATGGCATCTGTACAATATGGAGGCAAAATGAATGGGAACAACTTCAACCAGAGAAGATGTTATTTATAATGTAACTGGTTGTAAATGTAATTGTTTATTTGTAATACTGCCTGTCTCATCAGTACTATGGTTCCTGTATGGTCCGCAGTCTGATGATTGCTATTTCCTACAACTCCCAGTGTCTCCATATCATTGCTAAAGACATATTGAGAATTGTAGGTTCATGCAAAACAATTGTATATGGGGCTGATCTGACATTGCAATTGCTTGCTGCACTATGCTTTGTGAGTTATTCATGTACTGATGGTGGGTCTGGTGATGTATTCATGTACTGTCAGTGGTTCTGATGCTTCATTAATATACTGATGGTGGTTCTGACTCTGCATTCATGCACTGAGGTGGCTTCTGATACTGAATTCATGTACTGAAGGTGGTTCTGAAGCTGCCTTCTTGTGCTGATGGTGTTTCTGATCTTGTACACATATAGCAATCCAAAACATGCTTCATGGCTATGTTAAAACTTAAAAATTCTCAAAACATCTTGAGAATATAATGATGATTTGGTCAGTTTCTGCTCTGTTTCTGCTACAAAACTCAATGTAAGTTAGCGTACATTGATACTTATTTTTTGGAGCAGAAACTGAGCAGAATCTCTCCAAATGCTCCTCAAATAATCAATACTTGGTGCTGGTGATATATTAATGTACTGATTGTGGTTTTTGTGATATATTTATTTAAGTACCCCTTCAAATTTTTTCCGGAATTAGGGATTGGTTCAGTATGGCAATATTGCACTTGGACCCTAAAATGTTGTGCACCCTCAGTGTAACTACTTCCCAGCATAGGGTGTACTATTACAAACTATGGACCAAGGTAATGAATGACGCGCACTCTGTTAAAAACTTAAGGTGCAGGCTGAAACTGGACTGAGTCCAGAGAACGTTCAGATGGAAGAAACAGTCGCACTCTGAAAAATTGCTTTGGTTTGTAAGTTAAAGGACTTTAAGTTTATTGACAATTCACCACAGGAGAAAATCACTACAATGAAGTAACGAAGTACCTTGTTACTTCATTGTAGTGATTTTTTTCCTATTACAAACTATGTCAAGGTGCAAGTCTATGGAGAGGTTTCGGGAGCTCTAAAATCGAAACATATATTATATTTTTTTATAGTATATTATGGCACGAATTCATCAAGACCCTTGTTTTCCATACCATTTTCCACGTAGTTTGCATCGCAAAATCTATCAATCATTGGATTAGAAATATTTGGTCATGCTTAGAATGATTGTCACTTTTCCCACATTATGAAGAGAGGTGGTTATTGTGCTTTATTAATACAATGGGGAAATTATTAATACTGCAATGAATTAAAAAGCATAAAACTACAGTACAGCATTACATCAAAGTATGAGGGCATTCTAAAAATGCACCAGTATCCACCTCCCAAGTTTATAAAGAGCAGATGGTATTGATGAAACCTACACTTATGATAATATTGACAGCAGTGTCAAACCATATAAATACCAATGCAGGGGCAACTGGGATCAATTGACTGCAGTGCTCATTAAAAACCTTTGGTTGCCAGAGTAATGTGCATGACATAACCAGTTGTGTTCCATCTTTGGCTCATGTCCCTGAGCTTTCCATTTGAATGATTAGATGCCCCTTTTATAACATCCACATATCCTAATAAGTAATGTCAACAGGAGCAGTCTTCTTTAGGGTTAAAGTTCCAGAAGAGATGGGAGGCATGACTGAAGTATATGATCTCCCAGCAAAAGATCTGCCAAGTCTGGTAGCTCAGGGGTAAATTACAGCAAAACATTTGGAACAGGGGTGGAAACAGCAGAAGAGGGCTATTGAGCAAAAAGATTATATGGGTCCTTTGCAGTCCAAAAATGTGTCTTTGGCAGAAGTTGCTAGCTGCTTTTGGACATGGAAGTGAGCCCCCCTACCTGTTGGGTCACAGTGCAGCTGCACAGGTTACACCAATGATATGTCTGCCCCTGGTTTGGAGACAATTTCTGATTAGGAAACTGCACACTACAACAATAATTAAAAAAAAAAAACAGTATCAATGCAAGCCATGTTTATCACTTATGATCAAACATATTTCCATCGCTTGAAAAGACCCTACAGAATCTACCGTCAAATTGTATTCCAAATAACTATGAACTATCAGACTGGTACAGAACTTGGTCAAACATGTGGGTTCTTCTACCCTTTACCCTTGTTATTACCATTCACTCAATAAATAAGACCATAGATCATAGAGTATTATCATGTTTTAGTCTTATTCGTTCCCATATTTAACTTGGATCGGAAAATCTTCATATGGTGTATTATTTTCTGTGTTCAGCGTACAGCAAAGAAGTAATTCCCCAGATAAAAAAAAACCTGAGAAGATCTTTCATACTTAATTCTACAGAAGTCAGAATGTTTGTATCCGAAATTGCTCTAGCTCTTTGTATGTGAAGATATTTTTAGTGCCCTTTCCACTAACATCAGAAAGGAGGTGAGCAACTTTACAGCGCTCTCCAAACAAATTCAGACTGCCATACCTGTTGGCCTGATTCTTTTAAGAAACTTTTTTGCAGTAGCCCTTAACACCACCCCCCACTGAGATCAAGCAAGCTTCAGTCTTAGTGGAAATAGGCCAGCACATTGTTGATAGGCTCAACGTGCTAAGAAAAAACAATGTGCATTTGATCTTGGCTTCTCTTAAATCATTTTACTGAACCAAATTGCTCTTGATGTTTACACCTTACACTTTGTGCTCTATCAGATGGCTCATAATGAGATGGCTGTACTGCAGGGGGTAGCAATGAAATTCCCATCAGAACTGTATCTAATTTATGTACAACAATTAGCGCCTGAGAAGCCAAGCCCAATGTGAACCAAACAGCAGCAGAGTTTTTATTTTATATGTAAGATTAGTGGAATATGCAGCAGATAAACTATTATGTTTAACTTTTAATTTCATTCGTCAACATTTTTCAGATAGAAAAAAACATAAAAAAGTAGAAAATGTACAGAAGCAAGAGCCACCAGCATGATAGCTGGGATGATTGCATATTATGCCTCTGGTTCAGCTATACAAATGCCATTCAGTGTCTTTACATTGAAAGCTATTACGTAGCGCAGAAGTTATTGGTGGCTACTACAGCTGTAAATGTTTTGACTTTTTAATGTCGCCCATCTTAAAGTGGATGTCCATTACTAGGACAACCCATTCTTGATCTACAGTGGGGACGGAAAGTATTCATACACCTTTAATTTTTTCACTCTTTGTTTCATTGCAGCCATTTGGTAAATTCAAAAAAGTTCATTTTTTCTCATTAATGTACACTCTGCAGCCCATCTTGACTGAAAAAAAACAGAAGTGTAGAAATGTTTGCAAATTTATTAAAAAAGATAGGTAGCTTATCCTGCAGTGCTGTCCATAAAACATGCTTGGGCTGACAATGAAATCTGACAAGGTTCTGTATTCCATATCATAAGACGCTTTTCTAGAATTCATTAACCATATTAGATTGTTTCTGTTAACATAACCTCAATGCTTTTCCTTGTGCAGGGTAGCGTGGACTTGTACTTTTCTGGTGCTTCAGATCACTTACTTTTAAAGGGTACCTATAAGAATTTTTTTTTGCTATATAAGCAAACAGCAGCACGAATGACACAATTTTGGAAAGGGAGTAGCGCACAAAATGGTAAAACCCTAATAAATGAGAAAGGAAAAACAATAGTTCTTGCAACATGCTATAATAGAGAATGGACCGCACCTCCAAAAATCATGCATTGATCTAATGCCGCTAGGCAAAAATATACATTACTGAGCATGAGGTTCTTAGTTTAACATTATGATCAGACTGTATGAAGCCCACTGCCACGTGACGGCAAACCTCTTAGTTTGTCCCTATCGCCTTAATGGAGCAGAGTCGCCACAGCGACAATGCACCGGCAGGGCAGACAGCACGGTGCCTCACAGTGCCCATGATGCAAGACAAAGTCCCCATGACTCCAGACCACACCGCCCCACCAGCAAAAAACCACAGCAAAAATGGCCGGCACTCAGCACTACACCAAAATGAAAGGAGCATTGAAACTCAACTCGCCTTCCTCAAGCTCTCCAGTGATAGCAGAAATGGGCTAAACCCCTTTCTTTACAGTCTGGAGTCACGACGTGTTGTGGAGTCAGGGGGACTCAGTCCTGCATCATGGGCACTGTGAGGCACCAGACCATCTGCCCTGCCTGTGCATTGTTGAAGCACGGTGGTCGGCACGTGGCTTCACTCCGTTAGGACGATTGGGACCCACTAAGAGGTTTGCCGTGACATGGCAGTGGGTTTCATACAGTCTGATCAGAATGTTAAACTAAGAACCTCATGTTCAGTAATATATATTTTTGCCTAGCGGCATTAGATCAATGTATGATTTTTGGAGATGATATCCATTCTCTTTTTCAGCAAACAATAGTTCTGCTCACCTTGGGTGGTTGTGTGAAGAAGACACAACTGTTATAAAGGTTTAGATAGCCAGCTGCCGCTGCCCCGTCGCTGGGGGAAAATCTGCCAGATGGAAATTACCAGAACAGGATAAAGAAACATTTAAACATTGGTTGTGCTGCTGGAAAGAAGTTTCTTGCAGCTATACTTTTAGAAGGTTTTTTATTATCTCCTATGCATTTCAGTGCTGTACTGGCATTTACCAAGTGTAAAAAAACAACCTATGTGGACAAAAGGGTCAGCAGTCCGAAATTGAACATACTGTGTAGATATCTCCTCCAAAAATAAATTGTCCATTTCTCCCATACACATAAGAATTAGCGATGAGGTAATTTGTTCGGAAAACAAACACCAAACATCAATTCAGCACAAATATGGCATATTCAGATTTGTGATTGGAAACCCGAGCAAAATTTTATAAAATTGGTAAAAATTGGTAACATTTGGTAAAATATTTGCATTGCCGCAAAAATAATTTCAGCACTTTAGCAACAATAATGTTGGTGTATCATGAGCGTTTGGCATGGATTTGATGAGGGGAGGGTGTTTTCAGAGCCCAGAGGTACAATGTTCTTGCAAGCACAACACAGCAGTCATTTTTTTTCCTAACTTTATGTGTGCACATTGCGGCTAGCCAATCAGGGCACAGGAAACACCCACAATGTCCTGACGCAACGGCTTGTGTCATTGGCTGCTGAAATCACATGTCCCTCTCCATATAAATATCGGACATCTGGTTTTAGCGCCATTTTGACACTGTAACAGCGCAGAGAGGCTGCTCCTGACCCTGCCACTGTAATATTTTTGCTAGTTAGCTAGGCAGATGTACATCAGTCAGATAGTGTAGCTATATAGTGTCCAGTGTGGCTGTAAAATTTACCTTCTGGAATTTTTTTTGGGAGGGGGCATTACTGAGGTTCACAAACAAAGCCAGAAGGAACATGTCTTATAAGTGTGCTGTGCACAACTTCTTTAGTGGTCCATGCAGAAGTATAGCATTCTAAATAATATTTTTTTAGTAGCTAAATGTGAAAAAGCCTGATGTATCCCACATGTTAGCTAGTTAGATAGGTGGTTGCATATCAGTCAGATAGTGTAGCTAGATATTGTCCAATGTGGCTGTAAAATTTACCTTCTGGAATTTTTTGGGGGGGCCATTACTGAGGATCACAGACAAAGCTAGCAGGGAACATGCCCTACATGCAGCATTATACTCTGCAGCCTAAGATGTCCAGATTTCACCCTATTAAGCATGTCCACGATGTGGTGCCTTCTCATTGGTACTCGGACGTCAGCTACTCTGGTTATGGGGCAGCTTCAGATTGGTCCACAGGCAAGGTCCTGTGGTGTGACAGAGCTTGGTACTTTGCGCTCTGTGCACACTGAGTGACATTTAACTCAGTGCTACTTAAAGTGTTTTCTTGCAACCTTGCTCTGCCTTTGTGCTAGCTGTGGTTTCTCCATCACCGCACGGTGGACCCCAGTTTGCGAATGCACTTTTTTATTGTTATTTCATATTTGGTGTGTTCCGCCAATCCTGACAATTCTAATTTTTTCTTTTGCTGAATGTGATAAAGCCCGCCGTATACCACATTTTCATGTTGTGGCGGTGATATGAACCTGTCTGCAGACCTAACCTGCATTAAAAAAAATTAGAATATTTTCTTTTGCTGAATGAGATAAGGCCCGCCGTATCCCACATTGTCAGGTTGTGGCAGTGTTATGAACCTGTCTGCAGACCTCAAGCACATTAAAATATTTTTTTTTCTGTTAATAAATGTGATACAGCCCATTATATCCAACCTTTTCATTTAGTGGTGTTGAAATTGTTCTGTGTGCAGAGCTGTTGCACATTAAAATTAATTTATTTTATTCTTTTTTTACAGCAGCCGAAATCTGAATTTGAAATTATTTTGAGCCTATCTTTTAGTTTATGGGCTTCTTTGGCATCCAATTTTTCATGGGCATCTTTTATACCTAGCTTGAGAGGCGCTTCTGTTACACCTATCTTCTGACGCGCATCAAACGCTCTCTGGTAATTGGTGTTGGGTAGATGAGTAATAGTTGTAGGCTGGATCCTGAATCTTGTACTTCCCATAGCCGCCCTATTATTGATCCTGTTGTACGTTCCCATTTGCGCCCCAAAAAATTCTGTTAGTAAATTCTGTTACTAACTTCATACAATAGGGGACATGTCACTTTTAAATTGTTTGGAGCATCCACTCAATCTTATACAGGCCTTATCAACAGGCCCCAAAAAATTCTTCTGTTACTAACGTCATACATTAGGGGACATGTCACTTTTAAATTGTTTGCAGGCTATCTTCTAGATTATGTGCATCTTTGGCATCTAATTTCTCACGGGCATCTTTTATACCTAGCCACCCTGTTATTGATCCTGTTGTACGTTCCAATTCCCACCCAAAAAAATTCTTCTGTTACTAACGTCATACAGTAGGGGACATGTCACTTTTAAATTGTTTTGGAGCATCCACTCAATCTTATAAAAGCCTTATTGAAAGGCCCCCAAAAATTCTTTGGTCACTAATGTCATACAGAAGGGGACATGTCACTTTGAAACTGTTTGAAGTATTTAGTGAATCTTATACAGGTCTTATCGACAGACCCAAAAAATTCTCCTGTTACGAAAGTCATACAGCAGGGGACATGTCATTTTTAAATTGTTTGGAGCATCCACTCAATCTTATGCAGGCCTTTCAACTGGCCACAAAAAATTCTTATGTTACTAACGTCATACAGCAGGGGACAAGTCACTTTTAAATTGTTTGGAAATTATCTTCTAGATTATGTGGATCTTTGGCATCTAATTTCTCATGGGCATCTTTTATACCTAGCTTGAGACTCACATCTGTTACACCTATCTTCTGATGAGCATCAGACGCTCTCTGGTAATTGGTGTTGGGTAGATGAATAATAGTTGTAGGCTGGATACTAGACCTTGTACTTCCCATAGCCGCCCTGTTATTGATCCTGTTGTACTTTCTCATTCCCGTCCCAAAAAATTCTTCTGTTACTAATGTCATACAGTAGGGAACATGTCACTTTTAAATTGTTTTGAGCATCTACTCAATCTAATACAGGCCTTTTCGACAGGTCCCAAAAAATTCTTCTGTTACTAATGTCTTCAAGAAGAGGACAGGTCACTTTTAAATTGTTTGGAGCACATCTTTTTCATACAGGCCTCATCCACACAGAATTTTTTTTTCTGTGACTAACTCGATTCAGCAAGTCATATTTCACCTTCTCATTTAGTGCCACTGAAATTCAGCTGTACAGAGGTGGTGCAAAGTAAAAAAAAATCTAATTTTTAGTTGCTAATACTTTGCTCATAGCACACTATCTGAGCAACATGACTGCGAAAAAGTGAGGTTGTGGTGGAAGTGGCATTAGGCTGGGTGTTTGAGGTCTAAATGCGGTAGGTGGTGAAATTGATGCCACTTTATTGGTGTCTGCCACTAATTTTTGGAAATGTGTACACTATTGGTTGGGCTTCCATCTGCTGGGTTAGCTGTAGTGGAAGATGCGTCGGTCCCTATTATACTATTTCTATTCTCTTGAAATTGATACCACTTTGTTCGTGTCTCCAACTAATTTATGGAAATGTGTGCACTCGTGGTTGGGTGTACACATGCTGGGTTGGCTATAGAGGAAAAGATGTCGTTACCCATTATACTCTTTTTACTCTGCTGAAATTGATGCCACTTTGGTGGTGTCTGCCTCTAATTGTTAGAAATTTTAGCACTCCTGGTTATGTGTCCATCTGTCCATCTGCTGAGTTGGGTGTAGTGGAAGACCTGTCAGTCTCTATTATATTATTTCTACTGTGGTAAAATTGATGCCACTTTGTTGATGTCTGCCACTAATTTTTGGAAATGTGAACAATCCTGGTTAGGTGTCTATCTGCTGGGTTGGCTGTAGTGGAAGATTTGTCGGTCCCTATTATACTATTTCTACTGTGGTGATATTGATGTCACTTTGTTGATGTCTGCCAATATATTTTTGGAAATGTGGTTGAGTCTCCTTCATGTGTGTTGCCTGTAGCAGTAGGCCTCCGAGACCGGCAGTCCTCCACTCCCATTGAGTCAAGCACCCGTGTTACTATTCTTACATTTTTCTGATAATAATCTACAAAACTGATATTTTTGCCATCTGAATGTGGCTGAGCATCAATTTCAAATGTTTTTTTATCACTTATATAGCACCAATAATTTAACATTCGCTTTACGGACATTTACAGACATTACTGCAACTGTCACCATTGGGACTCACAATTGAAATTCACTACCTGTATGGCTTTGGAGTGTGGGTAGAAAAATAAGTACTGGGAGGAAACCCTTGCATACACAATTAGAACATACAAAATCTTTGCAGATGCTGTCCTTGGTGGGGTTGGAGCACAGGCTGCTAATGTTTTTGTATTGATGACTCAACGTTTCTGTGGTTGGAAGCCTATCACTGTGATGCAAGCTGTGTGCGTCACTACTGTCTTGGGGAAAACCACTGTCAAGATAGTCTTCAAGCGTATTTTGATACTGCAGAATGGGCGTGTCCCTTTTTCAGGGGAAGGCAACTGGCAGAATGTACTTTTGTATCATGGGTAGAACACACTGGCACCCAGAAGTCAGCATTATTTCGAATCATAACTATTCACCTCTTCCTTCTCGCCCTTTTCATGGTCCTTCTCCATTTGTTCCTCCCATGGCAACCGCCTGTGAGATGACAGACCTGAACTTAGAGATATTATTAACCATGAAGGCATAAAACCTCTGCTTCCTCGTCTTCCCTCGAGGCCACCACCACCTCCTTACCCAGACTATTTAAAGTGTGGTCCAGCATTTAGATGACAGTAATAGTGATGCTAATGATGGCATTGTCACCGCTAACCATCTTAGCAGCCATTTTGAAAACAAGCAGAAGGGTGCAGAGGTCCTTCATCTGTGTCCGCTACACAAGTGTGAATTACACCACGTCCGTACTGCAATGTCCCAGGCTATGCAAAATGAGATACTGCATTAGGTTTTGGTGCTACTGCCACAGTCAATGGAACATGTGCAGAGTTGAATTCCACGGTGTGGTCACTTCACGTATCAATCGGTTAACCGGTAGTCCAAAAAAATCTCTATATCAACTTAAATGGAATGGGGAAAGTGAACATACAATGACAGTGTTTTCTACAGCAGTGTATCCATGCTGGGACAGTGGTGTAGGAATTTCTGTACCATCAGGTTGATGATGCAAGCCATGCCAGGTAGGTGTGTAAGGTTGGCCCGGCGTAGGGCTGCTGCCAGGTTTGCACTGTTATCACACAAGACCTCCCCTGGCTCCAGGTTGAGTGTAGGCAGCCATTGATCAATCTCAGCATGGATAGCTGTCCAATACTGTTGATCTGTATGACTGCGATCTCCAAGGCATAATAATTTAAATACTGCCTGATTGCGGTGATCCATGGCTGCAAAGTACAGAGGTGGGGGCGTTCCCTCTGCAGTGTTGTAACATCTGTTTCATTAAGGCAAAGGTTGAGGGCACAGGTGGAGGCCCTAAAGGAGGTGGAGGAAGCAGAAGCACTGAAGCAAGTATTAGATACAGAGGTTTGCTCCACGAGCCCTGGGGATTCCAAGACTTGGTGTCTAGTGAGACCTTGCTGTCTAGTGCTTTAAGTCTCCATTCCATTGGTGTATAGTAGTTTAGTTCTCCAACTTAAGCTGTTTAGTAGTTTAGTTCTCCATGTTCTGGTGTGTATTTGCTTAGTTCTGCAATCATAGCTGTTTAATAGTTTAGTTCTCCAACCCCTGTTGTCTATTAGTTTAGTTATCTGTCGTATGGTGTGTAGTGGTTTACTTCTACAACCTTAGCTGTTTAGTAGTTTAGCTCTCCAACCCCTGTTGTCTAGTAGCTTAGTTCTCCATTTGTTGGTGTGTCTTTGTTTAGATCTGCAATCATAGCTGTTTAGTAGTTTAGTTTTCCAGCCCCTGTGTCTATTAGTTTAGTTATCTATCGTACGGTGTGTAGTTGTTTAGTTCTGCAACCCTAGTCGTTTAGTAGTTTAGTTCTCCAACCCCTGTTGTCTAGTAGTTTAGTTATTCATCTTATTGTATGCAGTGGTTTATTTTTTCTTCCCCAAGTGCCCTGCAAACCTTGGGGATTGCAAAACTTGTGTAGGAGCCCCTTCCCCAACTGCCCCTACAGCCACCAAAGTCACCCAGTGCCCAGTCATCTAGCTGTAAATCCCCTGTCCATGCTTGCTCTTCCAGGTGTCATTGTTGATATGGCAGAGAAAGAATTTTTCAGGGAACAGGTGATGTTGTCTGCAGCTTGTTGCTGTAGCGCAGGCACATCTTTTTTACAGAAGTAACGGTGACTGGGCAACTGGTATTAGGGGGACTACGACGGCCATTAGCTTTCGGAAACTGTCAGTATCCATAAGGCGTAAAGGCTGCATTTCCGTGGCCAACAGATTGGAGTGACCTTGCAATAATCACAGAGATCGCAGGCCATGAGTCATACAGAAACAACGCTGTGATCTTAGTAGCAAATAGCTCTCAGCTGGCCCCTATCTTCCAGACAATGACACGATTGAACCACTAATGATCCGAGGAGGACACAGGCTGTTCACAATAATTAGCTCTCAGAAAAGTAATAGTGAGCATACGGCTTATCCATGTCCAGATTACAACACATGGAATATGCATATATCCCACTGTTCGATCACTGATAACTCCATGGTAACCCTACACTCCTCGCTGCCAACAACAATCCTGTTTTTAACCCAAAAAAATAAATGCAGGCCGATTGGACGCCATTCTTCTTTTGAGGTTCACACCATCAGGGTGTGCCATCCCCTTTCCCTCAGAGTACCAGTCATATAAGGCCCCCAGAGTCACCCACCCACTTCCTTGACCACTTTTATGCATTGCAGCCACACTTCATATCCTGAGAATTGACAACCGTTATCCTGGGAGACTTCAACACCACCACCTCCCCAACTGCATCCCAGCTTCGATCTCTAGCCAATTCTCATGGCCTCCCACAACATTCAAACTCTGAGACACACAAAAACTGTAACACCCCTCATCTGGACTTTGTCCGGTTCAGTTCAACCTCCTACCTAGATGACTCACCTCTTACCCTTTGTCCCCTATGAAACTAGGAGTATAACTACAACTTAGAGATTGTTAGGTGCTCCCTAAAAACAAATGTGTTTAGGGCAGCCTATCACGTTCTCTAATCAAAGTCCTTTTTATGTATATATAGCTTATTCTCTACTTCTCTGAACATAATTCACCATCAAACTCAACCAAACCCAAAAGGCTCATGCATCCTTTATCTACCCCCCATTTCTTCAAGATGGTTGTACCATCATTGTAAATAAGCAACTGTAATTGATGTCACCCCCACCTCATTGTAGATTGTAAGCTCTGAAGAACAGGGTCATCATTATTTTTGCTTTATCTTAAACTTGGTAACTTTTGACTATTTTATATGAACTGCTGACTCGTAAAGCTATGCATAATGTGTTTGTGATATATAAATAGTTTATTTGTCATCCCTCCTTTGGGCGTTAGCAGCTTACCCACTGTAGGGAGTCAGCTGCCACATTCTGTAGGTCAGCCATAAAGTAGCACCTAGTGCCACCTCTTTGTACCACCTTGGGTCGCAGTTTTCGCCTGCTGCCACTTGTCTGAGAAGGGATTTAGCAGGCCACCTATTTATGCCCCTTCCAAGCATTCAGAGGGAAATGGAACAGTGGTTCCACCACCTTACCCGTTATAGTCTCCATCTGCTGGTTTGGCTGTAGTAGAAGAGATGTCGATCCCTGCTATACTAATTCTACCTTATTACAATTGATGCCACTTTGCTGGTATCTGCTACTACTAATGTGTAGACTCCTGTTTGGGTCTCCTTCATGCGTGTTGTCTGTAGCAGTAGGCCTCCGAGACCATCAGGTCTCCACTTTCTTGGACTCAACTACCCGTGTAACTATCCTTAATTTTTTCTGGCAATGGTAGTTTAGAAAACTGATATTTGTGCCACCTGAGTGTGGCTAAGCATGAAAGCAGGTAGGGGTGTTGCATGTGGTATCAGGCTTCCCAGCAAAGGAGTCCTACACTGATCCCTCACTCACCTCATCTTACAGTGACGTTCAATTGAAAGCTGCAAGTGCTGTCCCAGACCCCAATACCTCATGCCTGGCTGATTGCTGCAGTGCCATGCTAAAATCTGTACTGTGAGTGAATTGAGGCCACTTTCCTGGTGTCTGTCCCTCATTTTATATGTTTTGGCAGCATTTGAGGCCGTTTTAAGGTGTTGTGCATGCATTTATTTTTGCCTCCCATTGACGTGAATGGAGTTCGGTTATGTTCGGCGAAAATTCAACAAATTAATCGGCGAATATTACAAATTCGGCAAACATAATCCGAACCGAATATTGAAATATTTGCTCATCTCTAAGCTCATCTGTCACCCAAACTTTTCAATATCGGTCTTTAGATTATGACCCCCATGGAGGGCAGGAATTGAAATCTCTATACAGCTTTGCGGAATATGTTGGCGCTACATAAAAATAAATGAATAAGTAACTATACAATGGCTATTGCTTTACCGATACCAGTTATAGTAGATTAATACACAATATATGCTGACAGTGAGGATTGTTTTCTTCTAATGACAAGTATAATCTCAGGATTGTTTGGTTCTTAACCTCCTCGCAAAACAGACCTGAGTAAACACTTATAATTCAAGTGTACTGAAATACTGAGTGATTTCTTTAGCCGGATAGAATGAGTTTGCTTTTGGCCATTAATAGCCATGGTTCATGTAATAGTGATTCTAGCAAACACTCACTTTGTGATTGGGTGTGAATTGAGCTCAGCACACCACAGCTTTGTATGTGTTTAGTGCAAGGAAGTATTTGACCAGCTGCAAGGAAATACTTTGCTTTAAACATAAGGAAGACAAATAGTTTTAGGGTCATTATGCTCCTTTCTTATTGTTGTCGAACCCTCTGCAAAAGTGTCAAGAAATCACATGCCTGTGTAACTCTGAGAAGGGTTTCATTGAAAACAAGCATTCTAACATATCATCAAATTGTATCACTAAACACAGTAATGTGTCAGCACACAGACCCTGAGAAATGTCCTCAGAAGCCAGTCTGAGACCATACGTCTTTCTAAGGCACCTACAGAATATGTAGGGTGGAGGTTCTGAGATCTGACTTATAGAAAAGACTTGTGATAGGCAGCAATAAAACTCACAGAACTCTAAAACTCACCGAACTCTAGGGTTTCTAACTTATTACAGTTTGTGATGTCTTATCTGTCTAAACAACTGGAATCTCAGGCGCAGAAGCTTTTTATGTTATGTATTTTTGTTCTATCGTGTTCACAATCACAACTTGCCCTAACAGGCCTTTTTTCAAGTTAGTCCCCTAAATGCGCAAAATGACCTATAAATGGGATTTTAAAGGCTCTGATCACATCTGCGTTAAGGATTTTGTTTTTCTGTTCCATAACAAGAACAGATAAATGAAAGTCATGTAGGGGATAAATATGTCAAATGATAGACACAAATGTGTTACAGGACAATCTTAGGGTTTGATGGGTTTTGTGTCATGGTGCACTGAATCTAACAGGAAAAAGCGTATTGCACACATTTTTCCCATAAAAATCATGGTAAATGTGGTCCAATACAGAAGCAAATGTAGCCTATTGGGGTTCTCCAAACAAAAGCTCATCCCATGAAAACATTTGATGATGATCATTCAACCAACACCTACAGTTGTGTGAAAAGTGTTTCCCCCATCCTGAAGTACCATTCTTTTGCTTGTTTGTCATAATTAAATGTTTCAGATCACCATACAAATTTAAATATTAGACAAAAATAGCACAAGTAAAAGCAAAAAACAGTTTTAAATGAAGGTCTTTATTATTAAGGGAAAAAGAAATTCAAACCTACAGGGCCTACAGTGTGAAAAGGTTATTGCCCCCTAAGCCTGATAACTGATTGGACCACCCTTAGCAGCAACTGCAATCAAGGGATTGCAAGAAAATTGCAAAACTGCATCATGTGAGTGCCATGGCAGTTGGAAGAAAACAAAATGAAGTCCATCCATCCATTCAAAAGCAAAGAGGTTGACATCCAGGAAAAATATGGGGGGTTAATAAGCCGGCTCACCCCAAGGTCAGTTCTGGTGCAACAAACACAGCACTGGAGGTGTCTATTATGCTTCATAATAATGAAATCACAGATGTCCATGCAAGCAAGTCTGGAATGGTGACTCAAAAAAGGTGAAAAAGCTTTGACTTCAATATCATCGCAAGAAGCATTGGTTCGAATTTGGAAAAAGTCCAAAAAGTGGACAGTAGAATATTGTTGAAGAGTGATTTGGAGCAATGAGATCAAAGTCAATAGATTAGGCTCTGATGAGTGCAAATAGGTCAGAAAGAAACAAGGAAAAAAGGTTTGAGAAATTGAAAGAACTGTCAAGTTTGGTGGAGGAAGCCTGATGATATGGGGTTGTTTCACAGTCAAAGGCGTTGGATACAAAAAGAAGAAGATGACGGCACTCCAAAAGTGAAAAAATAAAAAAAAATTATTTTGGAAAATCAAGTCATATTAAAAGCAAGAAACCTGATGCTTTTCGAGTGCGTCAAATGCACTCTTAGTCATAGGATACAAAAACATGCAATGAATCAAATATATATACAAAGAACAAACCAATCAAAATACAACAATCGTTAGTTACATATGTGCAAAATGTGGTTGCTGAAAACCCTGGAAAAAACCCTTCTAATAGATGTAGAACATTTTTAGAATTCATAAATGCAGGAAGTTTGATGTTCAATTTTGGAATCCAAAATGCTTTGCGCATAAAAAGCATTTTTTGTTTATTACCCACTCATATAGGGTGGGAAAGAAATTTTTCAAATACAAAAAAAAAAGAAAAGGAAGGAATGTCTCTCTGATGGACATTTAAAAAAAGTGCTTCACTGCACCTGACTGAAACACAAAAAGAAGACACAGAATGACAAATGTGCAGAAATACCCCGCAGTAACAAATATGACAGTAATCAGCAAGTGCTGGTAAAAAGATGGCAACAAATACAGGGTATTTAGTCGATACGCTTTTTTGCAAAAAAAATGTATACCAAGCTACTTCACCTCGCCAAGGTAACCCTTAATGGAGCAGTCCCTATCTAATGTATTTAAAACCTGAACATATGAACAGTGTCTAAATGAACAGGATTCAGACAGGCGCTTCCTAGTATGGGCACATGGTGTACGACAGCTCTTTATGTGCATGTCACACAAGAGAGGGGTGGGGTCTCTCAAACCATGCATGAGCAAGGAAAAAAAGGGGATTAAAAACACATGTGACATGTACAAATGTGAACAAGTCGGTCAGACAGTGTTCACACCACCCACTGACTGAAACACAAAAAGAAAACACAGAATGACAAACGTGCAGAAATACCCTGCAGTAACAAATATGACAGTAATCAGCAAGTGCTGGAAAAAAGATGGCAACAAATACAGGGTATTTAGTCGATACTTTTTTTGCAAAAAAATGTATACCAAGCTACTCCACCTCGTCAAGGTAACCCTTAATGGAGCAGTCCCTATCTAATGTATTTAAAACCTGAACATATGAACAGTGTCTAAATGAACAGGATTCAGACAGGCGCTTCCTAGTATGGGCACGTGGTGTAAAACAGCTCTTTATGTGCATGTCACACAAGAGAGGGGTGGGTGTTATTAATGGGTCACCGAGGAGAAAAACAACACACCCTAAGTCTCAGAAAACCAGAGAGGTTGGTAACTATGCAGATTGCAGATCCCCTGATCTTAACACACAACTAGCAGCAGTCGTGGAGCGTGCCTACGATGGTCCTGGACGCCTCGTCACAACCGGAGAACTGAATAAGCCTAAAATAAGAAAAGGGAAAACTAACTCCCCCAGAGCAGACCCCAAAGGAAAGACAGCCCCCCACATGTATTGATGGTGAAGCAAGATGAAAACACAAACAAAGGCAGAAAAATAGGCTGAGCAAACGATGGGGCCAAACTAACTTGAAAGGAAAGGAAAGGAAAGATACTGTCTGCAATCTGCCAAAAAACCCTACCCAAACTAATGTCCAACACTTCTGATAACAAAATTTACCATGAAGTCACTAGACTTCTCCCACTATATCAGCACTCTGAAATATTCTGAAACAGAGCAAAAAAGAGGCCACTCTAATAAAAGGCAAATTGGCAAATACAGATAAATAAGAGTGGAGATTCAGCACAGCCCAGCCAGGCTGGCTGACCACACAAAAACTGAGCTGACCAACAAGAGCAAGTGTGAACATTAGCAAAAAACAAACTTAACTTGTGAAGAATGGAGCAGAGCTGAAGTCCAAGACCTGAGAAGCAGAATGAATCACCAGCAACAGGATAGGGCATTGGCTGTCTTATATCCAGTCTGATACTCCAGAGATCCAATCATTATCCTCCTTGTCAGGTGGCAGACCATTACCAATTAAACTAACCTCACCTCCTCCTGTCACCACCAGAGGGAGAACGGAAGAACTCCCAGCTGGTGGAGCAGAAAATGAGCTCATAACAGGTGGGGTCTCGCAAGCCATGCATAAGCAAGGAAAAAAAGGGGATTAGAAACACATGTGACATGCACAAATGTGAACAAGTCGGTCGTACAGTGTTCACACCACCCACTGACTGAAACACAAAAAGAAAACACAGAATGACAAATGTGCAGAAATACCCTGCAGTAACAAATATGACAGTAATCAGCAATTGCTGGTAAAAAGATGGCAACAAATACAGGGTATTTAGTCGATACGGTTTTTTGCAAAAAAATGTATACCAAGCTACTCCACCTCGTCAAGGTAACCCTTAATGGAGCAGTCCCTATCTAATATATTTAAAACCTGAACATATGAACAGTGTCTAAATGAACAGGATTCAGACAGGCTCTTCCTAGTAAAATCCCCTTTTTTTCCTTGCTTATGCATGGTTTGAGAGACCCCACCCCTCGTTTGTGTGACATGCACATAAAGCACTGTCTTACACCAAGTGCCCATACTAGGAAGTACCTGTCTGAATGCTGTTGATTTAGACACTGTTCATATGTTCAGGTTTTAAATACATTAGATAGGGACTGCTCCATTAAGGGTTACCTTGACGAGCTGGAGTAGCTTGGTATACATTTTTTTGCAAAAAAGCGTATCGACTAAATACCCTTTATTTGTTGCCATCTTTTTACCAGCACATGCTGTTTACTGTTATATTTGTTACTGCAGGGTATTTCTGCACATTTGTCATTCTGTGTTTTCTTTTTGTGTTTCAGTCAGTGGGTGGTGTGAACACTGTCCGACCGACTTGTTCACATTTGTGCATGTCACATGTGTTTTTAATCCCCTTTTTTTCCTTGCTTATGCATGGTTTGAGAGACCACACCCCTCTCTTGTGTGACATGCGCATAAAGAGCTGTCTTTACACCACGTGCCCATACTAGGAAGCGCCTGTCTGAATCCTGTTCATTTAGACACTGTTCATATGTTCAGGTTTTAAATACATTAGATAGGGACTGCTCCATTAAGGGTTACCTTGACAAGGTGGAGTAGCTTGGTATACATTTTTTGCAAAAAAACGTATCGACTAAATAACTTGTATTTGTTGCCATCTTTTTACCATCACTTGCTGATTACTGTCATATTTGTTACTGCAGGGTATTTCTGCACATTTGTCATTCTGTGTTCTCTTTTTGTGTTTCAGTCAGTGGATGGTGTGAACACTGTCCGACCAACTTGTTCACATTTGTGCATGTCACATGTGTTTTTAATCCCCTTTTTTTCCTTGCTTATGCATGGTTTGAGAGACCCCACCCCTCTCTTGTGTGACATGCACATAAAGAGCTGTCTTACACCAAGTGCCCATACTAGGAAGCGTGTTATGAATGAGTCACCGAGGAGGAAAAAACAAAAAGCAAGCTAAGCCCAGAAAACCGGAGAGGTTGGTAACTAGTGGATTGCAGACCCCTGATCCTATCCACAACAACTAGCAGTAGCCGTGGAGCGTGCCTATGGTGGTCCTAGATGCCTCGTCACGGCCGGAGAACTAAATAAGCCTAAAGAAAGAAAGGGAAAATCTAAACTGCCCCAGAGGAGACCCCAAAGCAATAGACAGCCCCCAAAATGTATTGTCGGTGAAACAAGATGAAAACACAGACACAGGTAGAAAGATAGGATGAGCAAAAAATGGGGTCCTCGCTAACTAGAAAGGACAGAAAAGAAAAGCTGCTGTCTGCAATCACTTAAAAAACCCTGCCAAAAAGAATGTCCAACACGTCTGATAGAAAAAGGCCCTGAAGTCGCTAGACTTCAAATCACTATATCAGCACTCAGGTATATTCTGAAGACAGAGCAAAAGAGATCAACTGATCAGAGACATAATGGGAATTCAGCCCAGTCCCAGCCAGGGCTGGCTGATCACAAAAACTAAGTAAACCAGACAAAAACTCATATGAACAATAGCAGAGAAAACTTAGCTTTAGGAAGGCAGGAACCAAACCGGAAACCAGGAGCAACAGTCAGGAAAAATCACCAGCAAGAAACTAAGGAGTCGGCTGCCTTAAATCCAATCAGAAACTCCTGATGTCCAATTGCAGTCCTCTTCCTCAGGTGGCCGGTCTCTGCCATTTAGATCAGCTTCATTACCTCCCTTCACCAACAGAGGGAGTCCAGATAGAGAACTCACTACTCCTCTGTCAGCACAGCCAGCTCCATAACCCTCACCAGAAGCCAGAGGCAAACCCGAAAATGAGCTCAGAACAGTACCCCCCCCTTGAGGAGGGGTCACCGAACCCTCATCCACACCACCGGGCCGATCAGGATGGGCAAGATGAAAAGCACGAACCAATCTATTGGCATGAATATTAGAGGCAGAGACCCAAGAATTGTCCTCCTGGCGATAACCCTTCCACTTGACCAAATACTGGAGTCTCCGTCTAGCTAGACGAGAACCCAGTATTTTCTCTACCTCATATTCCACATTACCTTCAACCAATACAGGGTCAGAAGGTGCAGCCATAGGAACTACTGGCTCAACATATCTCTTCAACAGCGACTTATGGAACACGTTATGG
The DNA here is from genome assembly GCF_039654945.1 of Dendrobates tinctorius. Taxonomy (NCBI): domain Eukaryota; kingdom Metazoa; phylum Chordata; class Amphibia; order Anura; family Dendrobatidae; genus Dendrobates; species Dendrobates tinctorius. Next base: position 9,314,878 of record NW_027361910.1, on the reverse strand, counting down.
TTCTTAAACGTAACAGGAAGAGCCAATCGAAAAGAAACCGGATTAAGAATCTCCAAAATCTTGTAAGGTCCAATAAATCTTGGCTTGAAATTTGGAGAAGCCACCTTCATAGATATATTCTTTGATGACAACCAAACCATATCACCCACTTTAAACCGGGGACCAATGGTCCTATGCCGGTTAGAAAACCGCTGGGCCTTTTCCTGGGAGAGAGACAACTTATCCACTACTTGGTCCCAAATCTGCTGCATTCTCTCTACCACAGTGTCAACACCAGGGCAGGCTGAAGATTCCACTTGCCCTGAAGAAAATCGAGGATGAAACCCAAAGTTACAGAAAAAGGGCAACATCAAGGTGGCAGAACTAGCTCTATTATTTAAAGCGAATTGGGCCAAGGGCAAAAATGAAATCCAATCATCCTGATCAGCAGATATAACACATCTCAAATAGGACTCCAAAGTCTGGTTTGTTCTCTCCGTCTGCCCATTGGTCTGAGGGTGAAACGCAGAGGAGAAGGACAACTGAATTCCCAGCTTGGAACAAAAGGCTTTCTGGAAACAAACTGAACTCCTCTGTCTGATGCAATGTTCACAGGAATCCCATGCAACCGAACCACCTGTTGTAAAAACAAGGGTACCAACTCTGAGGAAGATGGCAACTTTGGGAGTGGTACAAGATGGACCATCTTAGAGAATCTATCATAAATCACCCAGATAACAGTCATTCTCTGAGAGACAGGAAGATCAGAAATAAAATCCATCGAAATATGGGTCCATGGCCTCTTAGGCACAGGCAAGGGCATCAACCCACTAGAGCGAGAACAGGGTTTAGACCGGGAACAAGTCCCACAGGACTGCACAAAATTCCTGACATCACGAGATAAGGCGGGCCACCAAAAAGACCGACTCACCAAATCTCTGGTACCAAAAATACCTGAATGACCAGCCAATGCGAAGCATTGAACTTCAGACATCACTCTCTTCCTCCACTGGTCAGGAACATACAATTTTCCCATAGGACAACGCTCAGGTTTGTCCTCCTGGAATTCTTCCAGAGCACATCTCAAATCGGGCGAGATGGCAGAAAGAACTACCCCCTCACCTAGGATGGTAGTAGGCTTGGTCACAATAGGAGAATCAGCAAAGAAACTCTTAGAAAGGGCGTCTGCCTTAACATTCTTAGTGCCTGGAAGAAAGGAGACCACAAAATCAAAACGCGTAAAAAACAAGGCCCACCTAGCCTGTCTAGCATTCAAGCGTTTGTCCGACTCCAGGTAAATCAAATTCTTGTGGTCAGTGAGGACCACAACTTGATGTCTAGCTCCCTCTCCACTCCTCAAATGCCCATTTCATGGCTAACAATTCCCGATTCCCCACATCATAAGTTGCGCTCAGATGGGGAGAACTTTCGGGAAAATAAGGCACAGGGATTCATTTTAGACGTCACCGGATCTTTTTGGGACAAAACAGCTCCTGCACCAATCTCTGAAGCGTCTGCCTCCACCTGAAAAGGAAGTGAGGCATCAGGTTGCCGCAAAACCAGAGCAGAAGTGAACCTCCGCTTCAGCTCCTGAAAGGCTGAAACAGCCTCTGAAGACCAATTCAGCACATCAGCACCCTTCTTAGTTAAATCAGTCAGTGGTTTAGCAATATCAGAAAAATTAGCTATAAATTTACGATAAAAATTAGCAAAACCCAAAAACTTCTGGAGAGCCTTCAAAGAAGTGGGTTGAACCCAATCATAAATGGCCTGTACCTTGGCCGGGTCCATTTCAATAGCTGATGGAGACAAAATAAATCCCAAAAATGAAATCCTCTGTACACCAAAAAGGCACTTCGATCCCTTAACATACAAGGAATTCTCCCTCAAAATCCGGAACACAGTAACATGTTCCACATGAGAATCCCAATCCCTGGAAAAGATCAAAATATCATCCAGATAGATGATCAAAAACTTATCCACAAAGTCCCGGAAAATATCATTCATGAAGGACTGGAAGACAGAAGGGGCATTAGTGAACCCAAAAGGCATCACCAGGTACTCAAAATGTCCCTCCGGAGTATTAAATGCCATCTTCCATTCATCCCCATGCTTGATGCGAATAAGATTATACGCCCCCTGAGGTCAAGCTTAGTAAACCAGCAAGCACCTTTAACTCTGGAGAATAAATCAGAAATCAGGGGTAACGGATACTGAAATTTAACCAGAGCAAAAGAGATTAACTGATCAGAGACAAAATGGGAATTCAGCCCAGTCCCAGCCAGGGCTGGCTGAACACAAAAACTAAGTAAACTAGACAAAAACTCATAAGAACAATAGCAGAGAAAACTTAGCTTTAGGAAGGCAGGAACCAAACTGGAAACCTGGAGCAACAGTCAGGAAAAATCACCAGCAAGAAACTAGGGAGTCGGCTGCCTTAAATCCAATCAGAAACTCCTGATGTCCAATCGCAGTCCTCTTCCTCATGTGGCCGGTCTCTGCCATTTAGTTCAGCTTCATTACCTCCCTTCACCAACAGAGGGAGTCCAGATAGAGAACTCACTACTCCTCTGTCAGCACAGCTAGCTCCATAACTCTCACCAGAAGCCAGAGGCAAACCCAAAAATGAGCTCAGAACAGAAGCGCCTGTCTGAATCCTGTTCATTTAGACACTGTTCATATGTTTAGGTTTTAAATACATTAGATAGGGACTGCTTCATTAAGGGTTACCTTGACGAGGTGGAGTAGCTTGGTATACATTTTTTTGCAAAAAAATGTATCGACTAAATACCCTGTATTTGTTGCCATCTTTTTAACAGCACTTGCTGATTACTGTCATATTTGTTACTGTAGGGTATTTCTGCACCTTTGTCATTCTGTGTTTTCTTTTTGTGTTTCAGTCAGTGGGTAGTGTGAACACTGTCCGACCGACTTGTTCACATTTGTGCATGTCACATGTATTTTTAATTCACTGCACCTGAGTAGCATGCATTTTTATTTGAAATATTGGTAAAATGCTCAGAGATGCTTTTTTTTTATTTTGCTGGATGTACATCCAATATATTGTATTCTACATATTGTTCAATAGATACAATATTTTACAAATTATGCATTCAATTTAGGAACCGATGTAATGCATGTAATTTCGCTCTAGATAAAACTAAAGAGATTTTTTTTTTCCTTCTGTTCCTGGTTTACCCCTAAAAAAAAATTGCCTCCTTCATTAATTGGAATGCATAATTTGTAATATATAGAATCTATTGCACACGTTCTTCTTTTTGTGACTGCTATGCTTATTAGCTTGGATGTGCACTCTCCTGCCTCATGTGTTTTGGCTCAACCAATTTGAATATATGAGCTAATTTCGTAGCAGCTCCAAGTTTCTCCTCCATGTAAAGGCGTTGGATACTTAACTAGGATCAATGGTGGATTCAATGCTGAGCTATATGTGAGTATTCTACAAGATGAGTTGTTGTACGGGGTAGATCCCAAACCTTGTCTGCCTCTGTGGTCTCCCATTGTGCTTCGGCTGCAGTGGGAGCTGCTCAGCAAAGGCGTCGGTCTCAGTGTTTTGCTCAGACTTGTGCTGCCCGTTTGGTTACTGCTGGCTCTCCAGCCAAAGCTATAGAAACTAGCAATAGGCAATGGTGATCTGGCATTCCAGAGGCTAATGGCACTGTCACACTTAGCGATGCACCAGCGATCCCGACCAGAGATATGATGCGGTCAGGATCGCTGGTGCATCGCTAAGTGGCCGCTAGTGAGCTGCCACACAGGCAGATCTCACCAGCGACATAGCAGAGGACGGGGGTCACTACTTACCTGTCAGACGAGGCGTCCTCCTGCCCGCGTCCACGCGTCGCTCGTCTCCACAGCAGGAAGCCCAGCAGGAAGCTGTTGACGAGAAACGGTCCAGGACGTTCTCGCGCGATCAGCGATAACCAGCGGGGGAGCGGTCGGAGGTAAGTATCAGACATAGTGACATCGCTAGCAATATCGCTATAACGTCACAAAAACCAGTGACGTTATTGCTAGCGATATCGCTTAGTGTGACAGGCCCTTAAGACCAGTAATCACCCTACTGAACATGCTCGTGAGGTGGCAAGCTCTCATTGGTGGTCAGTCGTCAGCTGCTCGGGTGACGTGGACTTGAACAGGAATGTATAAAAGGATCCCTGGAGCGCGCTTTGGCTTGCTAAGTTCATTTGTGTATGGTGTGTTGCAGTATATGTTACCACCCCGTGTGCACGTGTGCCGCTACTAGCACTGCGAGTGAGTGTCTAGGCAGGCAGTGTAGGGTGGGAACTCCCACTTGGCTCAACATCTGATACCGGGCATCCTAAGTCGCATGTGCAGCTAGCACAGCGGTTTATCGGACGGGCACAACCACCAGCCTAGACTTCCCTGGGAGGTAGCAATAGGGACCCACACTAGCGTCAGTACTTGCTGAATCCCTGTGATGTTTAACAGGGTACAGTCCTCTGTGTTTTGCTGTATGTTACCATTCTGTGGAGTAACAGAGCTTGGTACTTAGTGTACTGTTCAAACAGTGTGACGGTTAACACTGTGCATTTTCATTTGCTGTTTCGCTGCTTTCAGTTCGCTATCGTTCTCATTAGCTGCAGTTTTATGTCGCTGCACAGTGGACCCTGGGTTGCAAACGCACCTTATTATTATATTTTGTTTTTTGCATTCCGCCAACCCTAACACTTAGTACACTTGAGTACTATGGGTATGAAAAGGATGACATAGTGTTTCAGCAGGACAATGACCCAAACATATGTCGAGATTGGCAAAGAAATGGTTCAATAACAATGAAGCTGGATTGGCTCCAACAGTCTCCAGACCTCAACCCAATCGAACATTTGTCAGTAGAGTTGAAGAAAAAGCTGTATACATACCCAAGTGAGTCGACCAGTATACAGCAATAACTTATAGAAGAAACCTAGGATCAGATTTCGAATGGCACATGTTTGAATCTGATTGAGAGCATACCCAGAAGGAGTCAGGTTGTGTAGAAAACCAAAGATGGATTTACAATATACTAACAAAATATTACAAATTAAAATATAGATTTTTAGGAGCAAAACAGTAATACTGCAGTGACATGACAAAAATCTGAATAAGTAATCATATGACAAATAGTTGCAAGACAAATTTATGTATGAGATAGCAAAGATGATTGACTATAAAATAATGGTAGTCTCATGATCAAAACAGTCTAGGATAGTGAGATATGGAGCCTGAAAGTCAAAAGTTCAAAACATTGTTACCCTTTTGCTTGTCACTGTACAGTATTTTCCTGGCATTACCACTCACCACAGAACCATGATGCTACACGTACAGTATGAGGAAGGAAGATCAAACCGAAACATACGTCGGGGTTAGCTGAGCCTGGTGTCCAGTGTCCTCCTCCCTGGTATGTGACTGTAAAATTCCCAGTCTATATAACTTTACCCCTTGGAATATGGCTGTCCAATTGGGGATTATACCCCTTACTATATCTTATACTGGCCTGCTAGCTCTTCTTGGTGGTGGCTGGGAGACCATTTTTATCTGATACTAGGCAAATAGATAATAATCTTTCCATCTTTTATAATACGTGATTATGGGTATGGGGGCCCTTTAGACACTGTATACCTTGCAGCTCGGTCTTTTGTATTGTGTCACCCTTTTGTCTGCCATTTGTGCCAATTTTAACCTGTGTTGTTTAATAAAAATATTTGTTATTTAACACCATATTTTGGATGTCTATGCACTGATTTCTTCTCTCTTTGTACGTACAGTATGTGACCACTACAGCCACTGAGTAAAGGCCCCGTCACACACAGCGATATCGCCAGCGAGATTGCTGATTTTGTGACGCCACAGCAATCTCGCCAGCGATATCACTGTGTGAGATATGGATCAGCGACCGGCCCCCCTGCTGGATATCGCTGATCGTGCAGGATCATCCTGGGCCTTTTTTGATTGTTGGTCTCCTGCTGGCCAGCATGCATTGCTGCGTGTGGCGGTGGGAGAGCAACGATCAGCGATGCTGCACGCTGGTTTCCAATGTAAACAGCGGGTATCTAGGAGCCGCGATCAGCTAACTATGTCCCAGCGATTCCATCCATGTCGGATCGTTGGTGGGATCGCTGGGACATTGATACATGTAACGGGACCCTAACTGTAGCGATCAGCTGCCAGACTCTTGTAAAATGAAGGAAATAATTATTTGATCCCTTGCTGATTTTGTAAGTTTGCCCACTGACAAAGACATGAACAGTCTATAATTTTAAGGGTAGGTTAATTTTAGCATTGAGAGATAGAATATCAAAAATAAAATCTAGAAAATCACATTGTATAAATTATATAAATTTATTGTTGTTTTGTTTTATAGACAATACTGTTGTTTTCATTTTAGTCTCCTGACTTCACTGTAAATACACAGAGCACAGCACTACAGACAGCAGCTTGTGTCTTCCAATAACAAGGAATTAGGCTCGCTGGATTTGAAACTTCCAGTGCATATTCAGTTGTCACTCAATCCTGCTAAAATTGGTGGGCTCGGCCGACATCTACCTATATAGATTTTATTGTTATATTTAGCAGTAAACTGAACATAGAGAGGGTGCGGAAAGTATTCAGATCCCTTTGAATTTTTCAATCTTTGTTTCATTGCAGCCATTTGGTTAATTAAAAAAAGATCATTTTTTTTCTCATTAATATACACTCTGCATCACCATCTTGACTGAAAAAAACATAAATGTAGAAATTTTTGCAAATTTATTAAAAAAGAAAAGCTGAAATCTCACATGGTCATAAGTTTTCAGACCCTTTGCTCAAATACTCTTATTTAAGTCTCATGTTGTCCATTTCCTTGTGATCCTCCTTGAGATGGTTCTACTCCTTCACTGGAGTCCAGCTGTGTTTAATTAAACTGATAGGACTTGATTTGTAAAGGCAAACACCTGTCTATATAAAGCTAGAGTCACACATAGCGACTCACCAGCGATCCCGACAACGGTATCAACATGTCAGGATCGCTGGTGAGTCGCTACATGATCGCTGGTGAGCTGTCAAACAGACAGCTTCCCCAGCGATTAGCACAGCGACGCCGAGCGTGCGGCGTCGCTGTGTACGTTATTTACCAGCGCGCTGATGCAGGGAGCTGGTAACTAACGTACACCCGATGTGTACACATCGGGTTTCTAAGGGACGCACGTCCCTTGGATACCCAATGTGTACGTTAGTTACCAGCTGATCGCTGGTCTCCCGCCTGTCACACGCAGCAATGCATGCTGGCCAGTGGGAGACCAGCGATGGAAGAAATGTCCAGAGGTTTCCAAGAGCGATCAGCGATACCGGCAGGGAGGCCGATCGCTGTCACACAGCGATCTCTCTGGAGAGATCGCTGTTGTGTCACAAAACTTGTGACTCAGCAGGGATCTCGCTAGCGAGATCGCTATGCATGACGGGGCCTTAAGACCTCAAAGTTCACAGTGCTTGTCAGACCAAATGAGAATCATGAGGTCAAAGGAACTGGCCAAGGAGCTCAGAGACAGGATTTTGGCAAGGCACCGATTTGGCCAAGGTTACAAAAGAATTTCTGCAGTACTCAATTTTCCTAAGAGCACAGTGGCCTCCATAATCCTTAAATGGAAGAAGTTTGGGAGCACCAGAAGTCTTCCTAGACCAGACCGTCCAGCCAAACTGAGCTATCGTGGGAGAAGAGCCTTGGTTAGAGAGGTAAAGAAGAACCCCAAGATCACTGTGGTTGAGCTCCACAGATGCAGTAGTGAGATGGGATAAAGTTCCAGAAAGTCATCTATCACTGCAGGCCTTCACCAGTCAGGCCTTTATGGCAGAGTGGCCCAACAGAAGCCTCTCCTCAGTGCAAGACATATCAAAGACCGCATAAAACACACATGAAGGACTCCCAGACTATGAGAAATAATATTATCTGGTCTGATGAGACGAAGATAGAACTTTTTGGTGATAATTATAAGCGGTATGTGTGGAGAAAACCAGGCACTGCTCATCACCTGCCCAATGCAATCCCAATAGTGAAACATGGTGACTAGAGTTGAGCGACTTTTGCTTTTTTAGGGTCGCGTTTCGTTTCGTGAAACCCGACTTTTCCAAAAGTCGAGTCGAGCAAGATCGTCCGATTATAGGGAAAAGTCGGGGTCGTCCCGAAACACGAAACCCAATGTAAGTCAATGGGGAATAAAAGTCGGCAGTGAGAGGAGGACAGGAAACACACCTACAGTGCCCATTTGAATGCCAAAAGCATCAATTCTTCTTACTTAAGCTTGTCAACCTTAATTAACTTCATAATACAAGTTACGCACTGAAAAATGGGGGTTATTTGGCTAAATTTGTGGGGGGGATGGCTGGCTGCAGGTTTTCATGTGCCCTGGGCGAAAGAGCGCCCCTTTAACACATACCACAACTCATCATGCTCCGATACGGCAGAGAAATAGCGGTATAGTACAATGAAAAATACCTCACTTTTTACATCTCATGACGAGGCCCATCTATTTCTCCATACAAAATCATTGGTCCCATATAATGTTTGAAACAGTATATGATGAGCTCCACATAATGCTACAGTATATGTTGGTCCCCATGGATGAAGCTCCACTGTCTTATGGGCCCAAATAATGCTCCAAACATAATGGTCCCCATTTCTAATGCTCTAGTGTATAATGGGCCCTGTAAATGCTGCTCCAGTGTCTGATGTCCACCTTTGGAATGTTCCAGTGTATGGTGGGCCCCATCTATCATTCTCCAGAGTATAGTGCTCCCCAAAAATTGCTGTCCCAACATAGAAAACAATCAAATAAGTCTCCTCGCTAGGGAATCCCTGTACTTGTCTGGACAGGTGCTGTAGCTTGCTTAACAGCTCGCCAGCAGTTCTCACGCCCAGTATGGATTGCACGTGATTGCACAAAGGTTAGAAAGTGTACCGTATCCCTGGATAACATGTATGGATAGCGTACACATTCAAAATATATGTCTATACAGCATGAGGCAGGCTCAGACGGTGTTAGGCCCAGTATGGATTGCACGTCATTGCACAAAGGTTAGAAGGGGTACCGTATCCCCGGATAACATGTATGGATAGCGTACACATTCAAAATATATGTCTATACAGCATGAGGCAGGCTCAGACGGTGTTAGGCCCAGTATGGATTGCACGTCAATGCACAAAGGTTAGAAAGGGTACCGTATCCCTGGATAACATGTATGGATAGCGTACACATTCAAAATATATGTCTATACAGCATGAGGCAGGCTCAGACGGTGTTAGGCCCAGTATGGATTGCACGTCATTGCACAAAGGTTAGAAGGGGTACCGTATCCCCGGATAACATGTATGGATAGCGTACACATTCAAAATATATGTCTATACAGCATGAGGCAGGCTCAGACGGTGTTAGGCCCAATATGGATTGCACGTCATTGCAGAAAGGTTAGAAGGGGTACCGTATCCCCGGATAACATGTATGGATAGCGTACACATTCAAAATATATGTCTATACAGCATGAGGCAGGCTCAGACGGTGTTAGGCCCAGTATGGATTGCACGTCATTGCACAAAGGTTAGAAGGGGTACCGTATCCCCGGATAACATGTATGGATAGCGTACACATTCAAAATATATGTCTATACAGCATGAGGCAGGCTCAGACGGTGTTAGGCCCAGTATGGATTGCACGTCATTGCACAAAGGTTAGAAAGGGTACCGTATCCCTGGATAACATGTATGGATAGCGTACACATTCAAAATATATGTCTATACAGCATGAGGCAGGCTCAGACGGTGTTAGGCCCAGTATGGATTGCACGTCATTGCACAAAGGTTAGAAGGGGTACCGTATCCCCGGATAACATGTATGGATAGCGTACACATTCAAAATATATGTCTATACATCAGGAGGCAGGCTCAGACGGTGTCAGGCACAGTATGGATTTGACGGCCCAGATTACACAGCGGAGGAGCAGGGAGAGGTAAAGATTGCAAATGCTGGGGCCCTGGCCAAGCAAGGGGGGCACACTCGTGGGCGTCGGTACTGGAACTGGGCCCCTCATAGTACAGCGGTGTGTCTGACGGCGGGTGTGCACCACCACCGTCAGAGACACTTGATTGCACTATGAGGGACCCTGTGCCAGTGCCCGCGCCCAAGAGTCGGCCTACCCACCTGTCCAGGGCAACGGCACTCGCACGGTGTCGTGCGCTAGGTGGTGACCCCGGCCATGGGGGGGGAGGCAGCACAGTTAGGGAGTTTTAGAAAGTGGCATATGTTGATGTTGGACATTCAACTGATGCAAAAGGCGAAATAGGTGAAGTACCAGGAAGAGGTGGACCAAAGCAAGCCATTTTTCTGTCACCCTATGTGTCATCAGGGGAAGGTGGGACAAAATCCTTGGAAACCCATGCGTGGTTCATTTTAATGAAGGTTAGATCATCCACATTTTGGGTAGACAGACGGGTCCTTTTTTCTGTCAGGATTGATCCAGCTGCACTGAAGACTCTTTCCGATAGCACACTTGCAGCTGGGCAAGCGAGCTCCTGTAAGGCATATTGGGCCAATTCAGGCCAGGTGTCCAGTTTAGCGGCCCAATAGTCAAAGGGGAATGACCTGTGTGGGAGAACATCGATATGGGAGGAAAAGTAGTTTGTAACCATAGTTGACAACTGCTGTCTCCTGTCACTTTCCATCGATGCAGTATTACCAGTTGTGTGAGCGGTATTTGAAAAATCAGTCCACAACATTGTCATGAAACCCCTGTCTCCAACGCCACTTCTGCTGTGTGCACCACGAACACCTCTGCCAAGCTGCCCCCGGCCCGTACGGCTCGTGTGAGAACCATCACCGCTGCTGTGTGCTGGGAATGCCTCAAGCAACCGATTTACCAGAGTTGCTTGTTTATTAGCCAATATTAGGTCAAGGTTCTCCTGTGGCATGATGTTTTGTAATTTGCCTTTATAGCGTGGATCCAGGATGCTGGCCAACCAGTAGTCGTCATCGTTCATCATTTTGGCAATGCGGGGGTCTCTTTTTAGGATCCGCAAGGCATAATCTGACATGTGGGCCAATGTTCCCGGTGTCAATGATGCACTGCGAGTGCTGGGTGGAGGAGCACTTTCTGGCAAATCCACATCCCTCCAGTCACGCACAAACCCTGTACCAGACCTTGCCACGCCAACATTTTCACTTGCCCCACGAGATGCATCCTCCTCCCCTAAGTAATCATCCCCATCATCCTCCTCCTCCTCCTCCTCTTCTTCCTCCACCTCGTCCAGGAGAGGTCCCTGAGCAGACAATGGCTGAATGTCATCAAGGATTCCCTCCTCCTCTTCCTCCTCATCAACATTGGCTGCAGACGCCTGCTCCTTAAGGTGCGTCAAAGTTTGCATGAGCAGACGCATAAGTGGGATGCTCATGCTTAGGATGGCGTCGTCTGCGCTTACCAGCCGTGTGCATTCCTCAAAACACTGAAGGACTTTACAAAGGTCTTTCAGCTTCAACCACTGCACGCCTGTCAACTCCATGTCTGCTCTCAAAGTGCCTGGCCGTGTATCCTCCCACAAATGCATTATGGCCTGCCTCTGCTCGCACAGCCGCTCCACCATGTGCAGGGTGGAGTTCCACCTTGTTGCAATGTCGATAATGAGGCGGTGGTTGGGAAGGTGGAGCAATCGCTGCAGCTTCTGCATACGAACGGAGTGTACAGGCGACCGGCGGATGTGCGCGCACAGTCTTCGCACCTTCTGGAGCAGGGCTGTTAACTCCGGATAATTTTTGAGGAAGCACTGCACCACCAGGTTCAAGGTGTGAGCCAAGCAAGGTATGTGGCTGAGTTTTGAAAGGGCTATGGCTGCCACAAAATTACGGCCGTTATCACTAACTACCTTGCCTGCCTCAAGATGTACACTGCCCAGCCATGACTCAGTTTGTCGCTTCAAGTACTCGGCCAGCACCTCGGCGGTGTGTCTGTCGCCCAAACACATCATCTGCAACACAGCCTGCTGACGCTTTCCACTAGCTGCTCGATAGGGGGACACATCGTGTGCAACAGTGGCAGCTGCAGATGGAGTGCTCGTACGACTGCGCTCTGTGGACGAGCTGTCGCTTCTGGAGGAGGAGGAGGAGGAGGAGGGTCGAACGCCTACAGCCAACTGTTTCCTAGACCGTGGGCTAGGCAGCACTGTCCCACCACCGCTGTCCCCTGTGGACCCTGCATCCACCACATTAACCCAGTGCGCAGTGATGGACACGTAACGGCCCTGGCCATGCCGACTGGACCATGCATCAGTTGTGAGGTGCACCTTTCCGCTCACTGACTGCTTGAGTGCATGGACAATGCGGTCTTTCACATGATGGTGGAGGGCTCGGATGGCTTTGCGAGAGAAGAAGTGGCGACTGGGTAGGTCATAGCGTGGTACTGCATAGGCCATGAGTTCGCGGAAAGCTGTGCTTTCCACCAACCGAAAGGGCATCATCTCAAACGAGATTAGTTTGGCAATGTGGGCGTTCAAACCCAGTGTACGCGGATGAGAGACTGAGTACTTTCTTGACCTACTCATAGTGTCTGGGAGGGTGAGCTGGACTTGAGAGCTGCATATGGTGGAAGTAGCGGTGGACAGGGCGGACTGAGAGAGGGTTGATGATGGTGATGGAGTTGGTGTTCTTTCTGATGGCCTAGAATCAGTCTTTCGTTGATATAACAGTGGGATTCCCTGACTGCTGTGGCCTTGCAACGACACCTCAACATTTGCTGCTGTGCTAACCGGTGTGCTTACAGTGGGGGAAACAATGTAGTGTTGCTGACTACCTTCATTGTGATCAGTTGCACATGTGGCACTTGAGGTTTGGTGTTGTGTCCACGCTTGCAAGTGCATGCTGGTTAAATGTCTAAGCATGCAACTGGTATTTAAATTTTTCAGATTTTTCCCTCGGCTAAAGGTCTTTGCTCACTTCTTACAGATAACCTTGGCCTGATCATGAGGATTTTGTTCAAAAAAGTGCCACACTGCACTCTTCCTACTTTGGCAGACATTTTGCGGCCTAGCACGCTGTGATCTTTTGACCCTCTGGACAAGCTGTCCAGCAACTCTTTTGATGTTTGGAACCTGTCTTTGGAGTGCTCCGGGCCTGCCAGATAACAGCTGTTGCGATGTCGATGTCTGCTGTGGATGCTCCTCATCTGAGCTATTGGAAGCAGCACCCTCTTCCCCCAATGGATGCCAATCTGGGTCAACAACTGGGTCATCCATCACCTCCTCTTCTATGTCATGTGCACCTTTCTCTGTGTCACCATGTATGGTGGTATAGTGTGCGGGAAGGGGCACCTGAGTCTCATCAGGGTCAAAATCTGGCTCTGTACACTGCGAGGACAATGTAGTGCTCTGAGTGAATGTACCAGCAGAATCATCCATCAGCGGCTGTGTATCAGTGCACTCCATGTCAGATTCATCTTGGCCTGGGTAATTCACCATTTGACTTGATAATCCAGGCATGGTATGTGAAAACAGCTCCATGGAGTAATCAGTAGTATGGCCTGCGTCATCCTTCATTCTTGGTTGGGGTGAAGGACACAAGGAAAGGTGTGGTTCATGAACATGAGCCTCCAATGACGACTCAGTGCTTTTACTTTTTACAACTGAAGAAGAGGAGGCGATCGAGCTGGAGGCTGAGTCAGCAATGTAAGACAAAACTTTTTCCTGATGCTCTGCCTTTGAAAGCGGTTTGCCAACTCCTAGAAAACTAAGCGTTCGAGGCCTTATGTAGACAGACGATGACGCAGGGTCAGCACCTCCTGCATTTGGTCCTATTTTGCTCTTGCCACTACCATCAGATCCACCACCAACACCATCATTACCAGCTGCCAACCCCCGCCCAATTCCACGGCCTCTTCCACCAGCCTTCCTCATTTTTGGTAGAAATGTAGACAAAATCCAGCAAACTATATAGTAATGTAAAACAAGGTACAAGGTGTCTATAGGACAGGGGAGTTTTAGAATTTCTGCACACACTTGTGGACAGTGGACACTTGTGGATTGTGTGCGGCCCACTGATATCTGAGCGCTATGTGACACGCTCGATGGCACAGCTGCCTGTGACCAAAGTGACGAGAGGATAATGGAGATTTTGAATCTCTGCGTACACTTGTGGACAGTGGACAGTTGTGGATTGTGTGCGGCCCACTTATATCTGAGCGCTATGTGACACGCTCGATGGCACAGCTGCCTGTGACCAAAGTGACGAGAGGATAATGGAGATTTTGAATCTCTGCGTACACTTTTGGACACTGGACACTTGTGGATTGTGTGCGGCCCACTGATATCTGAGCGCTATGTGACACGCTCGATGGCACAGCTGCCTGTGACCAAAGTGACGAGAGGATAATGGAGATTTTGAATCTCTGCGTACACTTGTGGACAGTGGACACTTGTGGATTGTGTGCGGCCCACTGATATCTGAGCGCTATGTGACACGCTCGATGGCACAGCTGCCTGTGACCAAAGTGACGAGAGGATAATGGAGATTTTGAATCTCTGCGTACACTTTTGGACACTGGACACTTGTGGATTGTGTGCGGCCCACTGATATCTGAGCGCTATGTGACACGCTCGATGGCACAGCTGCCTGTGACCAAAGTGACGAGAGGATAATGGAGATTTTGAATCTCTGCGTACACTTGTGGACAGTGGACACTTGTGGATTGTGTGCGGCCCACTGATATCTGAGCGCTATGTGACACGCTCGATGGCACAGCTGCCTGTGACCAAAGTGACGAGAGGATAATGGAGATTTTGAATCTCTGCGTACACTTTAGGACACTGGACACTTGTGGATTGTGTGCGGCCCACTGATATCTGAGCGCTATGTGACACGCTCGATGGCACAGCTGCCTGTGACCAAAGTGACGAGAGGATAATGGAGATTTTGAATCTCTGCGTACACTTGTGGACAGTGGACACTTGTGGATTGTGTGCGGCCCACTGATATCTGAGCGCTATGTGACACGCTCGATGGCACAGCTGCCTGTGACCAAAGTGACGAGAGGATAATGGAGATTTTGAATCTCTGCGTACACTTTTGGACACTGGACACTTGTGGATTGTGTGCGGCCCACTGATATCTGAGCGCTATGTGACACGCTCGATGGCACAGCTGCCTGTGACCAAAGTGACGAGAGGATAATGGAGATTTTGAATCTCTGCGTACACTTGTGGACAGTGGACACTTGTGGATTGTGTGCGGCCCACTGATATCTGAGCGCTATGTGACACGCTCGATGGCACAGCTGCCTGTGACCAAAGTGACGAGAGGATAATGGAGATTTTGAATCTCTGCGTACACTTTTGGACACTGGACACTTGTGGATTGTGTGCGGCCCACTGATATCTGAGCGCTATGTGACACGCTCGATGGCACAGCTGCCTGTGACCAAAGTGACGAGAGGATAATGGAGATTTTGAATCTCTGCGTACACTTGTGGACAGTGGACACTTGTGGATTGTGTGCGGCCCACTGATATCTGAGCGCTATGTGACACGCTCGATGGCACAGCTGCCTGTGACCAAAGTGACGAGAGGATAATGGAGATTTTGAATCTCTGCGTACACTTTAGGACACTGGACACTTGTGGATTGTGTGCGGCCCACTGATATCTGAGCGCTATGTGACACGCTCGATGGCACAGCTGCCTGTGACCAAAGTGACGAGAGGATAATGGAGATTTTGAATCTCTGCGTACACTTGTGGACAGTGGACACTTGTGGATTGTGTGCGGCCCACTGATATCTGAGCGCTATGTGACACACTCGATGGCACAGCTGCCTGTGACCAAAGTGACGAGAGGATAATGGAGATTTTGAATCTCTGCGTACACTTTTGGACACTGGACACTTGTGGATTGTGTGCGGCCCACTGATATCTGAGCGCTATGTGACACGCTCGATGGCACAGCTGCCTGTGACCAAAGTGACGAGAGGATAATGGAGATTTTGAATCTCTGCGTACACTTTTGGACACTGGACACTTGTGGATTGTGTGCGGCCCACTGATATCTGAGCGCTATGTGACACGCTCGATGGCACAGCTGCCTGTGACCAAAGTGACGAGAGGATAATGGAGATTTTGAATCTCTGCGTACACTTGTGGACAGTGGACACTTGTGGATTGTGTGCGGCCCACTGATATCTGAGCGCTATGTGACACGCTCGATGGCACAGCTGCCTGTGACCAAAGTGACGAGAGGATAATGGAGATTTTGAATCTCTGCGTACACTTTTGGACACTGGACACTTGTGGATTGTGTGCGGCCCACTGATATCTGAGCGCTATGTGACACGCTCGATGGCACAGCTGCCTGTGACCAAAGTGACGAGAGGATAATGGAGATTTTTAATCTCTGCGTACACTTGTGGACAGTGGACAGTTGTGGATTGTGTGCGGCCCACTGATATCTGAGCGCTATGTGACACGCTCGATGGCACAGCTGCCTGTGACCAAAGTGACGAGAGGATAATGGAGATTTTGAATCTCTGCGTACACTTGTGGACAGTGGACACTTGTGGATTGTGTGCGGGACCACTGATATCTGAGCGCTATGTGACACGCTCAATGGCACAGCTGCCTGTGACCAAAGTGACGAGAGGATAATGGAGATTTTGAATCTCTGAGTACACTTTTGGACACTGGACACTTGTGGATTATGTGCGGCCCACTGATATCTGAGCGCTATGTGACACGCTCGATGGCACAGCTGCCTGTGAACAAAGTGACGAGAGGATAATGGAGATTTTGAATCTCTGCGTACACTTTTGGACACTGGACACTTGTGGATTGTGTGCGGCCCACTGATATCTGAGCGCTATGTGACACGCTCGATGGCACAGCTGCCTGTGACCAAAGTGACGAGAGGATAAGGGAGATTGGATTGCTTTTAAAAAAGCAGTTTGCGGAGCAGTGGGTAAACAGCAATGCCAGCATGTCAGGAAGCCTTAGAAGGCAGCCCAACAACCAACACCACAATATAGCCTCCCCTTGCACTGCACACACAGTGACTTGTGTGTTGTGCAGGCCAAATCGCTAGCAGCAGAAGCAGTTTTTTTGTCTTCTTCCCTGCCTAACGCTCTCCCTACAGAATCAGCAGCAACCTCTCCCTATACTAAGATCGGCAGAAGTAAGATGGCGGTCGGCGTGCACGCCCTTTTATACCCCCTGTGACGCCCACCAAAGCAAGCCAATCACTTGCATGCCCTTCTGAAAGATGGTGGTGACCCGTGCCTATGTCATCACGTTGCCCACAGTGTCCGTGGATCCTGATTGGCTGAAAAAGAGCGCAAAACAAACTTTTGAAACGCGACTTTGGCGCGTAAGTCGCCGACCTCGTGGCCGACCTCATCCTAGGGTCGGGTTTCGTTTCATGAAACCCGACTTTGCCAAAAGTCGGCGACTTTTGAATTTTTTCGACCCGTTTCGCTCAACTCTAATGGTGACTAGTCTGAATAGTTATGAACATATGATATTTCAGTTTTTCTTTTTTTTAATAAATTTGCAAAAATGTCTACATTTCTGTTTTATTCAGTCAAGATGGGGTGCAGAGTGTACATTAATGAAAAAAAAAAAATGAATTCTTTTGAATTTACCAAATGGCTGCAATGAAACAAAGAGTGAAAAATTTAAAGGGGTCTGAATACTTTCCGCACCCACTGTATAAAGGTAGATTAAAGTTGGTGTAGTGCAGCAGTGTCCACACTGTGAAGTGAGGAGGCAGAGACCCAGGAAAAGTTCAAAGTAAATGTGGGTCCAAATTTACAACATAAACAGCATACGGTATCCCCAGGATCGCAACCGGGAAATCAAAACAGTCCGTACCCTTAGGCGACTGCACTGCCTTGTGATAAGGTGTGCCAGGCTTGTTGTCTCTGCTGGACTCTGTGTTGCTTCGCACAGGTAGTGCTCTGCAGAGCCTCCTGCTCTGCATGCTTGCAAAACCAAAACTGACACACCCAAACTTTTTACTGCAGGGTTTTTAACTGGAATCTGTGGCCACAGGCCACATGGAAAACCTGGGCCAGGGGAAGAAACAGACTGCCCCGCTATCTTCCTGTAGTCCGTTTAAAAAATAAAAGCCCATGGCAGGTGTTTTTTTTAATCTACCTTAGATAAATAATTTGTCCAAGACCAATACTCACTTTTACTCTGCACTGCAATCACAGCTACGCCTGAGACTGCAATGCACTCCCTCGGCCTCAATATACTTCTTTGTGCATCCTGGGGTACACATAGCAACCCTCACGTATGACCCCGATCATTGCCACACAGTGGCTATACACATTAGTTTATAATCAACACCCATTGTATGTGTTAGGGCTAGTGGAATGCACCAAATAATAAAATAATAGTAAGGTGCGTTCGCAGCCCGGGGTCCACCGTGCAGAGGTGGTAAACTGCTGCTTAGTAATGGTGAAAGTATAAAGCGGTGTACAAAAGGACACACGTGGGTTAACGTCACCCAGTGTGAACAGAAGCAAACTCTGTTAACTCACAGAGCCGCGCTACTGCAGAACATAAATGCCGGTGCCTGTTTAGCTCACAGAGCCCGGCCACAGAGCGCACAGAAAGTGGTCACAGAACTCTGCCCCAAGGACACGGATCAGAGTCCCTCTAGACCTTCTGAGCGCGTGGCGTCGCACCTGCGGACGCCACTATAGACGCTGACTATGGAGTGTTGAGCACGTGCACCGTGGACACTGATGCCTGTCTCAGACTCTATCCTACCTACACCTAAGCCTGGGCGCTTAACAGGCTAGGCTGTAAAACACATGCATACCAAGGGTAGGGGTTTCTTAATGAGTCATTCACCAGAGGCATTCATACATGCATATGACACTCACTCCTCATAGTCTGATAATGCAGCCTTTACTAGCACATGGTCGAGCGGCCATGCGAGCCTTTTATAGCCGCGTCCTTCTGGGACCTTCCTGACCTTTCTGATGGTCCAATCCGAGCTGGAGAAGGACCTCAGCATGTGACCTCCGATCTCCAATGAGAGATCGTCCCACGGGCATGCTCAGTGGACCGAAAGGAGGACTTAGTCCATGGAATAGCTTACTTCAGACAAGCATGCGCTGCTATAGCTGGGCCAGAGGTGGCAGCAGCAACCAAACCCACAGAGCTGGTTTGAGCAGAGCGCCAGGATTGACGAGTCTGCTGAGCAGGTTCCTCTGCAGCTGAAGAGGAATGGGAGACTGCCGGATGCAAGGCTCTGGATTCCTACTGTGCAGCGTCAGGATCCCGACGCCAAACATTACCCCTCCTCCTAGGGCTACCTCCCTTCTGAGCCTTGCTACGCTCAAATGCCGCAATAAGGAGTGGAGCGTGGATGTTCTCCACTGGCTCCCTGGTCCGAGCCTCTGGACCATGACACTTCCAATCCACCAAATAAAACTTTTTACCACGCACCACCCTGCATCCCACAATGGCATTGACCTCAAACTGGTCCGAAGGCAGGTCTGATGTCACGGCAGATGACTCGGAGAACCGGGACATGTGCACAGGTTTAAGGAGGGACCCATGGAAGGTGTCAGAGATAGCCAAGTGTGGTGGAAGGGCCAGACGATAGACCACCGAGCTGATCTGTTCGAGGACCTTAAAGGGACCAATGTAACGAGGAGCGAACTTAGTGGACTCGACTTGCAGCCTGATGTTACGGGCGGAGAGCCACACTAAGTCGCCAGGGCAGAAAGTGGGAGCAGGATGCCGGTGTTCGTCTGCAGAGACCCTCATTCTCTCCTTAGAGGTCCAAATAGCATCCTGGGTGCGGTCCCAAATATTACGTGCCTCCACCGCCCAGTCTGCCACTCTAGAGTAGGTGGATGACAAGGGCATGGGCACAGGAACACGAGAATGTTGGCTTTAGTTAAGGAGGAATGGGTTCTGGCTGGTGGAATCGGCCACAGTGTTGTTAAAAGCAAACTCTGCCCACGGCAACAAGGATGCCCAGTCATCCTGCCTGGCGAAGACAAAATGTCAGAGATATGTGACCAGGGTCTGGTTGGCCCTCTCTACCAACCCATTCATCTCGGGATGACAGGCCGAAGAGAGGTTCAGCTCAATACTGAGCAAGCGACAGAGTTCTCTCCAAAACCGAGACACCAACTGGGGACCCCGGTCACTGAAATCTTGTCTGGCATGCCATGTAACCGAAAAACGTGCTTGATGAACAACACTGCTAGGACAAGTGCGGAAGGTAGCCGAGAGAGAGGCACCAAGTGCACCATTTTAGAAAAATGGTCGGTGACGACCCAAATAACTGTGCTGCCACTGGACTTGGGTAGACCCACCACAAAGTCCATGCCAACCATCTCCCAGGGCCTGTCCACCACCAGTAAGGGGTAAAGTAACCCAGTGGGTCATTGCCGGGAAGGCTTATTCTTGGCACAGGAGACGCACGCCTGAATATAGTGTTTGACATCACGAGCCATATGCGGCCATCAGTACGTCCTCGTCAAAAGCTCAACCGCCGCTTAGTACCAAAGGGTCCACCCACCCTGGACACGTGAGCCCAAGAGAGGACCTCCGGACGCAAACGGGCAGGGACAAAAGTCTTGCACTGGGGTACAGACTCAAGGGTGACCGGAGCCACTGTCCTCAGGCTCTCAGATTGTACAATTAACCGAGGCTCCTCCTCCTCCACTGACACCACGGAGTGAGAGAGCGCATCGGCCCGGACATTTTTCTCACCGGAAAGGAAGTGTAGGGTGAAATGGAACCAGGAGATGAAGAGAGACCATCGGGCTTGGCGAGAATTTAACCACTGGGCGGTTTGGAGATAGACCAAGTTTTTGTGGTCAGTGTAAACTTGGAAGGGATAGCGAGAGCCCCCTCCAGGAGGTGTCTCCATTCAGAAAAGGCCAACTTCATGGCTAGCAACTCCCTGTCCCCAATGGAATAGTTCCTCTCCACCGGCGAGAAGGTCTTGGAAAAGAAGAAGCAAGGATGCTTCCGACCTTGAGCATCCTTTTGGAACAGGACTGCTCCAGCACCAACGGACGAGGCATCCACCTCTAAAATAAATGGCTTATCCACATTGGGGCAATGTAAAATGGGAGCGCTAGCGAAGTGGGACTTGATGGAGAGGAGGGCCTTAGAGACCTCCTCTGACCACAACTTAGGATTCGCTCCCTTCTTGGTGAGGGCAACCAAGGGAGCTACCAAAGTCGAGAAGTGAGGGATGAATTGGCGATAGTACTTAATAAATCCCATAAAGCGCTGCACCGCTTTGAGGGAGTGAGGCTCCTGCCTATCCATCACTGCCTGTAGTTTGGCAGGATTCATGGCCAACCCCTGGGCCGAGATGATATAGCCCAGGAAAGGCAAGGACTCCTGCTCAAACGCACACTTCTCCAACTTGGCATATAGGGAGTTTGCCAGTAGGAGATCGAAGACTTTGCAAACATCCTTCCGGTGGGAGTCTATATCTGGAGAGTAGATGAGGATATCATCCAGATAGACTACAACCGAGGTGGTGAGCATACCCCGGAAGATGTCGTTCACAAAGTCTTGGAAGACGGCAGGAGCATTACAGAGCCCGAAGCGCATCACCAGGTATTCATAATGCCCGTCCCTGGTGTTAAAGTCCGTCTCATTCGTCTCCCTCACGGATGCAAATCAGGTTGTAAGCACCTCGCAGATCCATCTTAGTGAAGACCCTCACTCCCCACAGCCTACCAAAAATCTCAGATATCAGGGGCAAAGGGTACTTGTTCTTAACGGTGATGGCGTTAAGACCCCTGTAATCTATGCATGGACTTAGTTCTCCATTCTTCTTCTGCATGAAGAAAAACCCGGCCCCAGCAGGTAACACTGACTTCCAAATAAAGCCTCTTGCCAGATTCTCCCTGATGTACTGAGACATGACCTCTGTCTCTGGGAGAGATAATGGGTAGACTCGACCCCGGGGAGGCTCCGCACCCAGCAAGAGGTCAATAGGACAGTCATAGGGGCGATGCAGTGGAAGGGTCTCCGCCGCCTTTTTGGAGAACACGTCCACATACTGTTGATAATGATTGGGGAGCGAGGAAAGATCTGCGGGGACCTCGGTGGAGGCAACCTTAACACACTCCCTCAGACATCTACCCTCACATGACTTACTCCAACCAAGAATTCTCCCCGAGGACCACTCTGTATGGGGAGAGTGGTACCGCAACCAGCGGACCCCTAGAAGGACCTGGTCGATACTCTCGGGCATAACGAGGAGGGATATCATCTCCTGATGAGATGGAGACACCGAGAGTATCAGAGGAGCAGTTTGGTGGGTAATCTGTGAGGGTAGAGTCGTGCCGTTCACTGCTCTGATGGTGACTGGTTTAGATATCATAACCAATGGTATTGCGTGCCGTTGAGCGAAGGTAGATGACATAACATTGCCCTCCACTCCGGAATCCACGCAAACCTCCACCGACCAGAGTGGAGGAACTAAACTCAAGTGTCCCCTTAATGGACAACTTGGAGGAAAACGCTGCGGATTCTAGTGAGCCGCCTCCTACGGCCACTAGATGCGAGTGTTTCCCCAGCCACTATGGGCACCGGTTGGCAAGGTGACTGAACTGCCGGCAACCATGACAGATCACAGGGACTCGAGCGGACCGGGGCCTGGATCCTTCTCGGGAAGCCCCCTGATGCTCGGACGCCATATCAGGAGGTTCCAGAGGTTTAGCATAACTGGGTGCCAACCTAAACCTCTGCCTACACTGGGATCACTCCAACCTTCGCTCGGCAAAGCAAAGGTCTATACGGATGGAGACGGTGATAAGCTCCTCCAGTGTAGCGGGAATCTCCCTGGTGGCCAGAGCGTCCTTCACATGGTCAGCCAAACCTGCGGGGATGAGGACCTTATCTGGCCACTCTAACTCCGAGGCCAGAGTCCGGAACTGGATGGCAAAGTGGCTGACCATGGACGAGCCCTGTGACAATGCCAGCAGCCGGAGCGCAGTGTCATGGATGACTCGCGGTCCCAGGAAGACCTGCTTCAGAGTGCCCAAGAACTGCAAAGCACTCTGCACCAAATGATCACAACGCTCCCACAGTGGTGTGGCCCACTCCAAAGCCCTGCCCGATAAGAGGGAAATAATAAATCCCACCTTAGCCCACAAGGAGGGAAATCGTGCTGCCAGCAGCTACAGCTGTATAGAGCACTGGCTCACGAAACCCCTACAAGGAGCACTATCGCCCGAGAACTTCTCGGGCAGCGGGAGGTGGCACAAAGTCGGGGCAGGGATGGCAGTGGTCACATGGGAGACAGCCTCCGTGGCTGCCTGAACAGCGACCGCAGTAACATCTGCAGCTGAAGCTGAACGCTCGAGAGCCGCCAACCTGCCCTGCAGCTGCCGGATGTACTGCAGCAGTCGCTGTTCGTCCACCATTACTAGCCAGACCCTGGCGCTAGTAATAATGTTAGGGCTAGTGGAATGCACCAAATAATACAATAATAGTAAGGTGCGTTCGCAGCCCGGGGTCCACCGTGCAGGGGTGGTAAACTGCTGCTTAGTAATGGCGGAAGTATAAAGCGGTGTACAAAAAGACACACGTGGGTTAACGTCACCCAGTGTGAACAGAAGCGAACTCTGCTAACTCACAGAGCCGCGCTACTGCAGAACATAAATGCCGGTGCCTGTTTAGCTCACAGAGCCCAGCCACGGAGCACACAGAAAGCGGTCACAGAACTCTGCCCCAAGGATACGGGGTCAGAGTCCCTCTACCTCTGGACCTTCTGAGCGTGCGGCATCGCACCTGCGGACGCCACTATAGACACTGACTATGGAGTGTCGAGCACGTGCACCGTGGACACTGATGCCTGTCTCAGACTCTGTCCTACCTACACCTAAGCCTGGGCGCTTAACAGGCTAGGCTGCACAACACATGCGTACCAAGGGAATGCTCGTACAAAGGATCAGACCATCAACATACCAGAAAAAACCAGCAGATCAGGCACATGGATAAAAATGCAGTTGTGCAATATAACAAACGATCAGCCTTTATCAGCAATCATGTCATACACACTTATGGCTTTTTATCTAATGTTTATAGCCAGTTTTACACATGAGATCAAACAAGTCCTTTGCCAATAGCTATGTTCTCTGTCTCCAGTTATAACATTAATAGTTCAGATAAGAAAAATCCAGACATCTTGTTCATTAGTGGGCCAAGTCAGATGGCAGTTAGTGCTTTGAGCATGTTCATTAGATGATGAGGCTGATGACCTGACCATAAATAGCTGAATATATGAGGGGCATTCATTAACCCTTTAACCCCCGGAGTTTTACTCGGTTTTGCGTTTTTGTTTTTCGCTCCATTCCTTCCCAGAGCCATATTTTTTTTTAATTTTCCATCAACATGGCCATGTGAGGGCTTATTTTTTTGCGGGACAAGTTGTACTTTTGAACGACACCATTGGTTTTACCATGTCGTGTACTAGAAAATGGGAAAAAAAATCCAAGTGCGGTGAAATTGCAAAATAAGTGCAATCCCACACTTGTTTTTTGTTTGGCTTTTTTACTAGGTTCAATAAATGCTAAAACTGACCTGACATTATGATTTTTCAGGGTCAGTATGAGTTCATAGACACCAAACATGTCTAGGTTCTTTTTTATTTAAGTGGTGAAAAAAATAATTACAAACTTTGTTAAAAAAAAAATTGTGCCGTTTTCCAATACCAGTACCATCTCCATTTTTCGTGATCTCGAGTTGGGTGAGGGCTTTTTTTGTGTGCGGACTGACGTATTTAATGATACCATTTTGGTGCAGATATGATCTTTTGATCGCCCGTTAATGCATTTTAATGCATTTAATGCAATGTCGCGGTGACCAAAAAAACGTAATTCTGGCATTTTTCCTTTTCTTCTCACTATGCCATTCAGTGATCAGGTTAATCCTTTTTTTATTGATAGACTGGGCGATTCTGAATGCGGTGATACAGAATATGTGTATGTTTGATTTTATTTTTATTGTTTTATTTTGAATGGGGCGAAAGGGGGGTGATTTCAACTTTTATATTTTTTTTATATTTTTAAACACTTTTTTTACTTTTGGCATGTTTCAATAGTCTCCATAGGAGACTAGAAGATTCCACAAAACGATTGGCTCTGCTACATAAAGGCAATGGTCAGATTGCTTCTATGTAGTAGAATTGCTGACTTGCAATGAGCGCCAACCACTGGATGGCACTCACAGCAATCCGGCACTGACAACCATAGAGGTCTCCAGGAGACCTCCAGTTGTCATGCCGACACACCGGTGACCCGTGATCACGTGACGCGGGTCACCAGTGTGCGTATTTCTGGCACAATTGCCAGAAGCGCTTGTTAAATGACGCTGTCAGAGTTTGACAACGGCATTTAACGGGTTAATAGCCATGGTTGGATCATGATTCCACCCACGGCTATTGCGGGCACATGACAGCTGTTCAAAACAGCTGACATGTCCTGGGAAAGATGTGGGTTCACTGCCGGAGCCCACATCAAAGGGAGGGAGTCCGACATTGGCGTAAATATACGCCTGATGTCAGAAAAAAAAATTTCCCCTGACCCACTTCCTACAGACTGAGAGCAAAGAAACTTGGCACAGTTATTAGTCCTTCTCTACATAGGTGCCACTTAGGGACACGCACTTCTCCCATCTCTTTAAGCAACTGTAAACACCTCGCTTGTAGAAGTTGACAGGTTGCTTCAAAAGCCAAGTTGTGACTTTGGAAATCAGAGTCTCATCATCTGGAAAATGCTTGTCATTCAAAAATAACTTCATTGTTGGAAAGAGGTGGAAGTCCGATGGTGCGAGGTCAGGAAAATAAGGGGGATGCAGTAGAATATCAAAGCCACAGGAGCGTGCTTCTATTTGGGCAACATGTGAGTGGTGAACTGGTGCATTGTTTTGCAGAAGGTGAACTACTTTGGTGAGCATGCCACATCTATTGGTGTTGATGGTGTCCCACAATTTCAGCAGCAGTGAAGCGTGGTATGCCCCAGTGTTCATGGTACCCTTTGCTAGGAAATTCATCATTATTACTCCATGCTGGTCCCAAAATACAGTGAGCATGACCGTGCCTGATGAGAGTTGGGCACGAGTCTTCTTTGTAGGTGGTAAAATCAAAACCGTTATCAGTTCTGAGTTGCAAATTGGCACGTAACCTAAAGAGACTTATATCATTATTAGAGTTGAGCGAAACGGGTCGAAAAAATTCAAAAGTCGCCGACTTTTGGCAAAGTCGGGTTTCATGAAACGAAACCCGGCCCTAGGATGACGTCGGCCACGAGGTCGGCGACTTACGCGCCAAAGTCGCGTTTCAAAAGTTTGTTTTGCGCTCTTTTTCAGCCAATCAGGATCCACGGACACTGTGGGCAACGTGATGACATAGGCACGGGTCACCACCATCTTTCAGAAGGGCATGCAAGTGATTGGCTTGCTTTGGTGGGCGTCACAGGGGGTATAAAAGGGCGTGCACGCCGACCGCCATCTTACTTCTGCCGATCTTAGTATAGGGAGAGGTTGCTGCTGATTCTGTAGGGAGAGCGTTAGGCAGGGAAGAAGACAAAAAAACTGCTTCTGCTGCTAGCGATTTGGCCTGCACAACACACCAGTCACTGTGTGTGCAGTGCAAGGGGAGGCTATATAGTGGTGTATCAGTGGTGTTGGTTGTTGGGCTGCCTTCTAAGGCTTCCTGACATTCCTGCATTGCTGTTTACCCACTGCTCCGCAAACTGCTTTTTTAAAAGCAATCCCAATTTTTTTTTTTGTCCTGCTGAGAAGAAAAAAAAACTGCTTCTGCTGCTAGCAATTTGGCCTGCACAACACACCAGTCACTGTGTGTGCAGTGCACGGGGAGGCTATATAGTGGTGTATCAGTGGTGTTGGTTGTTGGGCTGCCTTCTAAGGCTTCCTGACATTCCTGCATTGCTGTTTACCCACTGCTCCGCAAACTGCTTTTTTAAAAGCAATCCAATCTCCCTTATCCTCTAGTCACTTTTGTCACAGCTGTGCCATCGAGCCTGTCACATAGCGCTCAGATATTCATTGGGCCTCACACAATCCAAAAGTGTCCAGTGTCCAAAAGTGTGTGCAGAGATTCAAAATCTCCCTTATCCTCTAGTCACTTTGGTCACAGCTGTGCCATCGAGCCTGTCATATAGCGCTCAGATATCAGTGGGCCTCACACAATCCAAAAGTGTCCAGTGTCCAAAAGTGTGTGCAGAGATTCAAAATCTCCCTTATCCTCTAGTCACTTTGGTCACAGCTGTGCCATCGAGCCTGTCACATAGCGCTCAGATATCAGTGGGCCTCACACAATCCAAAAGTGTCCAGTGTCCAAAAGTGTGTGCAGAGATTCAAAATCTCCCTTATCCTCTAGTCACTTTTGTCACAGCTGTGCCATCGAGCCTGTCACATAGCGCTCAGATATTCATTGGGCCTCACACAATCCAAAAGTGTCCAGTGTCCAAAAGTGTGTGCAGAGATTCAAAATCTCCCTTATCCTCTAGTCACTTTGGTCACAGCTGTGCCATCGAGCCTGTCACATAGCGCTCAGATATCAGTGGGCCTCACACAATCCAAAAGTGTCCAGTGTCCACAAGTGTCTGCAGAAATTCAAAATCTCCCCTGTCCTATAGACACCTTGTACCTTGTTTTACATTACTATATAGTTTGTTGGATTTTGTCTACATTTCTACCAAAAATGAGGAAGGCTGGCGGAAGAGGCCGTGGAATTGGGCGGGGGTTGGCAGCTGGTAATGATGGTGTTGGTGGTGGATCTGATGGTAGTGGCAAGAGCAAAATAGGACCGAATGCAGGAGGTGCTGACCCTGCGTCATCGTCTGGCTACATAAGGCCTCGAACGCTTAGTTTTCTAGGAGTTGGCAAACCGCTTTTAAAGCCAGAGCATCAGGAAAAAGTTTTGTCTTAAATTGCTGACTCAGCCTCCAGCTCTATCGCCTCCTCTTCTTCAGTTGTAAAAAGTAAAAGCACTGAGTCGTCATTGGAGGCTCATGTTCATGAACCACACATTTCCTTGTGTCCTTCACCCCAACCAAGATTGAAGGATGACGCAGGCCATACTACTGATTACTCCATGGAGCTGTTTTCACATACCATGCCTGGATTATCAAGTCAAATGGTGAATTACCCAGGCCAAGATGAATCTGACATGGAGTGCACTGATGCACAGCCGCTGATGGATGATTCTGCTGGTACATTCACTCAGAGCACTACATTGTCCTCGCAGTGTACAGAGCCAGATTCTGACCCTGATGAGACTCAGGTGCCCCTTCTCACACACTATACATACACGGTGACACAGAGGAAGGTGCACATGACATAGAAGAGGAGGTGATGGATGACCCAGTTGTTGACCCAGATTGGCATCCATTGGGGGAAGAGGGTGCTGCTTCCAATAGCTCAGATGAGGAGCATCCACAGCAGACATCGACATCGCAACAGCTGTTATCTGGCAGGCCCGGAGCACTCCAAAGACAGGTTCCAAACATCAAAAGAGTTGCTGGACAGCTTGTCCAGAGGGTCAAAAGATCACAGCGTGCTAGGCCGCAAAATGTCTGCCAAAGTAGGAAGAGTGCAGTGTGGCACTTTTTTGACCAAAATCCTCATGATCAGGCCAAGGTTATCTGTAAGAAGTGCGCAAAGACCTTTAGCCGAGGGAAAAATCTGAAAAATTTGAATACCAGTTGCATGCTTAGACATTTAACCAGCATGCACTTGCAAGCGTGGACACAACACCAAACCTCAAGTGCCACATGTGCAACTGATCACAACGAAGGTAGTCAGCAACGCTACATTGTTTCCCCCACTGTAAGCCCACCGGTTAGCACAGCAGCAAATGTTGAGGTGTCGTTGCAAGACCACAGCAGTCAGGGAATCCCACTGTTATATCAACAAAAGACTGATTCTAGGCCATCAGAAAGAACACCAACTCCATCACCATCATCAACCCTCTCTCAGTCCGCCCTGTCCACCGCTACTTCCACCATATGCAGCTCTCAAGTCCAGCTCACCCTCCCAGACACTATGAGTAGGTCAAGAAAGTACACAGTCTCTCATCCGCGTACACTGGGTTTGAACGCCCACATTGCCAAACTAATCTCGTTTGAGATGATGCCCTTTCGGTTGGTGGAAAGCACAGCTTTCCGCGAACTCATGGCCTATGCAGTACCACGCTATGACCTACCCAGTCGCCACTTCTTCTCTCGCAAAGCCATCCCAGCCCTCCACCATCATGTGAAAGACCGCATTGTCCATGCACTCAAGCAGTCAGTGAGCGGAAAGGTGCACCTCACAACTGATGCATGGTCCAGTCGCAATGGCCAGGGCCGTTACGTGTCCATCACTGCGCACTGGGTTAATGTGGTGGATGCAGGGTCCACAGGGGACAGCGGTGGTGGGACAGTGCTGCCTAGCCCACGGTATAGGAAACAGTTGGCTGTAGGCGTTGGACCCTCCTCCTCCTCCTCCTCCTCCAGAAGCGAAAGCTCGTCCACAGAGCGCAGTCGTACGAGCACTCCATCTGCAGCTGCCACTGTTGCACACGATGTGTCCCCCTATCGAGCAGCTAGTGGGAAGCGTCAGCAGGCTGTGTTGCAGATGATGTGTTTGGGCGACAGACACACCGCCGATGTGCTGGCCGAGTACTTGAAGCGACAAACTGAGTCATGGCTGGGCAGTGTACATCTTGAGGCAGGCAAGGTAGTTAGTGATAACGGCCGTAATTTTGTGGCAGCCATAGCCCTTTCAAAACTCAGCCACATACCTTGCTTGGCTCACACCTTGAACCTGGTGGTGCAGTGCTTCCTCAAAAATTATCCGGAGTTAAAAGCCCTGCTCCAGAAGGTGCGAAGACTGTGCGCGCACATCCGCCGGTCGCCTGTACACTCCGTTCGTATGCAGAAGCTGCAGCGATTGCTCCACCTTCCCAACCACCCCCTCATTATCGACATTGCAACAAGGTGGAACTCCACCCTGCACATGGTGGAGCGGCTGTGCGAGCAGAGACAGGCCATAATGCATTTGTGGGAGGATACACGGCCAGGCACTTTGAGAGCAGACATGGAGTTGACAGGTGTGCAGTGGTCGAAGCTGAAAGACCTTTGTAAAGTCCTTCAGTGTTTTGAGGAATGCACACGGCTGGTAAGCGCAGACGACGCCATCCTAAGCATGAGCATCCCACTTATGCGTCTGCTCATGCAAACTTTGACGCACCTTAAGGAGCAGGCTTCTGCAGCCAATGTTGATGAGGAGGAAGAGGAGGAGGGAATCCTTGATGACATTCAGCCATTGTCTGCTCAGGGACCTCTCCTGGACGAGGTGGAGGAAGAAGAGGAGGAGGAGGATGATGATGGGGATGATTACTTAGGGGAGGAGGATGCATCTCGTGGGGCAAGTGAAAATGTTGGCGTGGCAAGGTCTGGTACAGGGTTTGTGCGTGACTGGAGGGATGTGGATTTGCCAGAAAGTGCTCCTCCAACCTGCACTCGCAGTGCATCATTGACACCGGGAACATTGGCCCACATGTCAGATTATGCCTTGCGGATCCTAAAAAGGGACCCCCGCATTGCCAAAATGATGAACGATGACGACTACTGGTTGGCCAGCATCCTGGATCCACGCTATAAAGGCAAATTACAAAACATCATGCCACAGGAGAACCTTGACCTAATATTGGCTAATAAACAAGCAACTCTGGTAAATCGGTTGCTTGAGGCATTCCCAGCACACAGCAGCGGTGATGGTTCTCACACGAGCCGTACGGGCCGGGGGCAGCTTGGCAGAGTTGTTCGTGGTGCACACAGCAGAAGTGGCGTTGGACACAGGGGTTTCATGACAATGTTGTGGACTGATTTTTCAAATACCGCTCACACAACTGGTAATACTGCATCGATGGAAAGTGACAGGAGACAGCAGTTGTCAACTATGGTTACAAACTACTTTTCCTCCCATATCGATGTTCTCCCACACAGGTCATTCCCCTTTGACTATTGGGCCGCTAAACTGGACACCTGGCCTGAATTGGCCCAATATGCCTTACAGGAGCTCGCTTGCCCAGCTGCAAGTGTGCTATCGCAAAGAGTCTTCAGTGCAGCTGGATCAATCCTGACAGAAAAAAGGACCCGTCTGTCAACCCAAAATGTGGATGATCTAACCTTCATTAAAATGAACCACGCATGGGTTTCCAAGGATTTTGTCCCACCTTCCCCTGATGACACATAGGGTGACAGAAAAATGGCTTGCTTTGGTCCACCTCTTCCTGGTACTTCACCTATTTCGCCTTTTGCATCAGCTGAATGTCCAACATCAACATATGCCACTTTCTAAAACTCCCTAACTGTGCTGCCTCCCCCCCCATGGCCGGGATCACCACCTAGCACACAACACCGTGCGAGTGCCGTTGCCCTGGACAGGTGGGTAGGCCGACTCTTGGGCGCGGGCACTGGCACAGGGTCCCTCATAGTGCAATCAAGTGTCTCTGACGGTGGTGGTGCACACCCGCCGTCAGACACACCGCTGTACTATGAGGGGCCCAGTGCCAGTACCGACGCCCACGAGTGGGCCCCCCTTGCTTGGGCAGGGCCCCCGCATTTGCAATCTTTACCTCTCCCTGCTCCTCCGCTGTGTAATCTGGGCCGTCAAATCCATACTGTGCCTGACACCGTCTGAGCCTGCCTCCTGATCTATAGACATATATTTTGAATGTGTACACTATGCTATCCATAGATGTTATCCGGGGAAACGGTACCCTTTCTAACCTTTGTGCAATCACGTGCAATCCATACTGTGCCTAACACCGTCTGAGCCTGCCTCCTGAGACATATATTTTGAATGTGTACGCTATCCATACATGTTATCTGGGGATACGGTACCATTTCTAACCTTTGTGCAATCACGTGCAATCCATACTGGGCCTAACTCCGTCTGAGCCTGCCTCCTGAGACATATTTTGAATGTGTACGCTATCCATACATGTTATCCGGGGATACGGTACCCTTTCTAACCTTTGTGCAATCACGTGCAATCCATACTGGGCCTAACACCGTCTGAGCCTGCCTCCTGAGACATATATTTTGAATGTGTACGCTATCCATACATGTTATCCGGGGATACGGTACCCTTTCTAACCTTTGTGCAATCACGTGCAATCCATACTGGGCCTGACACTGTCTGAGCCTGCCTCCTGAGACATATATTTTGAATGTGTACGCTATGCATACATGTTATCCGGGGATACGGTACCCTTTCTAACCTTTGTGCAATCACATGTAATCCATACTGGGCGTGAGAACGGCTGGCGAGCTGTTAAGCAAGCTACAGCACCTGTGGTTTGCACACGTAAGTTTTTCATTTTTTCAGGAATGACGGTTAGGCCTAATTCCAGAACTGCGGTTGACCTGCACTTACTGGGAAATCATTGTTCGCGGGTAATAATTGTAATCAGTGATCCCCATCACTAACGTTGTTCAGCGGGTTATCTGCACCTGTAAGCGACAAACGCTGGCCTTTTCAGTGTAGCGCACATGCAGCCACGGACATGTAAGGGCATGACACACCAGTTATTGGCCAATCTCATGTGCCAGAGCCTCACGTGTCCCTCTAGTAAGCCGGACTCGGACCGCGGGGCATGACGGAGTCTCGTTCGTTAACGGAATTAAGCTTGCAATGTGTGCATCTGTTCTGTAGCTGGCATGGTTGAGGTTTCCCAGGTGGAGTCGAATTTAACCGTAGGCTCCACTCCTGGTGGTGCCCTTCTGGACATTCCTTTAAGGTTCAGCTTTGCAACCATACTGCCCACGTAAAACAAACACTTTGCCTTCATGAACGCTGTTTGGAGGGTCATGACTCGTGGGAATAACGCCGCCCAATCAGTTAACCTGCTAGAGAGATCCTTCGTTGCTCCCAAGCATGACATCACACTCCCTAGGAAGAAGGTAATGCCACTGTGGCGACCGTACTCCTGGGGGCGACACAAGTCCACTGATGCCCAGCCACTGCTCGATGAATCTGCTGGTACATTGACCCAGACCACTACATTCCCCTCGCACGCTACACGACCTGAATCTGACCCTGATGAAACTCAGGTTACCCTTCCCATATACAGTTCCATCTTACACGGTGACAAAGAGGAAGCTGCAGATGAAAGTGCAGGTTCGGCCCACCCGCCAACAGACACACCACCGTACTATCAGGGGCCCTGTGCCAGTGCCGTCGCCAACGAGTGGGCCCCCCCTGCTTGCCCAGGATCACAGCACTTGCAAGGTTGAAATACTGTGCAGTGAGATGGAAGATGGGGATGACGAGGAGTCCAGACAAGTACAGGGATTCCCTAGCGAGGAGACTTATTTGATTGTTTTCAATGTTGGGACAGCAATTTTTGGGGAGCACTATACTCTGGAGAATGATAGATGGGGCCCACCATACACTGGAACATTCCAAAGGTGGACATCAGACACTGGAGCAGCATTTACAGGGCCCATTATACACTAGAGCATTAGAAATGGGGCCCATTATGTTTGGAGCATTATTTGGGCCCATAAGACAGTGGAGCTTCATCCATGGGGACCAACATATACTGTAGCATTATGTGGAGCTCATCATATACTGTTTCAAACATTATATGGGACCAATGATTCTGTATGGAGAAATAGATGGGCCTCGTCATGAGATGTAAAAAGTGAGGTATTTTTCATTGTACTATACCGCTATTTCTCTGCCGTATCGGAGCATGATGAGTTGTGGTATGTGTTAAAGGGGCGCTCTTTCGCCCAGGGCACATGAAAACCTGGAGCCGGCTTTCCCCCCCCACAGTCTGTAGCCAAATAACCCACATTTTTCAGTGCGTAACTTGTATTATGAAGTTAATTAAGGTTGACAAGCTTAAGTAAGAAGAATTAATGCTTTTGGCATTCAAATGGGCACTGTTGGTGTGTTTCCTGTCCTCCTCTCACTGCCGACTTTTATTCCCCATTGACTTACATTGGGTTTCGTGTTTCGGGACGACCCCGACTTTTCCCTATAATCGGACGATCTTGCTCGACCCGACTTTTGGAAAAGTCGGGTTTCACGAAACGAAACGCGACCCTAAAAAACCAAAAGTCGCTCAACTCTAATCATTATACATGTGCAGTTTCAGTGTCATGTGAAAAATAGAAGTGGGTCAGTAGAAATCTTTAATGAATGCCCCTCGTACAATGCATTTTGTACTACTAAACAATAGTTATTTCTTGTGTATTAGTCCACTATTATTCTGGTTTATTTTTGCAATGAATATTTTAGTTAGGTGGGTGTACTTTATAGTTAACAACTTGTCACACTCTTAGAAGTGGTGGTGCTATAGCTACAATAACTATCCCCCTTCCCATATGGGAGTACAGTAGAAATAAAAAGCATTTTTCAAATTACAAATCAAAAAATTTCTTTGCTTTCATGTTCCATATTTTGGGCAGCATGACACTTTCGGGTGTCACTTTCATCAATGTGGTAACCATTAGGATACAAACTGTGAGCAAAGGGAGATTTTAATCAATTAAGAAAGCCTCTGACCTGATGTAACTTTCTCTATGTAAAGATGCTACAGATGTCCTTTAATGGCTAGTTTGAAGTTCTTGCCAGAATGTGCATCTATAATATTTTGTTGTCCATTTGTTTTCAATTGAGAGCTTGTTTGTTCAAACAGTAAAAAGTAACAAATGACCTGCAATGAATAGATATCAGGACATGCAGCAAGAATGAGATCAGGAGATAGGTGGCTGTTCAGATATCCACTGAAACAAAAGCTTCTTTTTTGTGGATTTTCTGTTTGAATTTCAAAGGCTTCTTGTCTCTGTGCGGCTTTCTGCTATTCAAAGGCTTGAATTAAAATGATTTGTTTGTGGATACCTGGAATAAAGCAGTTGGCTTTGATATGGCAGTCAGAGATGTTAGTGTTTCCTTGATTATAAAAAGATACCTGGGTACAAAATTGTGCTATCCATAAATAATCTCTATTAAATACAAATAGTTTATCTTCCAACCTTCCTTTATCTTTGATGAAACTATGGGAAATGAATGTACAGTGTTAAGGAATAGCAGAAAAATGTCTAAATCTAGAATGAACTAAATCTTTTACTTTAGAGGCATGCTTTCAACTAAAGGTTAATGTCTTATTGCTTTCATGGTTGAACATACTTGTGTTCAAACCCAGTGTACCATTAAAAATCTTCCATTAATTGTATACTCGACGTGTCCTCAACTTTTTCGTGCTTGTGTGTTGAAGAAAACCTGATCAATTTTTGATGAGTGGCTTTTATCTCAACTGCTGTTTTATGGTCTTGTTTTTCTTGTCCTTGTCTCTGTTTCCACCATCAATTTATAATCTTTTTTACTCATATGCATAAAAGCAAAATGGTGGCTTCCAGCCTTCTAACCATTCGACAATGAAATACGAATGGTATTAGGATGCATCATAGATGGCATCTATGCTCTGTCCATTTTTGTTTTTTATTTTTTTTTAATTTGCAAACTAGATCAACATTGGATATGTCTGTGATGCATAGAAATACATATATACCTATATGCTATAATGGTTTGTATTCTACATGTAGGAGAATTTTCCCATTATGAAAGTGAGTTGCTGTTCTCCTTTGCAAAATTGTACCTATGCACCTATTATTATTATTATTATTTATTATTATAGCGCCATTTATTCCATGGTGCTTTCCATGTGAAAAGGGGTATACATAATGAAAAACAAGTACAATAATCATAAACAATACAGGTCACGACTGGTACAGAAGGAGAGAGGACCCTGCATATGAGGGCTCACAATCTACAAGGGATGGGGGAGGATGCAGTAGGTGAGGGTAGAGCTGGTCATGTAGCAATTTGGTGGTTACTGCAGGTTGCAGGCTATTACCACTTGTTCCATTTTGAGTATCAGCTCTTGTTTTCATTGCTGTTGTCCTATTCATCTGTTTTCATTACTTCAGACAATTAATCATTTAATTTAATTTACTTGGAGGTTGAGGTCGGAATAGGTTTACAGTGGCAAACGGCACTTATCGATTCTCATGAAAGGAAAAACATACCATGTGTAAGCTATTGCCTGGTAGTTTTCTCTTAGACCCAGTTCATTCCTTTCAAAATGTCAAATTGGAGTGCCTTCAAAAGGGAGGTGCAAGTGAGATATGATTGTGATAACGTCACTGGTAAAACACTGGAGGGGAAATATGTGTCACTGAGAATGTAAGTTTCAATGATATGAACCTGGAAAAATGCTCCAGCACACTATTTGCTGAGAGGGGTTAAGGGCTACATTTTTGTGAGCATCTTGAGAGTGGGTGGGAGGCTGTTGACCATATATCCACTTCCAGGGTGTGATCCAGAAG
This sequence comes from Dendrobates tinctorius, assembly GCF_039654945.1. NCBI lineage: Eukaryota > Metazoa > Chordata > Amphibia > Anura > Dendrobatidae > Dendrobates > Dendrobates tinctorius. Next base: position 9,278,478 of record NW_027361910.1, on the reverse strand, counting down.
GTAAATATGGGGCCTTCATTAATTATTCGGTGTGTCTGGAGATGAGAGCTCCAGACCTGTGCTCATGTTAAAGAGAACTGCACCTTGTTGTGTTCCTCTGAGCAGGCGGAACCCCCACAGTAACACAGACTGTATTGCATGGTATTTTTCTTTTTTCTCATTAAGCCAGAAGGGCATTGATTTTTTTCCTAATTTTGGACTGGTTTATGCAGTATGTTTTTTAATAAACTAGGCAACAAGTTAAAATGGAAAGTGTTCCTGTGACTATCTCTTTAAAAATCCGAGTGAGACAATCTACCACAAGGTCTATGATCCTAGTCCCATAGTACTGAAGAATTCACTGCACACTCAAATTATATGATGAAAAAGCTACACCAACAGTGCCCATTTGAATGCCAAAAGCATCAATTCTTCTTACTTAAGCTTGTCAACCTTAATTAACTTCATAATACAAGTTACGCACTGAAAAATGTGGGTTATTTGGCTAAAGTTGTGGGGGGTAGGGCTGGCTCCAGGTTTTCATGTGCCCTGGGCGAAAGAGCGCCCCTTTAACACATACCACAACTCATCATGCTCCGATACCGCAGAGAAATAGCGGTATAGTACAATGAAAAATACTTCACTTTTTACATCTCATGACGAGGCCCATCTATTTCTCCATACAGAATCATTGGTCCCATATAGTGTCTGAAACAGAATATGATGAGCTCCACATAATGCTACAGTATATGTTGGTCCCCATGGATGAAGCTCCACTGTCTTATGGGCCCAAATAATGCTCCAAACATAATGGGCCCCATTTCTAATGCTCTAGTGTATAATGGGCCCTGTAAATGCTGCTCCAGTGTCTGATGTCCACCTTTGGAATGTTCCAGTGTATGGTGGGCCCCATCTATCATTCTCCAGAGTATAGTGCTCCCCAAAAATTGCTGTCCCAACACTGAAAACAATTAAATAAGTCTCCTCGCTAGGGAATCCCTGTACTAGTCTGGACTCCTCGTCGTCCCCATCTTCCATCTCACTGCACAGTATTTCAACCTTGCAAGTGCTGTGATCCTGAGCAAGCAGGGGGGGCCCACTTGTTGGCGACGGCACTGGCACAGGGCCCCTGATAGTACGGTGGTGTGTCTGACGGCGGGTGGGCCGAACCTGCACTTGCATCTGCAGCTTCCTCTTTGTCACCGTGTAAGATGGAACTGTATATGGGAAGGGTAACCTGAGTTTCATCAGGGTCAGATTCAGGCCGTGTAGCGTGCCAGGGGGATGTAGTGGTCTGGGTCAATGTACCAGCTGATTCATCGAGCAGTGGCTGGGCATCAGTGCATTTGTTTCGCACCCAGGAGTACGGTCGCCACAGTGGCATTACCTTCCTCCTAGGGAGTGTGATGTCATGCTTGGGAGCAATGAAGGATCTCTCTAGCAGGTTAACTGATTGGGCGGCGTTATTCCCACGAGTCACGACCCTCCAAACAGCGTTCATGAAGGCAAAGTGTTTGTTTTACGTGGGCAGTATGGTTGCAAAGCTGAACCTTAAAGGAATGTCCAGAAGGGCACCACCAGGAGTGGAGCCTACGGCGTAATTTGACTCAACACGGGCAACCTCAACCATCAAGCAACAAAAAAGATGCACACATTGCAAGCTTAATTCTGTTAATGAACGAACCTCCGTCATGCCCCGCGGTCCGAGTCCGGCTTACTAGAGGGACACGCGAGGTTCTGGCACGTGAGATTGGCCAATAACTGGTGTGTCATGCCCTTACATGTCCGTGGCTGCATGTGCGCTACACTGAAAAGGCCAGCGTTTGTCGCTTACAGGTGCAGATAACCCGCTGAACAACATTAGTGATGGGGATCTGTGATTACAATTATTACCCGCGAACGATGATTTCCCAGTAAGTGCAGGTCAACCGCAGTTCCGGAATTAGGCCTAACCGTCATTCTTGAAAAAATGAAAAACTTACGTGTGCAAACCACAGGTGCTGTAGCTTGCTTAACAGCTCGCCAGCCGTTCTCAGGCCCAGTATGGATTACACGTGATTGCACAAAGGTGAGAAAGGGTACCGTATCCCTGGATAACATGTATGGATAGCATAGTGTACACATTCAAAATATATGTCTATAGATCATTAGGCAGGCTCAGACGGTGTCAGGCCCAGTATGGATTACAAAATCATCATTTGAAAGGTAACTCACCAAACCCTGACTGATGCACTGGCAGGACGCAGCAGAACCCCATTGATAAAGGTTTAGGCAGCACAGGTGCACTCCACTGATGAGGACAGCCAGTAACCATTTGTGGTCCGGCTGCCCAGTGGAAATGCACACAGATGAGGCTTGCATAAGGCATAAGTCACACTGATAAATGTGATGCAAAAGTGTCTGAGCAGCCTATTGATCACGCCCCTAGTAATTAGCAGGCGGGCTGCTTTGCACTATAGATACATGCATCACACAAGGAACCAAGCCAAATATAAAGGGTTCTGGCTGCGTCCTGCTGAAAAGTGCAAAAAAAAAGATAATAGATATGGGGTATTGGTTACTATTTTGGCCAAAGCAGATAAGCTCACAACCCAACGTCAAGGGTCCCCAGATATTGTGAGTCCCTAACACTAAATATAAACAAACACTAATCAGAAAAAAATCAATAAAAAATCATCATTTGAAAGGTAACTCACCAAACCCTGACTGATGCACTGGCAGGACGCAGCAGAACCCCATTGATAAAGGTTTAGGCAGCACAGGTGCACTCCACTGATGAGGACAGCCAGTAACCATTTGTGGTCCGGCTGCCCAGTGGAAATGCACACAGATGAGGCTTGCATAAGGCATAAGTCACACTGATAAATGTGATGCAAAAGTGTCTGAGCAGCCTATTGATCACGCCCCTAGTAATTAGCAGGCGGGCTGCTTTGCACTATAGATACATGCATCCCACAAGGAACCAAGCCAAATATAATATAAATATATAGTGTTTGTTTATATTTAGTGTTAGGGACTCACAATATCTGGGGACCCTTGACGTTGGGTTGTGAGCTTATCTGCTTTGGCCAAAATAGTAACCAATACCCCATATCTATTATCTTTTTTTTTGCACTTTTCAGCAGGACGCAGCCAGAACCCTTTATATTTGGCTTGGTTCCTTGTGTGATGCATGTATCTATAGTGCAAAGCAGCCCGCCTGCTAATTACTAGGGGCGTGATCAATAGGCTGCTCAGACACTTTTGCATCACATTTATCAGTGTGACTTATGCCTTATGCAAGCCTCATCTGTGTGCATTTCCACTGGGCAGCCGGACCACAAATGGTTACTGGCTGTCCTCATCAGTGGAGTGCACCTGTGCTGCCTAAACCTTTATCAATGGGGTTCTGCTGCGTCCTGCCAGTGCATCAGTCAGGGTTTGGTGAGTTACCTTTCAAATGATGATTTTTTTATTGATTTTTTTCTGATTAGTGTTTCCAGTATGGATTACACTTGATTGCACAAAGGTGAGAAAGGGTACCGTATCCCCGGATAACATGTATGGATAGCATAGTGTACACATTCAAAATATATGTCTATAGATCAGGAGGCAGGCTCAGACGGTGTCAGGCCCAGTATGGATTACACGTGATTGCACAAAGGTGAGAAAGGGTACCATATCTCCGGATAACATGTATGGATAGCATAGTGTACACATTCAAAATATATGTCTATAAATCAGGAGGCAGGCTCAGATGGTGTCAGGCCCAGTATGGATTACACGTGATTGCACAAAGGTGAGAAAGGGTACTGTATCCCCGGATAACATGTATGGATAGCATAGTGTACACATTCAAAATATATGTCTATAGATCAGGAGGCAGGCTCAGATGGTGTCAGGCCCAGTATGGATTTCACGTGATTGCACAAAGGTGAGAAAGGGTACCGTATCCCCGGATAACATCTATGGATAGCATAGTGTACACATTCAAAATATATGTCTATAGATCAGGAGGCAGGCTCAAACGGTGTCAGGCACAGTATGGATTTGACGGCCCAGACTACACAGCGGAGGAGCAGAGAGAGGTAAAGATTGCAAATGCTGGGGCCCTGCCCAAGCAAGGGGGGCACACTCGTGGGCGTTGATACTGGCACTGGGCCCCTCATAGTACGGTGTTGTGTCTGACGGCAGGTGTGCACCACCACCGTCAGAGACACTTGATTGCACTATGAGGAACCCTGTGCCAGTGCCCGCGCCCAAGAGTCGGCCTACCCACCTGTCCAGGGCAACGGCACTCGCACGGTTTCGTGCGCTAGGTGGTGACCCTGGCCATGGGGGGGAGGCAGCACAGTTAGAGAGTTTTAGAAAGTGGCATATGTTGATGTTGGACATTCAGCTGATGCAAAAGGCGAAATTGTTCAAGTCCCAGGAAGAGGAGGACCAAAGCAAGCCATTTTTTTGTCACCCTATGTGTCATCAGGGGAAGGTGGGACAAAATCCTTGGAAACCCATGCATGGTTCATTTTAATGAAAGTTAGATCATCCACATTTTGGGTTGACAGATGGGTCCTTTTTTCTGTCAGGATTGATCCAGCTGCACTGATGACTCTTTCCGATAGCACACTTGCAGCTGGGCAAGCGAGCTCCTGTAAGGCATATTGTGCCAATTCAGGCCAGGTGTCCAGTTTAGCGGCCCAATAGTCAAAGGGGAATGACCTGTGCGGGAGAACATCGATATGGGAGGAAAAGTAGTTTGTAACCATAGTTGACAACTGCTGTCTCCTGTCACTTTCCATCGATGCAGTATTACCAGTTGTGTGAGCGGTACTTGAAAAATCAGTCCACAACATTGTCATGAAACCCCTGTCTCCAACGCCACTTCTGCTGTGTGCACCACGAAAACCTCTGCCAAGCTGCCCCCGGCCCGTACAGCTCGTGTGAGAACCATCACCGCTGCTGTGTGCTGGGAATGCCTCAACGAACCGGTTTACCAGAGTTGCTTGTTTATTAGCCAATATTAGGTCAAGGTTCTCGTGTGGCATGATGTTTTGGAATTTGCCTTTATAGCATGGATCCAGGATGCTGGCCAACCAGTAGTCATCATCGTTCATCATTTTGGCAATGCGGGGGTCCCTTTTTAGGATCTGCAAGGCATAATCTGACATGTGGGCCAATGTTCCCGGTGTCAATGATGCACTGCGAGTGCAGGTTGGAGGAGCACTTTCTGGCAAATCCACATCCCTCCAGTCACGCACAAACCCTGTACCAGACCTTGCCACGCCAACATTTTCACTTGCCCCACGAGATGCTTCCTCCTCCCCTAAGTAATCATCCCCATCATCATCCTCCTCCTCCTCTTCTTCCTCCATCTCGTCCAGGATACGTCCCTGAGCAGACAAAGGCTGAATGTCATCAAGGATTCCCTCCTCCTCTTCCTCCTCGTCAACATTGGCTGCAGACGCCTGCTCCTTAAGGTGCGTCAAAGTTTGCATGAGCAGACGCATAAGTGGGATGCTCATGCTTAGGATGGCGTCGTCTGCGCTTACCAGCCGTGTGCATTCCTCAAAACACTGAAGGACTTTACAGAGGTCTTTCAGCTTCGACCACTGCACACCTGTCAACTCCATGTCTGCTCTCAAAGTGCCTGGCCGTGTATCCTCCCACAAATGCATTATGGCCTGCCTCTGTTCGCACAGCCGCTCAACCATGTGCAGGGTGGAGTTCCACCTTGTTGCAATGTCGATAATGAGGGGGTGGTTGGGAAGGTGGAGCAATCGCTGCAGGTTCTGCATACGAATGGAGTGTACTGGCGACCGGCGGATGTGCGCGCACAGTCTTCGCACCTTCTGGAGCAGGGCTGTTAACTCCGGATAATTGTTGAGGAAGCACTGCACCACCAGGTTCAATGTGTGAGCCAAGCAAGGTATGTGGCTGAGTTTTGAAAGGGCTATGGCTGCCACAAAATTACAGCCGTTATCACTAACAACCTTGCCTGCCTCAAGATGTATACTGCCCAGCCATGACTCAGTTTGTCGCTGAAAGTACTCGGCCAGCACCTCCGCGGTGCGTCTGTCGCCCAAACACATCATCAGCAACACAGCCTGCTGACGCTTTCCACTAGCTGCTCGATAGGGGGACACCTCGTGTGCAACAGTGGCAGCTGCGGATGGAGTGCTCGTACGACTGCGCTCTGTGGACGAGCTTTCGCTTTTGGAGGAGGAGGAGGAGGAGGAGGAGAAGGAGGGTCACACGCCTACAGCCAACTGTTTCCTATACCGTGGGCTAGGCAGCACTGTCCCACCACCGCTGTCCCCTGTGGACCCTGCATCCACCACATTAACCCAGTGCACAGTGATGGACATGTAACGGCCCTGGCCATGCCGACTGGACCATGCATCTGTTGTGAGGTGCACCTTTCCACTCACTGACTGCTTGAGTGCATGGACAATGCGGTCTTTCACATGATGGTGGAGGGCTGGGATGGCTTTGTGAGAGAAGAAGTGGCGACTGGGTAGGTCATAGCGTGGTACTGCATAGGCCATGAGTTCGCAGAAATCTGCGCTTTCCACCAACCAATAGGGCATCATCTCTAAAGAGATTAGTTTGGCAATGTGGGCGTTCAAACCCAGTGTACGCGGATGAGAGACTGAGTACTTTCTTGACCTACTCATAGTCTCTGGGAGGGTGAGCTGGACTTGAGAGCTGCATATGGTGGAACTAGCGGTGGACAGGGCGGACTGAGAGAGGGTTGATGATGGTGATGGAGTTGGTGTTCTTTCTGATGGCCTAGATTCAGTCTTTCGTTGATATAACAGTGGGATTCCCTGACTGCTTTGGCCTTGCAACGACACCTCAACATTTGCTGCTGTGCTAACCGGTGGGCTTACAGTGGGGGAAACAATGTAGCGTTGCTGACTACCTTCTTTGTGATCAGTTGCACATGTGGTACTTGAGGTTTGGTGTTGTGTCCACGCTTGCAAGTGCATGCTGGTTAAATGTCTAAGCATGCAACTGGTATTCAAATTTTTCAGATTTTTCCCTCGGCTAAAGGTCTTTGCGCACTTCTTACAGATAACCTTGCCCTGATCATGAGGATTTTGTTCAAAAAAGTGCCACACTGCACTCTTCCTACTTTGGAAGACATTTTGCGGCCTAGCACGCTGTGCTATTTTGACTGTCTGGACAAGCTGTCCAGCAACTCTTTTGATTTTTGGAACCTGTCTTTGGAGTGCTCCGGGCCTGCCAGATAACAGCTGTTGCGATGTCGATGTCTGCTGTGGATGCTCCTCCTCCTCATCTGAGCTATTGGAAGCAGCACCCTCTTCCCCCAATGGATGCCAATCTGGGTCAATAACTGGGTCATCCATCACCTCCTCTTCAATATCATGTGCACTTTCCTCTGTGTCACCGTGTATGGTGGTATAGTATGCGGGAAGGGGCACCTGAGTCTCATCAGGGTCAGAATCTGGCTCATTACACTGCGAGGACAATGTAGTGCTCTGACTGAATGTACCAGCAGAATCATCTATCAGTGGCTGTGCATCAGTGCACTCCATGTCAGATTCATCTTGGCCTGGGTAATTCACCATTTCATTTGATAACCCTGGCATGGTATGTGAAAACAGCTCCATGGAGTAATCAGTTGTATGGCCTGCGTCATCCTTCAATCTTGGTTGGGGTGAAGGACACAAGGAAAGGTGTGGTTCATGAACATGACCCTCCAATGATGACTCAGTGCTTTTATTTTTTACAACTTCAGAAGAGGAGACAATAGAGCTGGAGGCTGAGTCAGCAATGTAAGACAAAACGTTTTCCTGATGCTCTGACTTTAAAAGCGGTTTGCCAACTCCTAGAAAACTAAGCCTTCGAGGCCTTGTGGAGCCAGACGATGACGCAACCTCAACACCTCCTGCATTCGGTCCTATTTTGCTTTTGCCACTACCATCAGATCCACCACCAACACCATCATTACCAGCTGGCAACCCCCGCCCAATTCCACGGCCTCTTCCACCAGCCTTCCTCATTTTTGGTAAAAATGTACACAAAATCCCACAAACTATATAGTAATGTAAAACAAAGTACAAGGTGTATATAGGACAGGGGAGATGTAGAATTTCTGAACACACTTGTGGACACTGTTGGATTGTGTGAGGCCCAGTTAATATCACACCACTATGTCACAGGCTCAATGTCGCAGATGTGAAAAATGTCACTATAGGACAGGGGAGATGTAGAATTTCTGAACACACTTGTGGACACTGTTGTGTGAGGCCCAGTTAATATCACACCGCTATGTCACAGGCTCAATGTCGCAGGTGTGAAAAATGTCACTATCGGACAGGGGAGATTTAGAATTTCTGAACACACTTGTGGACACTGTTGTGTGAGGCCCAGTTAATATCACACCGCTATGTCACAGGCTCAATGTCGCAGGTGTGAAAAATGTCACTATAGGACAGGGGAGATGTAGAATTTCTGAACACACTTGTGGACACTGTTGGATTGTGTGAGGCCCAGTGAATATCACACCGCTATGTCACAGACAGAAATTGGCTAGTGTATGACAAACTACAAGGTGTATATAGAATTGGGCAGAATAGGAATCTCCCTAGAGTGTAGGTCTATAAGAATGGAACAAGTCCTCGACTTATCCTTACAGAGTGACACACAGATAGCTTCGCTGTGGCCGTGATAACAGCAGTTACACGGTACTGAGAGAGGAGCGTGCACGTACACCGCTGTCCGGTGTCCGTAAAATTGTCAAGCTCCGTGTTTTTTAAGTATACGGACTGACACACGCTGTCTCTCTATAGTTTTGAATGTGATCAAACAGCAAATATACTTAACCATTTGAAAAGCAGACAAAACTAGAAGGTGTAGGTCTGTAAGAACGGAACATGTCCTCGACTTATTCTTACAGAGTGACACACAGATAGCTTCGCTGTGGCCGTGATAACAGCCGTTACACGGTACTGAGAGAGGAGCGTGCACCGCTGTATGGTGTGAAAAAATGCACGCTCAGTACCTCACCAGGACAAAAAAAAAAATTTGGATTGCTTTTAAAAAAGCAGTTTGCAGAGCAGTGGGAAAACAGCAATGCAGCTATCAGGAAGCCTTATAAGACAGCCTAACAACCAACACAGCTGATCCAGCAAAATATAGCCTCCGCTTGCACTGCACACACAGTGACTGGTGTGTTGTACAGGCAAAATCGCTAGCAGCAGAAGCAGTTTTTGGTGTCTTCTTCCCTGCCTAACGCTCTCCCTACAGAATCAGCAGCAGCAGCTCTCCCTATTCTGAGATCAGCATGAGTAACATGGCGGTCGGCGTGCACGCCCTTTTATACCCCCTGTGACACCCCCCAAAGCAAGCCAATCACTTGCATGCCCTTCTCAAAGATGGTGGTGACCCCTGCCTATGTCATCACGTTGCCCACAGTGTCCGTGGATCTTGATTGGCTGAAAAAGGGCGGAAAACAAACTTTTGAAACGCGACTTTGGCGCTAAAGTTGCCGAGCTCGTGGCCGACCTCACCCTAGGGTCGGGTTTCGTTTCATGAAACCCGACTTTACCAAAAGTTGGCAACTTTTGAAATTTTTTGACCCGTTTCGCTCAACTCTAATAGCAGCAAAGAATGACTATGTTTTGGCCCTACCAGATCTTTCTCATTTATGTTGCTGATGTAGAAAAATAACAATAAGACATATCATTACAGAAATACAAATATATATACTGGATATATATATATATATATATACTAGCTGAAGAGTCCGGCGCTGCCCGGACATAGTAACTAACTGTGGTTAGTTATAGAAAATTATAATTATCCTCCATCCCATAGTCCCGTGCCCATATACCCATCATACATATCCACGATCCCATAGGCCCGTGCCCATATACCCAGCATACATATCCTCCATCCCATAGTCGAGTGCCCATATACCCATCACACATCCTCCATCCCATAGTCCCATGCCCATATACCCATCATACATATTCTCCATCCCATAGTCCCATGCCCATATACCCATCATACATATTCGCCATCCCATAGTCGAGTGCCCATATACCCATCACACATCCTTCATCTCATAGTCCCGTGCTCATATACCCATCATACATATCCTCCATCCCATTGTCCAGTGCCCATATACTCATCACTAGAGTTGAGCGATACCATCCGATACTTCAAAGTATCGTATCGGATGGTATCGGCCGATCTTTAAAAAAAGTATCGGTATCGCCGATTCCGATACCGGAAGTCCCATTCAAGTCTATGGGACTTCCGGTATCGGAATAAGAAAAACCCTTTCCTGCCCTTGTACAGCCTCTCTGGGGTCTGTACGGGCCTTTCGGGGGGCTGTGCCGGCCTGCCAGGGGGTCTGTGCAGGCTCCGGTGGTCTGTGCCGGCCTGCCGGTGGTCTGTGCAGGCTCCGGGGGGCTGTGCCGGCCTGCCGGGGGGCTGTGCCGGCCTGCCGGGGGGCTGTGCCGGCCTGCCAGGGGGTCTGTGCAGGCTCCGGTGGTCTGTGCCGGCCTGCCGGTGGTCTGTGCAGGCTCCGGGGGGCTGTGCCGGCCTGCCGGGGGGCTGTGCCGGCCTGCTGGGGGGCTGTGCCGGCCTGCCGGGGGGCTGTGCCGGCCTGCCGGTGGTCTGTGCAGGCTCCGGGGGTCTGTGCAGGCATCGTCCGATGGGACTACAAGTCCCATCGGGCGATGCCTGCTACCATGACAGTGATTGACACATTAGCCAATGATGGGACAGTAGTAGTCCCATCATCCGGCTAATGTGTTAAATGTAAAAAAAAAAAAAAAAAAAATTACATGCTACATTCATACTACATACTACATACATGCTACATTCATACTACATACTACATACATGCTACATTCATACTACATACTACATACATGCTACATTCATACTACATGCAACATACATACTACATATATACTACATGCATGCTACATATATACTACATGCATGCTACATACATACTACATATATACTACATGCATGCTACATACATACTACATATATACTACATGCATGCTACATACATACTACATGCTACATGCATGCTACATACTACATACATGCTACATATATACTACATACATACTACATATATACTACATGCATGCTACATATATACTACATGCATGCTACATACATACTACATATATACTACATGCATGCTACATACATACTACATGCTACATGCATGCTACATACATACTACATACATGCTACATATATACTACATACATACTACATATATACTACATGCATGCTACATATATACTACATGCATGCTACATACATACTACATATATACTACATGCATGCTACATACATACTACATGCTACATGCATGCTACATACATACTACATACATACTACATGCTACATACATACCACATATATACTACATACATACAATACATTCATACAATACATACATAGACATACAGTACATATAACATAGAGTAACATACTTACCAATACTTGTCACATTGTTCCCCGAAGCCATTGTCGTCTACGGAATAAATATTAACATAACAAACCACAAAAATACTCACCCACGATCCGAAGCAGTCCACGAGTGTGTCCCACGACGATCTTGGGTAGAGAACTGCAGCATCAGCTGATGCTGCCGTTCTCTACGGGCTGCAGGAATCCAATGACGGAAGGTAGGTATCCTTCCGCACTGTATTCCTCCGCCACTTAAAAAAAAAAAAAGTCCCTAGTCTCACTTTATGCCATTGCTGTGTGGGAATTTCCCACACAGCAATGGCATAAAGTGAGACTAGGGACTTTTTTTTTTTAAGTGGCGGAGGAATACAGTGCGGAAGGATACCTACCTTCCGTCATTGGATTCCTGCAGCCCGTAGAGAACGGCAGCATCATCTGATGCTGCAGTTCTCTACCCAAGATCGTCGTGGGACACACTCGTGGACTGCTTCGGATCGTGGGTGAGTATTTTTGTGGTTTGTTATGTTAATATTTATTCTGGAAAGACAATGGCTTCGGGGAACAATGTGACAAGTATTGGTAAGTATGTTACTCTATGTTATATGTACTGTATGTCTATGTATGTATTGTATGAATGTATTGTATGTATGTAGTATATATGTGGTATGTATGTAGCATGTAGTATGTATGTAGTATGTATGTAGCATGCATGTAGCATGTAGTATGTATGTAGCATGCATGTAGTATATATGTAGTATGTATGTAGCATGCATGTAGTATATATGTAGCATGTATGTAGTATGTATGTGGTATGTATGTAGCATGTAGTATATATGTAGCATGCATGTAGTATATATGTAGTATGTATGTAGTATGTATGTAGCATGTATGTAGTATATATGTAGTATGTATGTAGTATATATGTAGCATGCATGTAGTATATATGTAGTATGTATGTAGTATATATGTAGCATGCATGTAGTATATATGTAGTATGTATGTAGTATATATGTAGCATGTATGTAGTATGTATGTAGCATGCATGTAGCATGTAGTATGTATGTAGCATGCATGTAGTATATATGTAGTATGTATGTAGCATGCATGTAGTATATATGTAGCATGCATGTAGTATGTATGTGGTATGTATGTAGCATGTAGTATATATGTAGCATGCATGTAGTATGTATGTAGTATGTATGTAGTATGTATGTAGCATGCAGTATGTATGTAGTATGTATGTAGTATGTATGTAGCATGCATGTAGTATGTATGTAGCATGTATGTAGTATGTATGTAGTATATATGTAGTATGTATGTAGCATGTAGTATGTATGTAGTATTTTTTTTTTTTTTTTTTTTTTTTTAACATTTAACACATTAGCCGGATGATGGGACTACTACTGTCCCATCATTGGCTAATGTGTCAATCACTGTCATGGTAGCAGGCATCGCCCGATGGGACTTGTAGTCCCATCGGACGATGCTTGCACAGACCCCCGGACATCAGCACAGCCCCCCGGCAGGCCGGCACAGCCCCCCGGCAGGCCGGCACAGCCCCCCGGCAGGCCGGTACAGACCCCCACAGGGTGCACAGCCCCCCGGCAGGCCGGCACAGCCCCCCGGCAGGCCGGCAGAGACCCCGGGCAGTCCACACAGCCCCCCGGCAGGCCGGCACAGCCCCCCGGCAGGCCGGCAGAGACCCCCGGAAGGCCCGAAATGACGGCGCATCATGATGCGCACACACCGCGCATCATGATGACGTCAGGCCGTCAATCAACTGAACTTCCGATTCCGATGCCGAATTCCGATATTGAAAAAATATCGGAAGTCGGTATCGGAATTCCGATACAGCAAGTATCGGCCGATACCCGATACTTGCGGTATCGGAATGCTCAACACTACTCATCACACATCCTCCATCCCATAGTCCCGTGCCCATATACCCGTCAAACATATGCTCCATCCCATAGTCCAGTGCCCATATACCCATCACACATCCTCCATCCCATAGTCCCGTGCCCATATACATATCCGCCATCCCATAGTCCCGTGCCCATATACCCATCACACATCCCCCATCCCATAGTCCCGTTCCCATATACTCGTCATACATATCCTCCATCCCATAGTCCGGTGCCCATATACTCATCACACATCCTCCATTCCATAGTCAACTGTTATGACATCATAATGAGCGGCGGCGGGGCTTGCAACCTATGATGACATCAGCGTCGCCATGGCAACCATTGTGACATCATAATGAGGGGCGGGGCTTGGCACGCACACACTGCTTCCCCAGTATGCAAATAGGGGCATTGTGACATCACAATAATAGTGAGACAGTTTGGTCTCTGGATACATATGACTGTAGATGTCTTCCATAAGGGAAAAAAATAGTAGTTTTCGATATATGAAAATAACAGTAGTCTTCGATATATGAACATGCATTGTAATTTATTATCTCTTGATGTAACCATTTTTCTGCTTGTGCAGTGAGTTGTATTTATGCTTTTTGTATATTGTAATGCATCTCAGCATGTTTTTAATTCACTTATGTCACTTAGACAGCAGCTGTGGAGGGAGGAGGTACGGAGTGATGTGATTTCCACATGAACCCGGCACTTCCCCCCACTGTTTGACCCATTGAAGCGCTCGAGCAGCGCGAAACGGCCGTTGTCAGCCTACCTTGCACTCCTTATGTCACTCCCCCGACTTGACATGTTCATGATATGTCAATAAATCAGTGAAACTTCAATCTCGATGAGTGCGACCTCTTCTCTTTGCATGGATTCCCAGGATTGACTGTTTCCAGGTCTGGCACCCGAGATTCCCAGCTGCTGGGCTTCTGCATGCCGCACATCATTTGAAGTCACACGGTAACAGCGGTGCCGTCCGCTTTTTATCTTGAGTTTTGTGATATATATATATATATATATCATATTTTCAGGAGATTCCTGTTAGAAAACCATGTGGAGCGCTGGAGTCCAGGGTTAAAATCCCACCAAGGACAACATATGCAAGAAGTGTGTATGCTCTTCCAGTGTTTGCGTCGTTTTCCTCCAGTTTCCTCCCACACTCCAAAAACATACTGATAGGGAGATTGTGAGCCCCCACGGGGACAGTGCCTATAATGTCTGTAAAGCACTGTGGAATTAATGGCTCTATATAAGTGAGTAAAATAAATAATTAAATATTATAGGCAGCATTCCTTCAAGGGATTGGACTTATACTGATGCTGATAACTATAAACATATATATACATATACGTACAGTGAACCTGATTATAGAGGTGGGCTAAGGTATATCTTCTGAGGCATTGAAAGCATATGATGGTAAATGAAAAAATGATATAGCTATAATGGTAAAAAAAAACAGTATCATGCAATAAGGACATCATAGATGGGCCAAAATAATAGAGATAGATGGTTGCCTGGTAATCGAGGTGTTGGGTGTATGGTGCGCTAGCAACGCTGTCAGAAAAGCAAGCTAGTGATTCTATCATTTATTTAGCCTCACCCACATACAGTAATTCACAGGCATATTTGAAAAAGTAAAATATTAAATTTGATTCACAACTATTTATTGGGTATTTCATCCCTGAAAAATGTTTTGAAATATGGTCCATGAACTCTACGACAAAACATTTCCACGGTCATCAAAGGGATAACTAATATTTATTTACAAATTTGCCAAAGGCAAAATAATCCCTTTAACCCCTTAATGACCACTGTTGGCAGTGGATTATTCAGGATACTCTCCAAGTATGTGACAACAGAGCTTCTTTATTCAGGAACAAACAAGAACAATATATCATAAGCTTAACAGATCATATTGAATTTTTGTTTGTGGCTTTACCTGGCACTCAGTTTTGAAAATAGAAAGCTGTCATGATGACTTCTCCCCAATACGTTTTAGGTAGATTATCATCAAACAACATACTTCTTCCATTTTCACAGAGAGTACGGATCTTTCTCTCTGCAATGCCATTTTGTTCTGGGTTGTATGGAATGATTGTCTGGAAAACGACACCAACCTTTTTCAAAATGGTTTGCACCTTACCACTTGTATATTCGGTTCCATTATCTGCACACAGGGCGTTTTGTATGTATTCTTCCAAATTTGTTAAACAATACAGCAAGATATTCTTCAAGTTTCTGTGGAACTTCATCCTTACTGTGAAGCAGGTAGGTGACTGTATATCTGGAGTAGTCATCAATAAATGTGAGAAAATATCTCTTCTTGCTAGGAGTTTGAACACTCATTGGACCGCATACATCTGTATGTATCAGATCCAGAAGCTGTGCAAATTTAGTGGTGCTTATTTTAGGAGACGATTTTCTGGACATTTTCCCTTTTTGACAGCTAGTGCACTTCATCATTTGACTACACTGGTTGATTTCAATACCATTTGCAAGTTGAGCTAGCTTCTGTACTTCTTCTGGGTATCTGTGCCCAAGACATCTGTGCCATACATGGATACAGTTCTTATGCAGATCTTGTCTAGCACTGTACACACTGTCTTTGCATTTTAGCTGATAAAGTTCATCTTGGATTTTTCCTTCTGCAAGAGTGTGACCCTTCTTTGAGATGACACAACTGTTATCTTTAAAAATAACTACATTCCCCTTTTGCGTGAGCTTCTTTACTGACAGAGGATTGCTTACAAGGCTGGGAACATAGAGAACATCCTTTATTGGGAGCTATCTGCTTTGTGCCGAGGAAACTGGACAGTGGATGTAGCTGTCTCCTTCTCCTTCTGAAGTCATATAGTGACCAATAACTAAGATGACCTTTTCTGACTTGCTTTCATTAAGGTCAGTGAAGAAATCCTTGCATATATGCTTTGCAGATGGGCCTGTACTGGCATTAAATGCAGCTTCAACATACTGTATGCAGAATCTCATTCTTGCTTTCCAAATTCTTCAATCTGCTTTAAAGTGCCTAGACTTTTTACAGACAAAACATTCATGAGTTTCTCTTAGATTGCTCTTATATTTAGGGGAATCCTGTGTCTTTAATGCTGTTTCTGCTCTGGATTCATTACTGCTGCTTACATGCTGCATTTTTTGTGAATTCATCCACAAGTTTGCCTTTAACGTACTCTAGTGTCAGCTCAACATCTGGCAGTGCATCTAGTGCAGTCACGAGAATGTCATAACTTTATGGAAGACGACTTAATAGAAGTGCAGCAACATGAAAATCTTTAATTTCTTCTCCAATACCCCTGAGACTCTCCACAATCTCTAGGGTGTTTCTTATATAGTCCTGAATATTCTGTTCATCACTTAGCTTAGACTGATACAGCTTTCTCATGAGATAAAGCTGATTGCTGAGTTTTGATCTTTCATGCACTTTCTGTAATTCATCCCACATCTCCTTTGCAGTTGCACACTTGCATATATGATTATCATCTACACTGAGGGAGATCGTGCTTTCTGCTTTCTCATCCTTCTCAAGCCAATCATCTGGTAATGGATGAGGCACTTGTTCCTGAGTATATTTCCACGTACCTTCTCTTATGAGCAACATCTTCACCTTGAATTTCCTGGACTGATAGTTCTGGTTTGTGAGGCTTGGCACTGATAACTTGACAGGATTGCTGCTAGTGGACATCTTCTCTGTTGCTCTGTGCTGCTTTTGCTTTGGGCTTCTGTTGCTTTTTTACTCTGGAGTTCTGTGTCACTCTGGGCCCATAACCTATTGGCAGTGGATTATTTAGGATACTCTCCAAATGTGTGACAACAGAGCTTCTTTATTCAGGAACAAACAGGAACAATAAATGATAAGCTTAACAGATCAATCATTTGTGTGTCTCTATCTGTGCATCATCTGCAGCAGGCTGCTTCTCTCATATACAGACACAGAAAAAACAGGAGATACAGTCACATGCTCTCCCTGTGTGAGGTGAGCCTCTGGGAGTTTTCTTTTTTTTATTCTAACTTTATGAACAGCATACAAATTTAGCAACTAAACACTCATAGACAGCAATGGAGTTATTGCATTAAACATATTCCAACAACTATCAATACGCATGAAATCAGCAGTTGTTAAGGGTACTTTCTGGAATAGGAAGTTAGTGCACCCAGCGGTGGTGATTCCTATGGTTGTCAGCTGTCCATGACAGATGACACCCTGCAGTATCAGACCCGACCGGTTTTGCAACCAATCGGGGCTGAATAACCCCTTAAATACCACTGTCAATAGTGACAGCGGTATTTAAGTTGCTACAAGGGGGTCACAAGACCCCCTTTAGTAACCATCGATCCCCAGCGATGAGAATAATAAGCAATAAGCTGACTCTCACATGCTCTGTCATAGTGTATGAGACCAGTGATCAAACTGAAAATTATACTTGTCCCACAGAAAAAAAAAGTAAAAAGTGAAAAAAGTCAAAGAAAACATGTAAAAAAGTTAAAAAAAAAACAAGAAAGCAGACTAAAATCATGAAAATCTATTTTGCCACTCAAAACGCAGTGTTTCTGAACACAAAACTGTACACATAATTGGTATCGACGCATCTGCAACGATCTGCTCTATAAAATTATTATTTATTTATAAGCCAAAAATGTCGCTTCTTCATTATACTGACTCATAAAAAAAGAATAAAAAGTGATCAAAATGTCATATGTAAGAAAATATGGTGCAAATGAAAATGACAAACTAACTGTTATGCAAAAAACAAGCTCTAATATGGTTCATTCGGTAAAAAAATAAAAAAGTTACAGATCTCAGAAAATGATGGTGCAAAAACAAATTCGTTTTGCTAAAATAATGTTTTTATTGTGTAAAAATAGCAAAGCATAAAAAACAATATAAGTCTGGTATTGCTCAGGGGTGTGAACACTCACTGAAAAAATCTCAGGGTGGGTAGAAAACATCCTCAAGCCACTGGTAAGGAAGACAGCCAGCTATATACAGGACACCACAGACCTGCTGAATAAGCTATCCATGATAGGTCCCCTCCCCAACAGCACCATCAATCCTTATATTCCAACATCCCACATGAAGATGGACTAACCACCTGCCAAATGTTTCTTGAGGCCGATGGGATCCCCTCTGAGTCTATAATAACACTTACCAGATTCATCCTCACACACAACTTTTTCTTTTTCGGTGAGGAGCTATACCTAGAACGCACCGGCACCGCTATGGGAAGTAAAATGGCACCCCAGTATGCTAACCTCTTCATGGCTAAACTGGAAAATGACTTTTTAACATCCTGCTCCATCAAACCCTTTGCCTATTTCCGTTACATCGATGACATCTTAGGCCTCTTTCACACATCAGTTTTTTGCCGTCAGGCGCGATCCGGCTTTTTTTTGTAAAACCGGATCCGGCAAAATGCAATGCCGGATCCAGTTTTTCCCCATTGACTTGCATTAGCGCCGGATCGCGCCGGATGGCATTGCGTTTCATCCGTTTTTTGCCGGATCCAGCTACTTGTCTCATTCCGGCGTCTGGAAAAAACGGCTACTGTAACGTTTTTTGTCTCCGGCGAAAAAGCCGGAAGCGCCGGATCCGGCGCTTCCAGCTTTTTGCTACAATGAAAGTCTATGGGCGCCGGAATGCGCCGGATCCAGAAAAAGACGGATCCAGCCACCGGATCCGTTTTTTTAAGTCTGCGCATGCTCAGATCCAATTGGCCAGCCCCCAGGAAACAGATATAATCTGCTAGACGGATCCAGCAAAAAAACGGATCCGTTTCTACAGTTCTCCAAAATTTATGCCGGATCCGTTTTTTCTAAAAATAGCCGGATCCTGCCTGACGGCAAAAAACTGATGTGTGAAAGTAGCCTTAGTAATCTGGACTGAGTCTGAACAAGAAATTCTCAATTTCCATGACAATTTCAACAAATTTCATCCAACCATAAACTTGACATTGGACCACTCAAAAACAAAAATCAACTTCCTAGACACCACCATAAAAATCAAAAATGGTTCATTCCAAACATCAGTGTATCGGAAACCAATTGACCGTCCCACATACCTCAAATGGGACAGCTTCCATCCTAAACACATTAAAAAGTCCATTGTCTACAGCCAGGCTCTCAGATATAACCGTATCTGTTCCAGCCCTAAGAACAGGGATGAACACCTAATCCAGCTTAAAATTTCATTTTTAAATCAAGGTTACAATCCCAACTCCATTGATGATCAGATTGTTAGGGCCACAAGGATCCCTAGAAGTCAAGTACTTCAATACAGAAAAAAAGAGGAAAATCATTGTGTACCTCTGGTAGTGACCTACAACCCACAGCTTGAAATACTGAGAAAAATGGCTAAGAAACTTCACCATATCCTACACAAGGATGACCGGTTAAAAATACTATTCAAAGACCCCCCCTTGCTATGTTACAGGCAACTTCCCAATCTAAGAAACATCATTATCTGAAGTTCAATGCCCTCAGATTCACCAAGAGGAACATATCCTTGCAATGGGAGAAGATGCAAAACTTGCATTCATATAGAGACCAAAGACAAAATCCAAATTCCCAACACTCAGCAGGACTATAAGATCCCTGGGACATTCACATGTTCCTCTTCCAATGTGGTGTATTTAATTCTATGCAATATATGTCCTGTAGGTGACCTCTATGTTAGAGATACAGGACAGAGACTGAGAGCAAGGAAGATGTCTCACCGTCATACAATTACAGACAAAAAAAAACATCTACCTGTGGCTAAACATTTCTGCGGTCCAGGACACAATATAGACAATATGAAAATTGTCATTTTAAAAGGCTATTTTAAATCACAGAAACATCGGAGGGTGAGGGAATACAAATTAATTGCAATCTTTGATTCTATTCACACAGGACTCAATTTGTCAGAAGGATTTATGGCACATTACCATATCTGAGCTATTTCCTCCAAATAGCCCTTTGATCTCACAGAACTTTCACACCACTTATCTAATCTTACCTAATTAAGGATTCTCTCTTCAAGCTCAGTGTTTGTTTATTGAAATGTCCATGTATCACACCAGGCATGTGCTTTATACTGTATATAAATAAGGTTTCTTCAAATATTTTGTTATATCAGCCTGATGAAGGGACGTAAGCAGTCCCGAAAGCTTGCTATATAACATCATTCACTATAATTTTTTTAGCCATTAAAAGGTATCACAGCAACAAGATTCCTATTTTGTTTCTCTCACTGAGAGCACTTTATATATTTTTTTACGTGCACTACTGTGGATGACCACAGATCTGTGCATGTCTAAAAAAGATGAATACCACTGTAGCAGATGCCAAACGGAGTACCATCTGCCTTATTATGGTGGGTCCGAATCACATTTTTGTGGGATTTACAAGGAAACCTCAACATAAATGCTCAGCGTAGAACACAAGAATCTGATTCAGCCTTATTCTGGAAGCGATAGAATAATATTTTGTACTCCAAAATGTTACCAATAAAACCCCTAATTTATCCCACACAAAACCAGCCCTCACTCAAGTCCATCATCTGTCACTGGAACCATAGGAGATTCACACGTTACTGGCAGAACAAAGACTCTGAAAAAGCAACAGCTCCCACCCCCTCAAACAAAATCAAGTGAATTCTGTGCTCCCAACTACAAATACTCCTCTCCTTCTGAGCCCCACAGTAAGTGGCCACATATTTGGCATTATTGTAATGGAGAGAAGGCACTTAATTTATGGGTGCGTATCGCCAGAAGCACTACAATATACGGGAACTCTACACTATATGGAGGCACAATGTATGGGTACTAGACTGGCAGATTTGCAATTCTCCAGAATAAAGCCTGGCATGGATGTTACAAAATAGACATTGCAGCCATAGATGAATTCAATAAGAGGTGTAGTTTCTACAATGCTTTTTTTTTCAGCTGTTCTGGAATCTTCAGGTCTGAAAATGTTTCCCGTAAACTGTTCTAGCAAAATCTCTGCTCCAAAAGCCATATAGCGCTCCTTCCTTCTTGGCCCTGACATATGGCCTAACAGTAATTTCTGACAACGCATGGGGCAGCACTGCATTTGGTTGAAATTTTGGGGTCTAGTTTCACCTATTATCCCTTGTGCACCTGACAAATTTGCAGCAAGTACAAAAATTACATTTTTACCACTAAAATGTCATATTTCCATGTCTCAATGTTATAAAATTTGGTGAGGGACCTATGGGTTGAAAATGCTACACCCCTAGATGAATTCCTTGAGGGGTTTCCAAAATGGGGTCAAGTGTTGGGGGTTTCTGCTGTTTTCACATGTCAGGGGCACTTCAAATGTGATATAGCATTCATAATCTATCTCAGGCAGATAGTGCTCTTTCCATTCCTAGCCCTGTCATGTGCCCAACCAGAAGTTTTTGAACACATGGTGTATAGTCATATTCGAAACAAATTGTGAAACAAATTATGGGGTCCATTTTCTCCTATTATCCATGTTGAAAACTACAAATTTGGGGCTGAAACAACATTGTCGTGAAAAAAATGAAAATTTTCAATATGGTGACCTAATGTTATCAAATTCTGTGTAGTATCTGTGGGTTCAAAACGCTCACTATAACCCTAAATAAAATACTTGAAGGGTGTAGTTTCTAATATCGCATCACTTGTGGGAGGTTTTCACTATTTAGGCACATCAGGGGCTCTCCAAATGCGACATGATGTCCGCAGACCGATCCACCAAATTCTGCAATCCTAAACATTACTCTTTCGTTTCTGAGCCTTGCCGTCCACCCAAATAGCAGCATTCCTTCACATATGAGGTATCAGTGTACTCAGTAGAAAATGTGCAACAAATTCTGGGATCCATTTTCTCCTGTTACCCTTATGAAAATAAATATTTTGGGCTAATAGTACATTTTTGTCGGTAAAATGTGATTTTTTTGTTATTTTGACAGCTCTACGTTATAAACTTCTGTGAAGCACCTGGTGGTTTCAAGTGCTCATGACACATCTTGATAAGTTCCCGAAGGGGTCTCATTTCCAAAATGGGGTCACTTGTAGGATCTTTACACTGTTTAAGCACATTAAGGACTCTCCAAACAAGACGTGGTGTCTGCTCTCTATTGCATACATTTTTGCATTCAAAAAGTCAAACGGTGCTCCTTCCCTTACAAGCCCTGCCGTGCATCCAAACAGGGTTTTCCCCCCACATATGGGGAATTGAGATACTCAGGAAAAATTGCACTACATATGCTTGGGCCCATTTTCTCTTGTTACCCTTGTGAAAATCAAAAATTTGGAGCTAAAGTAAAATTTCTACATTGCTTCAGTTCCTGTGAAGCACCCAATGGGTTAATAAACTGAGGGGTGCAGTTTTTAGAGTGGTGTCACTTTTTGGTACTTTCTGTCATATAGACCCCTCAAAGTCACTTCAAATATGATGTGGTCCCTAAAAAATGGTTTTACAAAATTTTGTTGAAAAAATGAGAAATTGCTTGAAAACCTTTAACCCTTCTAACTTCCTAACAAAAAAATAAAGTTTCAAAAATTGTCCTGATGTAAACTAGACATGTGGCAAATGTTATTTATTGGCTATTTTGTGTGAAATAACTCTCTGATTTAATTGTTAAATTTTCAAAATATTCCTTTTTTTCCACAAATAAACGCAAGTCATATCAAATAAATTTACCACTATCATGAAGTACAACATGTCATGAAAAAACATTATCAGAATCAGTGTGATACACTGAAGCGTTCCAGAGTTATAACCACATAAAGTGACACTTGTCAAAATTGTAAAATTTGGCTAGGTCATTAAGGTCAAAATTGGCTCGGTCACTAAGGGGTTAATTAAAGACTATGTTACAATATCAATTTTATTTATGTACTTATTAAAGGAATATTATACTAATACTAAAGACACAAGATGGGATTGACATAACTAATATTTGAATTAACAATGGGATTAATCCCTATCTAAATATATCCCATAAGGAGAGTATTATTGCTATAGACTGCGGCTGCAGTCTTACACTATATTATTGAAAAAGACATTTTATTAAAACAACCAATTTATTTAATACATTATAAAAATAGTACTTATAATAATTATAATAATAGTCCAAAACAGAGACTATAGATGCAAAAAGGTAACTGCCAACAACAGGATCATTCAAAAACAAAATTGTGGGACAGAAATATAATCATAATGTGCATCAGATATAAATTCCTATCCAATAAGAGGTTACAAAAAAAACTCTTTATCTTATCTTGGGCAACTGTGCACAAAAACCAGGTAAATAGATGGTAAATAATCATCCCAAAAATATTTTTGAGTGTCAGTAGGATTGAAGTGATCAAAAATATTACCATGTGGCAACACATATAAAAGGCCCAAATAAGATTTTACAAGGGCATATTGTTGTCACATGGCAATAGTCTTGAATTACTTTAAAAACTCTTTATTTGGAGTCTTAATAGCCCTTGTAAAATCTTATTTGGGGCTTTGGATATGTGTTGCCACATGGTAATATTTTTTGATCACTTCAATTTTTTATAAGGAGATATAACTGTCTACATCAATTTTTTTTGCACTTTGCACTTTAAAAATCTCCTTTATAACTTGATTATTACTCCTTAGCCATGTGAATTTTGTTTTTGTGCATTTTTGGACGCTGATTAGGAGGATATATATATTTTGTACAGCAGATTTTTTAGATAGCCTTACATTTGGCATCCTACTGATACTCAAAAATATTTTTGGGATGATTATTTACCATTAGAGATGAGCGACTTTGCCTTTTTTCGGGTCGAGTCAGGTTTCACGAAAACCGACTTTCGCAAAAGTCGGGTCGAACGAAATCGGCCGATTATCGTGAAAAGTCAAAGGCCGACTGAAACACGAAACCCAAGTCAATGGGGAAGCAAAGTCGGCAGAGAGTGGAGGACAGGAAGCACACCTACAGTGACCTTTTGAATGCCAAAAACATCAATTCTTATTACTGAAGCATTTCAACCTTAATTTACTTCATAATACTAGTTATGCACTGAAAAATAAGGGTTATTTGGCTAAATTTGTGGGGGGGTAGGGCTGGCTCCAGGTTTTCATGTGCCCTGGGCCAAAGAGAGCCCCTTTAACACATAGCACAACTCATGATGCTCCGATACGGCAGAGAAATAGCGGTATAGTACAATGAAAAATACTTCACTTTTTACATCTCATGACTGATATCCATTTTAAATTCTCCAATAGCTCCAAAAACGGACAGTATATTACTCCATACAGTATTAT
The DNA here is from genome assembly GCF_039654945.1 of Dendrobates tinctorius. Taxonomy (NCBI): domain Eukaryota; kingdom Metazoa; phylum Chordata; class Amphibia; order Anura; family Dendrobatidae; genus Dendrobates; species Dendrobates tinctorius. The sequence continues at coordinate 9,253,846 of NW_027361910.1, read as the reverse complement.
GGCCACCACATAGTGCACTATACAGAGTAATGAGGCCCATATATTTCTCCATACAGAATCATTGGTCCCATATAATGTTTGAAACAGTATATGATGAGCTCCACATAATGCTACAGTATATGTTGGTCCCCATGGATGAAGCTGCACTGTCTTATGGGCCCAAATAATGCTCCATATATAATGGGCCCTATTTCTAATGCTCTAGTGTATAATGGGCCCTGTAAATGCTGCTCCAGTGTCTGATGTCCACCTTTGGAATGCTCCAGTATATGGTGGGCCCCATATATCATTCTCCAGAGTATAGTGCTCCCCAAAAATTGTTGTCCCAACATTGAAAACAATTAAATAAGTCTCCTCAAATAAGTCTCCTCGCTAGGGAGTCCCTGTACTAGTCTGGGCATACAGACGTAATGTCATTGCGCTCTCTGATCAGAATAACACTGTCAGGAAACGCGGAAGACGTCATGGCAGTGGAGCAGGGAGAGGTAAGTATTTCAACTTTGCAAGTGCTGTGATCCTGAGCAAGCAGGGGGGCTCACTCGTTGGCGACGGCACTGGCACAGGGCCCTTCATAGTACGGCAGTGTGTCTGACGGCGGGTGTGCACCCCCACCATCAGAGACACTTAATTGCACTATGAGGGACCCTGTGCCAGTTCCCGAGCCAAAGAGTCGGCCCACCCACCTGTCCAGGGCAACGGCACTCGCATGGTTGGGTGCGCTAGGTGGTGACCCCGGCCATGGGGGGGAGGCAGCCCAGTTAGGGAGGTTTACAAAATGGCATATGTTGATGTTGGACATTCAGCTGCTGCAAAAGGCGAAATTGGGCAAGTGCGAGGAAGAGGAGGACCAAAGCAAGTCATTTTTCTGGCAACCTAGGAGTCATCAGGGGAAGGTGGGACAAAATCCTTGGAAACCCATGCATGGTTCATTTTAATGAAGGATAGATCATCCACATTTTGGGTCGACAGACGGGTCCTTTTTTCTTTCAGGATTGATCCAGCTGCACTGAAGACTCTTTCTGATAGCACACTTGCAGCTGGGCAAGCGAGCTCCTGTAAGGCATATTGTGCCAATTCAGGCCAGGTGTCCAGTTTAGCGGCCCAATAGTCAAATGGGAATGACCTGTGCGGGAGAACATCGACATGGGATGAGAAGTAGGTTGTAACCGGTTTACCAGAGTTGCTTGTTTGTTAGCCAATATTAGGTCAAGGTTCTCTTGTGGCATTATGTTTTGGAATTTGCCTTTATAACGTGGATCCAGGATGCTGGGCAACCAGTAGTCGTCATCGTTCATCATTTTGGCAATGCGGGGGTCCCTTTTTAGGATCTGCAAGGCATAATCTGACATGTGGGCCAATGTTCCCTGTGTCAATGATGCACTGCGAGTGCTGGGTGGAGGAGCACTTTCTGGCAAATCCACATCCCTCCAGTCACCCACAAACCCTGTACCAGACCTTGCAAAGTCAACATTTTCTCTTGCCCCATGAGATGCATCCTCCTCCCCTAAATAATCATCCTCATCATCCTCCTCCTCCTCCTCTTCCTCTTCCTCCACCTCGTCCAGGACAGGTCCCGGAGCAGACAATGGCTGACTGTCATCAAGGCTTCCCTCCTCCTCTTCCTCCTCATCTACCTTGGCTGCAGAAGCCTGCTCCTTAATGTGCGTCAAAGTTTGCATGAGCAGATGCATAAGTGGGATGCTCATGCTTAGGATGGCATCGTCTGCGCTTACCAGCCGTGTGCATTCCTCAAAACACTGAAGGACTTTACAGAGGTCTTTCAGCTTCGACCACTACACACCTGTCAACTCCATGTCTGCCCTCAAAGTGCCTACCCGTGTATCGTCCCACAAATGCATTACGGTCTGCCTCTGTTCGCACAGCCGCTCAACCATGTGCAGGGTGGAGTTCCACCTTGTTGCAACGTCGATAATTAGGCGGTGCTTGGGAAGGTGGAGCAATCGCTGCAGCTTCATACGACTGGAGTGTACCGGCGACCGGCGGATGTGCGAGCACAGTCTTTGAACCTTATGGAGCAGGCCTGTTAACTCCGGATAATTATTGAGGAACCACTGCACCACGAGGTTCAAGGTGTGAGCCAAGCAAGGTATGTGTCTGAGTTTTGAAAGGGCTATGGCTGCCACAAAATTCCAGCCGTTATCACTAACTACCTTGCCTGCCTCAAGATGTAGACTGCCCAGCCCAGCTGAAAGTAGTCGGCCAGTACCTCCGTGGTGTGTCTGTCGCCCAAACACATCATCTGCAACACAGCCTGCTGACGCTTTCCACTAGCTGTTCGATAGGGGGACACCTCGTGTGCGACACTTGCAGCTGCGGATGGAGTGCTCATGCGACTGCGCTCTGTGGATGAGCTTTCGCTTCTGGAGGAGGAGGAGGAGGGTCGAACTCCTACAGCCAACTGTTTCCTATACCGTGGGCTAGGCAGCACTGTCCCACCACCGCTGTCCCCTGTGGACCCTGCTTCCACCACATTAACCCAGTGCGCAGTGATGGACATGTAACGGCCCTGGCCATGCCTACTGGACCATGTATCAGTTGTGAGGTGCACCTTTCCACTCACTGATTGCTTGAATGCATGGACAATGCGGTCTTTCACATGATGGTGGAGGGCTGGGATGGCTTTGTGAGAAAAGAAGTGGCGACTGGGTAGGTCATAGCGTGGTACTGCGTAGGCCATGAGTTCGCGGAAAGCTGCGCTTTCAACCAACTGGTAGGGCATCATCTCTAACGATAATACCAAAAATTTCTACTTAACAAAAGATTCCAAAGCTAAATTATTATTAAATATGTAATTTTTATTACGTCAAAAAGACACCAACATGATTCTGAATTAAAAACAATAAAAAATTCCTACAGAGGAGGCAGGTCAACATGCACAGTAGACAATATACACTGTGTTCCAAATTATTATGCAAACAATATTTCCTCATATTTTCTCTAAATTACCTATATGAATTGCAGTCATTGTTATTTTCCAGTCATCTAATATTCTAGTATAATTGCAATGTTTTTGAACAAACTGCCTATGAAAACAGTATATTTTTAAAAATAAGAAACACTCAAAATGCATGTTCCAAATTATTATGCACAGCAGAGTTTTCAACCTTTTTATTTTTATTTTGAACAAAAAAATGGTCAATTGTGACATTATAAGCATTATCAGCTTATTACAAAATGAAATCAAACAGTTTTCAAGTCAAAACTTTATTCTAGGTGATGTTATATTTGCACATAGGACCCCTTGTTCGAAAGAAGCTTCTGAACTCTCTCGTCCATTGAATTTGTCAGTTTTTGGATGGTTTGTGCTTCAATTGTTTTGCATGTGGACAGAATACCCTCCCAGAACTGTTGCTTAGATGTGAACTGCCTCCCGCCATCATAGACACTCCTTTTGATGATGCTCCAGAGGTTCTCAATGGGGTTGAGGTCAGGAGAAGATGGTGGCCACACCATAAGTTTGTCCTCTTTTATGCCCATAGCAGCCAGAGATGGAGATGTGTTATTTGCAGCATGAGACGGTGCATTATCATGCATGAAAATGATCTTGCTGTGGAAAGCACGGTTCTTCCTCTTGATTGAACCATGGCAGGAAGTGCTGTTTTAGAAACTCCACATAGATTATGGAGTTCATCTTTACCCCTTCAGGGATCCTAAAGGGGCCGACAATCTCTCTCCCCATGATTCCAGCCCAAAACATTACTCCACCTCCTCCTTGTTGGCGCCTTAGCCCTGTTTTCATGGGGTGTCCATCAACCAGCCATCCTCCATTCCATCCATCTGGACCATCGAGCATTGCACAGCACTCATCGGTGAACAAAACAGTTTGGAAGTCAGTCTTCATGTATAGTTTGGCCCAGTGGAGCCATTTCTGCTTGTGTGCAGTGGATAGAGGTGGTCGACAGGATGGCTTATGCACAGCTGCAAACCTCTGAAGGACCCTGCATCTTGTTGTTTGGGGGACGTTGGAGGCACCAGCAGCTTCAAAAACTTGTCTGCTGCTATGACAAGGCATTTTTGCAGCTGCTCTTTTAACCTGACGCAATTGCCTGTTGGAAAGAGTCCTCAATTTTTCCTTATCAGCACGCACACGTGTGTGCTGGGAATCAGCTACATACTTCTTGATTGTGCGATGATCACGATGAAGTGTCTTGGCAATGTTGATTGTAGTCATGCCTTGACCTAAATACTCCACAATTTGTTGCTTCTCAGCAGCCGACACATCCTTTTTCTTTCCCATTTTGGCAAAAAATGTAGGCTGCTTAATAATGTGGAACAGCCTTCTTAAGTAGTCTTGCCTTTATTTGGACACACCTGCCAAACTAATTTGCACAGGTATCTGCAATTGCTTTCAGTGATATAAAGAGCCCTGACACACATCACCATCAATGAGTTTAAATGCCAAACAAAAAAATTCTAACCTTATCACTCCTAAACTCTTTTTGCATAATAATTTGGAACACAGTTTATATGGTTTCAATCCAAAAAAGGGGGGATTTTCAAAAGCAGAGAAAAAATATATGCAATTTTCTATTAAATATATCATGCAGTGCATTATTTCATATAATCAATTATCCCACCACTTTTTATCGTACTACCAGAAATCAATTCATTATATGGCCAGATTTGTCATGATTGATATAAAAAGACATAAAGTGCATAGTGCATTTTTAACATGAAGTAACTAGGCCATGATGGTATAGGGTTAATCAAAAACTACCCACCTGGATTCATACTGTGTATGTGACCACCGCCGCCTCACACTCCAACGCACGTTTCACACGTGGTTTCTTCAAGGAGTGATGAGGTGGGTGGGCTACGTGCTACATTTTATAGTGCAATAGTTTGGCAAGATACCAATCAAGAGCGCTCTGCGGCGCATCACTAGCTGCCATATTGATGGCGATCCCGCCGCAAGTCTCGCGGCAACGTCACCAGAAAGCGCGATAGCGCTGTCCGTGACATCACAGGCGAGGCTCTCGACTGGGCTTGCGCCAACAACGGAAGCAGGCGATGCGCACAGCACTGGTTTGGCCATTGTGTCTAAGGGCAAATTTAAGGGCAAACACCATCCATATATAAAACGCGAATATAAGTGCAAATTAGTGCAATAATGTAAAAAATAATTAATATATAATACAATAAAGTGACGTCTTCAAGAGACAAAGCCATACTATTGACTATGTGTAACTCAATTAAGTATAATGTGTACAATATACAAATGAGTGGAATAATAAGAAGTGAGTCACATTTACAAACAGGACTATCCTGTTATTAAATCTAGCACAAATTAGTGAACAAATAAAAACATATATAATAGTGAAAAGTGACTATGCAAATCTAATATAACGAGATAACACAAAAATATGTTATTAGTGAAAAAAAAAATAATAATAAGACAAAAAATATACACATATATATATATATATATATATATATACAAAAGTATATTATATTTCTTAATAAAAAAAGTGAAAAGGTATTATTATTACAATTTTTCTTCCTCAGACTTGAATGATGAATGTCCTCAAAATGGCAAAAAAGTTTTTTTATATATATACATCAGAAGAAAAAAATATATATAATTTTTTTGGGATCATATATTTTTTCTTTTGTTCTTCATACTTCTGATTTCTACTCCCATATCACAGGAAATCATAATGGACAATAGGAACACTATATAATAAGAGAAATATATATTATAACATCTCATCAAATATACATTACTCAATAAAAGGAACCCATATCCATTCTAAAAAAAAAACCCGCAAGCCCACCACAAAAATTGGAATTATTTAAATAAAAAATAAAAAAATTAATTTAAAAACATATTTGATATTATAAAGGGACAATTACAACAAATTAAGCTATATTATATAAGCAGCAACTAAAAGAACCCCACATCAAAGAACCCTCTTATTTTAAATTTATAGAAAGCTGGAGAATCCCCATTGTTCATTAAGACCATGCAGTTTCTTTGTTCTAAAGATGGTGATCCACCGACATTCTTTTTGGGCTAATCTATTCATGAGGTTCCCCCCACGAATGCCCAAATGAATTATGCCAATACCTCTGACTTGAAGATCAATATTTCCAGAAGGATGAAATTTTCGATAATGAGCAGGTAATGTTTTCAACTTAGCCACATCTTCCTTTCGTGATTCATCCGAATCAATAAGTCTCGCAGATTTTATATCCCTAAGGCTAGTTTCACACTTGCTTTTTTTTGCAGCGCGTTTTTCCCGCAAAAAAACGCATTGAAAAAACGCATACAAAAGCATTCAACTGCTGCGTTTTTTTCAAGCATTTTTATGAGCATGCATGAAAAAAACGCAGCGTTTTTAAGCGTTTGTATGCGTTTTTAGTGCGTTTTTACCGCGTTTGCGTTTTTTTCCAACATTAGGTGGCCCCCACACTAACCCAAACCATGACTTTACTAACCCTAACCCTGACCCTAACCCTTAACCCTAACCCTGACCCTAACCCTAACCCTAACCCTGACCCTAACCCTGACCCTAACCCTTAACCAAACCATACTTAACCCTAACCCAAACCCTAAACCCTAACTAACCCTAACCCTGACCTTAACCCTAACCCTGACCCTAACCCTAACCCTAACCCTAACCCTGACCCTAACCCTTAATCAAACCATACTTAACCCTAACCCAAACCATAACTAACCCTAACCCTAACCCTAACCCTAACCCTGACCCTAACCCTTAACCAAACCATACTTAACCCTAACCCTGACCCTAACCCTGACCCTAACCCTTAACCAAACCATACTTAACCCTAACCCTGACCCTAACCCTAACCCTAACCCTGACCCTAACCCTAACCCTAACCCTTAACCAAACCATACTTAACCCTAACCCTGACCCTAACCCTAACCCTAACCCTTAACCAAACCATACTTAACCCTAACCCTGACCCTAACCCTGACCCTAACCCTTAACCAAACCATACTTAACCCTAACCCTGACCCTAACCCTAACCCTGACCCTAACCCTTAACCAAACCATACTTAACCCTAACCCTAACCCTAACCCTGACCCTAACCCTTAACCAAACCATACTTAACCCTAACCCTGACCCTAACCCTGACCCTAACCCTTAACCAAACCATACTTAACCCTAACCCTAACCCTAACCCTGACCCTAACCCTGACCCTAACCCTAACCCTGACCCTAACCCTAACCCTTAACCAAACCATACTTAACCCTAACCCTGACCCTAACCCTGACCCTAACCCTTAACCAAACCATACTTAACCCTAACCCTGACCCTAACCCTGACCCTAACCCTAACCCTAACCCTAACCCTGACCCTAACCCTAACCCTAAACCCCCTTAACTAACCCTAACTTTACCCAAACCCCTAAATTCCATTGTCTAAACTAATGGTAAAAAAAAAAACGCATGTGCAAAAAAACGCATACATGAGCATGCCAGTGCGCACATATGCGCATCCATAGGCTATAATGGCGAATTTTAGTGCAAAACGTGCGCATACGTGCGCATGCGCTTTTTTGCAGGGCCAAAAAAAGCAACATGCTGCGTCTGGAAAATACAAACGCACACCCCAAAAAAACTCAGCGCATGAAAATCGCATACGTGCGCTTACCAGCGCGCAGGTATGCGCACCCATGTTAAATATAGGGGAAAAAACGCATGCGCAGGTATGCGTTTTTTTCCAGCGCTAAAAAATGCAAATGTGAAACCAGCCTAACATGTTCCAAAATATCTGTACACGAAGTTGCCTTGATGTAAGACCTATGTAAATAAGCTGAGATTAGTTTGGCAATGTGGGCGTTCAAACCCAGTGTACGCGGATGAGAGGATGAGTACTTTCTTGTCCTACTCATAGTCTCTGGTAAGGTGAGCTGGACTTGAGAGCTGCATATGGTGGAACTAGCGGTGGACATGGCGGACTGAGAGAGGATTGATGATGGTGATGGAGTTGGTGTTCTTTCTGATGGCCTAGATTCAGTCTTTTGTTGATATAACATTGTGATTCCCTGACTGCTTTGGCCTTGCGACGACACCTCAACATTTGCTGCTGGTGGTGTGCTAACCGGTGGGCTTACAGTGGGGGAAACAATGTAGCGTTGCTGACTACCTTCTTTGGGAGCAGTTGCACATGTGGTACGTGAGGTTTTGTAGTCCGTCCACGCTTGCAAGTGCATGGTGGTTAAATGTCTAAGCAAGCCACTGGTATTCAAATTTCTCAGATTTTTCCCTCGGCTAAAGGTCTTTGCGCACTTCTTACAGATAACCTTGGCCTGATCATTAGGATTTTGTTCAAAAAAGTGCCACACTGCACTCTTCCTACTATGGAAGACATTTTGAGGCCTTGCACGCTGTGCTATTTTGACCATCTGGCCAAGCTGTCCTGCAACTCTTTTGCTTTTTGTAACCCGTTTTTGGACTGCTCCGGGCCTGTCAGATAGCTGCTGTGCGATGTCGATGCCTGCTGCGGATGCTCCTCCTCTTCTTCTGAGCTATTGGCAGCGGCACCCTCTTCCCCCAATGGATGCCAATCTGGGTCAACAACTGGGTCATCCATCACCTCCTCTTCAATGTCATGTGCACCTTCCTCTGTGTCACAGTGTATGGTGTTATAGTATGCGGGAAGGGGCACCTGAGTTTCATCAGGGTCAGATTCTGGCTCAGTACACTGCGAGGACAATGTAGTGCTCTGAGTGAATGTACCATCAGATAAATCTAGCAGTGGCTGTGCATCAGTGCACTCCATGTCAGATTCATCTTGGACTGGGGATTTCACGATTTGACTTGATAACCCAGGCATGGTATAAGAAAAGAGCTCCATGGAGTAATCTGTAGTGTGGCCTGCCGCATGCTTCACTTTTGATAGGGGTGAAGGACACAACGGAAGGTGTTGTTCCTGACCAGGAGCCTCGACTGATGATGCAGTGCTTTTATTTTTTGAAACTTCAGAAGAGGAGGCGATAGAGCTGGAGGCTGTGTCAGCAATGTAAGCCAAAACTTGTTCCTGAAGCTCCGGCTTTAAAAGCGGTTTACCTACTCCCAGAAAAGGGAGCCTACGAGGCCTTGTGGAGCCAGACAATGACGCCGGCTCACCACCTCCTGCCTTAGGTGCTATTGTGCTTTTGCCACAACCAGCAGAAGCACCACCACCAACACCACCATCAGGACCAGCTGGCAACCCCCGCCCACTTCCACGGCCTCTGCCACCATACTTCTTCATTTTTTTGAAAAAGGTACCCAAAATAACAACAGCTATATGGTACTGTAAAACAAGGTAAAGGGTCTATAGAGTATTAGTGAGAATTTGAATCTCACTGTAGATTGGAGGACGCTGAGCTATTGTCTCAGGCCCAGTATAGAATACACCGCAATGTGACAGGCAGAAATTGGCTGGTGTATGAGAAGGCAGAAGCTGTATATAGTATTGGTGAGAATTTGAATCTCAATGTAGATTGGAGGACGCTGAACTATTGTCACAGGCCCAGTGTAGATTACACCGCAATGTGACAGGAAGAAATTGGCTGGTGTATGAGAAGGCAAAAGCTCTATATAGTATTGGTGAGAATTTGAATCTCAATGTAGATTGGAGGATGCTGAACTATTGTCTCAGGCCCAGTATAGATTACACCGCAATGTGACAGGCAGAAATTGGCTGGTGTATGAGAAGGCAAAAGCTGTATAGAGTATTGGTGAGAATTTGAATCTCAATGTAGATTGGAGGACGCTGAACTATTGTCTCAGGCCCAGTATAGATTACACCACAATGTGACAGGCAGAAATTGGCTGGTCTATGAGAAGGCAAAAGCTGTATAGAGTATTGGTGAGAATTTGAATCTCAATGAAGCTTGGAGGACGCTGAACTATTGTCTCTGGCCCAGTATAGATTACACCACAATGTGAAAGGCAGAAATTGGCTGGTGTATGAGAAGGCAAAAGCTGTATAGAGTATTGGTGAGAATTTGAATCTCAATGTAGATTGGAGGACGCTGAACTATTGTCTCTGGCCCAGGACAGATTACACCGCAATGTGACAGGCAGAAATTGCCTAGTGTATGGCTAACTACAAGGTGTATATAGAATTGGGCAGAATTGGAATCTCTCTAGAGTGTAGGTCTGTAAGAATGGACAAACTCCTCGGCTTTTCCTTACAGAGTCACACACTTAGCTTCAATTTGGCCGTGATAACAGCCGTTACACGGTACTGAGAGAGGAGCGTGCACGTACACCGCTGTACGGTGTATGTAAAATTGTCAAGCTCCGTGTTTTTGTATACGGACTGACACACGCTGTCTCTCTCTAGTTTTGAATGTAATTAAACAGCAAATATACTAAACTTTTTGAAAAACTGACAAAACTATAAGGTGTAGGTCTGTAAGAATGGACAAACTCCTCAACTTTTCCTTACAGAGTCACACACGTAGATAGCTTCAATTTCGCTGTATGGTGTGTGAAAAAATGAAAGCTCACTACCTCACCAGGACAAAACAATACAATTTGGATTGGTTTTAAAAAGCAGTTTGAACACCAATGTGCACACAGCAATGCAGCTAGCCTTAGAAGGCAGGCTAATCACCACCAGCGCTGCTGCACAAAAGCAAAAATCTTCACCTTTCACTGCACAGTAACTACAGTGAAAAGCGCTAGCAGCAGAAGCAGTTTTTTTTTCTTTTTGCCTTCCTAACGCTCTCCCTACAGAATCAGCAGCTGCCGCAGCTCTCCCTATTCTGAGATCAGCATGAGTACCATGGCGGTCGGCGTCCCCGCCCTTTTATACCCCCTGTGACGCCACACAAAGCAAGCCAATCACTTGCATGCCCTTCTCCAAGATGGTGGTGACCGTTGCCTATGTCATCACGTTGCCCACAGTGTCCGTTCTTCCTGATTGGCTGAAAAAGGGTGCTAAAGCATCTTTTGAAACGCGACTTTGGCGCTAAAGTCGCCGACCTCGTGGCCGACCTCACGCTAAGGTTGGGTTTCGTTTCATGAAACCCGACTTTGGCGAAAGTCAGCGACTTTTGAATTTTTTCGACCCATTTCGCTCAACTCTATTTACCATCTATTTACCTGGTTTTTGTGCACAGTTGCCAAAAATAAGATAAAGAGTTTTTTTTGTAACCTCTTATTGGGAATTTATATCTGATGCACTATATGATTATATTTCTTTCCCACAATTTTGTTTTTGAATGATCCTGTTGTTGGCAGTTACCTTTTTGCATCTATATTCTCTGTTTTGGACAATTATTATAATTATTATAAGTACTATTTTTTATGATGTATTAAATAAAAAGGTTGTTTTAATAAAATGTCTTTTTTACTAATGGTATAAACTTCCCTTTTTTGGTTGAATACATTGAATATAGGAAGCAATTATTAGGCCGTATTGTATGGTATACTGTTGTGAGTTCATTCTCCCCTTATGTCTGATGAACTCCCTCTGCTGGTGAAGAGAGGTAGTGAAATTGATTGGGATGGGAAGAACCTGTCATCTGAACAGGCGGCGTGTGATTGGACATCTGGAATTTCTGAGTGGATATAAGGCAGCCGACGCCCTGCAGGGCTGCTGGTGATCCTTTCTGCTCTGAGCTATTGCATCCAGCTTAGTTCCTGTCTACTAAAAGCTAAGTTTTTGCCCTGCTGTTATTCCATGAGATTTTGTCTGGTTTCCTTGGTGTTTGTGTCCAGCCAGTCCTGGTTGGGACTGGCTGAATTCCATTTTTGTCTCTGATCGGTTGATCTCTTTGCTCTGTTTTCAGAATATACCTGAGTGCTGATATAGTGATTTTGAAGTCTAGCGACTTCAGGGCCTTTTTCCCTATCAGACGGTTGGGACATTTTTGGTAGGGTTTTTTGCGGATTGCAGCCAGCATCTTTTCTGTCCTGTCCTATCTAGTTAGTTGGGCCCCATCGTTTGCTCAGCCTGTCTTTCTGTCTGTGTTTGTGTTTTCATCTGTTTTTCACCGACAATACATGTTGGGGGCTGTCTATAGCTTTGGGGTCTGCTCTGGGGCAGTTTAGCTTTCCCCTTTCCTTATTTAGGCTTATGTAGTTCTCCGGCTGTGACGAGGGGTCTAGGGCACCGTAGGGACCCCCCACGGCTACTGTTAGTTGTGGTGTATAGGATCAGGGGTCTGCAATCCGATAGCTACCAACCTCTCCGGTTTTCTGGACTTAGCTTGTATTTTTGTTTTCTCCTCCTCCGGTGACTCATTCATAACAGTATACAATATTATTGAGCAGCTATTAAGGTATGACATCACTCATGCTAATTTAAAAGATTGTCAGCTATCTGCCTTCAGAGCATGTTTCACCACATTGGCATCATCAGAGGTATGAAGCTAAAAATATGGCAGATGTGGATAATATTAGAGTGACTAGTACAGTGGAGGTATCAAACTTTGATGTCTTGTCTCTAAAAATTGATATACTGGTTGTCATTTAGTGCTGCCAATATCGACCTGATAAGTTGACACTCCAGGCAGACAGGTTTCAACTGAGGTACCAAACTAAGCATACTTCCAAGCGCCAGCATTGGCAGCAGGACGTTGTGTGATGAGGCAGTTTGTATTGTCAACATATAAGCTGATTTAGTGTGGCTCTTACTGCATGGAAGAAAGGTCTGGCAATCTACTTCTCTAAAATCGCAAGAAAACTTGATGGAGAGTACAACCATTTCGGTTGTATTTATATGCGCTGAGTTTAGGTAGCTAAATGAGTGTGATCAACAATATTTATGTCGTTCAACACTTGTTTCCCGGCCTCTTTCCACCGTCTGAGAAAGAATGATGGGGACAGAACTATCACTAATGGATCAATCTGTCCACATACAGTATCATGTTATCAGCAGCACATCTGCAGTTTACACCCCATAGTCCTCCATATAATATAATGCACTCCTCATAGTCCTCCATATATTAAAATACACTGCTCAGTCCTCCATATAGTATAATACACTCCTCATAGTGCTCCATATAGTATAATACACCACCAGTCATCCATGTAGTACAATTCACTTCCCATAGTATAATGCACCCCATAGTTCTCCACATAGTATAATGTATTCCCCATAGTCCTCGATACAGTATAATGCAGCCCACATATAGTATAATGCAGCCCCCCATAGAATATAATGCAACCCCTTATATAGCATAATGTAACCCTTCCATAGAATACAATGTAGCCCTCCTCATATAGTATAATGCAGCCCTAATAGAATATAATGTCGCCCCCTCATAGTATAATGAAGCCCCCCATACAATACAATGTAGCCTCCTTATATAGTATAATGTAGCCCACTCATAGAGCATGGTGCAAAACCCCCCCATAGAATATAATAAATATAATACAGCCCCCCACTGAATATAATGTAGCCCTGAATAGAATATAATAAAGCCCACCTCCCCATATAATATAATGTAGCCCCCCATATTATATAACACAGCCTCCTCCATAGAAAATAATTTACCCCCATGGTATATAACACAGCCACATAGTATATAGCACAGCCCACATAGTATATAGCACAGCCGCATAGTATATAACACAGCCCACATGGTATATAGCACAGCACCACATGGTAGATAGCACAGCATCACATGATATATAGCACGGCACCACATGGTATACAGCACAGCACCATGGTATTTATCACAGCCCACATGGTATACAGCACAGCCCCACATAGTATACAGCACAGCTCCCCCTCCCCAGCACAGCACCATGGTACACAGCACAACCCCACATGGTATATAGCCAAGCCCCACACGGTATACAGCACAGCACAGCCCCTCTCCCCAGTACAGCACTTTGGTATACAGCACAGCCCCACATGGTAAACAGCAGAGCACAGCCCCCCTCTCCAGCACAGCCCGACATGGTATACAGCACAGCCCCACATGGTAAACAGCAGAGCACAGCCCCCCCTCTCCAGCACAGCCCGACATGGTATACAGCACAGCCACTCCCCAGCACAGCATCATGGTATACAGCACAGCCCCACATGGTATACAGCACAGCTCCCCCTTTCCTCCAGCACAGCACCATGGTATACAGCACAGCCCCCCCTAGCACAGCACCATGGTATACAGCACAGCCCTCTCAGCACCATGGTATACAGCCCCCCAGCACAGCACCATGGCATACAGCACAGCACCATGGTATAGAGTCCCCTCCCCCCAGCACAGCACCATGGTAAACAGTCCCCCTCCCCCCCAGCACCATGGTATACAGCCCCCCTCCCCCAGCACAGCACCATGGTATATAGCCCCCCAGCACAGCACCATGGTTTACGGCCGACCCTCCAGCACAGCGCCATGGTATACAGCCCACCCAGCACAGCACCATGGTATACAGCCCCCCAGCACAGCACCATGGTATACAGCCCCCCAGCACTGCACCGCACCACACCATGGTATACAGCTCCCCCAGCACAGCACCATGGTATGCAGCACCGTGGTATACAGCTCTCCCTCCTCCCCAGCAGCACCATGGTATACAGCCCCCCTCCCCCCAGCACAACACAGCACAGCACAACACCATGGTATACAGCCCCCTCCCCCAGTACAGCACAGCAACATGGTATACAGCCCCCCTCCCGTCAGCACAGCACAACACCATGGTATACAGCCCCCCTCCCCCCAGTACAGCACCATGGTATACAACCCCCCCTTCCCCCAGCACAGCACAGCACCTTGGTATACACCCCCCAGCACATCATCCTGGTATACAGCTCCCCCCAGCACAGCACAGCACTATGGTATACAGTCCCCCAGCACAGCACCATGGTATACAGCTCGCCCCAGCACAGCACAGCAGAGCACAGCACCATGGTATACAGCACCCCTGCACAGCACCATGGTATACAGCTCCCCCAGCACAGCACAGCGGTATACAGCCCCCTTCAGCACAGCACCATGGTACAGTACTCACTGTTGCATTAAAAAAAACACTCCTCACCTTCTCCTCATGCCCACATTGCTCCCAGCTCCTGTCTCCTGCACTGCCTGGTACACAGTGTCACGCACCAGCTGTGTGTCAGAGGCAGAGTGGGGAATGATGGGAGAGGGAGCGTCAGCTGACACTCTCTCCCCCATCATTGCTGTGAACTCTACCTACCAGCGTCTATGACACCGGTACAGTTCAATGTGGCAGTGGGAGAGTCGGCACTAGGAGCAGGTGGGCCCCCCTGACTCACAGGGGCCCCTTAGCGGCTGCATGATGTGCCACTAGCTGGGGGCCCCTTTGGGGAGCGGGGCCCCTAGGCAGCTGCCTGGTCTACCTGCCCTTTAAGCTGGCCCTGCCTGAGTGTGATCAATGCTCGTGACATCCCAGGATGAAAGTCACATGGACATCTGGGAGATAGGGGAATAAACAGAGGCTGTGCAGATGGAGGAATAAACTGAGGGGCTGTGCAGATGAGGGAAAAAAATCAGAGGCTGTGCAGGGGGGCATAAATTGAAGAGCTGGGCAGGGGGGCATAAAATGAGAGACAGTGTTGAGGGACATGGAATGAGGGGCTGTGCGGGGCCATAAAATGAGGGAATGTCCATTTGGACCATGAAACGAGGAGCTATGAATGGGGGACAGCAAAGTATATGAGTAGCTGTGGTGACCATACTGTATATGGGGCCATGGAGGTCATTATACTGGGGGGCTATGGTGAAAATCATTCTGCTGGAGTTTCTGTTTGTGGGTTATAATGTTGTATGGAGTGTTATGGGGGCCATCTTAATATGCATGGGTGCTATTTTCATCATACTATTTATTGCGGTCTTTGGTGGATATTATACTATATATGGGGGCTATGGTGGCGACCAAACTGTATATTGGCGTCTTGTTGTGGATGTAATACCATACAGGTGGTTGTGGTGACCATCATACTGTGTAGGAGGACAGTATGAGAAGTGGTTATAGTTTGAAGAGGGCAGCGTAGTGGACAGTATGAGGACACAGTGTGAAAAAGGGCACAGAATAGATATGGAGAGGGAACAGTGTGAAATGGAGGCACAATAAGGAGAGGGGTTAGCATGGTGGGGAGACAGTGTGGAGATATATAAATTGTAATGGAAAATTAGAGAGGGGACAGCCATGGTAAAGAACATGGTTCATAAGGGCGGACGGTGTTGCAGTTCTAGCTGATAATGGTAGACAGTGTGGAGGCCATATATCATAGGAGGCTTATTTAGGGTATAATAAAGACAGATGTCATCACACACCTATGTCGACAGATATGCACAACTGGTAAATGACCAATGGACTGGATAAGATCAGTGTTTATTCCTATTCTGAAAATGAAGATGCTATCGACTATTGAAACTATTGGACTGTTGCATGCATACATCATGCTACCAAAATACTTCTGAAGATCCTACAAAGATGGTTACAGCTTTACTTTGACAAAGATCTGCTAGAGGTACAAGCAGGGCCGGTTTTAGGCAAAGTGGGGCCCTAGGCAAAATTTAAAATGGGGCCCCAAATACTAACATATTGCATATCACATAGAAGCATTTCGGTTGTAGTTTCATGCGCTGAGTTCAGGTCGCTAAACAAGCGTGATCGACAATATTGAAATCGTTCAACACTTGTTTCTCAACCTTTTTCCAGTGTCTGAGAAAGAGTGCTGGGAACAGAACAATCACTATTAGATCAATCTGTCCCCATACAGTTTTGTGCTATCAGCAGCACATCTACAGTTTACACCTGCGATGTGCTGCTGAGAACAATGATTTTTGTTCGGGCATAAACAATCCAATCACTCGATGAATATGCAGCATTTTGCCTGTTTAGTAAAATACACCCCATAGTCCTCCATATATTATAATGTGCACCACAGTCCTCCATATTGTAAAATGCACACCCCATAGTCCTCCAATTTATTTAATGTGCCCCATAGTCCTCCATATAGTATAATACACTCCCCATAGTTCTCTAAATAGTATAATACACTCCCCATAGTCCTCCATATAGTATAATACACTTCCCATAGTCCTCCATATAATATAATGTGCCCCATAGTCCTCCATATATTAAAATACACTCCTCAGTCCTCCATATAGTATTATACACTTCCCAGAGTCCTCCATATAGTATAATGCACTCCTCATAGTCCTCCATATATTAAAATACACTGCTCAGTCCTCCACATAGTATAATACGCTCCTCATAGTGCTCTATATAGTATAATGCACCGCCATAGTCATTCATGTAGTACAATTCACTTCCTATAGTATAATGCACCCCATATTTCTTCATATAGTATAATGCATTCCCCATAGTACTCAATACAGTATAATGCAGCCCACATATAGTATAATGCAGCCACCTCACAGAGTATAATGCAACCACTCCACAGAGTATAATGCAACCACCCCACAGAGTATAATGTAACCCCCATAGAGTATAATGCAGCCTCCTCATATAGTATAATGTAGCCCCCTCAGAGTTTGATGCAATCACCCTTCATAGAGCATAATAAATATAATACAGCCCCCGATAGAAAATAATGTAGCCCCCCATAGAATAAAATACATCCCACCTCCCCATAGAATATAATGTAGCCTCCCATAGAATATAATGTAGCCCCCATAGTATATAACTCAGCTACATAGTATATAACAAGGACTCCCCCATAGAATATAATATACACCCATAGTATATAACACAGTCTCCCCCATAGAATATAATATACCCCCCATAGCATATAACACAGCCTACCCCATAGAATATAATATACCCCCAATAGTATATAACGCAGCCCACATAGTATACAGCACAGCTGCATAGTATATAACACAACCCACATAGTATACAACACAGTCCAGGAAGTATATAACACAGCCCGCATAGTATATAACGCAGCCCGCATAGTATATAGCAGAATCCGCTTAGGATATAACACAGCCCGCATAGTATATAGCACAGCTGGCATAGGATATAACACAGCCCACATAGTTTATAACACAGCTCACATAGTATATAGCACAGCCTCATAGTATATAGCACAGCCCGCATAGTATATAGCACAGTCCACTTAGTATATAGCACAGCCCACGTAGTATACAGCACAGCCCACATACTATATAGCACAGCCCACATCTCCCCCCCTCTGAAAATGGCCCCCACAGTCCAGTACTCACTGTTATATTTTAAAAACAAAACACACTCCTCAACTCTCCTCATGCCCGCGTTGCTCCCGGCTCCAGTCTCAGCGGCCGCTCTGCCAGATCTCTCCTCCATCATTGCATTGAACTGTACCGGCAGACAGGAGTGGCGCTGGTGGCAGGCGGACCCCCTCTCCTCACAGGCCCCATAGCAGCTGCATGATGTGCCACTAGCTGAGGGCCCCTGGGGGAGCGGGGGCCCTGGGCAGCTGCCTGGGCTGCCAGCCCCTAATGCCAGCCCTGGGTACAAGCAGGATTAAGAAGAGGCATAGGATCAAGGGATGTAAATGCTAACATTATATGGGTAATGAAAAAGTCCAAAGAATACAACAAGGAGATCTATCTTTGCTTCATCGACTACAGCAAAGCTTTCAACTGTGTTGATCACCAGTAACTTTGAAATACCATGAACGATAAAGGTTTGCTGAACCTTTTGATCAGTCTCATTAGGAACCTTTACGTCAACCAAGAAGCAACAATCCGAACGGAACACGGCGACATGGCATTGTTCAAAGTAGAATGATGTGTCCGACAAGGCTGCATCCTATCTCTTTTCAATTTATATACAGAGGCTATTTTCAAGAAGGCTAGACTTGCCAAAAAGAAGGGATCAAAATTGCTAGACAAATCAATATGCAGATGATGCAACATTGATAGCAACAAGCATAGATGCAATGAAGAACTTGTAACAAAGTGACAAGATGGACAGCTTGAACATGGAACTGCTGCTCAATACAAAGAAGACAAAGATATTGACTACTGCCAGGTACGAAGGGACACATTTGAGATGGACGGCGATGAACTGGAAATTGTAAAGGACTTCCGCCTACTAAGATCAATGATCAATGAAGATGCAGTTAGATCAGAAGTCAATAGGAGAATAGTTATAGGCAAATCAACAATGAAGTCACTGGACAAGATCTTCAAATCGAGGCAACGAAGACAAAGCTCATGCATAGCCTGCTTTTTTTTGTAGTTACACATGGATGCGAAACTTGGATGATAAAAAATATAAAAGAAATACCTTCAAATAAGTATATTTATTTTGTATACTTACAGTTGTGGCCAAAAGTATTGACACCCCTGCAATTCTGTCAGATAATACTCAGTTTCTTCCTGAAAATGATTGCAAACACAAATTCTTTGGTATTATTATCTTCATTTAATTTGTCTTAAATGAAAAAACACAAAAGAGAATGAAGCAAAAAGCAAAACATTGATCATTTCACACAAAACTCCAAAAATGGGCCAGACAAAAGTATTGGCACCCTCAGCCTAATACTTGGTTGCACAACCTTTAGCCAAAATAACTGTGACCAACCACTTCCGGTAACCATCAATGAGTTTCTTACAATGCTCTGCTGGAATTTTAGACCATTCTTCTTTGGCAAACTGCTCCAGGTCCCTGATATTTGAAGGGTGCCTTCTCCAAACTGCCATTTTTAGATCTCTCCACAGGTGTTCTATGGGATTCAGGTCTGGACTCATTGCTGGCACCTTAGACGTCTCCAGTGCTTTCTCTCAAACCATTTTCTAGTGCTTTTTGAAGTGTGTTTTGGGTCATTGTCCTGCTGGAAGACCCATGACCTCTGAGGGAGACCCAGCTTTCTCACACTGGGCCCTACATTATGCTGCAAAATTTGTTGGTAGTGTTCAGACTTCATAATGCCATGCACACGGTCAAGCAGTCCAGTGCCAGAGGCAGCAAAGCAACCCCAAAACATCAGGGAACCTCCGCCATGTTTGACTGTAGGGACCGTGTTCTTTTCTTTGAATGCCTCTTTTTTCTTCTGTAAACTCTATGTTGATGCCTTTGCCCAAAAAGCTCTACTTTTGTCTCATCTGACCAGAGAACATTCTTCCAAAATGTTTTAGGCTTTTTCAGGTAAGTTTTTGAAAACTCCAGCCTGGCTTTTTTATGTCTCGGGGTAAGAAGTGGGGTCTTCCTGGGTCTCCTACCATACAGTCCCTTTTCATTCAGACGCTGACGGATAGTACGGGTTGACACTGTTGTACCCTCGGACTGCAGGGCAGTTTAAACTTGTTTGGATGTTAGTCGAGGTTCTTTATCCAACATCCGCAAATCTTGCGTTGACATCTCTTGTCAATTTTTCTTTTCCGTCCACATCTAGGGAGGTTAGCCACAGTGCCATGGGATTTAAACTTCTTGATGACAGTGCGCACGGTAGACACAGGAACATTCAGGTCTTTGGAGATGGACTTGTAGCCTTGAGATTGCTCATGCTTCCTCACAATTTGGTTTCTCAAGTCCTCAGACAGTTCTTTGGTCTTCTTTCTTTTCTCCATGCTCAATGTGGCAAACACAAGGACACAGGACAGAGGTTGAGTCAACTTTAATCCATGTCAACTGGCTGCAAGTGTGATTTAGTTATTGCCAACACCTGTTAGGTGCCACAGGTAAGTTACAGGTACTGTTAATTACACAAATTAGAGAAGCATCACATGATTTTTCGAACAGTGCCAATACTTTTGTCCACCCTCTTTTTTATGTTTGGTGTGGAATTATATCCAATTTGGCTTTAGGACAATTCTTTTTGTGTTTTTTCTTTTAAGACAAATTAAATGAAGGTAATAATACCAAAGAATTTGTGTTTGCAATCATTTTCAGGAAGAAACTGAGTATTATCTGACAGAACTGCAGGGGTGTCAATACTTTTGGCCACAACTGTATATAGCAAAATGATATTCCGCAGAACAGACTGAAACAGGAAGCAAAAGACAATATGTCGGTCAAAAATAATGAACAAGATAAACTTTATTAGTTAAAAAAGATGACAACAGGTGTAGAGGGAAGGGAATATAATATGTGTCACAAGATGTGCTGTAAAAGACTGCGGCGCACACAACATGTGCATAACTGCATATAAAAGTGTATAACATGACCAAACTGATAATTATTAAAATATATATATATCAATCACAAACAGTAATGTCATGATACATGATAACATAATAATTGAGTTCCTGCAAAGGAGGCAAATGATAAATAGCAGTAATGTAAAAACATATATAGTCATATGCGGACAACCATATAATAGCCATATACAGGTAAACATATAACAAGAAACTCTACCTATGCAAATAACAGCAGGGATCCCAGAGGGGTGCACGTCCACCTTGACACGCATTTTGGTACTGTCTTCGTCAGGGGGTGTGACAGATTGACTGTGTAGTCTGGACCCTTCCTTCCATATAACTGTGTACTGACTGTGTAGTCTGGGCTCTTCCTGCAATATAACAGCAGACTAACTGTGTAGTCTGGACTCTCCATCCTGTATAACAGTAGAATTACTGTGTAGTTTGGACTCTTCCTCCTGTATAACAGTAGTCTGTGTAGTCTTGATCCTTCCTCCAAAATAACAGTAGACTAACTTTGTAGTCTGGAATCTTCCTTCTGTATAAGAGTAGTCTGGACCCTTCTTCCCATATAACAGCAGACTGACTGTGTAGACTGGATTCTTCCTCTAGTATTACAGTAGACTAATTGTGTAGTCTGGAATCTTCCAACTGTATGAAAGTAGTCTGTGTAGCCTGGACTGTTGTGAATTCCCTTGATCGGACTTCTGTGCCGGAGCTCCCTCTGGTGGTTACTTGGGGTAGTGGAGCTGGCCAGTTTGATGGAAGTTTGCCACCTGACGACAATGATTGGGAATCTGGGATTACTGGCTGGGAGCATATAAGTGAGCAGGCTTCCCTTAGTGGTTGCTGGTGATTTTCTCCTGGTGCATTTTGAGTTCTTCAGTCTCCTGCCTGATCTGCATAGTTAAGTGATTCTTTTGCTAATCCTTTGCCTCTAATTCTGTTGTGCCTTTTTCTGCTTTCTGCTTTGTTGCGAGGGTTCAGCATGCTCCCTGCTGGGGGCAGCGCTGGGCCCCGCTCCATGTGTTGCAGTTTGTGTTGGTTTGTTCAGTCCCCTGTTGTACTGGTATCTTTTGCTTTGCTTCCAGCTCACACCCGAGTGCAGATCTAGCAGGGGAGAGGTCGTGTGGCCTCAGTGTTTTTTGTATATCAGATGTGTTGGATTTTTTAGGGTTTTTGCATGATTGCAGACAGTATCTTTTCTGTCCTGTCCCCATCATTTGCTCAGTCTATTTTCTGCCTGTGTCTGTGTCTCATCTTGTCTCACCAACAATATATGTTTGGGGGCTATCTATTCCTTTGGGGATCTGCTCCGGGGCAGTTTAGAGTTCACCTTTCTGGCTTTAGGCTTAGTTAGCTCTCTGGCTATGCCGAGGCGTCTAGGGCATCATAGGAAAGCTCCACGGCTACTGCTAGTTGTGTTGTTAGGATCAGGGGTCTGCAATCTGCTAAGTTACCAACCTCTCTGGTTTCCTGGTTGCTTAGCCTATTCCTGCCATCCTCCTCAGTGACCCATTCATAACACTGGACCCTTCTTCCTGCATAACAGTAGACTGTGTAGTTTGGACTCTTCCTCATGTATAACAGTAGTCTGTGTAGTCTGGATCCTTCCTCCCGTATAACAACAGACTGATTGTGTAGTCTGGACTATTACTCTTCTATATCAGTGGACTGACATTGTTGCATGGACTCTTTATTCCATATAACAATAGTCTGTAAGACAAAAATTAAAGGCTAATTATTTACAAAAGTCGTTATTGAACTGTGAGGTGCCCTCAGTTGTTTATTTCACATAACTGGGGAGGCAGTTGTGACAGAATAGATCAGAAGCTGCACCTATATATTGCTTCAGGACTGTACATGTGATATATCCACCGTTAGCCACCATAACTATACATTTTTACATTTCTGAATCATTCACATAGTGTGCAGTGAAATTTTCCATGTTGAACTTTGTGGCCTCATTCCTGCCTATTTGAACAACCCTCTCACTCAGGAATAAGTGCGCTCCAAATTAGTTATCCCTACATAGTTCAGAAAGGCAGAGATGGTAACGAACCATCTCTGTCCTTCTCTGTGGGGAGTCGGGCTGTGTCTGACAATCTTGTGCAGCTGCTCTGCTATGCACTGATATTTAAGAACATCACTGCAGAGTAGAAAACAGACTGCTTAGATGCTTATCGTGTGTGGGTGGTCCATATCAAGAAATATTTCTGGTTGGTGAATTCCCTGTAGGAAAAAGTTATGAAGCCTAGAAATGCCATTTATTTTCATATTTATTTCAAGTGATTTTTAGATTGAGATTACATTTTAAGTTTTAGCTTAACTTTAGAACTGCAGTTTTTGATAAATATTAAGATATTGATTTGATGGGGTTAGTCCATGAAAAAAATTATTTTCTATCCACTCGATGGGTGATAAATGATGATCATTTCAGCTAGGGTACCGAGCCTCATTCCTGGGGAGTTTGTATAGAACAGTGGACAAGTATGTAGACTGTCGCTTCAGTCATTGTCTGTGGAAATGACAGATATCTTTACTCCTCTTTCTCAGTCAGTCTACCAGACTTTAAAAGGTGCAGTAGTGCACATGTGACTATTATTTCTTATTAACTCTTCTGGAACAGGGGCTCCGGGACCCTTACCATGTGTAGGCCCCCCAGCTGTCATACAAATATAAGCTATTCTCTGGCTAGGTGATGTTTTTTGTGGGATAGCCACTTTATTACATACAGTACCAGAAGTACCAGTGCTACTCAATAATTGGAGGGTAATATGCAGCCATGAGAATCCTATTATTATTAGTTGGTAACCACTTCTTCGAAAATAGAATAAAAGGGGTATTTAATAGGTGATAGTATTACTCAAGGGAGATGTGATTACTGTAGTATTATTAAACTACAATATCCAAAGAAATTTCAGAATAGAGGTGTCCTAAATTTCTGATGTAATAAATAAGATTGGCCCTTTTATGTTTGCTTTCAGATGTGTTGCATTAACCATTTGAAGAGTTGACCTGAAATCTGACATTCTTTACAGAAAATTAGGTGTTTTTGTGCCTGTGATGTCCTGTGAATGACTTTGAATTTAATAGTACAGGCAACTTGTCATGTCGCAGCAAGTAAACTTGGAGGCTAAATAGGCAGGTCAGAAACGAAGTTGCGTTCTCAGTGCACTGATAACTGCGTATAAGCCATCTGTTTGAATTACTAACCGCACAGTTTGTAGCCTTAAGCATCAGACAAAAGAAGTCCATTTATAGTTCATGTTCCAATGTACAGTAGGTACATTGAAAAGCATTGCAACACATGCTGTCACTCAATATATCAAGCGTTTGGCATAAACATAATACATTACGAAAAGAAAATGTTTGATAGTGTGAAATAGGTAAGATTGCTTGGCCTCTTTGATCATATATTAACTTATTTACATTTCAGCTGCATCACTAAAAAAACATTTTCTTGCCTATACAGCACAGCATGGGTTATTATTCAAGAATAGTGTGAAGGCTGGTGTGTATAACTTGTGTATACCTGGTGTGTTACTTCTTGGTTGTCTGCTATGCTGAATCACTTACAGTATGACATGTTCTTACTCTCTGACATGTTTCCCTTAAAGCACCACTCCAGTGATTTTTTTGTTTTACCGCTCGAGTGGTGGCACTAATCTAATTTACCTGCCAACTGCCATCTTCATCTGTTTTTGAAGCCACTCCAGTCACCTTTTTCAGGTTGTGACCTTCCAGATCATTCCAGTGTTTGCTGTGTGATCTGGAAGTCACCACTCAATGTAAGTCTACAAGAGCCAGAATGATGCCAGAGCGAGGATCTCATAGACTTGCATTCGCGGTTTGTGACCGTTACCTCTGACTGCTGGTCAGTCAGAGGTAACAGTCACTAGTATAAGCATATTACTAAGGTCAAAGAGCTTTTATTAGTTGCACCACTCCAAAATTGAAATAAAAAAAGCTAAATTTCCCCATGATGTCTCTAGAATGAGGGTATGGAGTCTCATCACATTGCACTTGCTTTTCTCTACCTAGAGGTGCATTTTCAATCAGTCTGAAAAATGGAGGACTTTTTTCACTCTCTATAATTTTGTTGAAGATTTGGAACCAGATTATTGTGATTGTAATCATCATCATCTTAGATTTCACAGTGAACAGTAGAAATGTATTCATTTCAGTATTGGCAGTTATGAACATGTGTTACAAGTAATCTTAAAGATTCGTTAAGGTGTTCCATTTTGCCCATTTAAAGGGATTCTGTCACCTATTCATTCTGCCCAAACCACAGGCAGCTTGAATCATGGCCTTGATGCAATCTAGCACTTCAAAGAAAACATAGTTTGAAAAACTGGCCAGAGTCTGTAGGGAGAGACAAAATAAACCTGATGAGGTCCTTGGTCAGCTACTACCCAACCCGCTACATAGTGGTGTACCCAGAAAAAAAAGGGCAAGAACAGTATATGGCCATTTGTTCTTTCTATGATAGGACCTGCTTGCTGTTTTGGAGATGTAATTGGGCCACTTGATCTCTTGGGCCCCTGTGATGCTGCACAGGTTGCATCAATGATATGTTCGTCTCTGCTGCTACAGGTGATGATGAAGCCTATCTCTATACATATACATAGGAGAGACCTGTCAGTCAAATATGTGGCTTTAAAGGACTAACCACTTGTGTCTTTGTAACACAGTAGAGTCTGTTTATTTCAAAACCAGTATCTTAGAGTTTAAGAATTAAAACTACTTTGATTGTGAAAAGTCTAATAAGGAAACACATCATATCTGGAAAATGAATCAATGCTTTTCATATTTTATAGGCTAGTTAAAGGGAAAATGACATTGGAAAATGACCTATTGTTTAAATCAGGTTTTTGTGGGGGGTTTTTGGCAATCATTTTTTTTCCATACCATAATATCTTTTAAAAATGCAAATCTAAATCATGCAATTTCCACGCTGGCCACTAGGGCTTTTCAAGTTTTTAACTTACCATTAAAAGTGTCATGATCTCAGTGCGGGTTGGACCCGCATGTTTGGGGTTAATGTCTGGAACCAGTGCTGGTGACCTGCACTGCTGGGGTTAATGTTTTGATCCCAGTGCAGGCTCTTACCTGCACACCTGGGGCTCATTATTGTGGCCTCTCCTTGGTTCTGGGAAAGCTTTGTATAGCCTCAGGAAGCTCCAATCCCTGACAGTTATACTTTCGCCCTTGGCAGAGTGTGTTGACCCCTGAGTGTGTTTGTGCTTTGTTCTTGCTTGCCTGATACTTCGGTTACGACTCGGTCTGCTTTCTGGATATTGCTTGTTGGATTCTGCTTGGTATCTTCTATGTCTGTTTGGCTTTGACCCCTGCCTGTCCCCGACTATCCGTTCTGTCTCATCCCTGGTACTTTATTGCTATCTCTGTGTATGACCCCGTTTTGTCTGACTTGAGTATTTCTCCATAGTGTTCTGCCAATCTCTGGCAGTAGGATGCTAAGCCCTGCCCCCTTGCAGTCACATGACTGTAAGTCCTTCACCACTCACTAACTTCAGCGTCTCCAGGTCCTGCTTGCCTGTGCTGCCCGGCCGTATCTGACCCCGGGCCCCTCTGCAGTGCGGGTGAGTCCCTGCTCAGCAGTGGCTGCACGCCGGCGCTGACAGGACTGTGACAAAAAGTAAGTAAATCCACATATATATTATTAACTATGAACAGACTCAGAGACTATTTTTTGCATTATAGCATCTAATGAGTATGTACAAAGTAATTGTGAAGGGAGGGGAGCTGTAACATCACCTCTTGTGATTGGTGGATCTTGTGTTATTAGCTTGGTGTAGATGAATCACTGGTCATTGTAATATTGACTCTGATGATAAGGAGCATGTTGAAAACTCATCTATTCTTGGCAGAACAGGAAGCATAGGTCTAAAATAGCCCCAATGAAGTGACCAATGTAAAAATTGCAAGATTACTAATTTTGTCTTTTATTTTTAAGTTCACGATATGAATAAAAATTGACAAAAATAAAAAAATACATGTAACAAAAAAAACTTGATTTTAGCAATAGGTCATTTTCTGACATTCATTCCCTTTTTGCCTTACCTTACAGATCCACCAACACTATAGAAGAATATTTATTGTGAATCCATTTTTATGTAGAACTGTTGAAAATTAACAATAGATGCACAGTGGGCAATGTTACTGAAATATTTATTTCTGTCTAGGAAGTTTATGAGGACTTAGGCTAAAATGCCATATGTTTCTACAAATACCT
This sequence comes from Dendrobates tinctorius, assembly GCF_039654945.1. NCBI lineage: Eukaryota > Metazoa > Chordata > Amphibia > Anura > Dendrobatidae > Dendrobates > Dendrobates tinctorius. Next base: position 9,226,528 of record NW_027361910.1, on the reverse strand, counting down.
CACAGCTAGAATAGTTAGCATGAAGATCAGGAATGAACTGAGAGGAACTTTCCAAAAAAATGTCTTGCCAGGAAAAAATAACTAATTTGCCTACTGTTTAATTGAAGCAAGACTATTTATCTGTATTTTACACATTGTCTACATTAAAATACCACATGTAAAATTGTTAAAAAAAAGTATGCAAACTGTTCATATATAATTAATGACCTTTTTTAAAATGTGCTATAATAGGTAATGAAATATTAGGGTAATTTAATTAAACACTTGTTAATGTCATGCAATCTATTCTTTTTTCTTTGGTTCAAAGAGAAAATCGTTTGATGGTTTCTTCTTACTCCAAGGAAAAACTACTGTAAACTATTTTCCATTCGTACATGCATACCAAAACAAAAAGAATGCATAAAGTTCCTGGCACCACATTCTTCTGTTCTAAGACTTGAGAGACTGGCGTTTGCTACCCGCTCATACCTTAACAAAGGGTTGGGTTTGGCCACCAGAAGACCTAAGAATCATTTAATCAATAAGGGCTCAGGCAGAAGTCGGTTCTCGCATGGAACACTTAAGCACAAACTGGCTGTGGGTCTCCTGACCTGACCATGACAGCCTCATAGAAACATATGAAGCTGTCATGGTCAGGTCAGGTGAGCCAAAGACAGTGCATGCAGTGCACAGATGTCTGAACGAGTCCTTAATAGAACCATGCATAAAAAAGATCATGAGGTTCAACTGACGATTGTCTTTGCTGACCCCCCTTTAAACATGCAATCTCAGATTGGCTGAATGTGCAAGGTTATTTTAATGAGGAGAGGTTGATATACATCTGAGTAACACCTTAGTTGATGTCATATTCAATATGTTGGATCAGCACAGACAGGGCCGCTATCAGGGCAATACTTCCCTTACTGGTATATGGGGCCCAATGAGTAGAACCAAAAGAGAGGCGGCCCAGACTGGGTGAGACATGCTGGCAGCATGTCTTACCCAGTCTGGGTTTCCACTTTGATTTCTGTTCATTGATTGGGAAGACAAAGATTGGATTGGTGGAGAGGGCAATGATTGGGGTGGTGGAGAGGGCAAGGATGGAGGTGATGGGGGAGGACAATGTTTGGGGTGGTGGGGGAGAACAATGATTGGGATGGTGCAGAGGCCAATGATGGAGGTGGTGGAGAGGGAAATGATGGGGGTGGTGGAGAGGGCAATGATGGGGAGGTGGAGAGGGCAATAATGGGGAGGTGGCGGAGAAGACAATGACGGAGGTGGTGTAAAGGGCAATGATGGGTGTGGTGGGGAGAAGACAATGAAGGAGGTTGTGGATAGAGCAATGATGGGGGTGATGGGGGAGATGACAATGATAGAGGTGGTTGAGAGGATAATGATGGAGGTGATGGAGGAGGTCAATGATTGGGGAGGTGGAGAGGGCAATGTTTAAGGTGGTGGAGAGGGCAATGATGGAGGTGATGGGGAGGGCATCGATTGGGGTGATGGGGAGAACAATGATTGGGGTGGTGTAGAGGGACATGATGGAGGTGGTGGAGAAGGCAATCATGGAGATGATGGAGAAGGCAATCATGGAGGTTGGGGAGGAGGACAATGAGGGATGTGGGGGATTGGGATGGGAGGAAGTGGGACTTATTATGGACTTACGAACAGGGGGAGGTGGAGGAAGATGTTAGATATGGATGTAAAATAAATTTGGTGGTGGAGGAGGGTGCTAAGCCCCTGATAGCATCCTCCCCTTCTCACAATTCATTGTGATGCTATCGGGGACTTAAAATGTATTGGAGAGTGGGAGAGGAGGGGGTAAGGTGCATATGGCCCTTTCTAATGAATTGAAAGGTGGGAGAAGACGCTGTAAGGGACTTGTAATGAATTTGGAGGTGGCAGAGGATGCTCAATACCTGATAATGTCTTCTTCCACTTCCAAATTCATTTTGATGCTATCAAGGACTTATAATGAATGATTGTGACACAGGACAGGGACTAAGGCTATATGCACATGTTCAGGACTTGCAGGACAAAATTCTGCTGCATATCCTAATGTGTTGGCCGGAAGAAAGTTGCGTAAAATATATTTATTTTTTTTGCCACATTTTTGTCATGCTTTTGTTGTGTATTTTTCCCCATTAGTATTGGTGAAATACACTGCAAGAATTGACATTATGCAAATTTTAATCTTCTGCAAATCTGCAAGGAAAAAATAAGCAGAGTGTGCATGATACTTCAGTGATTTCATTCACTTTTCCTGTACTGTAAAACCTTACATATTTTCCGTGTGCCCATAGCCTTACAGTTAATTGGGGAGACTCACAGACTGAATAATTTATATTATTGGGAGTCAGAGGTTATAGTTAATGGGGGCACAGTGCTGCTTACCACTTTATATTTTTAATGGTGTGTGGTTGATAGTATATTAATGGTGGGGTACATATCTGTATTCGGGGAGGAGAAACAAGTATGTGTACAATGTATGTGACCTTGTTATTTTCAGGGCTGCAAAGATCTTCGTGACATTGTGTACTCCTTATTATGCATAGCACAGTTTCTTAGTATATAGTGTACTCACTTATTATGTATAGCCCAGTCCCTTAGTATATAGTGTACTCACTTATTATGTATAACACTGTTCTTAGTTACACAGTTTCCTCTTTTATTATGTATAACACCATCCCTTATTGTGTACCATGCTCTCTAGTTACACAGTATATGGTGCCATCCCTTATTATATAGCTTCCTCTGCTGATATGTACAGTGCTGCTTCTTACATAGTTTATTCTTGTTATTTTTGTTATTCACAGTGCCCTCTTTTATTACATAGTCCCCTCTCTTGTTAGATATAAAATGACTGCTGATGGAGCAGCTGGTGACCAGATGACCAGTCCATCAGCTCCTCCTTTAGAGAAGGTTTTCCATGCTCCATCAGCTATTATTGCATTATACAACTACCAAGACAGGACAGTATGTAATAAAGACAGGGCTCTATATAATTCAATATATAAGGGATGGAGTTGTACATAACAAGAGAGGGCACTGTGTAATAAGGGATGGCAATATACATAATAAAGGAGACTATGCAATATGTATACATGTGTGTGCGCGTGGCTATATATATATATATATATATATATATATACACTGCTCAAAAAAATAAAGGGAACACTCAAATAACACATCCTAGATCTGAATGAATGAAATATTCTCATTGAATACTTTGTTCCGTACAAAGTTGAATGTGCTGACAACAAAATCACACAAAAATCATCAATGGAAATCAAATTTATTAACCAATGGAGGCCTGGATTTGGAGTCACACACAAAATTAAAGTGGAATGTAATGTCCTTAAAACAAGTCAAAATGAGGCTCAGTATTGTGTGTGGCCTCCACGTGCCTGTATGACCTCCCTACTGTACAACGCCTGGACATGCTCCTGATGAGATGGCGGATGGTCTCCTGAGGGATCTCCTCCCAGACCTCGACTAAAGCATACGCCGACTCCAGGACAGTCTGTGGTGCAACGTGATGGTGGTGGATGGAGCGAGACATGATGTCCAAGATGTGCTCAATTCGATTCAGGTCTGGGGAACGGGCGGGCCAGTCCATAGCTTCAATGCCTTCATCTTGCAGGAACTGCTGACACACTCCAGCCACATGAGGTCTGGCATTATCCTGCATTAGTAGGAACCCAGGGCCAACCGCACCAGCATATGGTCTCACAAGGGGTCTGAGGATTTCATCTCGGTACCTAATGGCAGTCAGGCTACCTCTGGTGAGCATATGAAGGGCTGTGCGGCCCTCCAAAGAAATGCCATCCCACACCATTACTGACCCACTGCCAAACTGGTCTTGCTGAAGGATGTTGCAATCAGCAGATCGCTCTTCACGGAGTCTCCAGACTCTGTCACGTCTGACATATGTGCTCAGTGTGAACCTGCTTTCATCGATAAAGAGCACAGGGTGCCAGTGGCGAATTTGCCAATCCTGCTGTTCTGTGGCAAATGCCAAGCATCCTGCATGGTGTTGGACTATGAGCACAACCCCAATCTGTGGACGTCGGGCACTCAGACATCCTCATGGAGTCGGTTTCTAACTGTTTGTGCAGACACATGCACATTTGTGGCCTGCTGGAGGTCATTTTGCAGGGCTCTGGCAGTGCTCCTCCTGTTCCTCCTTGCACAAAGGTGGAGGTAACGGTCCTGCTGCTGGGTTGTTGCCCTCCTACGGCCCCCTCCACGTCTCCTTGCATACTGGCCTGTCTCCTGGTATCGCCTCCAGCCTCTGGACACTAGGCTGACAGACACAGCAAACCTTCTTGCCACAGCTCGCATTGATGTGCCATTCTGGATGAGCTGCACTAACTGAGCCACTTGTGTGGGTTTTATAGTCCGTCTCCTGCTACCACAAGTGTGAAAGCACAACGAACATTCAAAAGTGACCAAAACATCAGCCAGAAAGCATTGGTACTGAGATGTGGTCTGTGGTCCCCACCTGCAGAACCACTCCTTTATTGAGTGTGTGTTGATAATTTCCATCTGTTGTCTATTCCATTTGCACAACAGCATGTGAAATTGATTGTCATTCAGTGTTGCATCCTAAGTGGACAGTTTGATTTCACAGAAATTTGATTTACTTGGAGTTATATTCTGTAGTTTAAGTGTTCCCTTTATTTTTTGAGCAGCGTGTACATGTGTATATATATATATATATATATATGTATATATATCATATGTAGCTTTGTCGCCATAAAAGGAGGGGGCCCAGACACATTTCTTGCATAGGGGCTCCAAAATGTCAGTGTCCACCCCTGTTCCACGTTGCTGGTATTATTACAATGGCTCTGGAAAAGCTAAATGGCGCCTCACTCTACAAAAGAAATTCAACAAATTCTGTGCTCCCAAATCCAAATGGCCCCTCTCTTCTGAGCCCCACAGTGTACCTAAACCGCATGTAGTGTCCACATGTTTGGCATTTCTGAAGTGATGAGAGCCTGCCTAACTTATGGGTGCATGTCTTTGGAAGCACAGGATGAGCATAATGTACTGGTAACTGCAATGTTCTGGTCACTACAGCATACTATTCACTACAACGGCAGTTTGCAATTTTCAGTCAACAACATCCAGTACTGCTTGTTCCTGGAAAGCACTCATGAAGTCAAAATCGTCACTACACCTGTAGATAAATTCCCAAAGGGGTGTAATTTGCAAAATTGAGTCACTTGAGGGGGGATTCTGCTTTTCTAGCACATAGGGGCTCTGTATGGAGTCCACCAACTATTCTAGGAAAATCTGCGCTCCAGAAGACAAATAGCGCTCTGTCCTTTCCGAGTTTCTCCGTATTGCTAAGCAGTACTGCACAGCCACATATGGGGTTTTTCTACATTCAGCAGAAATTGTGGGACATGGTGCCATTTTTATCATTTTCCCAGTTATAAAATGTAAAATTTGGGCTAAGACAATTTTGGTGATAAAAATATAAATTATTTTTTCATCAATGCCCAATGGTATAAAATTCTGTGACACACCTGTGGTGTCAAGATGATCATTGCACCCCTAGATGAATTCATTGAGAGGTTTAGTTTGTAAAATGAGGTCACTTATGGGGGATTCTGCTATCCTGTCACCTCAGGGGCTCTGCCAATGTGACATGGCACCCTCAAACAAGTGCAGCAAAATCTGCACTGTAAAATTTTGCTAATTCCCTTCTGAGCTTTGCACTGTGCCTAAAAAGTAGTTTTCGACCACATATGGGGTATCGGTGAACTCAGGAGAAATTGCACAATGAATTTTGAATTTTGTGGTCTATTTTCTCCTCTTAGGCTAGTTTCACACTAGCGTTTATTCGACGCAGCGCACGGTGCCGCTAAGCCCTGCCCCCTGCCGGCTCCCTGCCCGCCTCATCGCTGCCTACTATCGCACATGGACGCTTGCGATCTGCGCACCCTATCTTTGCCGAACGCAACATGTTGCATATCGGTGCACTCGGCGCACCTTCAAAAGTGCACAGCGCACGCCAGAATCCTACTAGCACACGGCCAGCGCATGATCTGCGCACCCTATGCTAAAGATAGGGTGCGCGGATCGCAAGCGTCCATGTGCGATAGTAGGCGGCGATGAGCGGATGGGGCGGGCAGGGAGCCGGCAGGGGGCGGGGCTTAGCGGCGCCATGCGCTGCATCGAATAAATGCTAGTGTGAAACTAGCCTTACCCTTGTGAAAATACAAAATCTGGGGATTATTTTTATTTTCACAGCTCAACGTTATAAACTTCTGTGAAGCACAGAATGGTGTCACTTGTGGAGAGTTTCCACTGTTTAGGCACATCAGGGGCTCTCCAAACATGACATGGCGTCCGCGAATTATTCCAGCAAATTTTACATTCAAAAAGTCAAATGACGCTCCTTCCCTTCCGAGCCCTGTCGTGCACCTAAACAGTGATTTTCCCATACATATGGTGCATCAGCATGCTCAGGAGAAATTGCACAACAAATTGTATGGTGCAATTTATCCAGTTACCCTTCTGAAATTGCAAAGTTGGGCTCTAAAAATCATTTTTGTGGGAAATATGTGATTTTTTTTTATTTTCACAGCTCAACGTTATAAAGTTTTCAAAATAGTGTCACTTGTGGGGAGTTTCCACGGTTTGGGCACGTGACATGGCATCTGTTAATTATTCTAGCAAATTTTACATTCAAACAGTGGATTTCCCCCACATATGGGGGTATCGGCTTGCTCAGGAGAAATTTCACAACAAATTGTATGGTGCATTTTCTCCAGTTAACCTTATTAAAATATAAAAATATTAGGTCTAAAGTAAAATGTTTGTGAAAAAAGCTATATGTTTATTTTTTCCTTCCATATTCCATAAATTCCTGTGAAGCACCTGAAGGGTTAATAAACTTCTTGAATGTGGTTTTGAGGGGTGTGGTTTTTAGAATGGTGTAACTTTTGGGTATTTTCTGCCATATAAGCACCCAAAGTGTCACTTCATATGTGATCTGGTCCCTAAAAAATGGTTTTGTAAATTTTGTTGTAAAAATGAAAAATCGATGGTCAACTTTTAACCCTTTTAACTTTCTAATAAAAAAAATATGTTTCATAAATTGTGCTGATGTAAATTAGGCATGTGGGGAATGTTATTCATTAACTAGTTTGTGTGACATGACTCTCTGAGTTAAGGGCATAAAAATTAAAAGTTTGAAAATTGCTAAATTTTCGCCAAATTTCCAATTTTTTCACAAATAAACGCAAGTCATTTCAAATAAATTTCATGACTGTCATGAAGTACAATATGTCACAATATAGCAGAAAAAGAGGAAAAAATATTCAGCCTACCGTACATCAGTGTCCATATAGTCCATAAGCGGTCTGATGCCATGAGATGTCCAGTGCGGTTCAACTGGCGCTATAAATCCAATTCCAAAGAAAAAAAGAGGGGGTCTCCAGCACCAAAATTAGTGAAAAAAGATAAAACTCACATTTATTAGGAAGGTTTTAAAATCATATTAATAAGCCACCATGACTGGCAAGGCTACCTGTCATGGTGGCTTATTATTTGATTTTAAAACCTTCCTAATAAATGTGAGTTTTATCTTTTTTCACTAATTTTGGTGGTGGAGACCCCCTCTTTTTTTCTTTGGAATTGTATGTCACAATATAGCCTGGTCAGGAAGTCTTAGAATCAGTGGAATCCATTAAAGAGATCCAGAGTTATGACCTCATAAATTGGCAGTGGTCAGAATTGAAAATATTGGCCTGGTCAGGAAGGTGAAAACAGGCTTTGGGGTGAAGGGGTTAATATATTGTTGTGAACATCACATAGGACACACTGCAACACTTGTGATACACTGAGATGACCAAAAGTTTTGCACTTTTTAAAAAAGTATGATTACTTTTAAATCTGGTTGTTGTGATGCTATTTTCCTGAATATTTTAGTAATCTGGAAGTAAATGGTTGTCAGCTATAAGGATGAAATTTTTGTTTGATATTGTTTTATCCCTTTATGTGTTAGTTTTCAACATTTGCTGGGCTAAATATTTTGCATATTTTGTCACGAGGAGTCGAATTTTGCCTAAAATTTGTATTTTTTTGTTTGTGTGTTTTTCGGTTCAAACATGTCAAAAACAAAGCCAAATTTATCTCCAGATGTCAGGAAGCTTATTATTCTGAGAGTGAAGTCAGGCAAAAGACAAAAAGAGGTAGCTATGGAATTCAACTGCTCTCAGACTCAGGGCCGGTTTTAGGCAAAGTGGGGCCCTAGGCAAAGTTTAAAATGGGACCCCAAATGCTAACATATTGCACATCACACAGAAGCATTTTGGTTGTAGTTACATGCGCTGAGGTCAGACCGCTAAACAAGCTTGATCGACAATATTGAAATTGTTCAACACTTGTTTCCTGGCCCCTTTTCGCCGTCTGAGAAAGAATGATAAGGACTAGTATTAGATCAATCTGTCCCCATACAGTATCATGTTATCAGCAGCACATCTACAGTTTACACTGGTGATGTGCTGCTGAGAACAATGATTTTTGTTCTGGCATAAACAATCCAATCACTCAATGAATAGGCAGCATTTTGCTTATTTAGTATGATGCACCCCATAGTCCTCCATATATTATAATGTGCACCACAGTCCTCCATGTTGTAAAATGCACACCCCATAGTCCTCCATATAATATAATATGCCCCATAGTCCTCCATATATTATAATACACTCCCTATAGTCCTCCATATATTAAAATACACTCCTCAGTCGTCCAGATATTGAAATACACTGCTCAGTCCTCCACATATTATAATACACTCCTCATAGTGCTCCATACAGTATAATGCACTGTCATAGTCATCCATGTACAGTAGTACAATTCACTTCCTATAATGTACCCCATAGTTCTTCATATAATATAATGTAAATATGTTACTATGTTATTAAGGTTGAAGGGAGACTTTAAGTCCATCTAGTTCAACCCATATCCTATCCTAACTTGCCCTAACATGTTGATCCAGAGGAAGGGAAAAAAACCGTTGTGGCAACAGTAAGCTTCACATTCAGGAAAAAAATTCCTTCCCGACTCCACATACGGCAATCAGACTAGCTTCCTGGATCAATGCAATATCAAGGAAACTAGTGTATATACCCTGTAATATTATACTTTTCAAGAAAGGCATCCAGACCCTTCTTAAATTTTAGTAGGGAATCACTCATTACATCATGTGGCAGAGAGTTCCATAGTCTCACTGCTCTTACAGTAAAGAATGCTTAAACCTTCATTCTTCCAGACGTAGAGGATGCCCCCTTGTCCCCATCACAGGTCTTAGAGTAAAAAGATCATTAGAAAGGTCTTTGTACTGTCCCCGCATATATTTATACATTGTAATAAGATCACCCCTAAGCCTTCGATTCTCCAAACTAAATAACCCCAAGTGTAATAACCTGTCTTGGTATTGCAGACTTCCCAGTTCCCTAATAACCTTGGTCGCTCTTCTCTACACTCGCTCCAGTTCAGCTATGTCTTTCTTATACACCGGAGACCAGAACTGTACACAGTATTCTAAGTGTGGTCGCACTAGTGACTTATATAGAGGTAAAATTATGTTCTCCTCATGAGCATCTATGCCTCTTTTAATGCATCCCATTATTTTATTTGCCTTTGCAGCAGCTGCCTGACACTGGCCACTGAATGTGAGTTTGTCATCAACCCATACACCCAGGTCTTTTTCAGTGACAGTTTTGCCCAGTGTTTTACAATTAAGCACATAATTATACATCTTATTTGTTCTACCCAAGTGCGTGACCTTACATTTAACCCCATTAAAGCTCATTTGCCATTTATCAGTCCAAGCGTCTAGTTTACACAAATCCTCCTGTAATATAAAATTGTCCTCCTCTGTATTGATTACCCTGCAGAGTTTAGTGTCATCTGCAAATATTGAAATTCTACTCTCTATGCTCCCTACAAGGTCATTAATAAATATGTTAAAAAGAAGCGGGCCCAATACTGACCCCTGTGGTACCCCACTTCTAACCATGACCCAGTCAGAGTGTGCTCCAATAATAACCACCCTTTGCTTCCTATCCCGGAGCAAGCTCATAACCCACTTACACATATTTTCCCCTATCCCCATTGTTCTCATTTTATGTATCAACCTTTTGTGTGGCACTGTATGAAAAGCTTTTGAAAAGTCCATGTACACTACGTCCACTGCATTCCCTTGGTCCAGTCCTGAACTTACCTCTTCATAAAAGCTTATCAGATTAGTCTGATAAGTAGCCCACACCTGTCCATGAAATAGCCTTGGAGTCAATTGTCCAATTACTTTTGGTCCCTTTAAAAACAGGGTGGCACATGTTAAGGAGCTGAAACTCCTAAACCCTTCATCCAATTTTAATGTGGATACCCGCAATTGAAAGCTGAAAGTCTGAGCTTCAACTGCATCTGAATTGTTTTGTTTAAAATTCATTGTGGTAATGTCTAGAACCAAAATTAGAAAAATGTTGTCTCTGTCCAAATATATATGGACCTAACTGTATATATTATCACGCAGAATTAGTTTTAAGGATGATTTTGCATATAAACACAGGCCTCCCCCTCACTTATTTGTACGGTCATTTCTGAACAGACTATAGCCCTGTAAATTAATAGCCCAGTCATGGCTCTCATCCAGCCATGTCTCAGATATCCCCACCATGTCATAATTATGTTCCAACAAAATTAATTCTAATTCCTCCATTTTGTTGGCGAGGCTTCTGGCATTAGTATACATGCACTATATGTACAGTGGGGCAAAAAAGTATTTAGTCAGTCAGCAATAGTGCAAGTTCCACCACTTAAAAAGATGAGAGGCGTCTGTAATTTACATCATAGGTAGACCTCAACTATGGGAGACAAACTGAGAAAAAAAATCCAGAAAATCACATTGTCTGTTTTATTTTCATTTTATTTGCATATTATGGTGGGAAATAAGTATTTGGTCAGAAACAAGCAATCAAGATTTCTGGCTCTCACAGACCTGTAACTTCTTCTTTAAGAGTCTCCTCTTTCCTCCACTCATTACCTGTAGTAATGGCACCTGTTTAAACTTGATATCAGTATAAAAAGACACCTGTGCACACCCTCAAACTCCACTATGGTGAAGACCAAAGAGCTGTCAAAGGACACCAGAAACAAAATTGTAGCCCTGCACCAGGCTGGGAAGACTGAATCTGCAATAGCCAACCAGCTTGGAGTGAAGAAATCAACTGTGGGAGCAATAATTAGAAAATGGAAGACATACAAGACCACTGATAATCTCCCTCGATCTGGTGCTCCACGCAAAATCCCACCCCGTGGGGTCAGAATGATCACAAGAACGGTGAGCAAAAATCCCAGAACCACGCGGGGGGACCTAGTGAATGAACTGCAGAGAGCTGGGACCAATATAACAAGGCCTACCATAAGTAACACACTACGCCACCATGGACTCAGATCCTGCAGTGCCAGACGTGTCCCACTGCTTAAGCCTGTACATGTCCGGGCCCGTCTGAAGTTTGCTAGAGAGCATTTGGATGATCCAGAGGAGTTTTGGGAGAATGTCCTATGGTCTGATGAAACCAAACTGGAACTGTTTGGTAGAAACACAACTTGTCGTGTTTGGAGGAAAAAGAATACTGAGTTGCATCCATCAAACACCATACCTACTGTAAAGCATGGTGGTGGAAACATCATGCTTTGGGGCTGTTTCTCTGCAAAGGGGCCAGGACGACTGATCCGGGTACATGAAAGAATGAATGGGGCCATGTATCGTGAGATTTTGAGTGCAAACCTCCTTCCATCAGCAAGGGCATTGAATATGAAACTTGGCTGGGTCTTTCAACATGACAATGATCCAAAGCACACCGCCAGGGCAACGAAGGAGTGGCTTCGTAAGAAGCATTTCAAGGTCCTGGAGTGGCCTAGCCAGTCTCCAGATCTCAACCCTATAGAAAACCTTTGGAGGGAGTTGAAAGTCCGTGTTGCCAAGCGAAAAGCCAAAAACATCACTGCTCTAGAGGAGATCTGCATGGAGGAATGGGCCAACATACCAACAACAGTGTGTGGCAACCTTGTGAAGACTTACAGAAAACGTTTGACCTCTGTCATTGCCAACAAAGGATATATCACAAAGTATTGAGATGAAATTTTGTTTCTGACCAAATACTTGTTTTCCACCATAATATGCAAATAAAATGAAAAAAAAACAGACAATGTGATTTTCTGGATTTTTTTTTCTCAGTTTGTCTCCCATAGTTGAGGTCTACCTATGATGTAAATTACAGACGCCTCTCATCTTTTTAAGTGGTGGAACTTGCACTATTGCTGACTGACTAAATACTTTTTTGCCCCACTGTATCTCTCTGTATCTCTATTCTTTCTTAAATTATTAACTGTTCTAGCTCCACCCCCATGCCACCCCCACCCCCAATTACATTATTTGTGCCCAGGTCTCTATCTGCACTGTCTTCCTCTATAAAAGGAATACCCTCCCCCCAGTCCCTAGTTTAAACACTCCTCCAACCTTCTAGCCATTTTCTCCCTCAGCACAGCTGCACCCTCCCCATTGAGGTGCAGCCCATCCCTAGAACCTGTAGCCAACTGAAAAGTCGGCCAAGTTCTCCAGGAACCCAAACCCCTCCTTCCTACACCAACTCCTGAGCCACTTCTTAACCTTCCTAATCTTCTGTTGCCTCTCTGGCGTGGCACGTGGTACAGGAAGTATTTCCAAAAATACCACCTTGGAGGTCCTTGCTGTAAGCTTGCAGCCTAATTCCCTGAAATCATCTTTAAGGACCTTCCACCTACCTCTAACTTTGTCATTTGTGCCAATGTACACCATGGCCGCTGGATCCTCACCAGACCCTTTCAGTAATCTGTCAACCTGATCAGCGATGTGTAGGACTCGAGGGCCAGGTAGGCAGCACACCGTTTGATGATCCCTGTCTTTGTGACAGATTGCCCTATCTGTTCCCCTAATAATTGAGTCCCCCACTACCAGCACCTGTCTGGCCTGCCCTGCTCACCTATTTCCCCCCTTACTGGAGCAGACACTCCTCCGGATTTCAGAGGACATGCCTTGCTGCAGCAGTGCTACTCGTGCACTGACACTTCCCTCATCTGCCAACTTAGCAAACTTATTTGGGTGTACCAGATCAGGACTAGCCTCCCTGGCACTCTTCCCTCTACCCCGCCTTCTAACTGTCATCCAGCTAGCTGCTTCACTGTCCTGCAGCTCCAACTTAGCATCCCCCCTCATCTATACCATTGAGCGTCTGCTCAGAGAGCAGAAGACTCCTTTCCATATTGTCTATGGATCTCAGTGTTGCTAGCTGCACATTAAGATCCAGTATCTGGGCTTCCAAATGCACAACATGATCATATCTCGCACAGCAGTATGCACCCTCGACCAGCTGTTCAAGGATTTCATACATGCAGCAAGACCTACACTGGATGGCATTGGCAATAGTGGAGCACATTCCTAATGGGTAGTCCACCAGACAGAAAGATAAGTAAAAATAAATAAAAAGTATTAATAAGATATAACAGCAATTCAGTAAAACATCCCTTGGAAACTCCCTGAATCTAAAGTCACTGAATCACAAGTACCACACTTACCACAGTTCACACTTATGCTCCGGTCACACTCAGCTCATTCACACGCGCTCAGGCAGAAGATTTAGAGATTTTTTTTCCCTTTTACCAGCAAACCACCCTGCCACTCAATGCACTTCCAAAAGGAGTTGAGCCCAAACCAGCTTCCCCTTATAAACCCTTAATTATGAACACCCACCCTTAATTAACCCCTTGTGAATATAGTTACACCTCAAGATTTAAATGCAATATAGCTAATCCTTAAAAACACAGATAGTAAAATAAGAGATTAACCCTGTAGAGAGAAAAAATTGGTTAAACAAGCCCCCCAAAAATTGAACAGGAGAAAAGAACTCAGCAACCCACAATTCAGCAACTCACACCAATTCACACAGGTATTTGTTAAAGGTTTTCCAAATACCTCTTTACTGAATCACAAGTCACACACTTACCACGGTTCGCACTTACGCTCCGGTCACACTCAGCTCGTTCACACTCGCTCAGGCAGAAGATTTAAAGAGATATTTTTTCCCCTTTTACCAGCAAACCACAATGCTGCTCAATGCAGTATACAGTATAATGCAGCCTACATATAGTATAATGCAGCCACCTCACAAAGTATAATGTAACCCCCATAGAATATAATGCAGCCCCCCTCATATAGTATAATGTAGCCCCTCCTAGAGTATAATGCAATCACCCCTCATAGAATATAATAAATATAATGCAGCCCCTCATAGAATATAATGTAGCCCCAAATAGAATAGAATATAGCCCACCTCCCCATAAAATATAATGTAGCCCCATCAAACAGTATGATGCAATCCTCCCTCATAAAATCTAATACAGCGCCCATAGAATATAATGTAGCCCCCTATAGAATATAATACAGCCCACCTCCCCATAGAATATAATATAGCCCCTCATAGAATATAATGTAGCTCCCCATAGTATATAACACAGCCCACATAGTATACAACACAGCCCACATAGTACATAACACAGCCCACATAGTACATAACACAACCTACATATAGTAGTAACATAGCCCACAAAGTATATAGCACAGCCCACAAAGTATATAGCACAGACCACATAGTATATAGCACAGTCCACATAGTATATAGCACAGCCAAACAGTATATAGCACAGCATCCCCCCCAGAATGGCCCCACAGTCCAGTACTCACTGTTATATTAAAAAAAAACTACAATCCTCACCTCTCCTCGTGCCCCACGCTGCTCCCAGCTCCTGTCTCAGCGGATGCTCTGCCTCTGCCTGACTCTCCGTGTCAGAGGCAGAGTGAGAGCGGGGAATGATGGGAGAGGGAGCGTCAGCTGACGCTCTCTCCTCCATCATTGCTTTGACCTGTACCGGCAGATGCCGGTATAGTTCAATGCAGTGGGAGGAGTTGGTGCTGGGGGCAGGCGGGCCCCCCTGCCTCACAGGGAGGAGCGGGGGCCCTAGGGAACTGCCTGGTCTGCCTGCCCCTAACGCTGGCCCTTCTCAGGCTCAAATATCAAAGAAGGTTAAGGAGCAACTGACAAACCTAGAAGTGGACAACCACAGAAAACTTCCTCCAAAGTTGATCATCTTACTAGGAAAAAGTCAGTATCTGTTGTTCATAAAAGTGCTGTACAGATTTCAAATGAAATGAATGAAGAATATGGGGTCAAAGTAACTGCCAAACAGCTAGGAACAGTAGAGTTGAATGTACGAGTTCCGGTCAAGAAGCCTTTCATCTCTGCAAAGAATGGGAAGGTCCAAATTGAGTTTGCTAAAGAACACAGCCTATGGAAAGAGTCAGATTGGTCTAAGGTGTTGTGGTTAGATTAATCCAAGTTCAATTTGTTTGATAGTGAAGGCAAGCACTATATATACAATCAGAAAACATAATGATGTAACGTACCAAACACCTACAGTGAAATATGATGGTGGCAATTTAATTGTTTGGGGCTGTATTTTTTTTGCATCTGCCATTGGCTCTCTGCATAGAATTGATGGAAATATGAATGCTACCACATACAAGGAAATACTGATACATGGTAAAAGAAAAGTAGGGCAGAGGCTGGAAATTCCAACAAGACAATGAACCTAACCACAAATGCAAAGAAAAATATTTGCCTATTGCAATGACCAAGTCAATCACCTGATTTAAATCCTACAAAGCACCTTTTGGAGGAATTAGACGATTTGGGGCCTGTGCCCATAGCAATAAAGATAAATTGTTTGCAGATTTGCAAATGCAATGGAGCAAAATCCCTCAGGATGTCTTGAATACCCTAGTGGCTTCAATGCCCTGTTGGTGTGGTGCAGTGATTAAAGCAAAAGCTTACAAAATATTAAGTTATGGCATTGTAAACAATGAATTACTCTCTATGATGTGATCAATAAATAGCATAAACAAAACTTTTGGCAGTCAGTTTTCTTTAATTAAATGACTATGCCTATATTTTAAAGCATTTTGGTTAAAAATAAAATGCAAAACTTTTGGTCGCCACTGTACATCCCATATGATAGACTACAAAAGCTGTATACATTGTCAGGGCTACCACCAGGGCCCCAAGCTGGCAACATTTTAGGGCCCCACTGAGACTCCGCCGAGACTCCACAACAGCTCTGCCTCCACCCCTGGAATCTTCCACAGCCCTACCAGCAACTCTTGGAAAAACTAAACTTCTGCACCAAGTCCTCATCAATCACGGCAAGGTAGACTCTTTTGGCAGGGCCTTACTCTACCCTAACCTATTAAACCTTTGTTAAAATACCCAATACTCTTTTTAGGTATATTTTTATTTATTTTTTAAGTGAATGTGTCACATATATTTTTTAAAATGATCAATAATTCCACATACAATCGACAAATACCACCACACCATGTCCAGACCATCAGATAGTGACTGAATAATACCACATACAAGAGACAAATACAGCAACACCATGACCATGCAACATATTACCACCGCATAGTGACCTAATAATACCACGTACAAGAAACAAATACCTCCACACCATAACCAGACCACATATTACCAGCCCATAGTGAATGAATACTAAAATATTGATCATGAATAAAAAACCACAATACTAAAATTACCTTAAGTGCCTTTATACTTTATAGCTCTGTACATAATTAAGTGTGTATATTGTCTGTGTACAGGTAATACAGTGACTCACCAGTGACATTATAAACAGAAGCTCTGTATATAGTATACAGAGTATAGTGTCAGTGTACCGGTAACACACTGACTCACAAGTGACATTATACACAGGAGCTCTGTATATAGTGTCAGTGTATGTCATGTGGACCCGTCCAGTGTGACACGACCCGCAGACCGGTAACTGTAAACAACAAGACGCGGCACGTGATACAGTCCTGTGTGACACGGCCCACAGGCCGGTAGCTAAAACAACAAGACAAGGGGAAGGGAAAACAGTTACAATGGTGGGCCCTGGATTGGGAAAGTGGGCGTGGAGACCTCCTGCACTCCCCTGAGTCAGTGTCACTACACTCCTACCGATCCCTAGGCCGGTTCCGCACCGGGCGCCGCTCAGGATACCTTTAAACCCTAGCTCGCCCTGCACCTACCCCTTTCTAGTGAAATGGCAGGTGCAGAGACTAATCCCACCACTGCACTGAAACACACATAAAGGAAAGGCACAAACAGGGAAACACCATTTAGCTTTACTCTGTTGCCCTTGCTCCTGGCAACAGAGTCCACCGCCAGAATGCAGCTCTCCTCTTGAAACGCTGCCACCAAGCTCTGTCAGAGCTGCAAGGAAATCCCCTATGACTCCTTCCACACCAGGGCTAAGACAGTGCTGCAAGGAACGTTCTCCACCTCCTTCCTCCACCAATGATGGTTGAAATGAATACTATTACCTACGCTGATTGCAACACCTGTGACTCTTTTATAGCAGAGCCAGCAATCACACCTGCATTATAACGTGCACTTAACTAAAGAAACAGAGTGCAATGACGCTCACCACCACGGGGGGAAAATTAGAACAAACGCCCCCAGTGCAATAATCCCAATGGCCACCGGGGACAAAAACCACGCTTAAGCACACAGCTTAAAGAAAAAAAAGGTTACATGTGCTTTTAACTGTCATCATCCAAACTGGATCATGACAGTGTACATGTAATATAGTGATCACTAGTGACATTATATACAGGAGCTCAGTATATCGTGTATAAATAATACAGGGGTCACCACTGCCATTATACACAGGACATCTGTACATAGTATATAGTGTTTAATGTCAGTGTACAGGTCATACAGTGATCACAGATGACGTTATACACTGTAGCTCTGTAGATAGTGAACAGGTAATACACTGATCACCAGTGCCATTATAGACAAGAGCTCTGTGTACAGTGTACAGGCAATACAGTGATCACCAGTGACATTATATGCAGGAGCTCTTTACATAGTGTCAGTTACTGTACCCCATCCTCCAGTCCCAGTTCATTATTTGCTGTACCTCATCACCCAGTCTCAATTCATAATCATTTGCTGTTTGCCATCCCCCAGTCTCAATTCATCATTATATTTGCTGTACCCCATCCTTATGTCTCAATTCAGGTTTATACATCAAATCAGATACATTGAGACTCTGTTGTTTACATCACAAAGGATATACTGAGACTGTTGTATATCGTGCAAAAAGCTTGAGTCAGGTGGGACAAAAATGCTGCAAAAAGTAAATATGCTTTAAAAAATTGTTTATTTGATCAATTAAAAAAATGCAAAACCAGTGAACAAAAGAGAACCAGAAATTAAATCAATATTTTGTAAGAGGATAAGTCAAGATAGAGTCAGCGGTATTCGGTGCCCTTTGAGGCCGGAACTATCGGGACTGTCACCACTGTTCCCGGGGGGAGGGTTCTTCTGTGAGGGAAGGACCATCACGCCGGACAGCAGGGGGCGCAGGGAATATAAAGAGGACTGAGCGCAGGAACGGATCAGACTTGGCAGGAAAGCGACAGGAGAAGGTTGGCTCCCTCTCCGCTGCTCCAGCTGACAACTCCACATCACCCATCTCTCAGAGTGCTGACCCCATGATTGACATTGACGCTATTGAGCTATTGTCTGACCCTGTTCTTTTGGACTATCCAGTCCTACCTGTTGTGACAGATAAGCTGACTTGCTACGCACCTAGAGACTATTCCAGAAGACCACCCGCTACAGCGGTCTGTGAGCGGGCACACAGCTCGTGTTTGGCACCATCGCTGAGGAATCCACACAAAGGACTGTTTCTACAACCCAGCGCACTCAAGCCAGCCAGGACTGGATCCATCAGCATTGTTGGAAGACAGTGCTTCTCGTTTTTCCGTAATAGAGCCAGATACTTTTTTTCACAATTTGCAACGCCGTCGGGAGATTTTCCAGCCTTTCCCCTGCAAGAACTGCAAGTGATAAGTTACCCCATTTTTGAATATCTATCTATTGTGCATAGTGGTTGTGCTTAATTTCTGTAGTTTCTGTTATTAGTCATGTCACCCTGCTTGGAGTATTCCTTGTTTATCTTCCTGTACAGTAAATCTCTTTTAACCCCTTCTCTGTCTCCGGCTCTACACTGCATTCAACGAACTTCTGTTCTTTATATTTTGGTGTAGTCGGCAGGATGCAGTCTGATACACAGTATCTCTCTGGGGGCATGCTGAGTAACTAGCCGAAATTTACGAGGTCTAATACTATGTTGTGGAGTTGGACGGAACATATGAGGGGTATGATGAGAATGCACCCTATGACCCCTGCATTAGAGGCTGAGGTGGCCATTATGGCTTTGGATGGGAAGGCTCGAGACTCCATAATGCTGCATACCCCGAGACCAGGACACATTTGTTAAAGTGCTCCAAATCCTGGAGTCGACTCATGGGGACTCCACTAACGTAGGGGAACTTAGGACTCGCCTGTTTAGTCATATGCAAAGAGAGGGGGAGATGGTTACGCAATATATAAATGCCCTACAAGAACTACACACCACCATTGTCAGAAAAGAGAGGGTGGGGATAAGACAGACAGATGTTGTGTTGCTTCACTTGTTGATGACTGGCCTGCGGGACACCATGACCAAGCAGAACCCTGAGAGAGTGGGTGCGGACAGACCCTCACATCACTTTTGCTGACATAGGGAGAGAGGCATGCTCACTTGAACAGGAGCAGGGGGTGACAGTCCCGGTAGGGAAGGTCAAGAGTGGTGAAGCAGCAGTGCAGCTGGTAGCTGAACCCCAATGGTGTTGAAGAGATGAGGAAAAAACTGTTGAATATTCAAGGGGAACTGGCTCAAGTGAAAGAGAAAGTAGAGGCTGGCCAGTGCGCCGCCGGAAGCCAAGGCGAAGCAAATGTCCGGAACAAGGCCCAAAGGGTCCATCGACAGAGGTCCTTTGCTTGTTATAACTGTGGAAAGAAAGGACACATGGCTAGGGAATGTCCATGACGGGCCGGCTCTCGCACACGCCGCCCGTTAAACTAGAAGCCTCCGAGCCTGGGGGACGTCGCCTGGAGCCAGAATGGAAAGGAAGAAGTAGAGAAAGACCCATGAATCTGGTGTCTAAATGCCCGCTGGTCTGGGCTGAGTTCGATTGCTGGGCCATGCGTTGCCTGGTGGATACCAGGTTTCAAGTGACCACGATGCCGAAAGCGTATTTCCATCGGCACTTCCCAGAGACTCTCCAGCCTGAGTGGGGCCCTGTAGTAAAACTGACAGTGGCAAATTACCTGCCCATCCCAGTCACAGGGGTGGTGTGGATGCACGTCTCCTTGTGCGGGAAGGATCTTGGATGGAGGGGTATTGTGCTGACCCAGGGAGAGGCTGGCCACAGTGATATCGTTACACTGGGGATGAATATCTTGAAAGAATTCGGAAAACTGCTGAGTGATGTGCCATCTCACTTGTCTTTAAACCAGTGGAGTCCACACACCCCTCAGCGACGGGTGTTCCAACAGTTAATACACACAGCTCAGGTGCAGGAAGCCTCTAGTCAAAGGAAAACCTTAAGAAAAGTGGTAGTGTCGGCCTCCACCCAACTCATCCTACCACCAGGACAGATCATAGTAACCCTGTCCGTCCAGGCACATGCCCCACTGAAGGGGGTGGTGGTCCAATTGGAACCCTCGGTAGTGGAACAACTGCCTGCGGGACTATTGGTGGCCCGAACGCTGGCCGTGGTATGAGAAGGGATGGTGCTTGTACACTGTGTGAATTTAACAGATCACAAGATCGTCGTCCCACGCAGAGTTGGAGTCCCGTGGATAGTGGGCATGCCCTAAGAAGTCATACCGCCCCAGGTCATACAGCTGGCGGTAAATCCGGAGGACCCGTGGTTGGTAAAAGTAATACTTCTCCAACAGCCAAACCTCAATACATCCAAGAGGGTCAGTGCATTCTGGAACAGATGCGCGCTGAACTGTCTGAACTCACGCCCACCCAAGTGCACCAGGTGGAGGCGTTACTGGGGTGATATCAGTCTGTTTTTGGAATCATGAAGGTGACTTCGGCTGTACCACGGTGATCACTCATGAGATACCAACGGGGGATACAGCACCCATTCGAGAACGTTATCGGCAGATACCCCCCAGTTATATCAGGAAGTGAGAGAAATTCTCGGTTAGATGTTGCAGGCAGGTGTCATTAGGGAGAGCCAGTGTCCAGGGGCAGCTCCCATTGTGCTGGTGTGGAAGAAGGATGGGTAACTGCGGTTCTGTGTAGACTATCGCAAGCTTAATGCCTGTACTGTACGGGATTCATACCCTCTGCCCCGGATGAGGAATCTCTGTCCGCGTTGGGAAAGGCCAAATTCTTCTTGACGTTGGATCTCACCAGTGGCTACTGGCAAGTGCCCATGTCGGAAAAAGGATCGGGCGAAAACGGCCTTTATACTCCCCATGGGCCTTTTTGAATTCAACAGGATGCCGTTCCGCTGGCCAATTCCCCCTGGTACGTTCCAACGACTGATGGAGAGGTGTCTAGGTGATTCGTACTTTGAGGCCACACTTATCTATCTGGATGACATCATCGTATACGCTGCCTCGTTTGAAGATCATCTGTGGAGACAAGAGCAAGTGTTGAGCCATCTGCAGAAGTATGGGCTAAAAGTGAAACCTCAAAAATGTCACATTTTCCGGACTCAGATCGAGTACCTAGGCCATGTTGTTTCCGCTGAGGGAGTGAAGCCATCACAGGAGAAAATTGCAGTGATTCGAGAGACCCCGGAGAATGTAAAGGCTGTCCGGGCGTTCCTGGGATTGACGGGGTACTACCATCACTTCATGAAGAACTTTGCCCGGGTGGTTCAACCGTTACTCAAACTCCTGAAAGGGGTACCCCCAATTACCAAGGGTCGATCCATCCTTATGAGGACTTCTCTAAACCGTTCATTCTCCACACTGATGGCAGCTTGTACGGACTTGGGGCTGTGTTGTCGCAGGTGCAGGACAGGAGAGAGGGTGATCGCGTCCTTTCACAATTCCGAATGCAACCCAGATAACTACAGTTCCTTCAAGCTGGAGTTGCTGGCGTTGGTGTGGGCCATGACGGAGAGATTCGCAGAATACCTGTCCAGCTCGGAGGTGCTGGTGCGCACTGATAGCAACCCGTTAGTGCATCTGTAGAATGGTAAGTTAGGAGCCTTAGAGCAATGCTGGGTGACCCAGATGGCGAAGTTCCAATACAGAATCGCCTATAAAAGGGGGGCGGAGAATATCCTCACTGACGCCATGTCCAGAGCAAGACATAGAATCATAGAATCATAGAATCATAGAATCGTAGAGTTGGAAGGGACCTCCTGGGCCATCTGGTCCAACCCCCTGCTCAAAGCAGGATTCGCTAAATCATCCCAGTCAGATGCCTGTCCAGCCTCTGTTTGAAGACTTCCATTGAAGGAGAACTCACCACTTCTCGTGGTAGCCTGTTCCACTCATTGATCACTCTAACAGTCAAAAAGTTTTTTCTAATATCTAATCTGTGTCTCCTCGCATTCAGTTTCATCCCATTGCTTCTAGACTTTCCTTGTGCAAATGAGAATAAAGTTGATCCTTCTACAATGTGACAGCCCTTTAGATATTTGTAGACAGCTATTAAGTCTCCTCTCAGTCTTCTCTTTTGCAAACTAAACAATCCCAAATCCTGCAACCTTTCCTCATAAGACAGGGTTTGTAGACCGGTCACCATTCTGGTCGCTCTTTTCTGAACTTGCTCCAGTTTGTTGATGTCTTTTTTAAAATGTGGTGCCCAAAACTGGACACAATATTCCAGATGAGGTCTGACCAAAGAGGAGTAGAGGGAAATAATGACTTCACGTGATCTAGACTGTATGCTTCTGTTAATTCATCCTAGAATTGCATTTGCCTTTTTTGCTGCTGCATCACATTGTTGACTCATATTCAGTCTGTGATCTATTAGTATACCCAAGTCTTTTTCACATGTGCTGTCACTAAGCCCTATTCCTCCCATTCTGTATATGCTTTTTTCATTTTTATTGCCCAGATGTAGCACTTTGCATTTCTCCCTGTTAAAAACCATTCTGTTAGTTGCTGCCCACTTCTCCAGTTTATTTAAATCTTTTTGAATCCTCTCTCTCTCTTCTCTAGTATTAGCTATCCCTCCTAGCTTTGTGTCATCAGCAAATTTAATCAGTTTACCCTCAATTCCTTCATCTAAATCGTTGATAAAGATGTTGAACAATACAGGGCCCAGGACAGAGCCCTGTGGTACCCCACTTGAGACATTCTTCCAACTGGATGTGCAGCCATTTACGACCACTCTTTGGGTCCGATCACTAAGCCAGTTATGAATCCACCTAACAGTTGCCTTGTCCATTCCATACTTAGTCATTTTTTCAAAAAGGATTGTATGAGAGACTTTGTCAAATGCTTTGCTGAAGTCAAGATATACTATATCTACAGCATTTCCTTGATCCACCCAATCAGTGATACTGTCATAGAAGGAAATTAAGTTAGTCTGACATGACTTATTAGTTACAAACCCATGCTGACTCTGTTTAATCACTTCATTCTTATCCAGGTATTGACATACATGTTGTTTAATTTTTTGTTCAAAGATCTTTCCTGGTATAGAAGTCAGACTCACCGGCCTATAGTTGCCTGGGTCCACCTTCTTCCCCTTTTTGAAGATAGGAACAACATTTGCTCTTCTCCAGTCTTCTGGCACTTCTCCTGTTCTCCAAGAATTTTCAAAGAGTATGGAAAGGGGTTCAAAAATTTCTTCTGCTATCTCCTTCAGTACTCTGGGGTGTAATTCATCTGGACCTGGAGACTTGAATTCATTTAGGTTAGCTAAGTGTTTCCTCACTATCTTTCTGTTTATAGATATCCTGGATTCTTCTATTCCCTTAATAGGACAGTGAAGAACAGTTGATGTTACATTTCCTTTCTGAGAGAAAACAGATGCAAAATAGGAATTTAAAAGTTCAGCCTTCTCAACCATTTCATCATTTTCATCCTGTAAAAATCCTATAGCATCTTTGACTTTTCTTTTACTTTTGACATATCCCCAAAGTCCTTTATTATTGCTTTTGACATCTCTTGCAAGCCTCAATTCATTTTCAGCTTTAGATAATCTAATTTGTGCCCTGCAGGTTCTGCAGACAGCATTATATTCTTCTTTAGATATGCCCCACTCTTTCCATTTTATAAACATTTTTTTCTTCCTTTTTAGCATGTGCTTAAGTTCTGTGTTCATCCATCCTGGTTTCCTTAAATGCTTCCTATTCTTCCCTCTTTTCGGAATTGTTAACAACTGTGCTTTGAGAATTTTATTTTTCAAGATTTCCCATCCTTCCTGGACATGCACTGCCAGGAAAGAGTAAGGATGAGATGTTGGAGGAAAAGAAGGTTCCCCGGTTCTGAAAGACCGCTGGGACGGGGGTGACTACGCCGGATCAAGTATAAGCCCCCCATCATGAAGGAGTGTTGGGAAAATCTCAGAATGAGTGGGTTCAGTTGCAGCAGGAGGATCCTGAACTTGCTCTCTTCAGACAGTGGGTGACACTGAAGAAGCTGTCTAATCAAGAACAGCGGAATGCTCTGACTCCAGAAGCATTGAAGATGCTTCGGCAGTGGGAGCATCTTCAGATGAGAAACAGGCTGTTATATCAGAAGGTTCAACTACAGAGGGAACTTGGGGCTTCCTAGCAAGTAGTGATTACAGAAATGGTGCTGTCTGCTGTGGCCACTGAAGCTCACGAAAAAGGGGCTCACTTCGGTCTTGAAAAAACTTTCCAGTGGTTACAGCACTTTGTTTACCATCCTCGGCTAAGAGCAGCTGTTAAGGAAGTTTGTAGACTCTGTTGGGCTTGTGAGTTGACCAAATCTCCAGAACAAAGAGCTCCTACTCAGACGATAGTAACCTCAGCTCCATTGGAACTGTAGACTATTGACTACTTGACCATTGGGCTGGCCCAAAAAGGATACGACCACTGTCTAGTGATGGTAGATCACTTCACGAAGTTTGTGGTAGTGACACCCACCCGGGACCAAACAGCTGAGTCCACTGAGCACGCCATTTATAAATATTTTATCGAGGTGTATGGATGCCCACAGCGGATCCATTCGGATCAAGGAGCTTGTTTCTTGGGAAAAATAATGGATGAGTTACAGTTGATCAGTTTGACAAGTCGCATACCACACCGTACTATCCTCAGGGAAACAAGGCCTGTGAGTGGTTTAACCATTGTCACGCAGACCCATCCTGTGTGACACTACCCACAGGCTGGTAACTAAAACAACAAGACACGGCACATGTAACTGTCCTGTGTGACATGACCCGCAGGCCGGTAACTAAAACAACAAGACATGGGGGAAGGGGAAACAGTTACAACGGTGGGCCCTGCGATAGGGAACGGGGACGTGGCGACCTTCTGCCCTCCCCTGAGTCAGTGTCCCTCACACTCCTAAAGTTCCCTATACAGGCTCCTCACCTGTCGCCGAGCCGGAACCTGTCACCATAGCACACCCTACTCCTATCCCTTGCTAGGGAGCTGGGTGGTGCAGGCACTGGCCCCACCGCTTTACTAATACACACCAGGGAAAAATACAAACAGGGAAGCACCACTTAGCTTTGCTCTGTTGCTATTGCTCCCAGCAACAGAGTCCACCACCAGAATGCAGCTTTCCTCCAGAATAGCTGCTACTTCTCCAAGCTTTGTCAGAGCTGCAAGGAACACCTCTCTGTAATTCCTTCCTTCACCAGACTTTACACCAGAGCTCCACTGAGCTGCTCTCTGTAGTTCCTTCCTTCACCAGTCTTGGTGGGAAATGAGCAAGATCACCAACAGTAACATAGCTTAAGGAAAAAAAAAGGTTACTTGTGCTTCTTATCTGTCATGATCCAGAGTTCACCCCTGAAACTACCTGCAAGTCAGGTTGATGACAAACGAGCACTGCTGTTATTGGCAAAGTATGTTCTGGAGGCATCACACATCTCCGAAGCGCCGTCCTGGGGAACGAGTTGAGTATGTGCATGTTTGGGGTTAACTCGAGCTGGTAAGACTCCGCAACACACTTCCACTGGATGTTTTTTGGTGGCCACCCATACATGCTCGTTCACACACAGGTCCGGAACTGAACGTTTATTGCCACACATTCGGTTGTCACAATTCGGTGAACTCTTTCTGGGATTGACAACAGAGGCGTCCCCCTGTGTCACCACACTCACACCCCCGCAATTCACCACGGGGTACACCACCCTCAAAACCCTTCCACCATGAGGTCTGCGCCTCCCAGGGTTGTCTAATGGCGAGGGTTGAGACTTGCCCCTACTCTCCTGCAGCACATCTGCTGCTCTCACTGGAGAGAAAGGGGTCGGATGAAGAGAGACGGCAGAGACAGTAGTCCCTAGGCAGCAGCCCTAACACGACTGCCCCCATCTGACCACTTCCCTCGCCCGCCAATCTATTACCAGGTTGTGTTTTTTCAGCCAAAGGAGGCCTAAAACGATAGGTACTGGCATTCCCTCCAAGACGTAGCATGACAAGGACTCCTCATGATGTCCTATACGTAGATGGATATTTTCTAAGAGTTGGGTCAAGCTCCCCTGGCTCAGTGGCACAGAGTTTATGGCCTGGACGCTTAAAGGTTGGGCTAGCATCCTACTCCTCAGGCCATGAGTGTAGACAAAGCGAGCATCCATCAGACTGACTCCTGCTCCGCTGTCCACAAGCACCGGTATCACCTCCGGTACCCCGCCAGCCAACACATCTGCTGACATAGTACGTTGGGAGGGCAAAATGGAGGAAATATACACTCCCTGGTCGCCTCCCTCCAAGCGACCAGGGGAATGCGGCTTCTGAGATGGCATAGATAATTTGGCGTGCATTGGGCAAGCCTTCAGGGCATGACCAGTCTGCCTACAGTAAAAACATGCCGACACCACTCCCTGAACCGTAGGCAGCTCCATACACAAACTAGCTCCTCCTTCTAGCATAGGTTCGTCTGGAGACTTGTCATGCACTGGGCAGGCTCTCATGAAATGGCCCAGCTTCCCACAGGAAAAGCATACCCCCCCAACCACGAGGAGCCGCAGACACCCCCTTTTTTGTACCAACAACACTGGGCTGTCTGGGTTCCTCTATCCGCAAAGGTGGGTCCTCCTCCCTAGCGAGGACTACAGGGGGTACATTTTGTGTATGTCTCTCCCTAAGGCGTCTATCCACCCGGATGGCAAGGGACATGGCGGCCTCCAGCGACCTGGGGGTGGCGTACTGCACCAGAGTATCCTACAACTTTGGAGACAGACCCTGCATAAATTGACTCCTAAGTGCAGGGTCATTCCACTGAGTGTCAGTGGCCCACCACCTAAACTCTGAGCAGTACTCCTCAGCAACCCGGGCTCCCTGTTTACACCTACGGGGTCGGGATTCCGCCAGGGTGACACCATGAGGATCCCTATACACAAGCGCCAAAGCTGCAAAAAACTCATCCACGGACTCTAATGATGGTGAATTGTCCGGCAGGGAGAAGGCCCAGGATTGGGGATCCCCCTTAAGAAGGGACATAATGATTCCGACCCATTGCTCTTCACTCCCTGATGAACGAGGGCGCAGCCTGAAGTATAGTTTACAGGCTTGCTGAAACACCAAGAATTGATCTCTCCCTCCAGAAAACCTGTCAGGGAGGGATATCTTGGGTTCTGGCTGAGCCTGTCTCTGAACCAAGCCCCCAAAGCCCACCAACAGCTGCAGTTGCTGCAAAAACTCACCGTGCAGCCCCCTAATCTCATCCGTAAAGATTTGCAGCATTTGGGCAAAGGACTGCATTGGGTCCATGGCTCAGCAGAAAAAAAATGTAGGGTTGGTGATAATGTCACGTAGACCCGTCCTGTGTGACACGACCCGTAGGCCGGTAACTAAAGCAACAAGACACGGCACGTGTAACTGTCCTGTGTGACATGACCCGCAGGCCGGTAACTAAAACAACAAGACACGGGGGAAGGGAAAACAGGTACAATGGTGGGCCCTGCGATAGGCAACGGGGACGTGGAGACCTCCTGCACTCCCCTGAGTCAGTGTCCCTCACACTCCTAAAGTTCCCCATACAGGCTCCTCACCTGTCGCCGAGCCGGAACCTGTCACCATAGCACACCCTACTCCTATCCCTTGCTAGGGAGCTGGGTGGTGCAGGCACTGGCCCCACCGCTTTACTAATACACACCAGGGAAAAATACAAACAGGGAAGCACCACTTAGCTTTGCTCTGTTGCTATTGCTCCCAGCAACAGAGTCCACCACCAGAATGCAGCTTTCCTCCAGAATAGCTGCTACTTCTCCAAGCTTTGTCAGAGCTGCAAGGAACACCTGAGCTGCTCTCTGTAGTTCCTTCCTTCACCAGTCTTGGTTGGAAATTAGCAATTTCACCAACAGTGATTGCAACCACCTGACACATTTTTATAGGTAAGAGCCAGCAATCACACCTGCTTCATAATCACGTGCACTAAAGTAACCAGAGTGCAATGACCCTAACGGCCACCGGGGGCAAAACTAGAACTGAAACCACAGCTTAAGGAGAAAAAAGGTTACTAGTGCTTTTTATCTGTCATGATCCAGCATGGATCATGACAACCGTACTCTAATCCAGATGCTGAGGACCTTGGAAGATGATAGAAAGGCAAGGTGGCCAGAGTATGTCTCTGAACTCGTGTGGATCTACAACAATCCGGTGCATCAAACCACCGGCTACACACCTTAGGATACCGTCACATTTAGCGATGCACCAGCAATCCTGACAACGATACGACCCGGTCAGGATCACTGGTGCATCACTAAATGGTCAAAACAGGCAGATCTCACCAGCGATGCAGCAGTGGTTGGCGGTCATTACTTACCTGTCAGACGCATCGATGAAGACATCCTCCCGCCCGCGTCCACGTGTCGCTCGTCAGAGCCAACAGGAAGCCCAGCAGGAAGCGGCCGACGAGAAACGGCCCAGGACGTTCTCACGTGATCAGCGATAGCCAGCGAGGGAGCCGGTCGGAGGTAAGAATCACACATAGCGATATCGGTAGCAATATCGATGCTGCGTCACAAAATCGGTGACGCTTAAGCGATATCGCTAGCGATCTGGCTTAGTGTGACGGGGCCTTTACTCCTTGTTGTTTGGGCAAATGGGAAAAGAAGTCACGGAGCTGGAGCTGGATTTAGTCTTGTTTCCCTGCGTGGAGTATTCCTTGTTTAACTTCCTGTACAGTAAAACTCTGTTAACTCCTTCTCCTTCTCTGTCTCTGGCTCTCCACTGCATTCAATGAACTTCTCTTCTTTACAATTTGGTGGGACCACTCTTTGCCTACAAAGTAATGGGCACTTTATTTAATTACTCTTGCAACTTTTTACAGGGTATTTGCATGACTGATTATCCATGAGTAAGGGCCCCGTCACGCATAGCGAGTCACGAGCGATCCCGACAATGAAATGAACTTGTTAGGATTGCTGGTGTGTCGCTACATGATAGCTGGTGAACTGCCAAACAGGCAGATCTCAGCAGCGATCAGGACAGCGATGACGCGGGTAACAAGCGATGCACGTCGCTTAGTTACCCGCAGTGTACGTTAAGATACCAGCCCACTGGTGCAGGGAGCTGGCAACCAAGGTAAACATCGGGTTTCTAAGCACCGCGATCTCGTTAGCGAGATCTCTATGTGTGACAGGGGCTTAAGGTTCTTGATCCACATTGAAATAATTTATGCGCATATCAAGATCATTATTTTAGGAGACATGCACTGTTGTGATAGAACCATATCTGAACATAGTTGAGGAGTTGAGGTTGAGGAGGTAAAAGTGGCTGGGACCCTAGGAGGTAGCGACCATGCTATTTTAGAATTTTGGATAACTAGAGGCGGAAGACCTGTGAAGACTCAGACGTCAAGGTTAGATTTCAGAAAGACAGATTTTAAGGGATTCAGAAAGAGAATTGGAGGAATCCAATGGCTGGATATCCTTAAAGACAAAAATGTCCAGGAAGGATGGGAAATCTTGAAAAATGAAATTCTCAAAGCACAGTTGTTAACAATTCCGAAAAGAGGGAAGAATAGGAAGCATTTAAGGAAACCAGGATGGATGAACACAGAACTTAAGCACATGCTAAAAAGGAAGAAGAAAATGTTTATAAAATGGAAAGAGGGAGGCATATCTAAAGAAGAATATAATGCTGTCTGCAGAACCTGCAGGGCACAAATCAGATTATCTAAAGCTGGAAATGAATTGAGGCTTGCAAGAGATGTCAAAAGCAATAATAAAGGATTTTGGGGATATGTCAAAAGTAAAAGAAAAGTCAAAGATGCTATAGGATTTTTACAGGATGAAAATGATGAAATGGTAAGACAGGATGTTGAGAAGGCTGAACTTTTAAATTCCTATTTTGCATCTGTTTTCTCTCAGAAAGGAAATGTAACATCAACTGTTATTCACTGTCCTATAAAGGGAATAGAAGAATCCAGGATATCTATAAACAGAAAGATAGTGAGGAAACACTTAGCTAACCTAAATGAATTCAAGTCTCCATGTCCAGATGAATTACACCCCAGAGTACTGAAGGAGATAGCAGAAGAAATTTTTGAACCCCTTTCCATAATCTTTGAAAATTCTTGGAGAACAGGAGAAGTGCCAGAAGACTGGAGAAGAGCAAATGTTATTCCTATCTTCAAAAAGGGGAAGAAGGTGGACCCAGGCAACTATAGGCCGGTGAGTCTGACTTCTATACAGGAAAGATCTTTGAACAAATTATTAAACAACATGTATGTCAATACCTGGATAAGAATGAAGTGATTAAACAGAGTCAGCATGGGTTTGTAACTAATAAGTCATGTCAGACTAACTTAATTTCCTTCTATGACGGTATCACTGATTGGGTGGATCAAGGAAATGCTGTAGATATAGTATATCTTGACTTCAGCAAAGCATTTGACAAAGTCTCTCATACAATCCTTTTTGAAAAAATGACTAAGTATGGAATGGACAAGGCAACTGTTAGGTGGATTCATAACTGGCTTAGTGATCGGACCCAAAGAGTGGTCGTAAATGGCTGCACATCCAGTTGGAAGAATGTCTCAAGTGGGGTACCACAGGGCTCTGTCCTGGACCCTGTATTGTTCAACATCTTTATCAACGATTTAGATGAAGGAATTGAGGGTAAACTGATTAAATTTGCTGATGACACAAAGCTAGGAGGGATAGCTAATACTAGAGAAGAGAGAGGATTCAAAAAGATTTAAATAAACTGGAGAAGTGGGCAGCAACTAACAGAAAGGTTTTTAACAGGGAGAAATGCAAAGTACTACATCTGGGCAATAAAAATGAAAAAAGCATATATAGAATAGGAGGAATAGGGCTTAGTGACAGCACATGTGAAAAAGACTTGGGTATACTAATAGATCACAGACTGAATATGAGTCAACAGTGTGATGCAGCAGCAAAAAAGGCAAATGCAATTCTAGGATGTATTAACAGAAGCATACAGTCTAGATCACGTGAAGTCATTATTTCCCTCTACTCCTCTTTGGTCAGACCTCATCTGGAATATTGTGTCCAGTTTTGGGCACCACATTTTAAAAAAGACATCAACAAACTGGAGCAAGTTCAGAAGAGAGCGACCAGAATGGTGACCGGTCTGCAAACCCTGTCTTATGAGGAAAGGTTGCAGGATTTGGGAATGTTTAGTTTGCAAAAGAGAAGACTGAGAGGAGACTTAATAGCTGTCTACAAATATTTAAAGGGCTGTCACATTGTAGAAGGATCAACTTTATTCTCATTTGCACAAGGAAAGACTAGAAGCAATGGGATGAAACTGAATGGGAGGAGACACAGATTATTAGAAAAAACTTTTTGACAGTTAGAGTGATCAATGAGTGGAACAGGCTGCCACGAGAAGTGGTGAGTTCTCCTTCAATGGAAGTCTTCAAACAGAGGCTGGACAGACATCTGACTGGGATGATTTAGCGAATCCTGCTTTGAGCAGGGGGTTGGACCAGATGGCCCAGGAGGTCCCTTCCAACTCTACGATTCTATGATTCTATGATAGTTTTTTTGTGTGTATTTCACCCTGGGATGCCTTCTACTAGTATGTGTACATGTGCGGTTGTGAGGGCGGCATGAATATGGTGGCATCCTTTTCCTTGCTACATTCCACTGGACAGCACTTGTGTAATTCCCTTAATATCCTGGCGTCTTGTGTCACGTCTAGGAAAAATTTCTAGGATGCAGAGTCTACATCTGTTTGGTTTTTCACATGGGTGTCTTCAAATCATAGTGCTAGATGCCTATCACATCATTTAAGACTCTGAAACAGTGACTTTTATCACTGCCATCATCACTACATAGATTGTTTAGTGTGACATTCTTAAAACGTTTGGGATTCTCTGATGAACCTTCCTGAATGGAAGGGGAAACGCATTGGCATCTCTATATAGCCTTTCTGAGTGGATGTTGTTTGATTATTATTGGGCCTCTATACATGTTATTTGGTCACTCTGTTTATTAATTGCTACTATATAATTTGATCTTGTGTGTAAGTAATTTTTGCACCAATATTTTGACTGTGTTATGTTTGTTGATCTCTTTAATTAAATTAAATTACGGGTCTACTCTCTGAGTATTTAGTTCACTGTCTCTATAGTACCCCCATGAGATACACATTAGACTACGGTGAAAGACAGGGAAAGACTTCAAGCTTCTATTCAAAGACGTTAAGTGAAGATGTGGGACATTGGTTATCCAAGACGTTACGTGAAGCTATGGGACATTGGTTATTCAAGAAGTTATGTGAAGCTGTGGGACATTGGTTATCCAAGACCTTACGTGAAGCTGTGGGACATTGGTTATTCAAGAAGTTATGTGAAGCTGTGGGACATTGGTTATCCACTTTTTTATATTCTATCATACATTTTTAAAGGTTACTTATTAAATGCTATATTTCTGTTATTTTTTTTACAGTACAGCTCAGAATATTAATTCTTTGGTAACTTATTATAAAGTGATTCAGGTAACTTATCATGGTTTCCACATGTTATTAATTGTGTGGGTTCAGCATTTATCCCATCCATTGAGTCAACTGAATGTAGAGGACAATGATAGACTGAAGGGTCAGGGGATGGGGTGCATCACTTCCAGTAGGATGTCATCCCGTGTACGGTGTCAAGAGCTACAAGCATTCTATCCTTATGCTTAAGAATAGTATGATAAAGCAATAAAAATTAAGTAAAATAGTTTAATATTTATTGATGGCATAAGGAAAATAATGTATGTGGAATATGTAAACAGTATATATTACCTAATGAAATGTGTTGTGTAATCCTTTTGGTGCCAGAGTGCCAGAGGGAGATACAGAATAATGAATGTTTAAAGCTCTGAAACTTCCTTCTTTCGCTCTCTCTCTCTAGTCAGCAGACTGCACTGGCACACCCACCAGGAACAAAGCTCAGGCAGGCACAGTGTGCCTTGGGGATGACGAGATCTCTACTTGTGACTCAGTCACCTGGGGCTTAGACCAGGTGCTCCATAATTAGCTTGCTTACGCTCAGAAGAAATAACATATACTTTAAAAAATCCAAGGCAGAATGCTGATTGAACATGTTGAAACTGTGTTACCGATTTAATCAATCTCTAACAGATTCACCTTCTCTTCAGAGGTTCAGACAAGAGATGTTTTTGTTTAATGAGGTCGAGACTTGATGTCCTCTCCAGGATCCAAGCGTTGTTTCATTATGTATTTTATTGGTCTTTGTAAAGAGGTAAATTTAATATTTATTAAACACAAAACACAAAAGTGAACAGCAATTTTTCTTATTATATTTCCCCTAACTAATGAAACTACTATAAGATGAAGCCAGTCGACTTTTGGTTGAGAACTTTAATTACATGGTTTGCCACTTAGCCAGAAAAAAGAAAGGTTGCATTTCTCTCACGTCACACAGTATGGTCTTATTGTCTTGACTTGTTTAGGAAATATGATTAAAAATTTTAGAAATACACAATAAAAATACACAACAAAATAAAAAATGAATTAGTAATAGAGTTGATTATTCATGACAAATACAGTGACTACACAAAAAGGAAGCGAGTAAATAAACACTGGTAGATAAATATATCATAGAAATATATAATTTTATTGATACATCAAAATCAATTAAAATTAGTACATTAAAAATGTGGGAGGCAAAGCACTAGCAATGCACAAGTTCAATAATTAAAAGTGTTGTATTCTCAAAAAATGGTCTGTATAGTATAAAGATTTTTATATATATATATATATATATATATATAGTGTGTAGAAAGATAATAATAATAATACATTTTATTTCTATAGCGCCGACATATTCCGCAGCACTTTACATTTCAGAGGGGACTTGTACAGGCAATAGACATTACAGAATAGCAATAATCACATAGATCATAACAGATGCCAAGTGGAATGAGGGCCCTGCTCGCAAGCTTACAATCTATGAGGAAAAAACGGAGACACGAAAGGTGGGTGGTAACAGTTGCCCTGATTGTATAGACCAGCCGTAATGTTAAGTGTGTAACAGTACAGATGCAGAGGGCTAATGGAAGCATAAAGCATGTAGGAACATGATGTGGGGAACCTGGTTATGGTAAAAACTTTTGGCTGTGCCACATAGGGATAGATTAGGTTAATATGTTGAGGCGGTAGGCCAGTCTGAATAAATGAGTTTTCAGGGCACGTTTAAAATTGTGGGGATTGGGGACTAACCGTATTGACCTGGGAAGTGCATTCCAAAGAATTGGTGCAGCACGTGTATAGTCTTGGAGACGGGAGTGGGAGGTTCTGATTATTGAGGATGCTAACCTCTGGTCATCAGCAGAATGGAAGGCGCGGGTAGGATGGTATACTGAAACAAGGGAAGAGATGTAGGGTGGTGCTGAGCCATGAAGAGCTTTGTGGGTGAGGGTAATAAGTTTGTACTGGCTTCTGGAGTGGATGGGGGTAGCCAGTGTAATGACTGACACAAGGTAGAGGCATCGGTGTAACGATTGGCGAGGAATATGATTCTGGCAGCAGCATTCAAGACAGATTGGAGGGGGGAGAGTTTGGTAAGAGGGAGACCGATGAGAAGACAGTTACAATAGTCGAGACGAGAATGAATAAGAGAAACAGTAAGAGTTTTTGTGTAGTCAAAAGTAAGAAAAGTCAAATTCTAGAAATGTTTTTGAGGTGCAGATAACAAGAGCGAGCCAGTGATCGTATGTGTGGGACAAAGGAAAGCTCGGAGTCAAATATGACCCCAAGACAGCGGGCATGTTGCTGGGGAGTAATAGTGGAACCACATACGGATATGGCAATGTCAGGTATACGTATATTAGTAACGGGAGGAAACACAAGGAGTTCAGTCTTTGACAGGTTCAGTTTCAGATATAGTGAGGACATAATGTTAGACACAGCGTTTAGACAATCACCGGTGCTTTCTAGAAAGGCTGGCGTGATGTCAGGAGAAGAAGCGTATAATTGGGGGTCGTCAGCATAGAGATGGTACTGGAAACCAAATCTACTGATTGTTTGACCAATAGAGGCAGTATACAAAGAGAAAAGGAGGGGACCTAGGACTGATCCTTGAGGAACCCAAACAGTAAGGGGAAGATGAGAGGAGGAGGAGCCAGCAAAAGATACAGTAAAGGAGCAGTCAGAGAGATAGGAGGAGAACCAGGAGAGAATGGTGTCCTTGAGGCCAATGGAATGGAGCATAGTGAGGAGGCGCTGATGATTCACAGTGTCGAATGCAGCAGAGAGATCCAAGAGAATTAGCATGGAGGAATGACCATTTGATTTAGCTGTTAGTAGATCATTAGAGACTTTAGTGAGGGCAGTTTCAGTCGAGTGTAAAGAGCGGAAACCGGATTGGAGAGGGTCAAGAAGAGAGTTATCAAAGAGATAGCGGATAAGACGGGAGTGGACCAGGTGTTCCAGGAGTTTAGAGATGAAGGGAAGATTAGAGACAGGTCTATAGTTAGCGGCACAGTTTTGGTCGAGGGATGGTTTTTTAAGTAGTGGATGTATGACTGCATGCTTAAATGAGGAGGGAAAGATACCAGAAGAGAGAGAGAGGTTAAATATTTTAGTTAGTGAGGGGTGACAGCAGGGGAAAGGGGCTGGAGTAGATGTGACGGAAATGGGTCACTGGTGCAAGTGGTTGGGCGAGAAGATGCAAGGAGCCTGCTTACTTCTTCTTCTGTGACTGTTTCAAAATCAGAGAGTGAGCTAGATGCAGTGGGGGAGGGAGGACAGTGCATGGAAAGATAGATAGATAGATAGATAGATAGATAGATAGATAGATAGATAGATAGATCGATAGAGTGAGAAGGTCATTGGTAAAATATTGGGTGATATGTGTCACTGACGATGTTAGCCTCCCTGATATGAACCTGGAAAAATGCTCCAGCACACTATTAAGAACTGGGTTTTTGTGACAGCTGAAGAGTGGATGGGAGGCTGTTCACCATATCTGCACTCCCATGGTGTGGTCCAGAAGGTTTATATGGAGCCTTTGGACTCGTTTATTTTTTTTTGTGTCTGGAGACGAGATCTCCAGAACTGTGCTCGTGTTAAAGAGAACTGAACCTTGTTTTTTTTCACACTACATTGAAAATGCACTGCAGAAACCAGTTCAAAATTAGGTAAACAAACATGGCTCTGCTGGCAAAGCTGGAAAACAAAATAAACTACAGTACAGTCTATGTAGCTGTGGGGATCCTCCTGCTCAAGAAAAAAAAACAAGGTTCAGTTCTCTTTAATACGCTCTGGCTGGGATAGCACGCGTGCGGGCTTACGCGTGCAACAGATTAAGTGCAACAGGATAAAGTGTTTTGCAGTTAGACAATGCATTGAAGCTGATGTTCCTCTCTTCTCTTCTTCACACAGGTATTTCATTCCATCATCCATGTATGCTGTCTGACAAGTGTGAACTGCATCATATAGTGCCAGATATTTTTATGGTATTTCATTCCATCATCCATGTATGCTGTCTGACAAGTGTGAACTGCATCATATAGTGCCAGATATTTTTATGGTATTTCATTCCATCATCCATGTATGCTGTCTGACAAGTGTGAACTGCATCATATAGTGCCAGATATTTTTATGGTATTTCATTCCATCATCCATGTATGCTGTCTGACAAGTGTGAACTGCATCATATAGTGCCAGATATTTTTATGG
The DNA here is from genome assembly GCF_039654945.1 of Dendrobates tinctorius. Lineage (NCBI taxonomy): Eukaryota > Metazoa > Chordata > Amphibia > Anura > Dendrobatidae > Dendrobates > Dendrobates tinctorius. Next base: position 9,189,252 of record NW_027361910.1, on the reverse strand, counting down.
TATTTCATTCCATCATCCATGTATGCTGTCTGACAAGTGTGAACTGCATCATATAGTGCCAGATATTTTTATGGTATTTCATTCCATCATCCATGTATGCTGTCTGACAAGTGTGAACTGCATCATATAGTGCCAGATATTTTTATGGTATTTCATTCCATCATCCATGTGTGCTGTCTGACAAGTGTGAACTGCATCATATAGTGCCAGATATTTTTATGGTATTTCATTCCATCATCCATGTATGCTGTCTGACAAGTGTGAACTGCATCATATAGTGCCAGATATTTTTATGGTATTTCATTCCATCATCCATGTATGCTGTCTGACAAGTGTGAACTGCATCATATAGTGCCAGATATTTTTATGGTATTTCATTCCATCACTCCTGTGGTGGGTCTTTATTTTTTATCTATTTGGTTTCTGCTTTGAAGTGTAGAAAGGTGTTTTTTTTTTTTTTTTCTCCCTTTCTCAGTTTGATGGCCTTGTCCAGCGTTAGTTATTTACCCTGCATAGTAATGCCTGCTCTGGCCTTGTGCTAATTGGTTAATTACTGATTGTGGCCTTTTGGTGGCTGAAGCTAGCAGACATTTCATTTCATATATATTTAGCTCTGGCTGGGATAGCACGCGTGCAACAGATTAAGTGCAACAGGATAAAGTGTTTTGCAGTTAGACAATGCAGTTGGACAGGGCAGGAGACAGGTAAGGTGCATAAGTTTTTCATGCACGCATGCTTCTTGGTCAGTCGTACTACGTATGCATTGATCATATTAACCTGCTGCTTATTTGTCTTCACTTCTGCTTTTTAACAACTCGCCTGCCCTTTTACACATTCTGTGCACTCTCTGCATATCCACCCCTCCCTTTTCCCCTCTCCCATGTTTAACTCTGAGGCTCTATTGACATTTCTTACCCACACCAAACCATCCAAAACCTCCATGCAGCACTCAAAACGTTCATACAAATCATCCCACCACCTGCTTTTTCTGTTTTTTCTCCTTTTAATAGTTGCAGGTGACATCTCCCCCAACCCTGGGCCTCCCTCCACCAGCATACATTACTCTCCTCCAGCTGCATATAGAAACCCTGCTAATCTTATTAACATTCAGTGCATGCCTTCTCCTCTCACTTTCCAATGTGCTCTCTGGAATGCACGGTCTGTGTGTAACAAACTGACTTACATTCACGATCTTTTTCTCTCTAATTCCCTTAACCTTCTGGCTATTACAGAAACCTGGATCCAGCATTCAGACACCACCGCTGCTGCCGCTCTCTCGTTTGGTGGGCTGAAATTTTCACATACCCCCAGACCTGAGAACAGACAGGGTGGAGGTGTTGGTTTGCTCCTTTCATCCCAATGTGCTTTCCAGGTCATCCCCCCGGTTCCATCACTTACATTTCCTTCCTTTGAAGTCCACGCCGTCAGACTCTTTAAGCCCTTCTCCTTACGAGTGGCGGTCGTTTATCGCCCTCCAGGCTCCTCCCGCCAGTTTCTAGACCACTTCACCACCTGGCTTACTCACTTTCTGTCCTGTGACATCCCCACCCTCATCATGGGAGACTTTAACATCCCCATCAATGATCCGCTCTCCCAGTCTGCCTCTCATCTTCTTTCTCTAACTTCTTCATTCGGCCTCTCACAGTTTACTTATTCTCCTACACATGAGGACGGGAATACTCTGGACCTGGTTTTCTCCCGTCCCGGCTCGCTGCACGACTTTACTAATTCACCTCTCCCGCTCTCGGACCACAACCTTCTTTCCTTCTCTGTCAAGAATTGTCTCCTCACCCGGGACACCCCCACTTACCACACTTATCGGAATACACGTACCATTAATACCCAACAGCTTAGGGACAATCTCCACACATCTTTAGCCCCCATCTCCACCCTCTCCTGTCCAGACATAGCATTGTCACACTTCAATAATACACTGGAATGCACGGTCTGTGTGTAACAAACTGACTTACATTCACGATCTTTTTCTCTCTAATTCCCTTAAGAATGCCCTAGATGAAGCAGCACCTTCTATACGCAGAAAGACCCGACACAGACAAAGGCAGCCCTGGCACACAACGCAAACACGCTCTCTTCAGCGCTGCTCGAGGTGTGCAGAGCGGCAGTGGAGAAAATCTCTCTTAGCAGAAGACTTCATCCACTATAAGTTCATGCTCAAAACCTATAACTCTGCCCTTCATCTGGCCAAACAATCCTACTTCACCACCCTCATCACCTCACTATCCAACAACCCAAGACGACTTTTTGAAACCTTAAACTCCCTCCTGAAACCTAAAGTACAGGCCCCCATCACCAACCTCAGCGGTGAGGATCTGGCCACTTATTTCCTAGAAAAAATCAACCACATCCATCAGGATATCTCAGCCCTATCTCCTCAGTGCCTGGATCCCCTTCTCTGCCGCACCTCAAGCTCACTAGACATCTTTGAGCCTGTTTCAGAAGAAGAAGTTTCCAAGCTCCTCGCTTCTGCTCGGCCTGCAACCTGCAACAGTGACCCTATTCCTTCACAGCTCCTGCAGTCTCTCTCACCAGTGGTCACCACTCACCTGACTAAAATATTTAACCTCTCTCTTTCTTCAGGTATATTTCCCTCCTCATTTAAACATGCCATCATAACCCCTTTACTTAAAAAGCCATCCCTGGACCAGAACTGCACTGCTAACTACAGACCTGTCTCTAACCTTCCCTTCATCTCTAAACTCCTGGAACGCCTGGTCCACTCCCGTCTAATCCGCTATCTCTCAGATAACTCTCTTCTCGACCCCTTACAATCTGGTTTCCGCTCTTTACACTCTACTGAAACTGCCCTCACTAAAGTCTCTAATGATTTAATAACAGCTAAATCGAAAGGTCATTGCTCCCTGCTGATTCTCCTGGATCTCTCTGCCGCATTTGACACTGTGGATCACCAGCTCCTCCTCACTATGCTCCGCTCTATAGGCCTCAAGGACACAGCCCTCTCCTGGTTCTCCTCCTACCTCTCTGACCGCTCCTTCACTGTATCTTTTTCCGGCTCCTCTTCCTCTTCTCGTCCCCTTACTATCGGGGTCCCGCAGGGCTCAGTCCTAGGCCCCCTCCTCTTCTCTTTATACACTGCCCCTATTGGACAAACAATCAGCAGATTTGGGTTCCAGTATCATCTCTATGCTGATGACACCCAATTATACACTTCTTCCCCTGACATCACCCCTACCCTAATTCAAAATACCAAGGATTGTCTGTCTGCTGTCTCTAGCATCATGTCCTCCCTCTATCTGAAACTAAATCTCTCTAAAACTGAACTTCTTGTGTTTCTCCCCTCTACTAACCTCACTCTACCTAACATCGAAATAACCCTGGAGGGTTCAACCATAACTCCCAAGCAGCATGCCCGCTGTCTTGGGGTCATATTCGACACTGAACTTTCCTTTACTCCGTACATCCGATCACTCAGTCGCTCTTGTCACCTGCATCTTAAAAACATCTCCAGAATCCGACCTTTTCTCACCTTTGAAACTGCTAAGACTCTTACTGTCGCTCTTATTCATTCTCGTCTGGACTACTGCAACTCTCTTCTGATCGGTCTCCCTCTTACCAAACTTTCTCCTCTCCAATCCATCTTGAATGCGGCAGCCAGGGTCATATTTCTGTCCAGCCGCTTCACCGATGCCTCCATCTTATGCCAGTCATTACACTGGCTACCTATTCGCTACAGGGTCCAGTATAAACTCATCTCTCTCACCCATAAAGCTCTCCACTGTTCTGCACCGCCTTATATCTCCTCTCTCATCTCTGTCTATCGCCCTACACGTGCCCTCCGTTCTACAAATGACCTAAGACTAACATCCCCCGTAATCCGAACCTCGCACCTTCGTCTCCAAGACTTCTCTCGTGCTGCTCCAGCTCTCTGGAATGCACTTCCCCAGACGATCAGACTGATACTTAGCCCTGACCTATTCAAGCGCGCTTTGAAAACCCATCTCTTCAAAGAAGCCTATCACATCAACTACTCAGCAAGCTAACTTTGCCCTGTTCCCTCCTTCCAAATATTATTCTGAATCTGCACCCTACTATTCATCTGTCTCCACACCCTTCATGCACATAACGGCACTTGATACTTGTCTATTGCACTTAAACACACGGGCTGATGACCGGATCATGCAGCTTTATATGAAAATCCCTATTATAATTGCCAGACCTGAATTAACAAGCATTTCTCACCTACTGTGTCCCCCCATTTCCTTGTAGATTGTAAGCTTGCGAGCAGGGACCTCACTCCTAATGTCATTGTTTGAATTGTCTTAACTTGTATTGAATTTATTGTCTGTACATGTCCCCGCTTAATTGTAAAGTGCTGCGGAATATGTTGGCGCTATATAAATAAAAATTATTATTATTATTAATACTAGCAAAGCTATGAAGATCTCATCTCCATTCACACCAAACAATAAGAGAGTTTAAAGGCTCATAAAAAAACATAAAAAGTGAACATAAAATATACCATCAATTACTCCCAGCCATTACCCCACTGGCTCAGGAGCACCATAACCACAAGGGTTCCATTGTTCACTTGAACTTCTTGGGGATCCAACAATCCCTTGCCAACTCCCCTCAACATTTCACCGGATCCAAAACCGTATTAATTCCAAATTTAGTAATCCATATCCCAATGGATCCCCCAGACCAATTTATAACCAATTTAAAGGATCCCCAACCACCACAATGAGGGCCTTTGACAACCTTAAATGTCTGAGACCCCCCTACACCCCCCTACTATGGCCCTTTCAATACCATCTTGTAAACCAAGTGCCCAGAGGTCACTACCCACTGTATTCAAATGAACCCCATCTGCCAAGCAAAAATCATCCTCCCCTTTTTCCAACTCAAAATGCCAAACCGAAACACCCCCGTTACTACAAACAAAACAGGACACTGCCCTGTTCACCTTTATTCTGGCCTTATTAATTTTCTCCACCGACCTCACATTTCACCAACATTTACGCTGCATGATCTATGACCACACCGGGATGATACCTGAAAATGACATCCAAAGCTGTAACAAATCATGTTTTGTTTTTCACTAACTCTCTAAAGACCAAAACCCAAGATCATTGCCCCCAACATGTAAAACCAGAATATTGGGAGCCCTGTCCAACCAAGCACTGTTGTGTACCTCCTGTAGCACATTGATCCAACCCATCCTTCTAAAACTGAGCCACCTGACACCCCCAGCAATGTCCACGATCAGTGATAGCACAGAGTGTGGGCATTTAACCCCTCTGATGCCGCTGTCAGTAGTAAAAATGAGAAATCGCTGGTCAACTTTTAACCCTTATAACTTCCTAACAAAAAAAATTATGTTTCCAAAATTTTTCTGATGTAAAGAAGGAAATGTTATTTATTAACTATTAAATTGCAAAATTTTCGCCAAATTTCTGTTTTCTAAACAAATAAACGCAAGCCATATAAAAGAAATTTTACCACTACCATAAAGTACAATAGGTCACGAGAAAACTACCTCAGAATCAATGTGATCCGTTGAAGCATTCTAGAGTTATGACCTCATAAATTGACAGTGGTCAGAATTGTAAAAATTGGCCTGGTCAGGAAGGTGGGAACAGGCTTTGGGGAGAAGAGGTTAAACACCAGCCTACTTAACAAAGTAAAATTTTTCCCATAAAATCCCTCAGCCCTGAAATTCTGCACCTAAACCCTGAGGCCTTATGTAACTTCGGTAACACCTAGAATCCCACCTCCCTATCCACTGCACGGCTTCGGCACCAAGCCCGCACACCGCTGCCTCCATCGACGCCCCTATTCGAAAAGAATGAGGTGCAAATCCCGATGCATCCAAACCCACCAATTGCAAACCCTTCCTTAGCACTGCATTAAACTGGTACTTAGACAAGAAAGCCCCATCCACACAACACAGGACCATCGCGGCTGGGCTGAAAACCACTAAACAACTGAAAACACCTTACTGGATACATCAAGGAATCCTTTACCGCTCCCAAAACTATCCACTTACCCTTGCCCTCCTGATCAGTTTGGGCCCTTCGTATCCAAAACTCTAAACCATTCAATGTAACCACCACATCCAGGAGCCCTCCCAGTTAATTTTTGCTAGGCGAAACCTCCTCCCTAACTCTCAAGGCCCCAAAGAAAGCTAGGGAGAACACTAACCTAAAAATACAAAGCTCAAACTACATAACGTTCCCAAAATTCCCCCCAGTCTCTCCAATATACCGAAAGAAACAGGACACCTAGCCTATTTCCCCCCGAAAACCCCTTACCGCCTGTTTCACTAAAAACATCTTAGTCAAATCCTGCTCACACTGTAACTTAAAACCAAATGCCAAAGCCGCCAAAATCCATGAGACTTTTGCCGATGACCAGCTTTCTGCTGCCCCATGACTCAACCACAAAAGCAATACAGCTATCTGATCATCAACCGTCAATCAACCCCCACTCACTGTCAAACATCCCTCCCATAAATACCATACCGACTGGTAGGCCTCCTAGGTGCTAGGAGCCAAAGAGGACCTAATCAGGGACTCTGTGGCCCGGAGACCACACTCCAAAGCTCCGCCAGGCACTCCAACCCCTTGACCTCCGCCTCCAGAGCCAATAACCAAAAACACTCCCACTATAAATGAGAAAGTGAATCAGCAATGGAATTCTGCACCCCATGCAAGTGACTGTTGGTCCATTTGCATTTGGACCAACTGCCAAAGTACCCGAGTCACAGGGGGTGACGATGCAGTGAGACTATTAATTGCACACACCACCCCCATGTTGTCACAATTAAAATGTACCATCCTGTTCCGGAACTCCTGCTTCCACAAATGAACATCCACTAAAATGGGAAAGATTTCTAACAATGCAACACTTTTTACCAAACCTGACACAATCCAATCCTTTGGCCATTTTGATGTGCACCACTGACTCTTAAAGTATGCTCCAAAAGAAATCACACCTGCCGCATCTGTAAACAAATCCAAATTACCGTTATCCACCGCCTCCTCCATGAGCAATGAACAGCCATTATATTATTTTATCCCCAAACCACCAAATCCGCTCTGTGTGCAGCCGACAGCCGAACAAAGTGGTGAGGAGCTCGAACTCCCGCAGTAGCACTGGCCAACTGCTGCAAAAAACTCTCCACATTGGGATAATTAGGTTAATCAAGCAAGATTAAGTTTCCCAGAAGCAACTGAAGTTCACGCAGAGACATTTTCTTTAAATGCTGCGCCCTAGCCACCTCCTCCCTCAGCGCTACCACCTTCTCCTCCAGTAACCTGAATTCCCAGTTAACTATATCAATTATGATGGTCAAAAAACAAAGGCACATATTTAAATCTTCCGTTTTACTGGGGCTAGTGGCACCTCAAAATGCTTGGCTACCCACTCAACCGCCCTCAAAATGGTTTTGCAGCAAACTGAATCACCCGGACCAATGCATAGAAAATCGTCCAAATAATATATAAGAGAGTCAAAACCTGATACATCACCGACAACCCATTCCAAAAAAGAATTGAAAGCCTCAAAGAAAGCACAAGACAAAGAACAGCCCATTGGCAAACATCTATCAATACAAAATTCCCTTTTCCAATAACAACCCAACAATTTCACACTCTCCAGATGTACCGGTAACAACCGAAATGCAGATTCAATATCCGTCTTTGCCATAAGTGCCCCTTTTCCACAACTTCTAGCCCAACATGCCGCTTTGTGAAATGACATATACACTCACTGGCCACTTTATTAGGTACACCATGCTAGTAAGGGGTTGGACCCCCATTTGCCTTCAAAACTGCCTCAATTCTTCGTGGCAGAGATTCAACAAGGTGCTGGAAGCATTCCTCAGAGATTTTGGACCATATTGACATGATGGCATCACACAGTTGGCGCAGATTTGTCGGCTGCACATCCCTGATGCGAATCTCCCGTTCCACCACATCCCAAAGATGCTCTATTGGATTGAGATCTGGTGACTGAGGAGGCCATTTGAGTACAGTAAACTCATTGTCATGTTCAAGAAACCAATCTGAGATGATTCGAGCTTTATGACATGGCGCATTATCCTGCTGAAAGTAGCCATCAGATGTTGGGTACATTGTGGTCATAAAGGGATGGACATGGTCAGCAACAATACTCAGGTAGGCTGTGGCGTTGCAACGATGCTCAATTGGTACCAAGGGGCCCAAAGAGTGCCCAGAAAAAATTCCCCACACCATGACACCACCACCACCAGCCTGAACCGTTGATACAAGGCAGGATGGATCCATGCTTTCATGTTGTTTACGCCAAATTCTGACCCTACCATCCGAATGTCGCAGCAGAAATCGAGACTCATCAGACCAGGCAACGTTTTTCCAATCTTCTTCTGTCCAATTTCGATGAGCTTGTGCAAATTGTAGCCTCAGTTTCCTGTTCTTAGCTGAGAGGAGTGGTACCCAGTGTGGTCTTCTGCTGCTGTAGCCCATCTGCCTCAAAGTTCGATGCACTGTGCGTTCAGAGATGCTCTTCTGCCTACCTTGGTTGTAACGGGTGGCAATTTGAGTCACTGTTGCCTTTCTATCAGCTCGAACCAGTCTGCCCATTCTCCTCTGACCTCTGGCATCAACATGGCATTTCCGGCCACAGAACTGCCGCTCACTGGATTTTTTTTCTTTTTCGGACCATTCTCTGTAAACCCTAGAGATGGTTGTGCGTGAAAATCCCAGTAGATCAGCAGTTTCTGAAATTCTCAGACCAGCCCTTCTGGCACCAACAATCATGCCACGTTCAAAGGCACTCAAATCACCTTTCTTCCCCATACTGATGCTCGGTTTGAACTGCAGGAGATTGTCTTGACCATGTCTACATGCCTAAATGCACTGAGTTGCCGCCATGTGATTGGCTGATTAGAAATTAAGTCTTAACACACAGTTGGACAGGTGTACCTAATAAAGTGGCCAGTGAGTGTAGACCACAGAGCAAAATTCCGGATCAATCCCGTCATTTACAGACATGCTCCGGGGATAAGACAAATGATGAAGGAGTCCAAAAGTTATTCGTCTCTTTCTTATGCACAACCCCCATGGGGTAAACCACCAAATCCTCAAACAGAAAATCACTAAATGGACCAGACATACGGCCCAAGGCGACCTCCTTGCCCAACTTCTCCGAAACCACGTCCCCATATTACTCAGCTGACCAAAGATTCTTAATAACTAGTGTTGAGCATTCCGATACCGCAAGTATCGGGTATCGGCCGATACTTGCTGTATCGGAATTCCGATACCGACTTCCGATATTTTTTCAATATCGGAATTCGGCATCGGAATCGGAAGTTCAGTTGATTGACGGCCTGACGTCATCATGATGCGCGGTGTGTGCGCATCATGATGCGCCGTCATTTCGGGCCTTCCGGGGGTCTCTGCCGGCCTGCCGGGGGGCTGTGCCGGCCTGCCGGGGGGCTGTGTGGACTGCCCGGGGTCTGTACCGGCCTGCCGGGGGGCTGTGCCGGCCTGCCGGTGGTCTGTGCACCCTGTGGGGGTCTGTACCGGCCTGCCGGGGGGCTGTGCCGGCCTGCCGGGGGGCTGTGCTGATGTCCGGGGGTCTGTGCAAGCATCGTCCGATGGGACTACAAGTCCCATCTGGCGATGCCTGCTACCATGACAGTGATTGACACATTAGCCAATGATGGGACAGTAGTAGTCCCATCATCCGGCTAATGTGTTAAATGTTAAAAAAAAAAAAAAAATACTACATACATACTACATGCATGCTACATACATACTACATGCTACATACATACTACATATATACTACATACATACTACATACATACTGCATGCTACATACATACTACATACATACTACATGCATGCTACATACATACTACATGCTACATACATACCACATACATACTACATACATGCTACATGCTACATACATACTACATATATACTACATGCATGCTACATACATACTGCATGCTACATACATACCACATACATACTACATACATACTACATGCTACATACATACCACATACATGCTACATATATACTACATGCATGCTACATACATACTACATATATACTACATGCATGCTACATACATACTGCATGCTACATGCATGCTACATACATACTACATACATACTACATGCTACATACATACCACATATATACTACATACATACAATACATTCATACAATACATACATAGACATACAGTACATATAACATAGAGTAACATACTTACCAATACTTGTCACATTGTTCCCCGAAGCCATTGTCGTCTACGGAATAAATATTAACATAACAAACCACAAAAATACTCACCCACGATCCGAAGCAGTCCACGAGTGTGTCCCACGACGATCTTGGGTAGAGAACTGCAGCATCAGATGATGCTGCCGTTCTCTACGGGCTGCAGGAATCCAATGACGGAAGGTAGGTATCCTTCCGCACTGTATTCCTCCGCCACTTAAAAAAAAAAAAGTCCCTAGTCTCACTTTATGCCATTGCTGCGTGGGAATTTCCCACACAGCAATGGCATAAAGTGAGACTAGGGACTTTTTTTTTTTAAGTGGCGGAGGAATACAGTGCGGAAGGATACCTACCTTCCGTCATTGGATTCCTGCAGCCCGTAGAGAACGGCAGCAACAGCTGATGCTGCAGTTCTCTACCCAAGATCGTCGTGGGACACACTCGTGGACTGCTTCGGATCGTGGGTGAGTATTTTTGTGGTTTGTTATGTTAATATTTATTCCGTAGACGACAATGGCTTCGGGGAACAATGTGACAAGTATTGGTAAGTATGTTACTCTATGTTATATGTACTGTATGTCTATGTATGTATTGTATGAATGTATTGTATGTATGTAGTATATATGTGGTATGTATGTAGCATGTAGTATGTATGTAGTATGTATGTAGCATGCATGTAGCATGCAGTATGTATGTAGCATGCATGTAGTATATATGTAGTATGTATGTAGCATGCATGTAGTATATATGTAGCATGTATGTGGTATGTATGTAGCATGTAGTATGTATGTAGTATGTATGTGGTATGTATGTAGCATGCAGTATGTATGTAGCATGCATGTAGTATATATGTAGTATGTATGTAGCATGCATGTAGTATATATGTAGCATGTATGTGGTATGTATGTAGCATGTAGTATGTATGTAGTATGTATGTGGTATGTATGTAGCATGTAGTATGTATGTAGCATGCATGTAGTATATATGTAGTATGTATGTAGCATGCATGTAGTATATATGTAGCATGTATGTGGTATGTATGTAGCATGTAGTATGTATGTAGTATGTATGTGGTATGTATGTAGCATGCAGTATGTATGTAGCATGCATGTAGTATATATGTAGTATGTATGTAGCATGTATGTAGTATGTAGTATGAATGTAGCATGTATGTAGTATGCATGTTGTATGTATGTAGCATGTATTTTTTTTTTTTTTTTTTTACATTTAACACATTAGCCGGATGATGGGACTACTACTGTCCCATCATTGGCTAATGTGTCAATCACTGTCATGGTAGCAGGCATCGCCCGATGGGACTTGTAGTCCCATCGGACGATGCCTGCACAGACCCCCGGAGCCTGCACAGACCACCGGCAGGCCGGCACAGCCCCCCGGCAGGCCGGCACAGCCCCCCGGCAGGCCGGCACAGCCCCCCGGAGCCTGCACAGCCCCCCGGCAGGCCGGCACAGCCCCCCGGCAGGCCGGCACAGCCCCCCGGAGCCTGCACAGACCACCGGCAGGCCGGCACAGACCACCGGAGCCTGCACAGACCCCCTGGCAGGCCGGCACAGCCCCCCGAAAGGCCCGTACAGACCCCAGAGAGGCTGTACAAGGGCAGGAAAGGGTTTTTCTTATTCCGATACCGGAAGTCCCATAGACTTGAATGGGACTTCCGGTATCGGAATCGGCGATACCGATACTTTTTTTAAAGATCGGCCGATACCATCCGATACGATACTTTGAAGTATCGGACGGTATCGCTCAACTCTATTAATAACCCTTGGGATATCAAACGGCGGAGCTGGAATTACAAAACCATCATCAAAACCTGGCAACAACAATACTACCTTGCCTCTGTCTGGATATCAATTTAGATAATGGACCATCTCTACCAGTCTCCCTGGCATCTCCACCTAGGGTATTTTAATTTTCTTAAAGTATCTGGTGGCCTCATGTGAGGAATCACTGCAATTATAATTTACAGTTTCTCCAAACTTACGCTGGCTTTTGTTAAACTGTCAGCATAAGCCCCGTTTTTGCATACCCGATTGACCTGCTTGTCCCGCAGTCCCTTGCGTACTGGACTATTGTATTGGCTGAGGCCCCTGGAAAACCCCATGAAAGGAATGACCGAACCTTGTGGGATCCATAGCACGTAACCAAAGGCCTATGTCTTTTTGATCCCCCCAAATCGCAGGACGATTCGCTTTCCTTTGACAGAACTGCTCATCATATCGGAACCATACTTGTCCCCCATAAGTCCTATGGGCCTCACCAATGGAGTCCATATAACAGAATAGGGAAGAGCAGTTCTCCCGCGCCTTCTCATCTATAACACTTGCCAAAATGGCAAAAGCTTGAAGCTAATTGACAAATGTTTGAAGGATTAGGAGCCACCAGCACTTCTCTTCATCCTCCTTCTTACTATCATCCTTCTTGCTTTTATCCAGATTACATTTTTCTAGTGGAAGTAGTGAAAAAATCTCAACATATTTGACCTTCCATATTTTTCCCCTTACCTCCTTTTTAAGATGAGCTTCCAACGGACCCTCAAAACAAACCTAAACCTCCACATGTGCTCTGTCATCCAAATGGATCTTCCCCTCCTTCTCTTTTCCATCTGCTCTGACACAGAAACAGGATCAGAAAACCTACCCAACACCTCTGACACCCTACGCGCCAAACCGTATCCATGAAATAGCGGACCAGCCCAAGCCGCTAAATGCCCAGGAGATGCCCCTCCCCCTTCCAACGGGTTAGCAAATCCCTTACATTTTCCAGGATATCCCTAACCTATTCACTAGCCAAAGGCTAAATGCCCTGTCAGGGCTACCTAGCCGAAATGACAAAAATGTCGGATGCTCCCCGGCTTAACCACAGTTAGTCCCTCCTACATTTAACTATTTACATTCTGAGCATAACTTTACCCCCATCTAGAGGACTAAGTAGGGTACTTCACTTTCCCTACCATAAAGCATAATAGCAATATACATTCAGAAAACCATACCTTAATATATACACATCTATACAGGGCAGTCTCGTTCACTCCTTACATATGCATCAAATCAATTTGATCACTTCTATTAATATTAATTTCTATGACATGTTCTGTACCGATATAGCAATGTCTAATAAAATAAACTTATGTTTTCATTTTCACGTCAGCAGAAAGTAAAGGAGTGTGTCCATATATCTTCACAAATAATGTATAATGCAGTAAATTATATAACAATTATCATGTAGCTAACTCATTTGGCATTCCAAGACACATGTCCCTTCATGACAGGCATGAAATGCAGGCTGTCAGAAGAGCTTGTAAGCCTAGATCAGTTCCCTGCAATAAAGTTGCAGACCCCTCTGGCTGCAGAGCAGCTTAAATTGCTGTTTAACACATGTGTAACTATATTTTTCTAAAGAAGCCACCTACATCTTGTGCGACTTTGAACCTAATAGTCATTTGGCCTCTTCTGGTCTTAATTAGCAGCCATGTAGGTGTCCTTTTCTACACTGAGATCCATGACGGTGCCGGTGTCCTTACCACCATGTGGCTCTTTCCTGTCAAAAATTAGTATGCTTTGATGCTAAATGTTCATTGTAACTCACGTACAAAGAGACGGCCAAGTGTAGCCAAATAAATAAGGGTTCAAGTTCTTCCATGCTGGCTGCGCTTCTGTGTCAATATGCGCAACCTTAAAAGTCACACATACCGAGTTCAAAAGGCCTGTATAATGATATAAGGGCCATTCTACTAAGCTCCACGGACTCCTGGAGCTTCACACCAAATATACAACCATGAGCTAAGTTAATGTAACTTTCCCAGCAATACAAAAACTCACAATCACAAATTCGCTTTTATCTGTACATATCAGAGACAATGAAAAGTCCTGGCGGGCTCTTTTGGTCTATCAGTTAATACACTACCCATATTGTCCTCTTCGATTTAATGTTGTTATATGCTACTTGAGAAACAAATGGGACATGTGATTTCACCTACAAAAGCAGAGGAATGGGAAAGACGATCCCCTGCTATTGTGTATTTCCACCCTGTGAAAAACTTACCAGCATCTTTTTATCTTCAAGAGGCCACTTCACATAACATTATCACCCACATGAGGCTGTCTACAGGGTGTAACTATCACTGTAACAGCCATATCAGCTGCTAGAGGGCCCAGAGGTTAAGGGGTCCATGCAGGTGCACTATCCTTTATGTGGAGAAATGAACATGGTAGCAGCTTTCCAGCTTTACTTTATGAATACTCATTTATGCAGATCTACTATTGGATACTGCCAACATGTTATCATGTATTCTTTAAAGGGAACCTGTCACCTCGTTTTTCGGATTTAAGATGCGGCGACCGCCTTTACAGAATGCTGTAGATATGCCCCCAATGTAACCTGAAAGATAAGAAAAACGAGTTATATTATACTCACCCGGGGGGTGGTCCGGTTCAATGGGCGTCGCAGGTCCGGATCCGGCGCCTCCCCTATCCTTGCGATGTTGTCATCCCCCTTGCTTCCTGTCGCGGCTCCTGCACAGGCGCACTGCAATACTTTTTGCTCTGCCCTCAACAGGCTAAAGGCGGTGGCCGCATTTTATATCTGAAAAACGAGGTGACAGGTTCCCTTTAATCTTATAGTCGCATCCAATGCAACTTCAAACAATGATGAGTTCTTCTAGTGCAAACGGCGATACGGCAATATAGAGAATTTATGATATGGCACACTCGCGTATTCTTAAATGGCCACCGTTATTTCAGAGAACTTGATCTTAATTCATGGATAATAAGCTGAGTTGGCAATATGCAATCCGTTGTTTTACCCCTGAAATATCACTCATGAGCAGAGTTGAGCGAATATGTTCAGATTCAGGCACCGAATATGAATTTGCCATATTCGTGCCGAATTTATGATCGGTTACAAACATATTCGTTCATTTCTACTCCCATTGACTCCAAAGATGTTTGTCTGTGTTCGTCGAACATTGCAAAAACAATATTAGCAGCTGATTGTAATCGGAACCGAATTTTGAAAAATTTGCTCAACTCTACTCATAAGTACTTCCCATTAAGTGTCCTGCGAAGTGGGAGGAAGGAGGTTCCAGCTCCTATAGTATCAGCAGAATGCTATTAAAGATAAACCATCCACTAAAAAGGAAAGATCAGCAAGTGGCACAGCACAGGACAATGCCTTGACAAATTGAACTGGCATATGCATTGAAAGCATTTTTAGCATGTTGTCTGGGATGAGAGCAGTAGACCATGCTTCTCTACAAATTTTGTAAGAAATATGGGAAATGATTTACATAAGAAGCAAGAATTTTCAAGAAAACCAATTTAGTAATATCAGCAATAATTGACAACATCACGACTGAAACCCCAGTCTTGTGGCATTTATGCAGGAGAAGCAGCTGAGCTCCATTGTCTGTTAATGTGACATCAGCACTGCAGGCAACAACAGATATTCAATGCAGCCACCAAGACTCAACACTGGACCCAGTGTCACGACTCAGCTGTCGGGTGAACTGGGAGCAGAGGATCCTTCCCTATCCCTACCACTAGGGGGTGCCCTAGCTTGCCCTATTCCTGGGATACTTCTGAAGGTTAAGATGCTGGGCCGCCACCCTTGCCTAATCTCCTAACTCAGCCCTCCATCTGTTCTCTTCCCCCACTCAGGGAAGAGGGGCACCACCATACACCAAAGTACACCAACACGATGAAAAAGGCAACACAAACAAGGGTAAAATGAAATACCAAGCATACAAATATTCACTCACATATAACAGAGGAATACATTGGGGAGTGGAGGACGAGGGAATAACCAAAGTAAGGAGGGAAGGGAATTATCACACTTACAAACAAACAACAGTCACAGATAACTCCTCCAAAACTCCTGCTCATATAAACACCTCTCCACCAAGCCATGCAGCAAAAGCTAGCTCTGAGATGAGTTTGAATCAGAACCCAGATTAAATAGGGGATGGGAGTTGCTAACCGAGCTCAGCTGAGAGCTCATACTCACAGAGTTTCCAACATGGCCAATTAATTATTATTATTATTATTATTATTATTAATTATGAATTATTTAATTATTATTTTTTATTTAGTTCTGTCTGTTATTCCTTCTACAGGACCCTCATAAACTTCTCGGTTTTGAGATATCCCACTCACTTGTCATTCACTTATATAAATATAGCCAAATCAAAAAAATTTAAATCCATATATATTTTTTTTGATACTATAATTGCATTTTAGCACTAAATTATCTAACTTTTCTTTATGGCCACTTCTCAGTGTTGCCTTAGTGTTGCATTAGTTTATTTAATAGTCTCCATTCAACATTGCCCTAATATAAAGTTTATTTATGTAACTCTGCACCTTAATTCTACAAACATCTTAGTATCATCAACACCATTTACCTAAGCACCCAGTCTATGTTTTCAATCCACTCATTTAGAGACTCTTAGATATGCATAGCACTTTAATTTATGCATGCAATAGGCCCAGCTATCCTTCAGCGGTGTGCGTTTCTGTAGGCCGCCGGTGAGTGAGTTCCCATGGAGACACATCCACATCGCCAGCTGTCTCCGCCCCCTGATCTGACGCATCAAACAGGGAGTGGATTAGCTGCACATGTTATAAAAGCACAGCATAACACTATGAACACACCATCAACCCCCCAAGGAAAAGCTAATGCGAAACACGCATCGGGGTGCCATCTCTGCAAACCAGGTCATGCACACCTCATTTTCTTAGAGCTAACTTATTCTTCTCTTTACTAATTTTATTGACTGGCACTTTTAAGGGCACCATTCACTTTGGCACTATGTATACTTTTGGTAGCATGGGATTTATTGCTTAAATCATTGATTAGCATTTAAACTCCCCTTGGAATTTTTAAGAATTTTACTTATACCTGTTTGTATGCTGCATATATTGAATGTAAATAAAGCCCTTGTGCATCATTATGCTTAGTAAGGAATTATTGCTTTATATATGAAGTCCCATGAGCATAAACAATTATCCCAATATCTGTGAAGATGTGGTGATTGCTATTAGGTTATGGAACCTCTTTTACTCAATTTATTAATTAGATCCAATGGCAATCTGAACTTGGAAAGGAAACAGTATTTTGCTGTCCCTTCATTAACTCCCATAGGTACTAACCGCACATATATATGTTTTGGGATAGTTCAAAAAATCTTTTTCTTCACAGATATGAATTAAGGATATTTCCCCCTTTCACCTGTTAACTTTCCACTTCACTGAGTAACTATTTTTAATAACTAGTCTTAACAGGTGGTTTAGTGAAAATTTGAGGGATTCTTGTCCCTGTGTTTTCAGATCTTTTTGTAATTTGTTTTCCTCATGAAACAAAAAAAATTTAATTGTATTATTTTGGTTAATAAAGAAAAAATAATAATAAATACATGGCATTTTGCTTCCATATATTTGTAGGTCTAGCTCTGAGATGGGTTTGAATCAGGACCCAGATTATAAAGTAGATGGGAGTGGCTAACCGAGCTCAGCTGAGAGCTCATACTCCCAGAGTTTCCAACATAGCCAATTAACCCCTGTTCGGTCAAAAAAAATAAAGATCATTTAAAAATAAGGAGAAGTGCTTCTTTTCAGCGCAGGAGTAGGAGCAATCAGACGCTGCGGTCTTCTGGCTCTTCTCTGTTGTGGTAACCCCATGACAACTGGGCAGAGTAAATGAAGAACAATTCTTTTTTTTCCATTAAGGGAACTTATAGGAAAAACTTTTCTGATACTTTTCTGTATACTCCAGGCCTATTCTGACTCCATAACTAGGCTGCAATTGTAGGGCACTTAAGAAATTGTTTCTATTGTTTCTATGACTGTCTCTATGTGCTGTTACTCACATGTAGAAACATCATCAGATAGCTTGACTCGATTGAAGAGGCACATATGAAGATTCCAGAAGAAGGTTTATTTTCCAGCTGAATTCTTATAGTTATGCACAATTATCGTAGGTAAAATTAACTTATTCTGAACCAGGAATGCAGACATGTGTGCCTCTTAACATTGCTGACATACAGAATAAGGAAGAAGAAGGGAGGGGTTACTCACATCAGCGCCACATCAGAGTCACATGGAGAGAAGAAGGGCAATTTCTTAAAAGGGCAAACCCTATTGCAAGGCAGCAGAACATCAACACAATGATAATACAATATTGTCTGTATAATTCTTAAATCATGGGACATGACACTCCCTGTCTTAAATCTTTAGATTTCACGATAAATCCATTTTGAACGCGATGTCTTCCAATGATGTCCACCACTATTCTTAGAACCTGAAAGGCAAAGAAGGAACAAACAAACCTACAACAATAAAACTGTAATCAACTGCAACATTCAATTTACGGTTAGTGGCCTATAGTCCACAACAGTATTAGGATAATCCAAGTTCAATTGGAAACTCATCTTTGGAAACTCATCTTTGTTGCACCTTGCAAATACTTCCACCAACCTAACAATCCAAACGGTGAAAGTTCCATGTCGTAACACAGCTGGAGGTATTCTCCACGCTTTAAGTTGTGTCCTTCAGTAATGTCCTTATTCAAGTGACGGCTAATCTCATGAAGCCCTTGGTGGTGTACATCAGGTAAGTGCCAGCCATCACAACCAATAGCCAAGTCAAGCTGTGCCCAAATCAATAAGACAACAGCTGCATGCTTGGTACCACACATGTGCAGTTTGTTGCAATGTTTGACTTGAATTCTATGTTTTGACTCCGGTTTCACAGGCTCAAAAGCAATGCTGATATCAATAGAACAAGGATCCTGATGGCTTGGAGATGACAGCCATGTGTTGTTGCTAAGGCTTGATGCAACCATGAGTCCTCTAACCTGATCAGCTGAGTCCAGGCCAGTAGAGATGTGATGCCACTGCTCAGGAGAGACTTTACCAATTTTTATTGCTATTACAGCAGCAGAAAGTTCAAAACTTGGAACAAAGTGTGCTGGTTTTGGGCTTAGTTTATCTTTCAGGAACAATTCCGTGATGCAGTCTATTACTGGCCTCCGGGGTCCTCAGAAAGGCCACTGCAGCCAAGTGCTCTGTAGATGAATCAGAGAGAATGTGGACTTCTCGTCTGATGGGAGCTGAAAGGGGCTTTAAGGCATAACAATGTGGGATGTGGGGATGTTGACTTTCAAAGACTTCTGCCATGTCTCCCACTTTTGTTGTTTCTGGGATGGTAGCAGAGTGTCCCAGTCCATGTTCTCACCTGTTGACTGTGTCCGCAGTATCTTACCTTGAATAATGATGGGTGCTATAAACCCAAGAGGATCATAGGTGCTGTTCACAACAGATAAGACTCCTTGATTGGTGAAGGGTTTACCACAGGTGTGAATGTGCCCTGTTTAATGTTCCACAGTAGACCAAGGCCATTTTGCATGAGATGATCATCAAAGCCTAGATGAGGTGCTTTAATCTCATTGCATGGTCCTCTGACTGGAATGCTTTCATTACTTCCTGGGTGTTGGAGATGATCTTGTGAAGTCTCAGGTTTGTTGTAGAAAGAATTTCTTGTGCTCTAGGGAGCACATCATTTGCCTTTTCACTTGTGGGCAAAGACTAAAGTCCATCATCTTTGTAGAAGTTGTTCTCCACAAGTAGATGAGCAGCAGATCCGAATTATCTCTCACCTTCCTGGGCTGTCTGTCTTAAGGGCCTGTCACACTAAGCGATATCGCTAGCAATATCGCTATGTCACTGGTTTTGTGACGTTATAGCGATATTGCTAGCGATATCGCTATGTGTGATACTTACCTCCGACCGGCTCCCCCGCTGGTTATCGCTGATCGCGCGAGAACGTCCTGGACCGTTTCTCGTCGTCAGCTTCCTGCTGGGCTTCCTGCTGTGGAGACGAGCGACACGTGGACGCGGGCGGGAGGACGTCTTCATCGCCTCGTCTGACAGGTAAGTAACGACCCCCGACCGCTGCTATGTCACTGGTGACAACTGCCTGTGTGGCAGCTCACTAGCGACCACTTAGCGATGCACCAGCGATCCTGACCGCGTCATATCGCTGGTCGGGATCGCTGGTGCATCGCTAAGTGTGATAGTACCTTTAGTCTATAGATCACCACAGCAGGTGAGGGGCTCTTCCTGAAGACATGTAATTTCATCCGGTAATCTATGATCTCACTGTGGATGTCCATGTACTTGTGCCATAGGAACCTGACGTAATTTCTAGTATCTTCCCTCACGATAATACAATGAAACATTTACCTCAAGAGGTTCTTGTCTGAAGCGAATCAGCACTCCTAGACTGGTGTTTAGGTTAGGCCCAGTGAGGAGCAAGTTATTGAGAGAGATGCCTTCAAACTGAGCACTGGAGTCCAACACCACTCTGATTTTGTTAGGTTTGTGAAGGTGATAGATATCAAAATATGGAAGGTACCAGCATTCTTCTCCTTGCTTCAGTGGTGGTGCAGGTTCTAAATGATTAGTGACAAAGATATTCTGCATGAAGTCAATGAAATGTTTATCTATCTCTGGTTTCCTTTATAGGGTGCGTTTTTAAAGATGAAAACCTTACAGTTGCTTTAATTCCAGCCTACAGGCAAAGGTTGAAAACATCCAAACCTACAGTTTATACAAAGAAGACATGGTCTGAGGAGGCAAAATTGCAACTACAAGCATGCTTTGAATGCACGGACTGGGAGGTATTCCAGGAAACATGCTCGGGTCTGGATGAATGGGTTGATGCAGTGTCCTCATATATCCGTTTTTGTGAAGACACGTTTATTCCATCCAAATCTGTCCACTTTCGGGGAAACAACAAGCCGTGGTTTACAAATAAAGTCAGGTTGATCCGTAAAAGAAAAGTGGAGGCTTATAAAGCAGGCGATATTACTGAATTCAAGAAACTTAGGAACTCGCTATCTAAAGAGATCAAGTTAGCCAAACACGAGTATGCAAAGATTCTGGAGGAAAGGTTCTCATCAAAAGATACTAGATCTGCATGGAGAGGATTAAGAGAGGTCACCAATTACAAAAGCCACCCCACTATAGTGAACCCCAGAAGAAGTCTGGCAGCAGAGTTAAATGAATTCTGCTGCAGATTTGAGGCAAGCTCTACACACAGTGGCTATTCATCTCTAAGCTCCTCAGTATGTTCATATAAAGATCATTCATTGTGCAACACCCAAGTAGTGATCTCCGAGGCAGAGGTGATACGCATCCTGAAGGGACTTAAGGTCAAAAAGGCACCTGGCCCTGATGCTATATCTCCAATGTGTGTGAAAGTATGAGCTACCCAGCTTGCCCCTATACTGACAAATATATACAATGTGTCACTGAAAGAGTGCGTTGTACCTCAGTGTTGGAAAAATTCCACAATTATCCCTGTCCCCAAGAAAGTGGGATCCTCTGAGTTGAACGACTATAGACCAGTAGCACTCACATCTGTAGCTATGAAAGTCTTTGAAAGAATTATAATGTCCCACCTGATAAAATTCACGCAGAAGCTATGGGACCCGCTTCAGTTTGCTTATAAGGAGAATCGTTCGGCAAACGACACTGTCAATCTGGCACTGAAGTACATTTTGGATCATACAGATGAACTGCACTCGTATGTCCGGATTCTTTTCATGGACTTTAGCTCAGCGTTCAATACCATTGATCCGAATTTACTTCATAAGAAAATGGTAGCTCTTGGAGTCCCTCTCAACTTATGCTTGTGGATTTATAACTTACTGACAGCCAGGATTCAGAGTGTAAAAGTTGGACCATTCACTTCGGACACCTTAGTCACAAACATCGGGGCACCTCAGGGGTGTGTTTTGTCCCCGTTACTGTTTTCTCTCTATACGAATGATTGCATCTCTTCAGCAGACTCAGTAAAAATCTTGAAATTTGCCGATGATATGACACTGATTGGTCTCATCAGGGGAAATGCTGAAGACTTGTATCGGAGTGAGGTGGAAAGAATATGTGACTGGTGTAAAGCCAATAATCTTGTACTCAACACTAAAAAAACTGCTGAGATGGTTGTGAATTTTAGGAAAGATCAACATGAGATACTTCCAATCTACATCCATGACGAAGTGGTTCTTAGGGTCACAGAGACCAAATTCCTTGGTGTTATCATCTCTCATGATCTTAAATGGGGGAAAAACGTGGATGCTATTATAAGAAAAGCACAACAGAGGATGTTCTTCCTGCGTCAGCTGAAAAGATATGGTTTGTCTAAGAATCTGCTGATCTTATTCTTTAATGCTGTCATCAGATCTGTGATTTGTTCCACATGACAAACTCCGCTTACAAAGGACTTTCAGAACAGCAGAGAGAATTCTAGGTTCCCCCCTGCCTAAAATCCAGGATCTTTATGATAAGAGTATTTAATCCCACGCATTGAAAATTTCATCCGATCCCTCTCACCCGGGACACTCCTCATTCCAACTACTCCCTTCAGGACGTCGCTTCAGAGTCCCCAAATGCAGCACCAACCGCCATATGAACAGCTTCTATCCACTCTCTGTTCAACAATTAAATCGTCATGTGTAGACTATATACTGTATCTGTCTTGTTAGATGTTACTTGTTGTATCTGTTATTATATAATGTATTATGTTGCCTCTTTGCCACAAAGAATTCCTTGTATATATGTAACATGTACTTGGCAATAATAAATTTGATTGATTGATTGATTGATTTGAACTTTGTTCTTGGAGAATGAAAGAGTAAAGGTGCCACCCAGCTGGCATCATAGCCTGATTTTGCATGACAGAGACATTTTTCAGCTTCACAAGGTATGTCAGCAAATCAATGGACCACATGATGCTCCATTTACCCAAAGCTTTGATCTATGCTGAGTTATCATAGGCGATGTCTGCATAAATAAGATGAAGACCCCTGCAGAGATTTCCTCATTTAACAATCATATCTTGTCAAATGGTCACAGCACTTAGTTTTAGCCATGCCCCCATCATTACTGGGTGAAGGAGAAACTGAGTGAAAGTAAATGGCAGCAAGAAACCCCTGAGAACATTAATATGTTCCTATCCTGTGATGACAACTTTGGGTCAGCAGTGTTAAATTCTACAATTGAAGACAAGTTAGCACCTGCCAGAGAGGATACAGAAATCATAAAGGTTATGGAAAAGAAATTCGCTCAGGGAGATCCAGACCTTTGTCAGCCATTATTCACATAGGTCACTTATGACACATAGTAAGGTTTTACTGTTAGATAATGTAGGACCATCCCAAATAGGGTCACCAGCAGGCATTAACTCAAGTATCTGAATTAATGAGCATATTTTCTACCACGCATGGAACTGGTATTTTGTGGCAGATCGGAATGTGATGACTTTCCTGCATACTGGCTTGCCCCTGAGTGTGTGTGTGTATAGAGTTTGATAAGGTCCAGGGGCCTGGTACAGTCTGGTACATGAAGGAGGTTCAGGATGAGGGACAGGTAGCACATTGTACAGGTTTTGAATACAGATTGTTATGGATATGCACGCTTGTGCTTTAAAGAAATGTCTGCGATGTCAGGGACGATTGTTGGAGTCAGCGGTGTGCTATTTTGGCTAAATACATAGTCTCTTGTGCGCTTACCTTCTGCATCAAGATCACTTAAAATTGATACTGTCTCTTTTGCTCCCATTGATAGCTTGTTCCAGGACTTTTAACCTTTCCATGGCTGTGGCATGTTCATGTTCCTTCTCCAAAGCCTCTATTTGTGCCTTTTGTGGGCTGCTTCTTGTGCTGCACTTGCCTCTAATGCACTAATTTCCACTTTCTTGCATACTGCTTCGGCTGCTGAGTTTACATCCAATGCATCTGTAAAGGGGGTGCTGTATGTGATATGTGTCTCTCCCTTTAATTGTTGTATATATATATATATATATATATATGTGTTAAAGTATTGTAGGGACAGCATAGTTATGTAGTGCTTAGAACACTAGAGGGCACTGTAGGGTTAGAATGTAAATTGTTAGTTATAGTATAGGGAGATTAGATGCTAGATAAAATAGCAATAGTTAGCTGGTTTTAGCCAGAATAGAAATAGTTAATTAGTTGTACCAATGGGATTGTTGATGGGAGGAGTTACCCAGAGGAGACAGAATTGTTCTAGAAGTTAGTGAGTCAGGGTGTGACAGTGTGTGAGCATCGAACAGCAGTGCAGGCTGGAGTTACAGTCGCAGTGGAGTGTGAGAGCAGGCAAGACGTGGTACAGTGGTCTGAAGAAAGTTTGAAGTTTGGCTTCTGGGGAGTGCTATCTGGGAGAGGCCGGGAAGAGGATCTCAGGTTGGAGTCTGGGGACACCGTCTGAAACTGTCAGGGACCTAAGGTCCAGTTGAGGCTGCGAACGGCAGTCTGGATCTTTTGCCAAAGATGAGCAATGTAGACGGGGAGCGTTGTTACGCCATGGGTGACAGGTGTGAGAGTGGACCCACTGGGCCGTGACGCTGAACCCTCCCCGAGTGAGCGCACCAGGTGGAACCAACCCCTATACAGGGACTGTTAGGGAGCAGGCTCAGGGACTTCAAGCGCCACAGCAGCCAGGACCAGGGGTCGGCTCAGGAGGATGAGCAGGAAATGCAGAGAGGACGGGGATCCGGAGAGGGGTCTGGGGTAACCAGAGTCCGGAGGGAGGAGCTAGTAGGAGGCAGGATGGTGGAACGGAGCTGGAGACCAGAGGCAGACAGGGCTGGAGCAGGCACTGAAAAAGCAGATGAGACACACAGGATTAGCAGGGGAAGATGACAGGGAAACACGGAGAACAGGGGTGGCAAGCGGCAGCAGGGTGTGACTAGTGGTAGCGAGTGGAGGCAAGAGGGGCTAGCGAGGGCAAGCAGGGCCTAGGCACAAAGAGTGCTAACTCAATAGTCAGGCACCTCCACTAAGGGAGGGCGGCCTGACCTACCTGATGGATGCTTCTGATAGGCCCGCGGGTGCTGCCGGGTCAAGTCGCGTCAGAGGGCATGAGGAGTGCAGGGGCGCACGGCCTGGCCCTACGACGCATGCGCAGAGGCATAATGCGCGAGGCCGACCGCAGAGGAGGAGCGTGCCGGGAAGCAGCCTACTGGTGTGCAAGGAAGCATGAGGCGCGCATGGGAGTGGTGAGCGTGGTGGACCCAGAGCCACTGGTGGTTAGCAGGGAGCCCTCAAAGAAGAACCCGGGCCGGAGGCGGTGATTACCGGATCAGCAGCGGGAAAAGAGGCAGCGGTAACAAGCGTCCAGTGACTGCTAACCTAATAGGAGGATTCTGCAGGCCTTGGGCTCAGAGAACGTGCAGGACAAGAAGTGGCAGGGCCAGACCAGGGACTGTTCAGAAGATGTCATGTTTACCTTTTACTGGAATGGAAGGACTGTACCTGTTTCAAATAAAACCTTAAAGAAAAAGAACAAGGATTCTGTGGACATTTGTTTGTGCTCGGCTCCCCATAGGATACTGTATCCTGATCAGGCTCAGGTCCCGCAGGTGGGTGAAGAATTGCACACATGCTGCAATAACACCAGGACACACTCCAAAGTTGTAGTATTGGGGCGCCCCGGTGCTGAAGAGTTAAAGCCCCTCGCCACAGCAGAAACCCGGGCACCTGTTACAAAGTGGCGCTGCGAGCAGGGTGAAAAACTTTTGCTGAAAGAAAATGGAGGAAACCCCAGCATGATCAAGATGGCGGCCGTGAGTACTAACAGGATGGAAAATGGCGCAGAGGCTGGCGATAACTCCACTCATTGTGGGCGTCACATGAAGAGAGTGGTCTGAAAATCCGGCTGGCGGGGAGGGTGCCTTGTGCCTAGGCCCCATCCCCTTGTGAGCGGTGCCCGCCCACGGTGGGTGCGGCGAAGAAAGAAGAAGAGTTAACTCCCACAGCTGATTCCAGTCGAACAGGAGGAACGTCCAGAGGTGGCTCCGCCTTGGCCCGGGGGGGCCAGAAAGAAAAAACCCGTGTGTTGGCCTGGACGGCGCCATTACAGGAGGACCAAGATGGAGACTGGAAGGAAGAGGCTGACCCGGAAGAGAGTGCCAGCGCATGGCAGATGCGGGTAGAGGTCACTGGTGATCACGGAGCAGCAGCAGTGGAACCTCTGGTGAGTGTCTCCCAGCCCCGCGACCCCCTCCCCCCAGCTGCAGGGTGCCAATCCCGCCGTGCCAGACCCCAATTCCGTGGGCCCTCACCTCACAAGCGGCAGGCAGTGGGCCCGTTTCTATCCTCCAGGCAGGTGGCCTGGGTGGCAGAAGTTGTGGATGATACAGAGATGCAAGCGTTCGTGGAATGGGACCAGGAGCAAGAAGCGCTGCACCTGAGACCTAGAGAACTGTTGAGGCCTATGTCTGTTTGCTCTGGTGCTCCAAAGGATGCGGTGGCCAGAAGGATTCCAGACATGATGTCTGGAGCATGGGCTCAGAGCCCTGCTGATGCTGAGTGAGACCGAGAGGAATCCGGTACCCGCCCTGGATAAATAGGACAGTGACTGAAACTTGCCCTGAAGAGAATTGGCATGGAAAAAAAAATGATGAAGCTTTTGGGACTGTTCTGCATCCCTGAGGGCAGGAGCCCTAGAAGTCGTCCAGATTACGTCTGGGTCAATGCTTGATTGAGGACTGTGTGTTGTTGTGGGCAGGAGCCCGGATGTGAAGGCGGTCCGAGTGGCCGCAGTTGCAGAAGAAAATTAGGCAGTCAGACTGGCTGTGGATGAAAAGAATGTGGTATTTTTGGGTTCCCCTTCCCAGTTTGTTGTGCACGTTGCACCTCCCCTGCTGATTGCGGGACTAAAACCCTTACAGGGTTACCTTGGATTGTGTAAAGTCTTGGAGCTCTCAAAGAAAGGAGGGGGAAACATTTGTGTGCTAAAAGGACCCGAAGGGTCAGGACTGAGCAAATCAAAATTTAGTGGTCCTGTAGATCAGTATGGAACATTTATGACCCAAAGGATCAGGACTGAGTGTATCATCAATGAGTGGTCCTCCATACCTGTGTGAAGAAGAAAATGACCTGAGAGGCTCAGGTCCGTGTGAAGTCTTGGCTGATCTTCTGGATCAGGATGAAAGCTGATGTTGTGTTGTTGCTGTTCCTTTGGCCTGTTTCTGGCTACCCGGAGCAGGAAGGGGCTGGCTAAAGAATGATATGGCTGGCCTAAAGGAAAAAAAAAATGTTTCTTACAGGAACAAATGGACAAGGGTCAGCAGGACCCATATTGAAAGAGATTGAACTCTTGTTCCAGGGCTCGAGCCTAGTGTATATATATTATGTGTCTAATGCTAAGTTTTACTTTGAAAGCATTTAGTAATGCCATGGTCGGGGACGACCGTGTTTTAGAAGGGAGGTATGTAAAGGGGGTGCTGTATGTGATATGTGTCTCTCCCTTTAATTGTTGTAAATATATATATATATATAATATGTGTTGTTGTAATGCCAAAGTATTGTAGGGACAGCATAGTTATGTAGTGCTTAGGACACTAGAGGGCACTGTAAGGTTAGAATGTAAGTTGTTAGCTATAGTATAGGGAGATTAGATGCTAGATAGAATAACAATAGTTAGCTGGTTTTAGCCAGAATAGAAATAGTTAATTAGTTGTACCAATGGGATTGTAGGTGGGAGGAGTTACCTAGAGGAGACGGAATTGTTCTAGAAGAAGTTAGTGAGTCAGAGTGTGACAGTGTGTGAGCAGCGAACAGCAGTGCAGGCTGGAGTTACATTCGCAGTGGAGTGTGAGAACAGGCAAGACGTGGAACAGTGGTCTGAAGAAAGTTTGAAGTCTGGCTTCTTGGGAGTGCTCTCTGGGAGAGGCCAGGAAGAGGATCTCGGGTTGGAGTCTGGGGACACCGTCTGAAACTGTCAGGGACCTAAGGTCCAGTTGAGGCTGCGAACGGCAGTCTGGTTCTTTTGCCAAAGATGGGCAATGTAGACGGGGAGCGTCCAGTGACTGCTAACAGGAGGATTCTGCAGGCCTTGGGCTTAGAGAACGTGCAAGACAAGAAGTGGCAGGGCCAGACCAGGGACTGTACAGAAGATGTCATGTTTACGTTTTACTGGAATGGAAGGACTGTAACTGTACTGCTAGAACCTGTTTCAAATAAAACCTTAAAGAAAAAGAACAAGGATTCTGTGGACATTTGTTTGTGCTCAGCTCCCGATGGGATACTGTGTCCTAATCAGGCTCCGGTCCCGCAGGTGGGTGAAGAATTGCACACATGCTGCACCAAGACACACTCTAAAGTTGTAGTATCGGGGCGCCCGGGTGCTGAAGAGTTAAATCCCCTCGCCACAGCAGAAACCCGGGCACCCGTTACACATCCATTTCTGACTTCTTGCATGCGGAGCTCATTTCCATTTCTGCTTTGCACTGACTTGCAATTGCAATGCATCCATTTCTGCCTTCTTTTGCACAAAGGAGGCTTGTATTTTAGTAGCCTCAGCTTCTGCCTGTGCCCTTATAAGCTGCTTACTAAGTGCTGATGATTTCAAAGAGCATGACTTACAGTGGCTTGCAAAAGTATTCACGTCTCCCTTGGCTTTTTACCTATTTTGTTACATTACAACCAGTGTTTAAATATTTTTATAATCTGATTTGTGTGTGATGCATCAGCACTAAATAGTGCAAGTTAGTGAAGTGAGAAAAATATAGGCATAAATTAAATTAAACACCATGAAGGCTAAGGAGATCTCCACACAAGTCAGGGACAAAGTTGTTGAGACGTACAAGTCATGGTTGGGTTATAAAAAAATATCCAAATCTCTGATGATCCCCAGAGCAATGTCAAATTCATGATCATCAAATGGAAAGACCACGCTACCACAACAAAGTTGCCAAGGAAGGCCACCCACAAAAACTTGCAGCCCAGACAAGGAGGACATTAAGCAGAGAGGCAGCACAGAGACAAAAGGTAACACTGAAGGAGCTGTAGAGTTTCCAAGTAGAGACTGGAGTATCTGTACATACGATCACTACAAGCTGTACACTCCACAGAGATGGCCTTTATGGAAGAGTGGGCAGAAAAAAGCTTTTACTTAAACACAAAAATTGTAAGCCTCATTTTGAGTTTGCCAAAATACATGTGGGAGACTCCCCAAATGTATGGAGGAAGGTGCTGTGGTCAGATGAGATAAAAATGTAACTTTTTGGCCACCCAGGTAAATGCTATGTCTGGCGCCAATCAAACACAGCTCAACATTCCAAGAACACCTTCCCCACAGTGGAAAATGGTGGTGACAGAATTTTGCTGTGGGAATATTTTTCAGCAACAGGGACAGGGAAAATGATGTTAGTCAATGGGAACATGGATGGTGCAAAATACAAGGATATTCTTGATTTGAGTCTGTCAGTATTTTGCACCATCCATGTTCCCCTTGACTAACATCATTTTCCCTGTCTCTGTTGCTGAAAAATATTCCCACAGCAAAATTCTGCCAGAGACTTCCAGAGACTGGGATAGAGGTTTACCTTCAAACAAGACAGTGACCCAAATAATGCTACTAAAGAAACACTCAAGTGGTTTAAGGTGAATTGTATAAATGTTTTTGATTAGCTTAGTCAAAGCCCTGACCTCAATTCAATTAAAAATCTGTGGTCAGACTTTAAGATTGCTGTTCACCAGAGGACACCATCTAACTTGAAGGAGCTGGAGCAGTTTTGCCTAGAGTGATGGGCAAGAATCCTAGTGGCATGATGTGGAAAGCTCATAGAGATTTATCCAAAACTGTAATTGTTGCAAAAGTAGGCTCTACAAAGTACTGACTTTAGGGGGTGAATAGTTATGCACACTGAAGTTTTCACTAATTTTGTCCTATTTGTTTCTCAAGTCAAAATGAAATTCCAGGTTGTAAGGTAGCAAAACATGAAAAATGCCAAAGGGGCGGAATAGTTTTGCATACCACTGCAGATCAGAGTTGTCAAAAGCATTTTCACCGACAGCCTCATCCACATTATGGTTACCTTTCATCCACATTATCCAAATCATCCAAATCGTCGTGAGACAGTATGGATTATCTTCATATCGGACAGGTGAGGGAAATGTTTGTTTAATTTTTTTGCTTTTTTACAGGGGACATGGGCATTGATGGATAAGGCATAAGGTGAGCTTCATGGTTGTTTATTATTTTCTGTTTTTTACAGGTGACAAGGCTTCAATAGAATAGGTGTAAGATGAGTATAACTTTTTTATTAATTCAAATAAAGGAGTCTGTCTCTATCTTTCAAATAAAGGATTTTATTCTGGCTGTGTATTTTTACAATCTAACATTGGGGTTAGTAATGGGAGCATCTTATAGTCGCCTTTGACAATCAACTTGGCTGATTGTCAAAAATGGGGGGCCCCACATAGTTTTTTAAATTTTGTATTTAAATAATAAAAAAATGGTGTGGGACCCCTCTATTCTTGATAACCAGCCGAGCGTTCCGCCCGGTCATCCTGTAGCCTCATCAAGGTAACGGTTTTGGGTCTTAATCCATTTAGGGCGGGTTATTTGCCCGCTGGTGCAGCCTTGGCATTGTTTGCTGCACCAATTTTCCGTCTTTCTCTACATGTAAGATGTGTTCCACATGGCCCGAGGGTAGTAGTGTTAACTTGTTGTTAACCCCTCAAAGTTACCTCTTTTGGGATAATGTATAGATTTATTTTGTATGATAGATGATGGGCATTGTTCCCCTTTCTATGTAAGATATATAATGCTCGTTATATGGAGTATAAATACAGAAAATATATACATTAATCTCGGCATATGATAGTTCAGGTAGACTGGGGCAGGTCCTGCTTGTATTAGCATTTATACTATTGCACTTTTTGATTGTCCTTTGCACATGTTCCCCATTTTTGTCTTGTCTTGTTCATAATTTAATAAAGAGAAGCAATTTTATCAATATGGATCTATGGTCGCAATTTTCTATTGTGGTTTCCACAATTTTTTGATAATATCGATAGCTGAGAGTTGCAGCCCGCAGCTGTCAGTTTTGCCTGAACTGGTTATCAAAAATAAAAAAGACCTCCATATCATTTTTTTATTTATTTATTTATAGCACAGGCACAGACTGATGAATACTCCCATCAACGGCGCCTGCTCTTGCTGTTTTCAGCTATAGCTGGAGTAGGCTGATAAGGGTAGTATTCTGATGCCTGTGGTCGGAGGTAAACTTTTTATCATTGGTCCCAGGCTCCCAGCTGCTGTCTTATGCTCTCATATGACAGTGTGGGAACCGCAGCTCTCTGACTGGTGGTAAGGATCTTACCACCGATCATAGCCTGTGTTTGCAACACAGTCACTGTACTTCACAGGCAGAATATGTTTTCTATTGTGATATGAGCTGCTGGACTCTAGCAGGGTGAAAGTTGGGGGAGGAGACTGTGCTGGAAGCATTACACACACTGATGATTCCTATACTGTAAGTAGACATTCTGATGTCTGTGCTGTAGATTCACAGAAGCTGTAATCTGGCTCTACAGATGTATCTGGCAGAAGTTCTTTTTACTATTATGACTCCATAACTAGGCTGCAAGTGTAGGGCGCGATGATGTAGAAACATCATCAGAAAACTTGACTCAACTGTAGAGGCACGGATGAAGATTCCAATAGGAGGTTTATTTTTCAGCCCGAATTCTTGTACTTTCATAAGTACATTAGTTAAAAATAACTTATTCTGAGCCAGAGATGCAGACATGTGTGCTTAACATGGCTGACATACAAAATGAAGAATGAAGGAGTTACTGACATCAGAGCTACATCAGAGTCACATGAAGAGAGGGAGGGTAATTTTTAAAAGGGGCAAACCCTATTACAAGGCAGCATAACAGCAATACAATGAGCGCCATGGGAAAAGTTCTAACAGCGCTCAAGCTGACATCAGTGAGCTGAACTGAGTTAATTGGCTGTAAATTCCCAGGAACTTTCTGATGGCACCATTAGCATGAGAACTTTTCTCACGCTCATGGTGGCGTCATTCAGGTGAAAGGAGTTCACCATAAGGCACTGAGCTGAGTAAGCATGCGCAGCTTAGTGTCTCTGCTGGATGGCAGGATGTATAATCGCATTATGCAACAATGCAGTCTGCCATCTAGATGTAACAGAACTAGACAAGTAATTGGACAAATGGATTATTATCTTCTCGGCAGACAGGTGAGGAATATGGTTGTTTATTATTTTAATTCTGTTACAGGAGACATTGGCTTCAGTGGATTGGGCGTCGTTGACGTGAGAATATGTGTTTTTGGTAAATGTAGTTTCATTAAAGGAGTCTGTGTCATTATTTCAAGTAAAGAACTTTATTCATCATGTGTGTAGTTTTTTTTATAATATCACTAAGGGGTTAGTAATAAGGGCATCTTAAAGACGCCTCTCCATTACTAACCCGTGGGCTTGATGTCACCTGACAATGCAAAATTGATGGAGTAGAGAGGAACAAACGCGCAAACAGCCTGAATTCAAATGAGGTAGCCAGATGATGCTGGAGGGTGCCGGTGAGCACAGCAATGGTAACAGGAAGGGAACGATTTGTTCTCAGCACTCCATCCAGGTAAAATCAAATACAAAATGTATTGATCAATTGTTAAAACAAAACATAAAATCAACCTGACGCTTTTCTGGTGCGATATGCGCCCTTAGTCATAGAGTGTCAGTTAGTAAATAAGTAGACAGTATAAGTTGAGGACAAAATCCAATCACAATGTAGCTAATGATTACATGTAGAAAACAGCATATGATCTCATGCTGACAGACAGATTAAAGTGGTATATACCATCAATAGATGTAAAATAGATCATTTTTAAAGTTAATTCCATTTGGAAACTTAGGATCTAGACGTAAAATACAAGGGTCCCCCATTTTAATAACCAGGAATGGCTGCTTTACATAGTAACATAGTAACATAGTTAGCAAGGCCGAAAAAAGACATTTGACCATTGTTCAGCCTGTATTCCGTCAGAATAAATCCCCAGATCTACGTCCTTATAAAGAACCTAATAACTGTAAGATACAATATTGTTACGTTCCAGGAAGACCTGTTGGTTAATAAAAATAATAATAAAAAATAAATATAATAATAAAATAGAAATAAAATAAAGATAATAATAACACAATACCTCTGTTGGTTAATAAAATGTCGGGGGACCGTGTGACTTTTTTTTCTGAAAGGAATTTATTTACTAAAGAAAAACATGTACAGTAAACTACATACACAAAGCACCGTTTTATATATATATATATATATATATACATATATATACAGTAGGTACGGAAAGTATTCAGATATTCAGATCCCATTAAATTTTTCACTCTTTGTTTCATTGCAGCCATTTGGTAAATTCAAAAAAGTAAATTTTTTTCTCATTAATGTACACTCTGCACCCCATCTTGATTGAAAAAAACAGAAATGTAGAAATTTTTGCAAATTTATTAAAAAAGAAAAACTGAAATATCACATTGGTCATAAGTATTCAGATCCTTTGCTCAGTATTGAGTAGAAGAACTCTTTTGAGCTAGTACAGCAATGAGTCTTCTTGGGAATGATGCAACAAGTTTTTCACACCTGGAGTTAGGGATCCTCTGCCATTCTTCCTTGCAGATCCTCTCCAGTTCCATCAGGCTGGATGGTGAACATTGGCAGACAGCCATTTTCAGGTCTCTCCAGAGATGCTCAATTGGGTTTAGGTCAGGGCTCTGGCTGGGCCAGTCAAGAATGGTCACAGAGTTGTTCTGAAGCCACTCCTTTGTTATTTTAGCTATGTGCTTAGGGTCATTGTCTTGTTGGAAGGTGAACATTCAGCCAAATCTGAGGCCCAGAGCACTCTGGAAGAGGTTTTCATCCAGAATTTCTCTGTAACTCTGTATTTGGCCGCATTCATGTTTCCTTCACTTGCAACCAGTCTTCCTGTTCCTGCAGCTGAAAAACACCCCAAAGCATGATGCTGCCACCACCATTTTTTACTGTTGGCATTGTATTGGGCAGGTGATAAGCAGTGCCTGGTTTTCTCCACACATACCGCTTAGAATTATTACCAAAAAGTTCTATCTTCGTCTCATCAGACCAAAGATTCTTATTTCTCATAGTCTGAGAGTCCTTCATGTGTTTTTAGCAAACTCTATGC
Organism: Dendrobates tinctorius; assembly: GCF_039654945.1. NCBI lineage: Eukaryota > Metazoa > Chordata > Amphibia > Anura > Dendrobatidae > Dendrobates > Dendrobates tinctorius. Next base: position 9,154,933 of record NW_027361910.1, on the reverse strand, counting down.
GGGCTTTCATATGTCTTGCACTGAGGAGAGGCTTCCGCCGGGCCATTCTGCCATAAAGACCTGACTGGTGGAGGCCTGCAGTGATAGTTGACTTTGTGGAACTTTCTCCTATCTCTTTACTGCATCTGTTGAGCCTCCTGAGAAAGATCAATGAAACATACGTTGGGGCGACGGGGTTACCGAGGTCATTCACTCATTGAATCCAGTAAGTGTACTATTATTTTCTGCTTTAGGGCCCCGTTACATTTAGCGATGCACCAGCGATCCCGACCACGATATGACCCGGTCAGGATCACTGGTGCATCGCTAAATGGTCGCTAGTGAGCTGCCAAACAGGCAGATCTCAGCAGCAACGCAGCAGCGGTCGTTACTTACCTGTCAGACACAGCGATGATGACGTCCTCCGCCCGTGTCCATGCGTCACTCGTTGGCGCCAGCAGGAAGCCGCCGACGAGAAATGGACCAGGCCGATCTCACGCAATCACCGATAACCAGCGGGGAGCCGGTCGGAGGTAAGTGTCACATGTAGCGATATCGCTAGCAATATTGCTGCTGCATCACAAATTCGTTGACGCTTTAGCGATATTGCTAGCGATATCGCTATGTGTAAAGCCCCCTTTAGTCTCTGCTGGCTTTAATAGCCCTTAGCAATATGGTCTTATTTACCTTCTTTGGATTAGCATAATGATGCAGATAGACAAATTGAATTGTTTGAGAAATATTTTTTTCCTCTTATTGGATTCAACTTTGTGTATATTGTGCCACACTTATATTTAGTGTTCAATGATACTTTACATCTTTTGGACTGTGCACTTTGTTTAGTCTGAATAATCAGTGTTTGAACTACTATATATATGTTCCTCTCACATTTTGATTAAATTGATCAATGTGACACATTTATTTTGCATTTTTGCACATTTTTGGCATTTTCATAAAGTTATTGTTGTTATCATCTGACATCAGTGTGGCTCAAATATTCTTCTGAATACATTATGTAATTTTTAACCTCAGTCCCTGTACTTTGGCAATCAGTGAACTTTTTTATTGTGTAATTTTTTTAATGAATAAATATATATTTTTTGGACTATACTCAGTTTTTTGGAAGTCTTTGCCTCTTTCATTTTGAGTGGTTCATGTATTTTGGAGTTTTCATGTCCTTTACTTATTCTTTGGTGCAATAGTGTTAAAATCTGTTGAGCTAAGCCACAGTGATCTTGGGGTTCTTCTTTACCTCTCTCACCAAGGTTCTTCTCTCACGATTGCTCAGTTTGGCTGGACAGCCAGGTCTAGGAAGACTTCTGGTGGTCCCAAACTTCTTCCATTTAAGGATTATGGAGGTCACGGTGCTCTTAGGAACCTTGAGTATTGCAGAAATTCTTTTGTAACCTTGACTAGATGTGTGTCTTGCCAGAATTCTGTCTCTGAGCTCCTTGGCCAGTTCCTTTGACCTCTTGATTCTCATTTGATCTGGCACACACTGTGAGCTGTGAGCTCTTATATAGACAGGTGTGTGCCTTTACAAATCAAGTCCATTCAGTTTAATTAAACACAGCTGGACTCCAATGAAGGAGTAGAACTATTTAAAGGAGGATCACAAGTAAATGGACAACATGTGACTTAAAAATGAGTGTCTGTTACCAAATGGATGCAATGAAACAAAGGTGAAACATTTAAAGGGGTGTGAATACTTTATATATTTATTTCTATCTTGAAGAATACTTTCTTGGAAAGCGATGTGTAAAAGACATAGAGAATGGCATTGCAACTGGATCACATTCGCATGTAAATCGGATGTAAATCGGATGATAGGTGTTAAAAATCAGATTGTACTCGCATAAAAAAATGCATTAAACTTGTATGACACTCAAACGTCTTTTCAGGAACAAAACTGAACCAATTTTAAAAACGGTAGTGGGACCCGGCCTAAGCATTTTGGCGAACTGTACTGTACTGCAGTAGTGTTAGTGAAGTTGCGCTTTTCACATTTATTTGGTTTGCATTTGTCTCTTTTTCTTCAAAGGAGCAATACTGTTAGGCCCACATTACCAAATACTCCCTTAATATCCCACAGAGAGATTATTTTCTATTAAGATCACTGTGCAGCCATAATTCTGCTTTGCAGTCCTGCACCAGGACAGCAGAGATAAATGCACCCACACATCAGGAAGGATGATATACTTGCAATTATGTTTTGTTATTGTTTGTCTTCTTCATTAACAATTGCTGTTAATCCTTAAGGGTACTTCACACATAGCGAGATCGTTAGCGAGATCTCTGAAACGTCACAGGTTTTGTGACACAACAGCGACCTCGCCAGCGATCTCGCTACGTGTGATACATAGAGGCGACCGGCCCCCCGCTGTGATATCACTGATCGTGCTCGAATGTCCTAGGCCATTTTTTGATCGTTGGTGTCCCATTGGCCAGCATGCATCGCTGTGTTTGATGCCTTAACAACGACGAGCGACCTCGTTGGTGACTCAGAACTCATGGACGCAATAGTGATTTTGCTTTGTCTTTTCAACGCCCCCTCAGCTCCGATTGGTGGGCTCTAATTAGGATCTTTGTAGCGATCCTTTTATATGTCAGCTTTCAATTATATGCAATCATAACATTTAACATGTACAGATATAATAATCGCGTGTCCCCGTGTCAGTGACTGTGGATCCACGAATAAATAGCGCACTAGTGACTCAGACAGGGATGCTAAAGCAAACCGCGTAGTGATAGCGCAGTAGTAGCCACCAATCGAAGCAGAGGGGCATGGAAAAGGCAACGCTGAAGCACGCCTATCGAGGTCTGAGTCGTCAGAATAGCTGCTGTGCAACAAGGTCCCAACGACCGCCGAGGTCGTTATACGGATTGCCGTATCGTTGCTGCGTCGGTGAGTAGATCTGCCAGTTTGACAGCTTACTAGCCACCATGTAGCGACATACCAGCGATCCTTACCAGGTCGTATCGTTGTTGGGATTGCTGGAGCGTCGCTATGTGTAATGGAACCCTTAGAATCCCTCAGTGAATCCTGTTATTAATGGTTCTGTGTATGGACCTCATCACATAATTGTCAAATAAATGTTTTTTTCTACTGCTTTGAAAAAAATGCCAAAATAGGAAGTTTGACCTTAAAACGTAAACACGATATAAATGATCCATTATAATAAGGTACAAATCATCATTGCTTGTATTGTTCTTCTACAATTGGGACATAACCCTCTCTTCTACAACTGTCACCATGTATATCCACAGAGCCATCATGTCTTCTATTAGTAATAAATTATCCGGTGGTTAAATTTTCAACATTTTGCATCTCACACTATTGGATGTTCTTCAGCCTTATTATATAATAATAAGGCTGAGGATGAGGATACATGGCAACATGTATCGCGCAACAGCTATTCTCAAAAATGTCAGGTGAACAAAAACCACATTGCAATTTATCTGTGACTTACTTTTGCACTAGATGGGGTTTTGCGTTAAATAAAACAGTCAAGTTTCAAAAAAATCTTAAGCATGTCGTGTGTCATGTGTTACTTGCAATGCAGTCTGTAGTAAGTGTGTCATGTGTGCTCGGTGATGTAAAATCCAAAACATTTGGAAACATATGTGACTCAGTCAGCCTTGGACTGGTTCTCAGAAGAAAAGGAGAATCCTTTGGTGGACCCCTGTGCAAAAGTGAGCCACCACCCTCTTATTTGAAAGGTACTTGGCATAATATACTTGTGACGACTCCTGAAGTGGACCCTCTGGGTCATGGCACCACCCACCCAGGGCGAGCTGGCCTAGTGAGGATCACCCCTATACATGGAGTGTCAGGGGCAGACCCAAGGGGGTAAAGTACCACGACTGCTGGAACCAGGTGTCCGGCTCACAGGAGACACGAGTGAGTGTGTCTAGCAAGGTACAACAGGGAATGTGCAGAGTACAAGAGTGTGCAAAGCGTGTACACAGGGGCATGCAGGGTATAGGACAGTACAGTGCGAGTGTACGGAAGTACGGAGGGTTCAGGACAATACAGGACGTGTACACGGGAGTGCGCTAGATATTGGATAGTGCCAGACAAGTACACGGGAGCACGTATGGCGCGCACTGACAAGCACGCCCGGGTGTGGGCAAAGCAGGGCACGTGCAAGGGAGCATGCCAGAGTACAAGGTTAAACAGAGCGCATGCTGGGAAGCACACCTGAGTACAGGGTTAGGCAGAGCGCGTGCTGGGGGGCACGACTGAGTATCATGATTAAGAGTGCCTAGTCACTTGAAACGCGTAGAACGCTAGCCTTGTAACCTCATGCTAGCTTTTAACCTCACGTGTATGGATTAAGTGAATAAAGAATTGCATTTTCACTATATCGTGGAGCTGGACATTTATCTTTATTACACTGGCACGACTGAGTGCAAGGCAAGACAGAGGGTGTGCTGAGAAGCACGACAGGAACATAGGACTAGAGCAGAACATGAGCAAAGAAGCACGACAGGGTACAATATAGGAGCTGAGGGTGTGCTTGGGAGCATGGCAGAGCAGAGTGCAGGAATGGAGTATGTGCTAGGAAGCACGGCAAGGCAGAGTGCAGGGACAGAGCATGTGCTAGGAAGCACGGCACGGCAGAGTGCAGGAACGGAGCATGTGCTAGGAGCACGACAGAGCACAAGGCAGAGGACCCAAATACAGCGCGCAGCCAAGAAAAGACCAAACAGACCAAGCCAGGAAGCACAACAATAATCAGGCACCTCCCATAGGAAGAGGTAGCCTGATATAGGGCAAGAGCACAGGGACTTCCGGGTCAGGTACTTCAGGACCATAGAGATGGCGTGACTGCAGTCAGAGCAGGGAAGAGCGTGCTTGCGCACTAGCAACGTTGTGCAGCCATGGGACTAGGTGCGAGAGGTGCTCGTGCGCACCCGATGGGACCCCCGGAGCGGCCGTGGCACCGGAAGTGGCGAGTCGGGCGCAGAATCCCAGCCCCAGGTGAGCGCGGTGTGACAATACTCAAATCACTATGAACAGACAAAGGCAGCATCTTATTCACTTAACAATTTACCCACTTCATTGTTACATAAATTTGTGAATGAGGATAATGTCCTATTGGCATGTAGCTGAAAAGTGGGGCTCTGGAATTATTTCTGGTGGGCTCTTGGCACCCCAGTCTGACACTGGTCACTCAGTCACAGCATGTTGTATATTGCAAAGTGGCACCATATGAAACCATCACATCCAAAGTTGCAATGTGTTGCTGTGATTTTGATGTTATACCACTCATGTCACCATGTAGCCCCAATAATAACATCCCGAGTAGCGTTAATGATAACAGCAAAAGTGTAGAGAAATATTAATGATATGGGTTAAATCCAATAAGTTACACCAAGAGTTTGATGAAATGAGCCTTTTTTTACTATTGCTTTATTATATTTTATGTCTCCAGCTGCAGTTAGTTATTCGTAGTTCGCATTCGCAGTTAGCAGGCGTGCCCAGATATCTGTAGAGCAGGAAGTTACTTTCCTTCGGTCTGTATCTGTACCTGTTAAGTGTACAGACTTAGCACTTGACAGTCCTAGAGTTTCCACCTTGAAATTATGAGGAATAGTATAAAGAGCAGGGATTACTTTCGCACTGAGAAGGTAGGATACAGTATATATATAGAAACGTAGAGGAATAATACATTCTGGGCAGTGAAAAGGCTAATGTGCTGTGGAAGAGGGGGAGTTTAATCTAATTTAGTTGGAGGGTGTCTGTCTGTGGTATTGTTTTTGGGAGTGTGGGAAGAGAGGAGTGAAGCTGCACTAGTGAATGGTTCCTCCTGAGCCAGAAGCAGTGGGGAGTCCCTAAGACTTCACTGATCCAAAGCCAGCCTATGAAAGAGGGATTAGAGAAATGTTCTGATTTGCAATTCACACTAATGCACCCCGCAGAACCTTTGGTAATATTTCAAACCACATTTCAAGGGAAGCGCCATTAAAGTGACCAGCTAAATTGTAAGAGAAATAGCACGGTACAGGCCAGCCATCCATTTCATGACCTTGGTGCCCTATTTCTTCTATGCTGGTGTACCATTCCTTCACTACCTCCCACAAAAAAACTCAATAGCCACTACAGGAGTGCTGTGTTCTCTGTGCCAACCCCACTGGACACTGTCATTCCCATATATCCCAAAATACTGACATTGTATCACTGCTTGTCTCATTTCACAAATGGCATTATAGTCAGCATTCCTCTTCTTGCTCATGGTCAGGCATCTACATCTGCATGGCTCATTTCTAGCAGCGGTAATAAACAACTACACAGAGTAACGTGGCTATCACACAATTTTATCACCCAGGCCTCGTTATAACCGGCATGCATACAGTGGTAATGGCCACTGGTGTTCCAAAAAAGCTAATGGTCATTACTGTGAGAGGTCTACATACTCTTCTGACAGGACAAATACTTTACAAAGTAGTGGTGTTCTCTGTTCATATCTGCACTTGAGACCCTGTTTAGCTCCTCCATTGCATGACCTGGTCAAAAAATACCAAACAAAATAACTCAACGTTCTGTTATTTGTCATGGAAAAATTAAGGACACGATGGTGAAATCCTAATGCAATCAATAAGGTGACGTCCTTTGGGTAATGTTGGTGTTGGTCATGTGAAGGTCAACACTTTCATGATTTTTGTTCTTCTACTCCTATGACAGAACAGAACAATAAAAATGATTAACACTGATGTGAACAGAGCCTAAACAAAGTAGACAGAAAAGGGGTACACAGTTTATAATTCTTGCACTTTAGGACCTTAAAACAGTAATTTCTTTACAGAAATAATATTAAGGGCTCGCTCGCACAAGCGTGTAACTCGATGACTCCTATACGATATTTTATAGGATAGCACGGAGACCAATGTACTTTGATCTTTTTTTCCTCATGCCAATTCAGCATGAGAAAATAATCACAGCATGCTGTGAGTGGCTACCCAAATCAGATCAGGCACACCCATTCAAGTCTGTGCATGCATGTAAAACATATGCGGACTCAGACAATGGAGAAGATGGAGAACTTAAATTCTCCATCTTCTCCGCACCTGTAAAATGATTCTCTCAGAGTATGATCTGAGCATCATTAGCATAATCGGCCTGATTCTCTCGTATGAGAGAAATATTGCTCATGTGACCCCGGCCTAAAGATGTAAATATCATGAAGTAGCATTAACTTCTCTATATTCAATTCAATGCCAAATCCTCACTGAGCTGAACATCTGAATAATCTGAGACAGACTGGTTTCTATGGAAGTACCGTTTGGCAACCCCATACGGCAGATGGTAGACAGCACATCCATAGCTAACAAACTGTCTTAGGCTGGTTTCACACTTGCGTAGAGCATAGCTGAGGAGGCCTGCGTAGTTCCTCCGTTAAACCTTGCCAACTGCTGCACCTCTTCCATTGAGCTCCGCCTACGTCGGCATGCGTCCTGTGTACCTATATTTAACATTGGGAATGCAGGCCATGATAATATATGTGGATGCCTCCGCATGCGTCATTTTGACAATGTGCCGACCGCAACAAAATGTAACTTTTTGCATTCGACGCAGCGTCAAAACGACGCTTCATGATTGGCTTCATGATGGAGCCAATCATTTAAACACACATTCCCACCTGCTGATTTTCCCTGTATCTCCACCCCCACTTATTTGATTGACAGCTCTGGCTTAATAGAGTCAGAGATGGGAGGAGATTGATGAAAACCAAGCAGGTGGGAAGGTGTATACAAATGATTGACCCCGCCGTGAAGCACTGAGCGCATGTACTTGGTTTGAACAGTCATTCTGTGCTGACAAAATCCCTTTAAAGAGTTATGCACAACATGGAAAAGTGTAGTGGATTTCTAGGAAAAGCTAGCAATTTGTGGTTTCAACTGTCTGGACTCCATCAATCCCAATCTGAAAGGAAAATGCTGTCCTTGCACAGTGATCCAGTTCTGGGAAACGTACAAGAAATTGCAGTACAGCTCCATGTAAGTGACTAGAGCCATGCTGGCTGCAGTTTCTTGTACAGCTGGGTAGTTAGATGTTCTGCTGACCACAGACAAACTGTGAAAGGTAGATCAGACTGTACGTCTGAATGTACGCCTCCAGTAGGCATATACGCCCGAAAATGAAGCACTGCAGAGCGCAAGTTCGATCTGTGGGCACCATTATAATCTATGGCCCCTTCGGCTCATACATCTGAATCCCGTTTTCAGGGTGTTCAGACATAAGCCTCGATGGGGTCACCCACTTGGTGCCGGAACGAAATGTACCAAAATGCACCATAAATGAAGTTGCTTCTGCAAAATATGCATGGATTTACGCAAATAATATTGAGATAAATGGGACATCCCTCAAACATTTTTGCTACAACAAAAGAAAATCTTTAATATACCCTATGAGGATGGATTTTCACATCAAAAAATTGTTGACATAAGCAATTGCAAGCTACCCTACCATTCTGGGTGACAAAGTTATTAGGCAAATGTCCTTTGTCCTGACATGATTCATCTGAGAATGCTGGTTTTTAGAAAACTGCAATTGTTGGACCTGATTGTCACCCAACTCTCATTTTTACAGCCCAAATCTAGACTGTTCCTGTGGTTACATAGTTTGCTATTAACTAATTGTTTCTTTCAGTCCAATAGACTTTGGATGCAGCTGTAGCACTCATGTTCATGATCAGTGGGGGTTGGCAGTGAGCACGCTAACGACCATATGCAGTTTTTTCTAAGCACCACTATATTGTGACTATGTTAAATCAGGACTCTTTAGAAATCTGCTTAGTCACCCATCATTCTGCAAGGGTACTGGTATTTTTGGATTTCTCCAACTATTAGAAGTTTTGATCAGAGGAGGTCCAATTGCTGAGGCATCCATGATTTGATAGAAGCATTTGGTTTGACACTGTCATGCTCTTTCGGTTCTGATCATCTTTAACACTGCTTAGCCAAAAAAATCAAAGCACTATTGTCCTTACAAATGGACCCTATACCACCTCATATATGAGTGGGCCAAAATCACAGACACAGCATTCAGCTCACAGCTGTCTGAGGTGAATGGTTACCTTATGTTCCAGCAATGAGTGGGAATAGTAGAACTACTGTAGCTCTGGACCCTTCATTAACCAAAACTTCTGATATGTCACTATAAGGGCTCGTGCACACAACTGTAAAAATCATCCCGTTATTCAATGAAGCAGTGTACATGCCCAATTTTTTCCTCAGACCGATTTGCAGCATGAATAATTTGCCTCCAATATTTGAATGACACTCGGCCATTCATGTTTATGCACTCGGAGATCAGAGTACGTTCCTGGGTCCTTCCTTCTTATGGAGAGAGTCAGGCTTTCCATCAATGTCTCTTTCTTGTGCCAGCGGACCCAGGTCACTGAGGTCGGCTGCAGCACTTCCTTCATCCATCCCACTCAGGGGATCTTCACTCCTCCTCTGACTCTGTCAGACTGACAAAATCCTAAACTCTTCCCTTCCCAGCATGCTTCGTGTTCCAAGCAGGGAGCCACCAAAGGGTGCTTTGCTACACTACTATGTTGTGTGGGATGCAGGTGTTGGAGCGTGGTCATGTGTCTCCACCTTACCTGAATGGTGGGGTACCACACCTCAGGAGGAGGTGCAGTACGTCTGTGGCAGCTGAACCCTCAGGGGCGCCACATACCCCCCCATTAAACACAGCACATCCATGGGCTGCAGGTGAAACCAAGTCAGACAAACAAAGGAACATACAAAAATTTTTGAATGCTGATAAACAATTCTTATCTAAACTTCCCAATGTGGGAGGCACTGACTCTTAAACGTTGCAAACAATTTAACTATCTATGTCGAAATATAGTGCCTAATCAAAGTGCTATTGCCAGTAAACTCACTACCAGTTCAAGTATTATCATTAACACATTTTCTATTACTTCTAGACTTCTAAACCCTAGGTGACAACCGCTGATGCCGGGTTCATCACCTGCATTTTCAATCTTCATTCAAATTTTTCATCTTTATTCAAATCCATCATCTCTTTATTAAAACATTCCTAATTGTTATTACTATCAAGTAAATTCTATATAAAAACTGTTCTATAACTATTAATACTTTCATAAGGCACATTATAAAATACTTCACATCAAAACTTCAATAATTCTTGTAAGTGCTGGACACCGCTCCCAGCCGGGATTTCTTGCAGTGTCCTTAGGTTGGAGCAATGCCCCAGGTGAGGTAGTCCTTATCCATGAAAGACTTACGTAAACCAAGAAAGGGCACCTAAAGAGGTGCAACTATGTACAGGTCAGTTCTGGATCATTCATTGTCCATGATCTCACAGTTCAAGTATAAAAGGCTGCCAAGGAAACTGGGCAAACTAGAACAACATGATGAACAAAAACCAAAAAAAATGAAAAATGAAAAAGGCATAACAGTGCCTATACCCTCCTGGGTAACAGTTAGTTAGTTATTATTAATGTTGGTTCCCCAGTTTCAGGTGGTACCACAGTTAGCAGTGTTGCTGCCTTGGTTTTTGGCCTAACATCTGGTGGCACCAATATCTGTGACTGTTGGTAAGGTGAAAGGCGAGGGTTCAAAATCTGCGGCAAAGGGAACCTGTGATGCATATTAATACTCGTCGGCTGTTCAAACCCATAAGATGCCGAATGGGACGTGCCAGCTCCAGCCTCACTCTTCTCAGTAGGGATTTCTTCCACTTCCCCATCGCAGTCAGCTTAGTGCCTCTAAATTGAGAGCATATCTCTTTCATTTGTCCCATGTGGAATTCGAGCCTGCCGGCCGCAGTGCGTGAAAACTGAAGGGGTAACCAATTGTCAGGGGTGGCGGTCATACCTGGAGCTTCCCGGCGGTGCACGATGTCCACTAGAGTTGCCTGTCCCAAGATCAGAGACGATGGTGGGGCAGATGGCGGCTCCGGGTTCCGCAGGGGTCTCCGGTGGGACCTGCGCAGCCGCGTCAGGTCCAGGCATGAGTTTAACTTCCTCCGCTTCAGCCTCCAGGGAACTCCTCATGACAGGCCGCGCTCTGCAGTGATTGCAGCGCGGAGATGGAGACAGGTGCCACTGCTGGTAGTGCAGCAGCCGTGGGTTCCACAGATGCTGCCTGGGGGACATCTTGTGCAGCAGCGACGGGTACCACGGGTGAAGGTACCGGCGAGACAGCAGCAGCGGCGGGTACCGATGGTGAGGGTACCGGTAATGGAGGTACCTATGGTTTTGGCCCCTCCCGGGCGTGCTGCCAGTTCATAATCCAGAGCGCCTCCTGTCTCAACCGCAGATGGTGGGTCAGCTGAGCAATCTCATCCTCCAGCTGCTGGCGGTTCATGGTGGTAGTCGGATCGGAGCCTTCAGCCGACACGCCAGGGAGGTTCAGCTCAACCTCCTTGCACTGTTCGAGCCTCCCTCCTTCTACCATCATGGCGTCCTGGCATTCTTCCTCCTTCTTGGGCTCTTTTCCCGACACCGGCTCTCGCTCCTCCTTCTGGGGGCGGCATCTTCTTTGTACTCCTCCATACCAGGCCAGTATCCAAACCCCTCGGGGGGGTGGGCCATGTTGCAGTTGCATAGAAGTTCAGGCAGGGGAGGCCCAGGACAGTTTGCGGTCTTTTCTTAGGACCACCCATGTTGTCACGCCCTTCTTCACGGCGCCGGCGGCCATTTTGAGAGTCCATTTTATAGTCTATTAATTTGGTTATTCTGCACATTTTCAGCAATGTTTAAGTCCAATAAAATTCAGGCACACAGAACCCGGTGGTACCGGGCTTTGTCATCCTGTTCGTGATGCCAAGTAATGGGTCACCCCATGCCAGACTGTGGGGTACTCGGTACCGGGCCGGTCTCTCAGAGGGGAATGTCACAGCAGCGGTGACCTGGTCCGTGGCCCTGGACGCCCAATGTAAAAGGGGGTTAAGTGAGGTTGGAATAAAGTTTATGAGTGAATGATTCGTGACGCCACCTGTGGTGTTTGGCAATGAAGATGTTAAGCCAACGCTGCAGACAGATCCTCTGGGACAGATGGTGTGGTGCAGCAGTGATGGTGTAGCCCTCCACAGGTAGGGCTGTAGTCCCAGGGCAGAGTAGATGAAGAAGATAGGTGTTAAGGGAGAGAGTGTAGTGTCCAGCACCGAGATGTAGCAGTGTTGAGTAGGTTGGTGCAGTAATAAGCGGAGGACACCAGGGCATGTAGTTCCAAAGCTTTACTCACAGTCTGTTGAGCATACAGGTGCCCGCCTCGGTTCCGTGTCCTCCAGGTCAGGGGCTCAGCCAACTTCCAGGCAAGATGAAGTACTCCCTTCCAACACTCTGCCAACATATGTGCCTTTTCTGAACGTCTCCCTTTTATGCCTATAGTGAAGTACTCTCAGTACTGAGTTACACTGGAGTTTCTCCTGTCAGATGTTCCTATGAACTCTACTTGTACGGCAGACAGCTGTAGCCTGCTTCGGGGACTCCTTGCTACCAAGTCCCGGCTCACTATCGTTGCTGTTGTGCCCCCAAGTCTTGTGTGGGAATAAAGTGGTGACAACTTCTATTCCTCCAGTGTCTGCTGCAGGACCATTAGTATCCATACAACCTCGGGGACCGGACCCGGCCTTGCGCTGTGAACTTGGGAAGGGTTCTGCTCTAACCCTAATCCTTAGTCCTCCTCTCCTTATGTTCCGTACTAATCCTTCCTTCTTATGGAGAGAGTCAGGCTTTCCATCAATGTCTCTTTCTTGTGCCAGCGGACCCAGGTCACAAAGGTCGACTGCAGCACTTCCTTCATCCATCCCACTCAGGGGATCTTCACTCCTCCTCTGACTCTGTCAGACTGACTAAATCGTATGTAATTTTAGATTAATTATCCAACGGCTCATATACAAAAAAAAATTAATCCTTAAAAGATACTTTTTTAATCAATCATTTAAAAGATTTTTTGAAAAGACTTCAGCAAACAGACAAAAAAGATTTTTGTTGCTGATTTTTCCAAATCCAGCCACAAAAATGGAGATTAATTCCAATGTCAGGTAGAGGATCACAAATCTGTTTATCCCTATAGGGCCCTATATCTCAATCCCACCTGATAGCGGTAGGATTGAGAAAGTGGTGGTTTGGTGGTTTGTGGCACGGGGTTATTTTTTGTGAAATTGTTATACCCGGCCATCTGTTGTTCTCCAGTTTGATGTCTTTTAGATAAGAGTCAGTCAACAGGGTGAGTAGGGAGAGCCACTGAGGAGCTGGGGCGCCATTTGCGTATCAAGAGGGTGCCAACCTCTGCTGTCAGGTAGGATTGAGATATAGGGCCCTATAGGGATAAACAGATTTGTGATCCTCTACCTGACATTGGAATTAATCTCCATTTTTGTGGCTGGATTTGGAAAAATCAGCAAAAAAATCTTTTTTGCCTATTTGTTGAAGTCTTTTCAAAAAATCTTCTAAATGATTGATTAATAAAGTATCTTTTAAGGATTAATTTTTTTTTGTACATGAGACTGACTAAATCCTAAACTCTACCCGCCTCCCAGCATGCTTCGTGTTCCAAGCAGGGAGCCACCAAAGGGTGCTTTGCTACACTACTATGTTGTGTGGGATGCAGGTGTTGGAGCGTGGTCAGGTGTCTCCACCTTACCTGAATGGTGGGGTACCACACCTCAGGAGGAGGTGCAGTACCTCTTTGGCGACTGAACCCTCAGGGGCGCCACATTCCGACTTTCATGAACTGACAGAATGGAGAAAACGGAGATTTTTTTGCTATAATCCTCCTCTTCTGAGAGAATCGGATCACACTCTGATGAAACTTTGATTACACTCTGATCAGAGAGTGATTAGCCTCATCGGACCGATTTTCACAGTCATGTGACCCAAATCTAACATGCAAGAGGCTTGTAGAACAATAGTGACTCTTGAAAGGCACAATAACACCTTTAACCAAAAAAGAATGTAATTGCGGACACCACAAGCGCAATGACAATAATGCAGCGGAGTCTCAACCTCAGGCACAACATGCCCCATCTAACAAAAAAAGAATATGAGGGCACAACGGAGGAACAAAACATTGGTTTAAAATAAAATACACAACACTCTTTACAAACTAATCACTTTAAAAAAATGTAGAAAAAAGAAAATTTTTTAAAAAATCAGACAGATAATATCAGTCAGATCATTACTCCGATGTAAATATTTGTAAAGACGGGGCAAGATGTTGGCGCCTGTAATAAATATACAGTATATATATCTCAAAATGTAGATTGACACTCGCCATGTAGCATGATAATAATAGCTGTTTATCTTCTTTATTTTATTTGCGTGGTCGAGATACGTGCAAAAAGAACAATACAGCAATATACAGCAAGTGGTATGCATAGATTTATTTATAATCATATATAGATATATGGATGTTATGGGTTTGTTTCGCCTTTTTCTTTGATCACTTTAACACTCTCCATTATTCATCATTTTATGACCTTTATGCCACGTACTGTAACCACCAGACAAAATTAGGTTGTCTAAATAAAATTAAAATCACATGTAAATTACAGATGAATTGAAAAAAAAAACAAAACAGTTATAAAAGACAGCTCCGTAAATATTCTCTCCTTGCATCCTAAAACCCTAGTAACGTTATCTGAAAACTAAACATCTTCAGTGTTATGCCCACGGGCCGTCGTAAAAAAACGCGAGGAGCAATGTTGAGCACCTAGTGACCGACTAATGAGCAAAGCAAAGAAAATTGTTATTTGATCTGATCATTGCAGCATTTACATGGAGAAGTAATATTCTTACTGAGGGTCCGGTAACCTGAAGCATAGATACTTCTATTTGTTTTGTAAGAAAATGCCATCTTGTCACAATTGCCAAACAATATTTTTCCCGCCTTTGACAGTTTTCATTAACTTGTAAGTGTCAACATATGTCTTCCCCAGGGAGCCGAGTTTTCTGCTGATCTCCTGGTCGGAGTAGTATAAAGCATATGGACTGTAACTCACACTGAACAAACAATGGTCTCAGATCCATAACTAAAGCGTTGGAGGAGTTCCTTACTGTCTGCTCCCTGCCTGCCTGGGATCTGGGAGCATTACACGCTGCCGCTGTATTATGTCTACAAAATATTTAGCTATGGTTTAAATTTTTACATTCCCCATTAAATATTCAGTTTGTAAAATATGTCTCTCATTGAGAGTTATGTGTTCGGGGCCTAGAGGTATAAACAATTAATGGCACGTCTTCAAATATTTATGAGTGGGAGAGAGCGCATCTTCCTTCTAAGATGCAGCAATGGTTTGCTATTAGAAAATCCAGTTTAATTACTAAGTTTAATTTTAAAAAATAAAATCCCCACACTGGAAGTGTATAAGGTCTAATAAGATTTCCCATTAATTTAAACATATCGCTATTCCCACAACGAAGCAAATGCTTTCTTTCTCCCCTTTCATCCGTGCTTAAATATGTAAATAAAATGTCCAAAGTCATTCTTCAAAGAAGACAAAAGACATACTAAAGACAACCATAAAATTCCTCCCAATTCTCCATAACATTTGCCAGAGGGGGGTGGCATGCTGCATCCAAGCCTAGCAGCGGGGAGTCAGGCTACTCCAAGGAGAAGCTCATCTTAAATCCCACACGCAGGGAAGCCTTTCTGCCTGATCTGTAAAGCCCCCTCTTCTCTGTGAGGTACACAGGGCTTCCCCAATTGCCTGTTTCCCCAGTTCTTTTATTTAGTCTTGGAACGGGAACAATACACAAACACACACACACATATATATATATATAGTTTTAGGCTTGAGCTGTATGATGTTATCTGTAAGAAACTAAAAAGAAAAAGACATAAAAGATAACACACAAAGCTTCTAAAGGTGCAGCGTATAATAGCAGCTGTTAATATCAATCACACACAGTAAGTAAAGGTTTCTAGAGGCTTCTGGAGATATATGAGATAAAACATTTGTCACGAAGAAGTCATTATGCCTGGATTTCCTATCAATAATACCACAAAATAACATACAGTAGTGATCCTCCTTTCCTGAAATGCAGGCTATAGCAAAGGTAGATAGCTTTTAGGTTTAAAGGGGTTGTCCAGGCTTATCAGGAAAGTCTGCTGTGCGAGGATGTGATATGCATACACCCAGCCACATTTCAACTAGACATGAGCGACCTCACTCAATTCAGTTGTATTGAGCTAGGCCACGCACGTGTCATGATCCAGGTTGGATTATGACAGATAAATGCACTAGTAACCTTTTATTTTCCTTAAGCTGTGTGCTTAAAGATAGTTTTGCCCCCGGTGGCCATTAGGGTCATTGCACTGTGGTGGTTTCAGTTCTAGTTTTGCCCCCGGTGGTCGTTAGGGTCATTGCACTCTTGTTACTTTAGTTTAGTGCATGTGATTATAAAAAAGGTGTAATTGCTCTGGCTCTGCTATAAAAGAGTGTCAGGTGTTGCAATCACTGTTGTTGATAGTGCTCATTTCCAACCAAGTCTGGTGGAGGAAGGAACTACAGAGAGAAGTTCCTTGCAGCTCAGGAGAGCTCTGGTGTAAAGTCTGGTGAAGGAAGGAATTACAGAGAGGTGTTCCTTGCAGCTCTGACAAAGCTTGGAGAAGTAGCAGCTATTCTTGAGGAAAGCTGCATTCTGGTGGTGGACTCTGTTGCTGGGAGCAAGAGCAACAGAGCAAAGCTAAGTGGTGTTATCCCTGTTTGTGACTTTCCTTTTGTGTGTTTCAGTGCAGTGGTTGGATTAGTTTCTGCACCGTCCATTTCACTAGAAAGGGCTAGGTGCGCGGCAAGCTAGAGTTCTTAGGTTCCAGCTTGGCAACAGGTGTGGAGCCTGTATAGGGACGGTTAGGAGTGTAGAGACTGGCTCAGGGGAGTGCGCGAGGTCTCCATGTCCCCGTTCCCTATCTCAGGGCCCTCCATTGTATCGGTTTCCCTGGTGTTTCCCCTTATTATTTAAATTCACCCTGCTGGAGGCGGTGTATCCAGTTTCACATGTAATTCTGAAATTTGCCTGCTGGAGGCGGTGTATCCGGCTGCACGTTATATTATTTAAATTCGCCCTACTGGAGGCGGTGTATCCAGGGTCAAGTGTGTGAGAGAAATTCGCCCTGCTGGAGGCGGTGTGTCCAGCCACACGTTGGCCATCACAGCACGTCTATTTGGAATGTGCCCGGAGGCATGCAAATCAAAAAATTGTGATCATATAGCCGCCCAATCTCACTGCCGGCAATTCAGAATCCTGAAGTAGCGCGCTGTGCGCACTGTGGGGATTTGCCTGTCTGCAGCCACATAAAATAACTGCAGACATTCGTACTGAACATGGACAACCCCTTTAATATCCTTATATCTCAACTGGAATAACATTGGACAGTTATGCAACATTCCAAAGTACTTTGTTTCCTACCCATCAAGGTGTTTTCACCAGAATACTGCACAAAACAATATGCGACTTGATTGGAGTAGCATTTCTGATGAAGTGCATGGAGGCACAAGCAAGTAATAATAAGCCACTAATTCTTTAACTGGTGTGGTCATCTTAATCCTGCATGCCCATCATTTAGATTGGCATACAAAACACCAGTTTTAATGAATCAGGCCCACTTTGTTTAAAAGGGGATTTTTTGAAATTTAAAAGATTATACACATATATATACACACACACACACACACACACACACATTTAGGCACATATATGTACAGCTCTGGCAAAAATTAAGAGACCACTTCCGAATGTTCAGTTTTTCTGATTTTTGTCTTTATAGGTACTGCATATTTTTGAGTTAAATGTAAATTGTTCTTTTAGTCTACAAACTTCTGACATGTCTCCGAATATCCAAGCAATAAATTTTGCATTTTTTTTCTGAAAAGGAGAAATGGTCAAAATTAAAAAAAAACACCAGTGCTTTCAAATAATGCAAAGAAAACAAGTTCATAATCATTTAGAAACAACAATACTAATGTTTTAACTCAGGAAGAGTTTATCAATATTTTGTGGAATAACCATGATTTTGAAAAACAGCTTTCATGTGTCTTGGCATGCTTGCCACCAGTCTTCTGGCACAAAAATTTTAGCAGTTCTTCTTTGTTTGATGGCTTGTGACTAGCCATCATCCTCTTGATTACATTCCAGAGGTTTACAATGGGGTTCGGGTCTGGAGAATGGGCAGCCCGTGACAGGGTTTTGATGTGGTGGTCTCCTAATTTTTGCCAGAGCTGTAAATATACTGCTCAAAAAAATAAAGGGAACACATCCTAATACATTGTGTTGGTTAAGTGTTCCCTTTATTTTTTTGAGCAGTATATATACTGTATAATTTTTTTCAAATAGTATCATATTTACTGTATGCATTTTTGGGGTGCGAATGATACTAAGTGGCAATACCAGACACAGCCTGTAGACAAGAATGGCTCTGTTTCTCTTTTAAAAAAAAAAAACTATTTTTGGTTAAATTCTCTACAAGAGAGTTTACTTTGTAAAGGCTTGGCAATCCATTGTAAAGTAAACTTATGCAGATCCGTCTTACCAGAACAAAAAAAATGGGACTAGGGCTTCCCAACTATTTAGCTCATAGAGGATTGCCTAGAGTGAATATAATTGTAGTAAGCTGTATGATAAGCTGGACATACACATGTCCATCCCACCAAGGCAAGGTGACCCTATTCGGGACGGTTCTACACTAAAATTAAAACCTTACCATTAGTCAGAAGTGACCTGTGTGAATAAGGGCAGACAAAGGACTGAGTCCCTTCCTTAAGCAGGACACTACAAAGCTCCCAAGGCTGAGGTGTTCAGAGTTTGAGACACAGTTATCAGCCAGTGTGTTTAAGGGCAATTATCAATTACAGTTATTATGTGCATGGAGTGCGTGGAGACAAATGAATAGAAAGGAACAGATTCTGAATAATGTTTAGAAAGGGAACAAGGAAGAGCTAGGTTAGTGAGTTGAGGTGATAGGCTTTTTTAAAGAGATGTGTTTTTAAAGCGCACTTAAAAACATTGGGCTACGTAACAATCGGATCGTTTAGGGTAGTGGATTCCAGATAACTGTCTTGGAGATGGAAGTGCGAGGGATATATGTCTACTGCCCATAATTCTGAGATAAAAACATCAGCTGCTTTCATAACTTTATAATGATGATAGTTCCAATAAAAAAAATTCTGCGTAAAATTCTTCAGGTTCAAAAAAATAACGGATGCCTTAAATTTTTTTACCAACAGGTCAAAAAGGGCCCTAATTTTATGGACTGCCCTGGAATTTCTGGATGGTTGACAACCTTGACCTGTAACTTTGGTGTCTAAGATCTTCTTTTAGGGACCGAGTTGTGATGGGGGATACAGTGTAACATAAAAGTTTGGGCATCCATGGTCAAAATTACTGATATTGTGAACAGTTAAGCAAGTTGAAGATGAAATGATCTCTAAAAGGCCTAAAGTAAGGCTGGTTTCACATTGGCGTTTCACAGACCTGCGTCGGTCTGCGTACGGCCATCGCTAAACTCCGCCCCCTGCCACGCCTCCTCCAGTTAGCTCCGCCTATGGGCTCATGACGCTGCATGCGACGTGCGTCCCCTATATTTAGCACTGGGGATGCAGGCCGTGCGCAGGTATGCGATTGCCGGCGCATGCATCCTTTTGACGGTGCACCGACCAGCACCAAACGCAACCTGTTGCATTTTTGTGAGCTCAGCGCACCGTCAAAAGGACGCATGTGCCATCAAATGCATACCTGCGCACGGCCTGCGTCCCCAGTGCTAAAGATAGGGGACGCAGGTCGCATGCAGCGTCATGTGCCCATAGGCGGAGCTATAAGGAGGAGGTGCGGCAGGGGGCGGAGCTGAGCGGCGGCCGTGCGCAGACCGACGAAAGTCTGTGAAACACCAATGTGAAACCAGCCTTAAAGAAGACACATTTCCTTTGTCTTTTCGGGAAAAAAATATATACTGGCATATATTGTCTTTTTTTACATTTTAAAAATTACATAAAGTCAAATGGGCCAATGCATATGTTTGGGCGCTCTTATAGATTTGTGTCCTAGTTACTTTGACTAATGTTTCAGACCTTAATTAGTCTGTTAGGGTTATGACTTGTTCATTATCATTGTTAGGAAGGTTCAGGTGATGCGAATTTCCCAGTTTTACAAACACTCAGTCACCTCTAATCTTTTTCCAAAAAACAGCAGCCATGGGTTCTTTTAAGAAGCTGCCTAGGACTCCTCAAATGAAAATGCTAGAGGCCCACCCACAAAGCAGGAGAAGGCAATAAGAAGATAGCAAAACGTTTTTAAGGTGCCCTTTCCTCAGTTCGAAATGTGATTAGAAAGTGTGCAGTTAACAAGAACAGTGGAGGTCAAGTTAAGGTCTGGAAGACCAAGCAAAATTTCAGTGAGAGCTGCTCGCAGGATTGCTAGAGAGGCAAGTCAGCACCCCTTCCCATTGCAAAAAACCTTCAGAAAGATTCAGCAGACTCTGAAGTTGTGGTACATTGTTCTACTGTTCAGAGACACCTGCACAAATATGGCCTTCATGGAAAAGTTGTCAGAAGAAAACCTCTCTTGCATACTTACCATAAAATTCATCATCATAAGTATGCAAATGAACCTCTAAACAAGTCTAATGCATTTGGTAAGTAAGTCCTGTGGCCAAATGAGTTTAAAATAGAACTCTTTGGCCACAATGATCAAAGGTATGTGTGGAGATAAAAGGGGAAAGAATTTCAGGAGAATCTTGCCAACCATAAAGCATGGTGGTGAGGGATCAATCATGCTTTGGCGTTGTGTTGCAGCCAATGGCACCGTGAACATTTCACGGGTAGAGGGAAGAATGGATTCAATGAAATTTCAACAAATTCTTGATGCAAACTTAACACCTTATGTAAAAAAGAAGTTGAAAAGAGGATGGCTTCCACAAGTGGATAATGATCCTAAACACAAATCAAACCCCACAATAGACTACCTCAAAAGGTGCAAGCTGTGGGTTTTACAGTGTGTGCAAAATGACCCAGGAATCTCAAAAAAAACTGGAAGAATTTTCCAAGGAAGAATGGATGAAATAAGAATTGAAAGATTCTTGTCTGGCTACAAAAAGTGTTTACAAGCTGTGATACTTTCAAAAGGGGTGCTACTAGGTACTAACTATGAAGAGTGCCCAAACTTTTGCCTCTGTAATTTTTAAAATGTAACAGATAAATCCTCTGGCAGGTAATGTAATGGGAGCAAAATGGAATGTGTACAACTTGAAAAATGTATTGCAGTAAGTTGACTAACAGCGTAGATATGGCTGAGAATTCTTCCTTTAATGTGTGCATTATCTTGAAGGGGCTATATAAGTGGGTATGTGTCCTCTGAATCAAAGTGACCTGTGTTAGATTGAGAGATAATTGAGATAATGATATGAGATTACTTTGACTACAAATAGGAGGCTTTGAACACTGATGACCCAGGGATGTGACTGATAAGTGTCTGGTCTGCTGTGTGGCCAGGGCAGGGTCTTCACTGCAATCTAGATAAACCTTGTCAGCATCTCCCCGGTTTCACATGCACAGAAGCTCAGTAGATTGGGGTCTGTGTGTCCACCCTTTGCATCATGTATGACTCTGGCTTTATCAGTAAAAAGGAACAGATTTCTTCCTTGAGGGAGTATCTGACGGAGCAAACCGTAGTAGACAAGCCTTTGTCCGTTGATCAGTCTGTACCCTACACTCCTGTATAATAATGTGGCTAGTTATTCAATGCGCTCAGTGGGGCTGAGAAACTGCAACTGCGAGCTTTCTATAGATGATACGTGATAGATGATGCCACCTTCAGAGACTTGGTCAGCAGGGCAATTAAACCACTATCCCAGAATGTGCCCTGCTGGGTCCAGTGCAACACTTCATTCTTTATGTATAGATTTCAGGAATGTCAATTTACAAAGAGCAATGGCCAAAAGAAATGAATACAGGCAACATTCGGATTTCATCTTTTTTTTTTCTTCAATTAGCAAGAGACTATTGCTGAATAAGTCCCATAAATAATCAATCATTATATGCCCTTGTGATAAGTAAATGTAGAGAAAGTATCTGTGATCATTCAGGGATGACAGCATAGGACGGCACATAGTAATGTAGACAGCGTTTACATTGATGAGGGGGTACAAATATACCGGTAAGAGGTTTTTATACACATGTTTTTACTTACAATTTCTTTTCCCTGGAAACCTTGCACGTGAAGCTACAATTTATACTCTATAGCACCCATAGTAAACATCAGACCTGGAGCCACAATTTATTCTCTATAGCACCCAGATTAAACCTCATACATGAAGCCACAATTTATTCTCTATAGCACCCATATTAATTATCACACATGAAGCCACAATTTATTCTCTATAGCACCCATATTAAACCTCATACATGAAGCCACAATTTATTCTCTATAGCACCCAGATTAAACCTCGCACATAAAGCCACAATTTATACCCTATAGCACCCATAGTAAACCTCATACCTGGAGCCACAATTTATTCTCTATAGCACCCAGATTAAACCTCATACATGAAGCCACAATTTATTCTCTATAGCACCCATAGTAAACATCAGACCTGGAGCCACAATTTATTCTCTATAGCACCCAGATTAAACCTCATACATGAAGACACAATTTATTCTCTATAGCACCCATATTAATTATCACACATGAAGCCACAATTTATTCTCTATAGCACCCATATTAAACCTCATACATGAAGCCACAATTTATTCTCTATAGCACCCAGATTAAACCTCGCACATAAAGCCACAATTTATACCCTATAGCACCCATAGTAAACCTCATACCTGGAGTCACAATTTATACCCTATAGCACCCATATTAAACCTCGTACATAGAGCCACAATTTATACTCTATAGCACCCATATTAAACCTCGTACATGAAGCCACAATTTATACTCTATAGCACCCATACATAACCTCATACCTGGAGCCACAATTTATACTCTATAGCACCCATACATAACCTCATACATGAATCCACAATTTATACTCTATAGCACCCATACATAACCTCATACATGAATCCACAATTTATACTCTATAGCACCCATATTAAGCCTCGTACATGGAGCCACAATTTGTACTCTATAGCACCCATATTAAACCTCGTACATAAAGCCACAATTTATACTCTATAGCACCCATACATAACCTCATACATGAATCCACAATTTATACTCTATAGCACCCATATTAATCCTCGTACATGGAGCCACAATTTGTACTCTATAGCACCCATACATAACCTCATACATGAATCCACAATTTATACTCTATAGCACCCATATTAAGCCTCGTACATGGAGCCACAATTTGTACTCTATAGCACCCATATTAAACCTCGTACATGAAGCCACAATTTATACTCTATAGCACCCATACATAACCTCATACATGAATCCACAATTTATACTCTATAGCACCCATATTAAACCTCGTACATGAAGCCATAATTTATACTCTATAGCACCCATACATAACCTCATACCTGGAGCCACAATTTATACCCTATAGCACCCATTTTTAACCTCACAGGTGAAGCCACAATTTATACTCTATAGCACCCATACATAACCTCATACATGAATCCACAATTTATACTCTATAGCACCCATATTAAGCCTCGTACATGGAGCCACAATTTATACTCTATAGCACCCATACATAACCTCATACCTGGAGCCACAATTTATACTCTATAGCACCCATACATAACCTCATACATGAATCCACAATTTATACTCTATAGCACCCATATTAAGCCTCGTACATGGAGCCACAATTTGTACTCTATAGCACCCATATTAAACCTCGTACATGAAGCCACAATTTATACTCTATAGCACCCATACATAACCTCATACATGAATCCACAATTTATACTCTATAGCACCCATATTAAACCTCGTACATGAAGCCACAATTTATACTCTATAGCACCCATACATAACCTCATACCTGGAGCCACAATTTATACTCTATAGCACCCATACATAACCTCATACATGAATCCACAATTTATACTCTATAGCACCCATACATAACCTCATACATGAATCCACAATTTATACTCTATAGCACCCATATTAAGCCTCGTACATGGAGCCACAATTTGTACTCTATAGCACCCATATTAAACCTCGTACATGAAGCCACAATTTATACTCTATAGCACCCATACATAACCTCATACATGAATCCACAATTTATACTCTATAGCACCCATATTAAGCCTCGTACATGGAGCCACAATTTGTACTCTATAGCACCCATACATAACCTCATACATGAATCCACAATTTATACTCTATAGCACCCATATTAAGCCTCGTACATGGAGCCACAATTTGTACTCTATAGCACCCATATTAAACCTCGTACATGAAGCCACAATTTATACTCTATAGCACCCATACATAACCTCATACCTGGAGCCACAATTTATACCCTATAGCACCCATTTTTAACCTCACAGGTGAAGCCACAATTTATACTCTATAGCACCCATACATAACCTCATACATGAATCCACAATTTATACTCTATAGCACTCATATTAAGCCTCGTACATGGAGCCACAATTTGTACTCTATAGCACCCATATTAAACCTCGCACATGGAGCCACAATTTATATTCTATAGTACCCACATTAATTATCGCACATGGAGCCACAATTTAAACTCTACAGCACCCATACATAACCTCATACATGAATCCACAATTTATACTCTATAGCACTCATATTAACCCCTTTACCCCCAAGGGTGGTTTGCACGTTCATGACCAGGCCAATTTTTACAATTCTTACCACTGTCCCTTAATGAGGTAATAACTGTGAAACGCTTTCATGGGTCCCACTAATTCTGACATTGTTTTCTCGTGACTTATTGTACTTCATGTTAGTGGTAATAATAATAATAATAATAATACATTTTATTTCTATAGCACCGACATATTCCGCAGCACGTTACATTTCAGAGTAGTGGTAAAATTTCAATCAAATAACACGTTTATTTGTGAAAAAAACGGATATTTGGCGAAAATTTAGAAAATTTCGCAATTTTACAACTTTGCATTTTCATTGCCTTAAATCACAGAAATATGGCACATAAAAAACTTAATAAGTAACATTTCACATATGTTTACTTTACATCAGCACAATTTTGGAACCAAAATTTTTTTTTGTTAGGAAGTTATAAGGGTTAAAAGTCTCATTTTTGCAACACCATTTTATTTTTACGGACCACATCACATTTGAAGTCACTTTGAGGGGTCTATATGATAGAAAATACCCAAAAGTGACACCATTCTAAAAACTGCACCCCTCAAGGTGCTCAAAACCACATTCAAGAAGTTTGTTAACCCTTCAGGTGCTTCACAGGAATTTTTTGAATGTTTAAAAAAAATCCCGTCCATGGGCATAGGGGCCCGGGTCCCATGAATGGGATAGTACGTCTCATGTCAGAAAGGGGTTAAACTGTGTGCATGGAGCCACAATTTATACTCTATAGCACCCATATTAAACCTCATACATGGAGCCACAATTTATACTCTGTAGCACCCATATTAAACTGTGTACATGGAGCCACAATTTATACCCTATAGCACCCATATTAAACCTCGCACATGATGCAACAATTTATACTCTATAGCACCCACATTAATTATCGCACATGAAGCCACAATTTAATCTCTATAGCACCCATATTAAACCTCGCACATGGAGCCACAATTTATACTCTATAGCACCCATATTAAACTGTGTATATGGAGCCACAATTTATGTTCTATAGCACCCATATTAAACCTTGTACATGGAGCCACAATTTATACTTTATAGCACCCACATTAATTATCGCACATGAAGCCACAATTTATACTCTATAGCACCCACATTAATTATCGCACATGAAGCCACAATTTAATCTCTATAGCACCCATATTAAACTGTGTATATGGAGCCACAATTTATGTTCTATAGCACCCATATTAAACCTCGTACATGGAGCCACAATTTATACTTTATAGCACCCACATTAATTATCCCACATGAAGCCACAATTTAATCTCTATAGCACCCATATTAAACCTCGCACATGGAGCCACAATTTATACTCTATAGCACCCATATTAAACTGTGTATATGGAGCCACAATTTATGTTCTATAGCACCCATATTAAACCTCGTACATGGAGCCACAATTTATACTTTATAGCACCCACATTAAACCTTGTACATGGAGCCACAATTTATACTTTATAGCACCCATACTGCAGGGGTGGAGGCCGACCTCTTGTGACAATATTAAGCAGGTATTTTCTGGGTATGTTCACTCTCATTATAGCTCCTTTTTGTCAGACTCCTGAATAGCACATTAGCAGAGTTCTATGATGCTTTGTACAAGTCTATTTTAACTGAATGGCAAAGCAGATATGCCACTCAGAACTGTAGAAAAGCTGGGTGATATACCAATATGGCCACTCCTGCAGATTCCATTGGGTCTGTCACTTGACTTTGCTGTAGTCCGGAGCTGCATATCTGCCTAGCCAAGCAGCTAAATGGAATCAGAAACACCCAGTATATTACTGAGAGGCAGTTGTAGAAAATGTTTAACAACTTGATGTAGTGCTAACTCCTGATATTTTGCCACGTATAAAAATCATGGTTCTCGGCAGAACATTGTCTTGTGTTATGGAATCTCTCATTTCTAGTGTAGTGTTTGATAACATACTCACCTACCTCCACCTTCTCTGTGATTCAGTGCTGATCTGGTCCACTATTGAACTGTATCATTGCTGTTCACTCTCCAGGTCACACTGCGCTCTGTGTGACCCAAAAGTGACTGTTAGGCCGGGGTCACACAAGAGAGAAATACGGACGAGTGAGAGGCGTAAAAACCTTGCATTACACACGGACAAATGATTCTCTATGGGGCAGCTCCCATCAGCCGTATATTTCTCGCGCGTATTTTACGGTCCGTGCCAATCGCAGCATGCTGCGATTGTCAGCGTACTACGCCCGTAGTACGCCTATGCAAGTCTATGGGGGCGCAAAAACAACACATTACACATGGACTACACGTGTGACTTGCGAGAAATACGCACCCGATGTCCTTTACAAAGCCGACAATTCAGTGCGATACAGTAAAATCACACTGACAGATTTAATAAAGAAACGAAAGAATAGCTATAGACACATAGAATACATAGATATACAGTATATATACAGGGGTTGGACAAAATAATGGAAACACCTGGAAACATCAACAAAAGCTAGTTTAATATGGTGTAGGTCCACCTTTTGCAGCGATTACAGCCTCAATTCTGGATTCATACAAGGTGTGAATTGTTTCCAAAGGAATTTTAGCCCATTCTTCAGTTAAAACACCCTCCAGTTCTTTGAGCGACGATGGCGGCGGAAATTGACGTCTAACTTGAATCTCTAAAATCGACCATAAATGCTCAATAATGTTGAGGTCTGGTGATTGTGGGGGCCAGATGAGATGCTCAACTTCATTACAATGTTCCTCATGCCATGCTTTAACAATTCTAGCTGTATGAATTGGTGCATTATCATCCTGAAAGATGGCGTTCCCCTCCAGGAACAGTACTTGAACCATAGGATGCACTTGGTCGCCCAAAATGCCTAAATAATCTCAGTTGTTAATTCTTCCATGAAGGGATATCATTGGCCCTGCGGATCTTCACGAAATAGCACCCCAGATCATCACAGAACCTCCGCCATGTTTTACGGTTGGAAGAAGGCAGTCTGGATGGAATGCTTCTTTCGGCTGTCTCCAAACATACACTCGGCCAGAGGTCGGAAATAACATAGTAACATAGTTTTGAAGGCTGAAGGAAGACCTTATTTCCATCTAGTTCAGCCTATTTTTAGTGCAGTTGTTCTGCATTGTTGATCCTGGGGAAGGCAAAAAACCCACATAGTAGAAGCCAATTTTCTCCATAGGGAAAAAAAATCCTTCCCCTAAGCTGGGTCAACCATCTACCTATAATATTCTGTTATTCGTAACCTTCTATACTGTTACTCACAAGAAAAGCATCCATTCCTTTCTTAAATTCATTCAGTGAGTTGGCCAGCACCACTTCCTCAGGAAGAGAATTCCAGAGCCTCACTGCTCTTACCATGAAGAACCCTCTTCTATGCTGGTGCAGAAATTGTCTTTCCTCCAAACGAAGAGAATGCCCCCTTGTTCTTGTCACAGTCCTTGGTACAAACAGTTCATTGGAGAGATCTCAGTATTGCCCTCTGTTATACTTGTACATATATATTAAGTCTTCCCTAAGTCTTCTCTTTTCTAGAGTAAATAGACGTAATTTTGATAACCTTTCTGGGTATTGTAGTGAACCAACTCCATTTATCATTTTAGTAGCCCGCCTTTGAACCCTTTCAAGTTCAGTAATGTCTTTCTTGAGCACCGGCGTCCAAAATTGCACACAATACTCCAAGTGTGGACTGACGAGTGATTTCAGCTGCCTGACACTGGGCACTCCAATTTAGCTTCTTGTTGACTAAGATGCCTAAGTCTTTTTCAATGTCTGATTTCCCCAGCAGTTTCCCATTTAGTAAGTAATTATAGCATCTGTTTCTCCTTCCCATGTGCATAACCTTACACTTATCTGTGTTAAACCTCATTTGTCATTTTTCAGCCCAATTCTCCAATTTACTCAAATCTGTCTGTAGTTGGGTAATAGGGTAAATGATGAATCGTCTGAGAATATCACATGTTTCCACTGCTCGAGGGACCAATTCTGGAGGTTTCTACACCACTCTAAATGCTTGGAAACATTTGTCATTGAGAGCAGTGGTTTTCTAATTGCAGCTCTTCCGTGGAATCCAGATTTGTGCAGCTCCCGACGAACAGTTTTTGTGGAAACTGGGTTCTGTTGGTGTTCATTGAGCTCAGCAGTGATTTTCGGAGACGTAGTCTTGCGATCCTCTCTCACAATTCGCTTTAGAGTCCGATGGTCTCTCTCAGTCAACTTTTGGCCAGACCTGTGCTTTGCTGCGGACGTTTTCCCTTCTCTTTCAAACGCAGTCATTACTTTGTAGACAGTACCTCTTGACACACCAAGCATTCAGGCACTTTCTGTTACACTAGTGCCTGCCATATGAGCACCAACAATTTTGCCTCTTTGAAAATCCGAGAGGTCTGCCATTGGTATCAGGTTCTCATCAAAGCTCTTACAATTCTGCAAAACAAACAGTTAATTTACATACACATATCACATAACACAAATAATCAACTACAAAACATTATCATATGTCATGGTTTGCATGTTTATAACATGTTCGAAGATTATGATGCCAAAACGTTAGGTGTTTCCATTATTTTGTCCAACCCCTGTATATACACATGTCATTGAGACACACATATATATATATATATATATATATATATATATACATATATACAGAATAGCCGCAAAATCAATTGCCGGCTTTTGTAAAATCATTCCCCAGCCCAACATGAAATGACACATGGTTTACATACAGTAAACCATTTCATTTCATGTTTTTTTTTATATGTCTTTCACTAGTAATTAGATGAGGGTTTGTGTGTAAAATTTGGGAGGTGTAGTTGTTAATTTAAGGGATTAATTAATTGTAAAAAAATTGCATGTGCTCCCGCGATAATTTGTCAACCAGAGAGGTAAAGCAGGTGAGTGAGGCCAAATTTTAATAGCCATGAGAGGGACCACTGTTTTTGCCTGCCCCCCCGGCTACAAAAATCTGCCCCCAGACACCCGAGAAATGGCGCATCTATAAGATGCGCCTTTTCTGGCACTTATCCTCTCTATTCCCATTGCCCTGTAGCGGTGGCGAATGGGTTAATAACAAAGAATTAATGTCACCATTCGATTGTAAGGTGACATTAAGCCGATTAATAATGGAGAGGTGTCAATAAGACACCGATCCATTATTAACCCCAGACTATGATCTGCAAAAAAACCCCATAAAAAATCACCAATATCCTTACCTCTCCACCGTTCAGTCATGTCCCACCTGTAATCCTTCAGAAGGGGTTAAATAGTTTAACTCCCGCTGATGTCACTAAGGCTGTGGGGAGTTCCCGGCTGACCTGAGGTGAACTAATGAGCGTGGGAAAAAAGTCAGAAACTTTCCCATGGTAATTAGTTCATCTCAGGGCAGCCAATTAATTCATTCTGCACTAGTTTACAGTGGGGCTGGTCGCATTAGCACCGGTCCTCATTGTAAACTATTTAACCCCTTGTGAAGGATTACAGCGTGGGACATGACTGAACGGCGGAGAGGTAAGGATATTGGTGATTTTTTATGGTTTTTTTGCAGATCATGGTTTATTTTTGGAATAGCAGAGTTATAAAGATTTGTCAAAATCTTGATGTCTTAATTTCATTAAAAGACTTTTTAATTAATGTCTGTGTGTGGGTTTTAACCCTTTCATAGTCTGGGGTTAATAATGGATCGGTGTCTTATTGACACCTCTCCATTATTAATCGGCTTAATGTCACCTTAGAATCAAATGGTGACATTAATCCTATGTTATTAAGCCATTCGCCACCACTACAGCGCAATGGGAATAGAGAGGATAAGTGCCAGAAAAGGTGCATCTTATAGATGCGCCATTTCTGGGGTGTCTGGTGGCAGATTTTTGTAGCCAGGGGGGGGCCAAAAACAATGGTCCCTCTCATGGCTATTAAAATCTGCCCTCACTCACCTGCTTTACCTCTCTGGTTGACAAATTACCACGGGAGTCCTCGCAATTTTTTACAATGAATTAACCCCTTAAATTAACACCTACACCTCCCAAATTTTACACACAAACCCTCAATTAACTACTAGTGAAAGACATAAAAAAACATGAAATGAAATGGTTTACTGTATGTAAACCATGTGTCATTTCATGTCGGGTTGGGGAATTATTTTACAGAAGCCGGCAAATGTTTCAGCGGCTATTCGGCTATGTAGAACTATATGAAATATAAATATAAGTATATATATATATATACGGTGTATATATATATATATATATATATATATACAGTCATATGTTAAAGTTTGGGCACCCCTATTAATGTTAACCTTTTTTCTTTATAACAATTTTGGTTTTTGCAACAGCTATTTCAGTTTCATATATCTAATAACTGATGCACTCAGTTATATTTCTGGATTCAAATGAGGTTTATTGTACTAACAGAAAATGTGCAATCTGCATTTTAACAAAATTTGACTGGTGCAAAAGTATGGGCACCTCAACATAAAAGTGACATTAATATTTCACAGATCCTCCTTTTGCAAAAATAACAGCCTCTGGTCGCTTCCTGTAGCTATTAATGAGTTCCTGGATCCTGGATGAAGGTATTTGTGACCATTCCTGTTTACAAAACAATTCCAGCTCAGTTAAATTTGATGGTCGCCGAGCACGGACAGCCCGCTTCAAATCATCCCACAGATGTTCAATGATATTCAGGTCTGGGGACTGGGATGGCCATTCCAGAACATTGCAATTGTTCCTCTGCATGAATGCCTGAGTAGATTTGGAGCGGTGTTTTGGATCATTGTCTTGCTGAAATAATCATCCCCTGCGTAACTTCAACTTCGTCACTGATTCTTGCACATTATTGTCAAGAATCTGCTGATACTGAGTTGAATCCATGCGACCCTCAACTTTAACAAGATTCCCGATGCCGGCATTGGCCACACAGCCCCAAAGCATGATGGAACCTCCACCAAATTTTACTGTGGGTAGCAAGTGTTTTTCTTGGAATGCTGTGTTTTTTAGCCTCCATGCATAATGCCTTTTTGTTTGACCAAGCAACTCAATCTTTGTTTCATCAGTCCACAGGACCTTCTTCCAAAATGTAACTGGCTTGTCCAAATGTGCTTTTGCATACCTCAGGCGACTCTGTTTGTGGCGTGCTTGCAGAAACGGCTTCTTTCGCATCACTCTCCCATACAGTTTCTCCTTGTGCAAAGTGCGCTGTATTGTTGACCGATGCACAGTGACACCATCTGCAGCAAGATGATGCTGCAGGTCTTTGGAGGTGGTCTGTGGATTGTCCTTGACTGCTCTCACCATTCTTCTTCTCTGCCTTTCTGATATTTTTCTTGGCCTGCCACTTCTGGGCTTAACAAGAACTGTACCTGTGTTCTTCCATTTCCTTACTATGTTCCTCACAGTGGAAACTGACAGGTTAAATCTCTGAGACAACTTTTTGTATCCTTCCCCTGAAAAGCTATGTTGAATAATCTTTGTTTTCAGATCATTTGAGAGTTGTTTTGAGGATCCCATGATGCCACTCTTCATAGGAGAATCAAATAGGAGAACTACTTGCAAGTGGCCACCTTAAATACCTTTTCTCATGATTTGATACACCTGGCTATGAAGTTCAAAGCTCAATGAGGTTACAAAACCAATTTAGTGCTTCAGGAAGTCAGTAAAAAGTAGTTAGGAGTGTTCAAATCAAGAAAATGATAAGGGTGCCCATACTTTTGCACCGGTCAAATTTTGCTTAAATGCAGATTGCACATTTTCTGTTAGTACAATAAACCTCATTTGAATCCAGAAATATAACTGAGTCCATCAGTTATTAGATATAAGAAACTGAAATAGCTGTTGCAAAAACCAAAATTGTTATAAAGAAAAAAGGTTAACATTAATAGGGGTGCCCAAACTTTAACATATGACTGTATATGTGTGTCTCTATGACATGTACTTATATATACAGTATATATACAGTATATATGCATTCTATGTGTCTATATCTATTCTTTCGTTTGTGTTTGAAAACCTGTCATAGGGCTCCATTATATGTCCATTTTGCAAGCCTGCGAGAAAATCTCGGCATATGGATGCCATACGGATTACATACGGATGCTAACATGCGCAAAATACGCGACCACACCTTGATTACGGATGACATACGGAGCAATATTTAGGGGACATTTCTCCGTATTACGCATGTAAAATATGGACCGCATTTTGTGTCAGTTAGTGTGACCCCGGCCTTACAATATAAAGTGCCAGAAAGATCCTTCCCATGCCTACGCTGTAAGGGCCTGCGCAAACGACCGTATTATGAGTTTGAGTGCTATGTGACAAAACATCAGGTCGCACTCGGACCAATGTTATTCTTTGAGGCTCTGCACACGTCTGAGATTTTCCTCGGACACAGTCTGTCCATGGAAAATATTGCTGCATGCTTAATATTCAGATCACGCTCAGCCATGCGAGTTAATGAGTCAGTGGAAATCATAGGACTGCACTCGGGTGATATCTGAGTGCAGTCTGATTTCCACTTACTGACACAATGGAGAACAGGGATAAATTTTGTTCTTTATCTTCTCCTCACATTATGCTCTGATTCTCTCCTCTGACACTCTGATCACATTGGCATAACCGCCCTGATTCTCGCGGATGAGAGAAACTATGCCATCTGCACAAGCCCTACAAGAAACTACCGGCTCACACATAGAGCATAGAGTTAGGCCGGAGTCACACTGGAGAGAAATACGGACGAGTGCTATGAGAGAGAAAATTGCATAACACTCGGAACAATGTTAATCTATGGGGCAGCTCCCATCATCCGTTTTTTTCTCGCCCGTGTTATACGTGCGGGTGCTATCGCAGCATGCTGTGATTTACATCGTATTATGCCCGAGACTCACCAATGCAAGTCTATGGGTGCGAGAAAAAAACGGATTACACACGGACCATGCGTGTGACTTGCGAGAAATACGCACCGGTGTCCTTTAGAAAAGCCGGCAATTCAGTGCACTATACTGTAAAATCACACTGACAGGTTAAAATATAATAGACAGAATACATGTATACACATTGAATTGGTATATATATATATATATATATATATATGTCATTGACACACATATATATATATATATATATATATTTAATAGATATATAGATAGCAGAATAGGTGATAATTCAATTGTCAGCATCTGTAAAATCATTACAGAACCCGACAGGATATGAGACATGGTTTACATACAGTAAACCATTGTATATCCGTTAGATTTATATATGTCCCTCACTAATAATGTTAGTAGTGTATGTGTGTAAAATTTTGGAGCTGTAGGTGTTAAATTAAAGGAATAATTCACAGAAAAAAATGGTGTGGGCTCCCGCGCAATTTTCTCCGCCAAAGAGGGAAAGCCAGTGACTGAGGGCAGATATTAATAACCTAGGAAGGGACCATGGTTATTGCCCCCCCCCGGATAAAAGAATCTGCCCCCAGCCACCCCAGAAATGGTGCATCTGTAAGATGCGCCAATTCTGGCACTTACCCTCTCTCTTCTCATTGCCCTGTAGCGGGTGGCATATGGGGTGATAAGGAGTTAATGTCATCTTGCTATTGTAAGGTGACATTAAGCTAGGTTAATAATGGAGAGGTGTCAATAAGATACCTATCCATTATTAATCCACTAGTCTGAAAGGGTTAAAAACACACACACACGCGAAAAAAGACTTTTAATGAAATAACAAAATAAAAAATCAACAATATCCCATACCTATCTGCCGTACAGTCAAGTTCCACGCTGCTATCCATGTCAAGGGGTTAAATAGTGCAGCCTCAGTGACTACCGCTGATGTCACTTAAGCTGTGCAGACTCCCCACCTGACCTGAGGTGAACTGACAGTATGGGAAAATGTTCAGAAACTTTCCCATGCTAATGAGTTCATCTCCGGTCAGGCGGGGAGGCTGAGCAGGCAGCTTTTCATTCATTCCTCCGTGGTTTACAGCTGGACCAGTCGCATTAGCACAGCTCCCGATTGTAAACTTTTTAACCCATTGAGATGGATTGCAGCATGGGACTTGACTGTACGACGGACAGGTATGGGATATTGTTGCTTTTTTTATTTTGGATTTTTTACAGGAGAACAAGGGCTTTGATTGGATTGGAAGTTAAATAAAGATGGTAAAAATGTGTTTATTTCATTAAAAGTCTTTATTCTTAATGTGTGTGGTTTATTTAACCCTTTCAGACCAGTGGATTAATAATGGAGAGGTATCTTATTGACACCTCTCCATTATTAACCAGGCTTAATGTCACCTTACAATAGCAAGGTGACATTAACCCCTTATTACCCCATATGCCACCCCCTATAGGGCCATGAGAAGAGAGAGGGTAAGAGCCAGAATAGGCGCAACTTACAGATGCGCCTTTTCTGGGGTGGCTGGGGGCAGATTTTTTTAGCCGGAGAGGGGGGCAAAAACAATTGTTCCTCTCTAGGCTATTAATTTCTGCCCTCAGTCACTGGCTTTCCATCTCTGGCGGAGAAAATTGTGCAGGGAGTCCACACCAGTTTTTTCAGTGAATTAATCCTTTAGTTTAACACCTACAGCTCCAAAATTTTACACACACACTACTAACATTAGTGAAGGACATATAAAAATCTAACGGATATGCAATGGTTTACTGTATGTAAACCATGTCTCATATCCTGTCGGGTTCTGTAATGATTTTACAGATGCCGACAATTGAATTATTGGCTATTCTGCTATCTAGCTCTGTATGAAATATAAATATATATATATATATATATATATATATATACTGTATATATATACAATATATGTGTCTCTCTGACATATACAGTGGGGAAAAAAAGTATTTAGTCAGTCAGCAATAGTGCAAGTTCCACCACTTAAAAAGATGAGAGGCGTCTGTAATTTACATCATAGGTAGACCTCAACTATGGGAGACAAACTGAGAAAAAAAAATCCAGAAAAATCACATTGTCTGTTTTTTTTTCATTTTATTTGCATATTATGGTGGAAAATAAGTATTTGGTCAGAAACAAAATTTCATCTCAATACTTTGTGATATATCCTTTGTTGGCAATGACAGAGGTCAAACGTTTTCTGTAAGTCTTCACAAGGTTGCCACACACTGCTGTTGGTATGTTGGTCCATTCCTCCATGCAGATCTCCTCTAGAGCAGTGATGTTTTTGGCTTTTCGCTTGGCAACACGGACTTTCAACTCCCTCCAAAGGTTTTCTATAGGGTTGAGATCTGGAGACTGGCTAGGCCACTCCAGGACCTTGAAATGCTTCTTACGAAGCCACTCCTTCGTTGCCCTGGCGGTGTGCTTTGGATCATTGTCATGTTGAAAGACCCAGCCACGTTTCATCTTCAATGCCCTTGCTGATGGAAGGAAGTTTGCACTCAAAATCTCATGATACATGGCCCCATTCATTCTTTCATGTACCCGGATCAGTCGTCCTGGCCCCTTTGCAGAGAAACAGCCCCAAAGCATGATGTTTCCACCACCATGCTTTACAGTAGGTATGGTGTTTGATGGATGCAACTCAGTATTCTTTTTCCTCCAAACACGACAAGTTGTGTTTCTACCAAACAGTTCCAGTTTGGTTTCATCAGACCATAGGACATTCTCCCAAAACTCCTCTATATCATCCAAATGCTCTC
The DNA here is from genome assembly GCF_039654945.1 of Dendrobates tinctorius. Lineage (NCBI taxonomy): Eukaryota > Metazoa > Chordata > Amphibia > Anura > Dendrobatidae > Dendrobates > Dendrobates tinctorius. The sequence continues at coordinate 9,118,481 of NW_027361910.1, read as the reverse complement.
TAGCAAACTTCAGACGGGCCCGGACATGTACAGGATTAAGCAGTGGGACATGTCTGGCACTGCAGGATCTGAGTCCATGGTGGCGTAGTGTGTTACTTATGGTAGGCCTTGTTACATTGGTCCCAGCTCTCTGCAGTTCATTCACTAGGTCCCCCCGCGTGGTTCTGGGATTTTTGCTCACCGTTCTTGTGATCATTCTGACCCCACGGGGTGGGATTTTGCGTGGAGCACCAGATCGAGGGAGATTATCAGTGGTCTTGTATGTCTTCCATTTTCTAATTATTGCTCCCACAGTTGATTTCTTCACTCCAAGCTGGTTGGCTATTGCAGATTCAGTCTTCCCAGCCTGGTGCAGGGCTACAATTTTGTTTCTGGTGTCCTTTGACAGCTCTTTGGTCTTCACCATAGTGGAGTTTGGAGTCAGACTGTTTGAGGGTGTGCACAGGTGTCTTTTTATACTGATAACAAGTTTAAACAGGTGCCATTACTACAGGTAATGAGTGGAGGAAAGAGGAGACTCTTAAAGAAGAAGTTACAGGTCTGTGAGAGCCAGAAATCTTGATTGCTTGTTTCTGACCAAATACTTATTTTCCACCATAATATGCAAATAAAATGAAAAAAAAACAGACAATGTGATTTTCTGGATTTTTTTTTCTCAGTTTGTCTCCCATAGTTAAGGTCTACCTATGATGTAAATTACAGACGCCTCTCATCTTTTTAAGTGGTGGAACTTGCACTATTGCTGACTGACTAAATACTTTTTTTCCCCACTGTATATATAGACTGTATATATGTTTTCACAAATATTTGAGGCCATGGATCAATTACATGTCCATTTTGCAAGTCGTACACCATACGGATGCCATACGGATGTCACACGGATGCTTAGATGTGAGAAAATCGCATCCTCGCCTTGCACACGGATGACATACGGATCACTGTTCAGGAAACATTTCTGAGATTCTCGCCAATGTAAAACAGAGCGTATTTTTATACGTTGTGTGTGGCTCCAGCCTTAGCCAGGTAATCTGAAAGGTGATGACATCACTTAGAAGAGGACCAGAATGGTGCTGCATATTGGAGAAGGAGGCGGTAGGTGAATATGTTAATACACTGACAGTACACCACATACACAGGGGGCATTTATGCACACTTTATCCAAGTACAGTTTATCAAAGTACTGGCAGTTATAACATGGATGAATGTGACACGCATCTCTATTCTCTTCATACAGGTAACCAGCTTTTCCAATCTCTGCTCTGAATCCACTCCTGTGTCTCCATTCAATGTCAGCAAGCAGTTAATCCTGAATGCTATCTCTGTGTTTTCAACTCTGCAAGCTTCTATATGGTAACCAGCTTTTCCAATCTCTGCTCTGAATCCACTCCTGTGTCTCCATTCAATGTCAGCAAGCAGTTAATCCTGAATGCTATCTCTGTGTTTTCAACTCTGCAAGCTTCTATATGGTAACCAGCTTTTCCAATCTCTGCTCTGAATCCACTCCTGTGTCTCCATTCAATGTCAGCAAGCAGTTAATCCTGAATGCTATCTCTGTGTTTTCAACTCTGCAAGCTTCTATATGGTATATAGTTTTTTTTCAACTTACTCTGCTTGTCCCCTTATGTTGTGAGGTCAAGAAACTTTTCAAAGTGCTTTATGATCCATGTAGTGCTGGACATGTGTTTATTTGACCACAACATTTTATTGGGTCCTGGTGTCTCAATTTAGTGTGATTGATTAACGAGAAGAGAGAGAGCCCAAAAAAAAAAAAAAAAAAGTTCTAAGTCTTATCCTCCTATATATTCAGACATAGCTTGGGGATAGCATTTATGCAGGGGGCATTTATGCACACTTTATCCAAGTACAGTTTATCAAAGTACTGGCAGTTATAACATGGAAGTTAGACAGGGCAGGAGACAGGTAAGACATTTATATACATCTACTCCCTGTACATTTGGAGTACAACAAATATATACCATATGCATTTGTGTAATTTTAATCCTGGCCGCCGCATTCACACACATCCACCGCCCTGGCATTAACTCTCTACACTCCATCCACATTGGCCCCTCGCTTCTTTCCTCTCCTATGTATAGCACTCATGCTCTTTTCACGTTGTTAAACTGCACAGACCCAGTCAGTCCCACCATTCAACATCAGAGACTCTCTCACAAATCACTTAACCATCTGCTCACTCTTTCTATCCTCCTTCTCCTAGTCGCAGGAGACATTGCTCCCAACCCTGGTCCCCCATGTTATAGAAAGTCAAACCTCCCGACTGCTACACTCAGAAACCCCTCTAATCTTATTAATATTCCCTGCATGCCATCTGTCTCTCTTAATTGTGCACTTTGGAATTCTCGCTCAGTGTGTAACAAACTCTCCTTCATTCATGACTTTTTCCTTTCTAATTCTCTTAACCTCCTGGCTCTTACTGAAACCTGGATCCAGCAGTCAGACACTACCGCTGCTGCTGCTCTTTCATACGGGGGGCTTCACTTCTCTCATACCCCAAGATCAGACAATAGAGCTGGTGGAGGCGTTGGTCTGCTCCTATCACCAAAATGTACCTTTCAGGTTATCCCTCAAGTACCCTCACTTGTCTTCCCTTCTTTTGAGGTCCATGCCGTCAGACTCTACACCCCCTTCTCCATGCGAGTGGCGGTGGTGTATCGTCCTCCCGGCCCCTCCCATCAGTTCCTGGATCATTTTGCCACTTGGCTTCCACATTTTCTCTCCTGTGACATCCCTACCCTCATCATGGGTGATTTCAACATCCCCATTGCTCTTCCCCTCTCACCATCTGCTACTCACCTTTTATCTCTAACCTCCTCATTTGGCCTTTCGCAGCTTACTAATTCTCCAACGCATGAAGACGGAAACTCCCTCGACTTGGTCTTCTCTCGGCTTTGTGCAGTGGATGATTTTGCAAACTCCCCTCTCCCGCTCTCTGACCACAATCTTCTTTCATTCTCTATCAAGAACTGCCAGGCTGCTCAGGTCACCCCCACTGTCCATACTTATAGAAACATACAGGCCATTAACACCCAGAAACTTATGAAGAACTTGCAGTCTTCATTGGCCCCTATCTCCTCCCTCTCCTGTCCTGATTCTGCATTGAAGCATTACAATGAAACACTTCAAAGTGCCCTGGATGAATTTGCACCCCCTATAAATAGAACACCACAACGCAGACGGCGACAACCCTGGCACACGGTGCAAACACGTTTCCTGCAGCGGTGCTCCAGGTGCGCCGAACGTCTGTGGAGAAAATCCAATCTACCCGAAGATTTCATCCATTTTAAGTTTATGCTTAGAACATACAACACTGCCCTTCACCTCTCCAAACAAACCTATTTCAACACCCTCATCACCTCACTGTCCAATAACCCGAAATGTCTCTTTGACACTTTTCATTCTCTACTCAATCCAACAGTACAGGCCCCAACCACGGAGCTCCGAGCTGACGATCTGGCCAATTACTTCAAAGAAAAAATTGACCAGATCCGACAGGAAATTATCTCCCAATCACCTCATACCATGCACTGTCCTCCCTCCCCCACTGCATCTAACTCACTCTCTGATTTTGAACCAGTCACAGAAGAAGAAGTAAGCAGGCTCCTTGCATCTTCTCGCCCAACTACTTGCACCAGTGACCCATTTCCGTCACAGCTCCTTCAGTCCCTTTCCCCTGCTGTCACCCCTCACCTAACTAAAATATTTAACCTCTCTCTCTTCTGGTATTTTTCCCTTCTCATTTAAGCATGCCATCATACATCCACTACTTAAAAAACCATCCCTCGACCAAAACTGTGCCGCTAACTATAGACCTGTCTCTAATCTTCCCTTCATCTCTAAACTCCTGGAACGCCTGGTCCACTCCCGTCTTATCCGCTATCTCTCAGAAAACTCTCTTCTCGACCCTCTCCAATCCGGTTTCCGCTCTTTACACTCCACTGAAACTGCCCTCACTAAAGTCTCTAATGATCTGCTAACAGCTAAATCAAATGGTCACTACTCCATGCTAATTCTCTTGGATCTCTCTGCAGCATTCGACACTGTGGATCATCAGCTCCTCCTCACTATGCTCCGTTCAATTGGCCTCAAGGATACCGTTCTCTCCTGGTTCTCCTCCTATCTCTCCGACCGCTCCTTTACTGTATCTTTTGCCAGTTCCTCCTCCTCTCATCTTCCCCTTACTGTTGGGGTCCCCCAAGGATCGGTTCTAGGTCCCCTCCTCTTCTCCTTGTACACTGCCCCTATTGGTCAAACAATCAGTAGATTTGATTTCCAGTACCATCTCTATGCTGATGACACCCAATTATACGCTTCTTCTCCTGACATCACGCCAGCCTTTCTAGAAAACACCGGCGATTGTCTAAACGCTGTGTCTAATATCATGTCCTCACTATATCTGAAACTGAACCTGTCAAAGACTGAACTCCTGGTGTTTCCTCCCTCTACTAATGTACCTATACCCGACATTGCCATTTCTGTGTGTGGTTCCACTATTACTCCCCAGCAACAGGCCCGCTGTCTTGGGGTCATACTTGATTCCGAGCTTTCCTTTGCCCCCCACATTCGATCACTGGCTCGCTCTTGTCATCTGCACCTCAAAAACATTTCTAGAATTCGACCTTTTCTTACCTTTGACTCTGCAAAAACTCTTACTGTTTCTCTTATTCATTCTCGTCTCGACTATTGTAACTCTCTTCTAATCGGTCTCCCTCTTACCAAACTCTCCCCCCTCCAATCTGTCTTGAATGCTGCAGCCAGGATCATATTCCTCACCAATCGTTACACCGATGCCTCTACCTTGTGCCAGTCATTACACTGGCTACCCATCCACTCCAGAATTCAGTATAAACTTATTACCCTCACTCACAAAGCCCTCCATGGCTCAGCACCACCCTACATCTCCTCCCTTGTTTCAGTATACCACCCTACCCGCGCCCTCCGTTCTGCTGATGACCTGAGATTAGCATCCTCAATAGTCAGAACCTCCCACTCCCGTCTCCAAGACTTTACACGTGCCGCGCCAATTCTTTGGAATGCACTTCCCAGGTCAATACGATTAGTCCCCAATCCCCACAATTTTAAGCGTGTCCTGAAAACGCATTTATTCAGACTGGCCTACCACCCCAACACATTAACCTAATCTATCCCTGTGTGGCAGAGCCAAAAGTTTTACCATAACCAGGTTCCCCGCATCATGTTCCCACATGCTTTATGCCTCCATTAGCCCTCTGTGTCTGTACTGTTACACACTTAACATTATGACTGGTCCATACAATCAGGGCAACTGTTACCACCCACCTTTCGTGTCTCCCTCTTTCCTCATAGACTGTAAGTTTGCGAGCAGGGCCCTCATTCCTCTTGGTATCTGTTATGATCTATGTGATTATTGTTATGCTGTAATGTCTATTGTCTGTACAAATCCCCTCTGAAATGTAAAGTGCTGCGGAATATGTCGGCGTTATAAAAATAAAATTTATTATTATTATATACACGGGGTTAGTGAAAAAAAAGTTCATAGAACGGTTTCTTTCACAGCACATGTACTGCTGAGAACAATGACAGTCTATGCGCACAAAACAATCTATTACTGATCAGTATGTCTGCGCATCATAAGATCGGTCCACCATCTTAACAAGCTATTAAGCACGTAATAATCTGAAAATTTCCCAAAAAATTACAAAAATGCACATTCTGCATGTACTAAGGTTGCTGTGGCTATTCTCGGGTGCACTTCATGCCCAAAACTGGTGCAAAGTGTTTTAGACAAATTTATTAATGTTTTATAGCAAAAACAATGACTAGGTGTGTTCGCTTGAGGCATTGATCTTCCAGATCAAAAATGGGTATAATTAAGCGACGTCATATTTTGAGTCAAATTTATTATATCCGCACATTTTTTCTGACAGACCCACATAGAATGAATTTAGGCTGGTTTCACATTAGCGCTTTTTAAGCGCACGCACGGCCGGTGGTAGCTCCGCCCCCGAGCCGGCTCTCTGCCCGGCGTGCCCGCCCCTTGCTTGTAGCGCCGCCTCCTAGCGCACAGCGGCGCCTGCGATCGGCGCACCCTATCTTTAGCATAGGGTGCGCAGATCGTGCGCAGGCCGTGCGCTAGTTGCGCTTTGACCTGCGCTGCGCACTTTTGACGGTGCGCCGTGCGCGCCAAAATCAAACTTTTCGGATTTCGGCGTGCTCGGCGCACCGTCAAAAGTGCGCAGCGTAGGTCAAAGCGCAACTAGCGCACGGCCTGCGCACGATCTGCGCACCCTATGCTAAAGATAGGGTGCGCCGATCGCAGGCGCCGCTGTGCGCTAGGAGGCGGCGCTACAAGCAAGGGGCGGGCACGCCGGGCAGAGAGCCGGCTCGGGGGTGGAGCTACCCCCGGCCGTGCGTGCGCTTAAAAAGCGCTAATGTGAAACCACCCTTAGTGGCGTCTTACTTGTAACAACTCGTAACATTTCCCAGTTGGGAAAAAATTCTCTGACCTGCCGATCGGTGCCGATCTTGTGGGTCAGACTCATACGGATCAGCAAGTTATCGCTTATCCTGGGTCAGAAAACCCGATTAATCCCACTGCATGAAAAATCACATCTGTGCATGAACTCTTTTTTCCAAAACTGCTTAAAATATCAAGAAAAGACGTCCGAAACCAATGACTAAGGGGGTCATTTGGAAGCAATGAAGCTTTATAGCCCATGTAACCGGCAATAAACTGGAAGTCTTTGTTGGGTCCACCATTCCAAATAAAGAATAAAATAGGTTCAAAAGCCAAGTGTTGTGTTTCCTAATAAGCTGCTCCCCCTCACATCCTACCTGCACTTGAGAGCAGATGACTTTCTAGACACATGGAGAACTTCCCCAGGGAGGGAGTGGAGCAGGGAAAGTGTGGGAGTGCAGCACTGTCTGGGCAGGGGTCCTGCCTGAAGACCCATTGCTAAGTAGTCAACGTGTCAGCTTCACCTTTCTTATGCAAAGTAGATGTCGTACATGAGGCGGATCTCCAACAGGTTTTTATTTCATCCTGGGACACAGCCCCCAAAACAGCTGCTGGGGCTGCAGAAAGAAGAGTCAGGAGGAGGAGGAGGAGTGTCTGCAGGAGCAGGGAAGTTGAGCACATTCACTTGGTTGTGTGACACCAGAGAAGAAGAGGCAGAGGGACATGTGCGAGGAGGAGATCCTACCACTGCTGGGGGCACGCTGACCTCTGCCTGCAACTTCTGCAGAACCTCTTGGCTGTCACCTGCTATCCTAGGACTGGAGCTGGACATTCACCAGGAGGAGTTATGCAGCTCTGAGCACCGTATCATCCCAGCCTGTGACTAAACACTAAAGGATTTTCCTCTGTGAGCTGCAGGCATGGATAGCACAGCTCAGCTCTCACGATCTACTCTACTTCTGCTGCTTGGAATATGCCTCTGCTCAGGGATCAGCTCCATAGACACAGACCGGACTGGTGATGGCAAGTGTCAGGCTATAGAGATCCCTATGTGTAAGGACATTGGCTACAACATGACCAGGATGCCCAACCTGATGGGGCATGAGAACCAGAGAGAGGCAGCGATCCAGCTGCACGAGTTTGCCCCCCTGGTAGAGTACGGCTGTCACAGCCACCTGAAGTTCTTCTTGTGCTCTCTGTATGCTCCTATGTGCACCGAGCAGGTGTCCACCCCGATCCCAGCCTGTAGGGTCATGTGTGAGCAGGCAAGGCTCAAGTGCTCCCCGATCATGGAGCAATTTAATTTCAAGTGGCCAGACTCTCTGGATTGTAGCAAACTGCCTAACAAAAATGACCCAAACTACCTGTGTATGGAGGCCCCCAACAATGGATCTGATGAAGCCCCCAGAGGATCTAGCATGCTGCCTCCAATATTCAGGCCACAGAGACCCAACAATGGTGTTGACCCTCAGCCTAAGGATCTACCCAGCAGGACAACCTGTGAGAACTCAGGAAAGTTCCACCATGTGGAGAAGAGTGCTTCTTGTGCTCCCCTATGCACCTCTGGAGTAGATGTTTACTGGAGCAAGGATGACAAGAAGTTTGCCTTCATTTGGATTGCTATTTGGTCTCTTTTATGCTTCTTCTCCAGCGCTTTTACTGTACTAACCTTTCTAATAGATCCTCAGCGCTTCAAGTATCCCGAGAGGCCTATCATATTTTTATCCATGTGCTACTGTGTGTATTCTGTAGGCTACATCATCCGACTGTTTGCTGGAGCGGACAGTATAGCTTGTGATAGAGACAGTGGGCAACTTTATGTCATCCAGGAGGGTCTAGAGAGCACTGGCTGCACCATTGTGTTCCTCATTCTCTACTACTTTGGTATGGCCAGCTCCTTGTGGTGGGTGATTCTGACACTGACCTGGTTCCTGGCTGCAGGGAAAAAGTGGGGACATGAAGCTATTGAGGCCAACAGTAGCTATTTCCATTTGGCTGCCTGGGCTATCCCAGCTGTGAAGACCATCATGATTTTGGTAATGAGGAGAGTAGCTGGTGATGAGCTCACAGGGGTTTGTTATGTTGGCAGCATGGATGTCAATGCTTTGACTGGCTTTGTACTCATTCCCTTAGCTTGCTACCTCATCATTGGCACTTCTTTTATTCTCTCTGGCTTTGTGGCTCTTTTCCACATTAGGAGAGTCATGAAAACAGGAGGGGAAAACACTGACAAGCTTGAAAAACTCATGGTCAGGATTGGGGTCTTTTCTGTCCTTTACACAGTCCCCGCCACTTGTGTCATCGCTTGTTATTTCTACGAGCGACTTAACATGGACTACTGGAAAATACTAGCCACACAAGATAAGTGTAAGCCTAATAGTCAGACCAAAACCCTGGATTGTACAATGACAAACTCGATTCCAGCTGTAGAGATTTTTATGGTAAAAATATTTATGTTACTAGTTGTGGGCATAACCAGTGGCATGTGGATATGGACTTCTAAAACCTTACAGTCATGGCAGAATGTTTTCAGCAAAAGATTAAAGAAAAGGAGCAGGAGAAAACCTGCAAGTGTCATTACAAGTACCGGAATCTACAAAAAGACTCAGCAGCCACAAAAACTTCACCATGGAAAGTATGAATCAGCCTTACAACCCCCTACATGTGTATGAGAAGGGGCTTCCTGCCTAAATACACTACATACTAGCCACCCCAACTTGTTTTATTAATCACCACAATGCAGCAAGCCAAGGTAAATCTGTAAAGAAAATTGTGGTTCATGTACCCAGTGGAGAGATGACAGGTAGAGCAGGGACTCCATGGGATATCACTAATACCTATGGCCAGGGTTCTGTCTTAGTAATCCTGAGGGGTGTTAAATCTACTGGACTAGTGATCTCAGAGAAAACAAGTACCTATCTGGGAACTCTACTAATAGCTACTGAAATGCTTGAAAATATAAATTAATTATTATTTTTGTACAATTCAGATCTACTGGTTGAGTAGATGTTAGTCATTACTGAAAACGTTGACCTCTTTGCCCTTCTTGGCCCTCAAAGCCGAACTGTTCTTCTAAAGGCATAACCATAGTGTTTAGTTCTGTCACTGGGAAATAATGTGCAATATTTATTTTTTTTCTTTCCCACTACTTAAAAAAAAAAGAAGAAGAAACTGTGTATGTTTCTGCAAAGAGGGCAACAAAAGAGATTTCTTGACAAAAGAACTGAGGCCTCTGTCCCTTTAGTCCTACCCTGTGGCTTTTTAATGGAAATCAAGCCAAATGTTATACACGTTGGGACTGTTTGGTTAAAAAGGGAGATGGATCAATTCAAAGGGCTTATTGACTCTTTCTATTGTGAAACAAATTCTAGCTATGAATAGATCAAAAAGCACTAGATACCGCAAAGGGAAACTTTGTATGTTGTGTTGCTCTTTGCTAGGTGAAATATGCACCATCTTTTTGTTTTGTTATTTTTTTTTTTTGCTGTACATATATAAATATATATATATTTGTAACATACAATTATTTTTCATGCTTTACTATTTTATTAAAAAAATAAAATAATATTGTTCTTTAGCTTGAGATGTATTTTCAATTATACTTGTCAACGTCTGATATTTACTAATCTGATTCTTTTTTTTTAGGCTTCCTAGATTTCGTTGTGTATCTCAGGGGTTAATGACAATTTTGGAAATTACGATTTGGATACAATAGGCACCGTGCACTTTGAGGACAGTACCTTGATAACACATGACATGGATAGGCTTTTAAATACTTTATCTATTGTTATATTATAGCTGCTTTCAAAGTCTGCAGATCATAAACCTGAGATTTGGATGACTTTCCAAACTCTGAAGTCTCTTCAAAGGCTATCTCCAGTGTATTACAGGAAGATGAATAATCTGCTCTATGGTGTGGAACACAACAATTGGCTTTCAAAAGATACAGAGTTTCATTTAAATAGCTGAGTAAAAATAAAATCACCGGCAGCTCTGTGGTCAGCTTCTGTTTGAGCTCTGATCCACCATATTTTTTTTTTATCCTTTTTTTTTCATATTCCGCATCCAATCAAATTTTTCTCTGTCACCAAAGAAACTTAGAATTGCATGTTGAGCACGTATATTCGCCAACTAATGACAACGCCATATACAATATATCTCAGGTCATGTTCAAACGTTCAGTATTTGGTCAGTATTTTACATCAGTATTTGGAAGCCAAAACCAGGAGTGGGGGAAAAATACAGAAATGATGACTTGTTTCTATTCTACTTTTCCCCTGATTGTCCCACTCCTGGTTTTGGCTTTCAAATATTGATGTAAAATACTGACCGAATACTGAACGTGGCCTTAGAACTTGATAGACAGTGGAAAGAAGAACTTAATAACTCCATGGAGATTAGTTATTTATTATTCTTTGATTGTATAGCGCTATCATATTCCGCAGCGCTCTACGTCTCCCAGGTTGGACTTGCCAAGAGTAGCCAGCCTTGCTGACCTCGGAGTCCATGCAGAATATTAATACGTTATTATTCATTACAATGAACTGTGCCTGATCTAGATATGGAAATTACATTTTGTAGGGTTTTTTTATTCAGTAGTAATGCAGCACAAATTCTTATAAAACTTTTTAACTGCGATTTAGCAGACTATTAAGAACAGCGTTATGGCTGTCCTTGTAAAACTACTATTCTGCACCCAGAAACCAGGGCAAGGTGTGGGATGTCTGGGAGTGGCGCTGGAGCCATCAGACTTCACCGGCAGGTTGGCCTAAGGACGTGCTATGTAGATAATCTAACCTGTAGCACACTGCCCTATAATATACCAAAGTGCCTGGGGTCTAACTAGTACTGGCTTCCCTCCCCCATTGTTGTGTATTAAGTTAAAGAATGCTGTGAGTTTGTAAGATCACAAATGTTTTGTGTGCCGCTCTGGAACTTCCAACAGATAATCCTGTTATAGCTTATCCTGGTGGAGGCTATTTTCTGAGCTTCAAATGTTCAAAGACAAGTTTCTATATGAGGCCAGACCCTTAAATCTCGGATTCTTCTACCCAATTTATTAGATCCTCTGATACAGGTCTAGGAGGCTAGTAACTCTCCAGCTGTTTCAGGTCTATGAGTTGGTTCAGACATGTTGTAATTTGTAGTTCTTAGAGGTATTAGCTATAAAGTCCACACTAAATACAATATAGCCTGGCGGAAACCTCCCTGGCTCTTGTATATATGAGTACCTATGGATATGATGACCAAAGAACTTTAAATCCATGAGAATAATTCTGGGTATGTCATCTGCTTCCAAATCCACATTAAAGAGTATTCAAATAGTAGTTAAAGTGGATTTCAAAGCGGATCTTCTTCAAAATCCACAGCGTGAACTGAGAGTGTATTTACATAGATCAAATTTGTTGCCAAAATTTTGAAAATTGTCAAATTCAATTCATGTGCATCAGAAAGGGCCTAACTCACACGGAAAGAACAGATTTTCAGTCTGTCATGTGTGAACAGACCCTAAGTGATTGGAATACATCAGATACAGAGTGAACAAACCCGTTTTTAGTAGTTAATTAGTAGTTTGAAAAAGTAGTCAACACATCAAGACTGTACGTGCTCTACGCCAAATGAAACAATGCTCAAGGATTTGTATACTGATGCGATACATCAGAGGGATGTCCGCCATGTAACACTATGCATAGGGATAGGATATGATGAGAATCAAAAAAAGTGTCAGATAACAAATTGAACTCTGATAGAAGCACACCATCTGAGATTTTATTTTGTGAGGGTCTTTTATTTAAGAAACCAGCAAAGTTAAGACAAAAAAAACCCCAAAATTGCACATAATAAATAATAAAACTCTCTATAGAAACATTTTACCTTTTCAATTATTTCCATATAAAGTTACGATTTTTACACTTTTTTTTACACTTTTCACGACTTGGCACAGATAATTTTCTTATTGAGACATTTCTGCTTGTGTTTCTCAATAGCTAAAACAGAGCGTCTGATGGTGAAGGTCACGCTACATCAAGGCAGCAGAGACAAGTCTGAGAGTTTTTTTTATGGTCCGCACAATACAGTTGCCAGCTGGTTGGTTCTCAGGAGGTTTCACTGCAAAGCCAAAGAATTGGTAACATATTATGATGGCAGATCGCAGGGCGCTAACAGATAAATTACATTTTTACATGATAGATTGAGATAAGTTCACCACTTATACCTTTACCAGCAGTGTAATCTTCAATACAGAAGTCAGTTATTACTTTATCTATGAACTTTTAGAAGGAAAATATGATGTGGTTCTCTAATGCATTATTGGAATAATGTCCTGCATCATTAACCATTATATATAGAGGATCTCAGTCTGATATTAAGGCCTCATTCACACATCTGTGTTTAAATGTGTACATGAAAAATTGGCACCAGTGTCATCCAGGTTTTTGATCAGTGTGTCATCAGTGTATAGTCCCTGTGTCCATTCTTACTATCAGTACGATCCATGTCTTCTTTTTTACCACTAGCATATCGTCCATGTGTCCGTTTTTACCATCAGTGTCATCTGTGTCTCCGTTTTTAACATCAGTGTGACATCCGTGTGTCTGCTTTAACCATCAGTGTGTCATCTGTGTCTCCGTTTTTACCATCAGTGTGTCATCCGTGTCCGTTTTTACCATCAGTGTGTATCCATGTCTTTGCTTTTACCATCAATGTATCATCCATGTCTGTTTTTACCATCAGTGTCATCCGTGTCTCCGTTTTTACCATCAATGTATCATCTATGTGTACGTTTTTACCATCAATGTATCACCCGTATTTCCGTTTCTACCATCAGTGTGTCATCCATGTGTCCATTTCTGCCATCAGTATGTTATCCGTGTGTTTCTTTTTACCATCAGTGTGCTATCAGTGTCTCCATTTTTACCATCAATGTATGATCCGTGTGTCCGTTTTTTCCATCAGTGTGTCATCAGTGTCTTTGTTTTTACCATCAGTGTGTTATCCGTGTCTCCGTTTTTACCATCAGTGTGTCATCCGTGTGTCAGTTTTTACCATCAATGTATCATCCGTGCCTGTTTTTACCATCAGTGTGTCATCCGTGTGTCCGTTTTTACCATCAATGTATCATCCGTGTCTGTTTTTACCATCAGTGTGTCATCTGTGTGTCCATTTTTACCATCAGTGCATCATCCGTGTGTCCGTATTTACTATCAGTGTGTCATCCGTGTGTCCGTTTTTACCATCAGGGTGTCATCCGTGTGTCCATTTTTACCATCAGTGCGTCATCCGTGTGTCCGTTTTTACCATCAGGGTGTCATCCGTGTCTGTTTTTACCATCAGTGTGTCATCTGTGTGTCCATTTTTACCATCAGTGCGTCATCCGTGTGTCCGTTTTTACCATCAGGGTGTCATCCGTGTCTGTTTTTACCATCAGTGTGTCATCTGTGTGTCCATTTTTACCATCAGTGCGTCATCCGTGTGTCCGTTTTTACCATCAGTGTGTCATCCGTGTCTGTTTTTACCATCAGTGTGTCATCTGTGTGTCCATTTTTACCATCAGTGCATCATCCGTGTGTCCGTATTTACTATCAGTGTGTCATCCGTGTGTCCGTTTTTACCATCAGGGTGTCATCCGTGTGTCCATTTTTACCATCAGTATGTCATCAGTGTTCTTCACAGATAGATAAAGAAATAAATGACAATCTTCTTCTATTCTTTGCAATCTTAAATACAGACAGCACACGGACAGTACACTGATGCCATCTATGTGCTGTACGTGTTTTTCACAGACCCATAAACTTGAATTGGCCTTTGTCATATGTGATGCTGGAAAACCGGTCTCCATGAGGTTTTCACAGACACATGATGCGTGAATAAACACTGACATGTGACTAGCATTATAGGTTATGAATGGCACTTGTATCTGTGAAAAAAATGGATAGATCACGTACGTGCAACATTGACTTCTGAATGAGGCTTTATCGTATATCATAGGAAATATTTATCTGTGGTTTACATAGGACTGCAGATTATAGAAATTAAATTGATTTAAGCCCATCCTTGACAATCTGCTTCATGTGTACATCTAGACAGCCTGTGTTGCATTGGCGCTATCTATAGCATTAGCTTTTATTTCTCTGTCTGCCTAGCGCTACACAGGGGTGTAACTATACTAGGTGCAGGGATTGCAGTCGCACAGGGAGCACAGGGGCCCAAAAGGTCTTTTTGGCCCATATGAAAAGATCATTACTATTAAAAATTTATGACAATGAAGTGCCCTGTTGGAGACCTTGCATTGGTGGCCACTAGCGTCAAGTTATGCCACTAGCGCTATCCTTGTGGATATGTGACCCATATTTCATATATTTCAGAGTCTGTTCCCTCCAATTTATCACTGTGTGACTAAGCTCACAAGAGTGTATAAAAGTCATCCTAGTTTCGTTTAGAAAATCTGGGCAATTTTCATCTCAAATTTCATGCATATTGCAGCCGTTTTTCTATGACCTTTATTAAAATTTTCATGACAAAAATACAGTTTCCAGTGTTACCGTATGGTTACTAGACTACACGGTTCATCCACATGGCATCCCATTTTTTTGTGCACCCATATACTTGAATCAGTGGGCCTCATCTGAAACAGAAAAGAAGCTAGAGGATACTGCAACTTTTTCATGCGTATGTTTGGTCTGTGAAGAAAAACCCACATCTGAACAGCCCATTTGAATACCGGGCATGGCGTGTACTGTTAATGCGTGATTTTATACATTAACAGCACCACTCCGGTATGTTTTTATTTCAGCATTGGAGTGGTGCCACTAATCTAAGCCCCCTGAATCTAGTCTAATACTTGTACCAGTTGTCGTCTTCAGCTCTACCTGGGGCCACTCTAGTCCCAATCTGCCATCTTTTGACTGCAACTTCTGACTGACGGGAAGTCAGACAAGCTCTCAACGCCAGTCTAGGAGAACCTCGTTTTGGCCTTGTTATGGCTCTCATAGACTTACATTGAGCTGTTACTTCCAGATTGTCCAGTAAACAGTGGAGCCACAACCTGCAGAATAGGACTGGAGTGGCACTGATAAGGCGTCTGGTGAGTATAAGACTAGGGCAAGGAACTTAGAGTGAAAGCACCACTCCAGAGGTAAAATTAAACAAAAAATGCTGGAGTGGTGCTTTAACATTTCCTATTAATGTATGTTCACATGCACCAAATTTCTACCACAAAATCAGCTCCTTATACCTTATATAATCTTTGGATACCCCATAAATGGATAAGAGGGGAGACCCACATCTATTTCCAGAATCAGACTTGAGAGTTCTATAATTTGCCAATAAGTCCTGCTTAGAAATTTTCAGATCGCTTATACAAAACACAGCGAGTGACCCTTGTGCAGCCATTTTTTCGAGGTGGCATGTCAGAACCCCTTTGTTGAGATGCAGGTTCCAGAGCAGGAAATGTCCTGTGGATATGCAAGAGATGTGTGACATTAGAATACCCCTTTAATAGAGCTGTCTATCCAGCACATACCGTACATGGATTTCTACAAATAGCATTTAGGTGTCACAGAATTTTTACAGCCAATCTGCGCATGTGAATATACCCCAGGGGAGCTTTATTCTCATCCTACATAGATCCTGAAGATTTTTCACGTTCACTGTTCATCTCACTATGCGTGCTAAGTGAAACATAACATAAGTAATAAATGATCCATCTCCTTGTATTGTCGCCTGCAACGTTCCCATAACAAATGTCTCAAGAACAGATGTGATTTGCTTTTCCCTGGACTCTCCGAACACGGGAGATCAGAAGTGTGACTTGGAGTTTGGCAATACTCTTACAAGGACTTGTTGTGACATACATGTGCATCAGACATATGAGCAGATGTTTCTGCCCTTCTTTCTTCTGAATATAATATATGAAATAGACGCATGTCTCGGAAAATATGTGAAATGCTGAAGCTGCCTAATGCTTTCCAGCATTTAAGGCAGCATTTATTAGCACTGACAGCAGAGTGATAAATCACTCGTTGCTTTTAAATGGTGGGCATGTTGATTATCTGGTCTTGGTGCTTGCTTTGATCACAAGTGACAAGCTCGTCAGTTTTCTGGCACTTTGCCTCGGTTCCATTCTTCCCTCAGGGAAGATCAGCACCTGTTTGCATATGCAGGCTCCTTTACCTCTGTAGCCTGTGTGCAGTCCACCTTCTCTGCTGCTAGGAGGGAAAGGGGTTAAACAATGCTGCAGGCCTGAACTTTGTACCACATTTACTGACATGCTGAAGGAAAGTAATTCAGTCTATAGCATTTGCACAAACTGAGCATGCGCTTTGGATCAGAAAAACTCTTCAGGAGAACATATTGACCGTTCACCGTTCACATGTAATTCACAAAAAATACTTTATTAACTGATTATTTAATAATCCAAGTGACATTGTTGTGACACATAACAGATACATATCTGATCAGGGCCGGCTCCAGGTTTTTGAGTGCCCCGGGTGAAAGAGTCTCAGTGGGGCCCCCCTTTAACACATACCACGATTCATGCCATGTGGCATCCAAGGTGCCGGCCAAAAACAGACTTGTCTCCATGTGGATCACACGGACAACATGTGATCCACACAGACACACACTCTGTGGCAAAAAACGTTCATGTGAAGGAGGCTATTGATTAGTAGTGTACGTATGAAGGAAAGATGAGAAAGAACAGAGAGAGAAAGAAAGAAAGAACAGAGAGAGAACAGAAAGAGAGAAAGAAAGAAGAGAAAGAAAGAAGGGAAAGAAAGAACAGCGAAAGAAAGAACAGAGAGAAAGAAAGGAAGAACAGAGAGAGAAAGAAAGAACACAGACAAAGAAAGATTGGAGAGAGAGAAAGAAAGATATGAAAGAAAGAGAAAGAAAGAACACAGCGAAAGAAAGAACAGAGAAAGAAAGAAAGAAAGAAAGAGGGAAAGAAAGGAAGAAAGGAAGAAAGAAAGAAAGAAAGAGGGGAAGGAAAGAAAGAAAGAGGGGAAAGAAAGAAAGAAAGAAAGAAAGAGGGGAAAGAAAGAACAGAGAGAGAAAGAAAGATGGGAAAGAAAGAACAGAGAGAAAGAACAGTGAGAGAGAAAGAGAGAGAGAGAGAAAGAGAGGAAAGAAAGAACAGAGAGAGATAAAGAACAGAGCAATTGAAAGAACAGAGAGAAAGAGAAAGAGGGGAAAGAAAGAACAAAGTGGTAGAGAGAAAGAAAGAGGAGAAACAGAAAGAAAGAAAGAGGGGAAGAAAGAAAGAAAGAGGGGAAGGAAAGAAATAAAGAAAGAAAGAAAGAGGTGAAAGAAAGAAAGATGGGAAAGAAAGAAAGAGGGTAAGAAAGAACAGAGAGAGAGAAAGAAAGATGGGAAAGAAAGAACAGAGAAAAAGAACAGAGAGAGAAAGAAAGAACAGAGAGAGAGAAAGAGAGGAAAGAAAAAACAGAGAGAGAGAAAGAACAGAGCGAAAGAAAGAACAGAGAGAAAGAGAAAGAGGGGAAGAAAGAAAGAACAGAGTGGTAAAGAGAAAGAAAGAGGGGAAGGAACAGCGAGAGAAAGAAAGAGGGGAAAGAAAGAAAGAACAGAGAGAGAACAGAAAGAGAGAAAGAAAGAAGAGAAAGAAAGAAGGGAAAGAAAGAACAGAGAAAGAAAGAAAGAAAGAACAGAGAGAAAGAAAGGAAGAACAGAGAGAGAAAGAAAGAACACAGAGAAAGAAAGATTAGAGAGAGAGAAAGAAAGATATGAAAGAAAGAGAAAGAAAGAACACAGCGAAAGAAAGAACAGAGAAAGAAAGAAAGAAAGAGGGAAAGAAAGGAAGAAAAAAAGAAAGAAAGAAAGAGGGGAAGGAAAGAAAGAAAGAGGAGAAAGAAAGAAAGAAAGAGGGGAAAGAAAGAACAGAGAGAGAAAGAAAGATGGGAAAGACAGATGGGAAAGAAAGAACAGTGAGAGAGAAAGAAAGAGAGAGAGAGAAAGAGAGGAAAGAAAGAACAGAGAGAGATAAAGAACAGAGCGATTGAAAGAACAGAGAGAAAGAGAAAGAGGGGAAAGAAAGAACAAAGTGATAGAGAGAAAGAAAGAGGAGAA
Source organism: Dendrobates tinctorius (assembly GCF_039654945.1). Classification (NCBI taxonomy): domain Eukaryota; kingdom Metazoa; phylum Chordata; class Amphibia; order Anura; family Dendrobatidae; genus Dendrobates; species Dendrobates tinctorius. The sequence goes on along the minus strand of NW_027361910.1, from coordinate 9,099,946 downwards.
ACAGAAAGAAAGAAAGAAAGAGGGGAAGAAAGAAAGGAAGAAAGAAAGAAAGAAAGAAAGAGGGGAAGGAAAGAAAGGAAGAAAGAAAGAAAGAAAGAGGGGAAACAAAGAAAGAAAGAAAGAGGGGAAAGAAAGAGGGAAAAGAAAGAGGGGAAGAAAGAACAGAGAGAGAGAAAGAAAGATGGGAAAGAAAGAACAGAGAAAAAGAACAGAGAGAGAAAGAAAGAACAGAGAGAGAGAAAGAGAGGAAAGTAAGAACAGAGAGAGAGAAAGAACAGAGCGAAAGAAAGAACAGAGAGAAAGAGAAAGAGGGGAAAGAAAGAAAGAACAGAGTGGTAGTCACAGCAGAGCAGGAGCCGAGGGTCATTAGCATATCGCATCTGATGCTCTCACATTGGATGCCATACGCTAGTCTGACCCCGACCTTATACAGAGACTGATACCTGTTCTATGGATGGATGATATGGAGACATTTATCATGACTTCCTACATGGCATAATGGGAGTGCACTAGACTTTACAACTAAGGACACAGTCATTTTGTGCCCAAAGGGATCTCTCACCAAGACAACCCTTTCTAAAACAGCTGGTCACCACAGGTACTTCTCTAACCCTAGGCAATCAGCTGTTATTGCAGGGAAAGACACATGTAAATCTTACATGGTAGCTGAACGCCCACCGCATCAGAACAGATACCTATCTTGGCAAATAGAGTAGGGTCTCAAGTAAGGGACTCTCTTATGATGTCTGGTCCTGCATAATGACTGAGGTATTTTACTGGAGCTTCACATTAAATACATTGAGAAATATAGCTCATTGTTTAGATACCTATGAAAAGCTGCAGAATAGCACAGCTCTGGTCGATAAACTCTGGGACTGTTGGATTAATCACAATGGAGAAAGTAAATTGTCATTTTAGTTGTCCTGACTAGAGTTGAGCGACTTTGGTCTGATCGGGTTTCGTGAAACCCGAATGAAACAAAATTTGATTCGAATGAAACTGGTCCGACTAGGGCAAAAAAAAGTCGGAGTTTCATCCGAAACCCGACCCCAATGCAAGTCAATGGGAAATAAAAGTCAGCATTGAGCGGATGACATTCATCCACTCAATGCCGACTTTTATTCCCCATTGACTTGCATTGGGGTCGGGTTTCGGACGAAACTCCGACTTTTTTTGCCCTAGTCGGACCAGTTTCATCCGACTCAAATTTTGTTTCATTCGGGTTTCACGAAACCTGATCCAACCAAAGTCGCTCAACTCTAGTCCTGATATTTCAATCCCAAACATTAATCTGTTTCCTTTCAGTCAAGTAACTGAACTTTCTGACAATTTTATTTACAGCATACAGAATGTCTTAAAGACAGGGCAAGGCAGCAATGGAGGTTTTAGGGTATGTGCACACTTTGCGGATTCATGTGCAAATTTTTCCGCGCGGAATCTGCAGAATCCGCAGGTCAAAATGCCTTTGTTTTACTTGCAGATTTACTGCGGATTTCCAGAGGATTTTGTGCAGATTTCGCCTTTGCTTTTACACCTGTGGATTCCTATAATGGAATGGATGTAAAAACGCTGCGGATTCCGCACAAAGAATTGACATGCTGCGGAAAATAAACCGCTGCGTTTCCTCGCTGAATTTTCCGCAACATGTGCACAGCGGTTTTTATTTTCCATAGGCTAACATTGTACTGTACACCGCATGAGAATCTGCAGCGGATCCGCAGGGTCAAATCCGCTACAGATCCGCACAAGAATCCGCAACGTGTGCACACACCCTTAAAGGTAATGTGTCATCAGAAAATGACTTATAGTTTAAACCAGGTTTTTATGCTACAATTTTTTTTAATTTTCAATGTTTTTTTTCATATCACAATTAAAAAAAAAATAGTAACCTTGCAATTTTCACAGTGGCTACTGGAACTATTTTGGATTAATTCTTCCCATCTTTTCAGAAAGACTATTCATCAGTTTTCTTATCAACAGAGGCAGGATCACAGTTATAGGTCTACACACAGCTGATAACACAGGATCCACCATTCACAATAAGCAGTGTCACAGCTGACCTACTCCCCCTCCATTCGCAATGACCTTAGCACATGTTCATTAGTTGCTTCAATACATAGGGTCACAGTGTAACAATCATCTATCTTGATTTCCAGAAACAGTAAGGTGTTAGGGTACTGTCACACTTAGCGATGCACCAGCGATATGACGCGGTCAGGATCGCTGCTGCATCGCTAAGTGGTCGCTAGTGAGCTGCCAAACAGGCAGATCTCACCAGCGACATAGCAGCGGTCGGGGGTTGCTACTTACCTGTCAGACGCGGCGATCCTGACGTCCTCCCGCCCGCGTCCACGCGTCGCCACAGGAAGCCCAGCAGGAAGCGCCCGACGAGAAACAGTCCAGGACGTTCTCGCGCGATCAGCGATGAGCAGCGGGGAAGCCAGTCGGAGGTAAGTATCAGACATAGCGATATCGCTTGCAATATCGCTGCTACGTCACAAAATCTTGTGTGATTTTTCTTCTTTTTTAATTTTAATAAAGATTGTGACTGTGAAGAAAAGAAGATAGCATTGCCAATGTTTGTTTTTTTCAATACATTTAACACAAAAGCCTGATTTAAAGAATAGGTCATTTTCTGATGATACTTTCTCTTTAAATTTGTTCTTCTGATAATAAGTAACTGTTATTAATGCAAGTGCTAATCTGGCCTCTCCATCGGAAAGCAAGATGGCTACAAGGTAGCGGCTTCCTATAATAGAATATTAGCTCATATACTTCTAGGATTTGATCTTTCGCTGAGATCTTACTATTGCACTGGAGCTTTTCTGCTGCTGTATCCGTTTAGCAGATTTGTGGCTTTCATAAATTCAGGGGTGGAACATAAAATGGTTTAGCTTTTGTATTCTTCCCCATTTGATCGCTGTGAGCTTGGCTACAAAAAAAGAGAGTCAGCTTCGAAAATGTGTATGTGCCTGGGGGCCATCGTGTCTGATGGTGAAATCGGAGATTAAAAAGTCCATTTTACTATTTCCAATTCCAAATGTTTCAGTACATTCGGTTTGATTATACTAATCTCCACCGCTCCTGGTGAGTTCTAGTGACATTGAAACGTTTCATCTCTTACCACTGATGTGCGATTTCTGTCAGATAAACACTGGAAAAAACATGATTACGTTTGAGCCACAGTTACCAGCTCTCTCTGAACTTCAGGAAAACTCCTGAAAATTCAGGCAGATTCCAGGCCTCCTGCTTCCTCCTGGATGCAGCATGAAAGGGGGCAGCAGAAGAAGAGCCATGGTGACAAAGGAACGGAACCGTCACACTGAGAAGGAACTGGAAGCGCGCAGGCACAGACATCAAAGACGGGATATACAGCAAGGAGAAAATACCATCAAATCCAATTATGGCTGCAGCTATATTTCCTGGTCCACTCGCCCTGTAAACACCAGTGAATAAAGCATCAGACAGACTGCATTTATAAATAACAGCACCCGAAAATACGAGCAAAATTGCAAAATCTGTTGATTTATCTTTTATATATACATTATATATACAAAAACAAATAGATAGAAACAGATTAATAAGGATAGATAGATACATTTAGAGATACAGTTTGTCTCAAAAAGTGATTACACACCTCACATTTTTGTAAATATTTTATTATAACTTTTCATGGGACGACACTGAAGATCTGACACTTTGATACAATGTAGTCAGTGTACAACTTGTATAACATTGTACATTTGTTGTGCCGTCTAAATAACTCAACACACAGCCATTAATGGTCAAATTGTACCCAAACTGTCAATATTTTGTGTGGCCACTCTCTTGGTCATGGTGTTCACTAAAGCTTCACAGGTTGCCAATGGAATCCTCTTCTACTCCACCATGACAACGTGACAGAGCTGGTGGATGTTAGAGGCCTTGTGCTCCTCCAACTTCAGTTTGAGGATGCCCGACAGATGCACAATAGCACAATAGGGTTTAGGTTTTGAGACAAGCTTGGCCAGTCCAGCACCTTTACCCTCAGTTTCTTTAGCAAGGCAGTGGTGGTCTTGGAGGTGTGTTTGCGGTTGTTTTCATGTTGGAATACTGCCTTGCGGTCCACTTTCCAAAGGGTGGGTATCATTCTGTGCTTCAGCATATCACAGTACATGTTGGCATTCATGGTTCCCTGAATGAACTGTAGCTCCCCATAGCCTTCAGCATTCAAATTTAACACCCCTGCTCCCCATTCACACCTGAGGCCTTATAACACTAATAAGACACCTGACACCAGGGAGAGAAAATAGCTATTTGGGAACAATTTGGCCATTTTCATTTAGGGATGTACTCACTTGTTGCTAGCGGGTTAGAAATTAATAACTGCATGTTGAGTTATTTAGAGGGCATACCAAATAAACACTGTTATTCAAGCTGTACACTGACTGACTTTACATTGTGTCTGTACCTCTACATGGTTCCCCTCCTCTCAACATATGTTCTGGTGGCGCACCTATTGCACGTGTACGGACGCAGTCCTGCTCTCAAAGGGGCAGCGCGTACAAGGAAAAATGCCCCCAGCTAACAGCTGGGAGGCATTTAGTTAAAGCGGTCACCTGCAAGGTGTCTCCCAGCCACCTCCGAGTGTGACAGTTTGCTCAGGCCATGGATTTCACTGATCCCAAGATTCCTCAGGCCTCGGAATCTCCTGTAAGCGTGATCAGGTAGAAAAAATTCTTCTCATATTTAAGAATTGTAAATACTAACATGGATGCCCTGACCACGGCCACTTCTTCCGCTCCAGCTTACATTGCCACAGATATGGTTGAGTTTACTCTGCTTGCAACCTATACCACAGGAGCTAATCTTTGCTTATTGGCCTTTCTACAATTCAGCAGAGACCCTAAGCAGTGCCGTGGATTCTTGATACAGTGCACCCTGCACTATAGACTTTTGTCTCATCAGTTCCCAATTGATAGGGTTAAAATGGGATTCCTGAAGTTCCACCTTGTAGGAGAAGCCCTTGCATGAATTAAACCCTTGTGAGAGAGAGGATCCAGTGATCTTGGACCTATAGGTTTTCATGGTGGCTTTCCTAAAGGTCTTTGACGAACCTGGTTGTGCTTCATCCACTGTATTGTCCCTGCTCAAACTGCATCAGGGAAAACTGTCCGTCCACCAGTATGCTGTCCGGCACTGCACCTTTTCTTCTGAACTTGGTTGGAACAATGAAGCTTTCGTAGCCGCCTTCTGGGACAGATTATCCAGAAGGATCAATGACAAATTGACTGGACGTGACATCCCGGCCTCTCTAGAGGAATTAATTTCTTTGCAATCCAGATTGATGTCAGGTTTCAATAGCAGACCAAAGAGGTGATGTGTGAAGGGAAACTGTGGCGTCTGGCTCTGTCTTTCCAAAGACCGCTCTTTCCTAAAGGGCCTATCACACTAAGCGATATCGCTAGCAATATCACTATAACGTCACTGGTTTTTGTGACGTAGCAGTGATATTGCTAGCGATATCGCTATGTCTGATACTTACCTCCGATCGCTCCCCCGCTGGTTATCGCTGATCGCGCGAGAACGTCCTGGACCGTTTCTCGTCGTCAGCTTCCTGCTGTGACGACGAGCGACACATGGACGCGGGCGGGAGGACGTCAGGATCACCTCGTCTGACAGGTAAGTAGCGACCCCCGACCCCTGCGACGTCGCTGGTGAGATCTGCCTGTGTGGCAGCTCACTAGCGACCACTTAGCGATGCACCAGCGATCCTGACCGCGTCATATCGCTGGTCGGGATCGCTGGCACATCGCTAAGTGTGACAGTACCTTAAGCCTCCAGAAACAGCCGTCCTTGTGGAACTAATGCAGGTCAATCATGTTGGGCTGGCAGAGCGGCAACAAGAAAGTGGTCATGCCAAGGAAGTGTGCTTTGGTTGCGGTAGTGCGGAGCATTTTATTTGTGATTGTCCTAAGAGGTCTAAACTCCTAATCCTGAGGCCTCAGGGTGAAGCTTCGATAGGCGAGAGAAGAGACTCTTCATCACTGACTTTTAATGTTTCTGTGTACTGTGGAGATATCCAATTCAACGAAACAGCCTTTCTTGACTCCAGTTTGGCGGGAAATTTTGTACAACAGGCCATGGCGGGCCAGTATCAAAATCCAATTCAATACCTTCAGAATCCATTGAGAGTGTCATCCATTGACGGGAAGGAACTACACGAAGTCGTTCAAGTCGTCACTGAACCTGTTGAGCTCCAGATAGGAGCACTCCATTTGGAGAAAATTGCTTTTTATGTGCTGGCTGACATTTTTCACCCCGTTTTCTTAGGTCTTCCATGGCTGAGAATTCTTAGAATGAAAGTCCGGTGAGGTGCTTCGATGTGGAGAGTCATGTCACAAGGGGAGTCTGGTTCCTATTCTTCCAGCTAAGTCGCCAGTGTTGCCATCCTCTCCTGCAGCTGATGGTTGTAATGGTATGCTCCTGAAAACCTCCTGCCTTAAGGACATACAGTATCCTGGGTGAGATCAATGTGAAGATTGACCCTGAGAAAGTATCTTCTAGATTCAGGTGGTCGCAGGATGACAACGTGAAGGCGGAAGCATCTTCTGACTCTCCCCGACCTGGAGGAAGAGTCCCAATCCATTGTCGTTTCTTCCGAAGGGGACTGCTATTACTGCCAGAATAAAAGACACTCAGCAAATTAAGGTCCCTGTTTTGAAATCTGCTCCCAGGATGTCCAGCCGTTGAGAGTCATACCGGTCAAGAAGAAGGTTGGAGATGTAAACTTTCTTTTAATCCCATGGAAAGAATGTGGTACTGATGAGAGGTCACGGGGGTTCAGGAAGAAGAATATGGCTCCATCTTCCCTGCAAAGAGTCCTTGGAGGCTTGAAAAATAAGGCGTGAAAAGGAGGGTACTGTAGCGTCTGCCTGCATTGCTCCCCTCCCCCCACCATGCGAGGACACCGGATTACTCAATACCCCGGCCACAGCAGCATCCTTGTGAGCTTACTCCTGCCCTATACACACCGTACTGTGTTCCAGCAATGCACCTAGTGTGCGACGTGCATGCTACCCTGCTATGAAAGGGGCAGTGCACGCACATGGTAAAATTCCCCCAGCTAACACCTGGGAGGCATTTAGTTAATGTGGTCACATAGGAGGCATCTTGAATAAAAGGCACACCCCAATAAGAAGGTGCCTTAGTCTTAGTGGTGTTGTTGTGTGCAACTGCATATTGCCATGTCCCCAGTCCTTAGTGTGTTATAGTTATTCCATTATCCTGTGTTCCTGTTAGCCTAGTATAGTTTGTCTGAGAGGGCACCGTGAACATGAGAAAGTTTTCCAGCTCGCGCTGCCATCTGACAGGTCCTGCGAGTTCACAGCCAATGAACTCACTTCACCTTTCCGACGTCAGTGTGAGCGCCGCGCTCACGCCGACGTCACATAGGTGAAGTGAGTTCATTGGCCATGAACTCACAGGACCTGTCAGACGGCACCGCGAGCAGGAGAACTTTCTCATGCTTGCGGTGCCCTCACACGGTGCTTAGTGTCTGCCGGATGACAGGCTGTATGGACGCATCATGCATCCATGCAGCCTGCCATCTAGATGAAGCAGAGCTAGACCAAAAGTGTGACAAATGGATTAAAAGTATCTTTTCGTAAAGGAGAGGAATACTGTTGTTTGTTTTTCTACCTCTTTTGCAGATGACGAGGGCATCTGGGGAATAGGCAAGGTCATAGGTATGGTTTAATTAAGAATACTAAAGGAGTCTGTCTTTCAGTTAAAGGACTTAGTGTGTTATAGTTATTCCATTATCCTGTGTTCCTGTTAGCCTAGTATAGTTTGTCTGAGAGGGCACCGTGAACGTGAGAAAGTTTTCCAGCTCGCGCTGCCATCTGACAGGTCCTGCGAGTTCACAGCCAATGAACTCACTTCACCTTTCCGATGTCAGTGTGAGCGCCGCGCTCACGCCGACGTCACATAGGTGAAGTGAGTTCATTGGCCATGAACTCACAGGACCTGTCAGACGGCACCGCGAGCAGGAGAACTTTCTCATGCTCGCTGTGCCCTCACACGGTGCTTAGTGTCTGCCGGATGACAGGCTGTATGGACGCATCATGCATCCATGCAGCCTGCCATCTAGATGAAGCAGAGCTAGACCCAAAGTGGGACAAATGGATTAAAAGTATCTTTGCGTAAAGGAGAGGAATACTGTTGTTTGTTTTTTTACCTCTTTTGCAGATGACGAGGGCATCTGGGGAATAGGCAAGGTCATAGGTATGGTTTAATTAAGAATACTAAAGGAGTCTGTCTTTCAATTAAAGGACTTTTTTCTGGGTGACTGTTTTCTTACAATGTGACTATGAGGTTAGTAATGGGGGCGTCTTATTGACGCCTCTCCATTACTAACCTTGGGGCTTAATGTCAGCTGACAATACAAAGGTGACATCAAACTCCCCAACAATCACTCCACTTGCCACCACTACAGGGCAAGTGGGAAGAGCAATGCTAAGTGCCAGAATTGGATCTTAGAGATGCGCATTTTCTGGGGTGGCTGAGAGCTGATGGTTTTAGCCTGGGGGGGGGCAGTATCCATGGCCCCTTCTTAGGCTATTAATATCAGCCCGCAGGTGTCTGCATAGCCTTTGCATCATTTTTGGGGAGTCCCCCATTTTAATAGCAGTAAAGGCTAATTATACAGCTGTTAGCTGATAATAATAGCCTGGGAAGCCCCATGGGTATTTCCTCCTTCCTAGGCTATAAACATCGGCCCCCAGCCATTGGCTTTCCCTCTGCTGGTTACAAAAATTGCACAGAAGCTCATGCCATTTTAGTCCAAAAAATAAACTTTTGTTAATTAAATACATGTACAGTAAGGCCTCTTTCACACTTCAGTTTTTTGCATCAGTCAAGATCCGCCAAAAGGACGGATGGCGGATCCGTTTTAGTAGTGATGACAACGGATGGCACCCGTCCGTTTTTTTGACGGATCCGACAAATGCAGAATTTTAAAGGAATCGCAGCCTGGAAAAGGAGAGAGAGAGAAGAGAAGAGAAGAGAAGAAAGAAGAAAGAAGAAAGAAGAAAGAAATTTTTTTTTTTGTCCGGCACCCAGAAAGAATTTTGGGTTAAATGAGTGTCTGGAGGATCCGCCACAGAAAAAAACGTTGCAAGCTCCGTTTTGAAATCTTTGAGGATGGTGACGGACAGGAACATTTGGCGGATCCGCAAAAAACACGGATGCAACGGACGGCAATCCGTCACAATCCGCCAATAATGGAAGTCAATGGGGAAAAAAATGGATCCTCAAAAGAAAATTGCGGATCCGTTTTTTTCCAAACCTGGCGGATTGTGACTGATTGTAAAAAACGGAAGTGTGAAAGAGGCCTTAGCTGCACACACATTATACTAATTGTATGTGTCAAAGACATCTATATATCTGCCTATTCTGTTTGTATTTACAGTATTTAATCCATTTCTTCTTTCATGGTATCTCCTGCTGTGATTTTACAGTACACAGCACATGAATTGCCAGCTTTTCTTCTATCTATATATGTAATATAAATATATATACAGTATATATATATATATATATATATATATATATACAGTGTATATACAGTCATATGTAAAAGTTTGGGCACCCCTATTAATGTTAACCTTTTTTCTTTATAACAATTTTGGTTTTTGCAACAGGTATTTCAGTTTCATATATCTAATAACTGATGGACTCAGTTATATTTCTGGATTCAAATGAGGTTTATTGTACTAACAGAAAATGTGCAATCTGCATTTAAACAAAATTTGACCGGTGCAAAAGTATGGGCACCCTTATCATTTTCTTGATTTGAACACTCCTAACTACTTTTTACTGACTTCCTGAAGCACTAAATTGGTTTTGTAACCTCATTGAGCTTTGAACTTCATAGCCAGGTGTATCAAATCATGAGAAAAGGTATTTAAAGTGGCCACTTGCAAGTAGTTCTCCTATTTGATTCTCCTATGAAGAGTGGCATCATGGGCTCCTCAAAACAACTCTCAAATGATCTGAAAACCAAGATTATTCAACATAGCTTTTCAGGGGAAGGATACAAAAAGTTGTCTCAGAGATTTAACCTGTCAGTTTCCACTGTGAGGAACATAGTAAGGAAATGGAAGAACACAGGTACAGTTCTTGTTAAGCCCAGAAGTGGCAGGCCAAGAAAAATATCAGAAAGGCAGAGAAGAAGAATGGTGAGAACAGTCAAGGACAATCCACAGACCACCTCCAAAGACCTGCAGCATCATCTTGCTGCAGATGGTGTCACTGTGCATCGGTCAACAATACAGCGCACTTTGCACAAGGAGAAGCTGTACGGGAGAGTGATGCGAAAGAAGCCGTTTCGGCAAGCACGCCACAAACAGAGTCGCCTGAGGTATGCAAAAGCACATTTGGACAAGCCAGTTACATTTTGGAAGAAGGTCCTGTGGACTGATGAAACAAAGATTGAGTTGTTTGGTCATACAAAAAGGCGTTATGCATGCGCTGTATTGTTGACCGATGCACAGTGACACCATCTGCAGCAAGATGATGCTGCAGGTCTTTGGAGGTGGTCTGTGGATTGTCCTTGACTGTTCTCACCATTCTTCTTCTCTGCCTTTCTGATATTTTTCTTGGCCTGCCACTTCTGGGCTTAACAAGAACTGTACCTGTGTTCTTCCATTTCCTTACTATGTTCCTCACAGTGGAAACTGACTGGTTAAATCTCTGAGACAACTTTTTGTATCCTTCCCCTGAAAAGCTATGTTGAATAATCTTTGTTTTCAGATCATTTGAGAGTTGTTTTGAGGAGCCCATGATGCCACTCTTCATAGGAGAATCAAATAGGAGAACTACTTGCAAGTGGCCACTTTAAATACCTTTTCTCATGATTTGATACACCTGGCTATGAAGTTCAAAGCTCAATGAGGTTACAAAACCAATTTAGTGCTTCAGGAAGTCAGTAAAAAGTTGTTAGGAGTGTTCAAATCAAGAAAATGATAAGGGTGCCCATACTTTTGCACCGGTCAAATTTTGTTTAAATGCAGATTGCAGATTTTCTCTTAGTACAATAAACCTCATTTGAATCCAGAAATATAACTGAGTCCATCAGTTATTAGACATATGAAACTGAAATACCTGTTGCAAAAACCAAAATTGTTATAAAGAAAAAAGGTTAACATTAATAGGGGTGCCCAAACTTTTACATATGACTGTATATATGTCACTGACATCTATATATCTATGTATTCTATGTTTCTATGTGTATATATCTATTCTACATATACTCTTCTAACTTGTCACACTGTGATTATACTGTACGCAGTACATGAATTGCCGGCTTTTATTCTATCTATCTGTCTATCTATTAAATACACTGTATATATATATATACAGTCATGGCCAAAAGTATTGACACCCCTGCAATTCTGTCAGATAATATTCAGTTTCTTCCTGAAAATGATTGCAAACACAAATTCTTTGGTATTATTATCTTCATTTAATTTGTCTTAAATGAAAAAACACAAAAGAGAATGATGCAAAAAGCAAAACATTGATCATTTCACACAAAACTCCAAAAATGGGCTGGACAAAAGTATTGGCACCCTCAGCCTAATACTTGGTTGCACAACCTTTAGCCAAAATAACTGTGACCAACCGCTTCCGGTAACCATCAATGAGTTTCTTACAATGCTCTGCTGGAATTTTAGACCATTCTTCTTTGGCAAACTACTCCAGGTCCCTGATATTTGAAGGGTGCCTTCTCCAAACTGCCATTTTTAGATCTCTCCACAGGTGTTCTATGGGATTCAGGTCTGGACTCATTGCTGGCCACCTTAGAAGTCTGCAGTGCTTTCTCTCAAACCATTTTCTAGTGCTTTTTGAAGTGTGTTTTGGGTTATTGTCCTGCTGGAAGACCCATGACCTCTGAGGTAGACCCAGCTTTCTCACACTGGGCCCTAAATTATGCTGCAAAATTTGTTGGTAGTCTTCTGACTTCATAATGCCATGCACACGGTCAAGCAGTCCAGTGCCAGAGGCAACAAAGCAACCCCAAAACATCAAGGAACCTCCGCCATGTTTGACTGTAGGGACCGTGTACTTTTCTTTGAATGCCTCTTTTTTCTCCTGTAAACTCTATGTTGATGCTTTTGCCCTAAAAGCTCTACTTTTGTCTCATCTGACCAAAGAACATTCTTCCAAAATGTTTTAGGCTTTTTCAGTTAAGTTTTGGCAAACTCCAGCCTGGCTTTTTTATGTCTCGGGGTAAGAAGTGGAGTCTTCCTGGGTCTCCTACCATACAGTCCCTTTTCATTCAGATGCCGACGGATAGTACGGGTTGACACTGTTGTACCCTCGGACTGCAGGGCAGCTTGAACTTGTTTGGATGTTAGTGGAGGTTCTTTATCCAACATCCGCACAATCTTGCGTTGAAATCTCTTGTCAATTTTTCTTTTCCGGCCACATATAGGGAGGTTAGCCACAGTGCCATGGGCTTTAAACTTCTTGATGACACTGCGCACGGTAGACACAGGAACATTCAGGTCTTTGGAGATGGACTTGTAGCCTTGAGATTGCTCATGTTTCCTCACAATTTGGTTTCTCAAGTCCTCAGACAGTTCTTTGGTCTTCTTTCTTTTCTCCATGCTCAATGTGGTACACACAAGGACACAGGACAGAGGTTGAGTCAACTTTAATCCATGTCAACTGGCTGCAAGTGTGATTTAGTTATTGCCAACACCTGTTAGATGCCACAGGTAAGTTACAGGTGCTGTTATTTACACAAATTAGAGAAGCATCACATGATTTTTCGCACAGTGCCAATACTTTTGTCCACCCTCTTTTTTATGTTTGGTGTGGAATTATATCCAATTTGGCTTTAAGACAATTCTTTTTGTGTTTTTTCATTTAGGACAAATTAAATGAAGATAATAATACCAAAGAACTTGTGCTTGCAATCATTTTCAGGAAGAAACTGAGTATTATCTGACAGAATTGCAGGGGTGTCAATACTTTTGGCCATGACTGTATATATATATATATATATATACACACACATATATACTGCATATATACATATATATAGTGTATATATGTTTGTGTGTGTTTTGACAAATATTTAGTTTTAAAACTATCAGTAAATGACATATAGAATTGCCGTTTGTAAAAGTTCATGTTAAAATCTAGATGTGAAAAATTGGATTGTACTCGCATGACACTTGCATTACACTCCTGTGACTTTCAGCAGTGAGACTCGAACCGATTTTTCATACGTTTAGTGTGACTCTGGCCTAAGGCTGGAGGCACACTAGCGATTTTCAAAACCAGTCCAATTTTGATGCAGGAGAGTCGGACGAATGTAATGCAAGTGTCATGCGTTTTTTTTCTGGGAGTACAATCCGATTTTTCACACCCAGCATCCGATTTACATCAGAATGCATTGCGATTGCTATCGGATTAAATTGTGATTTTAACATGAGCTTTAACATACAGCATTTCTCTGTCCTTTACACATCGTTTTAAAACGAAATATTCTTCAAAACACACACACATATATACAGTATATATATAAATTAGATAGATAGATGGAAGAAAAGCCAGTAAGTCATATGAGGTGTACAGTAAAATCACACTGACAGGTTAGAAAAGAATAGATATATACACATAGAATATGTATACAGCTCTGGCAAAAATTAAGAGCCCACTGCAAAATTTTCAGTTTGTCTGAATCTTCCCTTTATAGGTATATTTTTGAGTAAAATGTAAATTGCACTTTTATTCAATAAAATACTCACAACATGTCTCCGAATTTCCAAGCACTAAACTTTATATGTATTTTCAGAAAATGAGACATTTTCAAAATAATAAAAAAAAATGCAGTGCTTGCAGACCTCAAATAATGGAATCATACAATCCCTTTAAAAATATGAAACTTTAACCCCTTCACTACCAAGGGTGGTTTGCACGTTAACTCCCGGGCCAATTTTTACAATTCTGACCACTGTCCCTTTATGAGGTAATAACTCTGAAATGCTTCCATGGATCTCGGTGATTCTGACATTGTTTTCTCGTGACATATTGTACTTCATGTTAGTGGTAAAATTTTATTCAAATAACTTGTGTTTATTTGAGAGAAAAAAATTTGGCGAAAATTTTGAACATTTCGCAATTTTCCAACTTTGAATTTTTATGCTCTTAAATCACAGAGATACGGCACACAAAAAAACTTAATAAGTAACATTTCCCACATATTTACTTTACATCAGTATAATTTTGGAACCAAAATTTTTTTTGTTAGGAAGTTATAAGGGTTAAAATTTGACCAGCGATTTCTCATTTTTGCAACACCATTTTATTTTTACGGACCACATCACATTTGAAGCCACTTTGAGGAGTCTATATGATAGAAAATATCCAAAAGTGACACCATTCTAAAAACTGCACCACTTAAGGTGCTCAAAACCACATTCAAGAAGTTTATTAACCCTTCAGGTGCTTCACAGGAATTTTTTGAATATTTAAAAAAAAAATGAACATTTAACTTTTTTTCACAAAAAAAATACTTCAAGTTCAATTTTTTTTATTTTACCAAGTGTAACAGGAGAAATTGGACTGCAAAAGTTATTGTGCAATTTGTCCTGAGTACACTGATACCTGATATGTGGGGGGAACCACTGTTTCGGTGCATGGCAGAGCTCAGAAGGGAAGGAGCGCCGTTTGACTTTTTCAATGCAAAATTGTCTTGAATTCAGATCGGACGCCATGTCACGTTTGGAGAGCCCCTGATGTACCTAAACAGTGGAAACCCCCCACAAGTGACCCAATTTTGGAGACTAAAGCCCCCAAGGAACTTATCTAGATGTGTGGTGAGAACTTTGAACCCCTAAGGGCTTCACAGAAGTTTATAACGTACAGCCGTACAATTTAAAATCATATTTTTTCCACAAAAATGAACTTTTCACCCTCAATTCTTATTTTTCCAAGGGTAACAGGACCCTAATAGTTATTGTGCAATTTGTCTTGAGAACGCTGATACCTCATATGTGGGTGTAAACGACTATTTGGGCGCATGGCAGAGCTCGGAAGGGAAGCAGCGCCATTTGACGTTTTTGGCTGGAATTGAGATCGGACACCATGTCGCGTTTGGAAAGCCCCTGATGTACCAAAACAGTGGAAACCCCCCACAAATGACACCATTTTGGAAACTAGACCCCCCAAGGAACTTATCTAGATGTGTGGTGAGAACTTTGAACCCCCCAGTGCGTCACAGAAGTTTATAATGCCCGGGCATGAAAATAAAATAATCGTATTTTTTCCACAAACATGATCATTTAGTCCCCAATTTTTTTATTTTTCCAAGGGTACCAGGAGAAATTGGACCCCAAAAGTTGTTGTCCAATTTGTCCTGAGTATGCTGATACCCCACATGTGGGAGAAAACTACTGTATGGGCACACGTTGGGGCTCGGAAGGGAAGTAGTGATGTTTTGGAATGCAGACTTTGATGGAATGGTCTGCGGGTGTCATGTTGCCTTTGGAGAGCCCCTGATGTACCTAAACAGTGGAAACCCCCCACAAATTACACTATTTTGGAAACTAGACCCCCTAAGGAACTTATCTAGATGTGTGGTGAGCACTTTGAACCCCCAAAGGCTTCACAGAAGTTTATAATGCCCGGGCGTGTAAATAAAAAAATCGTATTTTTTCCACAAACATGATCATTTAGTCCCAAATTTTTTTATTTTCCCAAGGGTACCAGGAGAAATTGGACCCCAAAAGTTGTTGTCCAATTTGTCCTGAGTACGCTGATTCCTCATATGTGGGAGAAAACTACTGTATGGGAACACGTCGGGGCTCGGAAGGGAAGGAGTGACGTTTTGGAATGCAGACTTTGATGGAATGGTCTGCGGGTGTCATGTGCGTTTGGAGAGCCTCTGATGTGCCTAAACTATTCAAACTCCCCACAAGTGACCCCATTTTGGAAACTAGACCCCCCACGGAACTTATCTAGATGTGTGGTGAGCACTTTGAACCCCCAAGTGCTTCACAGAAGTTTATAACGCCCGGGCGTGAAAATAAAAAAAACATATTTATGTTGTTTTTTATGTTTTAGCGCTTTTATGCAATGAAAACAATTTTATATAAAAAAATAATTAATTTTGCATCGCTTTATTCTGCGAGCTATAACTTTTTTATTTTTTGCTGATGACGCTGTGTGGCAGTTCGTTTTTTTGCGGGACAAGATGACGTTTTCAGTGGTACCATGGATATTTTTATGCATCTTTTTGATCGTGCGTTGTTGCACTTTTTGTTCGGCAGTATGATAATAAATCATTATTTTTTGCTTCGTTTTTTATTTTTATTTTTAAGGGGTTTGCTAAAGGGGTTAACTAATGTGACCGTTTTATAGGGCGGGTCGTTACGAACGCAGCGATACCAAATATGTGCACTTTTATTGTTTTTTTTTATTTCCAAAAAATGAATTTATTAGGGAATATTTTTTTTTTTTAATTTATTTAGCGATTTTTTAAAATTATTTTTACGCTTTTTTTTAACTTTATTAGGGTGTCCCAGGGGGGACATCGCTGATCTGTCACATCACAGATCACTGTGACAGATCAGCGATCTGTCACAGGCATAGACGCAGACTTCCTCATGCCTGCGCTTTGCAGGCACTGAGTAAGTCAGCTTCCTGCAGGCCCCCGAAGGTCCCCGTCGCCATCTTGGATTCGGGGACCTGCAGGGATGGAGCCCCCCCGCAGCAGCGCTGCACATTGCGCTGCTGTGGGGGGCTCAGGGAAGCACGGAGGGAGCCCCCTCCCTGCCGATGCTTCCCTTTAACCCCCGGTACACCACGATCGTGTTTGATCGTGGTGTGCAAGGGGTTAACATGTCCGGGGTGGTCCGTGACCGCCCCTGACACATTGTGCCGGGTGTCAGCTGTGATAATCAGCTGACACCCGGCCGCGATCAGCGGCACTCACCACGTGAGCGCCACTGATCGCACTAGACGTACTATTCCGTCCTTGGGACTTAGGTCCCAGGTCACATGGACGGAATAGTACATCCATTGTAGGAAAGGGGTTAATAAATTGAGGTAAAAAACACCCCCCTAGTGCAATAACACAATTAACAAACTCTTTACAATAATAACCTACGATAGCCCTACACTAGCCTGCCATCCCTTCCTGACAGTGGAGGTTGGCACCCTAAAAGATACGATTTGGCGCCCCCACTCCACGGCGGCTGTCCCAGACTCGCCCTAAATGACCCTTATAAACTACAGGTGGGAAAACAATAAGCAAATAAAAGAGATGAAAGATAGTGCTTAATATAATACACAGGCTATTAATGTACATTGGGGGCGCCAAATCATATCTTTTAGAGTGCCAACCTCCACTGTCAGGAAGGGATAGCAGGCTAGTGTAGGGCTATCATAGATTATTATTGTATAAAGTTTGTTAATTGTGTTATTGCACTAGGGGGTGTTTTTTTACCTCAATTTATTAAAATTTCATATTTTTAAATGGATTATATGATTGCACTTTTGATATTTCTTCCCTGGTCCTGTGGACATTATTTTGATAGACCTCAAATAATGCTAAGAAAACAAGTTCATAATCATGTAGAAACATAAATACTAATGTTTTAACTCAGAAAGAGTTCAGAAATCAATATTTTGTGGAATAACCATGATTTTTAATCACAGCTTTTATGTGTTTTGGCATGCTTTCCACCAGTCTTTCACACTGCTTTTGGGTGACCTTATGCCACTCCTGGTGCAAAAATTTAAGCAGTTCATTTTCCAGTTCATTTTCCCACGCTCCAGAGTTCAGCGCGGGTCAGGCTGTGAGGCAGCGCAGCATTAGTGACATCACCACTATTCACTAAAGCTGCGGGTACAGGCAGCATCTCCTCATTCATCAGCGCTTTACAGCCGGGACAGTCGCACCTTGACACTGTCCTGGTTGTAAACTGTAAATACCCCAAATATGGATAACAGCGTGGGATAAACCGAAGGACAGGTAAGGTATATTGCTGGTTTGATATTTTTTTTATTTTTTACAGGAGATCAAGGGCGTCGCATGGATTAGCTGTATAATAAATATGGGAAACTGTGTAGTGCTTTATTTCATTAAAATACTTTATTTTGGCTGTGTCTTTATTTAACCCCTTAACAACTATTGGATTAGTAATGGATAGGTGTCTAAATGACACCTCTCCATTACTAAGCTGTGGGCTTGATGTCACCTTACAATACAAAGGTGACATCAACCCCGCAACTATTACCCCACTTGCCACCACTACAGGGCAGTGGGAAGAGAGAGGCTAAGTGCTGGAATTGGTGCATCTTAGAGATGCGCCATTTCTCGGGTGGCTGGGGGCAGATATTTTTAGCCGGGGGGAACAATAACCATGATCACTTCCAAGGCTATTAATATCTGCTGGCTTTCCCTTTTCTGGTTTTAAAAATTGGGCGGGAGCCCATGCCATTTTTTCCCCCAAAAGAATCTTTTATTATTTACATACATGTCCCCTAATTTGCACACACACTACTAATTGTATTGGTCACTGACATCTATATATCTAACTATTCTACATCTATTTAGTGTATGTAATCCCTGCCTTCTATCCTGTCGGCTCCTGCATTGATTTTACAGAAGCCGACAAATGAATTACCGGCTAATCTTTCTATGTCTCTATGAAATATTGTTCTGCCTTCCTCCACGTATGATGCTGTGTGGATTTCAGCACACAGCTTAACCCTTGTCCACTTCCCCAATAAACAGACTGTATGGATTCTTAAGTCTATATTTTTTGAGGTGATAATGTGAACTTGAACTATGTGAACAATAATGGGTAAAAACTGTAAAGAATAAACAGTATATCAGTACTGGCACGTCACAGAAACAACAGCATGAGACAGGGTGCAATTAACATCAGTAACTGAAACATTGCAGAAACTGCACAGTAACAGCGTAATACAAAAATGCAGCTATCATAGCTATCTAGGGGAAAGTTCATGCTGCAAGCAATGTTCTACTCTATACAGAAATGCATCTATCTGTATGCAATGCAAAGAGCATTATGACGAGATTGGAGGATATGAAGCACAGTATGCCTCACTTCACAATATACTACACGGTGGCTGCATAACGGTTCACATATACAGAACTGCATTAAGACTCTCACCAGGATCTGCTGGACAGGAGGAGTGATTGTAGGTAAGAGAAAGCCAAAAACACTCGTGTATCAGTCAGAAAGCCTGGGAAAACATGTTTGCAGATCTTCTCCTCAGGGAACTAAGTGGGCGGTTCTAATCAGGACACACTACTTCTGAAAGGAGAAATACTAATGTATACAGAAACAGGATAAATGGGTAACTAATGACCTCTATGGGTTGTAACTGGTATTACGCTATGACTGTTTGTCTAGCTGCTCATAAATGGGCATAGCACTTCCCACTTGGCATCAATGGATGCCACTATTTGATTCTTTTGGGTAAAACAACCTCACAAGTTCAGTAACTGGCCTGAGGAACAGTTTGTTCTCCCCAAGCTTGCATACTCTGACCTCTACTATGGACACTTTCCCATCCTTTCTGGGAAAGGGCTTGTTGACTAGGCCGAGTGGCCTCTTGTTTCAATGCGACTGACTGTCTTTCACGAGTACAACATTGTCGGGTTGGTTATTTGGGTAGTCTTTCTGCAACTTTGTCCTGATTTGCAAAGTGGAGAGATACTGCTTTCTCCATCTGTCCTAAAAGACATTGGACATGCTTTGTACTTGCCTCCATTGTAGTCTGCAGAGGTCTTTGTCATTGAATTCTCCGAGTGGAGCTCTGAAGACACAGGTTTTCTACGTGAGTAACATTGCAGGAGTAAGGACTGTCGGGTCTCCGGAATCGCTGGAAAATGCTGTCAGCGACCTGGTGTTCATGATAGCTGAGACCTCGGCCAAGAGCATAGTTAAACTCTCATGTGTGAGTCTGGTGTTCGCTTGCAAGAAGATAGAGGCTAGTATTTTGCACGCTATCCCTAGCATCATTTCCCAGGAGGCACCTCCGATGTGCAAAGAGTGTGGTAGATTGAAAGTCCAGGTGCATCCCTGCTCACCTAGGTACCATACAACATTAGGGATGTCTAGATTGGAAGGGATGTGGAGTTCTCTTACCACCCCAACGAAATTCGTACCTCGGTCAAAACAAATATGCTTCACAGGGCCTCTGATTGTGATGAAGTGTCGAAGTGTATTTATAAAACTTAAAGTATCCATAGGTGAATAGAACTGCCCAACACTTTGCTTCAGTATGGATCTTCCTAGTGCATCATTTAGCCACGGACCAAGGACCGAATACATCTAGTCCAACTTTGGTGAAGGGGGGGTCAGTACGAAGTCTGTTGGGTGGAAGATTGGCCATCTTCAGATTTTGGAACATGCCACAGAGTTTGCGACACGTAAGGCAGTTAAAGATGAGTTTGCTCCCGCTTCTCTTTGCTCCAACTATCCATAGTCCAGCCGCCTGTAGATTCCCTTAAGTAAACAAATGGCCTTGGTGTCTCACTAAGTCATGATGATGCTGAATGAGCAGGGTTGTGACGTGATGACGTCCAGGAATTATTACCCGGTGTTTGTCTGAAACTTCTACCTTAGCTTCTTGAAGGCGACCTCCTATTCTCAGCAGCCCATCTTGGTCAACAATCGTATTGAGATTGTCTATTTCTTTGGCATAGGTTTCTGTTATGATGAGTCACCGAAGGAGGAAAAAACAAAATACCATCTAAGTCCAGAAAAACCAAAGAGGTTGGCAGCTATCGGATTGCAGACCCCTGAACCTATCCACAACAACTAGCAGTAGCCGTGGGCGGTTCCTACGGTGCCCTAGACCCCTCGATCACAGCCGGAGAACTAAATAACCTAAAGACAGAAAGGGGAAAAACTAAACTGCCCCAGAGCAGACCCCAAAGCAACAGGCAGCCCCCAACATATAATGACGGTGAAGCAAGATGAAAACACTAACACAGATAGAAAGATAGGTTGAGCAAATGATGGGGCCCAAGCTAACTACATAGGACAGGATAGGAAAGCTGCTGTCTGCCATCCGCAAAAACCCTATCAAAATGAGCCAACCGACTGATAGGAAAAACAGGCCCTGAAGTCGCTAGGCTTCAAAAGACTATATCAGCACTCAGGTATATTCTGAAGACAGAGCAAAATATCAACAGATCAGAGACAAAAATGGAGTTCAGCTCACCCCCGGCCGGGGATGGCAGAACTCCCAAAAAACAAGGCAAAACCAAAACAAAACTGAAGAGTACAAAGAAGAGCAGACAAACTTAGCTTTGAGATGCAGGAATCAGACTGGTCTCCAAGAATCCAGCAGGAAAATCACCAGCCAGGAAGAAGGGCGTCGGCAGCCTTATATCCAGTCCTCAATTCCAGCCACCCAGTCATCATCTAGCTGCCCAGGTGTTTGGTAATCAGTCTCACTACCTTCCTTCACTAGAGGAGGGAGTTCATCAGACCTCAATGATGAAGGGAAAAATGAACTCACAACAGTACCTCCCCCTTGAGGAGGGGTCACCGAACCCTCATCCATGCCACCAGGGCGATCCGGGTGAGCCCGATGAAAGGCACGCACCAATCTTTCGGCATGAATATCAGAGGCAGAGACCCAGGAATTATCTTCCTGACCATAACCCTTCCACTAAACCAAATACTGGAGTCTCCGTCTAGCCAGACGGGAATCCAGTATCTTCTCTACCTCATATTCCATGTTACCTTCAACCAATATAGGGTCAGGAGGTGCCACCACAGGAACTACTGGTTCAACAAACCTCTTCAACAAGGACTTATGAAACACATTATGAATTTTAAATGTGACAGGAAGAACCAACCGAAAAGAGACCGGATTAATAATCTCCAAAATCTTGTAAGGTCCAATAAATCTAGGCTTAACCCCTTCCTGCCATCCGACGTACTATCCCGTCCACTGTACCCGGGCCCGTATGACCGGGAACGGGATAGTACGTCGGCGCGATCAGCGGCGCCCACGTGGTGAGTGCCGCTGATCGCGGCCGGTGTCAGCTGATTATCACAGCTGACACCCGGCACAATGTGTCAGGGGCGGTCACGGACCGCCCCCGACACGTTAACCCCTTGCACACCGCGATCAAACACGATCGCGGTGTACCGGGGGTTAAAGGGAAGCATCGGCAGGGAGGGGGCTCCCTCCGTGCTTCCCTGAGCCCCCCACGGCAGCGCAATGTGCAGCGCTGCTGCGGGGGACTCCCTTCCTCCAGGCCCCCGAATCCAAGATGGCGACGGGGGCATTCGGGGGCCTGCGGAAGCTGGCTTCCTCAGTGCCTGCAAAGCGCAGGCATGAGGAAGCCTTCTGCAGTGCCTGTGTCAGATCGCTGATCTGTCACAGTGATCTGTGATGTGACAGATCAGCGATCTGTCACAGGACAGTGATGTCCCACCTGGGACTATTTAATAAAGTAAAAAAAAAATAAAAAAAAGTGTAAAAATAATTTTAAAAAAATCGCCAAATAAATTAGAAAAAAAAAAAAAATATTCCCCCAATAAATCCATTTTTTGGAAATAATAAAAAAAAAAACAATAAAAGTACACATATTAGGTATCGCCGCGTCCGTAACGACCCGCCCTATAAAACTGTCCCATTAGTTAACCCCTTTAGCGAACCCCTTAAAAAATAAAAATAAAAAACGAAGCAAAAAATAATGATTTATTATCATACCGACAAACAAAAAGTGTAATAACGCGCGATCAAAAAGACGCATATAAATAACCATGGTACCGCTGAAAACGTCATCTTGTCCCGCAAAAAACGAGCTGCCACACAGCATCATCAGCAAAAAAATAAAAAAGTTATAGCTCGCTGAATAAAGCGATGCAAAAATAATTATTTTTTATATAAAATAGTTTTCATTGCATAAAACCGACAAAAACATAAAAAACGACCTAAATGAGGTATCGCTGTAACCGTACTGACCCGAAGAATGAAACCGCTTTATCAATTTTACCGCACGCGGAACGGTGTAAACGCACCCCCCCCAAAAGAAATTCATGAAACGCTGGTTTTTGTTCATTCTGCGTCCCAAAAATCGGAATAAAAAGCGATCAAAAAATTTCACGTGCCCGAAAATGGTACCAATAAAAACGTAAACTTGTCCCGCAAAAAATAAGACCTCACATGACTCGGTGGGTCAAAATACGGAAAAATTATAGCTCTCAATATGTGGTGATGCAAAAACTATTTTTACAATAAAAAGCGTCTTTTAGCGTGCGACAGCCGCCAAACATAAAAACCGCCATAAATAGTAAATCAAACCCCCCGTTATCACCCCCTTAGTTAGGTAAAAATAATAAAATTAAAAAAATGTATTTATTTACATTTTTCCATTAGGGTTAGGGCTAGGGTTAGGGCTAGGGGTGTGTTGGGGTAGGGTTAGGGTTAGGGTTAGGGTAGGGTTAGGGTTAGGGCTAGGGTTAGGGTTAGGGCTAGGGTTAGGGCTAGGGTTAGGGTTAGGGGCGTGTTGGGGTTCGGGTTGGAGTTAGAATTGGGGGTTTCCACTGTTTGGGCACATCAGGGGCTCTCCAAATGCAACATGGCGTCTGATCTCAATTCCAGCCAATTCTGAGTTGAAAAAGTCAAATGGTGCTCCTTCCCTTCCAAGCTCTGCTATGCGCCCAAACAGTGTTTTACCCCCACATGTAGGGTATCAGCCTACTCAGGACAAATTGCAAAACAATTTTTGGGGTCCAATTTCTCCTGTTACCCTTAGGAAAATAAAAAATTGGGGGCAAAAATATCATTTTTGTGGAAAAAAATGATTTTTTTATTTTCACGTCCGAGTGTTATAAACTTCTGTGAAGCACTTGGGGGTTCAAAGTGCTCACCACACATCTAGATAAGTTCCGTGGGGTGTCTAGTGTCCAAAATGGGGTCACTTGTGGGGAGTTTCAATAGTTTAGGTACATCAGGGGCTCTCCAAACGCACATGACACCCGCAGACCATTCCATCAAAGTCTGCATTCCAAAACGTCACTGCTTCCCTTCCAAGCCCCGACGTGTGTCCATACAGTAGTTTTCTCCCACATATGGGGTGTCAGCGTACTCAGGACAAATTGGACAACAACTTTTGGGGTCCAATTTCTCCTGTTACCCTTGGGAAAATGAAAAAATTGGGGACTAATTGATCATGTTTGTGGAAAAAATACGATTTTTTTATTTTCATGCCCTGGCATTATAAACTTCTGTGAAGCCCTTGGGGGTTCAAAGTGCTCACCTCACATCTAGATACGTTCCTTAGTGGGTCTAGTTTTCAAAATGGGGTCATTTGTGGGGGGTTTCCACTGTTTAGGTACATTAGGGGCTCCCCAAAGGCAACATGACACCCGCAGACCATTCCATCAAAGTCTGCATTCCAAAACGTCACTACTTCCCTTCCGAGCCCCGACGTGTGCCCATACAGTAGTTTTCTCCCACATATGGGGTATCAGCATACTCAGGACAAATTGGACAACAACTTTTGGGGTCCAATTTCTCCTGGTACCCTTGGGAAAATAAAAAAATGGTGACTAAAAGATCATGTTTGTGGAAAAAATACGAATTTTTTATTTTCACGCCCGGGCGTTGTAAACTTCTGTGAAGCACTGGGGGGTTCAAAGTGCTCACCACACATCTAGATAAGTTCCTTGGGGGGTCTAGTATACAAAATGGTGTCATTTGTGGGGGGTTTCCACTGTTTAGGTACATTAGGGGCTCTCCAAAGGCAACATGACATCCGCAGACCATTCCATCAAAGTCTGCATTCCAAAACGTCACTACTTCCCTTCCGAGCCCCGACGTGTGCCCATACAGTAGTTTTCTCCCACATATGGGGTATCAGCATACTCAGGACAAATTGGACAACAACTTTTGGGGTCCAATTTCTCCTGGTACCCTTGGGAAAATAAAAAAATGGTGATTAAAAGATCATGTTTGTGGAAAAAATACGAATTTTTTATTTTCACGCCCGGGTGTTATAAACTTCTGTGAAGCACTGGGGGGGTCAAAGTGCTCACCACACATCTAGATAAGTTCCTTAGGGGGTCTAGTTTCCAAAATGGTGTCATTTGTGGGGGGTTCCACTGTTTTGGTACATCAGGAGTTTTCCAAACGCGACATGGTGTCCGATCTCAATTCCAGCCCAAAACGTCAAATGGCGCTGCTTCCCTTCCGAGCTCTGCCATGCGCCCAAATAGTGGTTTACCCCCACATGTGGGGTATCAGCGTACTCAGGACAAATTGCACAATAACTTTTAGGGTCCTGTTACCCTTGGAAAAATAAGAATTGAGGGTGAAAAGATCATTTTTGTGGAAAAAATATGATTTTTTAATTGTATGGCTTTATGTTATAAACTTCTGTGAAGCCCATGGGGGTTCAAAGTTCTCACCACACATCTAGATAAGTTCTTTAGGGGGTCTAGTTTCCAAAATGGTGTCATTTCTGGGGGGTTTCCACTGTTTTGGTACATCAGGGGTTTTCCAAACGCGACATCGTGTCCGATCTCAATTCCAGCCAAAAACGTCAAATGGCGCTGCTTCCCTTCCGAGCTCTGCCATGCGCCCAAATAGTGGTTTACCCCCACATGTGGGGTATCAGCGTACTCAGGACAAATTGCACAATAACTTTTAGGGTCCTGTTACCCTTGGGAAAATAAAAATTGGGGTGAAAAGATCATTTTTGTGGAAAAAATATGATTTTTTAATTGTACCGCTGTACGTTATAAACTTCTGTAAAGCCCTTGTGGGTTCAAAGTTCTCACCACATATCTAGATAAGTTCCTTGGGGGGTCTAGTTTCCAAAATGGGGTCACTTGTAGGGGGTTTCCACTGTTTAGGTACATCAGGGACTCTCCAAACGTGACATGGCGTCCAATCTGAATTCCAGCCAATTTTGCATTGAAAAAGTCAAACGGCGCTCCTTCCATTCTGAGCTCTGCCATGCGCCGAAACAGTCGTTCCCCCCCACATATCAGGTATCTGCGTACTCAGGACAAATTGCACAATAACTTTTGCAGTTCAATTTCTCCTGTTACCCTTGGTAAAATAAAAAAAATTGAACCTGAAGTATTTTTTTTATGAAAAAAAGTTAGATGTTCATTTTTTTTTAAATATTCAAAAAAATTCCTGTGACACACCTAAAGGGTTAATAAACTTCTTGAATGTGGTTTTGAGCACCTTAAGGGGTGCAGTTCTTAGAATGGTGTCACTTTTGGGTATTTTCTATCATATAGACCCCTCAAAGTGGCTTCAAATGTGATGTGGTCCTAAAAATAAAATGGTGTTGTAAAAATGAGAAATCGCTGGTCAACTTTTAACCCTTATAACTTCCTAACAAAAAAAAATTTTGGTTCCAAAATTGTGCTGATGTAAAGTAAACATGTGGGAAATGTTAGTTATCAAGTTTTTTGTGTGCTGTATCTCTGTGATTTAAGGGCATAAAAATTCAAAGTTGGAAAATCGCGAAATTTTCAAAATTTTCGCCAAATTTCCGTTTTTCTCACAAATAAACGCAAGTTATTTGAATGAAATTTTACCACTAACATGAAGTACAATATGTCACGAGAAAACAATGTCAGAATCACCGGGATCCATGGAAGCGTTCCAGAGTTATGACCTCATAAAGGTACAGTGGTCAGAATTGTAAAAATTGGCCCGGTCATGAACGTGCAAACCACCCTTGGTAGTGAAGGGGTTAAACTTAGGAGAAGCCACCTTCATAGCGATATTTTTTGATGACAACCAAACCATATCACCCACCTTAAACTGGGGACCAACGGTCCTATGCCGGTTGGAAAACCGCTGGGCCTTTTCCTGGGAGAAAGACAACTTATCCACTACTTGGTCCCAGATCTGGTGCATTCTCTCCACCACAGTGTCAACACCTGGGCAGGCAGAAGGCTCCACCTGCCCTGAAGAAAATCGAGGGTGAAAACCAAAGTTACAAAAAAAGGTGACATCAAAGTGGCAGAACTAGCTCTATTATTTAAAGCAAATTCGGCCAAGGGCAAAAATGAGACCCAATCATCCTGATCGGCAGAAATAAAACATCTCAAATACGACTCCAAAGTCTGGTTTGTTCTCTCCGTCTGCCCATTGGTCTGAGGGTGAAACGCAGAGGAGAAGGACAACTGAATTCCCAGCTTGGAACAGAAAGTCGTCCAAAATCTAGACACAAACTGAACTCCTCTGTCAGATACAATGTTCTCAGGAATCCCGTGCAAGCGAACCACCTGTTGCAAAAACAAGGGCACCAACTCAGAGGAAGATGGCAACTTAGGGAGTGGTACAAGATGGACCATCTTAGAGAATCTATCACAAATCACCCAAATAACAGTCATTCTCTGAGAGACAGGCATATCAGAGACAAAATCCATTGAAATATGGGTCCATGGCCTCCTGGGAAGCGGCAAAGGCATCAACAAGCCACTACAGCGAGAACAAGGTTTAGACCGGGAGCAAGTCCCACAGGACTGCACAAAATTCCTGACATCATGAGACAAGGCGGGCCACCAAAAAGACCGACTCACCAGATCTCTAGTACCAAAAATACCTGGATGACCAGCCAATGCAGAGCAATGAACTTCAGACATCACTCTCTTCCTCCACTGGTCAGGAACATACAACTTTCCACTGGGACAACGCTCAGGTTTGTCCTCCTGAAACTCTTCCAGAGCACGTCTCAAATTGGGCGAGATGGCAGAAAGAACTACCCCCTCGCCTAAGATGGTAGCAGGCTTAGTCACAACAGGAGAATCAGCAAGGAAACTCCTAGAGAGGGCGTCTGCCTTGACATTCTTAGTGCCCGGAAGAAAAGAGACCACAAAATCAAAACGTGTGAAAAACAAGGCCCACCTAGCCTGTCTAGGATTCAAGCGCTTGGCCGACTCCAGGTAAATCAAATTCTTGTGGTCAGTAAGGACCACGACTTGGTGTTTGGCTCCCTTCAACCAATGTCTCCACTCCTCAAATGCCCATTTCATGGCCAACAGTTCCCGATTCCCCACATCATAGTTACGTTCGGATGGGGAGAACTTTCGGGAAAAGAAAGCACAAGGATTCATTTTAGATGTCACAGGATCTTTTTGGGACAACACCGCTCCTGCACCAATCTCAGAAGCGTCCACCTCCACCTGAAACGGGAGTGAGACATCAGGTTGCCGCAAAACCGGAGCAGAAGTGAATCTTCGCTTCAGCTCCTGAAAGGAAGAAACAGCCTCCGGAGACCAATTCAGCACATCAGCACCCTTCCTAGTCAAATCCGTCAATGGCTTGGCAATACCAGAAAAATTAGCTATAAATTTCCGATAAAAATTAGCAAAACCCAAAAACTTCTGGAGGGCCTTCAAAGAAGTGGGCTGAACCCAATCATAAATGGCCTGTACCTTGGCCGGGTCCATTTCAATAGTTGACGGAGACAAAATAAATCCCAAAAATGAAATCCTCTGTACCCCAAAAAGGCATTTCGATCCCTTGACATACAGGGAATTCTCCCTCAAAATCCGGAACACAGTCCGAACATGTTCCACATGAGAGTCCCAATTCTTGGAGAAGATCAAAATATCATCCAGATAGATAATCAAAAATTTATCCACAAAGTCTCGGTATATATCATTCATGAAGCACTGGAAGACAGAAGGAGCATTAGTGAGCCCAAAAGGCATCACAAGGTACTCAAAATGTCCCTCCGGAGTATTAAACGCCGTCTTCCATTCATCCCCATGCTTAATGCTAATAAGATTATATGCCCCCTGAGGTCAAGCTTGGTAAACCAGCAAGCACCTTTAACTCTGGAGAATAGATCAGAAATCAGGGGTAACGGATACTGATATTTAACAGTAATTTTGTTGAGGGCACGATAGTCAATACAAGGCCTTAATGAACCATCCTTTTTAGCCACGAAAAAAAAAACCAGCACCTAAGGGTGAAGAGGATGGTCTAATATGACCCTTCTCCAATGCCTCCTTAATATAGGATCGCATAGCCTCGTGCTCGGGTACAGATAAATTGAAAAGCCGACCCTTGGGGAATTTACACCCCGGGTTCAGCTCAATTGCACAGTCATAACTCCTATGAGGAGGCAAAGACGCAGACTCATTCTCACTAAATACATCATAAAAGTCAGCCAAATAGTCAGGACCATCATGCCACTGGGGAGAGGTGAAGAAAACAGGAGCATCACTAAGGGCACACCGACAACCCCAACTCACCACAGACAAAGATTTCCAATCCAGAACTGGATTATGGATTTGCAACCAGGGAAACCCCAGAACAATGGTATCATGCAAATTATGCAACACCAAAAATCTGCAATTTTCTTGATGGTCTGGGGCGACCCGCATTACCACCTGGGTCCAAAACTGAGGTTTATTCTTCGACAAAGGAGTAGCATCAATACCCCTCAAAGGGATAGGCGTCCGCAGAGGTGTCATAGGAAATCCACAACGTTTAGCAAAATCCAAGTCCATCAGGTTCAGAGCTGCTCCCGAATCCACAAAAGCCTTAGCGGAAAATGTGGACAGGGAGCAGATCAGAGTAATTGCCAGAAGAAACTTAGGTTAAACACCACCCACAGAAAACGTGTGAGCACAACGTTTCTCTCGTTTAGGGAAGACAGAAATAATATGCGAGGCATCTCCACAAAAAAAACACAGCTTATTATGCCTTCTGAACTCCTGACGTTGCGCCCTAGACAAAACTCTATCACATTGCATAGGTTCAGACATTTGTTCAACAGGTGGTAACATCTCTCGTGTAGTTTTGCGTTCACATAAACGCCGATCCACCTGAATGGCTAATGACATAGAATCGTCAAGACCAGAGGGAACAGGAAATCCCACCATAGTATCTTTTACAGTTTCTGACAAACCCTTCCGAAAGAGGGCTGCCAAGGCACCATCATTCCAGGTAGTAAGGACCGCCCACTTTCGGAATTTTTGACAGTACAACTCTGCCGAATCCCGACCCTGGCTTAATGCCAACAGGGTCTTTTCAGCCTGATCAATAGCATTAGGTCCATCATACAACAACCCCAAGGCTTGAAAAAATGCGTTCACATTATTCAGAATAGGATCATCAGGTTTCAAAGAAAACGCCCAATCCTGGGGATCGCCGCACAGCAAAGAGATGACAATTTTAACCTGCTGCGCGGAGTTCCCCGACGAGTTAGGCTTCAAGGCAAAAAATAATTTACAATTATTCTTGAAATTCAAAAATTTAGACCGATCCCCCCAAAATACATCAGGAGTAGGAATCTTTGGTTCAGCAGCATGTGAATGAGCAAGATAGGCGGAAATTCCCCGCACTTCAGCAGCGAGCTGCTCCACACGATCAGACAATTGCTTCATCTCCATTGAGAGAAAAATTCCCCCTACGGCCTCAGAGATATAGAGGAAAAAATATGCACACAAAAAAAAAAATTCTGACACTTTTTTTTTTCCTTTTTTCTTTTTCTTTTTTTTTTTTCTTTTACAATTCTCTTCTGCTATTGAGTACCCTAGGATCTGCGGTATTGCGGTATGGCTGGTGATTCTGTTATGATGAGTCACCGAAGGAGGAAAAAACAAAATACCATCTAAGTCCAGAAAAACCAGAGAGGTTGGCAGCTATCGGATTGCAGACCCCTGAACCTATCCACAACAACTAGCAGTAGCCATGGGGGGTTCCTACGGTGCCCTAGACCCCTCGATCACAGCCGGAGAACTAAATAACCTAAAGACAGAAAGGGGAAAAACTAAACTGCCCCAGAGCAGACTCCAAAGCAATAGGCAGCCCCCAACATATAATGACGGTGAAGCAAGATGAAAACACTAACACAGATAAAAAGATAGGTTGAGCAAATGATGGGGCCCAAGCTAACTACATAGGACAGGATAGGAAAGCTGCTGTCTGCCATCCGCAAAAACCCTATCAAAATGAGCCAACCGACTGATAGGAAAAACAGGCCCTGAAGTCGCTAGGCTTCAAAAGACTATATCAGCACTCAGGTATATTCTGAAGACAGAGCAAAATATCAACAGATCAGAGACAAAAATGGAGTTCAGCTCACCCCCGGCCGAGGATGGCAGAACCCCCAAAAAACAAGGCAAAACAAAAACAAAACTGAAGAGTACAAAGAAGAGCAGAAAAACTTAGCTTTGAGATGCAGGAATCAGACTGGTCTCCAAGAATCCAGCAGGAAAATCACCAGCCAGGAAGAAGGGCGTCGGCAGCCTTATATCCAGTCCTCGATTCCAGCCACCCAGTCATCATCTAGCTGCCCAGGTGTTTGGTAATCAGTCTCACTACCTTCCTTCACTAGAGGAGGGAGTTCATCAGACCTCAATGGTGAAGGGAAAAATTAACTCACAACAGGTTTCATTTTGTATAGCACAAAGTAATGTAACCTTGGCTCTTTCCAGTTTGGAAGTGGTAAAGGCATGCTTGCAGTGATGCCAACCTTTAAAAGGTCTCTGGCTTGCAGGTAGTGCTGACTTGTAGGACTGGGCTACATGAAGTAGACAAGTGATGGCTCGAACAACTGACTTACAGGTTGAGAACCTGCTGAACCGATGAGATTTGAGGTGAAGACTTGAGGTCACTGTACATAGAACAAACACCTGAGGATGGAGTTCTTTGTCAGCGTCTGAATCTACTAGTTCAAACGTATCAGGCATTATGATGTGGGGTGTTGCAGGGCATGTGAACAATGTAGTCTCCTTAAGATAAATCGGATCTAGTTTCATGGTTCGCAGGATTGTGGTGTGTAGACATGTAAGGGTACCGTTACACCTAGCGATGCACCAGCGATCCCGACTAGCGATATGACGTTGTCAGGATCGCTGGTGCATCGCTAGGTGGTCGCTAGTGAGCTGCCACAAAGGCAGAGCTCACCAGCGATATAGCGGTGGTCGGGGATCGCTACTTACCTGTCAGACGCGGCGATCCTGACATCCTCCCGCCCGGCTCCACGCGTCGCTCGTCGGCGCCACAGGAAGCCCAGCAGGAAGTGGCCGACGAGGAATGGTCCAGGAGCTTCTCGCGCGATCAGCGATAACCAGCGGGGGAGCGGGTCGGAGGTAAGTATCACATGCAGCGATATCGCTAGTAATATCGCTGCAACGTCACAAAATCGGTGACTTTACAGCGATATTGCTAGCGATATTGCAGTGTGTAACGGGGGCTTAATGCCACTGATTAGAGCAAGTGGATCTCCTGATCCTCAGCACCCGATTGCTAACATAGACATAGAAACATTGTGTTTCATTGGAGATATACCCTAACACCACTTTGCTGTCTGTGTAGAATTTCACATGTTTAATCTCCAGATTCATTCCATCTGAGATAAGTTCGGCTAACTCAACTCTGAGGGTGGCAGCTCAGAGTTCAAGTCTAGGTATCATGTGTTCGCGGAGTGGCGCCAATTTTGTCCGTCTCATAACAAACCCGATATGGTATTGTTCATTCACATCTACTGAATAGTTTTGAGGTGCGCTATTGCTTTGACTGATGAGTCACAGAAGATACAAAGACTTTGTGCTTTGACTACTGTGGATGGCACAGGAGCATACGGTTGTTTCACACAAAGGTCTGTCAAGGCTTTAAGAGACTTCCTCCACTCTGCCCACAGGTCTGTTTTTTCTGCTGGAAGAGGATCACCCTAATCAGACGTTTCTTGGGTGAAATCTCTAGCATCATTTGGCTTGGATAGTTACTGGAGCTACAAACCCCAGGGGGTCGTATAGACTGTTCACAGAAGAAAGAACTCCCCTGCACGTGAAGGGTTTCTCGTCTTTGCTGATCTGAAAGGTGAAGGCATCCGTCTTCACATCCCAAAGCAATCCAAGGCTCTGCTGCATGGGAAGGGAGTTAATGCTTTGGCCTAAGTCCTTTAGATCATTCGTATAGTCTTGAGAGGGTGTTAGGGACGGCAGAACACACTAAATAATAAATAATAGTAAGTGTGTTCGCCGCCCGGGGTCCACCGTGCAGAGGTGTTACACTGCTGCTACATAATGGCAGACGCTCAATATGGCGGTATGACGCACGCGGGTTGAACATCACCCAGTGTGCACTGGGCGGACTCTATTACTTCACAGAGGTGCCGAAGCGTTAAACACAAATCCCGAGCCTGTTAAACTCACAGGTCTCAGCAGAATGCACACATGGTATATGGTCACAGGACTTGGGCCCAAGTCACAGGGTCAGCGTCCTTCTAGACCTACCATGCGTGCGGCGTCGCAACCGCGGACGCCAATAAGTACTGCTGACTGCAGTGTGGCGACAGACACTGCCGCTGTACGACAATGCCTGGTAGTAGGCACACTGTCGGACGCTAGTACCATGGATGATGGATGATATGCACTGTGGCCTGTAGCTTGCCACTGACTGGCGCTGACTCTATCACTAGTTCCCTATCCACACACATAATATCAGAGGGAGGGGAATCTTAATGAGTCATTTGCAAGACCATTCATCCGTCATCATTCACATAGGTAGCAACTAGAGTCTATACTAGCGCATGGCGAGCGACCATGCGAACCTTTTATAGCCGCGACTTTCTGGAAGCTTCCAGATCCCCGAGATGGACCAATCAGATCTGGAGAAGGACCTGTGCATGTGACTCCCGATCTCCAATGGGTGATTGTCTCAAGAGCATGCTCAGTGGAGCGAGGGAAGGACTTAGCCTCTGGAGTGGCTTGCTGCTGATTAGCCTGTGTTGCTATTGCTGGGCCAGAGGTGGCAGCAACAGCCAGACCCACAGAGCTGGTCTGCGTAGAGCGTCGGGAACGATGGGACTGCTGAGCAGGCTCCTCTGCGGTCGATGGAGAATATGAGACCGCTGAATGCAAGGCTCTGGATTCCCGCTGTGCAGCTGCAGGAACCCGACACCTAACATTACCCCTCCTCCTAGGGCCCCCTCCTCTCTGAGCCTCGCTACGCTTAAATGACGCGATAAGGAGCGGGGCGTGGATGTTCTCCACTGGTTCTCAGCTCTGGGCCTCTGGAGCATGACCCTTCCAATCCACCAAATAAAATTTTTTGCCACTCACCACCCTGCGTCCCACAATTTCTTTGACCTCAAAGTCGTTCGAAGACAAGTCTGATGTCCCGGCAGATGACACGGAAAACCGGGACATGTGAACAGGCTTGAGAAGGGACACGTGGAAGGTGTCAGAGATGGCCAAGTGTGGTGGAAGAGCCAGACGGTAGACCACCGAGCTGATCTGCTCGAGGATTTTGAAGGGACCAATGCATTGCGGAGCGAGCTTGGTGGACTTGGCCGGCAGCCTGATATTTCGGGCAGAGAGCCACACCAAGTCGCCAGGGGCAAAAGTTGGAGCGGGGCGCCGATGTGTGTCGGTGGACGCCCTCATTCTCTCCTTAGAGGCTCAAATGGCATCCTGGGTGTGATCCCAAGTATCGTGAGCCTCCACTGCCCAGTCTGTCACCCTGGAATCAGTGGAAGACACTGGCATCGGGACGGGGACGCACGGATGCTGGCCGCAATTAAGGAGGAACGGCGCCTGACCAGTGGAGTCAGCCATTGCATTGTTCAGGGCAAATACGGCCCACGGTAGTAAGGATGCCCAGTCATCCTGCCTGGCTGAGACAACATGTCGCAACTACGTGACCTGAGTTTGGTTGGCTCTCTCAACCAACCCGTTCGTCTCGGGATGATAGGCAGAGGACAAGTTTAACTCGATACTGAGTAGATTGCAGAGCTCCCTCCAAAACCGAGACGCAAATTGGGGACCTCGGTCACTATTTTGTCCGGCATACCGTGCAAACGAAATACGTGCTTTATGAACAGTGCGGCGAGACCACGAGCAGAAGGCAGCCGCGCGAGTGGCCCCAGATGCACCATTTTAGAAAAATGATCGGTGACCACCCAGATGACCGTGCTGCCACCGGATTTGGACAGGCCGACCACAAAATCCATGCCAACCATCTCCCAGGGTCTTTCTGCCACCGGCAGGGGATACAGTAACCCAGCCAGCCACTGCCTAGAGGACCTGTTCTGAGCACAAGAGACGCATGCCTGAATGTATTCTTTCGTGTCCCGAGCCATGTGCGGCCACCAATAAGATCTTGCCATGAGTTCTGTGGTCCGCTTATTGCCAAAGTGACCACCCACCCAGGACGCGTGTGCCCACGTGAGAACCTCTGGCGCCAGGCGAGGAGGGAACAAGGTTTTGCCCGGTGGTACTGACTCAAGAGTGACCGGGGGTCCTCAGACTCTCAGTGGGGATGATTAACCAAGGCTCAGTCTCCTCCTCCTCCGCCGAGACCACCAAACCAGAGAGAGCATCAGCCCGGACGTTCTTCTCACTGGACAGATAGTGCAAGGTGAAGCGGAAGCGGGAGAAGAAGAGCGACCAGCTAGCTTGACAAGAATTCAAGCGCTGGGCTCTTTGTAAATAGACCAGGTTTTTATGGTCAGTGTTCACCTGAAAGGGGAACCTGGCTCCCTCCAGGAGATGTCTCCAACCAGAAAAGGCCAACTTCATTGCCAGCAACTCCCTGTCCCCGATGGAGTAGTTCCTCTCCGGTGAGAAGGTCTTTGAGAAGAAGAAGCAGGGATGCTTCCGACCTTGAGCATCCTTCTGGAAAAGGACTGCTCCTGTGCCGACGAACGAAGCATCCACCTCTAGGATAAAGGGCTTATCCACATCGGGACGGTGGAGGAGAGGAGCGCCTGCAAAATGGGTTTTAAGAGACAAGAAGGCCGCGGAGACCTGTTCTGACCAAACCTTGGGATTGGCTCCTTTTTTGGTGAGGGCGACCAAAGGAGCTACCAGTGTGGAGAAGTGGGGAATGAACTGACGATAATAGTTAACGAACCCCAAAAAGCGCTGCACCGCTTTAAGAGAATGGGGCTCCTGCCAGTCCATTACCGCCTGCAGTTTGGCAGGATCCATAGCCAACCCCTGGGCCGAGATGATATAGCCCAGGAACGGCAAGGACTCCTGTTCAAATTGGCACTTCTCCAACTTGGCAAAGAGAGAATTCATCTGCAAACAGTCAAAGACCTTGCAGACGTCTCTCCGATGAGAGGCCAAATCTGGAGAAAAGATGAGGATGTCATCCAGATAGACCACCACCGAGGTGGAGAGCATATCGCAAAAGAAGTCATTTACGAAGTCTTGGAAGACAGACGGGGCATTACAGAGGCCAAAGGGCATGACCAGATACTCGTAGTGGCCATCCCTGGTATTCAAGGCTGTCTTCCACTCATCTCCTTCGCGTATGCGGATCAAGTTGTAAGCCCCCCGTAGATCTAACTTAGTGAAGATCCGGGCCCCTCACAACCTGTCAAACAACTCAGAGATCAAAGGAAGAGGGTACTTGTTTTTCACTGTAATAGAGAGACCTCTGTAGTCAATGCAGGGACGCAGCTCTCCACTCTTCTTCTGTACGAAGAAGAACCCTGCCCCTGCTGGCGACACCAACTTCCTAATAAACCCTCTTGCCAGGTTCTCCCGGATATATTGTGACATGGCCTCCATCTCCGGGAGTGATAGAGGATACATTCGGCCTCTAGGAGGTTCCGCGCCTGGCTAAAGGTCTATCGGACAGTCGTAGGGGCGATGCGGGAGAAGCGTCTCTGCCGATTTTTTAGAAAAGACGTCCGCGTAGTGCTGGTAGTGTCTAGGAAGCGCGGAGAGATCCGCGGGCACTTCTGTGGAGGCTACTTGAATGCTGCCCCTCATGCACCTTCCCTCACAGTCCTTGCTCCAACCCAGAATACTCCCCGAGGACCACTCTATATGAGGGGAGTGGCAACGGAGCCAGGGGACTCCGAGAAGCACCTGGTCGATGCCCTCTGGCATAATGAACAGGGACAACATCTCGTGGTGAGATGGTGGGATTGAGAGCCCAAAAGGTGCTGTCTGGTGGGTAATCTGGGATGGTAAGGCCGAACCATTGACCACCCTGACGGTCACAGGGTGACGAAGTAGCGCCACCGGAATTGCGTGCTCTTGGGCGAAGGCCGAGGACATAAAGTTTCCTTCTGCCCCGGAGTCCACCGTGACCTCTACCTCCCAGGTGGAAACACCGCTATCTAACGTCCCTCGGAATACCGATTTGGGGGAGAACGTTTCAATACCAGATAGACCCCCACCAACCACCACTGGGTGTGATCGTTTTTTCGACCGCTGCGGACACCTGTTAGCCGGGTGACTAGACTGTCGACACTGGTAACAGCGTGCGGAGCTTCATACCGGTTTTGGCTTGGGACTGGTGCAAGACACCTCCATGGGTTCTGGAGGTATCATTTCCAGATCGGGGGGTTCAAGAGGTTTAGCGAAGGTGGGAGCCAACCTAACCTTCTGTCTGGATTGAGCACGTTCCAGCCTGCGCTCTGTGAAACGAAGATCAATGCGGGTGGAAATAGCAATCAGCTCCTCCAGACTTACGTGGACCTCCCTGGTAGCTAGAGCATCTTTGACATGCTCCGCCAAACCTCTTCAGAACGCAGGGACGAGTGTCTTATCAGGCCACTCAAGCTCGGAAGCCAGTGTCCGGAAACGGACGGCATAATGGCTGACCGAGCGGGACCCCTGTGTTAATGCTAGTAACTGGAGAGAGGTGTCGTGAGTGACCCATGGCCCCAAAAAGACCTGCTTTAGGGACTTTAGAAGCTGAGCAGTTCTCAGAACCACGGGGTTACCACTCTCCCACAGTGGTATGGCCCATTCCAACGCCCTGCCCGACAGGAGGGAAACGTTAAACCACACCTTAGCCCGCTCTGTAGGGAATAGCACAGCCAGTAACTCAAGCTGGATAGAGCACTGGCTCATGAATCCCCTACAGGTGGCGCTGTCACCCGAAAATTTATTGGGCAACGGGATACGGGATAATGTAGGCGTGGACATGGACACACGAGAGACAGCCTCTGCGACTGCCTGGGCAGTGGCCGCAGTAACCTTCGCAGCTGAGGTGGGACTCTTGAGAGCTGCCAACCTGCCCTCCAGCTGCCGAACGTACTGCAATAGCTGCTGCTGGTCCGCCATTACTAGCCAGACCCTGGCGCTAGTATAATGTTAGGGACGGTGGAACGCACTAAATAATAAATAATAGTAAGTGCGTTCGCCGCCCGGGGTCCACCGTGCAGAGGTGTTACACTGCTGCTACATAATGGCAGATGCTCAATATAGCGGTATGACGCACGCGGGTTGAACGTCACCCGGTGTACACTGGGAGGACTCTGTTACTTCACAGAGGCACCAAAGTGTTAAACACAAATGCCGAGCCTGTTAAACTCACAGGTCTCAGCGGAATGCACGCATGGTATATGGTCACAGGACTCAGGCCCAAGAGACAGGGTAAGCGTCCTTCTAGACCTACCGTGCGTGCGGCATCGCAACCGCGGACGCCAATAAGTACTGCTGACTGCAGTGTAGCGACAGACACTGACACTGTACAACAATGCCCGGTAGCAGGCATACTGTCGGACGCTAGTATCATGGATGATATGCACTGTGGCCTGTAGCTTGCCACTGACTGGCGCTGACTCTATCTCTAGTTCCCTATCCACACACGTAATATCAGAGGGAGGGGAATCTTAATGAGTCATTTGCAAGTCCATGTATCCGTTATCATTCACACAGGTAGCAACTAGAGTCTATACTAGCGCATGGCCGAGCGGCCATGCGAACCTTTTATAGCCAGGACCTTCCGGAAGCTTCCAGATCCTTGAGATGGACCAATCAGATCTGGAGCAGGACCTGTGCATGTGACTCCCGATCTCCAATGGGAGATCGTCTCAAGAGCATGCTCAGTGGAGCGAGGGAAGGACTTAGCCTCTGGAGTGGCTTGCTGCTGATCAGCCTGCGTTGCTATTGCTGGCCCAGAGGTGGCAGCCACAGCCAGACCCACAGAGCTGGTCTGAGCAGAACGTCGGGAACGACGGGACTGCTGAGCAGGCACCTCTGCAGTCGATGGAGAATGGGAGACCGCTGAATTGCAAGGCTCTGGATTCCCACTGTGCAGCTGCAGGAACCCGACGCCTAACAGAGGGAAAGGCTTCCATCAACTCTCGGCTGCTGGAGGAAATCTTGTGTAAGCTGAGGTTAAACTGAGTGAGCATTTCTTGAGCCCTTTTTAGTAGACTGATTGAAGCCTCATTTGTCATTGTGGACTTCAAACAGTAATCTACGTATCTCAGTAATTCTCGGTGCATGCTGGTTTCCAGGGTAAACAGCGGGTATCCAAGAGCCGCGCGGCTCTTAGAAACCTGCTGTTTACCTTAGATTACAGCGTGCAGCATCACTGATCATTGCTCTCCCGCTGCCACACGCTATGCGTGCTGGTCAGCGGGAGACCAATGATCAAAAAATGGCCCAGGACAATCCTGCACGATCAGCGATACCCGTCGGGGGGGGCGGTGGCTGATGTGTGTCACACACAGCATTGTCGCTGGCGAGATCGCTGATGCTTCACAAAATCAGCGATCTCGCTGTGTGTGACGGGGCCTTAAGAATGCCAATCCGGGCAAGTCTCCTTCCTCCTGGGCAACCTGTAACTCTTTCAATAAATCAGTCAATTCTCTAAGCCTTTGATAACCTTTTGGTCCTATCTTAGGGAAATCATCAATTCTTTTGTATAGAGCATTCTCAATGACTTCTATGGACCATAGCATTCATCAAGTCTTTCCCACACTTTACATAGACCTGTGTGTGGAAGCTTTATATTAATGTCTCTTTGTATTGTGGCATGCTTGACTGACTCACTTCCAAACCACTTTACCAGGAGATCTATCTCCTCACTACTAGAAAGGTCTAGACCCTGAATAGCGTTCTGGAATGAGACTCGCCGTGACCTATAGTTCTCGGCTTTATCAGTGAACTTTACAAATTCTTTTGTAACCAGTTCTCGGAGGGCAAAGAACTTTGCAAAGTCCATGGTGGCTTGGTTAGTGCTGGTGTGAGCCGGTGTGTTACAGTCATGTCTAGTGTGTGGTGTATCACCATACCTGTGAGACGCTCCTGGCTTTGGATAGTCTGTTTAGCACCTTTCCGGTGAAGAAGGTGTCTCTTAAAGGCGGGACGGGAGCTGTACCTTCTGTTCGCTAGAACGGTAGCTGCGGCAAGTGTCTCCGTGATGTATACTTTCTTGCTTGCAGGAGTGCCGTTCGACATTGGATCGCTGGCAATCTGCACAGTCTGGTTGATGTAGTGCATCAGGGCTGTCATCTATTCCAGGATGCTGGTGGATGTTCTCTGAGACGCACTGTGCTGAATCCTGCTGGTCTAGATCTGGTCCAAGAATGTTGCTGTTTCTCATATTCGGGATACTCCACTGCTTCCCAGTACTCTGCTTTGGCTATTGTGGCCACTGTCTCTTTGTCTGTGACAAGTCTTTCCAGAGACACTTGTAGACACACACTCTCTGCTTCTTGCTTTGCCTGCAAACATGCAGTTTCAGCTTGTAGGAGAGCCTTTTTTGATTCTTGATCTACTTGTTTCAACTTTAATTGCACCTCTTGTTCGGCAAAGGAGGACCTTGCTTTGGCCGCTTCAGCTTCGGCACGAACGACAGCAGCAAGCTCTGCTACTGATGACTTGTTAGAACCTGCTCATGACCTCGTTTTGAGTGAAGATGTTTTGCTTCTCGACATTGTGTGCTTATTTTGAGTATTTTGGTGGGAAACTGAGTCTATGCGTGGGTGGGCTTCTGCGTGGCGGGAATGGTGTAGCACTTGTTGGCGGGCTGCACTCTCGATCTGCGGCTGTATGGCAGCTGTTGTGATACCCGTATGCAGAGCAGTGTGAGTGTTAGCGGTTCCTTACAATCTGATTAACTACAGCCTGCAACTGGCTATCAGTTTCACTGAAGGCGGCTAATCCGTTCTTACAGGAGCCTGGACTCTTATTCCCCACGGCTGTATGGCGGCTGCTGTAATACCCGTTTGCGGTGCAGTCTGGGTGGTAGCAGTCCCGTACTGTCTGTGTAGCCACCGCCTGCGAACGGTGTCCTATTTTTACTGTTCTGCCTTCCTCCACGTATAGTGCTGTGTGGATTTCAGCATACAGCTTAACCCTCATCCACTTCCCCAGTAAACAGACTGTATGGATTCTTAAGTCTATATTTATTGAGGTGATAATGTGAACTTGATCTATGTGAAAGATAATGGGTAAAAACTGCAAAGAATAAACAGTGTATCAGTACTGGCACGTCACAGAAACAACAACATGATACAAGGTGCAATTAACATCAGTAGCTGAGACATTACAGAAACTGCACAGTAACAGCATAATACAGAAATGCAGTTATCATAGCTATCTAGGGGGAAGTTCATGCTGCTTGCATTGTTCTACTGTATACAGAAACGCATCTATCTGTATGCAGTGTAAAGAGCATTATGACTAAACTGGAGGATACGGAGCACAGTATGCCTCACTTCACAATATACTACACGGTGGCTGCATAACGGTTCGCATATACAGAACTGCATTAAGACTCTCACTGGGATCCCACTGGACAGGAGTAGTAGGGAAGAGTGAGCTAGAAACACATGTGTATCAGTCAGAAAGCCTGGGAAAACAGCTAAGAGGGCGGTTCTAATCAGAATGCACTAATTCTTAAAGGAGAAATACTAATATATACAGAAACAGAATAAATGGGTAACTAATGACCTCTATGGGTTGTAACTGGTAACTGGTATTACGCTATGAATATTTGTCTAGCTGCTCATAAATGGGCAGAACAAATATAAAGTAGTACTATATATATATATATATATATATATATACACACTGCTCAAAAAAATAAAGGGAACACTTAAACAACACAATGCCACCCCTATAAAAGAGTGGTACAGCAGGGAGTGACCACAAACCATTTCTGTGATCTCATCCTTTTTGGCTGTAGTTTTGGTCACTTTTGCATTTTGTCATTGCTCTCATATCATTCAGTGATATCTAGGATGTGTTATTTTAGTGTTCCCTTTATTTTTTTGAGCAGTTTATATATATATATATATATTATTCTATGTGTCTATATGTATTCTATCTTCTCTATTATAACCTGTCCTGTCAGTGTGTTTTTACAGTAGCCGCATATGAATTGCCGGCTTTTCAAAGAAAAATATTCAGAATTGAGAGTCCTCAGTAGTTGATACCTTTTAATGGCTAACTGAAAAGATGGTAACAAATTGCAAGCTTTCGAGACTACTCCGGTCTCTTCTCACACACTATAGAAACCGCTGCGGAGTCCGCACAAAGAAGTGACATGCTGTGGATTTAAATCCGCAGCAAATCCACCCGGAAAAATGCGCAATGTGTGCACTGCGTTTTTCTTTTTACATAGACTAAAATGGTACTGTACAACGCAGCAGAAACTGCTGCGGATCCACAGTGCCAAATCCGCTGCGGATCCGCAGCAGAATCCGCAACGTATGCACACACCCTTACTCTCAGAATGAGTTCTTATTCATGTATCTGTGAATTGCTTACGTGTTCTTGTCATGATTTTCATGGTTTTTTTGCTGTCTGTGTGTCATGAAGCCATGTCCATTTTTTATTGGAATCACAGATCAAAATTACCGATACAAGTTTGACCATAGCACCTATGTAGCTGAGTGTGAGAAAAAGACATTTTGGCAGACATCACGTCCTGTGGACGAAGTCAGAATCATCAATTCCTGAAAAGCAAGTATTTTGCAAATTGAGCTGCTTTTTGCATGATTAGTTCAGAGTTGATGGAAAATTCCTGAAATATAAAAATAACATAAATTATAATATAACTTTTGTAACATAATGTAACATCAATGTTATAAATAATTATTGAGAAAAAAGATATGGACAATAAAAGAACAGAGAATAAGTGGTCCATTGGGTATACTTTACTGTAGATCTTCGGTGTAGGTAAGGCACAAACTGTAGCTTTGACTTTATTATAACATAAAACCTGTGTAGGAGAACAGTAGAGCAATGTGCCAGGAAAAGTGTCCACTTTATTTATTGTATGTAATTGTGAAAACAAAGCAGTACAGGCTTTAATGTTCACATTCCCTATTTAACATTTCTAACACTACAAAGGTAAAGGAACCTGTAATTTACAGCTGTGGGAGTGGGCAGAAGGGACCTGGAGAGTTTACTTGATTTACATACCAAAAACTCCTCTCTACTTATAACAAGTGCTTGTCTTTGAAATGCAGAATCACTTGTGTCATTGGTTAAACAAGCAATGTTCCCTAATCAGGAGAGATGATAATTCCAGGCAAACAGCTGGCAAGGTTACAGTGCATAGTGCTGCTATACCTGCAAAGTTCACCATACATGCAGCCATGGAGGACAAACACAAATACATCTCC
The DNA here is from genome assembly GCF_039654945.1 of Dendrobates tinctorius. NCBI lineage: Eukaryota > Metazoa > Chordata > Amphibia > Anura > Dendrobatidae > Dendrobates > Dendrobates tinctorius. The sequence continues at coordinate 9,056,568 of NW_027361910.1, read as the reverse complement.
AAACTGAAAATTTGTGGATACCTTCATCTTATATGCCATTGTTCAGAATTTCAAAGCATCTTGCAAATGCAATAGAAAGCAAAGCTATTCTCATCCAATTTGTGGATCAAATTCAGACATAAACGGTGTCACATAAAAGCATTAAAAATGTCAATGGATGTGTCATGTGTGAGTACAGCTGGCTATACATGTGTATTTGGTGCAATCTGATTAGTGTACCAACATAAGTCATTACTTTTGAGTGTAAAGCCCCAGTCTCACATAACGAGATCGCTAGCGAGATCGCTGTTGTGTCACCAATTTTGTGACGCAACTGCGATCTCGCCTGCGATCTCGCTGCGTGTGACACATAGCAGCGATCGGGCCCCTGCTGCGATGTCGCTTGATCATGCTCGAATGTCTGGGCCATTTTTTTGATCACTGGTGTCCCGCTGGCCAGCATGCATCGCTGTGTTTGACAGGGACAACGACGAACGACCTCAATGCTACACGTGTGAGAGACAGGGTCCCAACGACCATCGTATTGTTCCATATCGTTGCTGCGTTGTTGTTGAGATCTGACTGTTTGACATCTCACCAGCAACCTTGTAGCGACGCACCAGCGATCCCTACCTGGTCGCATCGTTGTCGGTATCGTTGGTGCGTCGCCAAGTGTGACGGTACCCTAAGACAGGCTTCTGTTTAGGCTTTTATTATTTATACAGGCTTTTATTATTAATAACTAACTGAAGAGCCCGGCGTTGCCCAGGCATAGTAACTAACTACGGTTAGTTATAACAAATTATAATGATTACTAGATTATTGCCCGATGCTATCGCATCGGGAGGATGCGATAGTATCACACCTCTTGCCATGTTAACCCTCAACACACACACTCCTCTCACCTTTCACCATCTCCACTCACTCTTTCACTCCACATACGACCCCTTCTCTCACTCCGTCTCTCATACTCACGCTGTCATCGCCGCTGCTCCACGATCCCCGACATCTTCTTCCGCCGGCGCCATCCTGGATCCAGACGTTGTCCACGCCGGCGACATGTTCTTGCGGCGACGCCATCTTGAGTATCGTGAAATCCCGCGATACTAAAGATGGCGTCGCCGGAAGAACATGTCGCCGGCGTGGACGACGGGATCCAAAATGGCGTCGGCGAAATCTCGCGAGTTTTCGCCGACGCCATTTTGGATCCCGACGTCGTCCTCACCGGCGACATGTTCTTGCGGCGATGCCATCTTGAGTATCGCGGGATTTCGCCGATCCAAAATGGCGTCGCCGCAAGAACATGTCGCCGGCGTGGAGGACGTCTGGATCCAGGATGGCGCCGGCGGAAGAAGATGTCGGGGATCGTGGAGCAGCGGCGATGACGGCGTGAGTATGAGAGACGGAGTGAGAGAAGGGGTCGTATGTGGAGTGAAAGAGTGAGTGGAGATGGTGAAAGGTGAGAGGAGTGTGTGTGATGAGGGTTAACATGGAAAGAGGTGTGCGGTGACGTCACCGGTTACAGCTGAATGGAAGTTGTTACAACCGGAAGCTGCTTAGGGCATTTATTATTATAGATATCTATATCTATATCTATCTATATATATACAGTGGGGAAAAAAAGTATTTAGTCAGTCAGCAATAGTGCAAGTTCCACCACTTAAAAAGATGAGAGGCGTCTGTAATTTACATCATAGGTAGACCTCAACTATGGGAGACAAACTGAGAAAAAAAAATCCAGAAAATCACATTGTCTGTTTTGTTTTCATTTTATTTGCATATTATGGTGGAAAATAAGTATTTGGTCAGAAACAAAATTTCATCTCAATACTTTGTGATATATCCTTTGTTGGCAATGACAGAGGTCAAACGTTTTCTGTAAGTCTTCACAAGGTTGCCACACACTGTTGTTGGTATGTTGGCCCATTCCTCCATGCAGATCTCCTCTAGAGCAGTGATGTTTTTGGGTTTTCGCTTGGCAACACGGACTTTCAACTCCCTCCAAAGGTTTTCTATAGGGTTGAGATCTGGAGACTGGCTAGGCCACTCCAGGACCTTGAAATGCTTCTTACGAAGCCACTCCTTCGTTGCCCTGGCGGTGTGCTTTGGATCATTGTCATGTTGAAAGACCCAGCCAAGTTTCATCTTCAATGCCCTTGCTGATGGAAGGAGGTTTGCACTTAAAATCTCACGATACATGGCCCCATTCATTCTTTCATGTACCCGGATCAGTCGTCCTGGCCCATTTGCAGAGAAACAGCCCCAAAGCATGATGTTTCCACCACCATGCTTTACAGTAGGTATGGTGTTTGATGGATGCAACTCAGTATTCTTTTTCCTCCAAACACGACAAGTTGTGTTTCTACCAAACAGTTCCAGTTTGGTTTCATCAGACCATAGGACATTCTCCCAAAACTCCTCTGGATCATCCAAATGCTCTCTAGCAAACTTCAGACGGGCCCGGACATGTACAGGCTTAAGCAGTGGGACACGTCTGGCACTGCAGGATCTGAGTCCATGGTGGCGTAGTGTGTTACTTATGGTAGGCCTTGTTACATTGGTCCCAGCTCTCTGCAGTTCATTCACTAGGTCCCCCCGCGTGGTTCTGGGATTTTTGCTCACCGTTCTTGTGATCATTCTGACCCCACGGGGTGGGATTTTGCGTGGAGCACCAGATCGAGGGAGATTATCAGTGGTCTTGTATGTCTTCCATTTTCTAATTATTGCTCCCACAGTTGATTTCTTCACTCCAAGCTGGTTGGCTATTGCAGATTCAGTCTTCCCAGCCTGGTGCAGGGCTACAATTTTGTTTCTGGTGTCCTTTGACAGCTCTTTGGTCTTCACCATAGTGGAGTTTGGAGTCAGACTGTTTGAGGGTGTGCACAGATGTCTTTTTATACTGATAACAAGTTTAAACAGGTGCCATTACTACAGGTAATGAGTGGAGGAAAGAGGAGACTCTTAAAGAAGAAGTTACAGGTCTGTGAGAGCCAGAAATCTTGATTGCTTGTTTCTGACCAAATACTTATTTTCCACCATAATATGCAAATAAAATGAAAACAAAACAGACAATGTGATTTTCTGGATTTTTTTTTGGTTTGTCTCCCATAGTTGAGGTCTACCTATGATGTAAATTACAGACGCCTCTCATCTTTTTAAGTGGTGGAACTTGCACTATTGCTGACTGACTAAATACTTTTTTCCCCACTGTATATATATATATATATATATATATATATATATATATAAGCTGAGTGTACTGTAGATCCCTGCCCACTCAGCATAGCCACATGTATTATAATATCCCACATCATCCCGTCAGCCAGAGCTACCGGACTACTACCCCTGATATCCCACATTGTCCCGTCAGCCAGAGCCACTGGAATTCTACCCCTAATATCCCACATCATCCCATCAGCCAGAGCCACTGGACTACTACCACTAATATCCCACATCATCCAGTCAGAGCCATCGGACTACTACCCCTAATATCCCACATCATCCCATCAGCCTGGGGTTAGAACCAGAGCGCTGAGTGAAATGGTCCTAACTTCCATACCGGGGATCTCTTTAAGAGAGAGGCTCGGCATCAGAACCAGAGCGCTGAGTGGATTTGCCCTGACTTCTATACCAATCATCCCTTTAATAGAAGCCTGGGGTGAGAATCAGAGCGCTGAGGGATTTACGCTAACTTCCATACCGTAGATCCCTTTAAGAGAGGCCTGTGGTCAGTACCAAAGCACAGAGTGGATTTGCCCTCACTTCCATACCAGGGATCCCTTTAAGAGGGGCCTGGGGTCAGAACCAGAGCACTGAGTGGAATTGCCCTAACTTCCATACCAATGATCCCTTTAAGAGAGACTGGGGTGAAAACCAGAGCGCTGAGTGGAATTGCCCTAATTTCCATATCTGAGATCCCTTTATGAGAGCCTGGGATCAGAACCAGAGTGCTGAGTGGATTTGCCCTGACTTGCATACCAATGATCCATTTAATAGAATCCTGGAGTCAGAATCAGAGAGCTGAGGGATTTGCCCTTACTTCCCTACAGGAGATCCCTTAAAGAGAGCCTGGGGTCAGTACCAGAGCATTTGAAGGCAATTGCCCTGACTTCCCTACCAGGGATCCCTTCAAGAGAGCCTGAGGTCAGATCCAGAACGTTGCGTGGAATTGTGCTAACTTCCATACAAGGGATCACTTTAAGAGAGGCCTGGTGTCAGAATCAAAACACTGGATGGATTTGCCCTGACTTCCATACCAATGATCTCTTTAATAGAAGCCTGGGGTCAGAATCAAAGCGCTTAGTGATTTGCCCTAACTTCCATACCAGACATCCCTTTAATAGAGGCCTGGGGTCAGTACCAAAGCGCAGAGAAGATTTGCCCTCACTTCCGTACCGGGGATCCCTTTAAGAGGGGCCTGAGGTCAGAACCAGAGTGCTTAGTGGAATTACCCTAACATCCATACCAATGATCCCTTTAAGAGACCCTGGGGTCAGAACCACAGAGCTGAGTGGAACAGTCCTAACTTCCATATTGAGGATCCATTTAAGAGAGGCCTGGGGTCAAAACCAAAGCGCTGGATGGATTTTCCCTGACTTCCATACCAATGATCCCTTTAATAGAAGCCTGGGGTCAGAATCAGAGCGCTGAGGGATTTGCCCTAACTTTCTTACCGGAGATCTCTTTAAGAGGGAAGATGTGCCTATGGTATGGAGGATGTGTGATGGGTATATAGGTGTCATGATCCATGCTGGATCATGTCAGATAAAAACACAAGTAACCTTTTTTTTCTGTGAGCTGTTTGCTCAGGGTTGGTTTTGCCCCCGGTGGCCATTAAGGGTTATTACACAGTGGTGTCTTTTTCCTATTTTTGCCCCCGGTGGCCATTAGGGTCATTGCACTTTTGTAGTTTCAGTTTAGCTTGCCCCCCGGTGGTGGTAAGTGTCATTGCACATGATGATTAAGCAGGTGTGATTGCTCTGGCTCTGCTATAAAAGAGTCACAGGTGTTGCAATCAGTGTTGGTGATAGTGTTCATTTCAACCATCCTTGGTGGAGGAAGGAGCTGGAGAGCATTCCTTGCAGCACTGTCTTAGCCCTGGTGTGGAAGGAGTCAGAGGGGATTTCCTTGTAGCTCTGACAGAGCTTTGTGGCAGCCATTCCGGAGGAAAGCTGCATTCTGGTGGTGGACTCTGTTGCCGGGACCAAGAGCAACAGAGTAAAGCTAAGTGGTGTTTCCCTGTTTGTGTTTTTCCTTAGTGTGTATTAGTACAGCAGTGGGGCCAGTGCCTGCGCCACCCAGCTCCCTAGCAAGGGATAGGTGTAGGGTGTGCTAGGGTGACAGGTTCCTGATCGGCGCCTGCTGCGGAACCAGCATAGGGAATGTTAGGAGCGTTAGGGACACTGACTTAGGGGAGTGCAGGAGGTCTCCACATCCCCTTTCCCTATCGCAGGGCCCACCGTTGTAACTGTTTCCCCTTTCCCCGTGTCTTGTTGTTTTAGTTACCGGCCTGCGGGCCGAATCACACAGGACAGTTTCACGTGCCATGTCTTGTTGTTTCAGTTACCGTCCTGCGGGTCGCGTCACACAGGTCGGGTCATCGTGACAATAGGCATGGGAGGGGGTGATTCATTTCTGTCTTGTGCTCTCTGCTCCTTTCTGGGGAGCAGATAATGGCTGGGAGCTTATGTTCCCGGGGATGCTAGATTTCTCCCACCCGGTCAGTGTCTGCTGAGGTGCTGTGGAGTGAGAAAACTTTTGCTCATAGCAACCAATCACAGCTCAGCTTCTTTTAAACAGCTCTGGTGAAATGAAAGATGCTTCGTGATTGGTTGGTGATACACACATACATACATACATTCGATTTAATATATATAGACTAGCTGAAGAGCCCAGCGTTGCCCAGGCATAGTAACTAACTACGGTTAGTTATAACAAATAATAATGATTATATATATATTGTGAGGTGCCAAGGGGAGAGGTACTAGAAAACAGGTATGTTTCTCCCCATTTCATTTCATATGTCTCCCTGTACTGATGATGAAGCCAGTTTATTTCACTGTAATCCAGTCCTGGTTTCCTTAGTGATCAGCATGGAAAGGACTGGTAGTTCCCCCTCCACTAATTCAATCCAGGTTTTGGTTTCCTGACTATGTAAGAACAAAACCGTTGGCACAACCCTGAGAATTGTAGGTGGTGCCCAAGTAGGATCCCAATCCGTGAACTAAATATATATAAACTTGGCACACACCAAAGGTTTCTGATGCAGAAAGGTGATTTTTAATTATACAACAGTACATACATACACAGACGTTTCGGTCTAGGACCTTCATCAATGTACGATATATTGTACTGTGAGATTCTTAGTGACTGGGCTTTGTGAGATAGACCAATCCTGTGAGGAGGCACATGAAGCCGTCCCACTGCGTGGTGATTTGTGGAGTGTGGACGCAGTATCCACCGCGAATCCCAAGTGCTTGGGATTCGCGGTGGATACTGCGTCCACACTCCACAAATCACCACGCAGTGGGACGGCTTCATGTGCCTCCTCACAGGATTGGTCTATCTCACAAAGCCTAGTCACTAAGAATCTCACAGTACAATATATCGTACATTGATGAAGGTCCTAGACCGAAACGTCTGTGTATGTATGTACTGTTGTATAATTAAAAATCACCTTTCTGCATCAGAAACCTTTGGTGTGTGCCAAGTTTATATATATTTGGTTTCCTGACTGGTCCAGCTGATATAATCAGGAGGAGCTGGAATCTCTCAGTCTATCGTCTGCTGAGCTGGGAGCTGACACAGTAAGATAACATGGACTTGTTTGCTGTTATATAGGTTTATTTTGTAGTTAGCCTGCTATTGTTAGTTAGTGGCCAGACGGCCTTAGACGTTTTATTTCATGTTTGGCATGTGTAACATTGGATAACAAGTGTGCACAATAAATATGCCGTGTCCATATTGCTAGTCTGCTGAAGTGACTTCATAGCCACACGCTTGTGCCAAAGCAAAGATCCTAGCTGAGCTATCTATTCCCCACAAATGGTGTTTCGAATGCGGGCACTTGTGGCTGCTGGACTGTGACTGCAGAGAAAACGCTCTGTATGTCCTGGCTGAAAGCTTCTGCGCTTTTGAAGAGCCAAAAGTCCAGTAATATGGAGGAACTAGTGAAGCAGTTATTGCAAGCAAATGTGCAACAACAGCAGTCTAATGCTTGCTTCCAGAAGGCTCTGGAGCAGCAACACCAGATGCAGCAAGAGCAGTTGGAGGCAATAAAACAGGCCTTGGTTCGGCAACCCCGAGATGAGGGAGACCGTGCACAAAGCGCTGCTAGTGCGCAGAAAGCCGTACAGAAGACTTTGCTTAAAATGACCGCAGACGATGATGTGGAAGCATACCTCACCGTGTTTGAACGTATTGCAGAACGTGAGCACTTACCACTGGACAGATGGGCTGAGGTAGTGGCTCCATTTCTGAGCGGAGATCCACAAAAAGCCTATTACGATCTGAGTGGAGCGGATGCTATGGACTATATCAAACTCAAAGGCGAAATCCTGGCAAGGCTGGGAGTAAACACGTACAGTGGGGAAAAAAAGTATTTAGTCAGTCAGCAATAGTGCAAGTTCCACCACTTAAAAAGATGAGAGGCGTCTGTAATTTACATCATAGGTAGACCTCAACTATGGGAGACAAACTGAGAAAAAAAAATCCAGAAAATCACATTGTCTGTTTTTTTTTTCATTTTATTTGCATATTATGGTGGAAAATAAGTATTTGGTCAGAAACAAAATTTCATCTCAATACTTTGTGATATATCCTTTGTTGGCAATGACAGAGGTCAAACGTTTTCTGTAAGTCTTCACAAAGTTGCCACACACTGTTGTTGGTATGTTGGCCCATTCCTCCATGCAGATCTCCTCTAGAGCAGTGATGTTTTTGGGTTTTCGCTTGGCAACACGGACTTTCAACTCCCTCCAAAGGTTTTCTATAGGGTTGAGATCTGGAGACTGGCTAGGCCACTCCAGGACCTTGAAATGCTTCTTACGAAGCCACTCCTTCGTTGCCCTGGCGGTGTGCTTTGGATCATTGTCATGTTGAAAGACCCAGCCACGTTTCATCTTCAATGACCTTGCTGATGGAAGGAGGTTTGCACTCAAAATCTCACGATACATGGCCCCATTCATTCTTTCATGTACCCGGATCAGTCGTCCTGGCCCCTTTGCAGAGAAACAGCCCCAAAGCATGATGTTTCCACCACCATGCTTTACAGTAGGTATGGTGTTTGATGGATGCTACTCAGTATTCTTTTTCCTCCAAACACGACAAGTTGTGTTTCTACCAAACAGTTCCAGTTTGGTTTCATCAGACCATAGGACATTCTCCCAAAACTCCTCTGGATCATCCAAATGCTCTCTAGCAAACTTCAGACGGGCCCGGACATGTACAGGCTTAAGCAGTGGGACACGTCTGGCACTGCAGGATCTGAGTCCATGGTGGCGTAGTGTGTTACTTATGGTAGGCCTTGTTACATTGGTCCCAGCTCTCTGCAGTTCATTCACTAGGTCCCCCCGCGTGGTTTTGGGATTTTTGTTCACCGTTCTTGTGATCATTCTGATCCCACGGGGTGGGATTTTGCGTGGAGCACCAGATCGAGGGAGATTATCAGTGGTCTTGTATGTCTTCCATTTTCTAATTATTGCTCCCACAGTTGATTTCTTCACTCCAAGCTGGTTGGCTATTGCAGATTCAGTCTTCCCAGCCTGGTGCAGGGCTACAATTTTGTTTCTGGTGTCCTTTGACAGCTCTTTGGTCTTCACCATAGTGGAGTTTGGAGTCAGACTGTTTGAGGGTGTGCACAGATGTCTTTTTATACTGATAACAAGTTTAAACAGGTGCCATTACTACAGGTAATGAGTGGAGGAAAGAGGAGACTCTTAAAGAAGAAGTTACAGGTCTGTGAGAGGAAGAAATCTTGATTGCTTGTTTCTGACCAAATACTTATTTTCCACCATAATAGGCAAATAAAATGAAAAAAAAACAGACAATGTGATTTTCTGGATTTTTTTTTTCTCAGTTTGTCTCCCATAGTTGAGGTCTACCTATGATGTAAATTACAGACGCCTCTCATCTTTTTAAGTGGTGGAACTTGCACTATTGCTGACTGACTAAATACTTTTTTTTCCCCACTGTATGTACGTGCACAGAGGGTGCATTTATGGAATTTTGTGGAGCATCAGCCAGCCCGCTCACAAATGCATGATCTCATCCATCTAGTAAAAAAATGGCTGCAACCGGAGGCTTTGACGTCCGCACAGATGGTGGAGCGTGTCGTTCTAGACAAGTACCTGCGGTCCTTACCCGCTAAGATCCAGAGGTGGGTTGGACAGGGTGAGCCAACTACCGCTGACCAGTTGGTGAATATGGTCGAACGCTACAATGCTTCTGAAAGCCTAATCCATGGGGATACTAAGAACTACCCCACTGCCTGGGTTACTCTTGCCACGCCAGTAGGGACCAAAAGACATCAGGCGGCAGTCATAAAGTCTATGGGACACAGTGTAATCCTGGGGAGAGACTTTCCCTTATTTTGGGACTTGTGGAACTTCAAAAGTGGCATGAACCCTCTAGTTGAAGACGGTGCTCCGGAGCTAGCCCCTGAACCATTGCAGTAAGACGACGGAGAACTCATCTCAGAGGAAGTACTAGAATCTGTGGACTCTCCTCTGGCTGTGTATGCAGGCGAGGCAGACCAGCTAGAGGATGTTTTAGAAATGCCTGACCTTGAGGTGGCCCGTGGTAAGTTCGGGACCGCTCAGCACCAGGATCCTAGTCTAGCAAGGGCGTGGGAAAACATAAAGGTCTCCGAGGGAAGACCATTGTACCCAGGGGCTCAAAACGAGTTTCCACACGTGGCGGTGCAGCAGGATATGTTGTATCACATAGACAAGGTGCGAGGGGTGGTGGTAGAACAACTAGTGGTACCTAAGTCCTTTCGCCAGGTAGTTTTGGAGTTGGCACATAAACATCCCTTGGGAGGACACCTGGCGGTAGAAAAGACAAAACACCGAATTCTGCAACGTTTCTTTTGGCCGGGTCTAATGGGAGACGTGACCCAGTACTGTCGGTCATGTCCTACGTGTCAATTGACCGCACCTATGTCACATTTTAGAAGCCCCTTAGTGCCCTTACCAATAATAGAGGTGCCCTTCGAGAGGATAGCAATGGATATAGTCGGTCCATTAGTTAAATCTGCCAGGGGTCATCAGTACATTTTGGTAGTATTGGATTACGCCACGCGTTTTCCCGAAGCAGTGCCCTTGCGGAATGCCAATGCGAAATCAATTTCAAAGGAGCTGGTTAATATGTTTTCCCGCACCGGCATTCCGAAAGAGATACTTACGGATCAAGGGACCCCCTTTATGTCTCGTATACTTAAGGATTTATGTAAACTGCTAAAAATCTCCCATTTGCGTACCTCAGTATATCACCCTCAGACTGATGGTTTGGTGGAGCGCTTTAACAAAACCCTAAAGGGAATGTTGAAAAGGGTGGTGGATAAGGACGGGAGAGATTGGGATGCCCTACTACGATACCTCCTGTTCGCTATACGTGAGGTACCCCAATCCTCCACAGGCTTTTCACCTTTTGAGTTGGTTTATGGGCGGCGTCCTAGAGGCCTGTTAGATATTGCCAAGGAGACTTGGGAACAAGAGGTGACTCCTTATCGCAGTGTAATTGAACACATAACCCTTATGCAGGACCGAATTGCAGCAGTTATGCCAATAGTTAAAGAGTGTTTAGAGCGCGCACAACATGCCCAAAGCACGGTATACAACCGAGCGGCAAAAACACGAGTCTTTCAACCCGGAGACAGGGTGTTGGTATTGGTGCCTACCATAGAGAATAAATTTCTTGCGAAATGGCAGGGACCATACGAAGTGCTGGAACGAGTAGGTGAAGTAAATTATAAGATACACCAACCAGACAAGAGAAAGCCCGAACAAATATACCACATAAACTTGCTTAAGGCCTGGCGGGACAGGGAGAGTCTGGTGGCAGGAGCTGCCCTTGAGGATGGGCCTCGAGGGGCACCACCTTCTAAGGTAAAGGACCCCCAGGTAGCTCCGCCAGAAGTGGGTATTGCAGACACGCTATCCGAAAGCCAAAAACGAGAGACCAGGGAGTTCATACAGAGGAACGCAGATATTTTCTCGGAACTTCCTGGCCGGACTCACCTAATTAAACATGACATTATTACTGATCCACAGGCGCGGGTACGGCTTAAACCATATCGAATTTCGGAGGCTCGGAGACAAGCCATTGCCCAGGAAGTGAAGAAGATGTTAGAGCTCGGGGTCATTGAGGAGTCCCGGAGTGATTAGGCTAGCCCTATCGTACTGGTGCCCAAACCCGATGGGACTATCCGATTTTGTAACGATTTTCGGAAAGTAAACGAAGTATCGAAATTTGATGCCTACCCGATGCCAAGAGTCGATGAACTGATAGAGAGACTAGGTTCGGCTAGGTACATATCCACTATTGACTTAACAAAAGGTTATTGGCAGATTCCCCTCACAGAATCAGCCAAAGAGAAAACTGCCTTTGTTACGCCCCAGGGATTATTCCAGTACCGAGATATGCCATTTGGGTTGCATGGTGCCGCAGCCACCTTCCAACGTCTAATGGATATTGTCCTAAAACCCCATGGCCAGTATGCATCTGCGTACTTGGACGACATTATTATCTTTAGCAATGACTGGGACACGCATTTGTCAAAAGTACAAGCCGTCTTAGACTCCTTAAAAACAGCTGGGTTGACTGCTAATCCCAAGAAATGTACGTTGGGATTGGAAGAGGCTCGCTATCTGGGATATAGCATAGGGAGAGGCGTTGTGAAGCCTCAAGCCAATAAAGTGGATGCTATTCAAAATTGGCCACGACCGGTAACCAAAAAACAGGTTGGAGCTTTTTTAGGGATCGTTGGTTATTATAGGCGGTTCATCAAACATTTTGCGACCATCGCAGCTCCTCTCACAGATCTTACTAAGGGGTCGAAATCTGTCACAATAAAGTGGAACGCAGAAGCAGAGGAGGCCTTTCAGCGATTGAAAACAGTCCTCTGTGACCAACCAGTGTTGGTTGCACCAGACTTTAAACGGGAGTTTATTGTCCAAACAGACGCCTCTGGGGTGGGCCTCGGCGCGGTTTTGTCTCAAGAAGTAAATGGCGAGGAACACCCAGTGGCCTATCTAAGCAGAAAGCTTACGAGAGCAGAAAAGAACTACAGTGTAGTTGAGCGGGAAGCCCTGGCTGTGAAATGGGCCCTGTGCACCTTGCGCTATTATTTACTAGGTCGCCAGTTTAGGCTAGTGACGGACCATTCGCCCCTAACATGGATGTCCCGGGCAAAAGAAGGCAATGCACGGGTGACACGCTGGTTCTTAGCATTACAAGGGTTTAAATTTTCTGTTGAGTACAGGGCGGGCACAGCGCACAGAAATGCAGATGCGTTGTCTAGAACGCACTGCTTGGTGACTCGTCGTGTCCGACCCCACGGGCTCGAACAGAGGAGGGGGGTGTGTGAGGTGTCAAGGGGAGAGGTACTAGAAAACAGGTATGTTTCTCCCCGTTTCATTTCATATGTCTCCCTGTACTGATGATGAAGCCAGTTTATTTCACTGTAATCCAGTCCTGGTTTCCTTAGTGATCAGCATGGAAAGGACTGGTAGTTCCCCCTCCACTAATTCAATCCAGGTTTTGGTTTCCTGACTGGTCCAGCTGATATAATCAGGAGGAGCTGGAATCTCTCAGTCTATCTCTGCTGAGCTGGGAGCTGACACAGTAAGATAACATGGACTTGTTTGCTGTTATATAGGTTTATTTTGTAGTTAGCCTGCTATTGTTAGTTAGTGGCCAGACGGCCTTAGACGTTTTATTTCATGTTTGGCATGTGTAACATTGGATAACAAGTGTGCACAATAAATATGCCGTGTCCATATTGCTAGTCTGCTGAAGTGACTTCATAGCCACACGCTTGTGCCAAAGCAAAGATCCTAGCTGAGCTATCTATTCCCCACAAAATATATATATATATAAAGCTGAGTGTAGAGCCCTAGCCACATTCACTATAATATCCCACATCATCCCGTCAGCCAGAGCCTCCGGACTACTACCCCTAATATCCCGCATTATCCCGTCAGCCAGAGCAACCGGACAACTACCACTAATATCCCACATCATCCTGTCACAGCCACCGGACTACTACCCCTAATATCCCACATCATTCCGTCAGAGCCACTGGACAACTACCCCTAATATCCCACATAATCTCGTCATCCAGAGCCACCGGACTACTACCCCTAATATCCCACATCATCCCATCAGCAAGAGCCACCGGACTACTACCCCTAATATCCCACATCATCTCATCAGCCTTGGGTCAGAACCAGAGCGCTGAGTGGATTTGCCCTGACTTCTATACCAATCATCCCTTTAATAGAAGCCTGGGGTGACAATCAGAGCACTGTGGGATTTACCCTAACTTCCATACCGAAGATCCCTTTAAGAGAGGCCTGGGGTCAGTACCAAAGCGCAGAGTGGATTTGCCCTCACTTCCATACCAGGGATCCCTTTAAGTGGGGCCTGGGGTCTGAACCACAGAGCTGAGTGGAATGGTCCTAACTTCCATACTGGGGATCCCTTTAAGAGAGGCCTGGGGTCAGAACCAGAGTGCTTAGTGGAATTGCCCTAATTTCCATACTAATGATCCCTTTAAGAGACCCTGGGGTCAGAACCACAGCGCTGAGTGGAACGGTCCTAACTTCCATACTGGGGATCCCTTTAAGAGAGGTCTGGGGTAAAAACCAAGGTGCTGGATGGATTTGCATTCACTTCCATACCAATGATCCCTTTAAGAGGGAAGATGTGCCTATGGGATGGAGGATGTGTAATGGGTTTATGGGCAGGGAGGGGGGATTCATTTCTGTCATGTGCTCTCTGCTCCTTTCTGGGGGGCAGACAATGGCTGGGAGCTTATATTTCCGGGGATGCTAGATTTCTCCCACCCCGTCAGTGTCTGCTGAGGTGTTGTGGAGTGGGAAAACTGTTGCTCTTAGCAACCAATCACAGCTCAGCTTCTTTTAAACAGCTCTGGTGAAATGAAAGATGCTTCGTGATTGGTGGGTGATACACACACACACATAGATTCAGTTTTATATATATAGATAACAATAGTAATAATACTTGTATGAAAATATTGGCAACTTAAATACAAACACATACCACTGCCAATATTCGAAAATTTCAAGACAATGAAAACCTTTCACTCAGTAATACCCTACACACTGTACGTAAATATCTATTTGACTACAACTCATTATAAACCTAATTTCTTTTGTGATCAAGTTTACCGGACAGTCTTGTGAAATCCGGACTTTTGGCAGGCTGGGACGATTTTACTCAAAGTTATAAGTCAAAAGTTATAAGTTGGGCCCCAAATGCTAAAATATTGTACTATCACACACAAACATTTAGGTTCCATTTATATGAGCTAGGATCAGACCATTAACCAAGCATCGACAATATTTGAGTCATTCGCTGCTTGTTTACCACATCTTTACACAGGCTGATGAAAAGTGATGGCCACAGAACAGTCACTAGTAGATCAATCTGTCCCCATACAATATCATATTATCAGCAGCACATGGGCGATGTGCTGCTCAGAACAATGATTTTTGTTCCAGCATAAGAAATTCCAACACCTGATTAATGAGTATCATTTTGATTGTTATTGAGCAATTGCTGACATGTTTATACCTATGAACTCTAAGGCTAGTTTCACACTTGCTTTTTTTTGCAGCGCGTTTTTCCCGCAAAAAAACGCATTGAAAAAACGCATACATAAGCATACAACTGCTGCGTTTTTTTCAAGCATTTTTATGAGCATGCATGAAAAAAACGCAGCGTTTTTATGCGTTTGTATGCGTTTTTAGCGCGTTTTTACCGCGTTTGCGTTTTTTTCCAACATTTTTAGGTGGCCCCTCACACTACCCAAACCATGACTTTACTAACCCTAACCCTGACCCTAACCCTAACCCTAACCCTGACCCTAACCCTAACCCTAACCCTGACCCTAACCCTTAACCAAATCATACTTAACCCTAACCCAAACCCTAAACCCTAACTAACCCTAACCCTAACCCTAACCCTGACCCTAACCCTAACCCTAACCCTGACCCTAACCCTGACCCTAACCCTAACCCTAACCCTAACCCTAACCCTGACCCTAACCCTAACCCTAACCCTGACCCTAACCCTTAACAAAACCATACTTAACCCTAACCCTGACCCTAACTCTAACCATAACCCTAACCCTAATCCTGACCCTAACCCTGACCCTAACCCTAACCCTAACCCTAACCCTGACCCTAACCCTTACCCAAACCATACTTAACCCTAATCCTGACCCTAACCCTGACCCTAATCCTTAACAAAACCATACTTAACCCTAACCCTGACCCTAACCCTAACCCTGACCCTAACCCTAACCCTGACCCTAACCCTAACCCTAACCCTGACCCTAACCCTTAGCCAAACCATACTTAACCCTAATCCTGACCCTAACCCTGACCCTAATCCTTAACAAAACCATACTTAACCCTAACCCTGACCCTAACCCTAACCCTGACCCTAACCCTAACCCTGACCCTAACCCTAACCCTAACCCTAACCCTGACCCTAACCCTTAACAAAACCATACTTAACCCTAATCCTGACCCTAACCCTGACCCTAACCCTTAACCAAACCATACTAAACCCTAACCCTGACCCAAAACCCAACCCTGACCCTGACCCTAACCCTAACCCTAAACCCCCTTAACTAACCCTAACTCTAACTCAAACCCCTAAATTCCATGGTTAAAAAAAAAAAACGCATATGCAAAAAAACACTTACATGAGCATGCCAGTGCGCACATATGCGCATCCATAGGCTATAATGGCCATTTTTAGCGCAAAACGTGCGCATATGTGCGCATGCGCTTTTTTGCAGGGCCAAAAAATGCAACATGATGCGTCTGGAAAATCCAATCGCACACCCCAAAAAAACGCAGCGCATGAAAATCGCATACATGCGCTTACAAGCGCGCAGGTATGCGCACCCATGTTAAATATAGGGGAAAAAACGCATGCGCAGGTTAGCGTTTTTTTCCAGCGCTAAAAAACGCAAATGTGAAACCAGCCTATGACTGCCGGTATTTATAAAAGTAGATGCTACACACGTGTGTTATCCATACATATACACACACTGCATGTTACACACATATGTATTTACACCCAGCACACGCATGTATAAGACATGTATACACAGACCGCATGCACACACATGTATACACAGAACACATACACACCACATGTATACAAGGAGCACATACAAACATGTATACAGAGAGAACATATGTATACACTGAGCACATACACACATATGTAAACACAGAGCACATAGAAACATATGAATGCACAGAGCACATACACACGAATATACAGAGCACATACATATATTTATACACAGAACACATGCACACACGTATTTACAGAGCACATACACACGTATACAAAGAGCACATACATGCATACACACGTATACACAGAGCACATACTTGCAGACATATATGTATGCACAGAGCACTTTTAAACATGTATATGGATAATACATACATGCAGGCACACATTTTAACAGCACATACACACTTATGTTTACAGACAGCACATAGATACATACATAAACAAGCCCCATGAAGAAGCCAACAGTGCGAAACGTGGGTTGGGGCTCAGGACTCAGCACGCACCCTGCCTATGACCCACATGGGTAAGCACTATACGTATCTGGCACTTTATCCACTCACTAAGGCACTTTATGCCTTAGTGTTTACCACTTAGTCTTTTTGCCCATATATCTTTTTACCCTTGAGCAGCTCTGACCTCGAGCTGCATTGATTGCTAGTCTTTTGGTTATTTGGTACTTTTTTTTAGATTTTAATTGGAGACATGTAATTTATGGTCTCTGACAGTGCATAGGCAATTGCACAGAATATTAGATGTGGGCTGCAATTGTGTTTTGAGGGTGGTGCCATCATTATGCATCATTTAGCTGCAGGATGCAGTGTTTTTTGTCCGCTTGTGCCATCACTATTCACTATTACTGAATTTTTAACATATTTTCTTATGTCTTTTGTATTGTTCAATAAAATTGTGACTTTGTATTAATTTTGATACATTGTCGTAATTGATTTTGGGGTTTTATACTCCATTTAGGTTTATACAATATATACATACATAATTGCATATACCGAGCTTTTACATGCATACATGCATGTATACACAAAGCACATACATACAAACACATGTTTACACAGAGGACATACACATGTATACACAGATAACATATATCCGTACACACATGTAGACACAGACCACATACATTTAGACCTACATGTACACAAAGCACATACATACAGACATATATTTATATACAGAGCACAACATATATGTATACACAGAGCATATACATATTTACAGACATTTTGTGTGAACAGAGGACATGCATACAAATGTAAGGGAGGGACAGGACTGTAGTCGTGACCTACAATACTGTTACATCGATGTCCAGTCCTTCCCCTACAGAAAACTGTGTTCTTCTCTTCAGCATACCTGCATCTCCAACTCCAGACTTCCCAGGCTATGACGGTCCCTTCTTCAGGCGACCCCCAGTAACGGAGACACAGTCCAAGTTAACTTGAACAGAACACTCTCTTTACTTAATACATCACACGTTTCATCCACAGTTGGCACATCATGATATTCTCTTGGTTTCTCATCTTTCCATGCTTGGCTGATACTTCTGTGCAGTACACATGTAACATTTTACAATCTTAGCTGGCCATGTGGTGTGTGACACATTATCAGACACATCCTGTTTCATTTATGAAGGAGGGATTCTGAAAGTCACAAATACTATTTTTATAGGGGCATCAGGCGGCATTAATCTTCTTTAAGGGCCATCAGCCGGCTATGCTTTGTTGTTCCCATTATTAAACAGTGGGTCCCCTATACTGTTATTGCCTATGCAGTGAGTGGCTGGGCTGCCAAAAATTAGGATGCACTCCAATACCCCTTTGACGAGACGTACAGAAGGCCCTCATGAAAAAATGTTCCCATCAAAAGAAAGTGGGTCTCCCATAGTGTTTGCCTATGCATTGAATGCAAGGCCTGCTTTGCCCCAAAGTTACACGCACCCCAATAACCCTTTGAACTGATGTCCTGGATGGCCACATGAAACCAAAGTTCCCATTCTTTTTCATTTGGTACTGCCACTCTGTTTGTCTATGCATTGAATGCAAGGCAGGCCTTGCCACTTTGTTACACGCACCCCAATAACCCTTTGAACCAAGGTCCTCGATGGATACATGAAACCAAATTTCCCATTATTAGAAATTTGTTACTCCCATACTGTTTCAGGCTATGCATTAATGTAAGGCCTGCCCCAAATTTGCATGCACAACAATCCCTCTTGGAAAAAATGTGGAGGAGGGCCTCATAAAAAAAATTTTCACATTAGAAAGGAGCGAGTCTCCTATACCTGTAATGACCATACACTATGTGTATGGTCTGACAAACATTTCCCCCTGGGGGGTACACATCAACATACTGTGTAACCATTTATTTTACTGGCATCATAAACACCGTGGAAAACAGTAACGTGGCTGTTGCATCACAGAACATGTTCACCCTGGTGTTCTAGTGGTGGTGTCTGAGGAGACATGGAAGATGTTTGGTATCCCACAGAGGGGCCATTTTTATGGAATACCGTATATATGGTGTGTTTTCATATAAATGCTGTGAATTTTTATGGGGAGTGGGCATTTTAAATACATTAGGAGACCTGCTCATAGGCAGCACAAAAAGGGTTCATCTTCTCCTCCCAGGCTTGATCAGGTGACCCAGCTGTTTTATTATGCAGAAGGTTCTTGAAAAACGCCACAGGGCACTCAGCCAATGACTGCAGCTCTAACGTCACATAGAAGGGGGATGAGCCAAGTCCTGGGAGAGAGTTTTAAAATTTGAAGTGGTGGTGGGACATGTTGGTAAGTGGAGACCATTTTGTAGGTGAAGGAATTACCTACTTTCCCCCTTCCGGCGTTGCTTAAAAAGTGGACTGGCTGGAAAAGGTAAGTTAATAGTCTTCATATAAGGAATACTACCATTGTACCTCTAGGAGGGGGAATTACCTCAGGGAAGAAACAGAGCACAGTGCTGAAGAAGAGATTTTCAGACTTCATAAAACCAGAGGTTACTAAGATCTGCCTGTCTGCAGATACACAGGAATCATCAACCGTGAGTGTAATCCCGTACCTCAGTTTACTGCTGTATGCAAATAATAATCTGCCCCATTACCTTCAGTAAAAATACTTCTGTTTCAGATTCATACAGCTGCTTCATGACTGTGGCTCAAATGCACCAACTACTACCACCATCATCACCTTCTACCGAGAGGCAGTTACTGCGTAGATAGAAAGTATGAGGAGCAGAGGTTGAACGCTTGGGCGGTGTTGTACTCTGTCAGCGGATTACGAAGGCGGAAGCTTCTAGATTAAATCATGACTGGAATAGCCAGGGCAAGAGCACTTGGAAGAGCATGGGGCCAGGACTTGCAACCACCTAAGCCTGCTGTTCCTGGGCTGAAATCTGACAAGCCATAACCAAGTAATACTGAACTTGTTGGGCAATGATGTCAAAAAGGAGCCCCTGCAGTTGATAGAACAGAAGCTAGAGATTTTGACATTTCAGCTGGATTTTAAGATGTGTCAATTGGAGAGTGTGGTGCTTGTAGACATGACTTCTGTGATATGAGTGTTTCCACTAGACAATCCATCCAGCCATGTCATAGAATCAAAATCTGTTTTTTTTCTGGCAATTCTATTCAGCTGTGCACAAACTATGTCAAACTGATTGCTAGACCCCAGTGGGTCTTGTCCCAGTACCATGTTAACTACAGTCCACAGATGGAATATACATCCCTAAGGTCACCTCTACTTTACCAGCATGATGAATTAATAGGAAAAGCACGTGGTGTTGATGGAGCTGTTCTTTTCTCATCAAAGAAACGAAATAAGATCAATGAGGTGGGTACCCGCACACGCAATAGAGAAATAGTAAAGATTACAATTACTTTCACAAATGAGTTACCACCAACCTCACCAACTTGCTTTCACTTTTACAATATTATATTCCGAAGGCTTCTGAAGATGATGAATATGAAGCAAATAGGTATAAATTATTATCAAATAATGTTACAGAAGTCAGAACACACAACCTATCTGTGTGGTAATGATTTACCACCGAAATTTTGAAGTATGAGACTAGTAGACAGGCGCGCTGTCTGGGTGTTATGTTCGACTCCGATCTCTCCTTCACCTCCCATATGCAATCTCTTGCCCGCTCATGCCGCTTACACCTAAAGAACATCTCTAAAATCCGCCCTTTTCTCACCATGGAAACAACAAAAACTCTCACTGTCGCCCTGATCCACTCCCGCCTGGACTACTGTAATGCTCTATTAATTGGCCTCCCTCTCACTCGACTCTCCCCTCTCCAGTCTATCCTTAATGCAGCAGTCAGGGTTGTCCATCTGGCTAATCGTTACTCAGACGCGTCCGCTCTTCGCCAGTCGTTACACTGGCTGCCAATTCATTACAGGGTACAATTCAAAGTACTTGTTCTCACCCACAAAGCTCTCCACAGTGCGGCACCCCCTTACATCTCCTCCCTCATTTCTGCCTATCGGCCTAACCGACCGCTGCGCTCTGCAAATGACTTTCGACTAACCTCTGCCCTTATCCGTACCTCCCACTCCCGACTCCAAGACTTCTCCCGTGCTGCGCCAATCCTCTGGAATGCTCTACCCCAAGATATTAGGACCATCCACAATTTGCATAGTTTTAGGCGCTCGCTCAAAACACATTTGTTCAGAGCGGCCTATCACATTCAGTAATCAAAGTCATGTTATGTTTGTGTGTGTAGCCCATTCACTATCTCCATCTAACCCCCACCCCCTGAAGATGGCTGGACCATCATTGTAAATACATAATTGTAAATACAAACCTGTGCTTTGTATCTCCCCCACCTCATTGTAGATTGTAAGCTCCCACGAGCAGGGTCGTCTTATTTCCCTTTAATTATTGTATTGTTAACGTTGTTACTTATGACTGTTGTGTTTGAAACTGTTCAACTGTAAAGCGCTGCGGAATATGTTGGCGCTATATAAATAAAGATTATTATTATTAGTAGTATCAGACAGGCCCCATGATCCAGGAAGAGGGGGCGTGTTTTGACAGGGAACTCGGCTGGAAGTTGAGGGAAAAAGCGTGCGAAGCAGGAGTGAGTCCCCCCGTTGTCAGTGTCGAGCAGCTACACACCCAAAGTGCCGGCACTGCAATGGACTGCAGCAGACAGACCCAGAGACCTAGAGGCAGGGGGTGAGGCGAAGAGAAAGCGTGCATGACAGCAGAGAGTTTTGGAGGGGAAATCAGCGCGTAGGAGCCTGAGCAGCGTGCTCTGTCATTAGAGCACTGGTGCCGCGAAGGACTGTTCCCATTGTCTCCCACTACTAACAGCAGGACTGCCAGAGAGCGAGGCACCATGTGCTCCAAGATCGTGAGTACAGTGCACGTGTGCAGGAGAGAGGGACAGTTCATGCCACATGTCCAGCTTAGATACCCAAGTCACAGAGGAATCACAGAGGACATTGGTATGGTCAGCAAGGACCTCCCTCAGCATCTTCCCAAACTTTGCACTCCTTGTGAGAGTACCCCACGCCTCATGGCCAGAGCGATGGGAGGGTCTGAGAAAACTCTCCCAGAACTTTGCCAGTGATCCACTGCCTCTGCTGGATTGTAGTTGTGTCTCTCTCACCTGTACTCCTTGGTTGTCCAATGAACTGTGACCTCTGCCGCCAGCGTTTTCAGATGTGAATTTTTTTAATAATTCCGCAAGAAGGGCCCTCTGGTACAGCAACAATTTAGTACACCTGTCTCCCTCTGGAATAAGAGATATAAAATTCTCCTTGTAGCGTGGGTCTAGAAGTGTCACCAATCAGTATTGCCTGTCACCCAAAATTTTGAGAACGCTAGGGTCACGGTAAAGGCAGAGTAACATAAACTCAGCTATGCATGCCAGACTGCTAACAGGCAAGAATTTCTTGTCCTCACCAGATGGTATGACAGTTGTGCTTGTAGTACCGTCTATAGCATATGAAAATAGCTACTGTTCTTCCTCCTTCTCCTCCTCCTCTTCCTCATTGTCACCCGATCCACTTTGGGATGAGATGAGGCTGGGCTGTGTGTAATTACCCTGTATGGTTCCTTGCTCTGTCTCATCATGGTCTGCCAGCAATGCATCCTCTTTGATGGTGAGCAGAGAGTGTTTAACGCTCTATTTATTGGCCTCCCCCTCACTCGACTTTCCCCTCTCCAGTCCTTCCTTAATGCAGCAGCCAGGGTCGTCCATCTGGCTAATTGGTATTCGGACGCATCCGCTCTTCGCCACTCGTTACACTGGCTGCCCATTCATTATAGGGTCCAATTCAAAGTACTTGTTCTCACCCACAAAGCTCTCCACAAAGCGGCACCCCCTAACATCTCCTCCCTCACTTCTGTCTATCGGCCTAGCCGATCGCTGCACTCTTTTTACACGACTTTCTACTAACCTCTGCACTAATCTGTACCTCCCGCTCTAGACTCAAAGACTTCGCCCGCATTGCACCAATCCTCTGGAATCCTCTACCCCAATAAATTAGGACCAGCCATAACTTGCACAGTTTTAGGTGCTCCCTAAAAACACATTTGTTCAGAGCAGCCTATCACGCTCCCTAATCAAAGTCATTTTATGTGTAAGGGCCCCGTTACATTTAGCGATACACCAGCGATCCTGAAAATGATATGACCTGGTCAGGATCGCTGGTGCATCGCTAAATGGTCGCTAGTGAGCTGCCAAACAGGCAGATCTCAGCAGCGACGCAGCGATGCAGCAGCGGTCATTACTTACCTGTCAGACACGGCGATGATGACGTCCTCTGACCGCGTCCACGCGTCGCTGGGCCTCTCGGCGGCGGCTTCCTGCTGGCGCCGACGAGAAACGGCCCAGGACGTTCTCGCGCGATCAGCGATAGCCAGCGGGGGAGCCGTTCGGAGGTAAGTGTCACATGTAGCGATATCGCTAGCAATATCGCTGCTGCATCACAAAATCGGTGACGCTTTAGCGATATTGCTAGCGATATCGCTATGTGTAAAGCCCCCTTAAGTGTGTTTGTAGCTCATTCACTATCTCTATCTATCCCCCACTCCCTCAAGATGGCTGGACCATCATTGTAAATACATAATTGTAAATACACATCTGTACTTTGTATCTCCCCCACCTCATTGTAAATTGTAAGCTCTCACAAGTAGGATCGTTTTATTTAGCTTTAATTATTGTATTATTGTTAATGTTGTTACTTATGATTGTTGTGTTTGAAACAATTAAACTGTAAAGCGCTGCGGAATATGTTGGCGCTATATACATAATGACTATTATTATTATTAGAACACAGAGAAGCGGGATGGTGATGCTAATTATGGCATCATCGCCTCTCACCATCTTGGGGGAGTCCTCAAAGTTTTGGAGGATGGTACATATATCTGACATCAATGTCCACTCCAGACGTCTTATATGTAGAGTCTGAACTGAATACCGATGGCCTTGTTGATGCTGGTAGTCAACAACTGCCCTCTTCTGTTCACAAATCATTTCCAGCATCTGCAGTGTATAGTGTCAATGCATGGGGACATTACTCACCAGTCGGTGAGCTTGAAACTGCAAACATGTCTGAAGCACGGCCAGGGTGGCTGAAGATGTAGCTGACTTTTGTAAAATGGGCACACAGGCGGCGTACTTTCACAAGCAGATCCAGCAGCTCTGGGTAGCTATTGAGAAACTGTTGAATAACGAGGTTAAGCACATGGGCCAGGCATGGTAGGTGTATGAGCTCACCTCACCTCAGAGCCGCAACCAGGTTCCGGCTGTTGTCACACACAACCATGCTTGGCTGCAGGTTCAGCGTTGTCAGCCCAAATCTGCCTGCTCTTTCAGAGTTGTCCACAACTCTTTAGCATTGTGCGATTTGTCACCTAAGCATATTAGCTTCAGCACAGCCTGTTGCTGCTTGGCTGAGGCAGTGCTGCAGTGCTTCCAGCTTGTTACTGATGTGGTCATTTTGGAGATGGAGGCTGAAAAGCAGGAGGAGGAAGTGCAGGATCTGCAGACTGTGGGGACAACCCAGATTGAAGTAGGACACGCAATCTTCGGCATTAGGAGGACGTGTTCCATCACAAGTACCTTTATTTCACAGCCGCTCCTCTCTGTCAGGCCCTTCCCTGGCTTCCTATTGCCAAGAGGCTACAGTTCAAAACCCTAACTATGACATACAAAGCCATCCACAATCTGTCTTCTCCATACATCTACGACATGGTCTCCCAAAGTCCGACTGGGTCCCGGCTTCCACTATGTGAGCCCAGTGTGCTGTCAGGGAGTTGTACCCTCCACGAGCCTAAAAGGCAACATTTCGAGTGCAAGCAGATGAGAAATGTGTGATTTTAGTACTGTGGCCTGTGGGGTGTTGGCTGCGTATTTCCGCTTGCGTTCCGATAACTGGGGTATGGACAACTGAAGGCTGCACTGGGACAAGGACGTGGATGTGCCTGAGAATGGTGTTATTTGAGTGTGGGCAATGACGGGTGCATCTTCACAATCACCATGGACAGGGGATTGACCTGCACGCACAACACTGGAAGACTGGAACAAGCAGTGGTGTCCCCTGTAGACACTGTTCCTGGAGCCTGGGGTTCGGCCAACAAAGTTGGGCACTTTGCTGCCATGTGCCTGATCATGCTGGTGGTGGTCAGGCAGGTAGTTTTGCTACCCCTGCTGATGTGGGTGAGGCAGGTGGTGCAAATGGCCTGTTTGGGGTTATCGGCAGAGTCTTTAAAAAACAACCACACTCGGGAAGACCTAACAGTTGTACTGCCAACTTCCGTTGTGTTGGTGTTACGAGGAACGGTTGCCCGCCGTCTGTCTGCGGCCACCATACTGCTTCTTCCTGCCTTTTGGGGTAATACTTCTTTTGGAAACCACCATTACCACCATATTGGCCCTTTAAGTCAATATCCAGCTGTTTACGAGTTTACAGATATGACAAGGGAATATGGTGGTAATGGTGGTTTCCGAAAGGAGCCACCCCTTGGCTGGGTCCTTCCCTGGAGGAAAATCTGGCTAGTCACGTGTTTGAGACTCTTAAATGAGGCTCCACGGACTTTATTTGCATATTCGTATTTCCCAGGGAGCATTGCACCTAGGATTTCACTGATTGAGCGCCTTTGCCGGCTGCCGCAGTGTTTTCTTTGACTGGTCTCCCTGAGGTCAGTGATTGTTTCGTGATGTTGGTCTACTAGGCATTGCTCCCACCTAGCCAGAATCCTACTCCACACTGATGAGGGACAACACCCCGAAACAGCTGTCTGTGGATGGATACCTGGCCTTGGTATTTCCCTTGTCATATCTGTAAACTCGTAAAGAGCTGGATATTGACTTAAAGGGCCACTCAATATGGTGGTAATGGTGGTTTCCGAATTGGCTGGGTCCTTCCCTAGAGGAAGATCTGGCTAGTCCCGTGTTTGAGACTCTTAAATGAGGCTCCACGGACTTTATTTGCATATTCGTATTTCCCAGGGAGCACCTAGGATTTCACTGATTGAGCGCCTTTGCCGGCTGCCGCAGTGTTTTCTTTGACTGGTCTCCCTGAGGTCAGTGATTGTTTCGTGTTGTTGTATTCTTGGTAGGCACCAACTACATTGTGCTTTCTTACAAACACAACCTCGGCAACTCCGTAACTCAACAAGCAGGTGCGCTTCAAGGCACCGCATACACAGAAAAGCCCCACGATATCTTCCTCTGTGACTCTTGGATGCAAATTATTAATGGTAGCTTTTTGCCTTTTAAAGGGCTAAAGACATACTCTATTGGAGTGGGCCCTACTGATGAACTGGCCTCCTTTGTGACAAGTGTCCGTGACACATTGGTTAGAGTCTATGTGTGCAATAAAGGTGTTGAAGTCTTGTGCTAAGTACATCATTCTGTACCACTTTAGTAAGAGGTAAAGTTTGCAAAGAGAAAATGAATTTCCAGACATTCACGGCCTTTTTTGTACATTGTTGGTAGCTGTGATCTTCATCTTCTTGGTGGGGATGTGGGAAAGTTCCAAATCGTCATCAATGCCATCATCATCCATATCTTGTAAAGAGGAAATCTGTTGTTTCCCAATGTCGTGGTTAACTACGTTTATTGGCATTCCTTTAACAGTGTTCGTTTCACCTTAAGAAATGGTTTTCAGCTGTGAAATTTGGATATTCTGGGTAATATGTATGGGTGAAGATGAAGAACCCTGTGCCACGGGTGTGTTGATACTTATGGCCGGTGCACTCCTCTTTAACCTTAGTATATGAGGCTCTCCTCCACGTTTCTTCCAAGGGGGATTGGGATGCATGCAAATTTGGGGCAGGCCTTGCATTCACTTCATGGGTAAACTTTATGGGAGTACAAAATTCATAATAATGGGAATTTTGTTTTCATGTGGCCATCCAGGACATCTGTTCCAAGTCTTATTGGGGTGCATGTACTGTAACTTTGTGGCAGGGCAGGCCGTGCATTCAATGCATAGACTAACAGTATGGCAGTACCAAGTGAAAAATAATGGGAACTTTGGTTGTTTCATGTGGCCAACCAGGACATCTGTTCCAAGTGTTATTGGGGTGCGTGTAACTTTGGGGCAGGGCAGGCCTTGCATTCACTTCATGGGCAAACTTTATGGGAGTACAAACATCATAATAATGGAAACTTTGGTCTCATGTGGCCATCTAGTAAGTTGGGTCAAAGGGTTATTGGGGTGCATGTAACTTTGGGGCAAAGCTGACCTTGCATTCAATGCATAGGCAAACTGTATGGGAGTAAAAAAAAAAAGAATAAAGAGAACTTTGGTTTCAAGTGGCCATCCAGGACGTTTGTTCCAAGTGTTATTGGAGTGTGTGTAACTTTGGGGCAGGGCAGGCCTTGCATTCAATGCATAGGCTAACAGTATGGCAGTACCACATGAAAAAAATGGGAATTTTGGTTTCATGTGGCCATCCAGGATGTTTGTTCCAAGTGTTATTGGGGTACGTGTAACTTTGGGGCAAGGCAGGCCTTGCATTCAATGCATAGGCAAACTGTATGGGAGTAAAAAAAAAAGAAGAAAGGGAATTTTGGTTTCATGTGGCCTTCCAGGACGTCTGTTCCAAGTGTTATTGGGGTGCGTGTAACTTTGGGGTCTTGCATTATATGCATAGGCAAACATTATGGAAGACCAATTTTCTTATAATGGCAGTATTTTTTCATGAGGCCCTCCTTTACGTCTCTTCAAAGGGGTATTGGGGTGCATCCTAATTTTTGGCAGCCAAGCCACTCACTGCATAGGCAATAACAGTATAGATGACCACTGTTTAATAATGGGAACAAAGCATAGCCGGCTGATGGCCCTTTAAGAAGATTAATGCCACCTGATGCCCTTTTAAAAATAGGATTGATGACTTTCAGAGTCCCTCCTTCATAAATGAAACAGGATGTGTCTGATGATGTGTCACACTCCACATGGCCAGCTAAGGTTGTAAAATGTTAAAATGACATTTCCCAGTGAATGCATTTGTATTGGTTGAAAGCCATGGTACAGTTGAAAAACGCATCAGAAACGCTACGTGTGAACATAGCCTAAATAGTGGAGGTACATTTTTTGGGGGGTTATTTATTTTGCCTTACATACAAATCATTACCCTGGAAAGGATAATCCTTAACATATTTCCCAGGAAAATCCATTTTGGTTTTGTTTTTGTTTGTTTTAGTGTGCGCCTGTAAAAGGGGCATAACATTGACAACATTGTTCACAACTGTGACTTAGGAGTCAGAAATGCTTCCAGGGGTATTTCCAATGATGTTCCATGTCACTTGAACACTGATTCAATCAATTTTAGATGTTTTTAGACCCTAAAAGGACCCCTTACATTGAGCTCGTTGCTCAGGTCGATTACCCGAGCATTCCAATTTGCTCCACCCGAGCAACAAGCACCCAAACATTTTAGTGCTCTCTCATCACTAGTTATAGGTAGGGTTGGGATTAGGGTTAGGGGTGAATTCCCAGTTTGGAACAAAAAGCTCTCCAAAATCTGGAAACAAACTGGACTCCTCTGTCCGACACAATGTTCTCAGGAATCCCGTGCAAACGAACCACCTGTTGTAAAAACAAGGGCACCAACTCAGAAGAAGATGGCAACTTTGAGAGTGGTACAAGATGGACCATCTTAGAAAATCTATCACAAAACACCCAGATAACAGTCATTCTCTGAGAGACAGGGAGATCAGAAATAAAATCCATTGAGATATGGGTTCATGGCCTCCTGGGCACCGGCAGGGGCATCAACAAACCACTAAAATGAGAACAGGGCTTGGACCGAGAACAAGTCGCACAGGACTGGACAAAATTCCTGACATCACGAGATAAGGCAGGCCACAAAAAAGACCAACTCACCAAATCTCTGGTACCAAAAATACCTTGATGACCAGCTAAGGCGGAGCAATGAATTTCAGACTTTACTCTTCTCCTCCACTTGTCAGGGACATACAATTTTCCAATAGGGCATCGTTCAGGTTTGTCCTCCTGAAATTCCTCCAGGGCACGTCTCAAATTGGGTGAGATGGCGGAAAGAACTACACCCTCATTTAGAATGGTAGTAGGCTCAGTCACGTCAAGAGAATCCGCAAAGAAACTCCTAGAAAGGGTGTCCGCCTTAACATTCTT
Organism: Dendrobates tinctorius; assembly: GCF_039654945.1. Taxonomy (NCBI): domain Eukaryota; kingdom Metazoa; phylum Chordata; class Amphibia; order Anura; family Dendrobatidae; genus Dendrobates; species Dendrobates tinctorius. The sequence goes on along the minus strand of NW_027361910.1, from coordinate 9,027,617 downwards.
AGTGCTCGGAAGAAAGGAGACCACAAAATTAAAACACATGAAAAACAAGGCCCACCTAGCCTGTCTAGGATTCAAGCGCTTGGCTGATTCAAGATAAATCAAATTCTTGTGATCGGTGAGGACCACAACTTGATGTCTAGCTCCCTCCAACCAATGTCTCCACTCTTCAAATGCCCACTTCATAGCCAACAATTCTCGATTCCCCACATCATAATTACGTTCAGATGGTTAAAATTTTCGCGAAAAGAAGGCACAGGGATTCATCTTAGAGGCTACCGGATCTCTTTGAGACAAAACGGCTCCTGCACTAATCTCAGAAGCATATATCTCCACCTGAAATGGGAGTGAAACATCAGGTTGCCGTAGAACCGGAGCAGAAGTGAATCTCCGCTTAAGCTCCTGAAATGCCGAGACAGCCTCTGGAGACCAATTCACCACATCAGCACCCTTTTTGGTCAAATCCGTCTGTGGTTTAACAATACCAGAAAAATTACTTATAAATTTACTGTAGAAATTAGCAAAACCCCAAAACTTCTGGAGAAGTGGGCTGAACCCAATTATAAATGGCCTGTACCTTGGTCCATTTCAATAGCAGACGGGGACAAAATCAATCCCAAAAACAAAATCCTCTGTACACCAAAGAGATATTTCGATCCCTTAACATAGAGAGTATTTTCCCTCAAAATCTGAAACACAGTCCGGACATGTTCCACATGAGAATCCCAATCACTGGAAAAGATCAAAATATCATCCAGATAAATGATCAAAAACTTATCCACAAAGTCCCGAAAAATATTGTCCATAAAAGATTGGAAGACAGAAGGGGCATTAGTGAGCCCAAAAGGCATCACCAGGTACTCAAAATGTCCCTCTGGAGTATGAAACACCGTCTTCCATTCATACCCGTGCTTGATGTGAATAAGATTATACGCCCCCTGAGGTCAAGTTTGGTAACCCAACAAGCACTTTTAACTCTGGAAAATAAATCAGAAATCAGGGGTAACGGGTACTGATATTTAACAGTGATTTTGTTAAGGGAGCGATTATCAATACATGGCCTTAATGAGCCATCTTTCTTGACCACAAAAAAAACAGCACCTAAAGGTGAAGAGGATGGTCTGATATGACCCTTCTCAAGTGACTCCTTGATATAAGATCGCATAGCATCATGTTCAGATACCGATAAGTTGAAAAGCCGACCCTTGGGAAATTTACAACCGGGCATTAACTCAATTGCGCAGTCATAACTCCTATGAGGAGGCAAAGACGCGGACTTACTCTCACTAAATACGTCAGAAAAATCAGCCAAATAGTCAGGAACATCATGAGACTGGGGAGAGGTGGAGAAAACAGGAGTGTCACTAAGAACACATTGACAACCCCAACTCACCACAGACACAGATTTCCAATCCAAAACAGGATTATGGGTTTGCAACCAAGCAAAACCCAGTATAATAATATCATGTAAATTGTGCAACACCAAAAATTTTCAATTCTCTTGGTGGTTCGGGGTGACCCGCATTATCACCTGGGTCCAAAACTGGGGTTTATTCTCCACCAAAGGGGTAGCATCAATACCCCTCAAAGGAATAGGGGTCCGCAGGGGCACCATGGGAAGACCACAACGTTAGGCAAAGTCAAAATCCATCAGATTCAAAGCTGTCCTCAATCAACAAAAGCCTTAGCAGAAAATGTAGACAAGGAGCAGATCAAGGTAACCGCCAAAAGGAACTTAGGCTGTACACTGCCCACCGCAAATGAGTGAGCAAAACATTTTTCTCATTTAGGGCAGACCGAAATAGTATGAGAGGCGTCCCCACAAAAGAAGCACAACTTATTACACCTTCTAAACTCTTGATGCTGCGCCCTAGACAAAACCCTATCACATTGCATGGGTTCCAAAGTTTGTTCGAAAGGCAGCACTGCCTCTCGCGTAGTTTTACGTTCACCTAAACGTCGATCAATTTGAATGGCTAATGACATAGAGTCGTTATGATCAGAGGGGACAGGAAATTCTACCATAACATCTTTCATGGTTTCTGCCAGACCTTTCCGAAAGAGAGCTGCTAGGGCATCATCATTCCATTTAGTAAGGACCTCCCACTTTCGGAATTTTTGACAATATAACTCTACAGCATCTTGACCCTGGTTCAATGCCAATAAGGTTTTCTCAGCATGATCAATAACATTAGGTTCATCATACAACAACCCCAGGGCTTGAAAAAAACGCATTCACATTAGCCAGAATAGGATCTCCAGGTGTCAGAGAAAAAGCCCAGTCCTCGGGATCGCCGCGCAGCAAGGAGATGACAATTTTAACCTGCTGCTCCGAGCTCCCCGATGAGTTAGGTTTCAAAGCGAAAAATAGTTTACAATTATTCTTAAAATTCAAAAATTTAGACCGATCCCCGGAAAACACATCAGGAGTAGGGATCTTTGGTTCTACAGCAGATGATTGAGGGAGATAGGCAGAAATTACCCGCACTTCAGCAGCGAGCTGCTCAACACGATCGGACAATTGCTTAGTCTCCATTGAAGAAAAATACTCCTACGGTCCCAAAGAAAAAGCGGAAAAAATATATAAAAAAATATGGACACCTTTTTTTTTTTTTTACAATTCTTTAGAGTACCCTAGAGACTACAGTTTTGGCTGTTGATTCTGTTATAAATAGATCACGGAGGAGGATGGCAGGAATAGGCTAGGCCACCATGAAACCAGAAAGGTTCGTAACTTAGTGGATTGCAGATCCCTAATCCTAACAACACAACTAGCAGTAGCAGTGGGGCGTACATACGATGCCTTAGAAGCCTCGGCACAGCCAGAGAACTAACTAAGCTTAAAGCAAGAAAGGTGAAATCTAAACTGCCCCGGAGTAGAACCCCAAAGAAATAGATAGCCCCCAAACATATATTGTCAGTGAGACAAGATGAGGCATAAGCACAGGCAGAAAATAAACTGAGCAAATGATGGGGCCCAAACTGTCTAGATAGGATAGGAAAGGAAAGACACAAAAAACCGTAAAAAATCCAACACATCTGATGTACAAAAAACACTGAGGTCTCACGACCTCTCACCCACTATATCAGCATTCTGGGTGAACTGGCAGCGAAGCAAAAGAGACTAATATAACAGGGGACAGAACAAACAGACACAAGCTGTAACATATGGAGCGGGGTCCAGCACTGCCCCAGCAGGGAGCACGCTGAACCCTCACAGCAAAGCAGAAAGAGGCAAAACCAGATCAGATGCAAAGGATTAGCAAATGAACAACTTAACTGAAAAATGCAGGCAGGAGACAGCAGACCTCAAAATGCACAGGAAGAAACCAATCACCAGCAGCAACTGAGGGAAGCCTGCTCACTTATATCCTCCCAGTCAGTAACCCCTGACTTCCAATCATCATCATCATCAGGTGGCAGACTTCTGTCAACCCAGCCAGCTCCACTACCCGCAGTAACCACCAGAGGGAGCTGTTGTGAATGAGTCACCGAAGGAGGAAAAAACAAAAATACAAGCTAAGTCCAGAAAACCAGAGAGGTTGGTAGCTATCGGATTGCAGACCCCTGATCCTATCCACAACAACTAACAGTAGCCGTGGGGGGTTCCTACGATGCCCTAGACTCCTCGATCAGAGCCGGAGAACTAAATAGGCCTAAAGAAAGAAAGGGGAAATCTAAACTGCCCCAGAGCAGACCCCAAAGCAATAGACAGCCCCCAACATATAATGACGGTGAAGCAAGATGAAAACACTAACACAGATAGAAAGATAGGTTGAGCAAACGATGGGGCCCAAGCTAACTAAAAAGGACAGGATAGAAAAGCTGCTGTCTGCAATCCGCAAAAAACCTTACCAAAAAATGTCCCAACCGTCTGATAGGAAAAACAGGCCCTGAAGTCGCTAGGACTTCAAAATGACTATATCAGCACTCAGGTAATTCTGAAGACAGAGCAAAGAGACAAACTGATCAGAGACAAAAATGGAACTCAGCACACCCCCAACTGGGGATGGCTGAACTCCAAAAAACAAGGCAAACAAAACCAATAAGTTCAATAGCAGAGCAAAAACTTATCTTTGTGAAGCAGGAATCAGACTGGTCTCCAAGAATCCAGCAGAGAAATCACCAGCGACTCAGAAGGGCGTCGGCTGACTTATATCCAGTCAGCAGTTCCTGTTACCCAGTCATCATCTACCAGATCAGGTGTTTGTTAATCAGCCTCACTACCTTCCTTCACCAGAAGAGGGAGTTCATCAGACATTGACGGTGAAGGGGAAAATGAACTCACAACAGGGAGCCCCGACTCAGAAGTCAGATCAAGAGAATTCACAACAAATATCTCTGTATTTCGCATCTTGCAATAAGCTCGAACACTTTTCTCTGTCCCTGTTGCCGAAAAGCATGCCCACAGTAGGATGCTGCCACCACCAAGTCTCATTGTGGGTATGGTATTGTTGGGGTGGTGAGCTGTGTGGGCTTGGTGCCAGACATAGCATTTACCTTGGTTGCCAAAAAGTTTGGAGAGACTCCCACGTTTTGTTGGAAAACTAATAACTAGCCTTACAATTTAGGTGTCTAAGCAAAGGCTTTTTTGTGCCCACTCTTCCATAAAGACCATTTCTATGGAGTTTACAGCTTATTGTGGTCGTATGGACAGATGCTCCAGTTTCTGCTTGGGAACTCTACAGCTTCTTCAGGATTATCTTTGCTCTCTGTGTTGCCTCTCTGATTAATGCCCTTCTTGCCCAGGCTGAGAGTTTTGGTGGGCAGAGTTCTCTTGGAAGTTTGTTGTGGTTTCATAAGATGACAATATATTTGAGGGTGCTCCAGGGGATCCTCAGAAATTTAAATTTTTTTATAACCCAATCCTGTCTTGTACTTCTCAACAATTTTTTCCAAGACTTGTTTAGAAATTTCCTTGGTCTTCATGGTTTTCTTTGGTTAGTGGTGCTTCTTGCTTAATGGTGCTGCAGACTCTGTGGTCTTTCAGAAAAGGTGTGGATATACAGATAGACCATGTGCCACTTAGATTGCACACAGGTGGACTTCCTTTCAATAATCATATGACTTATGAAGGTAATTGCTTGCACCAGAAATTTTTAGGGGCTTCATCGCAAAAGGTGTGAATACATATGCACATGACAATTTTAGCTATTTGATCCCATAAATTTAATTTATGTCTATATTTTTATCACTTCACTTCATCAACTTACACTATTTAGTGCTGATTCATCACATACAAATTGTATAGCAAAAATATTTAAACACGAGTCAAAATGTAACAAAATAGGTAAAGAAAGCCAAGGGGGTGAATACTTTCACAACCACTGCATGCAGCCCCCTTGAGTCAATACTTTGCAGTACTACTTTTTGATGCAATTAATGATGCAAGTCTTTTGGGATATTGATCTACGAGCTTTGCACATCTAGAGGGTGAAACCGCAATTTTCAAGTCTGGCCACAGATTCTCAATTGGATTTAGGTCTGGACTTTGAAACACATGAATTTGCTTTGTTCAAAATGACTCCATTGTAACCCTGCAGTATGTGTAGGGTTGTTGTCCTTCTGTAAGGTGAAACTATGCCCTAGTCTAAAATCTTTTGCCACCTCTAAGAGGTTTTCTTCCTGGACTGCTCTGTATTTAGCTCCATCCTTCTTACCATCAACTATAAACAGCTTCCTTGCCACTGCTGAAGAGCACCAGCTGCACAGCATAATGCTGCTACCACCATGTTTGGCAGTGTGGATGGTGTATTGAGGGTGATGTGAAGTCTTAGCTTTTTGCCACACGCAGCATTTTTGCATTTAGCTAAAAAGTTCTACTTTAGTCTTATTTGACCAAAGCACCTTCTTCCACATGTCATGTAGGAAACACAGCTAACAAGCGGAAGAAGGTTCTCTCTTCCAATGAGACCAAATTAGAAACTTTTGACTAAATGTGAAAACCTATTTAGGGTGGAAATCTAACACTGAACATCACCCTGAATACACCATCAAACGTAGTGGTAGGAGCATCATGCTGTGGGATACTTCTCTTCATCAGGAATAGGGAAAATGTTCAAACTTGATGGGAATATTGATGTAGTTAAATACAGGGCAATCCTGGAGGAAAAACTGTTAGAGGCTTTAAAAACTTGAGACTGGGGCACACTTTCACCTTGCAGCAGGACAACGACACTAAGCAAACTGCCAGAGCTATAACGGCATGGTTTAGAATATTACTATTATTATTTATTTTTAGAGCACCATTTATTCCATGGTGCTGTAGATGATAAGTAGTCACATACAAAATACCAAAATAAATTATCAACAATTAACAATGACAGACTAGTACAGAAAGGACAGGACCATGCCCTTGCAGGCTAACATTCTACAGGATAATGGGAAGGGGAAAGTAGGTTAAGGGATTGCAGCAGCTTCATTTGGTGAGGTGCAGGGGGTCATGGCAGGCTGTAAATAGGGATGAACGAACCCAAACTTGACTTCTTACTGTATGTCTGGTTTCATGTTAGGGTCTGGAAATCTAATAAAGCTTGTTGAAAGGCTGTATAACAGCCAGTCAACAAGCTTTAAGGCTGTAGGCACTGCCGGAAGCATCACAGCCTGACAAGTAATGGCATAGATGTAATTGATCGGACAGTTAAAATAAATAAGTAATGAAAAAAAAAAACCGACTTGCTGTCCCCTTCCTTTTTAAGGCTGGTTTCACACTTGCGTTGGGCAGAGCTACGGAGGGTTGCATACTTTCTCTGTTAAGCCCCGCCCACTGCCACACCTCTTCCATTCTGCTCCGCCTACGTCTGCCTGCGTGCGTCCTGCGTACCTATCTTTAACATTGGGTATGCAGGCCATGCAGATGTTTGCCGATGCTTCCGCTTGCATCGTTTTGACCCTGCGCTGAACTGCGTAGAACGCAACATGTTGCATCTTGTTGTGTTCGGCGCAGCGTCAAAACGACACATGCGGAGGCATCTGCATACATCCGCATGGCCTGCATACCCAATGTTAAAGATAGGTACGCAGAACGACGTAGGCGGAGCTGAATGGAAGAGGTGTGGCAGTGGGCGGGGCTTAACAGAGGAAGTACGCAGCCCTCCACAGCTCTGCCCAATGCAGCCTCAAGCAAGCAGAGGGAAAACAGACAGCTTGGGACTAGTATTTTTAGGCAGGGAAAAGGACAATATCCATGAAGCTGACCAATTTATTAAAAATAGGGTGGACACTAAAAAAATGACATGGGGTCACACCAATTTTAAATAATCATCTAAGCACGGTGGGTCAGTGGTTAGCCTTGCAGCGCTGAGGTCCTGGGTTCGAATCCCACCAAGGACAACATCTGCAAGGAGTTTGTATGTTCTCCCAGTGTTTGCGTGGGTTTCCTCCGGGTACTCCGGTTTCCTCCCACATTCTAAAGACATACTGATAGGGAATTTAGATTGTGAGCCCCATCGGGGACAGTGATGATAATATGTGCAAACTGTAAAGCGCTGCGGAATATGTTAGCGCTATATAAAAATAAAGATTTTTATTATTATTAAGACAAAGCAGACAGCTACAGGCTGATATTAATATGTTGGTAAGGGGCCATGTATATTGGCCCCCTCCCAGCCTGATAACACCAACCCTCAGCCACCCCAGAAATGGCTCATCCATTTGATGCACCAATCTGGTGCTTAGACTTGGCTCTTGCCGATTGCTCTGGTGCTTTGACAAGTGGGGTAATAGTTTGTGAGGTTGATGTTAGCTGTGTAATGTCCGCTGACATCAAGCCTAGAGGCTAGTATTTGAGAGGTGTCTATCAGACATTAACCTCATAAACTATTACCCCATTTGCTACCGCACCAGGGCAAGTAGGAAGAGCCAAGGAGAAGCACCAGACCTGGCATATCTAATGGACGTGCTATTTCTGAGATGGCTGTGGGCTAGTTTTATTAGTCTGGGAGGGGGACAGTATGCATGGCCCCTTCCCAGCCCATTAAGATCAACCTGTTGCTGTATGTTTATCCTTTACTGGTTATTAAAAATAGGGGAACGTCATGGCATTTTTGGGGGGTTTGTTCTTTGAAATAACAAAGGCTAAACAGACAGCAGTGAGCTGATACTACAAGGCTAGGAATCTCCATGGATATTTACCCCTTCCCAGAATAATAACATCAGCCCGAGCTGTCTGTTTTCTGTCAGTTGGTTATTAAAAATATGTGCGACCCCACATAGTTTTTTTCATTTAATAATTTAGCAAGTACAATAATATACACACCCAACGTAACCTTAGCTCACAGCCTCCAGGTGTCCCAGCAGCTGGAAACTCCAGTAACCTTAAAGTGCCCCGCAAAGGTTCCCATAAGGTTTCCCAGCCTCACAGCCGAGACCTAGTGGCTGTGAATTCTAGTAAGGTTACCCGAGTTCACAGCCACCGGGTCTTACAGTTGATCGAGTGTTGGACTGTTATATGCCTGAATGCCAAGTGCCAAACTTGCGGTTGTTCATCAGTTCGGCACTGGTGCTATGCAGTGTGAGAACCAGCTGCTATGAACTCAGGTGACTTTACAGTAAGGGAACTGCAGTTCATAGGCCGGCTCACAGAGAGCTGTCAGAATTGCAGCCTGTGACCTGCAATAACCTTAAATACATCACTGCTCACATTTTCACTCTAAGCTCAGTGTGTTCCGGCTGGCGTGATGAGAAGTCACATTACTGATGTCACCGCTTACCATACTATCTGTATGAAGCAGAATGAGGGATCGCATGGATTAATCGCGGAAAGATGAGAATTACTTTGATTTTTTAGTTTTATTTCATGTTAATAAATGGGTAAAAGAGGGTACTGTATATACTCGCATAAGCCGAGATTTTCAGCCCATTTTTTTTGGCTGAAAGTCCCCCTCTCAGATTATACGCGAGTCATATACCAGGGGTCGGTGGGGGAGGGGGAGCGGGGGTGTCAGATCCTACTGAACCCCCTGGCACGGTCTCTGAAGCCCCCCTGCTTCCTCCTCGGTCTCAGGCACCCTCCTTCAGCGGTCACATGGTACCGCTCAATAAAGTTTATGAATATGTGCATATTCATGACTTTAATGAGCGGTACCACGTGACCACTGAAGGAAGGAATAGCTGCCGGAGAATGTGGGAGAAGAGGGACTGCAGAGATTGCGCCAGGAGGGGGTAAGTATAAGCGATATTCACCTGTCCGCGGTCCACCGCTGCGGCCGCTCTGTCCTCCGCATCCTCTGGCTGTGATGTTCAGGTCAGAGGGTGCAGTGACGTAGTCAGTGCGTGCTGCACCCTCTGCTGCCTGAACGTCACTGACAGAGGACCCGGAAGAGAGAGCGGCCGCAGCGATGGACTGGGGACAGGTGAATATCGCCAGTGCCGGGGTCCTGATTGTAATGGTCAACGTGTGACTGGACACAGCGCCTCCAGCAGGGCGAATTTATGACACACGTGACCCTGGATACAGCGCCTCCAGCGGGGCGAATTTAAATAATACCGGGACGTGCAGCCGGACACACCGCCTCCAGCTGGCGAATTTAAAAAGTACACGTAAAACTGGATACCCCGCCTCCAGCTGGCGAATTTAAATAATAAGGGGAAACACAGGAACAATTACAGTGGTGGGCCCTGTAATAGGAAATAGGGACGTGGAGACCTCCTGAGCTCCCCTGAGGCAGCGTCCCTACACTCCTCACGTTCCCTATACAGGCTTCTCACCTGTCGCCGCACGCGAACCTTATGCCCTGACTCGCCCTGAACCTAGTCCCTCGCTAGGGCATTGGCCGGTGCAGAAACTAATCCCACCACTGCACTAGATCACACACAAGGAAAGTCACAAACAGGGGAAATAGAAAACTTAGCTCTCTCTGTGCAAATGCTCCAGCACAGAGTCCAGCAACCGACTGCAGCCTTCCTCCTGAATAGCTGCCACCAAGTTCAGTCAGCGCTGCAAAGAACTCCCTTCTGTGACTCCCTCCACACCAGGACTCAGACTGAGCTGAGCAATCTCTCCAGCTCCTTCCACCACCAAGGTTGGTTGCAAATGAACAACTATCACCAACAGTGATTGCACCCCCCTAGCACACCTTTATAGGGTGTCACACCAGATACATGATTAAGGCCTGTTTCACACTTGCTTTTTTTTGCAGCGCGTTTTTCCCGCAAAAAAACGCATTGAAAAACGCATACAAAAGCATACAACTGCTGCGTTTTTTTCAAGCATTTTTATGAGCATGCATGAAAAAAACGCAGCGTTTTTATGCGTTTGTATGCGTTTTTAGTGCGTTTTTACCGCGTTTGCGTTTTTTTCCAACATTAGGTGGCCCCTCACACTAACCCAAACCATGACTTTACTAACCCTAACCCTGACCCTAACCCTAACCCTAACCCTGACCCTAACCCTTAACCAAACCATACTTAACCCTAACCCTGACCCTAAGCCTGACCATAACCCTTAACCAAACCATACTTAACCCTAACCCTGACCCTAACCCTGACCCTAACCCTAACCCTAACCCTAACCCTGACCCTAACCCTAACCCTAACCCTTAACCAAACCATACTTAACCCTAACCCTGACCCTAACCCTTAACCAAACCATACTTAACCCTAACCCTGACCCTAACCCTGACCCTAACCCTAACCCTAACCCTGACCCTAACCCTAACCCTAACCCTTAACCAAACCATACTTAACCCTAACCCTGACCCTAACCCTTAACCAAACCATACTTAACCTTAACCCTAACCCTAACCCTGACCCTAACCCTAACCCTAACCCTAACCCTGACCCTAACCCTTAACCAAACCATACTTAACCCTAACCCTGACCCTAACCCTGACCCTAACCCTAATCCTAACCCTAACCCTAACCCTGACCCTAACCCTAACCCTAACCCTAACCCTTAACCAAACCATACTTAACCCTAACCCTGACCCTAACCCTTAACCAAACCATACTTAACCTTAACCCTAACCCTAACCCTGACCCTAACCCTAACCCTAACCCTGACCCTAACCCTTAACCAAACCATACTTAACCCTAACCCTGACCCTAACCCTGACCCTAACCCTAACCCTAACCCTAACCCTGACCCTAACCCTTAACCAAACCATACTTAACCCTAACCCTGACCCTAACCCTAACCCTAACCCTAACCCTGACCCTAACCCTTAACCAAACCATACTTAACCCTAACCCTGACCCTAACCCTAACCCTAACCCTAACCCTGACCCTAACCCTAACCCTAAACCCCCTTAACTAACCCTAACTTTACCCAAACCCCTAAATTCTATTGTCTAAACTAATGGTAAAAAAAAAAACGCATGTGCAAAAAAACGCATACATAAGCATGCCAATGCGCACATATGCTCACCATAGACTTATAATGGGTGTCTTGCTGTAAAAAAAACGCATTGCGCGTGCATGCGTTTTTTTGAGGCAAATCGGACGCACAAAAAATGCAACAAGTTGCATTTTGTGCGCCCGAGCGCATACCGCAAAAAAACGCATGCGCGGTAAAACGCGTACAAACGCATGTGTATGCGCACATAAGCGCATCCCATGCAAAGTATAGGGAAAAAAAACGCATGCGCTATTTAGCGCTAAATTACCGCGAAAAAAAACGCAAATGTGAAACCAGCCTAAGTGCACAAAAACCTAAAGTGCAATATAAAAACCACCACCGGGGACAGTCAAGACACCTTGGAACTTTCCAAAGTAAAAAAAAGTTCACCCAGTGATTTTAATACCACCAGATCCAACACTGGATCATGACACTGATCCAGCGGTGACACAGGCACCTGTCCCCCATAGCTTGCCAGTGTCCCCGCCTGCTCAGGACACCGGCACCTGGCTTCCAGCGACGAGAGGTGAGTATGTAATTTTTCTTTTTTTTGCAGCATCAGTGGCATATGGGGCATAATGTATGCAGCATCTTATGGGGCAGCAAATGGGGCACAATCTATGGAGCATTTTATGGGGCAGCACATAGGGCATATTATTCTATGGAGCATCATATGGAGCCATAACTGTTATGGAGCAGCATATGGGACATATTATTCTATGGAGCATCTTATGGGGCCAGTATTAACCTTTGTGCAGCATTATATGGGGCGTATTTTGTATGGAGCATCTTATTGGGCCATTATTATCCTTTGTGCAGCATTATATGGGGTGTATTTTTGTATGGAGCATCTTATGGGGCCCATCATGAACTGTATGGAGCATTATAAGGGGCATATTATTCTATGGAGCATCTTATGGGGCCATTGTTAACCTTTGTGCAGCATTATATGGGGTGTATTTAGTATGGAGCATCTTATGGGGCCATCATGAACTTTATGAAGCATTATATGGGGCTCCTGATTCAATATGGATATTCAAAAACATTTACCCTACTGATGTCTCAATTAATTTTTCTTTTATTGGTATCTATTTTTGTTTTTGAAATTTACCAGTATCTGCTGCATTTTCCACCCTAGGCTTATAGGCAAGTCAATAAGTTTTCCCAGTTTTTTGTGGCAAAATTATGGAGGTCAGCTTATACTCGGGCCGGCTTATACATGAGTATATACGGTAATTATCGGGGAGTGATTTGTACAATTAAAGGACTTTTCTCTATCTGTGTCTTTATTACTTTTCACTAGGGGGTTAGTAATGGAGGTGTCTGATAGACACCTCTTCATTACTAACCTCTGGGCTTGATGTCAGTGGACATTACACAGCTGATATCAATCCCATAAACTATTACCCTGCTTGCCACCGCACCAGAGCAAGCAGGAAGAGTCTAAGAGCCAGAATTGGCATATCTAATGGATGCACAATTTATGAGGTGGATGAGGGCTGCTGTTATTAGTCTGGGAGCATGCTAATATCCATGGCCTCTTCCCAGCCTATCAAGTAATTTTTTTTTTGCCCCCTTTATTAATAACCAGTAAAGGCTATGCAGACAGCTGTGAACTGTTACTAATAGGCTGGGAACCTTTATAGATATTGGCCCCTTCCCATAATAATAACATGAGCACTCAGCAGTCTGCTTTTCCTCAGCTGGTTATTAAAAGTAGGGTGGACCCCACATCATTTTTGGGTCCCCTTTTTAATAACCAGTGAAGGCTACGCCATCAGCTGTGAGCTGTTATTAATAAGCTGGGGACCTTTATGGATATGACCCCTTCCCAGAATAATAACACCAGGTCACAGCTGTCTGTTTTTTCTTACTAATGTGATTTAACTCTGGATGGGTTTCAATGAATGGATGAATTGATAAATACTTTGATAAAAATAGTCTACAATGACTAACTTTTATTTTGGACTGTGTGTGGTCTAGTCTCACCATTCTATTGATTCTGTCCAGCATGATGGGTAAACCAATTAACTCAATATTTACTGACTGATTTATGGGATTTAAGTCATTTTTTTCTATCCACATTTGTGCTCGTAGCCCCATTTTGCTTCCTTTGGTAGCCCCGTAGCCCTGTCTACGATCATTTTACAGGACCAAAGTTCTGGTTTCCCATTGACTTGTTTTGGGTTCTGGTTTGAGGTCAAGTTTGGGGTAAGCTGGGACCCGAACCAAACTTTTAACTCAAGTACAGCAGAACCTGTTGAACTTCCATGTGTTCTCTCATCACAAGCTGTAACCTTTCTTGAACAGATGGGTTTTTAAGTCCCGTCTGAAAATACCAGGTGTGGCAGATAGTCGAATATGTTGAGGCACAGAATTCCAGTGGATTAGAGACACTCAGGAGAAGTCTTGGAGGTGATTGGGTGCGGAACATATGAGTGTGGATGAAAAAAGGACGTCTTGGAATGACTGGAGGCTGTGTAATGGAAGATATTGGGAGATTAGTTCAGAGATAAATGGAGGAGACCGATTATGGATGGCTTTGTAGGTCAGTGTAGCAGTTTGAACTGGATAGGTTCAAGAATTGGGAGCTAATAGATTTTCAGAGGGGGGAAGCAGAGGAGTAGCGTGGGGTGAAGTGGATTAGTCGGGCAGCAGAGTTAAGGATGGACTGGAGAGGTGTGAGAGTGTAGATCAAAGCATATTTATGTGTTTCAATTGCCCAGACCTAAATCTTTTTGAGAATCTGCTGCAAGACTTGTAATTGCTGTTCACAGATGCTCTCCATACAATCCCACTGAGCTAGAGCTTTTTTGGCAAAGAAGAATGGAGAAAAAATTAAGTCTCTAAATGTGTAAAGCTGGTGGAAGCATAACCCAAAAGCAGTAAAAGATGGTAATACAAAGTATTGGTTCGAGGAGGAGGGGCTGAGTATAAATGCAAATCACAATTTTCAAATTTATATATTTAAAATATTTTAAAAAGAATGTATCATGACCTTTACACTTCAGAAATAGATGATGATTTGTGTTAATATATCACCTAAAGTCACAATAAAATACATTAAAGTTTGTCAGTGTAACTTGAAAAAATGTGATTATTTTTTCAAGGCACTGTATGTCATATTAATGATTCCCAAAATTTTCTGTACTCATTTAGAGATACATTTGGGATGTTGCAGAAAAGTATTGCCAGATATTTTTATGGTAATTCATTCCATCATTCAAGTGTGAACTGCATCATATATTGCCAGATATTTTTATGGTAATTCATTCCACCATCCATGTGTGCTGTCTGACAAGTGTGAACTGCATCATATATTGCCAGATATTTTATGGTAATTCATTCCATCATCCATGTGTGCTGTCTGACAAGTGTGAACTGCATCATATATTGCCAGATATTTTTATGGTAATTCATTCCATCATCCATGTGTGCTGTCTGACAAGTGTGAACTGCATCATATATTGCCAGATATTTTTATGGTAATTCATTCCATCACTCCTGTGGTGGGTCTTTCTTTTTTTATCTATTTGGTTTGTGCTTTGAAGTGTAGAAAGGTGTTTTTTTTTTTTGTTTTTTTTTTTTTCCCTTTCTCTGTTTGATGGCCTTGTCCAGCATTAGTTATTTACCCTGCATAGTAATGCCTGCTCTGGCCTTGTGCTAATTGGTTAATTACTGATTGTGGCCTTTTGGTGGCTGAAGCTAGCAGACATTTCATTTCATATACAGTATATTTAGCTCTGGCTGGGATAGCACGCGTGCGGGCTCACGCGTGCAACAGATATTAAGTGCAACAGGATCAAGTGTTTTGCAGTTAGACAATGCAGTTGGGCAGGGCAGGAGACAGGTAAGGTGCATAAGTTTTTCATGCACGCTTGCTTCTTGGTCAGTCGTACTACATATGCATTGATCATATTACCCTGCTGCTTATTTGTCTTCACTTCTGCTTTTTAACAACTCGCCTGCTCTTTTACACATTCTGTGCACTCTCTGCATATCCACCCCTCCCTTTTCCCCTCTCCCATGTATAACTCTGAGGCTCTATTGACATTTCTTACCCACACCAAACCATCCAAAACCTCCATGCAGCACTCCAAACGTTCATACAAATCATCCCACCACCTGCTTTTTCTGTTTTTTCTCCTTTTAATAGTTGCAGGTGACATCTCCCCCAACCCTGGGCCTCCCTCCACCAGCATACGTTACTCTCCTCCAGCTGCATATAGGAACCCTGCTAATCTTATTAACATTCAGTGCATGCCTTCTCCTCTCACTTTCCAATGTGCTCTCTGGAATGCACAGTCTGTGTGTAACAAACTGACTTACATTCACGATCTTTTTCTCTCTAATTCCCTTAACCTTCTGGCTATTACAGAAACCTGGATCCAGCATTCAGACACCACCGCTGCTGCCGCTCTCTCGTTTGGTGGGCTGAAATTTTCACATACCCCCAGACCTGAGAACAGACAGGGTGGAGGTGTTGGTTTGCTGCTTTCATCACAATGTGCTTTCCAGGTCATCCCCCCGGTTCTCTCACTTACATTTCCTTCCTTTGAAGTACATGCCGTCAGACTCTTTAAGCCTTTCTCCTTACGAGTGGCGGTTGTTTATCGCCCTCCAGGCTCCTCCCGCCAGTTTCTAGACCACTTCACCACCTGGCTTACTCACTTTCTATCCTGTGACATCCCCACCCTCATCATGGGAGACTTTAACATCCCCATCAATGATCCGCTCTCCCAGTCTGCCTCTCATCTTCTTTCTCTAACTTCTTCATTCGGCCTCTCACAGTTTACTAATTCTCCTACACATGAGGACGGGAATACTCTGGACCTGGTTTTCTCCCGTCCCGGCTCGCTGCACGACTTTACTAACTCGCCTCTCCCGCTCTCGGACCACAACCTTCTTTCCTTCTCTGTCAAGAATTGTCTCCTCACCCGGGACACCCCCACTTACCACACTTATCGGAATACACGTACCATTAATACCCAACAGCTTAGGGACAATCTCCACATATCTTTAGCCCCCATCTCCACCCTCTCCTGTCCAGACATAGCATTGTCACACTTCAATAATACACTGAAGAATGCCCTAGATGAAGCAGCACCTTCTATACGCAGAAAGACCCGACACAGACAACGGCAGCCCTGGCACACAATGCAAACACGCTTTCTTCAGCGCTGCTCGAGGTGTGCAGAGCGGCAGTGGAGAAAATCTCTCTTAGCAGAAGACTTCATCCACTATAAGTTCATGCTCAAAACCTATAACTCTGCCCTTCATCTGGCCAAACAATCCTACTTCACCACCCTCATCACCTCACTATCCAACAACCCAAGACGACTTTTTGAAACCTTAAACTCCCTCCTGAAACCTAAAGTGCAGGCCCCCATCACCAACCTCAGCGGTGAGGATCTGGCCACTTATTTCCTAGAAAAAATCAACCACATACATCAGGATATCTCAGCCCTATCTCCTCAGTGCCTGGATCCCCTTCCCTGCCGCACCTCAAGCTCACTAGACATCTTTGAGCCTGTTTCAGAAGAAGAAGTTTCCAAGCTCCTCGCTTCTGCTCGGCCTACAACCTGCAACAGTGACCCTATTCCTTCACAGCTCCTGCAGTCTCTCTCACCAGTGGTCACCACTCACCTGACTAAAATATTTAACCTCTCTCTTTCTTCAGGTATATTTCCCTCCTCATTGAAACATGCCATCATAACCCCTTTACTTAAAAAGCCATCCCTGGACCAGAACTGCACTGCTAACTACAGACCTGTCTCTAACCTTCCCTTCATCTCTAAACTCCTGGAACGCCTGGTCCACTCCCGTCTAATCCGCTATCTCTCGGATAACTCTCTTCTCGACCCCTTACAATCTGGTTTGCGCTCTTTACACTCTACTGAAACTGCCCTCACTAAAGTCTCTAATGATTTAATAACAGCTAAATCGAAAGGTCATTGCTCCCTGCTGATTCTACTGGATCTCTCTGCCGCATTTGACACTGTGGATCACCAGCTCCTCCTCACTATGCTCCGCTCTATAGGCCTCAAGGACACAGCCCTCTCCTGGTTCTCCTCCTACCTCTCTGACCGCTCCTTCACTGTATCTTTTTCCGGCTCCTCTTCCTCTTCTTGTCCCCTTACTATCGGGGTCCCGCAGGGCTCAGTCCTAGGCCCCCTCCTCTTCTCTTTATACACTGCCCCTATTGGACAAACAATCAGCAGATTTGGGTTCCAGTATCATCTCTATGCTGATGACACCCAATTATACACTTCTTCCCCTGACATCACCCCTACCCTAATTCAAAATACCAAGGATTGTCTGTCTGCTGTCTCTAGCATCATGTCCTCCCTCTATCTGAAACTAAATCTCTCTAAAACTGAACTTCTTGTGTTTCTCCCCTCTACCAACCTCACTCTACCTAACATCGAAATAACCCTGGAGGGTTCAACCATAACTCCCAAGCAGCATGCCCGCTGTCTTGGGGTCATATTCGACACTGAACTTTCCTTTACTCCATACATCCGATCACTCAGTCGCTCTTGTCACCTGCATCTTAAAAACATCTCCAGAATCCGACCTTTTCTCACCTTTGAAACTGCTAAGACTCTTACTGTCGCTCTTATTCATTCTCGTCTGGACTACTGCAACTCTCTTCTGATCGGTCTCCCTCTTACCAAACTTTCTCCTCTCCAATCCATCGTGAATGCGGCAGCCAGGGTCATATTTCTGTCCAGCCGCTTCACCGAAGCCTCCATCTTGTGCCAGTCATTACACTGGCTACCTATTCGCTACAGGGTCCAGTATAAACTCATCTCTCTCACCCACAAAGCTCTCCACTGTTCTGCACCGCCTTATATCTCCTCTCTCGTCTCTGTCTATCGCCCTACACGTGCCCTCCGTTCTACAAATGACCTAAGACTAACATCCCCCGTAATCCGAACCTCGCACCTCCGTCTCCAAGACTTCTCTCGTGCTGCTCCAGCTCTCTGGAATGCACTTCCCCAGACGATCAGACTGATACCTAGCCCTGACCTATTCAAGCGCGCTTTGAAAACCCATCTCTTCAAACAAGCCTACCACATCAACTACTCAGCAAGCTAACTTTGCCCTGTTCCCTCCTTCCAAATATTATTCTGAATCTGCACCCTACTATTCATCTGTCTCCACACCCTTCATGCACATGATAACTGCATTTGATACTTGTTTATTGCACTTAAACACACGGGCTGATGACCGGATCATGCAGCTTTATATGAAAATCCCTATTATAATTGCCAGACCTGAATTAACAAGCATTTCTCACCTACTGTGTCCCCCCATTTCCTTGTAGATTGTAAGCTTGCGAGCAGGGACCTCACTCCTAATGTCACTGTTTGAATTGTCTTAACTTGTATTGAATTTATTGTCTGTACATGTCCCCGCTTAATTGTAAAGTGCTGCGGAATATGTTGGCGCTATATAAATAAAAATTATTATTATTATTATTATTACCTATGCAAATTTGTGAAAAGTTTCAAGAGGTTGGACAGAGAAGTGGGATTTTAGAGGGTTAAGAACAGATCGTCTGGAAACAGAGCAACCTAACATTGCTGGCTGTTTATGATGTCTGTGTATTGACTTATTGCTTTGGCTAGAGTTTCATAGCTAGTCTGAAAAGCGCAGGAGAAAATGAGTGTCCTTGCTATATGTCTCTTCTATTAGAAATATGCTGGGGTATATCAAAGGGAAGTTTTAGGAATGCTGCAGACGAAATTTAAAGAGACTATATGAAGGCAAAAAAGGGCCCCCTGAAGCAGGAGTGGACAGTGACAGCTTGAAGCCCTGGTGCAAGAAATATGTCTGGGTCCTCCTTCCGGCACGCCGCTTATGATGAGGACAATGACTATGGGACCCCCGGAGCCAGGCCAGATTGTCCTCATTATCACCACCCTGCAAGCAGGGGTGTACATATAGTTCACAGGGCACCATAGAAACAGTTCCATTTGGAACTCCTACACCTCTAATAACACAGATTTATATTTTTTAGATGGAGATATATATCCCCATTGGGATTTGGTTCTTTTGAGTCCAACCATATATTATATTAAATTATATGTCTGGTATCTATACCATCTGGTTTCTAATAAAGAGTTATTCCCTAAATAACTCAAGTTATCACCTTTCCCAAAGATAAGTGATAACTTACTGACTTTTCGGGGACTGACCACTGGGACCCCCAGCAATCCTGAGGGCAGGACTCTGCAACTCAACCATGAATGGATTGGAGGGGTGCATTCTTGACTTCTGCTCTATTCATTGTCTATGGAACTGATGTAAATAGCCAAGCGCAGCGCTCAGCAGCTCTATAGATAATGAAAGAGCAGAAGCCAAGCATGCACAAGCCTGCTCAATTCAGGACAAGACTGCTGACCCCTGTTCTCAGAATCATAGACACACACACACATGTATATACACATTCATTCATATACATATACAGTATATATACACACATACATAAACACACATTCATAAACACTTATGTGCACACAGAAACACACTTACACACACAGACACACATGCATAAATACAGAGTGGGCCATTTATATGGATACACCTAAATAAAATGGGAATGGTTGGTGATATCAACTTCCTGTTTGTGGCACATTAGTATATTGGAGGGGGAAAACTTTTCAAGATGGGTAGTGACCATGGCGGCCATTTTGACTAGAGTTGAGCGACTTTGGTCGGATCGGGTTTCATGAAACAAAATTTGAGTCGGATGAAACTGGTCCGACTAGGGCAAAAAAAGTCGGAGTTTCGTCCGAAATCCGACCCCAATGTAAGTCAATAGGGAATAAAAGTCGGCATTGAGTGGATGAATGTCATTCGCTGAATGCCGACTTTTATTTCCCATTGACTTGCATTGGGGTCGGGTTTCGGACGAAACTCTGACTTTTTTTGCCCTAGTCGGACCAGTTTCATCTGGAACAAATTTTGTTTCATGAAACCCGATCCTACGAAAGTCGCTCAACTCTAGTAACTAGCTTAGATGATGCTTTTAAAATATAACTTTTAATTATGACAATATAAATCCATCTAGCATGGCCCCAGTCCAATGTAGATAAGCAAAATTAATAAAAACTACTACTATCTCCGTCACATATGATCAATCAACAACAACACTCATATTGTGTCCACTGATTCCTGAATATATGGTAAAACATATCACGTGTAAAGTGTCATTGTGCGTTCAAAAAGAAAGAAAGTGTTTGGATTGCACCCGTTTGAGCTTGAGTCTCTCTTGCATCAATCATCATTTAAATGATTATCTGCTCATGTAAAAATGAACCTTTAGACAATTCCAACCTCTAGTGAGTGTTCACATGTGGCATTTTTGATGAATAAAATATGCAGTGTTTTATAGTACCAGCACCATTAATGAGATTTCTGCATCTCATGCACACACTGCATTTTTTTCACGCATATTTTTGGGCCTGCAGCTTTTGTCCCAAGATGCTGCATGTTAATTTTTTTTTTTTTTTTTGCCAAACATACACCCAATAAAATGAGTGTATGAAAAATGCAAGTAAAAATAAATAAAAAATGCACACGTAAAAATATGACAAAATGCATGTATTGTGCAGCACATGTTCTCCTGAGCTAATGAGAAGATCGTGGAAATAATATAAGCAGGTCATTTAGTAGCAGAACTTAAATTCAGTTGAAATGTATTATTTGTTATTAGATTTAGGGGGTGTCCTTCGGGACTCTAACATTCATGACCTATCTATTATGTCTTTAATGTATGATTGTGGGGATGCAACATCCAGCATCCCCACTGATCAGGTGTTACTGCTGCCGGCTTCGACTGGGACAGCTCTATCAATAGTGGTTGCTGCCAGGTACTGCATCCCCCATTGATTCGAAAATAGGATGAATATGCAATACCAAGTTGCAGTCAGTATACAGGTGTGCTGTGCAGCTCCACAACAGAGCAGTTCCAGCCACTGCTGGCATCGGAAACAGCTGATCGGCAGGACTGCCAAGAATCGCACCCCCAGCAATCAGTCATTTTATAACAATGATAGGCCATCAATTTTAAAGAAGCACTGCCATCTCTATTTCTTTATGGTGTGTATATATGCATTTAATGCAGTGTGAGTGTATTACTTTACTCACCGATCGCCACTTTCTTCAGTATATGGCAGCGTTCTTCTCCTCTTCTCAGTGACGTCACCGCAATTGTGTCTCGCCTGCTCACTCTGCGTGAGCCAGAAGTCTCTTTTATAATGTAAGCCTATGGATTCTCGTTCTGACGCTACATAGACTTACATTGTAACAGTCACTTCCAGGTCAACCAAATCGCAGAGTGACCCAGAGAGTCTACAGAGCGATGACGTCACTGAGAAGAGAAGAAAGGCGCTGTACACAGAAGAACGTGGCAGTAGGTGAGTATACGGCAATTTGATGTGTGCGGTGACCGCACGGAAATGCTAAATTTTGCATTTCTGTGTGGTTGCTGCACACGTCAAATCGCCGCATGTGGACGCATCCACATACAACGCATGTCCCTGCATACCCAATGTTAAAGATAGGTATGCAGGGAAACGCTGGACGCATGCCACAGCAGGCAGAGCGTGGGCGGAGCTTCATAGAGGAAAAAAAGAGAAAGTTGGCTGTCCTCCTCAACTCAAGTCTGAAACCAGCCTTAATGAGCGGTGCCACATGACTGCTCAGCACAGGAGAGTTGCAGGAAGCCGGGACAACTGAGACGCAGGAACATGCAGCAACGGTGCGAGGAGGTGAGTATGACAGGAGAGGAGCCGAGTCATACATAGAAGGATGGGACGGGGGGAGCCACACAGAGCAGGACAGGAATGAGAGGACAATGCACACCCGGCTTATACTCGAGTCAATAAGCTTACGCAGTTTTCCGTGGCAAAATTAGGTGCCTCGGCTTATACTCGGGTCGGCTTATATTCTAGTATATACGGTACTTAGAATAAAATTCTACAGATTATTATAGAAATGCTATAAGGAGATTTTTATTTGTTTTTGGACAAATACACTAACATTATACATTTAGCTATAGTTATGTTCCTTAACCCTGTCACTGCCAGAGATTCTCCGAAATTTTGCAATTTTTATTTGCTTTTATATATAACATGAGACTTGCCACTGACAAGAAAATCTATTCCCTATCAGAATTATTTTAATGCTGATGTCAGGAAAGGGTTAAGTAACTTACATTCTGAAATCAAAATTGAATATAGGGTTTGGCCCTGTCCAGTTTTCTGTGAATACAGTATATATCGTACCATCTTTTGTATGTGGATTGTTAAATTGCTTGTGGGGCTAGCCATACTCTTTGGGGAGAACCATTGACAGCATAAAAGGCAAGGTCTGACCCACAATAATACCATAGCTAAGGTCTAACCTACCATGTCTACCTGTGAAAAAAAATGTATATTAAAAAAGTAACCATTTTATATATACATTTCCAATATCTCGCTATGGACTGCAAGCAAACCTTATTTGTAACCAGACCCTGCAGTCATGCATTACTTTCTCATGCATTCAAAACTGTGTAAATGATGTCTCGTGCGTTGAGTGTGACATGAAAAATAAGCTTGCGTAGGGAATACAGCAGTACAGGTAATATAAGTAAATTATAGAGGCTTTTTCATATTTATATCTTAAAGTTGTGTGCCCACAATTAGTTTTTTGCTGCACCAAAAACTATGGAAATTATAGAAATCTCATGTTCATTGTGTGTTTTTTTTTTCAGCCTAAAATGATCTGTGGTGCGTGTTTCACTTCTGCAACATGTCAATGTCTCTTGTGGGTCTTATGTGCAAATTTTTCCCATAGACTTGCATTATATGTAGAGAATATGAATGTAAAAACACACATTGCACACACACACGCACTGCATTTCCGCTACAGAATCTCATAAAAAATGCATGTTAGGCTGGTTTCACATTAGCGCTTTTTAAGCGCACGCACGGCCGGGGGTAGCTCCGCCCCCGAGCCGGCTCTCTGCCCGGCGTGCCCGCACCTTGCTTGTAGCGCCGCCTCCTAGCGCACAGCGGCGCCTGCGATCGGCGCACCCTATCTTTAGCATAGGGTGCGCAGATCGTGCGCAGGCCGTGCGCTAGTTACGCTTTGACCTGCGCTGCGCACTTTTGACAGTGCGCCGTGCGCGCCAAAATCAAACTTTTCGGATTTCGGCGTGCTCGGCGCACCGTCAAAAGTGCGCAGCGCAGGTCAAAGCGCAACTAGCGCACGGCCTGCGCACAATCTGCGCACCCTATGCTAAAGATAGGGTGCGCCGATCGCAGGCGCCGCTGTGCGCTAGGAGGCGGCGATACAAGCAAGGGGCGGGCACGCCGGGCAGAGAGCCGGCTCGGGGGCGGAGCTACCCCCGGCCGTGCGTGCGCTTAAAAAGCGCTAATGTGAAACCAGCCTAATCCACACAACAATAAAGTTTTGCTAAAACCAAATACCAGGAAGTATCAAAAACAAAAAAAGATTGTTTAAAACATGACATACCAAAAAGAGACAAAAAATGCAACGTTAAAAACACGATAAAATGCCAATGAAAAAGAGCAAGTAACCTAACATACATAATAGGTGCAGAAATGGTGCAGAAATTCTGTGACATCAACAATTCACCAAAATCTCATCGTGGGAACATAGCCTAAAGGTTTAGGATGTGTCAGAACTAGTGTTGAGCATTCCGATACCGCAAATATCGGGTATCGGCCGATATTCGCGTTATCGGAAATCCGATACTGAGTTCCGATACTTTTTGCATATCGAATACCGGAATCGGAAGTTCCTATAACGCTATGAGCCAGTTTGATTTGATTCAGCCAATGAGGAATCCTCAGAAGTGTGGGCACATCTTGTTAGGCAGGTAGGCATGTTAACTAATGGCATGGCTGTGATTGGCTGCTGAAATGATGTCATGATGCACTATAAAAGCCGCGGCCGCCGCCATTTAGGGTTCACTCTGCTGTGAATTCAGTTAGGGACAGGCTGCTGTTCAAGACTCTGAGGGACAGTTAGAGATAGCGATCTGCTATATAATATTGTGCTTTACCCAGGCTACATTATCAATCACTGTAGCTTTCTTTTGCCTTGCAGCGCTGTTCACAGCTGTCTGCAAGGTCTGTGTGAGTGCAGCGCATGCTGTAGTGTGTTCTGCAGCCACCTCTGGTTGTAGGCCGCTCAGCGTGCGTCACTGCCTCATACATATTTATTTTTGTTTTATTGCTGCTCATTTTTCATTAATTCTATTAGTGTGCATCCATCCGTATCCATCCACATTGGTTGCAAATACTATAGGAGTAGACAGCGGAGCCTTTCTGCAGCCTTTCAGTGCTAGTGCCCAGTTCTCTGCACTGTTCACGGCTGTCTGTGAGGTCTCTGTGTGTGAGTGCAGCTCATGTTGTAGTGTGTTCTGCAGCCACCTCTGGTTGTAGTCCGCTCAGCGCGCGTCATTGCCTCATACATAGTCCTTTTCTTGTTTTATTGCAGCTCATTTTTCCTGATTTTTTTCTCCTATTAGTGTGCTTCCATCCATATCCATCTACATTGGTTGGTTGCAAACACTATGTAGGAGTAGATAGAGGAGCCTTTTTTCTGGCTTGTGCCCTGCAGCCGCAGCCAGATTAGTATTAGGCTATTTTTGGAGCCTCATCTATTGCATTGTAGGTTACCTTCCTGCATTGAAATAGCTCCAAAAAGTTTGTGATACTATCGCTTTCACATCTTTGGTCACATCTTTTTTGTTTTTTTGAAAAAAAAACACGTAAATAAAGTTCACCAAACACTCCACTTGACAGTTGTGTAGGCCACATTAGCTCATATTAAAGTGTAGTCCACACACTTTATAAAATTAGTGTTTCTTATACCTGTTAGCAGCTGTTCAGGAATAAGCACACTAAGCCCCCCTTTGTACTTTTCTGCCTATCTTTATCAGTCTACCAAGATGAAGAAGGCAGGGAGTAAGGCACGTGGTCGTGGGCGTGGAGTTTCAGCAGGGAGAGGACGTGGGGATTCTGTGCCTGCTGCGGGCACCAGTGACTCAGCATTCCCCAGTTTTACCAGGCAACAGTCCTTTATGCGCAGCTTTGTAGGACCTCGCCGTACCCCACTGCTGCGGGACGAACAAATTGAAGCCATTGTCGGATGTACGGCAGCTAACGCATCGACTTCAATTACTTCCACATCCTCTCAGGGCCAGAGCACTGAAAAGCAACCATCTGTCTCTTCACCACCTGCCAAATTGCCCAGGCAATCAGAGAGCCCTGGACAGGAGCCATCTCTACTTCTGCTCCCTGAATCTCTTGGCTTGGAAACAGGGGGCCAGCCAAGCAGCATTCTAGAATATGAAGAAGAGGGAGTAGGCAGTGATGCGCAACTACTTTGTCCCTCTGAATCTGAAGAGGCGGGTGGGCCAGTGCATATGGTCAGCACACCTCAGTGCGCATCAGATGATGAGACTCAGGTGCCACTTTCTGGTGCGTACTGTGCTGGCGAGACTACCCAGGAGAAGCAGGTGTTTGAAGAGGGGAGTGTAGATGATGAGGTCCTTGACCCATCATGGCGTGAGGAACAGGAATGTAATGGGAGCAGCTCTGAGGAAGAGATTCCCCGAACGGCCAAAACAGGAGGGAGAGGGAGGGGGCAGACTTGGTTGCCTGTAGCCTCCACTTCGGCACCCGTTAGGAGCATTCCTCTTCCAAAACCCAAAACGGGCGCTCCCAGGACTTGCAGTGCGTGGTGCTTTTTTGACACAGTTGCAGATGACAATTACTTTGTCAAATGCAAGCTGTGTAATCAGAAAGTCAAAAGAGGGAAAAGTGTCAGCAACCTCAATACCACAAATATGTGGAAACATGTATGGACCAAGCACATGGTGGAGTTACAAAGACACACTGAAGACGTAGGCCAACCTACAGCACCACCTACCACCTCTTCAGCTCGTGTTGTAGCCTCTTCCTCCAGCTCACACACAGCTGGTTCGGCTTCCTCACAGGATCGCCGTGGAAGAACCTCTGGCACTGTTGTCCAGAGACCCAGTGACATTCCACCCACACCACCATGTTCCCTGTCATCCTCACACTCCCAGGACACTCTACAGCCATCGGTAGCACAGGCATGGGAGAAAAGGCGGCTATACTCGGCAAACCATCCCAGAGCACAGGCTCTGAATGCTGGCATTGCAAAACTACTGGCCCTTGAAATGTTCTCATTCAGGCTGGTGGAGACTGACACCTTCCGTAACTTCATGGCATTGGCAGTCCCACAATACACCGTGCCCAGCCGCTTTTATTTCAGCAGGCAAGCCGTCCCTGCCCTACAAAAGCATGTGGAGGGAAAAATTAACCATGCGCTACTAAACGCCGTCAGTAGCAAGGTCCACCTGACCACCGATGCGTGGACCAGTAACCATGGACAGGGACGATACCTTTCCCTCACTGCCCATTGGGTTAATGTTGTGGAGCCGGGTGCAGATCTTGAGAGTCGCGCTGTACGTGTTCTGCCAACTCCAAGGATTGCAGGAATCCAGTCTGTACACATTTCCTCCTCATACTCAAGTTCCTCAGAATCAGTGTTGCAGGAGCCGTCACGGTCTACCTCCACATGGACCCGTGAATGCTTACCCGATCTGAGCACAGCCGTGGCCAGACGTCAACAGGCCATACTAAAATTAATTTCTTTGGGGAATCGAAGCCACACAGCGCAGGAGCTCTGGAATGCCATCAAGCAGGAGAGCGACGTGTGGTTTGTGCCAGCGAATCTCCAGCCAGGCTTGGTAGTGTGTGACAATGGCTGAAATCTGGTGGCAGCTCTGGGCCTAGGCAATCTCACTCACATCCCATGTCTGGCACATGTGCTCAACTTGGTCGTGCAGAGCTTTCTGAGGGACTATCCATATCTTGATGCACTGCTGCACAAGGTCCGCATAGAGTGCGCACACTTGCGGCGTTCCAGCATGGCAAGATCGCGCATTACAGCTCTGCAGCGCTGATTCCGTCTTCCGGAACATCGCATCATATGTGACCTACCCACCAGGTGGAATTCAATGTTACATATGATGGAGTGGTTGTGTGAGCAGCAGGCAGCAGTAATGGAGTACCAGCTGCATCAGGCGCAAACAAGTCACATTGCGCGCTGGTCACATGTCAGCACCACTGAATGGCTCTCTATGAAGGACATCTGCCACGTTTTGCATGCCTTCGATGATTCCACGCGGATGGCATGTGCAGATGATGCACTAGTCAGCATGACTGTCCCCCTTATCTGCCTGCTTCAAAAACACTGCAAGCAGTAAGGGAAGAGGTTTTGGAAGAGGTGGAGGATGAGGAGTCACAAATGCCATCTGCTTCTGGACAGTCTGCTCAACGTGGTTCCTCACAAAGGCCTAGGCAGGGGACACTTTATGAGGATGAAGAGGAGTCAATGGAGGAGGAAGACATCTCTCCAGAGGAGGGAGGTACACAATGCTCTAGTAGTCAGTATGTACAGCGAGGGTGGGGTGATGCAGAGCAGGCAGAGATGACCCCTCAAGCAGGGGACAGCATTTCTTGGGCAGTTGGGAGTCTGCAGCACATGGTTGATTTCATGCTGCAGTGCCTGAGAAATGACCGCTGCATCGCCCACATTCTCAACACGGCTGATTATTGGGTGTACACCCTCCTAGATCCTCACTGCCGGGACAACTTACAAAGCCTCATAACACCGTTGAATCGGGAGCGTAAAATGCGGGAGTAGCAAGACACAATGGTGCATTCCATCATGTTCTCCTTTCCACCCGAGAGCAGTGCTGCTAGTGCCTTACAAATCAGCTCTGTGCGTTGAGGCAGTGGAGGAAGCTCTGCATAAAGAGGGAGCAGAGGCAGCGCCTCAGCACAAGGCAAGACCAGTATGGCCTAAATGTGGCAACGTTTTGTGTCCCCGCCACAAATGTCTACACCATCACAGACGGCTCCAGTCAGCAGGAGGCAATGTTTCCATCAGATGGTGACAGACTACATGTCTTGCCCTATCAGTGTACTCCAAGAAGGCTCTTCCCCCTTCAAGTTTTGGGGGTCTCTAAGCTGGATACATGGCCAGAGCTTAGCCAGTATGTATTGGAGGTGCTGGCTTGCCCTGCTACTAGTGTATTATCGGAACACGTCTTTAGTGCCGCAGGTGGTGTACTAACAGACCATTGCACGCAACTATCCTCCGATAACATTGACCGGCTTACTTTTCTGAAAATGAATAAGGCCTGGATCTCGCCGGAATTTGCCAGTCCTCTTCCAGAATAAATAATTGGTTGGCAACAGTATCCATTTATCCTGTTGTGTTCATGTTTCTACCACCTGAACTGTAATCCCTGGGCTCCAACACGACCAGTTGCTGCTCAGAAGTGTCATTTGCACAGAGAAAAACACTAGCTCCTGTGTTAGTGGGGTTCAGTAATGCCAGCTGCTCCCCTGCTGTGTGTACGGCAATGTCTCCTGCTCCCTCCACATTCAAACTACATCAGATATTAAACTTGCTCCAATTAGGCCTCAGCCTACACCCTGATTGACCCTGGGCTCCAACACGGCCAATTGCTGCTCAGAAGTGCCATCTGCACAGAGAAAAAGACTAGCTCCTGTGTTAGTGGGGATCAGTAATGTCAGCTGCTCCCCTGCTGTGTGTCCGGCAATATCTCCTGCTCCGTCCACATTCACACAACATCAGATATAAAACTTGCTCCAAGTAGGCCTCAGCCTACTCCATGATTGACCCTGGGCTCCAACACTGCCAGTTGCTGCTCGGAAGTGCCGTCTGCACAGAGAAAAACACTAGCTCCTGTGTTAGTGGGGTTCAGTAACGCCAGCTGCTCCCCTGCTATGTGTACGGCAATGTCTCCTGCTCCCTCCACATTCAAACTACATCAGATATTAAACTTGCTAAAATTAGGCCTCAGCCTACTTCTTGATTGACCCTGGGCTCCAACACCGCCAGTTGTTGCTCAGAAGTGCCATCTGCACAGAGAAAAACACTAGCTCCTGTGTTAGTGGGGTTCAGTAACGCCAACTGCTCCCCTGCTGTGTGTCTGGCAATATCTCCTGCTGCCTCCACATTCAAACTACATCAGATATAAAACTTGCTCCAATTAGGCCTCAGCTTAAACCCTGATTGAACCTGGGCTCCAACACCGCCAGTTGTTGCTCTGAAGTACCGTCTGCATAGAGAAAAACACATGCTCCAGTGTTAGTGGGGTTCAGTAAAGCCAGCTGCTCCCCTGCTGTGTGTCCGGCAATGGCCCTTGCTCCCGCCACATTCACACTACATCAGATATTAAACTTGTTCCAATTAGGCCTCAGCCTACTCCTTGATTGACCCTGGGCTCAAACACCGCCATTTGTTGCTCAGAAGTGCCATCTGCACAGAGAAAAACACTAGCTCCTGGGTTAGTGGGGTTCAGTAATGCCAGCTGCTCCCCTGCTGTGTGTCCGGCAATGGCCCCTGCTCCCGCCACATTCACACTACATCAGATATTAAACTTGTTCCAATTAGGCCTCAGCCTACACCCTGATTGACCCTGGGCTCCAACACGGCCAGTTGCTGCTCAGAAGTGCCATCTGCACATAGAAAAACACTAGCTCCTGTGTTAGTGGGGATCAGTAATGTCAGCTGCTCCCCTGCTGTGTGTCCGGCAATATCTCCTGCTCCGTCCACATTCACACAACATCAGATATAAAACTTGCTCCAAGTAGGCCTCAGCCTACTCCATGATTGACCCTGGGCTCCAACACTGCCAGTTGCTGCTCGGAAGTGCCGTCTGCACAGAGAAAAACACTAGCTCCTGTGTTAGTGGGGTTCAGTAACACCAGCTGCTCCCCTGCTATGTGTAAGGCAATGTCTCCTGCTCCCTCCACATTCACACAACATCAGATATAAAACTTGCTCCAAGTAGGCCTCAGCCTACTCCATGATTGACCCTGGGCTCCAACACTGCCAGTTGCTGCTCTGAAGTACCGTCTGCATAGAGAAAAACACATGCTCCAGTGTTAGTGGGGTTCAGTAATGCCAGCTGCTCCCCTGCTGTGTGTCCGGAAAATTCTCCTGTTGCCTCCACATTCAAACTACATCAGATATAAAACTTGCTCCAATTAGGCCTCAGTCTAAACCCTGATTGAACCTGGGCTCCAACACCGCCAGTTGTTACTCAGAAGTGCCGTCTGCACAGAGAAAAACACATGCTCCAGTGTTAGTGGGGTTCAGAAACGCCAGCTGCTCCCCTGCTGTGTGTCCGGCAAAGTCTCCTGCTGCCTCCACATTCAAACTACATCAGATATAAAATTTGCTCCAATTATGCCTCTGGCTCCACTCTGTCTCTAGTATTTACCCTGGCCTCCAACACCGCCAGTTGCTGCTCAGAAGTGCCATCTGCGCAATCAACACTTGTTCCTGTGTTACTGGGGTTCAATAACGTCAGCTGATCCCCTGATGTGTATCCGGCAATGTCTCCTGCTCTGTCCACATTCCCACTACTAGTAGTGGGAATGTGGACAGAGCAGGAGACATTGCCGGACACACATCAGGGGATCAGCTGACGTTACTGAACCCCAGTAACTCAGGAACAAGTGTTGATTGTTCAGACGGCACTTCTGAGCAGCAACTGGCAGTGTTGGAGGCCAGGGTAAATACTAGAGACAGAGTTGAGCCAGAGGCCTAATTGGAGCACGTTTAAAATCAGTAGTAGTCTACAACAGATATTAAACTTGATGAAATTAGGCCTCAGCCTGCACCCTGATTGACCCTGGGCTCCAACATCGCCAGTTGCTGCTCAGAAGTGCCGTCTGCACAGTCAACATATGCTCCAGTGTTATTGGGGTTCAGAAATGTCATCTGATCCCCAGCTGTGTGTCCGGTAATTTCTCCTGCTCTGTCCACACTCACACAACTACAGATTTTAAACTTGTTCCAATTAGGCCTCTGTCTCCACTCTCTTTGTAGTATATTCCCTGGGTTCCAGCACGCCAGCTGTTTCCTGGCATTGTCTTTGGCACAGGTACTCCCTCCTGCCCAGCCTGGTTCCAGCACGCCTGCTGTTTCCGGGTAGTGTCAATGTCACTTTGCCACCAATACGTTGTCCTGTCGTGTTGCGGTCGGGTTAGCCGAGTCTATGGTGCCTGCAGTTTATGGGCTTCCTATGTGGGCTGGGGGATCTGGCAACAAAGGCTGGTTCCGTAGTGCCAATACGACAAGCACCCCCTGTAGGACTGTGGGTTTCGGTAACTGGCTGGCTCGCGGCCTTGCAAGTTTGTTTTTCATGGGTACCTTCTGCTACCCATCCGGGTTCCAGTACCGTCAGCTGGTTCTAGGCAGTGCCTTTGGCTTAGGTGCCTCCTTCTCGGTATCCAAGTTCCAGCAACATCTGCTGGTCCTTGGTAGTGCTTTCTAGCACAGGTACCTCCTGCTTAGTAACCAGGTTCCAGCACCGTCAGCTGGTCCTCAGTAGTGCCATTGGCTCTTGTTCCTTCTGCTGCCCCTCCGGGTTCCAGCACCGTCAGCTGGTCCTCGCTAGTTCCATTGGCTCTTGCAGCTTCTGCTACCCATCCGGGTTCCAGTACCGTCAGCTGGTTCTCGGCAGTGCCTTTGGCTTAGGTGCCTCCTTCTTGGTATCCGAGTTCCAGCAACGTCTGCTGGTCCTTGGTAGTGCTTTCTAGCACAGGTACCTCCTGCTTAGTAAAAGGGTTCCTGAACCGTCAGCTGGTCCTCGGTAGTGCCATTGGCTCTTGTTCCTTCTGCTGCCCCTCCGGGTTCCAGCACCGTCAGCTGGTTCTCGGCAGTTCCTCAGCCTTCTTGTACCTCCTGCTACATTTCCAAGTTCAAGCTTTTGGAAATGGTTTTTGGATATCACTCTGGATCTCCCTGACGATGACCCTGAAGACGACGGCCCTGAAGACCACCCCGAAACAGACAACAACCACGAAAACGATTAACCTGAAGACGGAGACCCGGAAGACCATCCCGAAGAAGACCAAAAAGATGACCCTGAAGAACATGACCAAGAGGATAAAGAACATGAAGACAACCACCAAGATACAGAACAACAAGAGACAAAAGACCAAGAAACAGAAGAACAAAAAGCAGAAGAGCAAAAAGCAGAAGAACATTAAGCATAAGACTAAAAATCAGAGCAAAAGATATTATCTAAATTATAAGCAGAAGAAGACTAAGCAGTGTATGGGGGTGAGTCCGTTCCTCCTCGTGGTGCCCCTGGAAAATGCCTGCTGCTGCAGGCCAAACTGAACGCGGACAAATCCTGTTGTAAATCTTTTGTGACAAGCATCTTTTGTGACAGGCTGAACGGAAGGTGTAATCTTCAAACTTTTATAGATAACAATTACAGGAATGCTTGTCACAAATAAGAATATGATGAAGAAGAAGAATAGGAAGAAAATGAAGAAGTAGAATATGAAGAAGAATAATAGTTGAATAAGAAGAATATGAAGAATGTAAAAGAAAGAATAATAGGAAGAAGGTGAAGAAGAAGAAGATGAATAAGGTGAAGAAGAAGTTGATGGAAAAGATGCTGCTCCTGCTGAGGATCATGAAGGAGAAAGTGTGGCAGAGGTAAAAAAGAAGGTGAAGAGCATGGAAATTGTGAAACATACATATCTGACAAAATATAAAAAAGGTTAACATAGTCAATATCTTTGTAACTCCGAACGTCTTAAAAAAAAATTAATTTCTGCTATTCCATTTGATTGGGCTAAACCGCTATGCCTTTAATGTCTCCTCCACCTCCCCCATTACATTCTACATTATTCTTAGTTGTTTTCCTTCATGTAGAATTAACCTACAAGGAAAGAAAGGGTTTATTTTAATTCCGATATTTCTGTCCCATTGACTTGCATTGGTTTCCGGTATCGGAATCGGCGATATCCGATACTTTTTGGGTATCGGTCCGATCCAATCCGATCCAATATTTCTTGATATCGGATGGTATCACTCAACACTACTCAGAACGTAAGATGTAAAGATGGAACAAAAGAGAATAGGGGTGTCTATGACACTAAAAGAGGTTATAAAGTAAGGTAGCTGAGAAAAAAACAACTGAGTTACAAAAGTACATTCTGTGGTAGAATGCAAAAGACTATAAAAGGGAGGAAAGTGAAGGGTACGGAAACAGAAAGCCTTAATGACAGAAGCCCAGTGTGATAACTAAATTGAAACTGGCATGATAAAAACAGTAATGATAAAATAGTTAAATCTTAGATGCGTTTATTGCTAAAACCCACAAAATATTTTAGCTACTGATTCCATACTAAAAGAATGAATCCCAGGATCTATTATAAAAATGATGTCCTTTGTTTAAATGTTTTGCAATAATATATAATTTATAACTGATTATACATCATTTGAAGAGAAGAAAAGAAATCATAACATATTGATGATCTATGTGTAGAATTAGTTTGGTGAAGATCCAACACCCAGCGCTAACAACAATCAGCTGTTATTTTCTCTGGTGACCACTGAATGTAAACCGAATGGTGCTGCAAGGTACAACTTCATTCAATGTGTAGCTATTCATTATCCAAGAAGTATCATTTCTCCTTGCGGAGAATGACATGCTAAGCATGTCGAGATGAGGAGACTTATATGCTCCTCTGGGAAATATGCTAATTATGCACCTATTGGAAGTAGCAATCCTAAAAGTCAATGTCGACCCTTTAGCTATTCATTGTTATCATTTATTATGTTTTGCTTATTGTGGTGTAATGACCACTGTGTCCACTTGGGGGCGCTGTGTGGATGTCCCAAGAGAACGGAGGAGTGGCAGAATCCTGAAGGATAATTATGTATCTCAAAGTGCGTGGCTTTGAGATGGAGACTTGTGTATGTGTGATCAGCAATATCATTGCTGAGGTGTTGTTTCTAAGTGTAAGGGAGAAGTCTTCAGGTAACTAGAGAGATGGGCGGGTTCTGGTTACCTACAAATCCACCCAGGGGTGTGTCTGAAAACGCCTATAGTAAAAGGCTTTGTAAGTGTGTGAAGGACCTGTGATGAGGTCATAGCCATGTGACCCAGTGGGCGTGGCTACGGACCATATAAGGTGGCCAGGGTAGGTCACCAGAGGTGAATGCTGGGACCTGATTGGTCCAGTTTGGAAGGTCCTGTGAGGAGAAGGATCTCCTCACTAACAGCCTGTGGAGCGGCTGTGTGTGCAATAGGGGCCAGCGTCTGAGAGTCCCTGAGGAGTGAGTGGATGTCTGCAGCCTGGAGAAACAGCCATATGGGAACCCTGACGTGGGTGAGATAACACTGGGGCTGAATAGCCTGTATAATGGACGCTATGCTGTAATGTGAAGCTATATAATGGACGCTACGCTGTTGTATATTGCTGCTGTGGTTTATGATGGTGAATAAACCTCTCGGACTTATTTGGTTTTATGGAAAACCCGTACCGGACGTGATTTATTTGCTGCCAAGCGAGTGTCCCCCAACCTTGAATTACAGTGCTACCTCACATTATATAGCACCACCAGCGCTTTACATACCTTATCACTGCTGCACCCATTAGGCTTCAAAATCTAAATTCCCTATCAGTATGTTTTTGGAGTGTGGGAAGAAATCGGAGAACCCGGAGGAAACCCACACAAACACGGGGAGAACATACAAACTCCTAGCAGATGTTGTCCTTGTGGGGATTTGAACCTAAGAGCCCAGCATTGTAAAGCAATAGTACTGCTAACCACTGAGTCATCGTGCTGCCCGGTGGTTAGACCTATACAAGCAGTACAAGGACACTAAACTTCAGGAAGGCAAATTTCCAACGGATGAGAGATGATCTTGGTGCAATTAACTGGGACGATATCCTGAGACATAAAAATCCACAAAGAAAATGGGAGATGTTTATTAGCAATTAAAGCAAGTAGGTAGTGATGAGGCATTAACTAAATATAGAAGATTAAATAAATTCTGTAAAAAGCAATCAAGACAGCAAAGATTGAGACAGAGAGACTCATTGCCAGAGAAAGTAAAAATAATCCTAAAATATTCTTTAACTACATAAATAGTAAGAAACTAAAAAATGATAGTGTTGGCCCCCTTAAAAATAGTCTGGGTGAAATGGTGGAGGAGGATGAGGAAAAAGCCAATATGCTAAATGACTTTTTTTCAACAGTATTTACACAAGAAAATCCCATGACGGATAACATGATCAGGGATAAAAATTCTCCGTTAAATGTCACCTGCTTAACCCAGCAGGAAGTACGGCGGCGTCTAAAAATCACTAAAATTGACAAATCCCCGGGCCTGGATGGGATACACCCCCGAGTACTGCAGGAATTGAGCACAGTCATAGATAGACCATTATTTTTAATCTTTAAAGATTCCATAATAACAGGGTCTGTACCACAGGACTGGAGTATAGCAAATGTGGTGCCAATATTCAAAAAGGGGACAAAAACTGAACTTGGAAATTATAGGCCAGTAAGTTTAACCTCAACTGTGGGTAAAATCCTGGAGGGTTTTCTAAGAGGTACAATACTGGAGTATCTGGAGAAGAATAACCTTATGAACCAATATCAACATAGGTTTACAAGGGACCGTTCCTGTCAGACTAATCTGATAAACTTTTATGAAGAGGTAAGTTTCGGACTGGATCAAGGGAATGCAGTGGACGTGGTGTACATGGACTTTTCAAAAGCTTTTGATACGGTGCCACACAAAAGGTTGATACATAAAATGAGAACAATGGGGATAGGGGAAAATATGTGTAGCTGGGTTAAGAGCTGGCTCAGGGATAGGAAACAAAGGGTGGTTATTAATGGAGCACACTCGGACTGGGTCACGGTTAGTAGTGGGGTACCACAGGGGTCAGTTTTGGGCCCGCTTCTTTTTATCATATTTATTAATGACCTTGTAGGGGGCATAGAGAGTAGAATTTCAATATTTGCAGATGACACTAAACTCTGCAGGGTAATCAATACAGAGGAGGACAATTTTATATTACAGGAGGATTTATGTAAACTGGAAGCTTGGGCTGATAAATGGCAAATGAGCTTTAATGGGGATAAATGTAAGGTCATGCACTTGGGTAGAACGAACAAGATGTATAATTATGTGCTTAATTGTAAAACACTGGGCAAAACAGTCACTGAAAAAGACCTGGGTGTATGGGTGGATGACAAACTCACATTTAGCGGCCAGTGTCAGGCAGCTGCTGCAAAGGCAAATAAAATAATGGGATGCATTAAAAGAGGCATAGATGCTCATGAGGAGAACATAATTTTACCTCTATATAAGTCACTAGTGCGACCACACTTAGAATACTGTGTACAGTTCTGGTCTCCGGTGTATAAGAAAGACATAGCTGAACTGGAGCTGGTGCAGAGAAGAGCGACCAAGGTTATTAGGGAACTAGGGGGTCTGCAATACCAAGACAGGTTATTACACTTGGGGTTATTTAGTTTGGAGAATTGAAGGCTTAGGGGTGATCTTATTACAATGTATAAATATATGCAGGGACAATACCAAGACCTTTCTAATGATCTTTTTACTCTTAGACCTGTGACGGGGACAAGGGGGCATCCTCTACGTCTGGAAGAAAGAAGGTTTAAGCATACTCACAGACGCGGGTTCTTTACTGTAAGAGCAGTGAGACTATGGAACTCTCTGCCATATGATGTTGTAATGAGTGATTCCCTACTAAAATTTAAGAAGGGACTGGATGCCTTTCTTGAAAAGTATAATATTACAGGGTATATACACTAGTTTCCTTAATATTGCGTTGATCCAGGGAGCTAGTCTGATTGCCATATGTGGAGTCGGGAAGGAATTTTTTTCCCCAATGTGAAGCTTACTGTTTGCCACATGGGTTTTTTTTGCCTTCCTCTGGATCAACATGTTAGGGCAGGTTAGGATAGGATATGGGTTGAACTAGATGGACTTAAAGTCTTCCTTCAACCTTAATAACTATGTTACTATGTTACCCTGCAGTTTCTGCTACACATTCAATGAAGTTGCATTTTGCAGCTGTATTCAAAGTGTTTACACCTGTACACTCAGTAGCATAGCACACAGATATAGATAAGCTATGCTGTAGTGTAGGTAGACACGATCCCCCCAGCACTACCACTCTGTTGGTGATACAGTGGCAGAGGAGCCGACGCAATGATGTCATCGTCAGGGACTCTGTCGGCACAATGATTGCGTATTGGTTTGCTTGAGCCTCGTCAGTTGACTCGTCAGTATCCTGGATTAAGTGAATAAATTATATTTTTTTATTAAAACTTGTGGTAAAACAGTGGAGGCATCATAAATGGGGATGAGTGAACGTGCTCGGTGATATTTGGATATCACTCAAGTATCTGGGTGCTCGGATGTGCTCAGCACTCGGCGATCATTAGCCGGCACTCAAGTTTAAAACTCGGATCCCCACCCCACATGTTTTTGTACCTGTAACACAGCCAATAAGCATTCAGGGATTGCCTGCAAGTCACTTTAAGGCCCTAGCCATCTTGGTAGTAGCATTACTGTGATTGGCTGGCCGTATGACATCATCAGGGGTTATAAGAGGACAGATGTCGCCATGCTTGTCATACTGAGCACAATGCACAGCTCTGGGACAGTTCTTATTGGAAGGAGAGAGTGCTTTCCAGGGCTGTGTGAGCACAGTTAAACAAATCAGAGTCCTCTAACATTGATACAGATGCTGATTCTGAACCATCCTACTAACAGACCTTGTAAGTGTTTGTATCAAATACATTCTGCATTTAGCCTAGGGAGGGGCAGATGCAGTTGAAGTAGCAGGGGCAGTGTCAGAATACAGTCTCTAGGCAGGGGCTGGTTTCACATTTGCATTTTATCGCGCAGCGCATTGTGCGCTATCAATCGCACGCGCATTTGTCCCCTATATTTAAAATGGCATGCGCAGTGTCTAGCAATTGCACGCAGGCCTCAGCGTTTCAGTGCACTGCGCATTTTCCATGTCTGCGATCAGACGCGCCGGACACTACATGTTGCATTTTTTGGTCTGCCCAACGACAATAAAAATGCGCATGCGCGCGTCAGCGCACGCAATGCGCAAAAAAATAGTATTAGTCTATTTGCGCTCTGACGTGCGCTGTATAGTGCGCATGTCAGCGCTTAGCGAGCGCGTGCGATTTCAGAGTAAACAATGTCTAGACACTGTCTAAATCCAGCCCCTCAACAAGAAACATTGTTTGGGAGCATACTGCAAGAAGAAAAGACACCCACCCAGCCAGAGATCATATTTTGGATCACAGCAGCTTAATGTGAGTATAATTTTTCTGTGAGCCTGTGCTTTCAAATATATAATGTGTAGTAATTTTTTTATTCTTTTGCTAGAATGTCTTCTGGATCCGAATACTCACCAGCAGCGGAAGAATTGGCAGACGCAGAGCGTGAGGTGAGTAGTTTGCTGTCTTGTGAAGTATACCTGCCTGCCAAATGTTTAATTATTTATTTTCTTTTACAGACCTCAGCATCGGACCAGCCAA
The DNA here is from genome assembly GCF_039654945.1 of Dendrobates tinctorius. Taxonomy (NCBI): domain Eukaryota; kingdom Metazoa; phylum Chordata; class Amphibia; order Anura; family Dendrobatidae; genus Dendrobates; species Dendrobates tinctorius. The sequence goes on along the minus strand of NW_027361910.1, from coordinate 8,988,777 downwards.
GTGAGGGTGAGCAGCCGGAGCAGCGTACACAAAGCATGGCGGGAAGGAGACGCACGGTAGGAAAGTTTTTTCCTAATTTTTTATTTTTTAAAAAAATTTTGGGATTCTGGTTTTTCTGTCCAGCTTTTCTCCCCTTTTTTTTTCTTCTCCATCACCACTCTCCATAAATGCAAATATTCTAAATGTATTTCTTTTCCAGGTTCCACAACGGGATGAGGACGTCTATCTAGACAATGAGCAGCTCATCAGCCTTGTCCAGGAGCGTGTCCCGTTGTGGGACAGCCGTGACCAGCAGTACAAGGACATTGTGGTGACCCGGCGGCTATGGAATGAAGTGGCTGCAGCATTGATGGAGGGCTGGGACAGCGCCTCTGCAACTGTCAAAAAGGCATTCAGTAAGTATTTCTCTGTTGTGTGGTGCTGCATTGACTCTTGATCCTGATGATACATGTGTGTTTACTGCAAGAGATCTGCTTGCAGTAAACACACATGTGTCCTCAGGTTCAATAGTGTGCGCATTGTGTATTGAATGCTGTGTCTTTTTTATGGTTAACTCTTGATCCTGATGATACATGTGTGTTTACTGCAAGAGATCTGCTTGCAGTAAACACACATGTGTCCTCAGGTTCAATAGTGTACGCATTGTGTATTGAATGCTGTGTCTGTTTTATGGTTCACTCTTGATCCTGATGATACATGTGGGTTTACTGCAAGAGATCTGCTTGCAGTTAAAACACATGTGTCCTCAGGTTCAATAGTGTACGCATTGTGTATTGAATGCTGTGTCTTTTTTATGGTTCACTCTTGATCCTGATGATACATGTGTGTTTACTGCAAGAGATCTGCTTGCAGTAAACACACGTGTCCTCAGGTTCAATAGTGAATGCATTTTTATTTGGATTATTGGTGATTCAGCATTGATGACAACTCAGGTGTGTGTGGTAATACAGATACCATCATTGTGTTGTCCAACCTATTTTTGTTTTTCTTTTCCATTGTTTCAACAGTAAACAAAGTCCGCACACGTTGGCGCTTGATGAAGGACCATTTCAACACTGATGTTTGTGCTGAGGGACAGGTTCGCAGTGGCTCTTCTGCAAGGACAAGAACCAAGTATCGGTATCATCGCGCCTTGGAATTCTTACGACCAGTACTTGCCACTAGAGCGTAAGTATTTTTTTTTTTTTTTTTGGCTTATTAACCCTAATTTTTATATTCCACAGCTGATCCGTCTTGTTAATGCTGGATACTAATGTTTACCTTTTTTTTCCACAGCACCTGGAGCAGCACCCTGCAACCTGTCCCGGGAGCGGTTCTTCATCGATCGACCTCGGAACCGTCCCAGCCAACCGACAGCCAGGAATCAAGTTGCAGGTCAGCAACACAGACAGCTGGAGGCCAAGAAGCTGGTCAATCAGGTGTTCCCCTGTCCCAGGTCTCTGCCACTGGTTATGCGGGCACTACCCGCCAGTGGCAGAGGGCCTCAGACAGGCCTGTCTTGCCTGAGTTCACGTACTTGAGCGAGGCCTTTCATGCCAGTCTCAAGACACTGTCTGAAAGAGTGGAAAGTGGATTTTCTCTAATGGAACGTGGTTTTAACTACATGGAACACCTCTTCCACTCTTCCGCACAGCGCCTTGACCAGCTGGAGGCCGACCTCAATAGACCAGCGCACCATTTCTTTAGTAAAATTGAACGGGGCATGGCGGATCTCCTTAGTCCTGAGCAACAGCTGACTGTCTTACACGCCTGCAACACTGCTTACTTGCAGGCTATGCAGCAGAATCAGTACATGCAGCAGTGAGTGTTGTCATTCCCACCTGTGCCACCACTGACTCGCTTCACCACAGTACTGACTTCTGCTGCATATCACTGCACAGTCACCTGCATTCCTAGCCAAGCTGAGCACCACTACACCAATGTCGAGTGCTGCTGGACACTCCACCCCCGCCGCCACCACCATGTCATGCGCTGCTCCTGTCTGGAGCACCAGTACCGCCACCGTTATCACATCTGGCACACCTCCAGCGCTAAATCTCGTTGGGCCACCACCTCTTCACCTTTTCGCACAGAAAGAACATCTCCGGATCGGAGCACCGCCACTTCTCCAATGCATGAGAGCACCACCACAACTCCGCACCATACAAGGAGCACCCCAACCACCACTCTTCAGAGGACCACCACATGTTTTCATAGGAGCACCGCCACCACTACTCTGCAGAGGATCACCGCCAACACTTCGCCTCCTCATGGCACCTCCAAAACTCAACATCAGAGTAGCACCGCCACCACTTCACCAGATCGGAGCACCGCTCACACTTCTCCCACCAGAAGCACCAGGCATAATTCACCTTCCATGAGCACCGTCACCACCATTTCACCTACAAGGAGCACCGCCAGCGCCACCACCGAGCACCCTAGGGGAGACCATCATTCTGTTTTTTATTCACATCGTCCACGGACCAGCAGCTCTAGGCGGTCAAGCCATGGAAAGCGGTCACGCGGTGGTAGTCGGTCCAGGCAGGTGACTCCTGCCCCAAAGAAGAAAAAACAAAAGACTTTGTTACTCAATCCCCTCTCTCCTTCCAATGTTTCACAACCTTCCTCCTTTACCATGCCTGACCTCCCTTCCCCCAGTAATTTAGTAGCACATTCACCTAGAACTCCTTCCTCATTTTCCAGCCGTTCATCCTCTCTCCACACCCCCAAAGTATCAACACTTCTCCCAAACGTCCTTCAAAGTGAAAATAATTTTATTAAAAAAAAATAAATAAATAAACATTGAATATTTTGTGTTCAAATAATGTTTGGTTAATGTGTCTTTCGCCGCCTACACACACTGCGCCGTATACACACTGCGCCGTACACTTTTCTTTTTTGTGTACACATAGCTCCAGAAATGACACGTTTCGTGTGTCAATTTTGGAGATATGTATCTGCAAAGAAGAAAAACTCAATATACGTTCATTTTTTACATGGCCTCAGTGTCTTTGCTCAGGTAATGTAATAGATGATGGTGTTGATTGCAAGGACTATCTATTGTTACCTTGATGAGTATCCTTATCAGTTAATCTACTATGGTGTCTTGTAACATCATTTTACTGTTTGGAATACAATCCAAGGTTATTATAGATAGACCTTGTAAATCAGGGTTCCCCAACTCCAGTCCTCAAGGCCCACCAACAGATCATGTTTTCAGGATTCCCTTAGTATTGCTCACGTGATAATTGCATCACCTGTGCAATACAAAGGGAATCCTGAAAACATGATCTGTTGGTGTACCTTGAGGACTGGAGTTGGTGAACCAAGTTATAAACAACCTCATACTCTATTTAATGTGTGTTTACAAAGTGAGGAGATGATGTTGAAAATACACGTCATATGGTCATGAACCTGGCGTTGTATCATACTTTGAAGAAAAAACCATACAGGTATAAACGCAGGTGTTTTATTAACATACACAACACATAAAAATTAGGTTACACCATTTGCTCTTGCCAGGCCACCCGTCCAACATCAGAGGTGAAGTAGGTCGCAAATTGGTCCCTCATTTGCCCTACTTCAACAGATGACCGTAGAGGGTGCTGATTAAATTCTGGCAAGGGGTTAGGAGAGGAATCATCTGGTTCAAAACTATGGTACTCTCTATCCATCACAAAATTGTGTAGAACAACACAGGCCTTCACCACCTCATCCAGTTTTTAGTTTAAGATTAATGGCTGTGGAGAGAATTCGCCATCTGGATACTAGTATACCAAAGGCACACTCTACAGGTCTTCTGGCCCTGGTCAACCTGTAATTAAAAATTCTTTTCGTGTGGTCCAAGTCCCGGCTGGAGTATGGTTTGAGCAGGTGTTGGCACATCTGGAATGCCTCATCCCCAACCATTACAAAGGGCTGTGGCGGACCTTCGGTGTTGGGAAGAGGCCGTGGCATGGGGAAATTGAACTTGTTGCCATACAACCTCTGTCCCATGTCTGAGTTCTTAAAAGCCTGGGAGTCATTTCCACGCCCAAATGCACCAATGTCCACTGCAACAAACTTAGTCTGCATCAGAAATGGCCATTAGTACTGTAGAAAAGTACTTTTTATAGTTGTAGTACTCTGATCCAGTTCTCTTGGATTTTATAATCCTGATGTGTTTCCCATCCACCGCACCCAAACAATTAGGGAAATTGCAGACTGTCCAGAATCTTTCTGTATTTTCAAGCCACTTTTCCACGGTGGGCAGGGGCATAAATTCTGGACAAAGAACGTCCCACAAAGCCCAGCAGGTGTCTGCAACTATTAAAGACAAGGTGGATATTCCAAGACGGAACTGGAAGTGCAGAGAAGAGAGGGTCTCTCCAGTAGCCAGGAATCTGGGACACAAAGAAACAACAAGAATTTATATTTGTGTATAGGGATTTTTAACACATTAAAAAAAACCAAAAAAAAGGCACACCAATAAATAAATATGCATCCTTTTCTTTAAAAAAAAAAATGCCTCAAACCAATGCAGCATACCTTTGGTACATGGCAGATCAAGAATTCTGCCATAATATACTACTACATCAAAGAACCAATACTATCATGCAGTCAGTGGTTACGTACCGTAATGTGACCAGGAGCCGTTCATAGGGAGGAATCGCACGACGGAGCCGTGTGTCCTGTCTATGGATGACATCTTGTACACGACCAAGTACATACATGAAGCTTTGTTGGGACATCCGTGTGTAATCCGTAAATTTATCCGGGTTTGCCTGTAGCTCGCTGTAGAGGGTGTGGTACGCTCTACGGTTCTCCCAGAGTTCAACAATAGGATGAATCCACAAATGCCGCCGCTGCCATCTTCGCTGTCTCTCTCTCTCTCTCTGTTCATGGCAAACAACTGCGTAAGCTTGAGCCATCCTAATGTCCAGATCCAAGTTGATGTGAAAGCTTTTCCAGCGCAGATCCATGTCTTCATCAAAAACTGCTAGCAACTGGGAAGAATAGCTGTAAACTGGGTCTAGATAAGGAATTCCAATAACACATGTCCACTGCTGTCCAATTGGTGGAGTATGAGTCATAATAGGTCAATGATTTGTAAAATCCTGTGATTGTGACATTATGCGCACTAATCACGCAAACGCATGCAAAACGTTTACAAACGCATATAATCACTGCTTTTTTGGGGCTTACCGCGCAAGATTATATCCCAAAAAAAGCTGCATTTACAAGAGTTTGCAAACGTTTTTTTGTATGCGTTTGATGTGCGCTCCAAACGCAGCGCAAAAAAACGCTAGTGTGAAACTAGCCTTAGGGTTTAGATTCCATTGCTATATATATATATATATATATATATATATATATATATATATATCTGCTGCACATTACCACATTTTTTGGGGGGATGAAAAAATGTACTGTATTTTAATCCAGAGAGAATTATGTGCTTTGTGGTGCATTTCTGTGGTATACAACACTCCAAAAAAAGCATTGGAAAAATTTACTTGATTCAAGTACTCATCCTTACAGTATTATGTGCTCTGTGGTACACTTTTATGGCATATAACACTACAAAAAGCATTGGAAAATTTTTCTGGATTCAGTTACTCATCCACAGAGCATTATATGCTTTGTGGTAGATTTTGTTGGTATATAAAACTTCCAAAAAGTGTTGAAATTTTTTTTTTAATTCAATTTCTCATCCATATAGGATTACGTGCTCTGTGGTACGTAATAAGCGGCATGGTGGCTCAGTGGTTAGCATTGCAGCACTGGAGTCCTGGGTTCAAATCCCACCAAGGACAACATCTGCAAGAAGTTTGTATGTTCTCCTCGTGTTTATGTGGGTTTCCTCTGAGTACTCTAGCTTCCTCCCACATTCCAAAGACATACTGATAGTAGAATTTAGATTGTGAGCCCCATCAGCAACAGTGCTGATGATGTCTGTAAAGCGCTGTGGAATTAATGGTGTTATATAAATGATTAAAATAAATAACAATCCAAAAGAGTTGTAAAATTTTTCTGGATTCAATTAGTCATCCATATAGTGTAACATGCTTAATGTCAGAATCATGCAATGCTCTTAAAGGAGTGACTGGAGGAATATTAGAGCCAGACAAGGGGGCGGGACAGTGCAAGTGGAAGGAGCCTGTGTTGCAGAACCGGATGCTTTCCCATAACCACCAAGGCCAGAACCCAGGCCACAGCCTTCACTGCTGGAGTTCTTGTGGACTGTGGACTGGAGAACCAGGTTCAAGGAGCTGGTGAGAAGACTGTGGGGCCTAGGCTGGTTGTAAGAGAAAAAGATGCGAGCTAGGACCAGGGCTGAAGAAATGGTAGGAAACTACATTTCACTGACAGCACACTAAGTGAACATTGTGGAGACTGGGCACCATGGCACAATACATGTTCTATCAAGGCTGGGCTTTGATGGCCCTATCAGGGTTTCCTCCAACAAATACACCAGCTCCTGCACCCCTTCTTGCTCCTCCTCATCCTCCATCTCTGACGTGCTATCTCAGAGCCCACTTCAGCTGGAATTTCTACAGAACTGCCTGAGGAGGAAGAGATGTAGGAGGAGGAGATGGAGAGTAATTGTAATAACGGAGACAGGGAAGTGTTGGCTGAAAGGACCGTGGCACATATGGCAGACTTTATGTACTGCTGCCTTTCACGTAACTCTCACGTTACATTAATCCTGGACAAAAAAAGTAATGGTTATTCACTATGATAGACCATGCCACAAGGAAAACTTTGTATCTTTCCTTCCTGAGGTGGAGAGATGTACTGAAATGGTGCTATAGCAGAAGGTCATTGTGGAAAATATGTTGGAAAAATTCCCATCAGACAATCCTAGAAGCAGGGGGCAAGCTTCCTTGCTCAAACAAGGAGGAGAGGCGAGGGAGACACACAGATGAGGCAGGGGTACACTGTCAAAGACCTGGGCTAATTTCATGACACCACCCCAGCATCCACCCCCTGATGACTGGGTAATTTTGACAAGGAGGGAAAAGTTTATAAGATGGTTAAGCAATATTTGGCCAACAAATCGAGTGTACTTCCTAATTCCTCTGCCACCTTCAGCTGGGGCCTTATATTGTGTACAGGGAAGCTGTGGGCCCATCATATTGCATTTAGGGCAACTAAGTGCCCATTATTTTGTATATGGGTGTAGCGTCGGCGACCATGCCCGCCGCCGTTCCACCTGCATCGGGCCTCGCCGCTGCGTCCTCTTACCCAGCTGCATCCTGTCGCACTGCTTCCTCCTCACGTACGCTCCCACCTCCTCCTTCCTCCCGGTCAGCTGCGGCCCCGCACATACGCCTTAGGCCGTGGGCATGCGCCCTTCAGATTTCTTAACCCTGCGGTGGGTGGCTTCTGGATCACGGTCAGCCAATCACCTGCTGGCAGGGGATATATCAGGCGTCTCACATAATGGGATGACGCCTGGTTATCGTGTGCTTACCCTGCGCTAATCTGGCCACCTATAGCTAGTCTATAGTCTTTCCTCTGTCTCGTGATTCCTTCTGTCCCTGCCTTCGTTGTCTCTGCCACTGTGTTCTATTACCTGCCTTCCTGCCTGTCATCCATTCTGCCTGGTCCCTGTTCATCAGCCTATGTCCCCGCTGGTCTCTGTCTCAGTTCGGTCCTCCAGTGCCTGCCCCGTTCGCTGTCCAGTTCTCCTGTCTGCTGTCTATCTGTCGTCATAGTTGTTACTGGTGCTAAACTGCTCCGTGCCTCTCTCTGTGCTTAGTGAGTCCTGTACCTTGGTCCCTGTCTGGTATCCCGGTCCTGCCTGTAGCCACTCCGGTCCTTCGAGCCGCCCCTCTTGGTTCCAGCTGTCACGGTGTCTGACCCCCAAGGGCCTGCCCTTAACGGTCCCTGTATAGGGGTCGGTTCCACCTGGTGTGCTCGCCCCGGGGACCTCAGTTCCGCGACCCTGAGGGTCCACTCTCGGACGCTGCCAATCCCTGAAGCGTCACAGTATAACCAGGCCATGGACCCCGCTGGTGCCGCGGCCGCTACGCAAAAGGAATTGCTTTTCTTATGGGAAAACCTGATCCGGATAATGTCCTTCATGAAGTCCATGGACAGCCGGATTTCTGCCCTTCAAACCACCAACCCAGGGAATGCTCCCCTGTTAGCAGGTCTCCAGCAGGAGCTCGCGCAGCAGCGCGATGCCTAGTCCCACATCTTAAGTTACATGGCATCCGTCGATGATCGACTACTTTCCCTGCAGTCCTCTGTGGCCACCTCTATCCAACCCCAGGATCCAGCATCTCATCCACCGCCTCGCCTGGGAAAGCCCCCCAGGTATAGCGGGGATCCCAAGTTATGCCGGGGTTTCTTGAACCAATGCAGACTGCACTTTGAGCTTCTACCCCAGCAATACCCCTCAGATCGAGCCAAAGTGGCGTTTATAGTATCCCACCTTAAGGGGGAGGCTTTGGCCTGGGTGAATCTTTTGTGGAAGACAGATGATCCTGTGGTTTCCAGTATCCAGAATTTTCTGGATATGTTCCGCAAGGCATTTGACGAACCCAGACAGTTGGCTTCCACTACTGAGGCTCTTTTTAACCTCCGTCAGGGTTCCCTTACCGTAGGACACTACGCCATCCGCTTCTGGACACTATCTTCGGAACTTGGATGGAATAATGAGGCCCTGGTTGGAGCCTTCTGGAGAGGTCTTTCAGGCAAAATAAAGGACGAGCTTGCCGGTCGGGACACCCCCACCTCCCTGGAGGACCTCATATCCCTGGCCACCCGTATAGATCTCCAGTTTCTGGAACATTCTCACGAATCAGCTAAGGAAAAGAGACCCTTTAGGCTGTATCAAGCTCCCATTCCATGTTCCTCTGCACCCTCTGCTAGTACTGCTCCCGAGCCCATGCAGATAGATCCACTAAGATTGTCTGAGCAACAGCGGAGGGAGAGAATGACGCTGTTGAGGTAGCTATTTTGGGAGGGCTAAATTAACCCTTCACGGTTGAGCCAGTGATTTCCAAATTATTCCAGTGTTGCTAGCAACTCAAATGACCACACGGAGACCGGGGTCTCTGTATGGGAGGATCGAGGCAGATCACTAAGCCCCTTTATTTTAGTCACATCTTTTATAATCTTTTGCTTAATTATGCAAGGTTCTCAAGTACCAATAGCATTTCACTTTATAAGCCAATAATATTGCAAGAAAACCGGAAACTACATATAAGTCTGTACCTAAATAGCGTAGAAAGTAGTATAATGGCATATTCAGAGCAATGCACCCCCCCGAGCCCCTTATCTTTGTACCTGATGAGAGCAGTCTGGTTTCATGACAGCCCATGCCAATTATAAAAATTTATCTTGCAACAACAAAAACGGAGAAACGAAACCTTACAGAGAATGGATAAAACGAAACTTCAGCTCTGATTTTAGTATTAACCCTCCACATTCCCCCCTAGATAAATTTTTTGAACACATATGCAGCATCAGAGGTGCTATCCCAAGCTAACAGCTTGAGGGGTACTGGTCTTCACATGACTGATGCCGTGTTATCAGTCATGGCTGTCGCGGCCAAAATGCGGAAAACCAAAACATTATGCCCCTTCATTTGCTATTGGCTTGTTGGGTGATGAGGAGGACTTGATAGGGACCGTCATACAAGGGTTCTAGTCCGTGCTTCCTGACATGCCTCTTCACGACTACCAAATCACCAGGCTTCAGGTTATAACAAGTGCCGGTTTCTGCTGAATCTGGAAAAGAAAAGGAAACTAGAACATAGGTGTTATCAAGATTTTACTAAGCTGAATAACATATTGAACAGCACGGTCAGTTTCTTCTGATAACTGCTGAGGCTGGAAATTCACAACTGGGGGCCTAGCACCAAACAATATCTCGTATGGGGACAGGCCATGTTTTGCAATAGGGGTAGTATGGATGTGGTATAGTACAATGGGTAGGAGCTCTGGCCATGGAGCCGTAGTCTCCTGCATCATTTTGGTCAATTGTCCCCTCAGTGTGCCATTCAGCCTCTCAACTTTCAACTTCCCCACTGGATTATGAGTGGTACGGAGTATGGAGGGCTACAGTGGATCCAAGCATTGTCAGAACTTCTTGGTACACATGAGAAGAAAAGGCCGGGCCTTGATCACTTTCAACAACTTCTGGAACCCCATATCTGCATATAACTTCCATCACCAGTTTCTTCGCTGTGGTCTTTGCAGTCATGTTGGTAACAGGGAATGTTTCCAACTGGAGAACCGGGGCCCAGTAGAATTTTTGCACCAGTGCGAGGGCCTGATTCTTTCCTCGATGTGTAGGCCCATGTGGCAATAGTAGGGTACATCCGCTTAGGGAGACACATGAGTTGGTCCTTTTTCCAGAGACCATTATCCATTCGTGCCCCATCAGTCTTCCATTGCTTCACCTCTTCCTTTGGAGACATTCTCTGCGTTGTCATTAAGGGGTCTTGCAGGGTCCGACAGAAAACTTCAGTCTGTTGTAGATCATCAGTTTCTTGTAGGGTCAATGCTTCTTGTAACTGTTTACGCTGAGAGCGTGTGGTCACCATAGTTGGTATGGTTGGTTCAACGGGTAAGAGAGCGGCGGCTTTTGCTTGCATATCCGCAAATGTGTTGCCAACAGTCTGTGGACTGTTCCTAGGACCGTGCGACCTTAACTTTGATAATGGCCACCTGAGTAGGTAATTTGATTGAGTCCATGAGTGTTTTAACAGCTTCAGCATTTTTCACTGGGGTTCCGGCAGTAGTAATAAACCCTCGATTGGCCCATAGAGCCCCAAAATCATGAGCAATACCAAATGCATACCGTGAGTCCGTGTATATATTAGCCCGTCTGTTCTTGGCCAAAGTACATGCAGTAGACAGAGCCTGGAGTTCTGCTTCTTGTGCTGACTGTGAGGGCAGGAGTGCAGCTGCGTGCACTACAGTGTCCTCTGTGGTAATAGCGTATCCCGTGTGGAATCTACCAAACTCATCAGCATATCTTGAACCATCCGTGTATAACACCAGATCAGGATTTGGGAGTGGATTCTCACTGACATTTGGCGGAGTAGCTGTTTCTTCAGTCAGAAGTTGGGAACAATCATATTGGAGATAATCCTCATCACTGCCATCTTTCCTTATAGTTCATTATACCGTCTTTCAAGGCGTAGTAAAGGGGTTGCATTATGCGGGATGCATCCGGTATCCACTGACAAAAATAAGTGCATAGTCCAAGAAAACGCTGGAGTTCAGTTTCATCTTTCGGGAAAGGAAGGGAGCTGACAGCTATTATTCTTCCTTCTGCGAGGTGTCTGGCACCCTGAAGGACAGTGACCCAAGAATATCACTTGACCAAGGCAGAACTGAAGTTTCGAGGCCGAAACCCGACAGTTCAGTGCTGCCAGATACATAAGGAGGCTAACAGTGGCAGAAATGGCAAAAGACACTCGCTCATATTTTTTTTGCAAACTGGTTGGGACTGTTTTGGGCCCCTTGTGGCATAACTGTCCATATTAACTGTCGTCCCTGATAAGTGAATGCAAATAGAAACTGGCAGTCTGGGTGTAACGGAATGCTAAAGAAGGCATTGGTAAGATCAATAACTGTAAACCAAGCAGCATCCTGGGGTATTTGGGACAAAAGAGTATGAGGATTAGGCACCAGGTTTGAGAAACACTTTTACTGGTTCTACGGGCATTTTCCCTATATCATTTGGCCCTTTTGATCAGAGTTTAGATAGTATCTCTGAGAGGTATGGGGTGAGTCATTGATCCTCAGGCAATATTGGGGGTGGACCTTGGCCGATCAGGGCCATCATAACTGTAGGAAGGGCATGCAAAATACAGATTTCCTCACTGTCTTCATCTACATAGGGATTATATAAAAAAAAAAAACATCTGACCATCATCTTGGAATTGTGTTCAGGAGCGGAACTGTGATAATAAATCTACCCCTAGTAAATTTACAGGGCATATGAGAGAGATTACAAACTGAGCAGTAACGAGAATTAGCAGGGAGGGGCTGAGGAGCAGGGCTCCCACTAGCTGAAGTCTGAGGGGGGCAGAGTTTGCTTTGTGGGCTGAAGGGCACACTGTGTGCTCGCAGCTGCGGTGGGGGCTAGAGGCTGCTGTTTGCTCTTTTTTTTTTTTTTTTTCTCTCTCTCTCCTGAACAGAGCAGGTTAAAGTCTGAAAACTTTTTTTTTTTTTTTTTCCTCTGGAGCTGGTAAATGGAAGGGGTGGCTACTCAACCACCAGCAACAACGGGGACTAAGGCTGGTGGTGGATGATAATAGGTGCCGTTAGCAGAGGTGGGGGCTGCAACTCTCAGTCTTCTTGTGCCACAATTATAACAGACCTCTCTCCACTGAGGATTAGTAACTCCACATACAGCACAGATCCACCCTACAGGATCATAGGGTGGGGGCATACTGAGTATTGGTAGTCCAGGATACATCGGTGCCTTAGGGTTAAGGGGCACAGAGCTTAAAGTCAGGAGGAGGCTTGATTTCCTGGGGAGGGACCTTATCATCTAGCAGGGAAACTTCTTGTTTCAAATCATCACTTAACTATTCGTCTGCCTAACACATTCTCTCATTAATCTCAGTTCCTTCTTTAACCATTCACATTCTCATACCACAGTCACTTTCTTGAACCATAAATCATCCCGTCCCTGTCATAATAGACAGAATTCACTTGCTGTTCAATGTCCACATAACCTTCATTATACAATTCATGTGCCAAGCCACGGAATACCTCAGCGCCTTCAAGTAATCCATCATCAGTCAATCTTTTAACTCCTTCATCCCATAGCGTAGGCTGCAACCTCCCGCCCTTAAGAAATCCCAGAATCAAAAATATTTTTCCTGCATTCCTGACAGATTTCTTTCCTCGTCTTTGAATCATAAGACTAACAGTATCTGATCCTTCACACAATTCCAAACTTTTCTTTTTCTTCCACAGAAACATAATTCTCTCCTTTAGAGCTAAATATCCTGACAAATTGTGCACAATACTGGAGCAGCCGTCTCCGTTTGTTCCACAGGGTCAACCCCCTCTGGGAAGCCCAAAATTCGCGGTACTCAGTGAAAGGAGGAGGGCGTCTCAGACTATCCCTCCGGACACCTCTGGTTATATATATCTTTCTATATATACCTGAGTTACGTATCCTACCCAGTCTTCGATCACATGACCACGCCTGATAACTAACAATGACCAGGAATTCAGGATATTTTGACTATAAAGAGAGTCACAATCACTGGTCAATCCGGGGTGTCCGTCCCTTATGAGGTACGGTTCGAGCACTGGGCCCCCAACGGGACTGCACCTCTATATGATTCCACCCATGAATCACCCCACCAGGGGGACAAACCTCAGATCCTCTTTGCAGCAACAAGTACAGGAAAACCACACCAACGGTCAGTCTGAACAGTATAACTGCCAACTTACCATGGTCATGGGGGGTGATCAGTCCCAATTTTCCAACACCTGTGTCCGCTCCGAGGGTCCTTTGTCTTGTTGTCCTCCGGGGGCAGAGGCGTCCCTATTCAGGGGCCCCACGTTGCGCGCCACTGTTGAGGTAGCTATTTTGGGAGGGCTAAATTAACCCTTCACGGTTGAGCCAGTGATTTCCAAATTATTCCAGTGTTGCTAGCAACTCAAATGACCACACGGAGACCGGGGTCTCTGTACGGGAGGATCGAGGCAGATCACTAAGCCCCTTTATTTTAGTCACATATTTATAATCTTTTGCTTAATTATGCAAGGTTCTCAAGTACCAATAGCATTTCACTTTATAAGCCAATAATATTGCAAGAAAACCGGAAACTACATATAAGTCTGTACCTAAATAGCGTAGAAAGTAGTATAATGGCATATTCAGAGCAATGCACCCCCCCGAGCCCCTTATCTTTGTACCTGATGAGAGCAGTCTGGTTTCATGACAGCCCATGCCAATTATAAAAATTTATCTTGCAACAACAAAAACGGAGAAACGAAACCTTACAGAGAATGGATAAAACGAAACTTCAGCTCTGATTTTAGTATTAACCCTTCACAACGCAAGGCCTCTGTCTGTATTGTGGCGGAGCCAACCATTTTCTGCGGACCTGTCCTGAGAGACCAGGAAACGCCTCCACCTAGGCCAGGTAAGAGAGGCCTCCCTAGGTGACCCTAATATCTCTCTGTCCCTTACCATTTCGGCTTTAATTATTCTAGGTCGGGAGCGCAGATCTGTGGAGGCGTATTTGGACTCGGGTGCAGCTGGTAATTTCATTCGGCTAGAAGAAGTTGACAAGTTCCAAATTCTGGTGGTTACCCTGGAAAACCCACATGCGGTCGCTTCTGTGGCTGGCAGACCGTTACCTCAGCTCATCACCATGGTTACTGCCGAAGTGGAGCTACAAGTTGAAGCTCTTCACCTGGGAAAACAGCTTTTTATGTCCTGCCTAATTTGTCCCATGCCATTCTCCTTGGATTACCCTGGCTCAGGTTGCACGAGCCAGTTCTTGACTGGCGCTCAGGGGAGATTCTGCGCTGGGGTCATTCCTGCCGTGAACGCTGTCTGCTGTCGGTTGTCCGTCCCCGTCCGCTACAGGGGCCAGCCGATCTTCCTGGACTTCCCGCACATTATCACGCATATGCTGACGTCTTCAGTAAGAAGGAGGCGGATTCCCTGCCGCCGCATCGGTTCTATGACTGCCCAATCGAGTTGATTCCGGGAGCCACCCCTCCCAGGGGGAGAACGTATCCACTGTCTCCAGCAGAGACCTCGGCTATGACAGAGTACATTCGGGAGAACTTGGCCAAAGGTTTCATTCGGAAATCATCTTTCCCTGCAGGCGCGGGTTTTTTCTTTGTCCGGAAGAAAGACAGATCCCTCCGGCCATGTATTGACTATCGAGGCCTGAACAATATCACCGTTAAAAATCAGTATCCTCTTCCGCTAATCCCAGAACTCTTTGACCAACTGAGGGGAGCCCAGGTCTTTACCAAATTGGATCTACGAGGAGCCTATAATCTGATCCGAATCCGCGCTGGGGACGAGTGGAAGACGCCTTTCAATACTAGGGATGGCCATTATGAATATTTGGTCATGCCGTTTGGACTCTGCAATGCCTCGGCAGTGTTCCAGGAATTCGTTAACGTGGTTTTTTTAGGGATTTGCGGTACTCCTGTGTTGTGGTGTACTTAGATGATATCCTCATCTTTTCACCCGATCTATCCTCGCATCGGAGAAGTGTTCGCCTGGTCCTGCAAAGCCTTCGGGAGAATCATCTCTATGCTGAATTAGAGAAATGCCTGTTTGAGCAAACCTCGTTGCCCTTCTTGGGTTACATAATCACTGATTCCGGGCTGAAGATGGATCCCGAGAAGCTCTCCACCGTACTCAAATGGCCTCGTCCTGTCGGAGTGAAAGTCATCCAGCGCTTCCTAGGATTTGCCAATTATTACAGGCAGTTTGTTCCTCACTTCTCCTCAGTGACCAAGCCTATCACGGTCCTGACCCGAAAAGGAACTAAATCGAACATCTGGTCTCCTGAGGCTGAAGACGCTTTTCTTGCCTTGAAACGCTCCTTTGCATCAGCACCAGTCTTACATCGTCCTGTAGCCAGTAGGCCCTTAGTCCTAGATGTGGATGCCTCCTCCACCGGAGCTGGGGTGGTTCTTTCCCAGCGGGCATCATCTCGGCATCTGGTTCCCTGTGGGGGTTTTTTCGAAGTCCTTTTCCTCTGCTGAGTGCAACTATTCAATCGGAGATAGGGAGTTGCTCGCCATAAAGATGGCTCTGGAAGAAAGACAGTATCTGCTCGAAGGGGCAGTTCACCCCTTTACTATCTTTACTGACCACAAGAACTTAGCCTATCTTCAGTCCACCCAAATAATCAATTCCAGGCAAGCCAGACGGTCTCTGTATTTTTCTCGCTTCGACTTCAAGCTCCATTTTCGACCCGGCAATAGGAACACCAAGGCGGATGCACTCTCCAGGTCTTTGCAGTCGCCTGAAATGGAGGAGGTCCCATCATATATCATCGAGCCTGCGAAAGTTATCACCGTGGCTCCCGTGAGCCTCTCCACCCTTCTGCCAGGCAGAACCTTCGTTCCACAGAGCAAAAGACTGGAGGTGCTACGCTGGGGGCACTCATCCAGAATTGCAGGACACGTCGGGACCAAGAAGACCCTCTTGCTTCTCTCTCGCTACTATTGGTGGCCCTCTCTTTGCCAGGACGTGACGGATTATGTAGCTTCCTGTACTACATGTGCTCAGAACAAGATGCCGAGGAGCCTGCCTTCCAGTCTTCTTCACCCGTTACCTTTTCCAGAAGCTCCTTGGCGGCAAATCACCATGGATTTCGTGACACACCTACCTCGCTCTTCTGGGTGTACGACTATCCTAGTGGTAGTAGATCGCTTCTCCAAGATGGCCCATTTCATCCCATTGCCCGGTTTGCCTTCCGCTCCTGAGTTGGCCGAGATCTTCATCCATCAGATCTTCAAACTGCATGGTCTCCCTCAACGGATTGTGTCTGATCGAGCAGTCCAGTTTATTTCTCGATTCTGGAGAGCTCTCTGTCGGCTTATGGGTACATCTCTGGACTTCTCCTCCGCATACCACCCTCAGACCAATGGGCAAGTGGAACAAATCAATCAAATTCTGACATCCTACCTGCGTCACTTTTCCAACGCCCATCAAGACAACTGGGTCTCACTTCTTCCTTGGGCAGAATTTGCCCATAATAATCATCCTAATGAGTGCATCTCCAAGTCTCCATTTTTTGTGGTCTCAGGCCAGAACCCTGGCGTCCCGCTGCCCATTTCCACGCCTTTGGGGGTTCCTGCGGCAGATGCTTTCGCAAGTCTGGAAAGAGACCAGGGAGGCTCTCGTGAACTCCAGTGCCCGAATAAAGAAACATGCAGACAAAAGACGGAGGGACCTTCCACCATACCATCCTGGCGACAAATTGTGGTTTTCAACCAAGCATATCAGCCTGAAAGTCCCTTCATACAAGTTGAGCCCCCGGTACATAGGGCCTTTTGAAGTACTTGAATGCATCAACGACGTTGCATAAAAATTGAGGTTGCCGGCTTCACTCCGGGTCCCTAACGCCTTCCATGTCTCGCTCCTTAAACCTGTTGTCCTCAATCAATTTCGCCCTGCTCCAATTCCTTCCCCTCAGCCAATTGGGGCTGATAACGTCTTTGAAGTAAAAGATATTCTGGCTGTGACGAACAGCCCGCCGCTGTTTGCCAATACTTGACGAACGGGAGTCCCGCTGCCACCAAAACGTGACAGACAGCGGACCCTGTCTCACCACTGTCACAATCCCACCACTGACACGGGTATATCAGCGGACAGAGGGACGTGACACACTGCCGGCACACGGCTATCACAGGCACAGTGGGGGCTTATCTTAGTTATCCCACCACTGGCACCATGTGACAAAAATATCCAGCAAGCTAATCTCGCTCTAACAATTTGCTGCAGGGGGGGTATTTTGGGTGCCCCACCACTGCGAACAATCTTCTATGAACTGCGGGGATTTATGTATATCCCACTTTCTCAGTTCCACTTTGGAACTCGCAGCTCTCCGGCGCCCCCCTTACCCTCAGGTCAGTCAGGGAACTGCACCTAGGATAATTAGTCGCTGGACGGGCTGCTTGTTGTGGACCGGTGATTAGGCTACTGCAGTAGGGGAATTATCAATGCAATGGCCGCAGCCCCTCATTCAGCAATATAAGACCCTTCTGGACTGCCAACTAGCCACAACAACCGTACACAACGCGCTGCCACCAGTCACGGTTTACTTAATTCACAGAGTTAATTAAGAGGGTCCATTGCAAACCCCTTGAATTAGTCACGATTATCTAAAAGAGGTGCTTAGTTTGTTTCTTAGAGCATGGAGACAGACTAAATATTAAATCATTTATTCCCAAAAAAAGTAGGGCAGTGGTTATACAGATAAAAGGTGCTATAAAATTGAGACGATAGATATGTACAATACAAATATAACATAAAGGGATTAAAGGCAGAAAGCAATTACACTCACGGTTGCATATTGTTCCTTAGGCAGACCATGCGGCTGAGGGGGGGAAGGAGAAGGCGGAGCCACACGCCTCCACTCATCTGGGTTCTGCTCAGCATGAAGACTGGAGCTCTTCTGACCTCCCTGTATGGGAGGGGTACATTATAGCCCCGGGTGTGTGACATCACCGAAAGGGGCAGTCTGGAGATTCCCACCTCCCTTACTCTCTAGGTAGAAATCTTACTAAAACTTATAATAATCATAACTTAGCGAGGGAAGGTCGCACAAACACATATTTGGTATGATTGGTTGTAATTTACCGAATAGGATCCGAAAACACCAAACATGCCATAACTGCGACATTCTATTTGGGAGTACTCCATAATTCAGGTTCTGGAAGTCTGAGAACTACGTAAAAGGCATCGTAGCGAAGCTGTGACCGCTCAGATCATGGAAATATGACTATTATTCCTCTGTCATATATGGTTTTTGCAATGTGACTTGTTTTAATACTTCCCATATTGATCCCAGGCTGTGTTTTTCTGAACAAAGAGATCTTTTCCCCCTGCTGTGCTTCGAGAGGAAGTTGTTGGTTTCAAGTTTCACAGGCTCTGCACATGAAGACACTGGTATGTGTGTGAAGAGCTGTGGGTGAAAAGAGGAGGGGGGAAAGCTGCAGCTCCATGCCAGGCTGACATTTTACAATGTCATAGAATGCCGGATTTTCTAGAAAGTTCCAACAGACAACATCATATTTTGCAGACATTGTATATCACACCTCCCCCCTTTAGAGGGCGCTACGGAGGAATTACCTCTCGGTAATCGGCCATGCACACCTCAGCGAGTTCGCCCCGGCGGGACAACCCATCGGCATTGCCGTTGTCACTGCCCTTCCTGTGTTTTACAGTGAAGTCGTACTGTTGAAGGGCAAGGCTCCAGCGGAGCAATCTTCCATTGGTTCCGGACACTGTGTGCAACCAGCTCAGAGGGTTGTGGTCAGTTACCACCGTGAAGGCGCGCCCGTACAGGTAGGGCTGCAAATGTTGCAGTGCCCACACCATGGCCAGACACTCCTTCTCGATGGTCGAGTGTTGTGAGTTCATTTTCCCCTTCATTACTGAGGCCCGAGGAACTCCCTCTTCTGGTAAAGAAAGGTAGTGAGCCTGATTGTCAAACACCTGAGGCTGATGATTGTGACTGGCTGAGTGGAGTTACGGACTGGATATAATGCTGCCGACGCCCTTCTGCCCTGCGGGTGATTTCTCTGTGGGATCCTTGGAGACCAGTCTGAATTCCTGCTCCTCCAAAGCTAAGTTTGCTGCTCGGCCTTTTGCTTTTGTGCTTTGACTTTGTTTTTGCTTTGTTTTTCTGGATTTCTGCCATTCCCTGCTGGGGTGTGCTGAATTCATTTAGCTCTGTCTTCTGAAAATACCTGAGTGCTGATTCAGTTTTTGAAGCCTAGCTGCTTCAGGGCCTTTTTCATATCAGCTGGTTGGCTTATGTCTTTGATAAGGTTTTGGCAGATTGCAGACAGCAGCCTTCCTGTCCTTTCCTATCTAGGTAGTTTTGGGGCCCCGTCTTTGCTCAGTCTATCTTTCTGTCTGTGTTAGTATTTTCATCTTGCTTCACCGTCATTATATGTTGGGGGCTGCCTATTGCTTTGGGGTCTGCTCTGGGGCAGTTTAGATTTCCCCTTTCTTTCTTTAGGCCTAAGTATTTCTCTGGCTGTGATCGAGGGGTCTAGGGCATCGTAGGAACCCCCCACGGCTACTGCTAGTTGTGTTGATAGGTTCAGGGGTCTGCAATCTGATAGTTGCCAACTTCTCTGGTTTTCTGGACTTAGCTTGTATTTCTGCTTTTGCCTCCTACGGTGACTCATTCAGTCGAGTATGCCACTTCCCTTGGCAAAAGTTTCCGGCTCAGGTACAACACGGGGTGTTCCTGGTTCTCTGAGTTGACCTGGCTGAGCACAGCACCGAGGCCAAACTCGCTGGCGTCGGTTTGTACCAGAAACGGGCGACTGCTGTCGACTGCTCTCAACACTGGAGAGCTGCACAGGGCTGCTTTCAAAGCTTGGAAAGCCGCCTCACAGTCATCTGTCCAGTTGACTGTTTGGGGTAGCCTCTGCTTGGTGAGGTCAGTCAAGGGTTTTGCAAGGGCGCTATAGTCCTGTATGAACCGCCTATAGTACCCTGCAGTGCCCACAAAGGACTTCACCTGTTTCTTGGTCCTGGGGGTGGGCCAGGACACGATTGCGTCCACTTTTCCTGGCTCTGGACTCATGAAACCCCCGCCTACCCGGTGCCCCAGGTAGTAGACCTCGCACATGCCCATCTGGCACTTTCCCGGCTTGATAGTCAGGCCTGCCAGGTGAAGACGCTTGAGCACCTCCTGGAGATGCTGAAGGTGTTCCTCCCAGGTGGAACTGAAGATGGCGATGTCGTCTAAGTACACCACTGCGTACTCCTCCAGTCCCCGAAGCAGATGGTTGACCATCCGCTGGAAAGTTGCAGGGGCATTTTTCATACCAAAGGGCATGACTGTGGACACGTACAGTCCAAAGGGGGTGATAAAGGCGGATTTCTCCTGTGCCTCAGGGCTCAGGGGAATCTGCCAGTATCCCCCGACTCATGATGGATATGTATCTTGCTTTTGCCAGCCGCTCAAGTAGATCCTCGATGCGCGGCATCGGGTGGGCATCAGAGGTTGTGATGGCGTTGAGCCCCCTGTAGTCCACGCAGAACCGGATGGTTCGATCCTTTTTAGGCACGAGGACTACAGGTGAAGCCCACGCGCTTTTTGACTGTCGAATCACCCCCAGCCTTAACATCGCACCGATCTCTTGGCGCATTACATGTTGCACCGCCTCAGAGATCCGATAAGGTGTTCGCCGTAATGGGGCATGATTCCCGGTGTCCACCTCATGAACCGCTAACTCCATCCTCCCAGGTCGGTGGGTGAACATGGCCCGAAAGGGTTCCAGGGTTTCCACCAACTGCGACCGCTGGGATACGGTTAGCAAACCACTTATCTCCATGTCCTCAATGGACCCATTGGCCTTGGCTTGGGCCAGCATGTCCAGGAGGGGATCTTCCTCCCCATCCTCGGGCAGGTTGCAGACCGGTAGGATGCAAGCTTCACGTTCGTGGTGCGCCTTCAGCATATTGACGTGAGAGGCCTTGCGCCTACCCCGAACATGGTCAAGCGTGACCACGTAGGTGACCCGGTTGAGCTGTTGGTGGACGACTTATGGGCCTTCCCAGGCTGCCTGAAGCTTATCCGTTGGTATGGGGACCAGCACCCACACCTTTTGACCCACCTGGTAGGTCCGCTCCCGGGCGTTCTGGTCGTACCAGTGCTTCTGGTCAGCCTGAGCCTGCATCATGTTGTCATGCACCAACTGCGTCAAGGTCTGCATCTTGTCACGGAAGCGCATGACATAGTCCACGATGGACACTTCTGTGGGGTTTGGCTCATCTTCCCAGCATTCTCTTATCAACCCAAGGGGTCCCCGGACTCGCCTGCCGTACAGGAGCTCGAAGGGGGAGAACCCAGTCGAGGCCTGCGGAACTTCTCTGTAAGCGAACAGCAGGTGTGGGAAGAACCGCTCCCAGTCGCGCCCTTGGGTCTCAACCAGTATGCGGAGCATCTGTTTGAGGGTACCGTTGAAGCGTTCACACAAACCATTAGTCTGTGGGTGATACGCACTCAATACCAGGTGCTTCACCTGAGTTCTCCTACAGAGAGCCTCCATTAGGCGGGACATGAATTGGGTCGCTTGATCGGTAAGCATCTCCCTGGGAAATCCTACCCTTGAAAAGATGGACACCAGTGCGTCAGCCACCTTATCTGCCCTGGTTGAAGACAGAGCTACTGCCTCTGGGTACTGGGTAGCGTAGTCTACCACGGTAAGAATGTATCGCTTTCCAGAGCTGCTGGGAACGGCCAGCGGGCCTACAATGTCCACCGCGATCCTCTGGAAAGGCTCCTCTATCACCGGCAAAGAAATAAGGGGAGCCTTAAGAGCAGGCCCTGCCTTACCCACTTTTTGACAGGTGTTACAGGAGCGGCAGTATTGTGTCACATCTGTCCCCATCTTGGGCCAATAGAAGTGTTGAGACAGCCGTGCCTTTGTTTTGCTGATCCCGAAGTGTCCAGCGAGTGGAATCTCATGGGCAATCTGCAACAACTCAGTTCTGAACTGTAGGGGAACAACTAGCTGTCTTTCCCTCAACCACTCCCTTTGGGGATCTCCGGGTACTGTCTCCCGGTACAACCTTCCTCGTTCCCAGAACACCCTCTCCTTATCAGATTCGGAGGTGGGCGTCTTAGCGAGACCTCTCAATTTCTCCAGGCTGGCATCTGAGTGCAGAGCAGCCTGGAACTCCTTGCTGGAGGCTGCCAGAAGTGACGTCAGGGTTCCTTCCTTACTGGGACCCTCTGGAACCGGCTCTGGGTTCACCTCTGGTTCAGCCTCTCCTGTAGCAGAAGAGGGTCCAGAAGACAGTGCGCTACCTGCGATCTGGGCACTCTGACTGCGTGTGACAGCTGCTATGTATGCTGCCTCCCTGGGGATTTCTACAGACCCACCAATTGGCGCTGCCATGGGCTCTACCTCCCCATCCACCCCCAACACTTCAGGAGCAGTGCTACTTATGGGCCAGTTACCTTCCACGGTGGCACTGGTCAGCTGCATGGCATTACCTTCCTCATGGTCCCCATGCACCTCCCCATTTCCTTGAGCACCGTTGCTTGCTCCTGCCAGGGGTTCCTCAGCCGTCTCACTCCGCAAAGTGACGGGACTGAGCACTTCGGTACCTGTGGACACATCTACCATTTCAAAGAAAGGGTTAACAGGTTCAGTCGGCAAAGATACATCATCGTCATCATCATTATCATTCCTAGGAACAGAATGGTTATCAGATTGCTTGGGTACATTCACATCACCATCGGCATCATACCTGGGGAAAGAATGGTTGTTAGTTGCATAATTACTCATCAAGGCATTAGCAGGTAACACATTCAGTTTCCCATCATCAACATCATCATCATCAACATCAGGGTTAACGTTACCCTTATTATCAGATTGGGTTAGGGTGTCAGGGACATAGTATGCAACCATCCGCCCCAAGTCAGTCCCCAATAGAACATCAGTGGGCAGGTTTTCAGACACTTCCTCCTCCCTCAACCCGCTCCCAGCACCCCAATCAAGAAAAACCCGGGCCACTGGCAAGGGACAACGGGTGCATCCAATCCCGGGGACAGTAAGGGTTTTCCCCTCAACAAACTCTTCAGGGGCCGCCAGTCTAGGACGGATGAGGGTTCGTTCAGCCCCGGTGTCCTTGAGGCCTGTAGCAAGACGGGCCCCCACCTGAACAGGTTGAACGTTGTCGTCAGCCCTCCCAACCACACCTCCCACCAAAAGAACAGAGGCATTGGGCCCAGAGGCCTTGGCTGGGGGGTTCTTCGGCATATCCGGACAGGTGTAAAAGAAGTGACCAGGCCGCTTGCAGTGGTGACACATGCGACTGTCAGTAGCCGGCCTGCTGTTGGCAACAGGGACAGGGCCTCCGGAGAGACGGCTAGCTGGGGCACTGGGGTTGGTTGCAGGCTTAGGCTACTTTCACACATCAGGTTTTCGGCGTCAGGCGCGATCCGGCGTCGTGCCGGAACGCCGGATCCGGCAAATGTTTAGTAAAACCGGATGTGACGGATCCGGTTTTCTGCCGGATCCGTCTTTTTCTTGACAGACAAAACCGGATCCGTCTCATCCGGTTCATCCGTTTTTCTATCCGTTTTTCGACGGATTACGCCGGATCCGGTTTTTAAAATTGACCCTTGTGGCCTTCCGAACGGGATTGGCTACTGGAAAACTATATATAGCATGTTCCTACAGCCCTTCTTTGACACGTTGTAGAGGAGAAAGTGCAGGTTGGAGAGAAGAGCAAGTTACTGGCGAAGATGGATGTTGTCATTGGAAATATTTTGAAGAATTTGGCGGATTTTACAGCGGAGGCAAATCGTTTGAGGGTGATTGTTCTGGAGAAGGAGAGAGCGAGACAGCAGCGCATCAGGCATCGTAGACGACGTTTGTGGATCCACCCCATCACAGCCAAGAGAATGACGCGTGGGGTCTATTCTACACTATGCATGGACCTTCGACGAAACCCGGATAAATTTTTTGGATATGTTAGGATGAAAATGGAGAATTTTGATTACTTGGTGGAGCGCATTGCACACCTCATAAGAAAAGCGGACACCTATTGCCGCTTCTCTGTTTCACCCGCAGAGCGTCTGATGGTGACTTTAAGGTAAGCCACATTTATTGGATATGATCGCATCAGAGCACACTTTCACTGCAATCTTGTTGGTGGTAATTTGTATCTCCAAGTGTTATAGGTCAGTTTTGGTATGTAATGCTGTGATTTAAAACTAATTTATTGTTTTTTAATTCCCCACAGATTTCTTGCAACTGGAGAATCCCTTTCGTCACTGCATTTCCAGTACAGACTCGGGATTTCCACCATATCTGGAATTGTGAAGTACACATGCCGTGCACTGTGGGACTCCTTAGCTGAAGAGTTTTTACCAGAGCCCACAACAGAGAGGTGGATTGAAAGTGCTGACAAGTTTCAACAGATATGTCAGTTTCCAAACTGCTTGGGCGCTGTGGACGGGAAACATATCCGCATTGTAAAGCCAGCTGGATCGGGATCGGAATATTTCAATTACAAGAAATATTTTTCAATTGTCCTCATGGCCATCGCTGACGCGGAATACAAATTTATTGCGGTTGATATTGGGGCCTATGGCCGCTCCAATGACTCTCAAGTTTTCAAACTGTCTGCCATGGGGCGTAAACTGTATGGAAACACCTTCCAGTTCCCACCACCTAGACCGCTGCCGCAAACATCTGGTCCACCTATGCCATTTGTCTGTGTAGGGGATGAAGCCTTCCAGCTGTCAGAACACCTTTTGAAACCGTACTCTAGCAGAGGATTGACAAGACCAAAACGCATTTTTAATTACCGCCTCACAAGAGCAAGAAGAATGGTTGAATGTACCTTTGGTATTCTGACAGCCAAATGGCGGGTCCTATTGACTGCGATCAACCTCAAGACAGAAACTGTGGACGAGGTGATCAAAGCGTGCGTGGTACTCCACAATTTTGTTATCTGCAAGGAACCCATTTCCATTGAGGACACCTCTGAAGAAACCACCTTGCAAGATTACCATGACATTACCACTAGAAGTTCTGTGATGGTTTCAGTAATGAGGGACAATTTTGCACTATACTTTATGTCACCTCAAGGCAGAGTACACTGGCAGGATGACAGAGTGTGAAAGATTTGTGCCCTAACCAAACTTGTGTACCTTCTGTACCAACAGTATATACCTTTGCCAACCAAAGTTGGCTATCTTGTCATGGTCTCTATTTTTAGCTTTAGGCCACAGGTGTGTACCTGGTTGTGTTTTATGCAAAGTATTTCACCTTTTAACAAAAGTTGTGTACATTGTTAGGAAATCACCAACAATAAACACAACTTTTTAGGTGAAATACTTTGCTTCAAACACAACCAGGAACACAACTGTGGCAAAAAGCTAAAATTTACCCACAGTTATATACCTAGTTTTGAATACCATTTCACCTTTTAAATACCCTGTATTTAACCTTTTTCGCCGCAGAAAGAAATGACAGACAACCAGTGTAAAATAATTTAACTTTTATTGAAAAATGTTTTTTTTAGTAAACTTTTTTAAAATTTTAATAAACTTGTTTAATAAAACTTTGAAACTATAAAACTGAAACCATAAAACTGGTCATTTTTATTTAAATACACACATTATAATTCTGTGTAGTGTGTGGTGGAAATACTGCTGTAGGGGCTGCGGGACACTTCGACACTGGGAGTGTGGAGAGAGGACTGGGATCGTGGTGGGGAAGGAACAGTTAGAGGTGAAGGTGTGGAAAAAACTACAGAATGGGTGGACATGTGGGAAGCAGAAGAGGTGGTGGGTGGTGGAGTGGAGGGTTGGGCAGGGACTGTAGGAGCAGATGATGTTGATGGCAAGTTGTATGGGGAAGGAGTTTGGTACGGGGCAGGTTGCTGGAAGTGGGGAGATGTCTGGTACGGGGCAGGTTGCTGGAAGTGGGGAGATGTCTGGTACGGGGCAGGTTGCTGGAAGTGGGGAGATGTCTGGTACGGGGCAGGTTGCTGGAAGTGGGGAGATGTCTGGTACGGGGCAGGTTGCTGGAAGTGGGGAGATGTCTGGTACTGGGGAGGTTGCTGGTACTGGGGAGTTTGCAGGTACTGTGGAGGTTGCTGGTACTGGTGAGGTGGCTGGTGCTGGGGAGGTTGCTGGTGCTGGGGAGGTTGCTGGTGCTGGGGAGGTGGATGGTGCTGGGGAGGTGGATGGTGCTGGGGAGGTGGATGGTGCTGGGGAGGTGGATGGTATGTAATAGGAGGGGGAGGATGGAAAGTGGCTGGAGGTGGATGGTATGTAATAGGAGGGGGAGGATGGAAAGTGGCTGGAGGGGGTGTAGATGTAATAGGAGGGGGAGGATGGAAAGTGGCTGGAGGGGGTGTAGATGTAATAGGAGGGGGAGGATGGAAAGTGGCTGGAGGGGGTGCAGGTGGAGGAACTACTGTGGTGGGAGGAGGAGGAGGTTGGGAGGTAACTTGCTGGAGAGCAGCGTGGCATGAATGCATTACATGCATCTGCTGGGCAGGAGAGAGCGTTTCCATGCGCTCCACAACAGACCTGAAAAAGGTGTGGTTTGGCGAAGATCTTGCTTCTGAATGCATGGTTTGCAGAAGTGTCTTCACCTCCAGAATGCTGGAGTTGATCTGCTGATAGCCTGCGGAGATTTGCTCTGACAAGACTTTTAGACAGTTCTGGAAAGATGCATTCAGATGCAAGAACTCTGGCGCATAAGTCTTTTCCTGACCCCTCTGCCGCTGCCGCCCAGTACCCGCAGGTGTACTAGAGGTGGCAGGGGCA
The DNA here is from genome assembly GCF_039654945.1 of Dendrobates tinctorius. Classification (NCBI taxonomy): domain Eukaryota; kingdom Metazoa; phylum Chordata; class Amphibia; order Anura; family Dendrobatidae; genus Dendrobates; species Dendrobates tinctorius. The sequence goes on along the minus strand of NW_027361910.1, from coordinate 8,961,803 downwards.
GAAGGGTGGGGTAAAGGGAAAGCGATCTCCTCACCAGCAGCTTCATGTAATGTAGGCGGCCACGATGCTCCTGTGCTGGTGGATGGGACAGATGGGTCGAATGTGTTGGAAGGCTGGGAAGGTGCAGATGTACCGGGGCGGTCGAAGTGTCCCTCGGTGCCGGTCTCCTCAGGGATCGCCTCAGAAGGGTCCAATCATGCCGGCTCCCGAGTGCTGCTCACCGTGCTGTGGAATAAAGAGAAAAAAAAACAATTAAAATACTGACATGGTATGGCCCTGGCTGAAAAAAAAATTTACATCTAACATTTTTTTTTACATGTGGTGTGTAATATTTACCTTCTGGTGACCATTGTTTCCCGGAGGAACGACAGGGCTTCTGCGTACTTGTACTTGCTCCTGCGTCCTCCAGATCCACTCGGGGCCCGCATCTCTTTATTGAACTCCTTCTTGAAACGATCTCTCACAGACCGCCACCGATTCACAATTCTGTTCCATGAAACGAGAAAGGAGTGGTTAGTATACAACATCAGTGTTTCCCAAACTCCAGTCCTCATGGTCCCCAGGGGTCATGTTTTCAGGATTTCCATAGTAAATAGAAATCCTGAACACATGATCCGTGGGGACCACGAGGACTGGAGTTCGGGAAACACTGGTTTACATCAAGCAACCGGTACTGTATATACTTACGCTCTTTAATCTGGGCCCGAGCTTCGAGGTCCTCCCAGCGGCCCACAAGGAGCGAACAGATTTCCTCCCAGAGTCGTCGGGTAATGATCAGGTCAGCGTGGCGGCGGTCAGCCATATTCTAGAGCGGCTCCCTTTCTCTGACGAGATCGATGAGGCGGTCCACATCAATCCCTCCATCCTCACCGTCAGAGTCGGGAGCACGCTGTGAAGGCTGTTAAAGAAAAAGACAAAAATAACATAATTAGCCTCCACAAAAGAAATGAAATAAAAAGTGCAAAAAAACAAAGCAAAAATATTTATACTTACACGCTGGTGACCGCCGCGTTGCTGTCGCCGACGACCCTGGGAGGCACTGCGAGGACCTCTTGGCCAAGCACCAGATTGGGAAGACTAGAGAAGAAAACAAAAAATGTTATGTCTTTGGATGTAGGCATTTGTTTGCTGTGTGTGGTCTGCAGAACATTGTTTTCTATGTGTTGTGTGTAGTGTGATGTTGTGTTTCTGCGTTTGATGCAAAAAACTTACCAATTGTGAGCCCACTCCAGGTGTCTGTCCACCCCTTCCTTCTTCTTCTGGGAGCTCCTCTTCATCTTGTGATTCCTGTTTTGAAATAAAAGTCCATGAATAGACATATATTACAGAGAAGATGGATTTTGGAAATAAAAACTTACCGTCAAACGCTGACGATGCGAGGGAGGGCTCCCAGAAGATGATGTGCTGTCTTCCTGGTGGCCACACTCCATGCCTGTGGGTGGTGTTCCAGCTGCTGCCATTGCTGCTGCTGCTGCTGCTGCTGCATCTATTGGGCGGCTGTTGAATAAAGAGAAACAAAGGGCCAATGAATATCTTGATATTCAATAGCCCTAGTTTGGAGGAATGGGTGATTTGATAATTACCGTCTCTCATCTGCTGCTGGACTCCCCTCCCGTTGTTCAGCATGCTGCTCCAATTAGGGTGGTGCTGATGGTGCTGCTGCAGATGTCTCCTGCCTTCTCCTGCGCCTGGTTGCTGTCTTGGGTGGCATGTTGGGTGTGGCTGTGGGTCCCACTGTCTTGCTTTTATATATGTCTTGTGGGCAGAGCTACTGAGCATGCTCAGACCAAAAAACCGGATCCGGCACATTGCGGCGCTCATAGGCTTTCATTGTGTGAAAAAGCCGGACGCGCCGGATCCGGCGTGTCCGGCTTTTTCGCCGGAGACAAAAAACGTTACAGTAGACGTTTTTTCCAGACGCCGGATCGCGACACATTGCGACACATTGCCGGATCCGGCGAAAACCGGATGAAACGCATGGCCATCCGGCGCGATCCGGCGCAAATGCAAGTCAATGGGGGGGAAACCGGATCCGGCATTGCATTTCGCCGGATCCGGTTTCTGTCAAAAGCGCCGGATCGCGCCTGACGGCGAAAACCTGATTTGTGAAAGAGGCCTTACCCCCTCTCCAGCTGGTGGTGATTGGCCTCCGCGTCTCTGGCTTCCGGTTGGCCTCATAGTTGTCGGCGATCTGCGCCGCTTTGTCCGCGTTCGTTGGTTCGCAGTCCAGGATGAACTGTCGGACCTCAGCTGGGCAGAGATGCAGGAACTGGTCTTTGATCATCAGATCCCATAGCTGCTCAAAGGATTCAATGGACAGTCCATGGATCCACAAGTCAAAGTGGGTCCTGAGTCCTTGCACCACATCACTGTAGCTATCATGTGGGTCACGTTGGAGGTGCCGGAACTTATTTCGGTATACCTCAGGTGTCAGCCGGTATTTGGCGATCAGAGCCTCCGTTATGGCATCATAGTCACCATCGGCTTCTGGCGGAAGAGAAGCAAACGCCTCCAGAGCTTTGCCTTTTAGCCCTGGAGTCAAGTACCTGGCCCATTGGACCTTATCCAGCTGGTACTGTCTGCAAGCTTTCTCAAAGGCTCGCAGAAACGTGTCCAAGTCCCCGTCCTTTTCCATCACGGGAAAATGCTCTGGCCGGGGTTTAGGAGTCTGGACGCTGCTGGGCTCACTGCTTCGGGCTGTGGGGGCATTCCACCCCTGCTGGAGCATCTCCAGTTCATGGGCCCTCTGCGCCTGCCGCTCGGCTTGAGCCTCCTGCCAGTATAGCAGGCTCAGCTGCAGACATCCTGCATGGTCTATGGCTGGGAGTTGCTGTAGGGCCAATTGCAGATAGGGGTCCAGGACTTCCCAGCTGGCGGTCTGCATCATCTGGACCCCTGCGGCTGCACCATCGGCACTGGCGCTGCCTCCTGCGCCCTGGCTCTCATCCCATTGCACTAGAGCCGTGACCAACTTGGCTTTGGTCTTGTCGACCACGTCAATCTGCTTTGACGTGCACAGGGACCTCAGGTTGTCCTTATTGAGCTGCTTGTAATAAGATTCTCCCTGCGTAGCCATGGCTGCCAAATAAAAGATAGAAAAGAAAAACGGAGAGGAGGGAGGGGATACTCGCACATACACACAAATGTCTCAGGACTAGTAACCACTGAGTCTGTTCTCCAAAACCTATGATGCAGGATTCCCGCAGGAACCGTGCAGGTTTTTAGTGAGAGGAATGATTGCTCAAACCAAATCACTAATGCTCTAGGATTATCCCACCGCTCTGCCACCAATATGAGATCAACATCCCACCGCTGCCACCAATATGTGAAGAACAGCCCGCCGCTGTTTGCCAATACGTGACGAACGAGGGTCCCACTGCCACCAAAACGTGACGGACAGCGGACCCTGTCTCACCATTATGTCACAATCCCACCACTGACACGGGTGTATCAGCGGACGGAGGGACGCAACACACTGCCGGCACACGGCTATCACAGGCACAGTGGGGGCTTATCTTAGTTATCCCACCACTGGCACCATGTGACAAAAATATCCAGCAAGCTAATCTCGCTCTAACAATTTGCCGCAGGGGGGTATTTTGGGTGCCCCACCACTGCTAACAATCTTCTATGAACTGCGGGGATTTATGTATATCCCACTTTCTCAGTTCCACTTTGGAACTCGCAGCTCTCCGGTGCCCCCCTTACCCTCAGGTCAGTCAGGGAACTGCACCTAGGATAATTAGTCGCCGGACGGGCTGCTTGTTGTGGACCGACGATTAGGCTGCTGCAGTAGGGGAATTATCAATGCAATGGCCGCAGCCCCTCATTCAGCAATATAAGACCCTTCTGGACTGCCAACTAGCCACAACAACAGTACACAACGCGCTGCCACCAGTCACGGTTTACTTAATTCACAGAGTTAATTAAGTGGGTCCGTGGCAAACCCCTTGAATTAGTAGTGATTATCTAAAAGAGGCGCTTAGTTTGTTTCTTAGAGCATGGAGACAGACTAAATATTAAATCATTTATGCCCCGAAAAAGTAGGGCAGTGGTTATACAGATAAAAGGTGCTATAAAATTGAGACGATAGATATGTACAATACAAATATAACATAAAGGGATTAAAGGCAGAAAGCAATTACACTCACGGTTGCATATTGTTCCTTAGGCAGACCATGCGGCTGAGGGGGGAAGGAGAAGGCGGAGCCACACTTCTCCACTCATCTGGGTTCTGCTCAGCATGAGGACTGGAGCTCTTCTGACCTCCCTGTATGGGAGGGGTACATTATAGCCCCGGGTGTGTGACATCACCGAAAGGGGTAGTCTGGAGAGTCCCACCTCCCTTACTCTCTAGGTAGAAATCTTACTAAAACTTATAATAATCATAACTTAGCGAGAAAAGCTCGCTCAAACACGTATTTGGTATGATTGGTTGTAATTTACCGAATAGAATCCGAAAACACCAAACATGCCATAACTGCAACATTCTATTTGGGAGTACTCCATAATTCAGGTTCTGGAAGTCTGAGAACTATGCAAAAGGCACCGTAGTGAAGCTGGGACCGCTCAGATCACAGAAATATGACTATTATTCCTCTGTCATGTATGGTTTTTGCAATGTGACTTGTTTTAATACTTCCCATATTGATCCCAGCCTGTGTTTTTCTGAACAAAGAGATCTTTTCCCCCTGCTGTGCTTCGAGAGGAAGTTGTTGGTTTCAAGTTTCACAGGCTCTGCACATGAAGACACTGGTATGTGTGTGAAGAGCTGTGGGTGAAAAGAGGAGGGGGGAAAGCTGCAGCTCCATGCCAGGCTGACATTTTACAATGTCATAGAATGCCGGATTTTCTAGAAAGTTCCAACAGACAACATCATATTTTGCAGACATTGTATATCACACTGGCCATGAAAAGAGTCAGGGGAAGAACCTTCTTCCTTATCGATTGGAAGAGATTTGGTCCCGAGGAGAGGTCCTGGGAACCTCGGGAGAATGTAAATGTCCCACGTATTCTGAAAAAGGTTTTAGCTAATCTCAGAAGGGGAGATGTAAGGAGGGGGGTACTGTAATGTCGGCGGCTGTGCCCGCCGCCGTTCCACCTGCACCGGACCCCATCGCTGCGTCCTCTTACCCGGCCGCATCCTGTCGCACTGCTTCCTGCTCACGCGCGCTCCCACCTCCTCCTTCCTCCCGGTCAGCTGCGGCCCCGCACATGCGCCTTAGGCCACGGGCGCGCGCCATTCACATTTCTTAACCCTGCGGTGGGTGGCTTCTGGATCACGGTCAGCCAATCACCTGCTGGCAGGGGATATGTCAGGCGTCTCACATAATGGGAGGACGCCTGGTTATTGTGTGCTTACCCTGCGCTAATCTGGCCGCCTATAGCTAGTCTATAGTATTTCCTCTGTCTCGTAATTCCTCCTGTCCCTGCCTTCGTTGTCTCTGTCACTGTGTTCTATTACCTGCCTTCCTGCCTGTCATCCGTTCTGTCTGGTCCCTGTTCGTCAGCCTATGTCCCCGCTGGTCTCTGTCTCAGTTCCGTCCTCCAGTGCCTGCCCCTTTCCCTGTCCAGTTCTCCTGTCTGCTGTCTGTCTGTCGTCATAGTTGTTACTGGTGCTAAACTGCTCCGTGCCTCTCTCCGCGCTTAGTGCACCGAGTCCTGTACCTTGGTCCCTGTTTGGTATCCCAGTCCTGCCTGTAGCCACTCCGGTCCTTCGAGCTGCCCCTCTTGGTTCCAGCTGTCGCGGTGTCTGACCCCCGTGGACGCTGCCAATCCCTGAAGCAGCACAATAGGGAACCTGTGGGCAGATTATACTGTATATATGGGGCTGTAGGGACATCACTCTGTGTATAGGGCAGCTGTGAGTCCATCATACTGTGTATGGACGAGCTGTGGGCCCATCTTACTGTGTATGGTGGAGCTGTGAGTCCATCATACTGTTTATAGGGGAGTAATAGGGGCATTATACTGTGTATAGGGGAGCTGCTGATCCAATAAACTGTGTATAGGGGAGCTGTTGGCCTATTATACTGTATATGGGAAGCTGTGGACCCATCATAATGTGCATAGAGGAGCTGTGGGCCCATCATACTTGTGTATGGGGGAGATGTTGGCCCATCGTACTGTGTATAGGGGTGCAATTGGCCCATCATAATATGTGTAGAGGAGCTGTACATTGGTGATCTCAGGGGACATTATTACTGTAAATGTCAAGCGGGCACTTAAGAAACATTATTGTTATAGGTGCACTCAGGGTATTGTGACCGTCAAAGGTGCACAGGGAGCATTATTATTTTCTAGGGGCAAAATGTTGACACTATTTTCTAGGGCATTTGCACTGTGTATTAATATTTTCTAGGTGGAAAATAATATATGCACTATGTAAAGGGCACAGTGGTGGATATTGCTATGTGGAGCAGTAAAGGAAGCACGGTTATTGTGCCAAACAGCAGATGCAGTAATAGGGACCCATACGACAGCAGCGGTTCATCATTGGGTTGAGTAGTTTGTGCAGGTTGGGAATAGATGAAGATGGTGCAAGAGATGTGAGAAGTCAAATGTGTTTTTATTGTAATCTCTGCAGAAGAGTCATGGCTGCAAGAAGTCATTATGTCGGTCTGAGCCAGATGCAAAAGACAGGAAAATTGAACGACTCCATCAGAAAGAACATAAGCTGCAAGTCACCATCTATAACTGAACTGTAATCACTTGTAGATTCTGAAGGACTGGTACCTACCACTATTTGGACTCCGTACTATCAGTCTTGGTCTTAGTATAGAGATTTATTTCCAGTAACAGGGGGGTCATCTGCTGAGGTTCACCTACATTCACAATTAGGGTGCGTCATTGTAGTTGTAATCAGGGTTACCAGTTAGGGGTCCACTCAGATATCTTGCTCCTCCTGAGCTGAACCCCTAGCTATGCCTCTGTGTCCACTACTTTAAATTTTAACAACTTATCGGTGGGTATATCGGCTGTCAGACCTGATGAAGGAAACCGTGAATTTTCCCAAACTAGTAGGAAGGAATTGGTCCACAACGCGCCCTGTACTCCATCACGTGACCGCTGACATCACATAGGTCCTGTCTGCTGTCTAAACACCGAGGATCCTCACCATGAATCATCCACGCTAGGGCACTGCTGGAGTTGGGATTGCTTGGAGCATCTGTCACCAGCCGGGACAGCACTCCAGAAGAATCTTCTAGCTAAAAATCTTCACTATTTTTAATTTGCAAGTCTGTGGTTAATACTAGAACGTCTCCTGCTGAAGTGTACCTCAGAACAGCGCCTACATCCGTCATAATGAGGTAATTAAGACGATTTCCACGTGGTTTTGCATTTTTATGAATTCTTTCATGTGATACGTAAAATAGCTTAACTAAGAGCTTCATATCAGTACTGACCATATCTGAGAAGGATAGCCATAGCAAAAACATTTTTATTCTTATTTATGGTTTATTTTGACAACTTTTATGGTGTGTTATTCTGTTTGCAGCAGGTATTCTTTTTCCTTCTCTCTACTAGTGCCACCTAGCACTAATCCAGTAATATTAAAATTTGTTTGGTGATCTGAAACATAGAAAAATCATATGAAAAAAAGACCCTTTAGAAAATAGCTTTTATTAGAAAAAATGTATTAAAAATCACCTAAAAAGGTGATACATGCACACCCAACAACAACACAGTGAACACAGTAAGCTATAGGTTATACCTAGCGCTTACTAGTGGCAGCCATCCTTGAGCGGGGGCGCCAAAATGCTGCCCCCTAGGGCGTCAACCCCCGCAGTTAGGCTACACTTAAATGTGTTTTACCATTATGCTTAATTGGTATTGCTACACTAGAATGTGTATTACCATTATGTGAACTGTGTATAATGTACAATGATGTGTTATTGTATTCTTACAATAGGGTAAGCATAGTTCCTAATAGAAGCCACTAGATGGGAGGCATTATAGTGTTCAAGGCTTTCAGATAGTGTATAGTATGCAGTATAGGAATAGGGATAAGAAATAGCTAAGATAGGAGAGGCTGCTGTGTGGTAAGGCTAGACACAGGAAGAGTTAGAGCCAGAGGGTGAAGGACTCCTGAACCGTTCACAAGGGCTATAGGCCCCGGGCACTGCAGCAGCCACGCAACATTGAAGGAGTAAAGCCCAGTCATCCACAGTATCAGTACATCTCAGCAGCGGGCTGATATAGTTGGGGGGCCAATAGTGGTTCCAGTATGTGGCAACTCATCGCATGGGCAGATACCCTCAGGGCCAGGGCAAAACGGCTGGAGGAACCTACAGATGCAATGAGTTTGGACAGAAAGGACATGGTGCAAGTGCAGGGAACAGCACAGAAGGGCAGGTCACTCTCCCAGTGGCTTCTGACTCCCAGAAATAATGATCTTGCGTCTGGGGCGAAACAGACCAAGGGATGCATAACCGTAGCAGAGCTGAGCAGAGAGGATGCTGAGGAATCGTCAGGTATGGTCCAACCCAGGCCCACGCTTTGTGATCACGAGAATAGCACAGGGAAAGAAACAGAACATTGTGTTGTGAAACCTGTTGAAAAAGCTGTGAAGACTTTGGATGTGCTGTGTAACGAATCCAGTAAAGATGTTCTTGTGAAAGTTGAAATGGACTGTCTCAGTAAATGCAAATCCACCTGGAGAAGGTCCCCTGCAGCATAGGGAAGATCCTGAAGGAGCTGGACCTGAAAACACAGGAATGCTGACTAGCGAAAATTATTTTCCTGTGAGGGGAGGCCAAGATACTAATGCCCAGATGTCCTCGGTCAATATGGTCCTGGCCGAACCTTACACCAGCTCAGGGAAAATGCTGTATTACATTATGGTGGTTCAGATGAAGGGCTGTCCATGTAAATTATGAATGACTCAAGTCCCCCAGAGTGGAAGCTTTTCTTTCAGAGTAACTTTCTGTTCTGGTTCATAAAGAAGGCCCTAATCTGTGGACCCCCTCCATCTTTATGTCCAAATGGTGTATGACAAATGGTTTTAAATGCCAAGCATTTAAGATGGATTAAATGTCCAATGAAAACTTCTGGTATTTTCTGCAGTCCTGTAAAGTTTATAGACTGAGATGATTCTTAATAGTAATGTTATTCATATAGAGTCAACGTATTCTGTAGCACTTTACAATTAAGTGGGGACAAGTACAGGTAATAAAGACATCACAAAGTAACACATAGTTCAACAGTTACAGGACAAGTGCGGACCCTGCTCGCAGGCTTATAATTCTTCAGCAAGCTCTGAATTTTTTACATCATCAAAGGGCAGGGTAGTCAAGTACAGGTTTAAAGAGAAGACAGAAAAACAGAATGGTTTTATAAATAATACAGTCTATTCTGGTTTAACGGGAATCTGTCACCCATTTTTAGTGATATAATTTAAAGATATCACCCAATTGTGCATCCCATAAGGATTCTATTAGGATTTTTTATTCCCCCTGATCCTGCACCTTTGATGCATAAATACCTTTTTTATCTTGTTGGAGATGTATGCAAATCCCCGCGGTCCGGTCTGATGGGCGTGGCTTAGTCGCCTTCTCCCCCCTCCTCGGCTTGCTGAACATAATCTTCATCTGTGAATATCTCAGAATCATAGAATCGTAGAGTTGGAAGGGACCTCCTGGGCCATCTGGTCCAACCCCCTGCTCAAAGCAGGATTCGCTAAGTCATCCCAGACAGATGTCTGTCCAGCCTCTGTTTGAAGACTTCTATTGAAGGAGAACTCTCCACCTCTCATGGCAGCCTGTTCCACTCATTGATCACTCTAACTGTCAAAAAGTTTTTTCTAATATCTAATCTGTGTCTCCTCCCATTCAGTTTCATCCCATTGCTTCTTGTGCAAATGAGAATAAAGATGATCCTTCTGCAATGTGACAGCCCTTGAGATATTTGTAGACAGTTATTAAGTCTCCTCTCAGCCTTCTCTTTTGAAAGCTAAACATTCCCAAATCCTGCAACCTTTCTGCAACCTTTCCTCATAAGACAGGGTTTGCAGACTGGTCGCCATTCTGGTCGCTCTTTTCTGAACTTGCTCCAGTTTGTTGATGTCTTTTTTAAAATGTGGTGCCCAAAACTGGACACAGTATTCCAGATGAGGTCTGAGCAAAGAGGAGTAGAGGGCAATAATGACTTCACGTGATCTAGACTGTATGCTTCTGTTAATACATCCTAGAATTGCATTTGCCTTTTTTGCTGCTGCATCACACTGTTGACTCAGGTTCAGTCTGTGATCTATTAGTATACCCAAGTCTTTTTCACATGTGCTGTTGCTTGGCCCTATTCCTCCCATTCTGTATATGCTTTTTTCATTTTTATTGCCCAGATGTTTCATTTTTCCCTGTTAAAAAACCGTTCTGTTAGTTGCTGCCCACTTCTCCAGTTTGTTTATATCTTTTTGAATCTTCTCTTCTCTAGTATTAGCTATCCCTCCTAGCTTTGTGCCATCAGCAAATTCAATCAGTTTACCCTCAATTCCTTCATCTAAATTGTTGATAAAGATGTTGAACAATACAGGGACCAGGACAGAGCTCTGTGGTACCCCACTTGAGACATTCTTCCAACTGGATTTGCAGCCATTTACGACCACTCTTTGGGTCCGATCACTAAGGCAGTTATGAATCCACCTAACAGTTGCCTTGTCCAGTCCACAGTCATTTTTTCATATAATCGGTACTGCACATGCGCCGGTATTTTCCAGAGCGGCTATGCCCCGGAAGTGTGTCCTGCATGTGAAGATTTCCGGGGCATAGACCGCGCTGGAAAATACCGGTGCATGCGCAGTACTGATTATATGATTCGCCCACAGTTGTGCAAAGCATACTGCGCAGGCGCCGGAGCTCTTTTCAATGCGCAAGCGCGGAAAACAACGTTATCTGTGATATTCACAGATGAAGATTACGTTCAGCAAGCCGAGGAGGGGGGGGAAGGCGTCTAAGCCACACCAATCAGACCGGACCATGGCAATTTGCATACATCTCCAACAAGATAAAAAAGGTATTTTCGCATCAAAGGTGCGGGGTCAGGGGGAATAAAAAATCCTAATAGTATCCTTATGGAACGCACATTTGGGTGATATCTTTACATGATATCACTAAAAATGGGTGACAGATTCCCTTTTTGTCACAAATAAGTAACTCAATGAAACAATTCTAAATATTTAACCTGTCACCTGTTTTTAGCTCCCTCCATCTGAGAGCAGCATGATTTAGGGGCAAAGACCCTGATTCCAGTAAAGTGTTCACATACTAGGCTGCTTGCTGCAGTTTTGATAAAATCACTGTTTTATGTGCCGCAGATCTAGCAGTTCTTTGAATGCTAAGCTCTGTATAACCCCACCCACATCACTGAGTGGCAGATACAGTGTATATCACTGTACATAAGCCGAAAGCTGACCATAAGTGGTGGGAGCGGGAAAACACCAAGCTCATGACTATGGAAGACATGGCCGCACGTTCTTTGTCCCTTTGTGACAATCTGCTGCAAAACCACAGCAATATACCAGTAAGTGACACATTGCTAGAATCAAGGTTTATGTCTCTACATTATGCTGCTTTCAGATTAGGTGGCAAAATTTGGTGACAGATTCCCTTCAAAAGCAACCTGTCAGCATAATTGTGTTGTGCAACCTACAGTCAGTGTCAGGTTGGCGCCATTATACTGATTAAAATGATACCTTGGTTGATGAAATCCATCTTGTGGTTGTTGTCGTTGTTGTGCAGTAGCAGCTATCGATGATCGCAGAAGGTGATTTTTTTTCTATAGATCGAGATATCTCTCTCTCTCTATATATATATATATATATATATATATATATTATCCATTATTTAAAATAGGGGGAACTCAAATTGAAAATAAAAGTTAACCCCTTAACGACAAGGGGTATTTTTGGTTTTGCATTTTCATTTTTCCCTCTTTCCAGAGCCATAACTTTTTTATTTTTCCGTCGATATGGCCATGTGAGGGCTTATTTTTTGCGGGACGAGTTGTACTTTGACACCATTGGTTTTACCATGTCGTGTACTCGAAAATGGGAAAAAATTCCAAGTGCGGTGAAATTGCAAAAAAAAGTGCAATCCCACACTTGTTTTTTGCTGGGCTTTTTTTGCTAGGTTCACTAGATGCTAAATCTGACCTGCCATTATGATTCTCCAGGTCATTACGAGTTCATAGACACCAAACATGTCTTTATTCTTTTTTATCTAAGTGGTGAAAAAAAATTCCAAAGTTTGCTGAAAAAAAAAAATTGCGCAATTTTCCAAGACCCATAGCGTCTCCAATTTTCATGATCTGGGGTCGGGTGAGGGCTTATTTTTTCCATGCTGGGCTGACGTTTTTAATGATACCACTTTTGTGCAGATATGTTATTTTGATCGCCCGTTATTGCATTTCAATGCAATGTCTTGGCGACCAAAAAAACGTAATTCTGGCGTTTTTAATTTTTTTCTTGCTACGCCGTTTAGCAATCGAGTTAATACTTTTTTTTATTGATAGATCGGGCGATTCTGAATGCGGCGATACCTAATATGTGTATGTGGGATTTTTTTTTTACTGTTTTATTTTGAAAGGGGGGTGATTTGAACTTTTAGGTTTTTTTTAATTTTTTTTATTTTTAAACATTTTTTTTTACTTTTGGCATGCTTCAATAGCCTCCATAAGAGGCTAGAAGCACGTGCAACCCAATCGGCTCTGCTACATACAGTTGTGGCAAAAAGTATTGACACCCCTGCAATTCTGTCAGATAATACTCAGTTTCTTCCTGAAAATGATTGCAAACACAAATTCTTTGGTATTATTATCTTCATTTAATTTGTCTTAAATGAAAAAACACAAAAGAGAATGAAGCAAAAAGCAAAACATTGATCATTTCACACAAAACTCCAAAAATGGGCCAGACAAAAGTATTGGCACCCTCAGCCTAATACTTGGTTGCACAACCTTTAGCCAAAATAACTGCGACCAACCGCTTCCAGTAACCATTAATGAGTTTCTTACAATGCTCTGCTGGAATTTTAGACCATTCTTCTTTGGCAAACTGCTCCAGGTCCCTGATATTTGAAGGGTGCCTTCTCCAAACTGCCATTTTTAGATCTCTCCACAGGTGTTCTATGGGATTCAGGTCTCGACTCATTGCTGGCCACCTTAGAAGTCTCCAGTGCTTTCTCTCAAACCATTTTCTAGTGCTTTTTGAAGTGTGTTTTGGGTCATTGTCCTGCTGGAAGACCCATGACCTCTGAGGGAGACCTAGCTTTCTCACACTGGGCCCTACATTATGCTGCAAAATTTGCTGGTAGTCTTCTGACTTCATAATGCCATGCACACGGTCAAGCAGTCCAGTGCCAGAGGCAGCAAAGCAACCCCAAAACATCAGGGAACCTCCGCCATGTTTGACTGTAGGGACCGTGTTCTTTTCTTTGAATGCCTCTTTTTTTCTCCTGTAAACTCTATGTTGATACCTTTGCCCAAAAAGCTCTACTTTTGTCTCATCTGACCAGAGAACATTCTTCCAAAACATTTTAGGCTTTTTCAGGTAAGTTTTGGCAAACTCCAGTCTGGCTTTTTTATGTCTCGGGGTAAGAAGTGGGGTCTTCCTGGGTCTCCTACCATACAGTCCCTTTTCATTCAGACACCGACGGATAGTACGGGTTGACACTGTTGTATCCTCGGACTGCAGGGAAGCTTGAACTTGTTTGGATGTTAGTCGAGGTTCTTTATTCAACATCCGCACAATTTTGCGTTGAAATCTCTTGTCAATTTTTCTTTTCCGTCCACATCTAGGGAGGTTAGCCACAGTGCCATGGGCTTTAAACTTCTTGTTGACACAGGAACATTCAGGTCTTTGGAGATGGACTTGTAGCCTTGAGATTGCTCATGCTTCCTCACAATTTGGTTTCTCAAGTCCTCAGACAGTTCTTTGGTCTTCTTTCTTTTCTCCATGCTCAATGTGGTACACAGGACAGAGGTTGAGTCAACTTTAATCTATGTCAACTGGCTGCAAGTGTGATTTAGTTATTGCCAACACCAGTTAGGTGCCACAGGAAAGTTACAGGTGCTGTTAACTACACAAATTAGAGAAGCATCACATGATTTTTCGAACAGTGCCAATACTTTTGTCCACCCTCTTTTTTATGTTAGGTGTGGAATTATATCCAATTTGGTTTTAGGACAAATTCTTTTTGTGTTTTTTCATTTAAGACAAATTAAATGAAGATAATAATACCAAAGAATTTGTGTTTGCAAACATTTTCAGGAAGAAGCTGACTATTATCTGACAGAATTGCAGGGGTGTCAATACTTTTGGCCACAACTGTATGGGCGATGAGCAGATCGCCCATATGTAGCAGATTTACTGCAGTGCTTTCAGCGCCAACCACCGGGTGGCGCTGAAAGCCATATGCCTGGAACAACCATAGAGGTCTCATAGAGACCTCTGGTTGTCCAGGCAACATGACGCCGACCCCCGATCACGTGACGGGGTCGGCGATGAGGTCATTTCCGGACCGGCGGCCGGAAATGCTATTAAAATGCCCGCTGTCAACTTTGACAGCGGGATTTAACTAGTTAATAGGCGCGGGCGGACGGCGATTCTGCTTGTGCCTATTGCGGGCACATGTCAGCTGTTCATAACAGCTGACATGTCCCAGCTTTGATGCTGGCTCAGCGCCGGAGCCCTCATCAAAGCAGGGGAGATGTCTGATGATGGACTGTGCCCGTCATTGGACATTAAGGGGTTAAACAACAACCACATGACTGATTTTATCAACGAAGATATCATTGTAATCAGTATAATGGCGCCAACCTGACACTGTCTGTAGGTTACTGAGCACAATCCTGCTGACAGGTTCCCTTTAACAGCAATGGAGGTGTCACCTTTCCCTGTTGAGGGCTATATTTATGTTTTCTGGGACCCTGTCTACCCTCAATTTATAACAATAAAAAAAACAATGCTGCAATAGACTAGCTTTATTAAAGCTGTTCTTACCTTTGTAAATGTCACGGTTTTATCCACCTTCTAACCAACAGGATAGCAGATTCTGCTAGGAAAATACAACCTATTTCCTTCCTAGAGGTCAGAAGCTAAAATAGCAGTATTCTACATTATTGTATCCTGGAAGGTGAACATCTGTAAATGACCCCATCTCGTCAGTAAGTTATATCAAACAAACATTACATTTCCATTTACTGACTAAAGACACTGTGCTTCCTGCAAACACCAGCATAGTGAATGAGACATGATATATTTGTGCCACAACCTAAACCTTGAACATTTGTTGAGCTCACAGTTGACATTTCAGTACACTAAAAAGAAGGAAACATCACAGCATGAAGCTAGCATCGTGTTTAGTCTGTCTTCACCAAAGACGAAAAAAGGATTAACTGCTGGAACAAAGCATCACAACAGGATCACGGAGAAATGGTCAGCCATCATATACAGTGGGGAAAAAAAAGTATTTAGTTAGCCACCAATTGTACAAGTTCTCCCACTTAAAAAGATGAGAGAGGCCTGTAATTGACATCATAGGTAGACCACAACTATGAGAGTCAAAATGAGAAAACAAATCCAGAAAATCACCTTGTCTGATTTGGCAAGATTTATTTTGCAAATTATGGTGGAAAATAAGTATTTGGTCATTAACAAAAGTTCATCTCAATATTTTGTTATATATCTTTTGTTGGCAATGACAGAGGCTAAACATTTTCTGTATGTCTTCACAAGGTTGGCGCACACTGTTGGTGGTATGTTGTCCCATTCCCCATGCAGATCTCCTCTAGAGCAGTGAAGTTTTGGGCCTGTCGCTGGGCAACACGGACCTTTAGGCTGAAGTCACACTTAACGTAAAAAAATACGGTCCGTTTTCAACGGACAAGAATCGTAGAAATGTTCCCTGAACAGAGATCCGGATGTCATCCGTTTGCAATGCGAAGATGCGATTTTCTTGCATCTAAGCATCCGTGTGACATCCATATGGCATCCGTACAGCGAGATTTTCTCGACGGCTTGCAAAATGGACATATAATGGATCCACGGCTTCAAATATTTGTGAAAACATATATACAGTCTATATATATACACTCACTGGCCACTTTATTAGGTACACCATGCTAGTAACGGGTTGGACCCCCTTTTGCCTTCAGAACTGCCTCAATTCTTCGTGGCAGAGATTCAACAAGGTGCTGGAAGCATTCCTCAGAGATTTTGGACCATATTGACATGATGGCATCACACAGTTGGCGCAGATTTGTCGGCTGCACATCCCTGATGCGAATCTCCCGTTCCACCACATCCCAAAGATGCTCTATTGGATTGAGATCTGGTGACTGAGGAGGCCATTTGAGTACAGTGAACTCATTGTCATGTTCAAGAAACCAATCTGAGATGATTCGAGCTTTATGACATGGTGCATTATCCTGCTGAAAGTAGCCATCAGATGCCTGTTCTTAGCTGAGAGGAGTGGTACCCAGTGTGGTCTTCTGCTGCTGTAGCCCATCTGCCTCAAAGTTCGACGCACTGTGCGTTCAGAGATGCTCTTCTGCCTACCTTGGTTGTAACGGGTGGCAATTTGAGTCACTGTTGCCTTTCTATCAGCTCGAACCAGTATGCCCATTCTCCTCTGACCTCTGGCATCAACAAGGCATTTCCGGCCACAGAACTGCCGCTCACTGGATTTTTTTTCTTTTTCGGACCATTCTCTGTAAACCCTAGAGATGGTTGTGCGTGAAAATCCCAGTAGATCAGCAGTTTCTGAAATACTCAGACCAGCCCTTCTGGCACCAACAATCTTGCCACGTTCAAAGGCACTCAAATCACCTTTCTTCCCCATACTGATGCTCGGTTTGAACTGCAGGAGATTGTCTTGACCATGTCTACATGCCTAAATGCACTGAGTTGCCGCCATGTGATTGGCTGATTAGAAATTAAGTCTTAACACACAGCTGGACAGGTGTACCTAATAAAGTGGCCAGTGAGTGTATATATATATATATATATATATATATATTGAGGTGTAGTAACCACTGAGTCCGCTAGGGGGAGCTGTGTGGATGTCCCAGGAGAAAGGATGAATGGCAGAATACGGAATGGCCATTATGTATGCCAAAGTGGGTGGCTTTGGGATGGAGACTTATGCGTTGTTCAGCAATGATATTGCTGAGGTGTTGTTTCAATGTGTAAGGGAGAAGTCTCCAGGTAACTAGAGAGATGGGCTGCCCTGGTTACCTACAAACCCACCCTGGGGGTGTGTTTAAAGCACTGTTGGAAAGAATGTGTAAATGCTTGAAGGACCTGTTATGTGGTCAGAGTCATGTGACCCGGTGGGCGAGGCTATGAGCCATATAATGTGGCCAGGGTAGGTCACAGGTGTGAATGCTTGGACCCGGTTGGTCCAGTGTGGAAGGTCCCGCTGAGATGGGGCTTCCTGCCTGACAGCACGTGTGGACGCTGTGAGTAATGGCTGCAAGTGCCTGAGAGTTCCCTGGAGGGAATGAATGTCTGCAGTATGGAGAAGCAGCCATGAGAGAACCCTGACGGGGTGAGATATAACTGAGGCTGAAAAGCCTGCGTATTGGACATTGCTAACAGAGTGAAGCTCTGTCATGGACGCTATGCCATTTACATATTGCTGGTCATGGTTTATGATGTTTAGTAAACCGCATGGACTATACTGCTTTATGGAAAACCTGTGCCGGATCTCATTTTGTGGCTGCCAAGCGAGTGATCCCCTACTTAAATGACAGTGCTACCTCACAATATATATACAGTATATGTCAGTGAGACACACATATATAGATATATTTATATTTCATACAGAGCTAGATAGCAGAATAGCCAATAATTCAATTGTCGGCTTCTGTACAGTAAAATCATTACAGAACCCGACAGGACATGAGACATGGTTTACAAACAGTAAACCATTGCATATCAGGGAGATTTATGTATGTCCCTCACTAATAATGTTAGTAGTGTGTGTGTAAAATTTTGGAGTTGTAGATGTTTAATTAAAGGATTAATTCACGGAAAAAACTAGTGTGGGCTCCCGCGCAATTTTCTCGGCCAGAGAAGGCAAGCCAGTGACGTGTTGAGGCATGGAATTCCAGAGGATGGGGGATAGTCAGGAGAAATCTTGGAGGCGGTTGTGTGAGGAGCGAATAAGTGTGGAGGAAAGTAGGTCTTGGGAGGATCAAAGATTACGTGAGGGAAGATATTAGGAGATTAGTTCAGAGATATAGGGAGGGGACAGATTGTGGATGGCTTTGTAGGTCAGTGTTAGTAGTTTGGAAGAAAAAACACCGCGAGCACTACTATAACAGGTGCCTAGGTAGGTTCCCAAACCGTAAAGTGTAATATGATCAAAAACCCGTCCCTCAACTTAAAGATACAAAAGGTGAACTTTAATGCAGTCCAAAATTGCAGATGACACACGCTCCATCCAGCACTTAAGCACGAGTACTTGACTGTGCATAACTGCCTCATCCAGCCTGAAATACTTATGCGGGTAGATACACAGATATTGGTGTACAAGGAGCGGTCCCCATACTATCACTTTGAAACAGTCTGTTACTGATGAAGGTCTATGAGACCGAAACGTTTATGTACTATAATTTTGGACTGCATTAAAGTTCACCTTTTGAATCTTTAAGTTGAGTGTCAGGTTTTTGATCATATTAGTGTCAGTAGTTTGAACTGGATTCGTTGGGGAATTGGGAGCCATTGGAGGGATTTGCAGAGGGGAGAAACAGGGGAGTAGTGACGAGAGAGGTGGATTAGTCGGGCAGCAGAGTTGAGGACAGACTGGAGTGGTGCAAGAGAGTTAGCGGGGAGGCCACAGAGGAGGGTGTTAGACCTCATAGAAAGGTATGAGGCTACCAAAGAGCTACTGGGAGGGACTCCCCGGAAGGTAACAGGAAGGTTCCCTAAGTCTCCACCCCTGGTTTGGCAAGCGGGACCCAGGAAGGCTGCTCAGGACTTATCTGGGGAAGTGAGGAGCCCCATAATCTGCTGGCGGTGCCAGGAACCAGGTCATATGAGAGCTGATTGCCCCCACCTGGCTGAGCCCATGGACACAAACTTTGGGTACTGCCACTCACTATGCCGAACCGATGTGTGCAATGGGCACCCTGAAAGGTCCCAATATGGAACATTTATGTCAGGTTGAAGTGGAGGGCACCCCGACTGTGGCCTTATTGGACTCAGGGAGTCTTGTAACCCTGTACCAACTAGCTGGATACAAACCAGCTAGTATACGGGTCGGAAAATTGGGGTGTTGTGTATACATGGGGACTTAAAAGACTATCCCACAGCACTTGTGGTGATCAGCACGCCAGCGGGGAGGCGGTGCCATGAGGTGGTGGTTGTGACTAATTTGCATTATGAGGTGATAATTGGAAGAGACTTTCCTTTATTTTCTATGCTGTGGCCATCTGTTATCTCACCCACGGAGCAACTGCCGGCACCAGAGGCAACCAGGTTACATTCTCCAGAGGTAGGGCATGAACCTGGTGGCCCAGAGGAAGAAATGCTGTCGGTAGGGGCAACCTTCCCTTCAGTGGATGAGGGGAAGAATTCTCCCATAGAAGTATTGGCTGGAGAGGTGGAAGACTTGCCGCCAGGACCCGAGTTGTCACACTTGAATGTGTCAGGTGACAATTTTGGTACGGCGCAACTCCGAGACCCTGCTTTGGCCCGAGTCAAAGAAAATGTACTGTTTGTCAATGGGGAACCCCAACAACCTGGGGCAGCTACAGTGCTGCCACGCTTTGAGCTGCACCAAGATTTGTTGTACCGAGTGGAGAAAATACGTGGGGAACTGGTAAAACAGTTACTCGTACCTGTCTCGTTCCCCGTCCTGTGTGACACGGCCAGGAGGCCGGTAATTAATACTACAGGACACGGCACGTGTAATTGTCCAGTGTGACGCGGCCCGCAGGCCGGTAGCTAATACAACAAGACAAAGGGGGATAGGGAAACATTTACAACAGTTGGCCCTGCGATAGGGAACGGGGGACGTGGAGACCTCATGCACTCCCTTGAATTAGTGTCCCTAACACTCCTAACGTTCCCTATGCCGGTTCCGCACCGGGCGCCGCTCAGGAACCTGTAGCCCTTGACACCCTACACCTATCCCTTGCTAGGGAGCTGTGTGGCGCAGGCACTGGCCCCACCGTTGCACTAACACCAACATGAGGAAAAGTGACAAACAGGGAAACACTTAGCTTTGCTCTGATGCACTTGCTCCTGGCAACAGAGACCAACACCTGAGTGCATCTTCCTCCACCGTGTCCAACACCTGGGTGCAGCTTTACAGCAACAGCGTCCAGCACTGAGTGCCTTCTTGGAGCAACAGAGTCAAGCACCTGAGTGCAGCTGTCCAGCAACCGAGTCCCGCAAACTGAGTGCAGCTCTCAGTAACAGAGTCCTGCAAACTGAGTGCAGCTCTACACCATAGCTGCCACTCTACCAAGCTTTGCAAGAATTCTTCACTGACACCATAGCTGCCACTCCACCATGCTTTACACAAACTCCTCGCTGACACCATAGCTGCCACTCCAGAACTCTGAGCTGCCCTGGACTCTCCTCCAGCTCCCCATCCAGCTCCTTCCTTCACCCAGGATGGTTGGCAAGCCCAACAATGATAATATCACCAACGTCAGTGAGCACTACTGACACACCTTTATAGAGCAAACACACCTGTTAGTGATTCCCGTGCAATTACTCTAACCACCACCGGGGGCAAACTATCTCTAAAAACAACAGTGCAATGACCATACTGGCCACCGGGCAAAACTATCTCTAAGCACAAGTGCAATGACCATACAGGCCACCGGGGCACAAAACCAACCCTGAGCAAAACAGCTCACAGGAAAAAAAAGGTTACTTGGGCATTTAATCTGTCAGATCCACCCTGGATCATGACAGTACCTAGACATATCGTAGGCTGGTAATGGACTTAGCTCATGTGCATGTACTTGGTGGGCATTTGGGCCAAAAGAAAACCCTAGACTGAATTCTGCAGTGGTTCTACTGGCTAGGGATCCATGAAGAAGTTAAACGGTACTGTAATTCCTGTCCAGTGTGCCAAGTAACCAGTCCCCAGCCTCACTTTCAGAGTCCTTTGGTGCCTTTGCCAATTATAGAGGTACCTTCCGAGAGAGTGGCAATGGATCTGGTCGGGCCTCTCAATAAGTCAGCAAGGGGACACCAAACACATCCTGGTAGTTCTAGATTATGCTACCCGATATCCTGAGGCCATTCCTCTGCGCCACACATCAGCTAAGCTTATAGCAAAGGAACTCATGGGTATGTTTTCGCGGGTGGGAATTCTTCAAGAGATTTTAACAGACCAGGGAACCCCCTTTATGTCAAAAATTATGAAGGAACTCTGCCATTTGCTAAATGTTATGCAGTTGCTCACATGGGGTCTATCATCCCCAAACAGGTGGTCTGGTAGAAAGGTTCGATAGGATGCTGAAAAGCATGTTAAAAAAGGCAGTTTCCAAAGATGGGAAGGACTGGGATCTCTTGTTGCCATATTTGTAGTTTGCAGTGCGGGAGGTGCCTCAGGCATCTACGGGGTTCTCGCCTTTGAACTATTGTACGGCAGACATCCACGGGGCTTACTCGATATAGCCAAAGAGACCTGGGAGAACCAACCTATCCCTCCACAAAAGTGTGATAGAACATGTTGAAAAAATGCAAGAAAGAATGGAGACAGTCCTACCCTTAGTCCGGAAACATATGGAGGCAGCACAACAGTCACAGAGTCGGGTCTATAACCGGGGGGCTCGGGTAAGAACCTTTAGCCCTGGGGATCGGATGTTGGTACTTGTGCCTACCGTAGATAGCAAATTTCAGGCAAGGTGGCAGGGACCCTACAAGATCATTGGAAAGGTGGGGCCAGTAGACTACAAGGTACACCAGCCAGGACGGAGAAAGCCAGAACAGGTTTACCATGTTAATTTGCTTAAACCATGGAAAGATAGAGAAAACCTTGGTGGGGATAGTCCGCTGCCTGCGTTTCAGATGGAGAAGGCTCCATCACCTCGGGGTGAGGCAGGAGAAGCCCAACCCGCAGTCAAAATTGCAGACACTTTGTCTCCTAGACAGGTTCAGGAGGTCCGGGAGTTCATTAGCCGAAATACAGATGTTTTTTCGGAGCTCCCCAGATGCACCTCCCTAATCCAACATGACATTGTCACGGAGCCACAGGCCAAAGTCCGACTAAAGCCATATCGGGTGCCTGAGGCCCGGCGACAAGCCATCTCGGAAGAGGTAAAAACTATGCTACAGTTAGGGGTCATAGAAGAGTCCCAAAGTGAGTGGGCCAGCCCAATAGTCCTAATACTCAAGCCTCATGGGTCTCTAAGATTCTGTAATGATTTTAGAAAACTTAATGACATTTCAAAGTTTGACGCCTACCCTATGTCTCGGATTGACGAGTTGATAGAGCGATTTGGGCAGGCACGGCATTTTACAATTCTGGACCTCACAAAAGGTTATTGGCAGGTGCCCCTAACAGAGGTGGAGAAGGAAAAAACGGCTTTTGTAACACCTGAGGGGCTGTTCCAGTATAAGGTGTTACCCTTTGGGTTTCATGGCGCACCAGCAACGTTCCAGCGATTAATAGATATTGTTCTCCGACCCCATCACCGCTATTCCTCACCCTATCTAGATGATATTATTGTGTACAGCACCGACTGAGAAAGTCACTTAGCAAAAGTACAGGCAGTGATAGACTCTCTGCGACAAGCAGGGCAAACTGCCAACCCAAAGAAGTATTCCATAGGGTTGGAGGAAGCTCGGTACTTGGGTTACGTCATTGGGAGAGGAGTTCTCAAGCCTCAAGTAAACAAAGTGGAGGCAATTCAGAACTGGCCCGGTCCCCTCACAACAAAACAAGTAAAAGCCTTTTTAGGTTTCGTGGGATATTACAGGCGGTTCATTCCCAACTTTGCAACCCTGTCCGCACCTTTAACAGACTGCTTAAAAGGAGGAAATCTGTGATGGTCCACTGGAATGATCAGTTAGAGGAGGCCTTTACAAAGTTATAAGGGGTACTGTGTGGTACACCAGTCCTGATCACTCCAAATTTCAAAAAAGAGTTTGTTGTGCAGACGGATGCCTCTGAGATAGGGCTCGGGGCCGTGCTGTCTCAGGAGGTTAACGGGGAAGAGCATCCCGTTAGTTTCCTAAGCTGGAAACTTACCCCAGCTGAAACCAGGTACAGTATTGTGGAGAGAGAGTGCCTGGCCATCAAGTGGGCACTGGAGTTATTGTGCTACTATTTGCTGGGGAGAACATTTTGGTTGGTGACAGATCATTCCCCTCTTACGTGGATGAGTCAAGCTAAGGAGAGGAATGCCCGAGTCACCAGGTGGTTCCGGTCCCTGCAAAATTTTAAATTTTCAGTAGAACATCGGGCAGGCAGACAACAGGGGAATGCAGATGCCCTGTCCAGACTTCACTGTATGTCATGTGTCCACCCCTCTAGGGTTGAACATAGGAGGGAGATATGTGGATATGTGGTACAGTAAAGGGTGTTTTACTGGATGGGAGATACATTTCTCCCAGGAGATTAATATTTGGCCAAGTTTTTCCCTAAAGACAGGACCTGCGATGATGTCATTGTCACGTGATCAGACAATGTGATCGTCTACCTCACCGGTGGGAGGGGTTATGGGCTATGTAATGGAGGTTGGTGTTTGGCACATGGTGAGTGTGTGTCTGGAAGTTACAGGAACTTGGCTGGACTTAGCCTGAACTTGTATACAGGATCCCCGTGATGCAGGACTATAGCAGCAAGACTCTCAACAACCCTGGGAATGGCACCTGGTGGATGCCGCAGGACCAGGCAGCCACTTAGTTAAGCCCGTCCCATGCAAGGGGTGAGTCTGGGACTAGTGGTTCTCCAAGCTGGAGTACATTTATGTTTTTCCCTTATTTTCTGTTAACCTGCTGTTTGCAAAGTGACATTAAACCACTGAAATTAGACTTTAAGCCTGTGTGTCGCCTCGTTACTGCAGCCCTGCCATTACCTACCAGAGCGAATCCCTACAATTGGTGGACTGAATGCGGGCAAACGCAGTGAGGCCAGGCTGTTTTTCTTATTTTTGATTTGTACCCCAGCCTATGTCCTGGGTGAAACGAGTGGCACAGACCCAGACGGGGAACTTTCCAGAAATGGAGGCCACGGTAAAAACGCTCATAGAGGCCATGCGACAGCAGCCGCAGGCTATGCAGCAGCAGGCTACACAGCAGCAGCAGGCTATGCAGCAGCAGCAGGAGGCCATGCGGCAGCAGCAGCAGGAGGCCATCCCTACAATATTTATTGATATTATATGGCCACACACACATACATGTATATATATTACATAGTCTCCTTTATTATGTATATTGCTGTTCCTTACACAGTGCCCTCTCTTGTTATGTACAGTACCATCCCTTACATATTAAATTATATAGAGCCCTGTTTTTTATTACATACTGTCCTGTCTTGTTAGCTGTATAATGCCATGATGGCTGATGAAGCAAAGGGAAGTTTCCTTTCTAATGGAGGAGCTGATGGACTGGTAGTTTGGTCACTGGCTCCTCGATCAGCAGTCATTTTATATCTAAAAAGAGAGGGAACTATGTAATAAAAGAGGGCACTCTAAATAACAAAATTAACAAGAACACACTATGTAAGAGACAAGCACTATACATAACAGCAGAGGAAGCTATCTAATAAGGGACGGCACCATATATAACTAGAGAGGATGGTACGTAATAAGGGACGGTGTTATACATAATAAAAGAGGAAACTATGTAACTAAGCAAGGTGTTATACAGAATTAGTGAGTACACTATATACTAAGGGACTGTGTTAAACATAGTGAGTACAATATATACTAAGGTACTGTGTTAGACATAATAAGCGATAATAATGTCTTCCTCCACCTCCCCCTGTTCCTAAGGCCATTATAAGTCCCCCTTCCTCCCATCCCAATCCCCCACACCCCTCATTGTCCTCCTCCCCTTGCATCCCATTATTGTCCTCTCCCCTACCCCATCATTGCCCTTTTCACCACCTCCATAATTTTCTTCTCCCTCACCACTATCTTTGCTTTCTCCCCCACCACTCCCATCATTGCCCATTCCACCACCTCCATAATTTCCTCCTCCTCCTCCCCCATTATTTCCATTTCCACCACCACCACCATCATTACATTCTCCCCCACCACCCCATCATCATTTCTTTTTCCCCCACCACCCCATCATTGCCCTCTCCATCACCCCAATCATTGCCTTCTCCCCATCACCCCCATCATTGCCAAGCCATGGAACTTTAGGTTGTCCTAGGCCAAGGGTATAGATGGAAAAAAGTAGGTGTCCCAGGACAGAGCCTTGAGGGACTCCAACAGAGAGAGGGAGAGATGAGGAGGTAGTGTGGGAGTGGGAAATGCTAAATGTGCGGTCGGAAAGGTATGAGGCAATCCAGGACAGGGCAAGGTCTTTGATGCCAAGGGAAAAAATAATCTGTAGCAGTAGGCAGTGGTCGACTGTGTCGAAGGCAGAGGACAGGTCGAGAAGCAGGAGGATGAAGAACTTTATGTTAGCTTTGGCTCACAAAATATGAACACCACACTGTCTCTACTTTGCCTCCACACTGTCCTCTCATATAAAATCACATTGTCTGCCTTTTTGAACCATAACTATAGCTGTCCATCCTTATTAGCTATAACCATCACACTGTGCTCCCTTTTTGGTTATAGCCCCCACCCTGTCTGCCCTGATTAACTATATTCACCACACTGTCCCTATCTTAAGTGTACCCCAACATGCTGCCCTCTTTCCATAGTTAGCAAGGCCGAAAAAAGACATTTGTCCATCCAGTTCAGCCTATATTCTGTCAGAATAAATCCCCAGATTTACATCCTTCTAAAGAACCTAATAACTGTAAGATACAATATTGTTATGCTCCAGGAAGACATTCAGGCCTCTCTTGAAACCCTCGACTGAGTTCGCCATCACCACCTCCTCAGGCAAGGAATTCCAGATTCTCACTGCCCTAACAGTAAAGAATCCTCTTCTATGTTGGTGGGAAAACCTTCTCTCCTCCAGACGCAGAGAATGCCCTCTTGTGACTGTCACCTTTCTTGGTATAAACAGATTATCAGAGAGATATTTTTATTGACCCCTTATATACTTATACATGGTTATTAGATCGCCCTTCAGTCGTCTTTTCTCTAGACTAAATAATCCTAATTTTGCTAATCTCTCTGGGTATTGTAGTTCCCCCATCCCCTTTATTAATTTTGTTGCCCTCCTTTGTACTCGCTCTAGTTCCATTAAATCCTTCCTGAGCACCGGTGCCCAGAACTGTACACAGTACTCCATGTGCGGTCTAACCAGGGATTTGAACAGAGGCAGTATAATGCTCTCATCATGTCGGGGATCCAGACCTCTTTTAATGCACCCCATGATCTTGTTTGCCTTGGCAGCAGCTGCCTGGCACTGGCTACTCCAGGTAAGTTTATCATTAGCTAGAATCCCCAAGTCTTTCTCCATGTCAGATTTACCCAGTGGTTTCCCGTTCAGTGTGTAATGGTGATATTGATTCCTTCTTCCCATGGGTATAACCTTACATTTATCATTGTTAAACCTCATCTGCCACATTTTGGCCCAAGTTTTCAACTTATCCAGATCCATCTGTAGCAGAATACTATCTTCTCTTGTATTGACTGCTTTACATAGTTTTGTATCATCTGCAAATATCGATATTTTACAGTGTAAACCTTCTACCAGATCGTTAATAAATATATTGAAGAGAATAGGTCCCAACACCGACCCCTGCGGTACCCCTCTGGTCACAGCGACCCAGTTAGAGAATATACCATTTATAACCACCCTCTGCTTTCTATCACTAAGCCAATTACTTACCCACACATTTTCCCCCAAACCCAGCATTCTCATTTTGTGTACCAACCTCTTGTGTGGCACAGTATCAAACGCTTTGGAAAAATCAAGATATACAACATCCAGTGACTCACCTTGGTGCAGTCTTTAGCTTACCTTTTCATAAAAAACTGTTTAGATTGGTGTGACAGGAGTGATTCCTCAGAAACCCATGCTGAGATGGAGTTAAACAGTTATTTTCATTGAGATAATCCAGAATAACATCTCTCAGAAACCCTTTAAATATTTTACCAACAGTCGAGGTTAGACTTACTGGCCTATAATTTCCGGGTTCACTTTTAGAGCCCTTTCTGAATATTGGTACCACATTTGCTATGCGCCAGTCCTGTGGAGCAACCCCAGTTGCTATAGATTCACTAAATATAAGAAACTAGCTGAAGAGCCCGGTGCTGCCCGGGCATAGTAACTAACTGTGGTTAGTTGTAGCAAATTATAATTATCCTCCATCCCATAGTCGAGTGCCCATATACCCATCACACATCCTCCATCCCATAGTCCCATGCCCATATACCCATCACACATCCTCCATCCCATAGTCCCATGCCCATACACCCATCATACATATTCGCCATCCCATAGTCGAGTGCCCATATACCCATCATACATATCCGCCATCCCATAGGCCCGTGCCCATAAACCCCTCATACATATCCTCCATCCCATAGTCCAGTGCCCATATACCCATCACACATCCTCCATCCCATAGTCCCATGCCCATATACCCATCATACATATTCTCCATCCCATAGTCCCATGCCCATATACCCATCATACATATTCTCCATCCCATAGTCGAGTGCCCATATACCCATCACACATCCTTCATCTCATAGTCCCATGCCCATATACCCATCATACATATCCTCCATCCCATAGTCCCGTGCCCATATACCCATCATACATATCCGCCATCTAATAGTCCCGTGCCCATATACCCGTCATACATATCCTCCATCCCATAGTCCAATGCCCATATACCCATCACACATCCTCCATCCTATAGTCCCGTGCCCATATACATATCCGCCATCCCATAGTCCCGTGCCCATATACCCGTCAAACATATCCTCCATCCCATAGTCAAGTGCCCATATACCCATCACACATCCTCCATCCCATAGTCCCGTGCCCATATACATGTCCGCCATCCCATAGTCCCGTGCCCATATACCCGTCATACATATCCTCCATCCCATAGTCCAGTGCCCATATACCCATCACACATCCTCCATCCCATAGTCAACCATTATGACATCATAATGAGCGGCGGCGGGGCTTGCGACCTATGATGACATCAGCGTCGCCATGGCAACCATTGTGACATCATAATGAGGGGCGGGGCTTGATACGCACACACTGCTTCCCCAGTATGCAAATAGGGGCATTATGACATCACAATGAGGGGCGGGGCTTGACACGCATACACTTTTTCCCCCAGTATGTAGATAGGGGCAAAATTGTTTGGTGAATTGGAACGCGCGGGGTTAAAATTTCGCCTCACAACATAGCTTAGTACGCTCTCGGGGTCCAGACGTGTGACTGTGCCAAATTTTGTGGCTGTAGCTGTGATTGTGCGGATGCCTATCCCGGACATACACACACACATACACACATACATACACACTTTGAGCTTTATATATTAGATAATGGTTTGTCTATTACATTACTTAGTTCTCTTAGTACTCGTGGGGGTATGCCATCCAGACCCGGAGATTTATCTATTTTAATCTTATTTAGCCAGTTTCGCATCTCTTCTTGGGTTAGATTAGTGACCCTTAATATAGGGTTTTGTTTGTCTCTCGTCATTTCACCTAGCATTTTATTTTCCACCGTGAATACCATGGAGAAGTTGTTTAATATATTAGCTTAAACACCTTCTTCTCCATGGTATTCACGGTGGAAAATAAAATGCTAGGTAAAATGCTGAGAGACAAACAAAACCCTATATTAAGGTTTTCCATAATTGACAACTTCGTTTTTCACACTATCCTCTTACACTGTGTCACACCTATATTTCTCAGTCTCTAAAATAGGCCCAATACTGTCCCCTCACACTATTCCTCTCATGCTTTCCCTCACACTTTCCAAACATATTGTCCAGATGCGCTATTCACTCCATTTTGTTCACTTATTCTTTCCAATCATAGTGTCCCCTCACACTTTTCCCCTTATCCTGTCACCTCAAACTTATCACACCCCATACAGCCCCCTCACTATCCACCTAATACAGTCTCCTTACACTTTTCTCCCCCATACTGCTCTCCAACACTTCCCCGCATGTTATTCCCTCACACTTTTGTCATCCACACTGTTTCTTTAGCTTCCTCATTACAGTCCCCTCACAAGATTGTCGCCCATACTGTCCCCTCACAATAATTCCCTATATTGTTTCTTTGCAATTTCCCCACTATACTTCAAACACTATTCCCCCATACTGTCACCTCACACTATGCTCCCCCCATACTGTCTCCTAACACTTTGCCCCACCATACTGTCCTTCCACACTATTACCCTCATATTAAGTCTTCTCATAAGATTCCCTCTCCCCTTATAATGTCCCCTCACAAAATTCCCATCACTAATAAACGGCTTTTATATATACAGCACCACTGGAGTGCTTAACTTATCGGTGTTATCCTCCTCTACAGAGCAGGGGTGACTTCAGCAACATGATCGCATTACTGGGTCATGCTGCTGATGTCATCTTTATCCCAGAAGTCAGAGTTTCAAATTAATGCAGGGAGTTGGCTTTGTCATGTTCTCCAAGCCAACTGTGAGTTTTACAGCCAGCTCAGAGAATGGCTGAATCCCATCCACATTGCCTTGGAGACACCGCATTAGACAGCCTGACAGTGCCTCTCTGCTAACTGCCTGCAAGAAAAATGTTCTGCAGAACCCCCCCATTATGTCCCTTAGAAATGGATACAACCCTATTTAGTAAAAGGCCCCTATACACATTAGTTAACCCTTTCACCTTCATGCCTTTTTTCACCTTCCTGACCAGGCCACATTTTACAATTCTGACCAGCGTTACTCTATGAGGTAAGAACTGTGGAATACTTCAACATATCCCAGTGATACTAATACTGTTTTTCGTGACATGTTGCACTTCATGTTAGTGGTAATTTTTGGTCAATATGATTTGCGTTTATGAAAATATCGAAAATTTGACAAAAAATTGAAATTTTCAAACTGAGCTATTATGCCCTAAAACCAAATAGTTATACCACAAAAAATAAATAATAAATAACATTTACCACATGTCTGTTTACATCAGCATAATTTTTGAAACATAATTTTTTGTAAGGAAGTTAAAAGGCTTAAATTTAATCAGCAATTAAAAACTGCACACCTCAAAGTACTCAAAACCACATTCAAGAAGTTTATTAACCCTTCAGGTGCTCCACACAAATTAAAGCAACGAGGAAGAAAAAAATTTAAATATTGCTTTTTCCCACAAAAATTTTGCTTTAGCCCCAAATTTTTCAAGTTTACAAGGGTAATGGTAGACAATGGACCATACAAATTGTTTGGCAATTTCTCCTGAGTTTCAGTTGCCAAAATACATCAAATTAGGGGCAGACACCAGGAAAGTGGCCTCAATTCACTCACAGTACTAATTGTAGCATGGCACTGCAGCATTCAGCCACGCATAAGGCATCAGGGTCTGAGAAAGCATTCACAGCTTTCAACTGAATGTCACAGTAAGACAAAGTGGGTGAGGGATCGGTGTAGAGCTCCTTTGCTGGGAGCTCTGATACCACATGCAACACCTCTACCTGCTTTCATGCTGAGCCAAACTCAGGTGGCACAAATATCAGTTTTGAAGACTACCATTGTCATGAAAATGTAAGAATAGTAACACGGGTAGTTGAGTCCAAGATAGTGGAAGCCTGAGAGTCTTGGAGGACCACTGATACAGGCAACATGCATAAAGTAGAGCCAACCAGGAGTGTTCACATTTCCAAAAATTACTTGTAGACAATACCGAAGTGGCATCACCACAGTATAGATGGTATAATTGGAGCCAATAGTTCTTCCACTATACCTAAACCAGCAGATGGACACTCAACCTGGAGTGTTCACATTTAAACAAATGAGGGTCTTACACCACAGAAGTGGCATCAATTTCACAAGAGTAGAAATAGTATAATTGGGACCAATAGGTCTTCCACTAAACCCAATTCAGCAGATGGACACCCAACCAGGAGTGTTCACATTTCCAAAATTTAGTGGCAAACACCACAAAAGTGGCATCAATTTCACCACAGTAGAAATAGTATAATAGGGATCAATGTGTCTTCCACTAAACCCAATCCAACAGATGGACACCCAACCAGAAGTGTTCACATTTCCAAAATTTAGTGGCAGACACCACAAAAGTAGCATCAATTTCACCACAGTAGAAATAGTATAATAGGGACCAATGTGTCTTCCACTAAACCCAATCCAACAGATGGACACCCAACCAGGAGTGTTCACATTTCCAAAAATTAGTGGCAGACACCACAAAAGTGGCATCAACTTCACCACAGTGGAAATAGTGTAAAAGGGACTGACAGGTCTTCCACTACACCCAATCCAGCAGATGGACACCCAACCAGGAGTGTTCACATTTAAAAAATGAGGGCCTGACACCATCAAAGTGGAATAACTGTCAAGAGAATAGAAATAGTATAATTGGGACCCAGACATCTTCCACTACAGCTATCCCAGCAGGTGTAGACCCACCATGACTGTTCACATTTCCACAAATTTGTGTTAAGATCAGCAGTAGCCACAGCAGGCACAGAAGCCATACTAAAGATATCACATAGTGCAGTTACGTGATATTACTGCATCACACTAAAAAATGTACTGGTCTGTACAGTCTGCGATTGGGGGTGCAAAAGTCCTTGGAGATCCATGACTTGTTCATCTTGCTTAAAGTTAGGCAGTCTACACTTTCAGGGGACAGCCGGTTGTGCTTATCCGTCAGGACACCACCAGCAACACTGAAGACACGTTCTGAGAGAACGCTGGCTGCCGAGCACAATAAAACTTCCAAGGCATGTGAAGCGAGTTCAGGCCACTTGGAAGACCAAAATGTGAAAGTGTCCAAACCCTCCCCGATGGTATTGATATTCAGTTCTAGATACTCCTGCACCATCCTCTCCATTCGTTCACCACGTGTAAGACATGGTCTCTGTTGTGCTGGTGCATGAGTTGGCTTAAAAAAAGTGTCAAAGGACTCACAGAAATTGCTTTTTCCACTTTCACCACTGCTGCTGCTAATGTTTTGGCGTTGACGAATTTACATGGTGGAAGTCTAGAGCTGTGATGCAAATTGTGTGCTTCACTGCTGTCTTGGGGAAAAGCTCTCTTAAGGTTTTATAAAAGCGTGTTTTGATACTCCAGCATTCGCGGGTCCCTTTGCTGGACGGAACTAATCTGGCAAAATTTGGTTTTATAACATGGATATAACAGATTGGCAACCCTGTGGTCAGCACTATTTGGGGATCATGTTGGAGATAATGCAGCAAGAAGGCACTCATGTTATGATTGAGTCACCGTAGGAGGCAAAAACAGAAATGCTAGCTAAGTCCAGAAAACCAGAGAAGTTGGCAACTATCAGATTGCAGACCCCTGAACCTATCAACACAACTAGCAGTAGCCGTGGGGGGTTCCTACGATGACCTAGACCCCTCGATCACAGCCGGAGAGATACATAGGCCTAAAGAAGGAAAGGGGAAATCTAACTGCCCCAGAGCAGACCCCAAAGCAATAGGCAGCCCCCCACATATAATGACGGTGAAGCAAGATGAAAACACTTACACAGACAGAAAGACAGGCTGAGCAAAGACGGTGCCAAAAAACTACCTAGATAGGAA
This sequence comes from Dendrobates tinctorius, assembly GCF_039654945.1. NCBI lineage: Eukaryota > Metazoa > Chordata > Amphibia > Anura > Dendrobatidae > Dendrobates > Dendrobates tinctorius. Next base: position 8,928,971 of record NW_027361910.1, on the reverse strand, counting down.
CGGATAGGAAGGCTGCTGTCTGCAATCTGCCAAAACCCTATCAGAGACAAAAGCCAACAAGCTGATATAAAAATGGCCCTGAAGCAACTAAGCTTCAAAAACTAAATCAGCACTCAGGTACTTTCAGAAGACAAGCTAACGGAACACTGCACACTCCAGCTGGGAGTGGCAGAATCCAAAAAGAAAGATAAACAAAAACAAATCTTAAATGCAAAAAGGCAAAACAGAAAACTTAGCTTTAGGAGAGCAGGAATCAGACTGGTGTCAAAGAGTCCACAGAGAAATCACCCGCAGGGCAGAAAGGGCGTAGGCTGCCTTAAATCCAGTCAGTGACTCCACTCAGCCAATCGTCTTCATTAGTCCCAGGTGCCTGATAATCAGGCTCACTACCTTCCTTCACTAGAATAGGGAGTTCACCAGGCCTCAGTGACGGAGGGGAAATGAACTCACAGCACACTCATATGTCGTGCTCTACCATGAGGTCCAATCTCATGCTGTGTTGGTGGCTGGCTAACAATGAGGTTCGTTTCATCCGTCCCCTCCCGACAACCACGAACAACAGAGATGGTAGGATTATTCTCTTCATCTAACTGATCCTTGCCCATCTCTGCTTCGTCCTCCATTTGTTCCTTGGATCTTGCACCTTCGATAACAGTTTGTCTGTTATCACCAGCCCCCCTTGATCGCAGTAATCCACTTTCCCTTGGCACCCACTTGTGTGACGACAGTCTTGAACTTAGAGACAATGTTATCCCTTCCGCTTCCTCCTCTGTTTCCTCCTCTTCTTCTGGGACCACCATCTCCTCTCGCAGGCTATTCAAAGTCTGTTCCAGCATATAGATGACCGGAAGAGTGATGCTGATGCATCGTCAGTGCTAACCATATTAGTAGCAATTTCAAAACTGTGCAGAAGGGTGCAGAGGTCCTTAATCTGTGCTCACTCTGTAAACATAATATGCACCACGTCCATACTGCTTCGGCCACAGGGGTGCGAACGGTGGAAATGAACACAGAGCTTATGTGCTTTCTGATGCAGCTCATCCAAGCCAGGATAGTGGCTGAGAAAATGCTGTACCACCAGTTTAAGAACGTGAGACAACCAAGGCACGTGTGTGAGCTTGCCTCGCCGTAGGGCTGCCACCAGGTTCACACCGTTATTGGACACGGCTTTCCCTGGATACAGGTTCTGCGGAGACAGCGATTGATCAAGCTCAACCTGGAGAGCTGTCCACAACTCTTCAGCTGTATGACTACGATCTCCAAGGCATATCAATTATAATACTGCCTATTTGCGGTAAACCCCGGTTGCGCAGTACAGAGGTGGTGGGGATTCGCTCTGCACTGTTGGAATGCGTGTCTTGTTAAGGCAGAGGTTGATGGTGAAGGTGGAGGCCCTAGAGAAGATAGAGGAGGCAGAAGCAGTGGAGGAAGTTTTAAATGTAGAGATTTTCCTGCAAGCCTTGGCGATTCCAAGACTTGTGGAGCAGCGCCGGTCTCCACAACCACCAGAGTCACCCAAAGCACAGTCAGCAAGATGTAAAGCCCTTGGCCATGTTTACTCATCCAAGTGTCTGTGGTGAAATGCACCCTGGCAGACAGAGATTTAGTCAAGGAATGGGTGATGTTGTCTGTGACATGCTGGTGTAGCGCAGGCACAGCTTTTTTAGAAAAGTAATGGCGACTGGGCAAGACGGCCATCAGCTTTCAGAAAAGGTCTGTATCTACCAGGCGGAAAGGCAGCATTTCCATGGCCAAGAGATTGGAGATGGTGGAGTTCAATCTCTTAGCTTTGTCATGTGCTGGATGAAACAATCTTTTACATGGCCACAACCTTGGGCTGGCTGCAGTGCTGAGAGAGGGCGGATTACAGTGGGTCAGCATGACTGGAGGGGGTAAAGAACCCAAGGTTCTGCGCTCGAAGACCTACATCTCAATAGTTGGCACGGTAGCAGAGGAGGAGGAAGAAGCAGCAGATGCGATTGATGGGGTGGCTGATGGTTGTTTAGGTGCGCATTTTTGCGCAGTGGGATTCCCACAGTAAAGTATGTTGATTGCGCATGTGAAAGTTAATACATGTAGTAGTCAAATTATTGCACTTTTTTTGTTGCAAAGTTGGCAGATTACATGAGTTGGCTCATCCTTTGCAGTGTCAAAGAAGGCCCAGGCTAGTAAACCCTTGCCACCCCTGCGAGCTGCAGACCCACGGTCGCTGTTGGTCACAGGCACAGTTGTGGCTGAGGATGCATTGCTTGTCATGGCTGCATCACTACGTGTCTGCGACATATGTACCGACGTAACCTCCTCGCCTTCCTCCTCAGATGACCTACTCAGCTGTGTGCCTCTATGTTCATGCCAACTGGAGTCTAACACCTCATCATCATCATCATCCTATGTGTTATCACATTCCTCACCTTTGGAGTCACCCTCCTCCTCTTCTTGCCCTGACAGCACAGTACAGTCCACTTGAGCCTCAGATATCTGACGATGGTCAGGATGTTGTTCGGACCCTACTTCATTCTGCCCTGGATAGAAGCTAAAAAAAATTTTGGACATTGGTGCAGATCTCTTCCTCTTGACTGTGAAGCTTTTCAGTACACTTCTGATGACCATGGCATAGAACGTATGAACAGCTCTTCAGACTCACCCATCTGTTGTTCCGTACAGTCAATTGTATGGTTGGAGAGTTGGGATGCGGGGGGAAGCAAGGGGAATTTGGGTGCCACCACTGTGGACTGTACTGGGTGTGATGTTGAGGTGGAGGAAGAGGAGGAGAGGCCACTTGAAGCTGTGCTTGACATCCACTCGAGTATATGCTCTGCATCATTGGCAAGGCATACCTCTGTGTGTTTACCAAAGAAAGGTAGTGGAGTAGACTGTCCAGTAACAGAAGTTGTCAGTTGTCTTTGCACAGCCCCGCACAGACCCCACATACCCCCGCACAGATCCCCGCACAGCACCACACAGACCCTCTCACAGTCCCGCATACCTCCGTATTGACTCCCGCACAGCCCCCGCACAGCCTCGAACAGATCCACATACCCCCGCACAGACTCCCACACAGACCTGTATACCCCCACACAGACCCCCGCACAGACTCCCACACAGCCCTGCATACCCCCACACAGACTCCCGCACAGACTCCCGCACAGACCTGCATACCCCCGCACACCCCTGCACAGCCCCCCCGCACAGACCCTCGCACAGCCCCCTGCACAGTTTCCCACATATCTCCGTACAGGCTCCCGCACAGCCCCACACATCCCCGCACAGACCCGCATACCCCACACAGACCCCAGCACAGCCCCGCATACCCTCACACAGACTCCTGCACAGTGCCCCGCACAGCACTGCATACCCCTGCACAGACCCCCGCACAGACCCCCGCATACCCTGCATATGTCACTGAGTCCCCGGTTGTCCTGAAGTGAACTCGATAATGTGACAAAGTTTCTGAACTTTTTCCCACGCTGTCAGATCACCTCAGGTCAGCTGGGAACTCCGCGTAGCCTCACTGACCACCGCTGATGTCAGTGAGGCTGCGTGGAGTCCCTGGCTGACCTGAAGTGAACTCGATAGTGTGAGAATGTTTCTGAACTTTTTCCCACGCTGTCAGATCACTTCAGGTCAGCCGGGGACTCCGCGCAGCCTAATTGAATACCGCTGGTGTCCACAAACCACGCACGTGACAGTTTGCTCAAGCCATGGATCCCGCTGAATCCTGGACCCTGCCCGTATGGACTATGTATCAGGAGACTTCCCAGACAATTTGCTTAGTTCAGGATCCTGGCACCTGACTCGCAGCCCCACCACTTTTTGACGGCAATCCGAAGCTCTACATGGGTTCATCAACCAGTGCCGGCTACATTTTGAACTTCTTCCACACCACTTCCCGCTGGACCGAGCAAAGGTGGCATTTCTAAGGAGGCGAGGCCCTGGCATGGCTGAATCCATTATGGAAGAAAGAGGATCCGATCATCTCCAATTTGCCAGCATTCTTTGAAGCTTTACGCAAAGTGTTCCATGAGCGCGGGCGAACCACCTCAGCGGCTTCAGCTCTTCTCCATTTACTTAAGTCCATTTCTACTGTGGGGCAATATGTAGTACGCTTTCGCATTCTGGCGTCCGAAATCGGATGGAATAACGAAGCTTTGGTGCCGACATTCTGTCCGTCATCTGGATAGTCGTGGATCACTTCTCAAAAATGGCGAATTTTACCCCGATGTCTGCTTTTCCATCCGCTCCTGAATTGGCTGACAGCTTCATTAAGCATATTTTCCATCTGCATGGATTTCCTCGCCACATCATATCCGATCGAGGTTCGCAGTTTACTTCCAGATTCTGGTGAGTACTCTGTAAACATCTGGATATCGTCTTGGATTTCTCCTCGGCTTATCACCCTCAGTCTAATGGACAAGTAGAACAGGTCAATCAGGTCCTGGGCAACTACCTGCGACACTTCGTCAATGCCCACCATAATGCGTTCTCGTACAACAATCATGTTGGTGAAGCCTCTGGAGAGTCGCCATTCTACATCGTGTGCAGTCGGCAACCCAAGGTTTCCCTTCCAGTGTCTGTTCCTTCTGATGTTCCTGTGGCAAATGTCCTTTCCAAGGATTTTGGGAAGTTGTGGGAGGACACCCGAGTCACGTTAGAAGCATCCTCACTTCGTATGAAGAGCCATGCAGACAAGAGGCGCCAGGATCCTCCATGATTCTGCCCTGGAGACAAGGTATGGCTTTTGTATAGGTACGTCCGGCTGAAGATCCCTTCTTACAAGTTGGGTCCTCATTTTATCGGGCCTTTTGAGGTGTTAAAGCGGATCAACTAGGTCTCCTATAAATTGAAGCTGCCTCATTCTCTGCGGATTCCAAATTCATTTCATGTATCTCTACTGAAGCCAGTCATCCTGAGTCCCTTCTTCAAGGATCCCAGTACCACGCCCATGCTAACAGCCTCGGATGATGTTTTTGACGAGGAGAACATCTTGGCCATGAAGAAGGCGAGAGGCAAGACCTTTTTCTTTGTTGACTGGAAGGGATTTGGTCCTGAAGAGAGGTCCTGGGAGCCCAAGGAGAATATCCACGCTCCAATTCTTCTCCGGAAATCCCTTGATGGCTTGAAGAGGAGGGGGCGTAAAGGGGGGAACTGTTAAAACCATGCCGGATTCCCGGTGTGTCAGTTCACTCACCCGTGTTGCACTTGGTCCCTCTCCCCCTCATGCTCCGCATGCTTCTAGCAGCACTTCCAGCCGGGCCTCTGGCCATGTTCTAAGGGCACACGCTCACACTTCTACCCTCTTAACGGGCCAGTGCGTGCACTTGCTATAGCCTCCCCAGCCAATGGTTTTGAGGTATTATGTAAATATTACCTCCTCTACACTGGAGAGCAGGTGCTTGAGCAATCTTTCTGTTTAAGTCTAGGTTGTGTAAGGTCGCATACAAGTGCAAATCCTGCTTGCTGTACTCCAAGTACAAATCCTGCTCTGCTGTACTCCGAGTACAAATTCTGCCTGCTGTACTTAAAGTGAAATTCCTGCCTGCTGTACTCCAAGTACATATCCTGCCTGTTGCACTCCAAGTGCAAATCCTGCCTGTTGTACTCCAAGTACAAATCCTGCCTGCTGTACTCCAAGTACAAATTCTGCCTGCTGTACTTAAAGTGAAATTCCTGCCTGCTGTACTCCAAGTACATATCCTGCCTGTTGCACTCCAAGTGCAAATCCTGCGTGCTGTACTCTAAGTACATATCCTGCCTGCGGTACTCAAAGTGCAAATCCCCCTTGCTGCACTCTGAAGCAAATCCCCCTTGCTGCACTCTGAAGCAAATCCCCCTTGCTGCACTCTGAAGCAAATCTCGCTTGCTACATTCTGAAGCAAATTCCGCTTGCTGCAATCTGAAGCAAATCCTGCTTGCTGCACTCTGAAGCAAATCCTGCTAGCTGCACTCTGACTCAATCTCTGTCTCTGACACCAACTGTGTCTGCTGCTCTCTGATGCAAGCTCTGCCAGCTGCATCATCGAGTCTATTCTTCGGGTCCAGCTGCTGTGCGACCGTTGGTCTGCCCTGGAGTGGTTCCTGGGGTTCATCGGGAGCCAAGTCTAACCTCACCATCAGAGGCTCTAGTGAATAATCAGGTGATCGCTTAGTCACACCCCTCCAGGCTCTCCACGATCTGTGGCACAGTGGTTCCACAAACCACGCACGTGACACCTACGTCCATCATTGCCCTCCCCTCCACCTCCATCATTGCCCTCTCCTCCACCTTCATCATTGCCTCCTCCTCTACCTCCATCATTGCCCTCTCCTCAACCTCCATCATTGTCCTCTTCCCCCACCTCCATCATTGCCCTCTGCCCTGGGTGGGGGAAGAGAACAGACGGAGGGCTGATTCAGGAGATAGGCCCCCCGCATTTTCACCTTCAGAAGTATCCCATGGAATAGGGTGAGCTAGGGCACCCCCCTAGTGTTAGGGACAGGGAAGGAACCCCAGAAATGTGTCATCTTTAACATTAGCCCTTTTAGAGATCATTTCAAACCCCGTAAATGTTTCATCTTTAACTTTAGCCCTTTTAGAGATCATTTCATCTTCAACTTGCTTAACTGTAACTGTTCACAATAACAGTTATGTTGACCAGTGGTGCCCAAACTTTTAGATGCCACTGTACTTTGCCTGGTTTGAATGCTTTCTTAGCCATGTAGCTTTTCTGGAAAACAAATCCAGCAAAGATGAAAGCCATTCAAATTAATTCTAGATCCTGATAAAGACAGGGCTTCCAAGTAATGGGTGCAAAACCATCAATTGAAAAGTATTGTTATCAAGAATTTGATATACTTTAACATATGCAGAACTGATGTAATATAACAGTCATACAGTATAATTGCTTAAATAAATGTCAACATGAAGTCAAGCTGACTATGGCCTGTTGGATTATTATTCTTGACCATGTTTTATTTTACAGATATCTGTTTGTATTGGGCTTTATAGTTTGCTTTCTTTTTGTCCAGCAACAATAGTCTCTGGGATGATAAATAAATGCATAGGACATTATATCAATGAAACCATGTTTGATGTTCTTCATAAAGCATGTTTGAGGGCACATTCCTTTATAGTTTTTTATTAATACCTACTGGCATCAAATGCAGGCCTTTTTCCTAAGGACATGTAATGAATAAAGGTTATTTTCTGTAATCCTCAGTTCTTTTACAGTAAAGATAAAATACATTTTAACAATACAACATAGTATTACTGTAGCAAAACGAGCTGTTAGATGCTGCATTGAAAAGAAAATGCTGAGAACATTTGGCATTCGGATCATAGCACATAAAGGTGAACAGCTCATATAAATGAGGGGGGTCTACTTGATTTGTTGAAGCTTAATGTCTCAGTTAATTAAAATATTCATTATTTTATCTATACATTTCTGTCTACATGTAATACATAACAAGAGGCAGGGGTGGACATACCGCCAGGGCAGCCAATGAAGCTGCACCGGGACCCGGAGGTGCAGAGGGGCCCTTGCAGGGCAGCTAAAAAGGATGGCAATAAGCCCGCGTCTCAAAGCCCAAGGATCCATGGGGTCCATGGCCAGATTGCCCTCATTTCAGTGAGAGCTGCTCGTAGGATAGCTAGAGAGGCATATCAGAGCTTCCGCTTGACTGCAAAAGACCTTCAGAAAGTTGTAGCAGACTCTGAGCTGTGGTACATTGTTCTACTGTTCAGATATGCCTGCACAAATATGACCTTCATGAAAGAAACTTCTCCTATGTCCTCATCATGAAATTCAGCTTTAGAAGTATGCAAAAGAACATACAAACAAGCCTGATGCATTTTGGAAACAAGTCCTGTGGGCCAATGAAGATAAAATAGAACTCTTTGGCAACAATGAACAAAGGCATGTGTGGAGAAAAAAGGGCACAGAATTTCAGGAAAAGAATATCTCACCAACCATTAACCTCTTCACCCTGAAGCCTGTTTTCCCCTTCCTGACCAGTCCAATTTTTTCAATTCTGACGACTTTCAATTTATGAGGTCATAACTATGGAATGCTTCTATGGATCCCACTGATTCTAACAATATTTTTTGTGACAAATGGTACTTCATGATAGTGGTAAAATATTTTTGATATGACATGGCTATTTGTGAGAAAAATTGGAAATTTGGCAAAATTTTGCAATTTTCAAACTTTTAATTTTTATGCCTTTAAATAGTAAATAAATAACATTTGCCACATGTCTATTTTACATTTTTAAAACATAATTTTCTTTTGTTAAGAAGTTATAAGGGTTAAAAGTTGACCAGGGATTTCTAATTTTTACAACGAAATTTACAAAATCATTTTTTAGGGACCACATCACATCTGAAGTGACTTTGAGGAGCCTATATGACAAAAAATACCCCAAAGTGACATCACTCTAAAAATTTGACTTTTTGAATGTAAAATTTGCTGAAATAATTAGCGGACGCCGTTTGGAAAGCCCCTGATGTGCCTAAACAGCGGAAATCTCTCAAAAGTGACACCATTTTGAAACTAGACCTCTCAGGGAACTTATCTAGATGTGTATTAAGCACATAGAACTCCCAGATGCTTCAAAAAAGTTTATAACATTCAGCCGTGAAAATAAACAAAATATATTTTTCCCACAAAAATGTTTTTAGTTTCAAATTTTGCATTTTCATAACAGTAACAGGAGAAATTGCACCATACAATTTGTTGTGTAATTTCTCGTAAGCATGCTGATACCCCATATGTGGGGGAAAACCATTGTTTGGGTGCATGACAGAGCTTTGAAGGGATGGAGTGCCAATTTAACAGGAGAAAATTGGCCCCAAAATTTGTTGTTAGGGATGAGCGAGCATAATCGTGGGTATTCGGTACTCGGCGAGTAATGCGGTACTCGCGGTACTCGGGAAAAAATAGCGAGTATTTCACTACTCGCCTCACACTACTCGGATCTTCACAGTAATGCCGCAGCCTTCTTGCTTGTGGTCGGAATTACTATGATTGGCTGGGCGACCAGCATCATCATACTCTATGAGTCATCATAGCCTGGCTCTAAGCCCTGCCGCCGCCATTTTCTGCACATTGCATGCAGAACACAGCAAGTGTAGGGAGAATGTGAGCAGCTGCTAGGGAGAGTTGTGTTTTTTGTGTGCAAATCATCCAGAAATCCTCTGTAAAACCCAAAAGCTCTTTTCAGAGCTGAAAGTATAAGGTCAGGTACTGAATAGTAACAGTTTTCCCAGCTATTTTTGGGGTCTCATTTACCCCTGCAGGGCAGTTTTTTTGTGCTGTTGCGGGGCTGCTGCTATTTTCACAGCGAATAGGACGCACGCACGGTACTGCACAACTGACACGCAGCAAGCACCGCTGTCTTGTGTGGTGACTGGGGTGCGTTATCTCGCCTTAAACCTCAGGGCAATCTTTTAGTGGCAGCACTGCTGTCTTGTGTGGTTACTGGGGAGTGTAATCTCACCTTAAACCTCAGGGCAATTTTTTTGTGCTGTTGCGGTGCTGTGTTCACAGCGAATAGGACGCAAGCACGGTACTGCACAACTGACATGCAGGCAGCATCGCTGTCTTGTGTGGTGACTGGGGTGTGTAATCTCGCCTTAAACCTCAGGGCAATTTTTTAGTGGCAGCACCGCTGTCTTGTGTGGTGACTGGGGTGCGCAATCTCACCTTAAACCTCATGGCAATTTTTTTCTGCTGCTGCGGTGCTGTTTGTAAAACACAAAGCAGTACTAGGCTGTAGTGCTACCTCTCACAAAGCACTAACTGCTCCTTGTTCCCCAATATCTGCATCTGAACATCTGCAACTATGGCAGAATAATTCAAAATTCCTAAAAAAGCTGTTGTAATGGGACAGGGATGTGGACGTGGGGTCGTTGGTGCCCAACAAGGCACAGAGTCTTGCAGACCGAAGAAGGTGGATGTATCTAGGTTCCTGGTGAAATTTCCCGATCTGGAACATAAACAGGTTTTGAAGCAAGAAGAACAAGAGCAGATACTGTCTTGGATGGCTGATAAGGCCTCAACGAAATGTTCTAGCAGCACCCAATCATCCATGACAAAACAGTCTGCTGTCCATACAGATAACACTGGGTCATCTTATTCTCAATCTGTTCCTAGTTCATCACCCGGTCAGGAGTCACAGGAAACATTTGACCCCAACCTTGGTCACTCCGAGGATCTGTTTGATCCATTTCCTTGCATTGCCTCTGGCCTCTCACCTCACGACATTGAAGAGGAATGTGAGGGGGTATCATCTGTTGATGATGGCCAAATATTTGAAACCCCACGACCAGAAGAAAGCCACTTTCATCCACGTGATATACTGGGTGAAGAGGTGGAGGCTGATGGTGATGACACACAGTTGCCATCTGACCAGTCGCCAATATCAACCCGGAATGAGGATGACATGGACGACGAGGTGGTCGATGATGAGACCACTGATCCGACCTAAACCGTTGGCACGCATAGCCAGCACAGCAGCACAGAGGATGAAGGTGGATACGTAGCACCAACAAAGGCACCAAGGGCTACTGGTTTGAGCAGAGTGCGAATTGTGTCAACTGTTGCCAAGAGCAATCCCTCTGTGCCCCAAGTCAAGGCAAGGGTGCGTTCAGCCGCTGTTTGGAAATTTTTTTCCGATAGTCCTTCTGAACCAAATGTTGTCATCTTGAAACAGGAGAAAAAAGGAGCAAAATGATGAAATGCAAAATTATCAATAAGTTTTATTAAATATCATACAAAAAGTGCATGGAGTCATAATGAGGTGCCAATAATTAAGCAGATAAACACACACCCAGCAGCCCCCTCATCCATCCATGATGGAAAAAATGCCCTCATATATATAGTATAGACTTCATACCAGTAAATAGACACCCAAAGTATATGTCACCCTACAAAGTATAAATCGCCATGTGGCCAGATCTAATCTTAATCACCTCCCCAAGCTTGGTACAAATAAGGGAGGGAGACATATAATGTCCTGAGGGTACAATGGGTCTAGGTAAAAAAAGCATCCGCCAATAAAAATCTTTGTCTCCTTGACAAAGCGACCTTTTTGTGCCGCGAAACGTGCGTTGGGGGTCACTGCCAGGCGCCCCTCCTCCTCCTCCTGTACCCTCTGGTAAGTGCCTTTACCGGTACATACCTTAGATTTTTATTGGCGGCTGCTTTTTTTACCTAGACCAATTGTACCCTCAGGACATAATAAACTGTGTTCCAAATTATTATGCAAAAAGAGTGTAGGAATGATAAGGTTAGAATTTTTTTGTTTGTCATCTAAACTCATTGATGGTGATGTGTGTCAGGGCTCTTTATATCACTGAAAGCAATTGCAGATACCTGTGCAAATTAGTTTGGCAGGTGTGTCCAAATAAAGGCAAGACTACTTAAGAAGGCTGTTCCACATTATTAAGCAGCCTACATTTTTTGCCAAAATGGGAAAGAAAAAGGATGTGTCGGCTGCTGAGAAGCAACAAATTGTGGAGTATTTAGGTCAAGGCATGACTACAATCAACATTGCCAAGACACTTCATCGTGATCATCGCACAATCAAGATGTATGTCGCTGATTCCCAGCACACACGTGTGCGTGCTGATAAGGAAAAATTGAGGACTCTTTCCAACAGGCAATTGCGTCAGGTTAAAAGAGCAGCTGCAAAAATGCCTTGTCATAGCAGCAGACAAGTTTTTGGTGCTGCTGGTGCCTCCAACGTCCCCCGAACAACCAGATGCAGGGTTCTTCAGAGGTTTGCAGCTGTGCGTAAGCCATCATGTCGACCACCTCTATCCACTGCACACAAGCAGAAACGGTTCCAGTGGGCCAAACGAGACATGAAGACTGACTTCCAAACTGTTTTGTTCACCGATGAGTGCTGTGCAACGCTCGATGGTCCAGATGGATGGAGTGGAGGATGGCTGGTTGATGGACACCCCATGAAAACACGGCTAAGGCGCCAAAAAGTAGGAGGTGGAGTAATGTTTTGGGCTGGAATCATGGGGAGAGAGATTGTTGACCCCTTTAGGATCCTTGAAGGGGTAAAGATGAACTCCATAATCTATGTGGAGTTTCTAAAACAGCACTTCCTGCCATGGTTCAAGAGGAAGAACCGTGCTTTCCGCAGCAAGATCATTTTAATGCATGATAATGCACCGTCTCATGCTGCAAATAACACATCTTCATCTCTGGTTGCTATGGGAGGACAAACTTATGGTGTGGCCACCATCTTCCCCTGACCTTAACCCCATTGAGAACCTCTGGAGCATCATCAAAAGGAGTGTCTCTGATGGCGGGAGGCAGTTCACATCTAAGCAACAGCTCTGGGAGGGTATTCTGTCCACAGGCAAAGCAATTGAAGCACAAACCATCCAAAAACTGACAAATTCAATGGACGAGAGAGTTCAGAAGCTTCTTTCCAACAAGGGGTCCTATGTGCAAATGTAACATCACCTAAAAGAAAGTTTTGACTTGAAAACTGTTTGATTTCATTTTGTAATAAGCTGATAATGCTTATAATTTCACAATTCACCATTATTTTCTTCAAAATAAAAATAAAAAAGGTTGAAAACTCTGCTGTGCATAATAATTTGGAACATGCATTTTGAGTGTTTCTTATTTGTAAAAAATATACTGTTTTCATAGGCAGTTTGTTAACAAACATTGCAATTATACTAGAATATTAGATGACTGGAAAATAATAATGACTGCAATTCATATAGGTAATTTAGAGAAAATATGAGGAAATACTTTTTGCATAATAATTTGGAACACAGTGTATGTCTCCCTCCCTTATTTGTACCAAGCTTGGGGAGGTGATTAAGATCAGATCTGGCCACATGGCGATTTATACTTTGTAGGGTGACATATACTTTGCGTGTCTACTTACTGGTATGAAGTCTATACTATATATATGAGGGCATTTTTTCCATCTTGGATGGATGAGGGGGCTGCTGGGTGTGTGTTCATCTGCTTATTTATTGGCACCTCATTATGACTCCATGCACTTTTGTATGATATTTAATAAAACTTATTGATATTTTTGCATTTCATCGTTTTGCTCCTTTTTTCTTCAGTTTCAAATTGATTGTTGGAGCAGATGTGGCTTGTGCCAAGGGTGAACAAATTGTTTTGGTATCACCTTTTTGGCATTTTAGCATTCTATATGGGATTTCCTTTATTAGTAAATAGAGTTGAGCGACTTTTGGTTTTTTATGGTCGAGTTTCGTATCGTGAAACCCGACTTTTCCAAAAGTCGGGTCGAGCAAGATCGGCCGATTATAGGGAAAAGTCGGGGTCGTCCCGAAACACGAAACCCAATGTAAGTCAATGGGGAATAAAAGTCGGCAGTGAGAGGAGGACAGGAAACACACCTACAGTGCTCATTTGAATGCCAAAAGCATCAATTCTTCTTACTTAAGCTGGTCAACCTTAATTAACTTCATAATACAAGTTACGCACTGAAAAATGGGGGTTATTTGGCTAAAGTTGTGGGGGGGTAGGGCTGGCTCCAGGTTTTCATGTGCCCTGGGCGAAAGAGCCCCCTTTAACACATAATACCACAACTCATCATGCTCAGATACGGCAGAGAAATAGCGGTATAGTACAATGAAAAATACTTCACTTTTTACATCTCATGACGAGGCCCATCTATTTCTCCATGCAGAATCATTGGTCCCATATAATGTTTGAAACAGTATATGATGAGCTCCACATAATGCTACAGTATATGTTGGTCCCCATGGATGAAGCTCCACTGCCTTATGGGCCCAAATAATGCTCCAAACATAATGGGCCCCATTTCTAATGCTCTAGTGTATAATGGGCCCTGTAAAAGCTGCTCCAGTGTCTGATGTCCACCTTTGGAATGTTCCAGTGTATGGTGGGCCCCATCTATCATTCTCCAGAGTATAGTGCTCCCCAAAAATTGCTGTCCCAACATTGAAAACAATGAAATAAGTCTCCTCGCTAGGGAATCCCTGTACTAGTCTGGACTCCTCGTCGTCCCCATCTTCCATCTCACTGCACAGTACTTCAACCTTGCAAGTGCTGTGATCCTGAGCAAGCAGGGGGGGCCCACTCATTGGCGACGGCACTGGCACAGGGCCCCTGATAGTACGGTGGTGTGTCTGATGGCGGGTGGGCCGAACCTGCACTTTCATCTGCAGCTTCATCTTTGTCACCGTGTAAGATGGAACTGTATATGGGAAGGGTAACCTGAGTTTCATCAGGGTCAGATTCAGGCCGGGTAGCGTGCGAGGGGAATGTAGTGGTCTGGGTCAATGTACCAGCAGATTCATCGAGCAGTGGCTGGGCATCAGTGCACTTGTGTCGCCCCCAGGAGTACGGTCGCCACAGTGGCATTACCTTCCTCCTAGGGAGTGTGATGTCATGCTTGGGAGCAATGAAGGATCTCTCTAGCAGGTTAACTGATTGGGCGGCGTTATTCCCACGAGTCATGACCCTCCAAACAGCGTTCATGAAGGCAAAGTGTTTGTTTAACATGGGCAGTATGGTTGCAAAGCTGAACCTTAAAGGAATGTCCAGAAGGGCACCACCAGGAGTGGAGCCTACGGCGTAATTTGACTCAACACGGGCAACCTCAACCATGCCAGCTACAGAACAGATGCACACATTGCAAGCTTAATTCCGTTAACGAACGAGACTCCGTCATGCCCCGCGGTCCGAGTCCGGCTTACTAGAGGGACACGTGAGGCTCTGGCACATGAGATTGGCCAATAACTGGTGTGTCATGCCCTTACATGTCCGTGGCTGCATGTGCGCTACACTGAAAAGGCCAGCGTTTGTCGCTTACAGGTGCAGATAACCCGCTGAACAACGTTAGTGATGGGGATCACTGATTACAATTATTACTCGCGAACGATGATTTCCCAGTAAGTGCAGGTCAACCGCAGTTCCAGAATTAGGCCTAACCGTCATTCCTGAAAAAAATGAAAAACTTACGTGTGCAAACCACAGGTGCTGTAGCTTGCTTAACAGCTCGCCAGCCGTTCTCACGCCCAGTATGGGTTACACGTGATTGCACAAAGGTGAGAAAGGGTACCGTATCCCCGGATAACATGTATGGATAGCGTACACATTCAAAAGATATGTCTATACATCAGGAGGCAGGCTCAGACGGTGTTAGGCCCAGTATGGCTTGCACGTGATTGCACAAAGGTGAGAAAGGGTACCGTATCCCCGGATAACATGTATGGATAGCGTACACATTCAAAAGATATGTCTATACATCACGAGGCAGGCTCAGACGGTGTAAGGCCCAGTATAGCTTGCAAGTGATTGCACAAAGGTGAGAAAGGGTACCGTATCCCCGAATAACATGTATGGATAGCGTACACATTCAAAAGATATGTCTATACATCAGGAGGCAGGCTCAGACGGTGTAAGGCCCAGTATGGCTTGCAAGTGATTGCACAAAGGTGAGAAAGGGTACCGTATCCCCGGATAACATGTATGGATAGCGTACACATTCAAAAGATATGTCTATACATCAGGAGGCAGGCTCAGACGGTGTTAGGCCCAGTATGGCTTGCAAGTGATTGCACAAAGGTGAGAAAGGGTACCGTATCCCAGGATAACATGTATGGATAGCGTACACATTCAAAAGATATGTCTATACATCAGGAGGCAGGCTCAGACGGTGTAAGGCCCAGTATGGCTTGCAAGTGATTGCACAAAGGTGAGAAAGGGTACCGTATCCCCGGATAACATGTATGGATAGCGTACACATTCAAAAGATATGTCTATACATCAGGAGGCAGGCTCAGACGGTGTAAGGCCCAGTATAGCTTGCAAGTGATTGCACAAAGGTGAGAAAGGGTACCGTATCCCCGAATAACATGTATGGATAGCGTACACATTCAAAAGATATGTCTATACATCAGGAGGCAGGCTCAGACGGTGTAAGGACCAGTATGGCTTGCAAGTGATTGCACAAAGGTGAGAAAGGGTACCGTATCCCCGGATAACATGTATGGATAGCGTACACATTCAAAAGATATGTCTATACATCAGGAGGCAGGCTCAGACGGTGTTAGGCCCAGTATGGCTTGCACGTGATTGCACAAAGGTGAGAAAGGGTACCGTATCCCCGGATAATATGTATGGATAGCGTACACATTCAAAAGATATGTCTATACATCAGGAGGCAGGCTCAGACGGTGTCAGGCACAGTATGGATTTGACGGCCCAGACTACACAGCGGAGGAGCAGGGAGAGGTAAAGATTGCAAATGCTGGGGCCCTGCCCAAGCAAGGGGGGCCCACGCGTGGGCGTCGGTACTGGCACTGGGCCCCTCGTAGTACGGCGGTGTGTCTGACAGCGGGTGTGCACCACCACCGTCAGAGACACTTGATTGCACTATGAGGGACCCTGTGCCAGTGCACGCGCCCAAGAGTCGGCCTACCCACCTGTCCAGGGCAACGGCACTCGCACGGTGTCGTGCGCTATGTGGTGACCCCGGCCATAGGGGGGGGCAGCACAGTTAGGGAGTTTTAGAAAGTGGCATATGTTGATGTTGGACATTCAGCTGATGCAAAAGGCGAAATAGGTCAAGTCCCAGGAAGAGGTGGACCAAAGCAAGCCATTTTTCTGCACCCTATGTGTCATCAGGGGAAGGTGGGACAAAATCCTTGGAAACCCAGGCATGGTTCAGTTTAATGAAGGTTAGATCATCCACATTTTGGGTTGACAGACGGGTCCTTTTTTCTGTCAGGATTGATCCAGCTGCACTGAAGACTCTTTCCGATAGCACACTTGCAGCTGGGCAAGCGAGCTCCTGTAAGGCATATTGTGCCAATTCAGGCCAGGTGTCCAGTTTAGCAGCCCAATAGTCAAAGGGGAATGACCTGTGTGGGAGAACATCGATATGGGAGGAAAAGTAGTTTGTAACCATAGTTGACAACTGCTGTCTCCTGTCACTTTCCATCGATGCTGTATTACCAGTTGTGTGAGCGGTACTTGAAAAATCAGTCCACAACATTGTCATTAAACCCCTGTCTCCAACGCCACTTCTGCTGTGTGCACCATGAACACCTCTGCCAAGCTGCCCCCGGCCCGTACGGCTCGTGTGAGAACCATCACCGCTGCTGTGTGCTGGGAATGCCTCAAGCAGCCGATTTACCAGAGTTGCTTGTTTATTAGCCAATATTAGGTCAAGGTTCTCCTGTGGCATGATGTTTTGTAATTTGCCTTTATAGCGTGGATCCAGGATGCTGGCCAACCAGTAGTCGTCATCGTTCATCATTTTGGCAATGCGGGGGTCCCTTTTTAGGATCCGCAAGGCATAATCTGACATGTGGGCCAATGTTCCCGGTGTCAATGATGCACTGCGAGTGCTGGGTGGAGGAGCACTTTCTGGCAAATCCACATCCCTCCAGTCACGCACAAACCCTGTACCAGACCTTGCCACGCCAACATTTTCACTTGCCCCACGAGATGCATCCTCCTCCCCTAAGTAATCATCCCCATCATCCTCCTCCTCCTCCTCTTCTTCCTCCAACTCGTCCAGGAGAGGTCCCTGAGCAGACAATGGCTGAATGTCATCAAGGATTCCCTCCACCTCTTCCTCCTCGTCAACATTGGCTGCAGACGCCTGCTCCTTAAGGTGCATCAAAGTTTGCATGAGCAGACGCATAAGTGGGATGCTCATGCTTAGGATGGCGTCGTCTGCGCTTACCAGCCGTGTGCATTCCTCAAAACACTGAAGGACTTTACAGAGGTCTTTCAGCTTCGACCACTGCACACCTGTCAACTCCATGTCTGCTCTCAAAGTGCCTGGCCGTGTATCCTCCCACAAATGCATTATGGCCTGCCTCTGCTCGCACAGCCGCTCCACCATGTGCAGGGTATAGTTCCACCTTGTTGCAATGTCGATAATGAGGCGGTGGTTGGGAAGGTGGAGCAATCGCTGCAGCTTCTGCATACGAACGGAGTGTACAGGCGACCGGCGGATGTGCGCGCACAGTCTTCGCACCTTCTGGAGCAGGGCTGTTAACTCCGGATAATTTTTGAGGAAGCACTGCACCACCAGGTTCAAGGTGTGAGCCAAGCAAGGTATGTGGCTGAGTTTTGAAAGGGCTATGGCTGCCACAAAATTACGGCCGTTATCACTAACTACCTTGCCTGCCTCAAGATGTACACTGCCCAGCCATGACTCAGTTTGTCGCTTCAAGTACTCGGCCAGCACCTCGGCGGTGTGTCTGTCGCCCAAACACATCATCTGCAACACAGCCTGCTGACGCTTTCCACTAGCTGCTCGATAGGGGGACACCTCGTGTGCAACAGTGGCAGCTGCAGATGGAGTGCTCGTACGACTGCGCTCTGTGGACGAGCTTTCGCTTCTGGAGGAGGAGGAGGAGGGTGGAACACCTACAGCCAACTGTTTCCTATACCGTGGGCTAGGCAGCACTGTCCCACCACCACTGTCCCCTGTGGACCCTGCATCCACCACATTAACCCAGTGCGCAGTGATGGACACGTAATGGCCCTGGCCATGCCGACTGGACCATGCATCAGTTGTGAGGTGCACCTTTCCACTCACTGACTGCTTGAGTGCATGGACAATGCGGTCTTTCACATGATGGTGGAGGGCTGGGATGGCTTTGCGAGAGAAGAAGTGGCGACTGGGTAGGTCATAGCGTGGTACTGCATAGGCCATGAGTTCGCGGAAAGCTGCGCTTTCCACCTACCGATAGGGCATCATCTCAAACGAGATTAGTTTGGCAATGTGGGCGTTCAAACCCAGTGTACGCGGATGAGAGACTGAGTACTTTCTTGACCTACTCATAGTGTCTGGGAGGGTGAGCTGGACTTGAGAGCTGCATATGGTGGAAGTAGCGGTGGACAGGGCGGACTGAGAGAGGGTTGATGATGGTGATGGAGTTGGTGTTCTTCCTGATGGCCTAGATTCAGTATTTCGTTGATATAACAGTGGGATTCCCTGACTGCTGTGGCCTTGCAACGACACCTCAACATTTGCTGCTGTGCTAACCGGTGGGCTTACAGTGGGGGAAACAATGTAGCGTTGCTGACTACCTTCTTTGTGATCAGTTGCACATGTGGCACTTGAGGTTTGGTGTTGTGTCCACGCTTGCAAGTGCATGCTGGTTAAATGTCTAAGCATGCAACTGGTATTCAAATTTTTCAGATTTTTCCCTCGGCTAAAGGTCTTTGTGCACTTCTTACAGATAACCTTGGCCTGATCATGTGGATTTTGTTCAAAAAAGTGCCACACTGCACTCTTCCTACTTTGGCAGACATTTTGCGGCCTAGCACGCTGTGATGTTTTGACCCTCTGGACAAGCTGTCCAGCAACTCTTTTGATTTTTGGAACCTGTCTTTGGAGTGCTCCGGGCCTGCCAGATAACAGCTGTTGCGATGTTGATGTCTGCTGTGGATGCTCCTCATCTGAGCTATTGGAAGCAGCACCCTCTTCCCCCAATGGATGCCAATCTGCGTCAACAACTGGGTCATCCATCACCTCCTCTTCAATGTCATGTGCACCTTCCTTTGTGTCACCATGTATGGTGGTATAGTGTGCGGGAAGGGGCACCTGAGTCTCATCAGGGTCAGAATCTGGCTCTGTACACTGCGAGGACAATGTAGTGCTCTGAGTGAATGTACCAGCAGAATCATCTATGAGCGGCTGCACGCCATGTCAGATTCATCTTGGCCTGGGTAATTCACCATTTCACTTGATAATCCAGGCATGGTATGTGAAAACAGCTCCATGGAGTAATCAGTAGTATGGCCTGCGTCATCCTTCAATCTTGGTTGGGGTGAAGGACACAAGGAAAGGTGTGGTTCATGAACATGAGCCTCCAATGACGACTCAGTGCTTTTACTTTTTACAACTTCAGAAGAGGAGGCGATAGAGCTGGAGGCTGAGTCAGCAATGTAAGACAAAACTTTTTCCTGATGCTCTGGCTTTAAAAGCGGTTTGCCAACTCCTAGAAAACTAAGCCTTCGAAGCCTTATGGAGCCAGACGATGATGCAGGCTCAACACCTCCTGCATTCGGTCCTATTTTGCTTTGGCCACTACCATCAGATCCACCACCAACACCATCATTACCAGCTGGCAACCCCCGCCCAATTCCACGGCCTCTTCCACCAGCCTTCCTCATTTTTGGTAGAAATGTAGACAAAATCCTACAAACTATATAGTAATGTAAAACAAGGTACAAGGTGTCTATAGGACAGGGGAGATTTAGATTTTCTGCAGACACTTGTGGACACTGGACACTTGGATTGTGTGAGGCCCACTGAATATCACAGCGCTATGTCACAGGCTCGATGGCACAGGTGTGAAAAAAGTGACTACAGGATAAGGGAGATTTTGAATTTCTGGGAGATTTTGAATTTCTGCAGACACTTGTGGACACTGGACACTTGGATTGTGTGAGGCCCACTGAATATCACAGCGCTATGTCACAGGCTCGATGGCACTGGTGTGAAAAAAGTGACTACAGGATAAGGGAGATTTTGAATTTCTGGGAGATTTTGAATTTCTGCAGACACTTGTGGACACTGGACACTTGGATTGTGTGAGGCCCACTGAATATCACAGCGCTATGTCACAGGCTCGATGGCACAGGTGTGAAAAAAGTGACTACAGGATAAGGGAGATTTTGAATTTCTGGGAGATTTTGAATTTCTGCAGACACTTGTGGACACTTGGATTGTGTGAGGCCCACTGAATATCACAGCGCTATGTCACAGGCTCGATGGCACAGGTGTGAAAAAAGTGACTACAGGATAAGGGAGATTTAGATTTTCTGCAGACACTTGTGGACACTGGACACTTGGATTGTGTGAGGCCCACTGAATATCACAGCGCTATGTCACAGGCTCGATGCAGCAGGTGTGAAAAAGTGACTACAGGATAAGGGAGATTTTGAATTTCTGCAGACACTTGTGGACACAGGACACTTGGATTGTGTGAGGTCCACTGAATATCATAGTGCTATGTCACAGGCTCGATGGCACAGGTGTGAAAAAAGTGACTACAGGATAAGGGAGATTTTGAATTTCTGCAGACACTTGTGGACACTGGACACTTGGATTGTGTGAGGCCCACTGAATATCACAGTGCTATGTCACAGGCTCGATGGCACAGGTGTGAAAAAAGTGACTACAGGATAAGGGAGATTTCGAATTTCTGGGAGATTTTGAATTTCTGCAGACACTTGTGGACACTGGACACTTGGATTGTGTGAAGCCCACTGAATATCACAGTGCTATGTCACAGGCTCGATAGCACAGGTGTGAAAAAAGTGACTACAGGATAAGGGAGATTTTGAATTTCTGGGAGATTTTGAATTTCTGAAGACACTTGTGGACACTGGACACTTGGATTGTGTGAGGCCCACTGAATATCACAGCGCTATGTCACAGGCTCGATGGCACAGGTGTGAAAAAAAGTGACTACAGGATAAGGGAGATTTTGAATTTCTGCAGACACTTGTGGACACTGGACACTTGGATTGTGTGAGGCCCACTGAATATCACAGCGCTATGTCACAGGCCCGATGGCACAGGTGTGAAAAAAGTGACTACAGGATAAGGGAGATTTAGATTTTCTGCAGACACTTGTGGACACTGGACACTTGGATTGTGTGAGGCCCACTGAATATCACAGCGCTATGTCACAGGCTCGATGCAGCAGGTGTGAAAAAAGTGACTACAGGATAAGGGAGATTTTGAATTTCTGCAGACACTTGTGGACACTGGACACTTGGATTGTGTGAGGCCCACTGAATATCACAGTGCTATGTCACAGGCTCGATGGCACAGGTGTGAAAAAAGTGACTACAGGATAAGGGAGATTTTGAATTTCTGCAGACACTTGTGGACACTGGACACTTGGATTGTGTGAGGCCCACTGAATATCACAGCGCTATGTCACAGGCTCGATGGCACAGGTGTGGAAAAAGTGACTACAGGATAAGGGAGATTTTGAATTTCTGCAGACACTTGTGGACACTGGACACTTTTGGATTGTGTGAGGCCCAATGAATATCAGAGCGCTATGTCACAGGCTCGATGCAGCAGGTGTGAAAAAAGTGACTACAGGATAAGGGAGATTTTGAATTTCTGCAGACACTGGACACTTTTGGATTGTGTGAGGCCCACTGAATATCAGAGCGCTATGTCACAGGCTCGATGGCACAGGTGTGAAAAAAGTGAATTGTAGAATTGGGCAGAATAGGAATCTCCCTAGAGTGTAGGTCTGTAAAAACGGAACAAGTCCTCCACTTATCCTTCCACAGTGACACACAGATATCTTCACTGTGGCTGTGATAACAGCCGTTACACGGTACTGTGTGAGGAGCGTACACCGCTGTATGGTGTGAATAAATGCACGCTCAGTACCTTAGCAGGACAAAAAAAAAATTGGGATTGCTTTTAAAAAAGCAGTTTGCAGAGCAGTGGGGAAACAGCAATGCAGCTGTCAGGAAGCCTTAGAAGGCAGCCTAACAACCAACACCGCTGATCCACCACAATATAGCCTCCCCTTGCACTGCACACACAGTGACTGGTGTGTTGCACAGGCAAAATCGCTAGCAGCAGAAGCAGTTTTTTTGTCTTCTTCCCTGCCTAACGCTCTCCCTACAGAATCAGAAACCTCTCCCTATGCTAAGATCGGCAGAAGTAAGATGGCGGTCGGCGTGCACGCCCTTTTATAACCCCTGTGACGCCCACCAAAGCAAGCCAATCACTTGCATGCCCTTCTGAAAGATGGTGGCGACCCCTGCCTATGTCATCACGTTGCCCACAGTGTCCGTGGATCCTGATTGGTTGAAAAAGAGCGCTAAACAAACTTTTGAAACGCGACTTTGGCGCGTAAGTCGCCGACCTCGTGGCCGACCTCATCCTAGGGTCGGGTTTCATTTCATGAAACCCGACTTTGCCAAAAGTCGGCGACTTTTGAAATTGTTCGACCCGTTTCACTTGTTTGTCCCAGGAAAGCGTCCAATTGTCCGTGCCCCAGATGTATGAAAGGAGGCGTAAATACCAAGCCACACACCCACAAGCACAAATACTGAATGCGCACATTGCTAAGTTGCTAACCATGGAGATGTTGACATTTACGCTTGTGAGGACACAGTCTTTCTGTGACCTTTTGGCTGTGGCTGCCCCACGATACTCGGTTCCCATCCGGCACTATTTTCCCCGGTGTACCGTCCCCGCGTTAAACCAGCACGCCTTAAACAATCTAAAGCGTGCTCTCACCAATGCCATAACCGGGAAGGTCCATCTTACAACAGACATGTGGACAAGTACTTGTGGCCAGGGACGATACTTCTCTGTCACGGCACAATGGCTCAATCTGGTGGAGGGTGGGACAAAGTCTAAAACTGGACCATCAACACATATCCTACCCACGCCACAAATAGCGGGCCCAACCTCAATCAGGGTTTCCGCCTCATCATATACCTCCAGTCTCCCCTCTTCCTCCTCCTCCTCTGCCTCGTCATCCTATGCTGAATTACCCTCCACATCACTCCTAAGTTAGGAGCTGTGCAGCTCCGCATCGGCAAAGCGGCAAAACGCTCTGCTGAAGCTGATCTGCTTAGGTGAAACACCACACACTGCAGCAGAGCTGTGGCAAGGAATAAAATAACCGACCGATCAGTGGCTCTCCCCACTGCAACTCTAACCTGTTCTAGTTGTCTGCAACAATGGGTGTAACCTGGTGTAGGCTTTAAAGCTAGGGAAGCTGGTACACGTGTCATGCATGGCTCACGTGCTGAACCTAGTGGTGCAGAAATTTCTAAAAACATACCCTGATTTGCCGTATCTACTTGAGAAGGTGCGCCGTATTTGCACCCATTTCCGCCACTCCTCAACTGCTGTTGCCAGTCTTGCAGAGCTTCAAAAGCAATTTAATATGCCAAACCACAGACTCATTTGTGACCTACCAACACGGTGGAACTCAACATATAATATGTTGGCAAGGGTAAGTGAGCAGCAGAGGGCACTTTCTGAATACCAGCTTAAACATGCCCGTCACACTGAGACGCAGCCAAGACACATAACAACTGCTGAGTGGGTGTGGATCGCTGATATTTATGAGGTGCTTGATAACTTTGAGTACTGCACCAAGTTTGCGAGCGGTGATCAGGCTATTATCAGCATAACCATCCCTATGCTATGTCTGCTGAAAAAAATCACTGTAGAATCAAAAAATGGAATATTTGCGTGCCCAGCAGCTGGGTATGAAGCAAGATTTCACAATGGGTGATCCTACCAGCCCAGCCAATATCATCAGGTAACATTGGGGGATGAAGATGATGATGAAATTGAGGAGGGAGAGGACTTCTTTTTCAGTGGTACCAAGGGGACACCTCATGCTACAGAGGGGAATCCCAACCCCAGCTTCATGTCTGTCCAGCATGGGTGGGCTGGAGAGGAGGAGGTGGAGGAGGATAGTCAGTGTGAGGAGAGGATGGGTATTGTTCCTCATTCAGGGGTCACAGAACATTTGCCTCTTTGCAGCTTGGCACACTTCATATTATTATTATTATTATTTATTTATTTATATAGCACCATTGGTTCCATGGTGCTGTACATGAGAAGGGGTTACATACAAATTACAGATATCACTTATAGCAAACTAACAATCACAGACTGATATAGAGGGGAGAGAGGACCCTGCCCTTTCGGGTTTACATGCTACAGGATGGTGGGGAAGGAGACAGTAGGTTGGGGGGTTGCAGCAGCTCCAGTGATGGTGAGGCGGTAGCTCCAGTAGTGGTGAGGAGGCAGCGGGGATCATTGCAGGCTGTAGGCTTTCCTGAAGAGGTGGGTTTTCAGGTTCCGTATGAAGGATCCAAGGGTGGTTGATAGCCAGACGTGTTGGGGCAGGGAATTCCAGAGGATGGGGGCTATTCGGGAGAAGTCTTGGAGGCGGTTGGGTGAGGAGTGAATAAGTGTGGAGGAGAGGAGGTCTTGGGAGAACCAGAGATTACATGAGGGAAGGTATCGGGAGATTAGTTCAGAGATGTATGGAGGAGACAGGTTGTAGATGGCCTTGTAGGCCAGTATTAGTTATTTGAATTGGCTACTCTGAGGGAATGGGAGCCCGTGAAGAGATTTGCAGAGGGGAGAAGCGGAGGAGTAGCGAGGAGAGAGATGAATTAGTTGGGCGGCAGAGTTGAGGATGGACTGGAGAGGTGCAAGGGTGTTAGCAGGGAGGCCACAGAAAAGGTTGTTGTAATAGTTGAGGTGGAAATGATGAGGGCATGCACAAGTAGTTTAGTAGATTGAGGGTTGAGGAAGGGACGGATTCTGGAAATATTTTTGAGCTGGAGGTGACAGGAGGTGGAGAGAGCTTGGAAGTGTGGTTTGAAGGACAGGGCAGAGTCAAGGGTTACTCCGAGGCAGCGGACATCCGGTACGGGGGGAAAACGTGATGTCGTCAATTGTTATAGAAAGGTCGGGTAAGGAAGATCTGTGAGATGGGGGAAAGATGATTAGTTCAGATTTGTCCACATTGAGTTTGAGGAAGCGAGAGGAGAAGAAGGAGGATATGGCTGATAGACACTCTGGGATTCTGGAGAGCAGAGAGGTGACGTCTGGGCCCAGGGCCGGACTGGCCATCGGGCAGTTCTGGCATTTGACAGAGGGGCCGCCCCTTCCGTGGGCCACTCCCTAAGCAGGAGTACCTTTGATGTAGTGTCAGCACAGGAGCCGCTCAGGAGCAGGAGAAGGAGGCGCGGCCTCAACTGCTCTTCATGTGAGCAGGCTGAAAACTACAACTCCCAGCATGCATAGCATGGCTGCTGAGCTTCCAGTGATGCAGCCGTAGCCAGAGGCGGGACTACTGCGGTTAGGGGCCCGATTGCGGAGCTGCAGGTGCTCATTGGCTATGCAGCTGTGATGAGGTCACAGGAGGGGAAGAGTCAGAGGTCGCATGATCAGGGGACTCGATGTATGCAGGACTCTGCTGTGCTGGTTGTCATGGTCCTGGTTGAGGGTAAGTTTCTGTGTGGGGTCAGGAGGGGTTTACAGGGTGGATGTAGCAGAGGCGTGTGTGTACAAGGTGTACGGAGCGGAGCCGTGTGTTTGAGGTGTATGGAGCGGAGCAGCGAGTGTACGAGGTGTACGGAGCAGAGCTGCGTGTGAACGAGGTGTCCGGAGCAGAGCTGTGTGTGTACGAGGTGTACGGAGAGAAGCCGCGAGTGTACGCGGTGTCTGGAGAGAAGCCGCGTGCGTACGAAGTGTACGGAGCGGAGCCACGTTTGTACGAAGTGTACGGAGCAGAGCCGCGTGTATACGAAGTGTACAGAGCGGAGCTGCGTGTGTACGAGGTGCACAGAGAGAAGCTGCGTGCGTACGAAGTGTACGGAGCAGAGCCGCATGTGTACAAAGTGTACGGAGCGGAGCCGCATATGTGCGAAGTGTACGGAGCGGAGCCACGTGTGTACGAAGTGTACGGAGCGGAGCCGCGTGTGTACTAGGTGTATGGAGAGAAGCCGCGTGTGTACGGAGTGGAGATGTGTGTGTATGAAGTGTACGGAGCGGAGCCGCATGTGTACTAGGTGTACGGAGAGAAGCTGATTGTGTACGAGGTGTACGGAGCGGAGCCGTGTGTATACGAGGTGTACGGAGCGGAACCGCAAGTGTACGAGGTGTACGGAGCGGAGCGTGTACGAGGTGTACGGAGCAGAGCCCCGTGTGTACAAGGTGTGCAGAGCCACGCATGTACGAGGTGTGCAGAGCGGAGTTGTGCGTGTATTTTGGCATTGGGGGGCCCAATTTGAAAGTTCGCACCGGGGCCCATAACTTGCATGTAGCCCTTCCTCGGGTGCAGTCGTTGTTTTGTTACATACTTTATATGTCAGATGAGTTCTTTATAAAGTAGTGCTGGCAGCGGGCACTGCAGGCAGACATGGGTCACAGCAGGACATCGGGCTCCTCCAGGGCACAGGAGTTCTTCCAGCATCAGGGGGCACTGGAGCTGTTCTTCTTCAACTTTCTCCTCATCCTGACAATCCTGACCATCTGGCTCTTTAAGAACCGTCGCTTCAGATTTCTGCATGAGACAGGTGGGGCCATGGTGTATGGTGAGTGACATCTGCAGCTGGCAGCCCTATGCATAGCCAGTGATTGTCCTAGGTGGCCAGTGATGATCCTGGGTGGATGGCATGCTGCAGTGTCCAGCACTCCATAGGTTAATGTTAGTGCAGGGCAAACAGGAAGAAAGCCCAGAGCTGCCATCCTGCTTCATTTGTCAGGAGGGCTGTAGATGGTGTGCAGCAATCACTTCAGACTGGGACTTGGGCTATTAGTGGCCCATACTAGGAGCCAGAACTTCTGCACACCAATCTCTGCAAATGACATCCCTTAAAAGGGTACTTTTTTCCCTATCATATGAGTCCCCCACCCAGTGTTCAGCTGAGCACCGTACCCCTCATTAGTGATCTGATGCCCTCGGAGAGTGAAGGAAGTGGAGTCTGGACTTCCTGTGAGCGTACCCACTTTCTGAGGAGTGCCGATCTGTACTGAGGAGTGCCGATCTGTACTGGGGGTGCCGATCTGTACTGAGGAGCACTGATCTGTACTGGGGGTGCCGATCTGTACTGAGGAGTGCCGATCTGTACTGAGGAGTGCTGATCTGTACTGGGGGTGCCGATCTGTATTGGGGAGCCGATTTGTACTGAGAAGCGCCGATCTGTACTTGGGGTGCCGATTTGTACTGGGGGTGCCGATCTGTACTGAGGAGTGCCGATCTGTACTGAGGAGCGCCTATCTGTACTGAGGAGCGCCGATCTGTACTGAGGAGCGCCGATCTGCACTGGGGGTGCCGTTCTGTACTGAGGAGCGCTGATCTGTACTGGGGGTGTCGATCTATACTGAGGAGCGCCAATCTGTACTGAGGAGTGCCGATCTGTACTGAGGAGCGCCGACCTGTACTGGGGGTGCTGATCTGTACTGGGGGTGCCAATCTGTACTGAGGAGTGCCAATCTGTACTGAGGAGCGCCGTTCTGTACTGAGGAGCGCCGATCTGTACTGGGGGTGCTGATCTGTACTGGGGGTGCCGATCTGTACTGAGGAGTGCCAATCTGTACTGAGGAACGCCGTTCTGTACTGAGGAGCGCCGATCTGTACTGGGGGTGCCGATCTGTACTGAGGAGTTTTACACTGCTGTCCACTAAGTTCATGTTTAGTAGCTTGTGGCCCTTTTTCAGGTGGGGGTGCCTGCCACAATCTGCCTGAAAAAGATGTTGTGTGCACATACCTTTACATTGGTTCTGCAGGCACAAAATACATGCATCCCCACATGAAAACGATCTGTCCAGTCTTGTTTTTTAAAAGTTACCTCTTCTGCTTCTATAAGGAAGGCAAGGCAGCGGTAAACTGGTTAATGCTGCACTACACATGGGCCAGTGATGTGCGCTTGCCCCCAGACTGAAACTTGCCAGCCAGCCCCTGGTTTTTATCATCAGTATTTCATTAGTGATTTTCACTTATTAAAGGGACTCTGTCACCACTTTTTTCGCATATCATGTAAAAATATCATTAAATTCAGTGTCACCTATGCATTATACCAGTAATTTTGATACCCCTTGACTCCCCACCTTTGATCAATAAATACCGTTTATATTCCACCCGCGGTGTAAGTAAATATGCTCGGTCCAGTCCAATGGGCGGGGCTTATTGTCCATCTCTCCCCCTTCTCATCTTGCTTTACGCTTTTTTTCTTGTAATTCCTGCGTTCGCGTACTGTTACCGCACGTGCGCAATCAAATAGCCTTTCGTGCGTGCGCAGTATGCTTTGCCCAACTGTGAGCAAAGCATAAAATTAGCATTGTGCATGCGCCGGCATATGCCATTACGTTCTATGGCCTGGAAGTATTGCAATGCGTGAGGGAACACACAATTTGCATCGCAATACTTCCGGGCCATTAGTCGCACGTGACTAATAATCATTTTGCTCTTACATCAGGTGATTACTGACCTATTTAAATGAGCCAATAATCAGGAAGACACGCTCTAACAATCACACATTTCAAGATTATTGGCTTATCTAAATTGGCCATAATTCAGTGGCTTTTGGCTATGCAGGTCACAACACAAAACATTTTAATTGTATGCTGCTTACCTCTACTTAGACTATCTAGAGAGCAAGATTACAGAAGTTACAAGATGTGGGCCTGTGTTCTTAAAAATGCCATGGTCGAATTTCAGTCCCAGTCAGGCCCTGTCTGGGCCAGAGAGGTAGATCTGAGTATCACGGGCATAAAGGTGGTACTGGAATCTGCGGGACTTATGAGTTGCCCCAGACCAAGTGTGTAGATTGAGAAGAGTAGGGGTTCTAGAACAGAGCCTTGGGGGACTCCAACAGAGAGAGGGTGGGATGAGGAGGTAGTGTGGGAGTGGGAGATGCTGAATGTGTGGTTGGAAAGGTATGAGGAGATCCAGGATAGGGCAAGGTCAGATGCCAAAGGAGGAGAGGATCTGTAGTAGGAGGCAGTGGTCAACTGTGTCGAAAGCAGAGGACAGGTCTAGAAGGAGGAGTATAGAGTATTGTCTGTTAGCTTTGGCTGTAAGTAGGTCATTGGTAATTTTGGTCAGGGCTGTCCCAGTGGAATGATGGGGCGGAAGCCAGATTGTAGATTGTCAAAGAGCAAGTTAGATGAGAGGTTTTAGGAAAGTTCAGAGAGGACATGCTGCTTCAAGGGTTTTTGAAGCCAAATGGAGCAGCGATATTGGGCGATAGCTGGACATGGCTGTTGGATCGAGGGTTGGCTTTTTAAGGCTAGGCATGATTGTGGCATGTTTGAAAGCAGAAGGGAAGGTACCAGAAGTTAGTGATAGGTTGAAGAGGTGGGTTAGGGATGGGATAAGAGTGGTTGTGATGTTGGGGAGGAGGTGGGATGGGATAGGGTCAAGTGTGCCAAGACCCTCGCATAATCCACATTTTCATTAGCAACCTATACTGATTAGCCACCTTTCTAGATTCACGGTACAAGGACAAATTTCCTTCGCTAGTGTTGCAGTCACCAAGGGGTTTCATAATGGAATCCTTCAAGAAGAATGTTGTTGATCATTTGATGGCAACAGCACCCTCAGACACCTCTGCTAGCAGCGATACCAGCTCTGTGCAACAGCATGCATTAATAGGGAGAGATACGCCAAGCAGGTCCAAAAGAGGTGGTGGTAAAATGTCCACAAACTGGGCTGTTATGAATGAGTCACCGAGGAGGAAAAAACAAAAAGCAAGCTAAGCCCAGAAAACCAGAGAGGTTGGTAACTAGCGGATTGCAGACCCCTGATCCTATCCACAACAACTAGCAGTAGCCGTGGAGCATGCCTACGGTGGTCCTAGACGCCTCGTCACGGCCGGAGAACTAAATAAGCCTATAGAAAGAAAGGGAAAATCTAAACTGCCCCAGAGCAGACCCCAAAGCAATAGACAGCCCACAACATGTATTGTCAGTGAAACAAGATTAAAACACAGACACAGATAGAAAGATAGGCTGAGCAAACGATGGGGCCCTCACTAACTAGAAAGGACAGGAAAGAAAAGCTGATGTCTGCAATCACGCAAAAAGCCCTGCCAAAAAAAATGTCCAACACGTCTGATAGAAAAAGGCCCTGAAGTCTCTAGACTTCAAATCACTATATCAGCACTCAGGTATATTCTGAAGACAGAGCAAAAGAGATCAACTGATCAGAGACAAAATGGAGATTCAGCCCAGTCCCAGCCAGGGCTGGCTGAACACAAAAACTAAGTAAACCAGACAAAACTCATATGAACAATAGCAGAGAAAACTTAGCTTTAGGTAGGCAGGAACCAAACTGGAAACCAGAAGCCACAGTCAGGAAAAATCACCAGCAAGAAACTAGGGAGTCGGCTGCCTTAAATCTAATCAGAAACTCCTGATGTCCAATCGCAGTCCTCTTCCTCAGGTGGCCGGTCTCTGCCATTTAGATCAGCTTCATTACCTCCCTTCACCAACAGAGGGAGTCCAGATAGAGAACTCAGTACTCCTCTGTCAGCACAGCCAGCTCCATAACCCTCACCAGAAGCCAGAGGCAAACCTGAAAATGAGCTCACAACACTGGGCCATCTTCAATAAACCGGCTCATCACCAAGGACTAGCTGGAACAGTAGCAATGTCAAGGAGGGAGAAGTTGAACAAGATGGTCAACGACTATCTAAGTGACCATACCTGCGTCCTTCTGTACCATTTAATTACTGGGTATCCAAGCTGCATAGTTGGCTCGACCTCTCCTTCTATGCCTTGGAGGTGCTGGCCTGCCCTGCTGCTAGTGTGATGTCAGAGCGTGTTTTCAGTGCCGCTGGGGCAATCATCACAGATACACGCACACGGTTGACTACAGAGAATGCAGACAGGCTGACTCTGATAAAATTTAACAAGAACTTGATTTCGCAACAGTATTTAAGCCCTCCAGATGACAGTATCGCAACCTAAAGTCACCCAAAACTTTATTTTTTTAAAAATTGCTGATCACGTCCATCCCTTCCCATACAAGCCCCATTTCTTCTTCTTACACATGTTTTCAAAACCTGCTTCTGACACATGTACCTCATGGTCAATAAGCTAAAAACAATGTTACATTAATTAATATTTCCCATCGGAGGCACTTGTGATGAGAGTGAGACCCTTCTTCCTTCATCAACCGTGGTATCATGCCCCTTGGGCTAATTTTTGGACACACTATGGCTATACCTGGACACTGGGCACTGCAACTGCTATGCTAGTAG
Source organism: Dendrobates tinctorius (assembly GCF_039654945.1). Taxonomy (NCBI): domain Eukaryota; kingdom Metazoa; phylum Chordata; class Amphibia; order Anura; family Dendrobatidae; genus Dendrobates; species Dendrobates tinctorius. The sequence continues at coordinate 8,897,205 of NW_027361910.1, read as the reverse complement.
TCCTAGCTTCATCATAATTGTTTGGCCCTTCAGACCTGCCTTGCTTCCTTCATCAACTGTGATACAGCCCCTTGGGCTAATTTTTGGAGACATTATGGCTTTGCCTGGACACTGGGCACTGCAACTACTGTGCTAGAAGTCCTAACTTCATCATAATTGTTTGGCCCTTCAGACCTGCCTTGCTTTCTTCATCAACCATGATACAGACTCTAGGGCTAATGTTTTGAAGACACTATGACTATGCCTATACATTGGGCAGTGGCACAACAAGGACAGTAGTCCAAGCTTTATAAATGTGAATCCCTTGTGATGAAGATGATGATGGGTGGCTTCTTCCTGCATTAACCATAACACAGCCCCTAGGGCAGATTCCTCTCCTTACACCACTTACACACTTAGCTGTCAGAAGAGCTCCTCCATCATCACTCGCTCTTACGGCACTTCTGATATATCACTGGCACTGCGTAAGTGGCGTATGAGTCTTGCTCTGCCGGCAAATAATCACAGGACTTCAAATAGTGTTTGTAAATTCTAGTGAAGCAGTGGTGTAAAACCACTCATGCAGCCCCTGACCAGGTGCCTCCATGTTATATACATTTGTTTACAGCATACATTTTTTTAACATTTACACATTTTTTAGCCTTTTCCTCAGCCCCCAGACCACTTTGTAGGGTCCAGCAGGTATTTTCCATTGACTATCATTGAACTCGCTACTCATACCGAATACCCGAGTATTATGGTATACTCGGTACGAGTACAGCGAGTCTGAATACTTCACTACTCGCTCATCCCTATTTGTTGTGCAATTTCTCCAGAGTTCTTTGATACCCCATATGTAGTTGAAAATTACTTTTGAGGCACAGTGCAAAGCTCAGAAGGGAAGGAGCACCATATTACAGTGCAGCAATTGCTGCACTGGTTTGAGAGTGCCATGTCACATTGTCAGAGCCCCTGAGGTGCCAGAGCAGCAGAATTCCCCATAAGTGACCCCATTTTACAAACTAAACCTCTCAATGAATTAAACTAGAGGTGCAGTGATCATATTGACACCACAGGTGTGTCACAGAATTTTATTCCATTGGGTAGTGTTGAAAAAATAATTTACATTTTTACCACCATGATTGTGTGTTAGCATCAAATTTTACATTTTTATACTGGGATATTGGTTAAAAATGGCACCAAAATTTTTCCCACAATTTCTGCTGAATGAAGAAATAACCCACATGTGGCTGTACAGTACTGGTTAGCCACGCGGCGAGATTCGGTAGGGATGGTACGCTATTTGCCTCTTGGAGTACAAATTTTCCTAGAGTAGTATGCAGAGCCCTAAGTGCTAGAAAAGCAGAATCCTCGCTCAAGTGACCTCATTTTGTAAATTATACCCCTTTGGGAATGTATCTACAGGCGTAGCAATGATTTTGACTCCATGGGTGTTTCCAAGAAACAAGCAACATTGGATGTTGCTCAGTGAAAATTGCAAACTTCCACTGTAGTGACCAGTATGTTGAAGTGACCAGTACATTATGTCCAGCTCCTGCTTCTAGAGACACACACCCATAAATTAGATGGACTCTGATCACTACAGAAATGCCAAACATGTGGGTGCTATATGTGGTTTAGACACACTGGGGCTCAGAAAGGAGTGGGATATTTGGATTTGGGAACACAGAATTTGCTTAGTTTCTTTTGAGGGGCGAGAAGCCATTTTGCTTTTCCAGAGCCTTTGTGCTACTAGTAACATGGATGCCCCCTATATTTCCATTAACAGATGACAGACCTCAATGGGAACTTGCTTTTTTTGTGGATTGAGTTGAAGCTTTTATTGGGAACATTTTACATAACATTTAGGATCACATTTATCCTGCATTCTACACTGAACACATTGGACATGGTGTCCACATTGGCCTCATTACAGGGAATCTTCCGCTGGTGGTTCCATCTTAATCATGCATTTCAGAGATTTACACCGAAACCCCGTTGTAGGCAGAATGGAAAAACTCAACAGCAAGAGAAGAATTGGTTTTCTTTTTTTTTCCTTGTGTGGTATAAGTGATTAGATGACTTTATTCTTTGGGTCGGTACTATTACAGCGATACCAGATTTATATCAGGCTTTTATGTTTGGCTGCTGTCATACACTAAAACATGCTTTTTATTGGGAAAACTAGATTTGCATCCCCATATTTTGAGAGCTACAATTTTTCCATATTTCAGCCGACAAAGTTATGTGATGGCTTGTTTTTGCGGGACAAGCTTACGTTTTTTTTGCTACCATTTTTGGGCACATCACATGTTTTTAATCGCTTTCTATTGCAGTTTTTGGGAGGTAGAATTAATATAAACCAGCTATTCAGTAATTGTTTTTTTGGGGGGGAGGTTTTATATGTATCCGTGTGTGGTAAAATTGATAAAGCAGCCTAATTCTTCGGGTCAGTACAATTACAGAGATAACACATTTATATATTTTTTTATGTTTTTGGCACTTTTACACAGCAAAAACTATTTTATAGAAAAAATAATTATTTTGTATCACCTTATTCTGATAGCTATAACTTTTTTATTTTTCTGCTGATGGAGCAGTATGGCAGCTTGTTTTTTGCGGGACCAGATGACAATTTTACTGGTACCATTTTTATTTACATTCGTCTTTTAGGTTGCGTTTTATTGCACGTTTTGGTCTGCAGTATGATGATAAAGCAATGTTGTTTGCCTCGTTTTTTTATACTTTTTTTTACAGTGTTTATTGAAGAGATTAACTAGTGGGACAGTTTTATAGAGCAGGTCGTACTGGACACAGCTATATCAAATATGTGTACTTTTTTACATAAACAATGTACTTAATGGATTAATATTTTTTCTTTTTTTGTCCTTGGGGATTTTTTTTTATATTTTTACAGTTTTTAATAACTTTTTAATAACTTTTTTACTTTCTTACATTGTCCCAGGATATCACTGTAAAGTAACAGATGGCTGGCCTGATACTCTGCAATGCTTTTGCTCTGCAGAGCATCAAATCAGCATCTGACAGGCAGGGAATGAGGCGTGTCAGCTTCTGCTCTTAGCAGGCACTGACAAGCCACCTTTCCTGAAGGACCCCGTGGCCATCTTGCAGCCGGGGGTTCACCAAGGAGACCATCAGCGATACACGATTGCATCGCGTTGTGCTGATGGAAGCCCACAGGGAGTCAATGTTGCTGTCACTATTGACAGCGGCATCAGAGGGGTTAAACGCCCATGATCAGTACTAGCACCGATCATTGGCATTGCTGCAGGATTTCATCTCTCACATAGAGCTGACACTCGCACCGGATCGCAGCAGTGCTCAGTGTGAGCCCCCGCAATCACAGCGCCATACATATACTTCTCTTTGTGGGAACGAAGCTCCTGCAGAGCAGTATATGTACAGCGCATGTTGGGAAGGGGTTAAGTATTAAGGTGGATCAATCATGCTTTGAGGTTGTGTTGCAGCCAATGGCACCAGGAACATTTCACAGGTAGAGGGAAGAATGGATTCAATGAAATTTCAACAAATTCTTAATGCAAACATAACACAATTGTAAAAAAGCTAAAGTTGAAATGAGGATGGTTTCTACAAATGGATAATGATCCTAAACACACTTCAAAATCCACATTAGACTACCTCAAAAGGTGCAATCTGAAGGTTTTACAGTGGCCCTCACAGTCCCCTGAACTGAACCTCAAAATAGCAGTGCATGCAAGACGACCCATTAAAATCACAGGACTGGAAGTATTGTCAAAGGAAGAATGGGTGAAAATTCCTTAAACAAGAGTTGAAAGACTCTTGGCTGACTGCAAAAAGCATTTAAAAGCTGTGATACTTTCAAAAGCGGGTGCTACTAGTACTAGCCGTGCAGGGTGCCCAAACTTTTACATTGGCCTATTTTCCTATTTTTAAAATGAAAAGGATGACTATATATATGCATTTTTTTTGCCAAAAATACAAAGGAAATGTGTCATCTTTAACTTTAAGCCTTTTATAGATCATTTCATCTTTAACTTATTTTCCTGTTTACAATTGTAATTTAAATCAGGGGTATCCAAACTTTTACATTCCACTTTATCTAAACTCATAATGAGACCAACCCCTGCTAAGCGCACATCTAAAGGTAATCAAAAGATAATTCTGCCTTTACTAATAACTTTTTTAGGTCCACAATGTTGTGCTGATAGGAGAGAGGATGTTTTTCTGATTTACTTATGCAATTTTGCAGCACTGAACAGAAATTGTCATGACACACATACCTGTCACCATTTGGGCTCAGAATCAAACATGCACAACGACCAGTTTGATCAGGAGCCAATTATATTAGTATCATTTTGGAGTGTAGGAATAAAACAAAGTACCACAAGAAATGTCACACACTCACAAAGAAGAGCATACGACCTTCATGTATGTGTTGATCTTAAAAGGTTCTCGAAGAATGTAATAAAATGGCCCTCATCATGTAATTCAAACTGCAGCCCATCCTAGTCTTGTGTCAGGATGGGCTGAAGAAATACTGCTTCTGAAATCTGTGTCTCAACTTACAGAGGTGCTGTATCAAAAGCACATGTACCTCTGTGAGCTGGAAAAAAAAGGCTGTAACATCAGAAGAAATGAATTTTCTCCTCAGCTGACTGAGCCCAAATGATCTTTTCTCCAGCCTGAGTCAGCCAAGAAGATAAATTTCTTCTGATATCAAAACCTATATCCTTAAGTCACGGAGGTATGTGGGCTTACTAAACAGCTCCTCTGTCATTTAGTCACAGGTCTCAGGAGTTGTGTTTTTTCAGACTATAGCCCATCTTCACATGAGACTAGGATGTGCTGCTATTTGAATTACGTGATGGGACCTCTTTTATTATATTCTTGAAAAAGCCCTTTAAATCAGTCTCAAACTCAGGACTAAGGTTTTGTAAATAGGTAAACCACCAAGATGACAGTGACAACAATATAATTCTGGCTGCTTGTGGCCACAAATAAGAAAAGCTAATTGCATATTGATTTACATATTCAGCTAGCATTATATTACCTTGACACCCAATAGTAGCTGTCTAGATCTGTATGCAATGAGCTTTCACTAGTAACATGGCATGCAAAAGAAACATTTCAGCACTAGATTCCCTATTATTAAGAACAATGCATGATGACATGCATCTGGGTTCAAACCCTTGAGACTCTGCCTTTTGGTTGGCTTCTCTGTCTGCTAAGCCACAGCAGATAAAGCTTTTTTTTTATTAGAGTATCTGGAGTTTTCATTTTCTGATTTGTTTGCCTTAACTCCTTTCAGGTGTGGCTTTCCCCCTGCTGGTATTTCCTGCTGATGATAGACTTATTTGGGTGTCTAGCCATACTGTAGTTTAAAGGGCCCATCACATTATGCGATATCGCTAGCAATATCGCTATAACATCACTGGTTTTGTGAGGTAGCAGCGATATTGCTAGCAATATCGCTATGTGTGATACCTCTGACGGGCTCCCTCGCTGGTTATCGCTGATCGCGCGAGTTTCTCGTCGTCAGCTTCCTGATGTGGTGACCTGTGACGCGTAGACGCGGGCGGGAGGACATCTTCATCGCTTCGTCTGACAGGTAAGTAGCGACCTCCAACCTCTGCTATGTCGCTGGTGAGATCTGCCTGTTTGGCAGCTCACTGGCGACCACTTAGCGATGCAGCAGCGATCCTGACTGGGTCATATCGTTGTCGGGATCGCTGGTGCATCGCTAAGTGTGACAGTACCTTAAGCCAGGCAGTGAAAGACCAGCTAGGGTTTATCTCTCTTCTGTTTATGTTCTTTACCATGCACCTATCTTCCATTTCTTTTTAGGAAATAGGTGGCATATTGTCTAACAGTTCTTACTTAATCCTTTATTTGGTATTTTGTACTCTGTTTTACTTACTATGGGATCTCTTTCTATTTCAGCACATATTCACTTCTGTAGGTAATTTGTACTCTGCTCTGCCCTCCGGTTCTTTAGGAGGAACATGAAGTACTTGTGTACTAAGAAGCCATCCTGGATGCAGTGAACACCCTGCCCATGCAATTGTGGTCTACGGAGATGTCAGACATCAAGCAGCAACAACAGCCTCCTGAGCCTAAAGTAAGTACTGTATACCGGATTGTTTTGATGGGGATCAAAGTACGTTTTCCTTCTTTTTTCATATAAGTTGTATTTTCACCTCCGTTCTGCCTCACCCAGAGGAGACAGTTAATGCATGGGTATAAGTCAGTTGTTGATCCATGGAGATCCTAAGGCTTGGGCATTTTTTCTGCCTGAGTATTATCTAGTGTTTTCCTCAGTTGACGCTTTTTTTGCTCTGCTCTGGTGCTAATATATGACAACCTTGATAAAGTTGCTGTTGTAATTCTCTACTTTACGATGATCTGCACAGTGGGTCAGTGGTTAGCACTGCAGCCTTGTATCGTTGAGGTCCTGGGCTCAAATCCCAACAAGGATAACATCTGCAAGGAATTTGTATATTCTCCCCATGTTTGCATGGGTTTCCTCCCACACTCCAAAGACATACTGATTGTCACGGTCCTGTTACGGTCGGCGTGCAGTCACCGCTGAGCAAAGACTCACCCACGCTGCAGAGGGGCCCGGGGTCAGACATGGCCGGATAGTTCAGGCAAACAGGACCTGGAGAAGCTGAAGTCAGTGAGCAGTGAAGGACCTACTGTCATGTGACTGCAAGGGGGCAGGGCCTAGTGTCCTGCTGCCAGAGATAGGCAAAATACCATACAGGAATACTCAAAGTCAGACAAACCGGGTCATACACAGAAATAACAGTAAAGTACCAGGGATGAGACACAACGAATAGTCGGGGACAGGCAGTGGTCAAAGCCAAACAGACATAGAAGGTACCAAGCAGAATCCAACAAGCAGTATCCAGAGAACAGGCTGAGTCGTGCACAAACTTATCAGGCAAATCAGAACACAGCACAAACACACTCAGGGGTCAAATGCTCTGCCAAAGATGAAAGTATAACTGACGGGGATAGGAGCTTCCTGAGTCCATAAGAAGTCTTCCCAGAACCAGGGAGAGGCCACCATAATGAGCCCCAGGTGTGCAGGTAAGCCTGCACTGGGATCATAACCTTTAACCCCAGAAGTGCCAGTCATCAGCACTGGTTCCAGACATTAACCCCACATGTGCGAGTCAAACCCGCACTGAGACCATGACAGTACCCCCCTCTCAACGGGGGGCCTCTGGACCCCCAGGCTTGCCCGGGTACTTAGCATGGAAAGCCCGCACCAGGCGATCAGCATGCATCAACTGGGCCGGCAGCCAGGACCTGTCTTCCAGTCCTTACCCCTTTCAATGAACCAGGTACTGTACCGACCGCCGTACCAACCTGGAATCTACGATACGACCCACCTCGTACTCCACCTGCCCCTCAACCAAAACAGGAGGAGCAGCGGACTCGGAGTCTCCCCGGACTGCTTCAAAAGGTTTCAGTGGAGATTCATGGAAGACGTTAGGGATCTTGAAAGAGGGTGGAAGGCACAGTCTATACGCCACTGGATTGATTTTTTTCCACAATCTTGTATGGGCTAATGAATTTGGGCCCCGTCTTGGCTGAAGGAACCTTCAACTTAATGTTTCGCGTGGAGAGCCAAACCTCTCCAACCTGAAACGTGGGACCTGTTGTTTGTTTCCTGTCCGTGAAAAACTTATACCTGCCCTGAGACCTAGATATATTCCGCTGGACTTCAGCCCACGTATTCTTTAATCGCTGAACAGAGCCCTCAGCCCCGGGACACCCCGAGTCCAGATGAGAAAACTCACCAAAATGAGGACTGAACCCATAATTGATCAAGAAAGGAGTCATACCCGTGGATTGACTCACCCGACTATTGAAGGCAAATTTAGCCAACGGCAGTGCATCGCACCAGTCAGTCATTCTGTCTAGCAGAAGTTAGACACCTGAGGATCTGTTCCAGGGACTGATTAGTGCGATCCGTCTGACCATTACTCTCAGGATGGTATGCAGACGAAAAGGACAGAGACATCCCTAATTTTTTGCAGAAACCACGCCAAAACTTAGCCACAAACTGCACACCACGATCAGACACCACATTCAGGGGTACCCCATGGAACCGGATCACATGCTGCACAAACAATTTGAATAAAGTCTCAGCTGATGGTAGTGCGGACAGGGGTACAAAATGAGCCTGCTTAGAAAATCTGTCCACCACTACCCATACCACCATATTACCCTTAGACAGAGGGAGATTGGTAACAAAATCCATGGACAAGTGAGTCCATGGTCTTTCGGGCACTGCCAAGGGCATCAGCTCCCCTGCCGGCTGGCTATGAGAGCTTTTAGAACGAGTGCAGACCCCACAACCAGAAATGAATTTTTTTATGTCCGAACCAAGGGTAGGCCACCAAAAGATCCTAGCCACCGCCAGACGCGTGGCTGACATACCAGGGTGAGCACTCAGCTTGGATTCATGGAACTCCTGCAAGAGTTTCAGGCGAAGTTGCTCTGGGACAAACAACATACCCCCCGGCTTGGCCGTCGGCCAGCGACTGGGCCCCCTGAATCTCCCATTCCAATTCAGACGAGACCCCTGCTAACACAACCCCAGGGTGAAGAATGGAGGACGGTGGCTAAGGGGGAGACACCAGCTGAAAACTGCGCGATAAGGCGTCAGCCTTGACATACTTAGACCCTGGAAGAAATGTAATCGTAAACTGAAAACGGGAAAAAAAAAGTGACCAACGGGCCTGTCTGGGCGTTAGTCTTTTAGCAGGCTCAATGTATGACAAATTTTTGTGATCGGTGATCACAGTAATCGAGTGACTGGCCCCCTCCAAAAAGTGCCTCCATTCTTCAAATGCCAATTTGACCACAAGAAGCTCTCTATTGCCTATGTCGTAGTTCCTTCCCACAGCAGAGAATTTCTTGGAAAAGAAAGCACGTGGCCTGAGGTTGGCTAGAGTGGCAGGCCCTTGGGACAACACCGCCCCCACCCCCACCTCGAAGGCGTCCACTCCCACGACAAATGGTTTGGACAGATCTGGCTGTACTAACACGAGAGCAGACATAAAGCATCTTTTCTGGGTCGCAAAGGCCTCTTTTGCAAGCAAGGACCAGTTTCTCACATCCGCACCTTTACCTTTAAGATCTGTGAGTGGCTTGACCACCTGTGAAAACCCTCGAATAAATTTGCGGTAATAATTGGCAAACCCCAAGAAGTGCTGAAGACCCTTAAGGTCTCGAGGTTGCACCCAATCCACAATGGCGTTGCCCTTCCTGGGGTCCATGCGAAAACTCTCACAGGACACAATTAATCCCAAAAAAGACAATTCTTGAACAAAAAACACAGATTTCTCCAATTTGGCATATAGATGATTTTCCCTCAGTCTTTGGAGAACGGTTCGTACATGATTCAGATGAGATTGACTGTCGGGAGAGTATATCAGAATATCGTCTAAGTAAATGACAACAAAACGACCAATGAGATCCGAGAATAACACGTTGATGAAATTCTGAAATACGGCGGGGGCATTGGTAAGACCAAATGGCATGACTAAATTTTCAAAGAGTCCCTCGGTCGTGAGGAACGCGGTTTTCCATTCATCCCCATCCCGGACCCTTATCAAATGATATACCTCCCGAAGATCCAGTTTAGAAAATCATTTAGCCCCTGAAAGTTGGTTGCACAAATCGGGAATCAATGGAAGGGGGTACGTATTTCGTACAGTAATCTTATTGAGCTCACAAAAATCGAGGCAGGGATGTAAACCGCCATCTTTTTTCTTCACAAAAAAAAACCCTGCCGCCACAGGTGAGACTGAGGGACGTATGTGTCCTTTGCGAAGACTCTCAGCAAAGTAATCTTTCATGGCCAAGCGCTCAGGGCCAGATAAATTAAACAGACGCGCTTTAGGTAATTTAGCCCCCGGGACTAAAGGGGGTTTTACACATAGCAAGTACAAGTATCACACATATCGCTATGTGTGATACTTACCTCCGACCGGCTCCCCCGCTGTCCATCGCTGATTGCGCAAGAATGTCCGGCTCCATTTCTCGTCGTCAGCTTCCTGCTGGGGCTTCCTGCTGTGATGACGAGCGACGCGTGGAGGCGGGCGGGAGGACGCCAGGATCGCTGTGTGTGAAAGGTGAGTATCGTGCGCTGCATCGCTGCTGCATCGCTGTGAGGTCTGCCTGTGTGACAGCTCACTAGCGATCATTTAGCGATGCACCAGCGATCCTGACCGGGTCGGATCGCTGGTGCATCACTAAATGTAAAAGGGCCTTAACTCGATAGCGCAGTCAAAGGGTCTATGTGGTGGCAATGTCTCGGCCTCGCTTTCAGAGAATACATCTTCGAATTCTTTCAGGTACTCCGGAATACCTTCCAGCTCGACAGATGACATAGATACAGATTTAACTGGTTCGACCAGTAGTGCAGATTTATCACATAACATCGAATCATTAAACCCCCATTGAACAATCTCCCCCGTTTTCCAGTTATTAACTGGGTTATGGCGTTGTAACCAGGGCATGCCCAACACCAATCCTGCTGGTAGATTGTCCAGAACCAAAAAACTTAAGTTTTCCACATGAGCAGCGCCCACTCTGAGCGAAAACAAGTCAGACATAAAGAGAATTCCCTCTTTAGTGAGGGGGGAGGAGTCAGTGGCCACCACCCTGATTGGAACCTTGAGTCTAACTGTCCCTATCTTGTGACTAATTGGGAGTCAATAAGATTGATGGATGATCCGCAGTCCACGAAGGCTGTAGAGGGAAAAAACAACCGTCCACTAACAGTTCCACATGAAGCAACACCTTAGAAAATGAAAACCTACTCAACAAATGAATAAACCAAATTAAATTAAAGTCCAGATTATGAAGACTTAAAAAATGTTTTATTAATTACACAATAAAAGCAAAACCAGACAAAAAAGACATAATGCAATACCATAAAATGTCGTAATGTATGAAGGTAGTTACATAGTAAACACATAAGCCATAAGTAAATATAGTGATCATAAAAATTCCATCCGCAACAAAGTGCATATAATGAGCAGGTAAAGAGTATAAAAACTCAAATAAAGTGCATAGGAAATGTAATAAGATCATAGATACCCGTGATCAATGGCTACATGCGTCTCCAGCTCCCTCCAATGTACGTTTTGCCTACCGTGGCTTTCTCAAGGAGTCTTTAGTGAGGGGGGAGGAGTCAGTGGCCACCACCCTGATTGGAACCTTGAGTCTAACTGTCCCTATCTTGTGACTAATTGGGAGTCAATAAGATTGATGGATGATCCGCAGTCCAGGAATGCTGTAGAGGGAAAAAACAACCGTCCACTAACAGTTCCACATGAAGCAACACCTTAGAAAATGAGGAAAAGGGTACCTGAGGGTCTGAGTAGTCTCCACGCTGACTACCCAGACCTAGTCGTTTCCCGTCGACCGGGTCACGGATGGGCAATCAGGACACTCCCTTTTCCAATGTCCTGGTTTACCGCCTTTCTCTCCGGCGTTGTCTCTCCTTTTCCTTCAGGGAGAGAGCCCCTACGTCCATAGGCACAGAAACAGTCTCTTTTCCACTAGGGAACAATGGAGTTTCCACGTGCATCACCCCCCGTCCTGCAACCTGCGGTCTATCCGGACGGCCTGGGTCATGGCGTCCTCGAGAGAGTTAGGTGGCGGATGTAGTGCAAGGCATCCTGTAGCCGCTCGGACAAGCCTCTGCGAAAAAGTCCTCAGAGTGCGGCGGCGTCCCAAGAGACCTCCATGGCCCAGCGGCGGAATTCTGTACAAAACCACTCAGCCAAGTATTTCCCCTGACAGACACTCATCACCATGTCCTCTGCCAATCGCACTCGGTCAGGCTCATCATATATGTGCCCGAGGGCCTCAAAAAATGCATTCACAAACACTCTCTCAGGGGCAATGGGAGGAAGGGCGAAAGCCCAAGCTTGCGGGGACCCTCTTAATAAAGACAGTGACCCCTGCCTTCTGACTTTCGCCCCCAGAGGAACGTGGCCTCAAACTAAAGAAGAGTTTGCAACCCTCCATGAAGACCCTGAACTCCTTTTTGATCCCAGAAAAGAAGTCAGGCAGTTTAACAGGTGGTTCTGGAGACACCAAAAGAACATCACTCACCCCAGCCCCCAGAGACCCAGCAGCTAAAGCCTGCCGCACTGTCTCAGAAACCTGCTGCTGAGAACGAGCAAGAGCTTGCTGCTCCAGAGATAAACCCTGAAACAACTGACTCAGTCTTTTCAACTGAGCCAGAGATTGTATGGGATCCATATTTCTCAGCAGAGAAAAAAAAACCCGAAAACTTAACGATCAGTTATAATGTCACGGTCCTGTTAGGGTCGACGTGCAGTCACCGCTGAGCAAAGACTCACCCACGCTGCAGAGGGGCCCGGGGTCAGACATGGCCGGATAGTTCAGGCAAACAGGACCTGGAGAAGCTGAAGTCAGTGAGCAGTGAAGGACCTACGGTCATGTGATTGCAAGGGGGCGGGGCTTAGCGTCCTGCTGCCAGAGATAGGCAAAATACCATACAGGAATACTCAAAGTCAGACAAACCGGGTCATACACAAAGATAACAGTAAAGTACCAGGGATGAGACAGAACGGATAGTCGGGGACAGGCAGTGGTCAAAGCCAAACAGACATAGAAGGTACCAAGCAGAATCCAACAAGCAGTATCCAGAGAACAGGCTGAGTCGTACACAAAGTTATCAGACAAACCAGAAAGAACACAGCACAAACACACTCAGGGGTCAAACACTGCCGAAGGCGAAAGTATAACTGACGTGGATAGGAGCTTCCTGAGTCCATAAGAAGCCTTCCCAGAACCAGGGAGAGACCACCATAATGAGCCCCAGGTGTGCAGGTAAGCCTGCACTGGGATCATAACCTTTAACCCCAGAAGTGCCAGTCATCAGCACTAGTTCCAGACATTAACCCCACATATGCGAGTCAAACCTGCACTGAGATCATTACACCGATAGGGAATTTAGATTGTGAGCCCCATTGGGGACAGCGATGATAATGTATGTAAATTGCTGTGGAATATGATAGCGCTATATAAGCAAAGCATAATAAATAAATAAATAAATGTATTAAAATAAATAATTTCCACAGGTTGGTTCAGGGAAATCGTAAAGTGGAGGATTACTGCTTTCAGTTCAGAGGCTGGGCAGTGGAAACCTCGTAGAATGACCCATCTCTCTGCATTCAATTCTAGCAAGATCTTTCTAGCCATATACGAGATGTGATGGCTTATACTCCCTCCCCGTTGTCCCTGGAAAAGGCCTTGTCACTGGTAGTGCATTTGGACAGAAGTCTTAAGGATAAGAACTCATTTGAGGGCGTTTCAGTGATTTCTCCCTTTCATCCTATTGAGACAGGAGAACTGATGCAAATTGGATACTGCAGAGAATCCAAGGAGGGAATTGAACTTGAAACATCTTGTTACGCACGCAGGTGTGGAATGTGGTTCATGGACCCAATGTGCCATGGGGCCAGGCATGCCTAGGAGAGGTGTAGCTATATGGCTACCTGGTGTTCACCGGAACTCCAGATGGTGGAGTCAGGCTTGAACTGCAGGTAGCTGTCAAGTACCACTCCTATTCAGTACCTGTGCAGACACGGATAGGAATCGGGCTCTGTTTAGACTAATAGGTTCAAGAGTCTCTGCAGAATGGTTACTCACATGGACTTTGGCTCCATTCAAACTGCTAGGTTCAGGATCCACAGGTAGAATGGTTACTGACAGAGTATCAGACAGGGCTGATTCAGAGACAGCTAGGACAGTCCAGATACACAGAATACTCGGATAGTGATTCAGGGACTGGTCGGACACAGACTGGGGGAAAAGTTCAGGAACTGGACACACTAGGACCAGTGACTATAGGTTCAGAACTGGCCAAACAATTTCCAGGGACTTCAGGTTCAGGACACTGGCCACACCAGGACCAGGGGACCTCACAACTCACTAGTAAACGACAACACTACCTAATGATTTAATGTTGCTTCAGCACCTCACTAAGGGGGACCTTGCCTTTTAAACAAGATGCCTCCCAGCTATTAGCTTGGAGCCATCTTGGAGGTGTACTCTTATACTAAATGCCTCCCAGCAATTGGCTGGAGGCATTTAACTATGCACGCGTGCTGCCTCTTTAAGAGCAGGGGCGCATGCGTGCTTTGATGGGAAGTGCAGCACGCATAACACATGGAGACAGGGAGCATGTCGAGAACTACGACCAGGGTGGTGAGTATGTCGGCATCCTTGCATGGAGGGGGATGGGGAACCATGCAAGGGTGCTGGCAAATAGCATTACACATCTGCTCGTTTCTGTGTATACTTTTGACGAACGGGTCATATAGAGTTCAATGTTTCAGGTACAATAATTAATTTCTTAAAGGTAAAGCGAAAGAAAAAAAAAATTAGACACTGGTTCTAAAGGTTTGATGTTATCTCTCATGCATACTACTGATTGTTTTTTACAAGCGTCTTTGGCTACCAAGTTTGGAGTTGGAGCATTTGTTGTAGAACTCCTTGACAGTGATTTTGTTATTGAGTGTGGGTATACAGTTTCATTCTATTCAAATATCCGCAATTGATAATTCTCCCCTTACCCAAAGTCATGTTACTTCTAAGGATGAGATTGTGCATGAGAGTGGGAGTGTTACACACAGAATCTATTTAATTCATGATGTTTCCTTTTTTACCAGCTAAAGTTGTGTTGGGTATGCCCTGGTTGGTGAAACACAATCCTACCATCAATTGGGAGACTCTCGAGGTTAAGTCTTGGGGGAATTTTTGTTTTCCCAGTTAACTGCCTCCAGATGTTCCAGCAGCTGGAAACTGCAGCAACCTTAAAGTCTCCCTTAAAGGCTACCTTAAGGTTTCTGGGCCTCACAGCTGTCAGGAGACCCAGTGGCTGTGAACTCTGGTAACCTAGAGGGCATCAGTTCACCACAGTTCACAGGGCAACACAAGTGCTGGACTGATGAGTGCCGAGAGTTAGACTGAATGTCGATCATTATTCCGGCACTCACGCTGCCCTAGTGAGAACCAGCTGCTGTGAACTGAGGTGGCTTCAGTAAGGTTACCTCAGTTCACAGCGTCTCTGCCCTCTCTGAACAGAGCTCCATAGACTGGATAAGGAAGACTGAGATCACTGTGGGAGCTCCATAGTATGGATTACAACCTGTGGAATATTATTATTATCCCTGTGGATTATTTTTTTTATTATTTTTTTTAATAAATGGGTGAAAGAGGGGAAATTTTGAGGGATTTTTTTTTTAAATAAAGATTTTTTTTCAATTTACTTTCGTCTCTTTTTACTTACTGCTTTAGTAATGGGAGTGTCTGATAGACACCTGTACATTACTAACCTGTGGGCTTAATGTCAGTGGACATTACACAGCTGACATCACCCCCACGATCCCATTACCCCATTTTTCACCGCATCAGGGCAATCGTGAAGAGCCGAGGCTAAGTGCCAGAATTGGGGCATCTAATGAATGTGCCATTTCTGGGGCCACTGAAAGCTGGTCTTATTAGATAAGGAAGTGACCAATATCCATGGCCCTTCCCAGCCAAATAATATCAGCCCCATGACAGTCTGCCTTCCTTTAGCTGGTTACTAAAAATAAGGGACACCCCATGTCATTTTTGGGGGGTCCCCCCATTTGTATTAAACAGAAAAGGCAAAACAAACAGCTGGGGGCTGATATTAATAAGCTGGGAAGCTCCATGGATATTGTCCCTTTCCAAACATAAGCCCAGCTCACAGCTGTCTGTTTTCCCTTGGCTGGTTATTATAAATAAGAAGGACTCCACTTCATTTTTAATTTGTTTATTAATAAGTACCGTAAACTACACATGCAAGGCACTGCCACAGTTCTCGACTTGGACCTCCGCCTCTTGGTTCAAGATTATTATTTTTTATATTTTTTTATTGTTATTATTTTAAGTATTTCCTTATCCACATTTGTATGCAGGGCAATTGTCCTGCTCTTACCCCATTTTGCTTACTTTTGCAATCCCTTAACCCTTGCTAGAATAATTTTACAGCCATTTTACAGCACTAAAGTTCGGGTCCCCTAACTTGACTTATATCGGGTTCGGGGGTCATGTTCGTGTTATTTTCTGGTACCTGAACTTTGGACTAAAGTTCGGACAAACACGAACTTCCATGAGTTCTCCCATCCCTATCTATGAGATCTCTTCCTTCATATTTTATTCTGAATTTTTGTCAAATTGCATAAATCTCATCTGTTTAACCTCTCTTCCTGAAAGAGATGCTTTGAAAAATTACATTCTAAAGACTCTTTCTTCACATAAAGCCTTCCACTTCACGAGTCGTTGTCTGATTTTTCTTTGTTGAGGCAAAAGATGGAGGTTTGTGTTCTTGTTTGGATTTTAGAGAGATTAATAAGATTACTGTACATAATCCATACCCATTATTTTTCCTGATCTGTTTAAACAATTATCAGGGGCCAATTGGTTTTCTAAGCTGGATCTGAGAGGAGCATATAACCTTATATGTGTTTGCCTAGGTGATGAGTGAAAGGCTGGAGTCACACACAACGTCTAAAAAAAAATCGGTCTGATTTTGACGGACCACAATCACACAAATGTTTCATGAAAAGTGATCCATTTGTCATCCGATTGGAATGCGAGGATGCGATTTTCTCGCATCTGAGAGTCCGTGTGACATCCATTTGACATCTGTGTGACATCCATCTGGCGAGATTTTGTCTGGCTGACCGGAGATGAACTAATGTGTGTGGGAAAGTTTCTGCATTTTTTTCACATGGTCATCAGTCATCACAGGTCAGCCAGAGACGTCACTGAGGCTGCGCGGAGTCACCTGGCTGACCTGAGGTGAACTGGTGAGCGTGGGAAAAAAATGCAGAAACTTTCCCACTCTCATTAGTTCATCTCCTGTCAGCCGGGGAGGCTGCGCAGAGATGAACTAATTCATTCAGTCAGTGGTTTAGAGCGGGCTGGTTGTGTTAGCACCGGTCCCATTCTAAACCACTTAACCCCTTTTGATGGATTGCAGCGGGGGACCTGACTCACCAGCGGAGAGGTAAGGATATTGTTGCTTTTTTTCTTTATTTTTTTTACAGGTCAATGGTTTATTTATGGATTAGCAGAGGAATAAATCTTGTGAAAAACTTGGTGTCTTTATTTCATTAAAATAATTTTTAATGTCTGTGTGTTTTTTTTAACTCTTTAATAGTCTAGGGTTAATAATAGATAGGTGTCCTCTCCATTATTAATCGGCTTAACGTCACCTTCCAATAGCAAGGTGACATTAACTCATTAATATTAACCCATTAGCCACCGCTACAGGACAATGGGAATAGAGAGGCTAAGTGCCAGAAAAGGCCTTTTTAGCAAGGTTCACAGATGGAAAAATGAAGCATATCAAGAAAAGAACACTGTCCTTACTGTGAAACATGGAGGAGTCTCTGTTATGTTCTGGGGCTGCTTTGCTGCATCTGGCACAGGGTGTCTAGAATCTGTGCAGGGTACAATGAAATCTCAAGACTATCAAAGGATTGCAGAGAGAAATGTGCTGCCCAATGTCAGAAAGGTTGGTCTATGTCGCAGGTCATGGGTCTTGCAACAAGATAATGACCCAAAACACAGCTATAAACACCCAAGAATGGCTAAGAGGAAAACATTGGACTCTTCTGAAGTGGCCTCCTGTGAGCCCTGACCAAATCCTATTGAGCATCTTTGGAAAGCTCTGAAACATGCTGTCTGGAAAAGGCAACCTTCAAACATGAGACAACTGGAGCAGTTTGCTCTTGAGGAGTGGGTCAAAATAGCTGTCGAGAGGTGCAGAAGTCTCATTAACAGTTACAGGAATCGTTTGATTGCAGTGATTGCCTCAAAAGGTTGTGCAACAAAATATTAAGTTAAGGGTACCATCCTATCTGTCGAGGCCTAATTCATGAGTTTTATTTTTTTTTAAATTCTGTGGAAGCATGGTTGAAAAACAATCTCTGACTTCAATTTGTTCATTTTCATATACTGTGTGCATATACACTCACTGGCCACTTTATTAGGTACACCATGCTAGTAACGGGTTGGACCCCCTTTTGCCTTCAGAACTGCCTCAATTCTTCGTGGCAGAGATTCAACAAGGTGCTGGAAGCATTCCTCAGAGATTTTGGACCATATTGACATGATGGCATCACACAGTTGGCGCAGATTTGTCGGCTGCACATCCCTGATGCGAATCTCCCGTTCCACCACATCCCAAAGATGCTCTATTGGATTGAGATCTGGTGACTGAGGAGGCCATTTGAGTACAGTAAACTCATTGTCATGTTCAAGAAACCAATCTGAGATGATTCGAGCTTTATGACATGGCGCATTATCCTGCTGAAAGTAGCCATCAGATGTTGGGTACATTGTGGTCATAAAGGGATGGACATGGTCAGCAACAATACTCAGGTAGGCTGTGGCGTTGCAACGATGCTCAATTGGTACCAAGGGGCCCAAAGAGTGCCCAGAAAAAATTCCCCACACCATGACACCACCACCACCAGCCTGAACCGTTGATACAAGGCAGGATGGATCCATGCTTTCATGTTGTTTACGCCAAATTCTGACCCTACCATCCGAATGTCGCAGCAGAAATCGAGACTCATCAGACCAGGCAACGTTTTTCCAATCTTCTACTGTCCAATTTCGATGAGCTTGTGCAAATTGTAGCCTCAGTTTCCTGTTCTTAGCTGAGAGGAGTGGTACCCAGTGTGGTCTTCTGCTGCTGTAGCCCATCTGCCTCAAAGTTCGACGCACTGTGCGTTCAAAGATGCTCTTCTGCCTACCTTGGTTGTAACGGGTGGCAATTTGAGTCACTGTTGCCTTTCTATCAGCTCGAACCAGTCTGCCCATTCTCCTCTGACCTCTGGCATCAACATGGCATTTCCGGCCACAGAACTGCCGCTCACTGGATTTTTTTTCTTTTTCGGACCATTCTCTGTAAACCCTAGAGATGGTTGTGCGTGAAAATCCCAGTAGATCAGCAGTTTCTGAAATACTCAGACCAGCCCTTCTGGCACCAACAATCATGCCACGTTCAAAGGCACTCAAATCACCTTTCTTCCCCATACTGATGCTCGGTTTGAACTGCAGGAGATTGTCTTGACCATGTCTACATGCCTAAATGCACTGAGTTGCCGCCATGTGATTGGCTGATTAGAAATTAAGTCTTAACACACAGTTGGACAGGTGTACCTAATAAAGTGGCCAGTGAGTGTATATATATATATATATATTACTTTTGTCAGACTCAAGTTATTTCTGTGACCATTGTGGGTTTTTCTGTCATTAAACGAGGGGTACCAACAATTTTGACCACGTGTGTAAGTTTGTGGCTTGGAAGTCGCACTTTATCCTCATAGTTTTTACAGATTTTCTTTCTGTACTTGTCATGTAACCACTCCATACATGATGCATAATGAAAGTATGAGCCAACGTCTTACTTAAATTTTTCTTATTTGTTACCATAATGGTTGCTTATGCTCCGCTGTATGCAAACTGAATGAAGACATGTGACAAGTACAGAGAGTGAAAACAATGGTACATTAATAGTATATAGCAAACTGTTAAAATTCTGCATATAAGGGAAAGTTCACACAAGTGTATAAAAAATCATTTAGAAAAGTGGGACAATTTTTCCTCACTTGTCACCTATATCAGGATCCTGACAGCGCCGGCGTACAGCCTCCACAGAGCAGGGACTCACCCGCACTGTAGGGACCCCTGGGGATCAGGACAGTCAGAAAGTATAGGTGCACAGGACCTGAGTGATGAAGCTTAGCAAGCCGGCATGGGACCTACGGTCACAGGACTGCAAGGGGGCGGGGCTTAGCGTCCTGCTTTCAGAGAAGACAGAAAACTCAGAGTCAGGCAAAATGGAGTTCATACACAGTACAGACAGCGAGGTACAGAAGGGATAAACAGACGGGAGGTCAGACAAAGCCAAAGGTCATACACAAGAGGGCGACGTGGTACCAAGGGGACGAGCAGAGAGAAGTCGGGTCACAAGCAGAGAGTCATACACGAGAGGTAGCGCAGTACAAGAGGGACAGGCAGAACTCGTAACAGGGACAGAACCGGATCAAAACCAAACAAGCAAGCTAGATATCAGGCACAAGGCACACGTACGCACAAGGTCAACTAACTCAGCCGAGGGCAGGAGTATAAACTGACACCGGACTTAGGTCCAGTGAGCATTAAATAGCCGCCCTCTGCCAGGGAGAGGCGGAACAATTAACCCCCAGTCAGACCAGGACAGGCCAAAGCGAAACCCTGTCCTGGATCATGACAGTACCATCCTCTCAATGGGGGGCCACTGGACCCCCAGGTCTCTCAGGGTACTTGGCGTGAAAGGCCCGGACCAACCGATCCGCATGAACCGATCGAGCAGGAACCCACGAGAGTTCTTGAGGACCGTAGCCTTTCCAATGTACCAGATATTGAAGGGCACGACGGACCAACCTGGAGTCGACAATTCGTTCCACCTCATACTCCGAGTGCCCGTCTACCAAAACCGGTGTTGGGGAAGCTGATGATCCCTCCCCAGCGGACCTCACAGGTTTCAAAAGGGCCTTATGAAAAACATTTGGGATCCGCAGAGATGGCGGGAGATGCAACCGAAAAGCCACCGGGTTAGCTGCCTCGGTAATTTCATAAGGACCGATAAAATTGGGTCCAAGCTTCGCAGAGGGGATCTTGAGTCTTATATTCTTGGTGGACAACCATACCTTATCCCCAATCTGAAACACCGGTCCCGCAGAACATTTTTTGTCAGCAAAAAATTTAAATTTGTCCTGGGCCTTCGTAATGTTACTCTGGACCTCTCGCCATACCTCACCCAACCGCTGGATCGTCTCATCCGCCCCAGGACACCCAGAATTCAAACGGGAAAATTCTCCAAAATGAGGATGGAACCCATAGTTGCAGAAAAAGGGAGATGTACCCGTAGACTGGTTAACGCAGTTGTTAAATGCAAACTCAGCCACCGGTAACACAGAACACCAATCATCTTGTCGGTCTGAGGTCAAGCAACGCAGAATTTGCTCCAGCGACTGATTGGTCCACTCGGTCTGCCCATTAGTCTCTGGATGATAAGCGGATGAAAAGGACAGACCAATACCAAACCTTTTACAAAAAGCCCTCCAAAATCTGGAAACAAATTGCACTCCTCTATCAGACACCACATTCAAGGGTACCCCATGCAACCGCACCACATGCTCAACAAACAATCTGGACAATGTTTCCGCATTAGGTAGAGCTGCCAAAGGTACAAAATGTGCCTGCTTACTAAACCTCTCCACCACAACCCAGACGACGGTATTACCCTTGGAGGGGGGAAGGTTGGTGATGAAATCCATGGACAAATGCGTCCATGGTCTCTCAGGATTTGGCAGTGGTACCAATTCCCCGGCCGGCCGGTTGGTTATGGGGGGTTTTTGCACGGGCACAAACATCACAAGCAGACACATATTCCTCAACATCAGAGGCTAAAGCAGACCACCAGAATGCTCTAGCAATGGCCTTCCGGGTAGCCGAGATCCCTGGATGTCCACCCAGAACTGAGTCATGGATCGCCCTGAGGACCTAAGGCGAAGCTGAGCTGGCACAAAAAAGTTTGTCCACCGGCTTAGCCGGCGGTGCAAGAGACTGGGCTTCCCGAATCTCTCATTCCAACATATTCGAAATACCTGCCACCACCTCCCCAGGCTGAAGAGAGGAGGATGGAGGTTCCGGGGGGGACACCGGATCTAAACTGCGTGACAAAGCATCCGCTCTGACATTTTTGGACCCTGGCCGAAAAGTGATCGAGAAGTTGAATCAGGAAAAAAAAAAAGTGACCATCTAGCCTGTCTAGGTGTCAACCTCTTAGCTGACTCAATATAAGCTAGGTTTTTGTGGTCCATAATTACGGTTATAGGATGGATAGCCCCCTCCAAAAAATGCCTCCATTCTTCAAAGGCCAACTTAACGGCCAGAAGTTCTCGATTTCCCACATCATAGCTTCTCTCCGCAGGAGAGAATTTCTTTGAGAAAAAGGCTAAAGGTCTTAAATTGGTCAAAGTGGCGGGTCCCTGGGACAATACCGCCCCCACCCCCACCTCTGAGGCATCTACCTCAACAATAAATGGTTCCGACGGGTCCGGTTGAACAAGAACCGGGGCCGACATGAAACATGTTTTCAAAAACTGAAATGCCGCTACCGCTGCGGTTGACCAATTCTTGATATCGGCCCCCTTTTGAGTCATGTCTGTGAGGGGTTTAACCACCTGTGAGAACCCTTTTATAAATTTGCGATAGTAATTGGCGAATCCTAGGAAACGCTGCAGAGCCTTCAAATCACAAGGTTGAACCCACTCGACAATGGCCTGCATCTTATTTGGATCCATGCGATACCCATCAGCAGACACGATGAATCCCAGAAACAACAGTTCCTGAACAAAAAACAAACATTTTTCCAGTTTAGCAAAGAGACAGTTCTCCCGGAGTCTTTGGAGAACTGCCCGAACATGACCAATGTGAGTCTGTTTATCAGCAGAATAGACCAATATGTCATCCAAATATACCACCAAAAAACGTCCAATAAAATCAGAGAACACGTGATTTATGAAGTTTTG
Source organism: Dendrobates tinctorius (assembly GCF_039654945.1). Classification (NCBI taxonomy): domain Eukaryota; kingdom Metazoa; phylum Chordata; class Amphibia; order Anura; family Dendrobatidae; genus Dendrobates; species Dendrobates tinctorius. The sequence goes on along the minus strand of NW_027361910.1, from coordinate 8,874,538 downwards.
GAAGACCGCTGGAGCATTGGTCAAGCCGAAAGACATGACCAGATTTTAAAACAACCCTTCAGTAGTGAGAAAAGCGGTTTTCCATTCATCTCCGTCTCGGACTCGGATAAGGTTATACGCTCCCCGTAGATCTAATTTTGAAAACCACTTAGCTCCGGACAATTGGTTGTATAAATCAGGAATAAGTGGAAGGGGATACGTATTCCTCACAGTTATCTTATTTAACTCACGAAAATCGAGGCATGGGCGTAAACCACCGTCTTTTTTCTTTACAAAAAAGAACCCCGCTGCCACAGGAGAAACAGAAGGACGAATGTGTCCCTTACGGAGGCTCTCGGAAATATACTACTTCATCGCAGCCCGTTCAGGACCCAAAAGGTTATACAAGCGGGCCTTGGGCAATTTAGCACCTGGAACCAGGTCAATGGCACAATCAAATGGGTGGTGTGGTGGTAAAACCTCAGCCTCTTTTTCGGAGAAAACGTCCATATAGTCTATCAGGCACTCCGGGAATACCTTCCAGACCCACGGACGACACAGACACAGTATCAAGACATTTCTCAGAACAATAGGGACCCCATTTAACAATGTCCCGACAATCCCAATTAATTACAGGATTATGCAATTGTAGCCAGGGGAACCCAAACACCAGTCCTGCTGGCAGGTTGTCCATCACAAAACATGAAATACGTTCCTGGTGCAAGGAACTCACTTTAAGGAGAAACTCTTCAGTACGAAACATAATGTCATTCTTTACCAGTGGTGTTTTGTCAATGGCCACAATGTGAATAGGAGTCTCCAACCTAACTGTCCCTAACTTACACCTGGATACCAAATCAGAGTCAATAAAGTTCAATGCTGATCCGCAATCTACGAAGGCAGAAGTGGATGTGGAGACACTCCCACAACAAAGTTCCACTTGCAACAACATTTTAGAGAAAGCAGAAAAGGGTACCTGAGAGCCTGGGTGACCTCCACGACAATCACCCGGGCTCAGTCGCTTGGTTAGTGGACGGGAGGGGCAAACCTTTCTCCAATGTCCAGAATCACCACAGTGAAAACAGCCTTTTCCCACACGCCGTTGTCTCCTTTCATTTTCTTTGAGGTCGATGGTTCCCATCTCCGTGATCTCCGATATAGGACTGGCTCCCCTTCCTTGGGAGAATAACTGTCTTTCACTTGGCATCACTCCCCTCGCCCGTAGCCGGCGATCCATGCAGACGGCCTGTGTCATAGCCTCCTCCAGGGAATCAGGCGGAGGGTGGAGAGCCAAGGCATCTTTCAGATATTCAGACAGGCCTCTACGGAACAAACCCCGGAGGGCGGCATCATTCCAACAGACCTCAGCAGCCCAGCGACTGAATTCTGAACAAAACCACTCGGCTGAGTGCTTCCCCTGGCATACACTCATCACCATGTCCTCAGCCATACGTATACGATCAGGTTCATCATAAATATGCCCCAGGGCCTCAAAAAATGCATCTACCATCATACGCTCAGGGGCCGTGGTCGGAAGGGAGAAAGCCCAAGCTTGGGGGGCTCCCCTTAACAGAGACATAATGACCCCCACTCTCTGACTTTCATCCCCAGAAGAGTGTAGTCTTAAGGAAAAAAAAAGCTTACAGCCCTCCTTGAAAACTCTGAACTCTTTTTTTATCTCCAGAAAAGGTATCCAGTAACTTCACTGGAGACTCAGGGGTAGAGTTGAGCGATACCGTCCGATACTTCAAAGTATCGTATCGGATGGTATCGGCCGATCTTTAAAAAAAGTATCGGTATCGCCGATTCCGATACCGGAAGTCCCATTCAAGTCTATGGGACTTCCGGTATCGGAATAAGAAAAACCTTTTCCTGCCCTTGTACAGCCTCTCTGGGGTCTGTACGGGCCTTTCGGGGGGCTGTGCCGGCCTGCCAGGGGGTCTGTGCAGGCTCCGGTGGTCTGTGCCGGCCTGCTGGTGGTCTGTGCAGGCTCCGGGGGGCTGTGCCGGCCTGCCGGGGGGCTGTGCAGGCTCCGGGGGGCTGTGCCGGCCTGCCGGGGGGCTGTGCCGGCCTGCCGGTGGTCTGTGCCGGCCTGCCGGTGGTCTGTGCAGGCATCGTCCGATGGGACTACAAGTCCCATAGGGCGATGCCTGCTACCATGACAGTGATTGACACATTAGCCAATGATGGGACAGTAGTAGTCCCATCATCCGGCTAATGTGTTAAATGTAAAAAAAAAAAAAAAAAAAAATTACATGCTACATACATACAACATGCATACTACATACATGCTACATTCATACTACATAAATACTACATGCAACATACATACTACATATATACTACATGCATGCTACATACATACTGCATGCTACATACATACCACATATATACTACATACATACTACATGCATGCTACATGCATGCTGAATGCTACATACATAACACATATATACTACATGCATGCTACATACATACTACATGCTACATACTACATATATACTACATGCATGCTACATACATACTACATGCTACATACTACATATATACTACATGCATGCTACATACATACTACATGCTACATACATACTACATATATACTACATGCATGCTACATACATACTGCATGCTACATGCATGCTACATACATACTACATACATACTACATGCTACATACATACCACATATATACTACATACATACAATACATTCATACAATACATACATAGACATACAGTACATATAACATAGAGTAACATACTTACCAATACTTGTCACATTGTTCCCCGAAGCCATTGTCTTTTCCGGGATAAATATTAACATAACAAACCACAAAAATACTCACCCACGATCCGAAGCAGTCCACGAGTGTGTCCCACGACGATCTTGGGTAGAGAACTGCAGCATCAGCTGTTGCTGCCGTTCTCTACGGGCTGCAGGAATCCAATGACGGAAGGTAGGTATCCTTCCGCACTGTATTCCTCCGCCACTTAAAAAAAAAAAAAGTCCCTAGTCTCACTTTATGCCATTGCTGTGTGGGAATTTCCCACGCAGCAATGGCATAAAGTGAGACTAGGGACTTTTTTTTTTTTAAGTGGCGGAGGAATACAGTGCGGAAGGATACCTACCTTCCGTCATTGGATTCCTGCAGCCCGTAGAGAACGGCAGCATCATCTGATGCTGCCGTTCTCTACCCAAGATCGTCGTGGGACACACTCGTGGACTGCTTCGGATCGTGGGTGAGTATTTTTGTGGTTTGTTATGTTAATATTTATCCCGGAAAAGACAATGGCTTCGGGGAACAATGTGACAAGTATTGGTAAGTATGTTACTCTATGTTATATGTACTGTATGTCTATGTATGTATTGTATGAATGTATTGTATGTATGTAGTATATATGTGGTATGTATGAAGCATGTAGTATGTATGTAGTATGTATGTAGCATGCATGTACAATGTAGTATGTATGTAGCATGCATGTAGTATATATGTAGTATGTATGTAGCATGCATGTAGTATATATGTAGTATGTATGTAGCATGTAGTATGTATGTAGTATGTATGTAGTATGTATGTGGTATGTATGTAGCATGTAGTATGTATGTAGCATGCATGTAGTATATATGTAGTATGTATGTAGCATGTAGTATGTATGTAGTATGTATGTGGTATGTATGTAGCATGTAGTATGTATGTAGCATGCATGTAGTATATATGTAGTATGTATGTAGCATGTAGTATGTATGTAGTATGTATGTAGTATGTATGTGGTATGTATGTAGCATGTAGTATGTATGTAGCATGCATGTAGTATATATGTAGTATGTAGTATGTATGTAGTATGTATGTGGTATGTATGTAGCATGTAGTATGTATGTAGCATGCATGTAGTATGTATGTAGCATGCATGTAGTATGTATGTAGCATGCATGTAGTATGTATGTAGTATGTATGTAGTATGTATGTAGCATGCAGTATGTATGTAGCATGTATGTAGTATGTATGTAGTATATATGTAGTATGTATGTAGCATGTAGTATGTATGTAGCATGCATGTAGTATATATGTAGTATGTATGTATGTATGTATGTAGTATGTATGTAGTATGTATGTAGCATGCAGTATGTATGTAGCATGTATGTAGTATGTATGTAGCATGTAGTATGTATGTAGCATGCATGTAGCATGTATGTAGTATGTATGTAGCATGTAGTATGTATGTAGCATGTAGTATGTATGTAGCATGCATGTAGTATGTATGTAGTATTTTTTTTTTTTTTTTTTTTAACATTTAACACATTAGCCGGATGATGGGACTACTACTGTCCCATCATTGGCTAATGTGTCAATCACACGCAGCAATGGCATAAAGTGAGACTAGGGACTTTTTTTTTTTTAAGTGGCGGAGGAATACAGTGCGGAAGGATACCTACCTTCCGTCATTGGATTCCTGCAGCCCGTAGAGAACGGCAGCATCATCTGATGCTGCCGTTCTCTACCCAAGATCATCGTGGGACACACTCGTGGACTGCTTCGGATCGTGGGTGAGTATTTTTGTGGTTTGTTATGTTAATATTTATTCCGGAAAAGACAATGGCTTCGGGGAACAATGTGACAAGTATTGGTAAGTATGTTACTCTATGTTATATGTACTGTATGTCTATGTATGTATTGTATGAATGTATTGTATGTATGTAGTATATATGTGGTATGTATGTAGCATGTAGTATGTATGTAGTATGTATGTAGCATGCATGTAGCATGTAGTATGTATGTAGCATGCATGTAGTATATATGTAGTATGTATGTAGCATGCATGTAGTATATATGTAGTATGTATGTAGCATGTATGTAGTATGTATGTGGTATGTATGTAGCATGTAGTATGTATGTAGCATGCATGTAGTATGTATGTAGTATGTATGTAGTATGTATGTGGTATGTATGTGGCATGTAGTATGTATGTAGCATGCATGTAGTATGTATGTAGCATGCATGTAGTATGTATGTAGTATGTATGTAGTATGTAGCATGTATGTAGTATGTATGTGGTATGTATGTAGCATGTAGTATGTATGTAGCATGCATGTAGTATATATGTAGTATGTAGTATGTATGTAGTATGTATGTGGTATGTATGTAGCATGTAGTATGTATGTAGCATGCATGTAGCATGCATGTAGTATGTATGTAGCATGCATGTAGTATGTATGTAGCATGCATGTAGTATGTATGTAGCATGCAGTATGTATGTAGCATGTATGTAGTATGTATGTAGTATATATGTAGTATGTATGTAGCATGTAGTATGTATGTAGCATGCATGTAGTATGTATGTAGCATGTAGTATGTATGTAGCATGCATGTAGTATGTATGTAGCATGCATGTAGTATGTATGTAGCATGCATGTAGTATGTATGTAGCATGCAGTATGTATGTAGTATGTATGTAGTATGTATGTAGTATATATGTAGTATGTATGTAGCATGTAGTATGTATGTAGCATGCATGTAGTATGTATGTAGCATGCAGTATGTATGTAGCATGTATGTAGTATGTATGTAGTATATATGTAGTATGTATGTAGCATGTAGTATGTATGTAGCATGCATGTAGTATGTATGTAGCATGTAGTATGCATGTAGCATGCATGTAGTATGTATGTAGCATGCATGTAGTATGTATGTAGCATGCATGTAGTATGTATGTAGCATGCAGTATGTATGTAGTATGTATGTAGTATGTATGTAGTATATATGTAGTATGTATGTAGCATGTAGTATGTATGTAGCATGCATGTAGTATGTATGTAGTATTTTTTTTTTTTTTTTAACATTTAACACATTAGCCGGATGATGGGACTACTACTGTCCCATCATTGGCTAATGTGTCAATCACTGTCATGGTAGCAGGCATCGCCCGATGGGACTTGTAGTCTCATCGGACGATGCTTGCACAGACCCCCGGACATCAGCACAGCCCCCCGGCAGGCCGGCACAGCCCCCCGGCAGGCCGGTACAGACCCCCACAGGGTGCACAGACCACCGGCAGGCCGGCACAGCCCCCCGGCAGGCCGGTACAGACCCCCACAGGGTGCACAGACCACCGGCAGGCCGGCACAGCCCCCCGGCAGGCCGGTACAGACCCTGGGCAGTCCACACAGCCCCCCGGCAGGCCGGCAGAGACCCCCGGAGGGCCCGAAATGACGGCGCATCATGATGCGCACACACCGCGCATCATGATGACGTCAGTCTGTCAATCAACTTTGAACTTCCGATTCCGATGCCGAATTCCGATATTGAAAAAATATCGGAAGTCGGTATCGGAATTCCGATACAGCAAGTATCGGCTGATACCCGATACTTGCGGTATCGGAATGCTCAACACTACTCAGGGGAAACTAATGTAATATCCCGAGCCCCCAATGAAAAAACCCCCTGCACAGTGTCAGCGATCAGCTGCTGAGACTGAGCCAGGACTCAATTTTATAATTATAAACAATATTTTTCTGTACTATTGTTGGCTCTGGTCGACACTCACTACAGGTTTATAATTGTAGATATTGGGGCCTATGGAAGAACTGGAGACTCCAGAGTCTTCAATTCTTCCATTATGGGTCAGTGGCTGCATAATAACGAGCTTGACCTACCACCACCACGTCAGCTTCCAGACTCAAATCTGGAACCGGTGCCTTATGTTCTTGTAGCAGATGAGACCATATCCACGACGAACCCTTGACCGCCGGCGTCGAATATTTAACTTGCGCTTATCACGTGCTCGGCGACTGGTGGAGTGCGCCTTTGGTATTCTTTCGGCAAAATGGAGGGTCCTACAGTCCGCAATTCAGCTGAGTGAAGCAAATGTCAATGAAGTTATTAAAGCCTGTGTGGTCCTACATAACTTCACAAGAATTCATGACTGCCCCTCACATGATGATGCTGAAGTTGAGTCTGCAAATGTGTCTAGGCCTAGGACACATGTAATCCCACCCCGTCGTACAATTTCCGGACTCAAAGTACGTGATGTGTTCAGTACTTATTTTCTAACACCTCAGGGTGCTACTCCCTGGGAAGATGATGCCTTATCTATGTAGTGTTTTGGTTGTGTTGTGTTCTCATAAAGATTTTTTGCTTGCCCTTTTGTGTTTTTTTCTGAGTAATTTTTAGTAGATCTATCTAACACATTACAGAACATGTACGAACAGGAACAGGCACACATTATGAATGTTAACAAGTTTATTACTTGTTTTTTTTTTTTCTTTTTTGGGAATGCCGAAAGCAAATAACCATATTAATGTCATATGGCATAATGTTTGCAGCACATTAGTAGTTAACATTAAGACACAAAAAAAAATCATGTATAAAACAGACAACCTCAAAAAAAGACGAAAAGGAAAACCTACAAGTCATGGTAGGTTGGGGGTGGTGAAGGTGGGGGTCCAGTTTGGACATTTGCCCTTGGTTGCTGGGCCACATCTCTGTCCCCCTGTGCACTGCCAGTTGGCTGTGCCATCTGTTGCATCCTGGCAGGATCTATTTGGGGGTTTGGGTAGGGGTAGTTTTGAAATTGGTGGGGGTAGTCATGGTAGGGCTGCCCTAATTGCCCATATCCCCCAATATGGCCATGTCTAACATACCCATGTTGGGGCCACCCTCCAACATTGGGTACGTTAAAGTGGCCATATTGGGCATGTGGAGCCACATTGGGGATGTGTGCAGGCTGAGGCGGAGGTGTTGGCACCCGTGGCGGAGGAGGAGGAGGAGGAACAGGTTCCAAGGATGGTTGACTTGTCACATCAAGTCCAACCAGCCTATCAATTTGATTTTCATCTGACAGCTGCCACCTTTCCAGAAACTGAAACACAGTGCGGGGATTACTGGGTGGTGTGCTGGCATCCAAAACAATTTGGAGAGCCCCTCTGGTATGCAGCCTGTACCCACGGGGAATTGCCCTCAAGTACTGTGCCAGACTGCGCCCATAAGCCTCCTCCCCATCATCATGAGCAGCTGTGGACAAGTAGTCCAAGACACCTCGGTCAACCTGCATCCTTGTTCCCAAAGGTGCTCCTTCTCTCCTGCGCCTGCCTCGTCGTGGTAGGGCAGAAGGCTGTGGAGAGGGATCCAGAGGCATGGTGGGGCTGCTACTGTTGCCCTGGTCATCATGCTGTGCTGCCTGGCTACCGGATTCTGGTGGTGGTGACGCTGGTGGTGGTGGTGTGGCTCTGGGAAGTCCTGCAGATGTGCCTGACCCTGCAGCAACATCCGACTCAGGATCAATCACCACCTCAGAGCCGGAACCCGTCTCCCTCTCTGTGAGGTTTGACTCGGTGCTACAATTAAAAAAATTAAAAAAAAATTTAGAGTTTGCATAGCGAAAATACAAAGTACTACATTAAACCCTGCACTTACGGTCTCAGATCCATCACAGGAGCAAGGAAATGTAGGCGGTCAAAGTAGAGGTATTTCCTCTTTGTGGTTCCGGCTGCTCCACTACGGGCCCTCAGCTGTCTCTCCCTCCTATATGTGTCCCTACAGCTGCGCCAACATCTTGTCACATCAGTCACTACAATGTGAAACGAAACACAGGATTTCCTAAGACCACACATATGGCTATGTTATCAACGGTTTACATATGCTTAGGCACACATTTTGAAACATATGAATATTTCTGATGGGTCGACACCAATACTACCAAAATAAGTAACAGGTTGAGGCCTGCTACAAAGGACCTTCTAAACAACCGAATTTCAAATAAAATGTAGAAAAACCTGTGGTAATGATGCGAACATCTATTATATTTTGAGTTAAAAAACAAAAGATATATACTGGCTAAGATACGGACAAAAAAACAAGGAGAGCACTGCATTTGGTGGCAGAACAATTAGCTAAGTATTTTAATTTTTTGGACCAAAAATCGTCATGGGGCCACCAGTCAGGGAGGTGTAATTTAGATGTTGAAAATATGCACACATTAAATGGCGTAGGAATTTGGTACAGATATGTGAGCAATGACACCACATCTTGTAACTTACATTGAGCATATTACATTAGGGTTTTTGATTATGTGTACTGTGATAAAACACTCCGGGATCGCCTTTGCTGGGGTCAAAGGTCACGTGCGTTCAGCATGAAACTCAGGCGCAGAGCTGGGATTCGGGTGTAACTGACACTGGGTCAGGTTTATTAACAGTGAAAGCAATGCAAAAGGAAATAAACCATAAAACAAATCCTTGCCTGTCCGGCACTAACTAAACAATGGACAACCTAACTACCAACTGGCGGGCTTTTCCCATCCAGCCAAACCACAGTTGCAGTGGGCACTGTTTTCACTCACGTGTGTGTCTCTCACACAGACAGGCTCTCTGTGTTCCCAGGCTGAGACACCCACACAACCACCTTGCATCCTTTTATATCCACCTCCCATTATTCATTAGCAAGCAGGTGCGATACTGACCAGACTAGGCCACATAGGAAAGGAATCTGGGCGAGATATACCTGCCCTCATCCACTATTCCCACATGATTCTCACATATCCCCCCCTCTGCTCAGACCACTCTGGTCGAGCAATGACACCCGCCAAACAGTGCACTCGGATTCCCCATCTGTACCCCTGGGCGGTGCTCCACCATAAAAGTGTAGGCCTGCAGGGCAAGGAACCACCGGGTCACCCGGCTATTCAATTCCTTGTTCAAGTGCATCCACTTGAGAGGGGCATGGTCAGTGATCAGCCTGAACTTTCGGCCCACCAGGTAATATTTGAGGGCCTCTAGAGCCCACTTAATGGCGAGGCACTCTTTTTCTACGACTGCATACCTTTGCTCGTGTTTATTCAGCTTCCTGCTGAGATAGAGGACTGGGTGTTCCACTTCATCCCTCACTTGTGAGAGTACGGCCCCGATACCGGTATCAGAGGCATCCGTTTGTACCACAAACTCGCTGCGGAAGTCCGGAGTCACCAGTACTGGTTGAGAGCAAAGTGCCCGTTTTAGGCTATGGAAGGCTTCTTCAGCCGCTAAACTCCATTTAATCATGACGGAGTCTTTCCCTTTTGTAAGATCGGTCAGGGGGGTAGCGATGGCTGCAAAATTGGGTATTAACCGGCGATAATAGCCGGCGATCCCCAGGAAGGCTTGCACCTGCTTCTTGTTGACAGGTTGTGGCCAGTCCTGAACCGCCTGAATCTTATCAACCTTGGGTTTAACAACACCCCTCCCAATTACATACCCCAAATACCGGGCTTCTTCTAGCCCGATGTGACATTTCTTGGGGTTCGCGGTCAGACCTGCCTCCCACAGGTCGTCAATCACAGCTTGTACTTTCTGGAGATGAGTCTCCCAGTCCAAGCTGTAAATGACAATGTCATCCAAATAGGCCGAAGCGTACCGCCTATGTGGCCTCAAGACTCGATCCATCAGTCTCTGGAAGGTCGCCGGTGCCCCGTGTAGTCCAAACGGCATATACACATACTGAAATAAACCTTCCGGCGTAGCAAATGCTGTCTTTTCTCTGGCAGCCTCAGCCAGAGGGATCTGCCAATACCCCTTTGTTAGATCTAGGGTCGTAATATACCGGGCTTTCCCTAACCGATCTATTAACTCGTCGACCCGGGGCATAGGATAGGCATCAAATTTTGAGACCGCATTCAGTTTCCTAAAGTCATTGCAGAACCGGATGTTGCCGTCCGGTTTAGGAATTAGCACAATCGGGCTGGACCACGCACTGTGCGATTCCTCAATGACTCCTAACTCTAACATTGCCTTCACTTCCCGGGAAACGGCTTCACGGCGCACTTCCGGGATTCGGTAGGGCTTTACGTGAACTGTGACACCAGGTTCCGTTACGATGTCATGTTTCATTAGCATAGTCTGCCCGGGTTTTTCTGAGAAAAACTTTTGGTTGTGAAGTAGAAACTGCCTGACCTCTGTCTTTTGCTGCTCCGAGAGAGTCTCTGCAACCCGTACCTCCGGTACGGTATGCGAGCAGACAGGACGGGCCAGCTCCGCTGACAAGGCAGACCAATCCTTCCAGGGCTTTATCAGATTTACATGATAAATCTGTTCAGGTTTCCGTTTACCTGCCTGGTATACTTTGTAGTTTACTTCACCAACTCTTTCCTTGATCTCAAAGGGGCCCTGCCACTTTGCCTGGAACTTACTGTCCACCGTGGGGACCAGGATCAACACCCTATCTCTGGGTGCAAACGTACGGATCTTGGCGCCCCTATCATAGATTCTTTTTTGGGCTCCTTGAGCCTGTATCATGTGTTCTTTAACGATAGGCATAACAGCCGCAATACGGTCCTGCATTTGTGTGACATGATCTATCACTGTTTTAAATGGAGTGACCTGACCCTCCCAGGTTTCTTTTGCAACGTCTAACAGTCCGCGAGGACGTCGGGCGTACAATAACTCGAAAGGCGAGAATCCCGTGGAAGACTGGGGTACTTCCCTGATGGCAAAAAGCAAATACGGAAGTAAATAGTCCCAGTTCTTCCCATCCTTGTCTATCACCTTTCTCAGCATCTGCTTCAGAGTTTTATTGAACCGTTCAACCAACCCGTCTGTTTGAGGGTGATACACGGACGTGCGTAACAGTTCGATTTGTAACAATCGGCAGAGCTCCTTCATTATCCTGGACATAAAGGGGGTCCCCTGGTCAGTGAGTATCTGTTTTGGTATAACGACCCGACTAAACACATGCACCAGTTCCTTGGCAATCGTCTTGGTGGCCGTGTTACGCAAAGGGATGGCCTCCGGGTAACGAGTGGCATAATCCAAGATGACCAGGATATGTTGGTGTCCACGTGCAGACCGTGGAAGGGGCCCAACTAAATTCATCCCAATCCTCTCAAACGGGACTTCAATAATAGGTAGGGGTACCAAAGGGCTACAGAACCGGGGCTTAGGTGCAGAGGCTTGGCAGTCAGGACAAGACTCACAATATACACGAATATCGTGATGCATGCCTGGCCAAACAAAACAGTGTAATATCCTTTCGGTGGTTTTCTGGACTCCCAGGTGACCTCCCATCACATGTCCGTGGGCCAGGTCCAGCACCTGCCGCCGGTAGGGTTTTGGCACGACTAATAGTTGCACCGTATCTTCCCCCTTTTTCTCTACCTGATAGAGTAAATCATTCTCCAGAACCATGTAAGGATATGCCAGCCTAGAGCCAGGTTCTACGGGTACCCCATTTATCACTTTTACATTTGTCCTAGCCTGAGAAAGGGTAGGATCATTTATTTGCTCGCTTTGGAAGTCATCTTTCTGAACTTCTAAATCCGGCAAACGGGGAGGTGGACAGCTGTCGGCCTCCTCCTCTTCCCCGGTCTCCTCCAAATCACCCGCCATGACTGAAAACGGGAACTGCAGGTCATTTCCCGCAGACTCTTCCCCAGAGTCTTCCGGGGAGACCTCTTCCAGGGGTTCTGGACCCACACGTGCCCTGGGAGAAGAATCATGTACACTATTACCCTGGGGTATCAACTGATTCTCCCACAATTGCCAGAAGTGGGGAAAATCCCGGCCCAGGATAACATCATGCAATAACGCCGGGACGAGTCCCACTTTATGTTGCACAGACCCATAGGAAGTAGTAATGCATATGACCGTGGTGAGGTACGAACAAGTGTCTCCATGCACACACGTTACAGAAAATTTGTCTGATGGTCCAGTCGGGGCTGACACCAGACTGGCCTTCACCAGAGTCACCACACTTCCTGAGTCTAACAATGCCACCACATTTTTGCCATCAACAGTTAAATCACACAAGTGTTTTTCCACATCCTTTTGACCGGCATTCACACTCACTACCCGTGCAACCATAGACATGCGGTTTTTAGAGTCTGTGACGTCGCACTGCATGGGTTCAGTAGTGACCGGACAGTTCGCAGCAATATGTCCCATCTCTTGGCAGCGGAAACACCTAGCGGGCCCCTTGCTTAGACCATAGTTCGTTACTCTCGGCCTCGCAGTGCGGGCAGTCCCGTTTTCCTCCCCCACTGTCTTAGGGATTTTTCCATCTCCCCTACTCCCTGGAACAGTCTTACCGGTTCCACGTGGAGACGATGAAGAACGAGGTGGGGTAGCGTCGTCCCGGAGTCCTTCCGCCACGGAGTAACGTTCAACCAGATCCACCAGTTGATCTGCCGTCGTAGGATTTCCATGGCTTACCCACTTCCTCAGGGCTGGCGGTAGAGCTCTCAGGTACTTGTCCATGACGACTCTCTGGATTATCTCTGGCGCTGTCAACACCTCGGGTTATAGCCACTTCTTCGTCACGTGGATCAGGTCGAACATCTGGGACCGCGGTGGTTTATCCGGCTGATAAGTCCATTGATGCACTCTCTGTGCACGGACAGCGGTCGTCACTCCCAGCCGGGCCAAGATCTCGGCTTTCAATTTGTCAAAGTCCTGCGCGGCTTCAGGCTCTAAGTCATAATAAGCCTTTTGGGCCTCACCGGAAAGAAACGGGACAATCAGGCCGGCCCATCGTTCCTTCGGCCATTTTTCTAGCACCGCCGTCCGTTCAAACGTGGTCAGGTATGCCTCGACGTCATCTTCGGTCGTCATCTTCTGCCAGTACCGACTCACGTGAATCACTCTCGACTCGGCTTCCAGGTTAATCTCATGTAGGCTTGCCAGGCGCTGCGCCACCTGCTGGAGAAGTGAACGATCGGTAGCTGTCATGTCCACCAACTCCTTCAGCTGGGCCATCATCACCCGATTAGCTTCTTGCTGGACGGCGGTGGACTGTACCAGCGCTTTCACCACGTCCTCCATGCTCATGCTTGCAACGTGATGCCCGCGTTCTCCACCACAATGTGATAAAACACTCTTGGATCGCCTTTGCTGGGGTCAAAGGTCACGTGCGTTCAGCATGAAACTCAGGCGCAGAGCTGGGATTCGGGTGTAACTGACACTGGGTCAGGTTTATTAACAGTGAAAGCAATGCAAAAGGAAATAAACCATAAAACAAATCCTTGCCTGTCCGGCACTAACTAAACAATGGACAACCTAACTACCAACTGGCGGGCTTCTCCCATCCAGCCAAACCACAGTTGCAGTGGGCACTGCTTTCACTCACGTGTGTGTCTCTCACACATAATAATATAAATTCACCGCACACTCAGAGGAATATAATGCCAACAAGTGTTCATTTTATTATATACAAAACATGTGGGAGCCAAAAAAGAATATAGAGCACTAGATGGAAGCGATATACATATAACGACGTTTCGGCTCAGCCCGAGCCTTTATCAGTTTATCGCTGCAAATAAAGAAAGATACATCAAAACATATGCAGAGAAAAAAAACAAATGCAGAAAAAACAAAAGAGAGAATATACAACACCATATAAACAACATATTATCCAAATATAATACAGTGATAAAAACACATATATATACATACAATTTATACTGCTTTCATGGAGAACATGGATGTACGGAACAAGAGAAAAGGCCCAGTAAACTAGTACCATAATAAGTAGAATAAGGGGAAAGAAAAGGATTACCTGAATCCGGTTTCAGATCTTTGAATAAATAGGAAGAGAACTCCCAAGAGAATAGCCCAAGAAAAACGGCTGAAAGGAATTTGTCAACATCATGGTTAGTAAAATAGATAAAGTTGTAATCGTAGTTATTCTGGTTTTCTAATATGGTTGTCTGTGTGTGGTATTCAGTGCATCAGCATTGTGGGGAAAAAATACCATCCTTGTAATGAGAAGCCTTATGCTAACCTACTGATCATAATAATAGAAGAGATTAAGCATATGGTAATGCCACCAGATAGGGCAGTAAGAGTGCTTGCCCACAGAGTGTTAAAATAGTGTAGTTAATAGGGAAATAAATATACACACAGAGTATAGCTAAATCAGTGCTAGCATCGCACTGAAGTGTATTATGTGCGTTGTGCAGGATGTGCACAGAATGACCCTTATGAGACAACTCTCTTATAAGAATGCAGGATGTCACACATTATGTGTGTTGCGCATGATATGCACTAGTAGATTGCTATGTAACAGCGCTCTTATGTGAATGTAGGATGTCACTAGAGAGGAGGGGGCCTGTGTCGGTTACCTGTAGCTGTAATGCTGTAGAGCGGCGCTCCCGCGCCTGGCTACAATGGCGTCATGCTATACCCCTCGGTATGTGGCTGTATTTATATAGGAGCCCGGGTGGCCGCATCCGGCCGGAAGTGAAACCCCTGAACCGGAAGTGACGTCGCGCTGTCTTAGTATAGACACTGCGCATGTCTGTGATGGTTGTCAGGGTGATCAGCAGGTTGGCGTCCCTGTAGTTTATCTAATAGCGCCGAATAGTGTGTGTATATTGCGTAGAAGCAATAGTATAATTATATAACATGAAGACAGCATCACAAAATTGCAGAAAAATAGTAGATTCAAAATAGCTAATATATAAGCAGGCACATGGAAAATAATGAACCATGAAAAGAAAAAAAGAAAATGAAATCTGTAAAGGGCAAAAACAGAGAATAATATGAAACAAAATAGATGGTAAAATAAGAAAAATAAAGAATAAAAATAAAAAGAAGAAAAAATAAAAAATAAAAAATAAATAGAAAATAAAAATGGAAATAAAAATAAAATGTAGATAAAAATAAATGAAAAAATTGAAACCAAAAACAACATTGCTGACCTTGCGCAAATAATTACCTATGCGTGCATTGTATATATAGGGTTATGGAAAATAAAAATAAAAATAAAAAATAGAAAATAAAAATCCAAAATAAGTAGGAGTCCAGTGGGCGGAGCAAAACTCACCTAGGGTAATAGTATATTAGCGAGTCTGTAAAATAACAGAAAAAACAGAGAAAAAGTTATTAGCAGTTATAGGAGCCAGTCTATTTCTCTATTCAGCCCCCTAGGGGCTAGAGTGTCTAACTTATGTATCCAATAAGTTTCTCTCTCTCTTAATAATTTAACATGGTCGCCCCCTCTCCTTGGGCGTGGTACATGTTCGATTACCTGAAATTTTAATTGTGCGACTGAATGTCGATATTTAGTGAAATGTTCAGGTAAAGGTAACCAGTTTTTTTGACACCTAATTGTTGATTTGTGGCTGGCAATACAGTCCTTGACATGTTGGGTTGTTTCCCCTACATAGAGGAGGCCACAAGGGCATTTTACCAGGTAGACCACAAAGTTCGAATCACATGTATAGTAGCCACGTATAGGGAAGGATTTACCTGTCCTTGGATGAGTAATATTGTCCGATCTAATCACATTCGAACAGGCTGCGCAACTTAGACAGGGGAATGTACCGCAACGGCGAGAGGCAAGTAACCTCTGCGTAGTGGTAGGAAGTTTACTGCCTATGTCAGCCCTAACCACTTTATCGCGAATATTAGTAGGACGTTTAGTGCAAATTAAAACTGGAGCTTCAAAGGAGCCGACGTCAGGGTAAGCCTTAAAGAGGAGGGGCCAGTGTTTTTTGATAATAGAGTAAACTTTGGGCATCAGTGGATGGAAAGTATGTACAAATGGAATCCTTTCTTTTGCGCATGTCCTCGGTAGAGGAGATGAAGGGGTTAATACCCGTTGTTTTTCAACCTCAAGTAGTTTAGATGGGTAACATCTGTCCTTAAATTTTTTTGTCATAATATCAAGTTTCTCATTGCGAATATCGTGATCAGAGACAATACGTGCCACCCTATTAAATTGTGAGCATGGAAGACTATTCTTGGTGGCCTTTGGGTGACAACTCGAGTAGTGTAGAAGACTATTGGTATCCGTTGGTTTACAATATAAATCTGTGGAAAGATTCCCCTCACTATCTTGTATAACTTTTGTATCTAGAAAAGGGACAGATTCCATATTGAAATGTAGCGTGAACTGCAATTCTGGAGGGATGGAGTTAAGGTGTAGGTAGAAATCCTGTAATGATGATGTCGTTCCTGTCCAAATAAAGAAGATATCATCGATATAACGGTGATATTCTGTAGCATATTGTAGAAAAAGATCATTACAGAACACATGATTGATCTCAAAATAGTTCATGTAGGCATTAGCATACGCCGGCGCTATGTTCACGCCCATCGCAGTCCCGCACTTCTGTATATAATAGGTATCCTCGTACAAAAAGTAGTTCTCATGCAATACAAGACTGAGAAGGTCTAGACAAAACTGTATGGAGTCTGTTGACAGTTCTGAGGAGTTTAGTAAAAATCTTGCAGCTTCAATCCCTTTGTCATGGGTGATTGAAGTGTAGAGACTATTGACATCGAGGGTGGTGAGAATGCTACCCGGGGGTATCTTGCCTACCTGTTTAATGATACTCAAGAATTGACCCGTATCCAAGAGGAAGGATCTAGTCTGTTTAACTAAGGGTGTGAATATTTTCTCGAGGAAGATGGATAGTGGGGATAAAACAGAGTCGGTAGATGCGACAATCGGTCTGCCTGGCGGATTTTCTAGAGATTTATGTATCTTTGGAAGTATATAGAACACTGGTGTAATTGGATGAGGGTTCACAAGGAAACTGGCAGTTTTTTGATCAATTATGTGACGATCCAAGTATGTTTTAGTAAGGTCCCTAATCTTGTGAGTAATAGTGGAAACCGGATCCCTAGGAATAATCCCATATGTGCTGGTGTCAGATAATTGTCTATTCACTTCCTTGTTGTAATCAATGTAGTTCATGACAACTAAGGCACCGCCTTTATCAGCCGGTTTAATTATAATATTCTTATTGCTGTGAATGGAGTTAAGAGCCTGTTTCTCAGCAGGTGATAGATTGGAGTGAGTAGGGAAGAGACCGAGTTGTGCCTGGTGGGACAGCATTTTGACCTCACGGTCCACTAATGAAATAAATGTCTCCGTCGCATGGTATGTGCAAGGAGGACAGAATTTTCTTGGACTGCGAAGACCAAGTGTAGAAATAGACAATTCCGGAATCCGAACATCACCCGGTATTGGAGATCTCTCGCCCATAGGGTTAGGAGATAAGCCAAAGTGGGTTTTGAGTCTAACCGTCCGGTAAAACCTCTTGAGATCCTTCTCAAGTTGAAATGCATCCCACTTAGGGGTGGGACAAAAAGATAGTCCCTTCTGAAGCAACGAGAGCTCAGAGGGAGAGAGGAGATAGTCCGAAATGTTGATCACCAGGTCTGATGCTGCATCTGGTGTCTCACCTGTGAACGCGTTGCCATTCTTTCTCCTGCCTTGCCTAGTGGGTCTCTGGTTCGCTGGTCCCCTCGGCGGCCCCATCCTAAAAAACGTTGTCTGCCAGAATTTATGGAGGACTCGCTCCCGGAACTGAAGGACCCATTTCCTCATTGGTAGCGGGATCTGCGCCATTGGCCCGTAGTAGCAGATGTATCGTTCCATTTGTATATTCTGTTCATAGAATAGTCGTCTGAGTCACGTTGAAACTTCTGCCTCTTTCGTTCCTGTAGAGACTTCTGATGTTCGGACAGGATTTTCTCCGTTTTGGATTTCAATGATGACCACTCAGTTGAGGAAATAGAGGTGGAGAGTTGCGCTTCAATAGCCTGTATATTCTGCTTAGTTTCCACAATAGCCCTCTGAAGATATTCTACTGTCAATATAATGATGTCTAAGGAACACTTGTTGAGTATTTTTTTGTATTTTTCACAATACTCTGTATTATCAGAGAAGAGAGTAGGACGGAGATTGCTCCTGAGTCCCCTTGGAATTTTACTCTGTCTATGGTATTCTGCTAATGTGGTACAATGCGCAGGTCATATGAAATTAATTTGCGTTTTGCTTTTTCGTAGTCTGGAGTCCTTAGTTCTTGGACCGGAGTTCTCAAAAATTCATTGGAACTAGTAACTTGAGCCAAAATATTGGAACAAGTGGCCAAATCATAAGCAAACGTGTCAGTAGACATGTAGAGATAGGGAATTGACTGGTGCAAGCTCCAATGTAACAACGTAATATAGAAAGATAGCGTGCACTCAAGTCTTAGTAATGAGGTGCAGGTGTAATGGACCAATAGGTCCTATTACCAATAATAATATAAATTCACCGCACACTCAGAGGAATATAATGCCAACAAGTGTTCATTTTATTATATACAAAACATGTGGGAGCCAAAAAAGAATATAGAGCACTAGATGGAAGCGATATACATATATCGACGTTTCGGCTCAGCCCGAGCCTTTATCAGTTTATCGCTGCAAATAAAGAAAGATACATCAAAACATATGCAGAGAAAAAAAACAAATGCAGAAAAAACAAAAGAGAGAATATACAACACCATATAAACAACATATTATCCAAATATAATACAGTGATAAAAACACATATATATACATACAATTTATACTGCTTTCATGGAGAACATGGATGTACGGAACAAGAGAAAAGGCCCAGTAAACTAGTACCATAATAAGTAGAATAAGGGGAAAGAAAAGGATTACCTGAATCGGTTTCAGATCTTTGAATAAATAGGAAGAGAACTCCCAAGAGAATAGCCCAAGAAAAACGGCTGAAAGGAATTTGTCAACATCATGGTTAGTAAAATAGATAAAGTTGTAATCGTAGTTATTCTGGTTTTCTAATATGGTTGTCTGTGTGTGGTATTCAGTGCATCAGCATTGTGGGGAAAAAATACCATTTTTCTTGGGCTATTCTCTTGGGAGTTCTCTTCCTATTTATTCAAAGATCTGAAACCGGATTCAGGTAATCCTTTTCTTTCCCCTTATTCTACTTATTATGGTACTAGTTTACTGGGCCTTTTCTCTTGTTCCGTACATCCATGTTCTCCATGAAAGCAGTATAAATTGTATGTATATATATGTGTTTTTATCACTGTATTATATTTGGATAATATGTTGTTTATATGGTGTTGTATATTCTCTCTTTTGTTTTTTCTGCATTTGTTTTTTTTCTCTGCATATGTTTTGATGTATCTTTCTTTATTTGCAGCGATAAACTGATAAAGGCTCGGGCTGAGCCGAAACGTCGTTATATGTATATCGCTTCCATCTAGTGCTGAAGTACTCTATATTCTTTTTTGGCTCCCACATGTTTTGTATATAATAAAATGAACACTTGTTGGCATTATATTCCTCTGAGTGTGCGGTGAATTTATATTATTATTGGTAATAGGACCTATTGGTCCATTACACCTGCACCTCATTACTAAGACTTGAGTGCACGCTATCTTTCTATATTACGTTGTTACATTGGCGCTTGCACCAGTCAATTCCCTATCTCTGCATGTCTACTGACACGTTTGCTTATGATTTGGCCACTTGTTCCAATATTTTGGCTCAAGTTACTAGTCCCAATGAATTTTTGAGAACTCCGGTCCAAGAACTAAGGACTCGAGACTACGAAAAAGCAAAACGCAAATTAATTTCATATGACCTGCATTGTACCACATTAGCAGAATACCATAGACAGAGTAAAATTCCAAGGGGACTCAGGAGCAATCTCCGTCCTACTCTCTTCTCTGATAATACAGAGTATTGTGAAAAATACAAAAAAAGACTCAACAAGTGTTCCTTAGACATCATTATATTGACAGTAGAATATCTTCAGAGGGCTATTGTGGAAACTAAGCAGAATATACAGGCTATTGAAGCGCAACTCTCCACCTCTATTTCCTCAACTGAGTGGTCATCATTGAAATCCAAAACGGAGAAAATCCTGTCCGAACATCAGAAATCTCTACAGGAACGAAAGAGGCAGAAGTTTCAACGTGACTCAGACGACTATTCTATGAACAGAATATACAAATGGATCGATACATCTGCTACTATGGGCCAATGGCGCAGATCCCGCTACCAACGAGGAAATGGGTCCTTCAGTTCCGGGAGCGAGTCCTCCATAAATTCTGGCAGGCAACGTTTTTTAGGACGGGGCCGCCGAGGGGACCAGCGAACCACAGATCCACTAGGCGAGGCAGGAGAAAGAATGGCAACGCGTTCACAGGTGAGACACCAGATGCAGCATCAGACCTGGTGATCAACATTTCGGACTATCTTCTCTCTCCCTCTGAGCTCTCGTTGCTTCAGAAGGGACTATCTTTTTGTCCCACCCCTAAGTGGGATGCATTTCAACTTGAGAAGGATCTCAAGAGGTTTTACCGGACGGTTAGACTCAAAACCCACTTTGGCTTATCTCTTAACCCTATGGGCGAGAGATCTCCAATACCGGGTGATGTTCGGATTCCGGAATTGTCTATTTCTACACTTGGTCTTCGCAGTCCAAGTAAATTCTGTCCTCCTTGCACATACCATGCAACGGAGACATTTATTTCATTAGTGGACCGTGAGGTCAAAATGCTGTCCCACCAGGCACAACTCGGTCTCTTCCCTACTCACTCCAATCTATCACCTGCAGAGAAACAGGCTCTTAACTCCATTCACAGCAATAAGAATATTATAATTAAACCGGCTGATAAAGGCGGTGCCATAGTTGTCATGAACTACATTGATTACAACAAGGAAGTGAATAGACAATTATCTGACACCAGCACATATGGGATTATTCCTAGGGATCCGGTTTCCACTATTACAAGATTAGGGAACTTATTAAAACATACTTGGACCGTCACATAATTGATCAAAAAACTGCCAGTTTCCTTGTGAACCCTCATCCAATTACACCAGTGTTCTATATACTTCCAAAGATACATAAATCTCTAGAAAATCCGCCAGGCAGACCGATTGTCGCATCTACCGACTCTGTTTTATCCCCACTATCCATCTTCCTTGAGAAAATATTCACACCCTTAGTTAAACAGACTAGATCCTTCCTCTTGGATACGGGTCAATTCTTGAGTATCATTAAGCAGGTAGGCAAGATACCCCCGGGTAGCATTCTCACCACCCTCGATGTCAATAGTCTCTACACTTCAATCACCCATGACAAAGGGATTGAAGCTGCAAGATTTTTACTAAACTCCTCAGAACTGTCAACAGACTCCATACAGTTTTGTCTAGACCTTCTCAGTCTTGTATTGCATGAGAACTACTTTTTGTACGAGGATACCTATTATATACAGAAGTGCGGGACTGTGATGGGTGCGAACATAGCGCCGGCGTATGCTAATGCCTACATGAACTATTTTGAGATCAATCATGTGTTCTGTAATGATCTTTTTCTACAATATGCTACAGAATATCACCGTTATATCGATGATATCTTCTTTATTTGGACTGGAACGACATCATCATTACAGGATTTCTACCTACACCTTAACTCCATCCGTCCAGAATTGCAGTTCACGCTACATTTCAATATGGAATCTGTCCCTTTTCTAGATACAAAAGTTATACAAGATAGTGAGGGGAATCTTTCCACAGATTTATATTGTAAACCAACGGATACCAATAGTCTTCTACACTACTCGAGTTGTCACCCAAAGGCCACCAAGAATAGTCTTCCACGCTCACAATTTAATAGGGTGGCACGTATTGTCTCTGATCACGATATTCGCAATGAGAAACTTGATATTATGACAAAAAAATTTAAGGACAGATGTTACCCATCTAAACTACTTGAGGTTGAAAAACAACGGGTATTAACCCCTTCATCTCCTCTACCGAGGACATGCGCAAAAGAAAGGATTCCATTTGTACATACTTTCCATCCACTGATGCCCAAAGTTTACTCTATTATCAAAAAACACTGGCCCCTCCTCTTTAAGGCTTACCCTGACGTCGGCTCCTTTGAAGCTCCAGTTTTAATTTGCACTAAACGTCCTACTAATATTCGCGATAAAGTGGTTAGGGCTGACATAGGCAGTAAACTTCCTACCACTACGCAGAGGTTACTTGCCTCTCGCCGTTGCGGTACATTCCCCTGTCTAAGTTGCGCAGCCTGTTCGAATGTGATTAGATCGGACAATATTACCCATCCAAGGACAGGTAAATCCTTCCCTATACGTGGCTACTATACATGTGATTCGAACTTTGTGGTCTACCTGGTAAAATGCCCTTGTGGCCTCCTCTATGTAGGGGAAACAACCCAACATGTCAAGGACCGTATTGCCAGCCACAAATCAACAATTAGGTGTCAAAAAAACTGGTTACCTTTACCTGAACTTTTCACTAAATATCGACATTCAGTCGCACAATTAAAATTTCAGGTAATCGAACATGTACCACGCCCAAGGAGAGGGGGCGACCATGTTAAATTATTAAGAGAGAGAGAAACTTATTGGATACATAAGTTAGACACTCTAGCCCCTAGGGGGCTGAATAGAGAAATAGACTGGCTCCTATAACTGCTAATAACTTTTTCTCTGTTTTTTCTGTTATTTTACAGACTCGCTAATATACTATTACCCTAGGTGAGTTTTGCTCCGCCCACTGGACTCCTACTTATTTTGGATTTTTATTTTCTATTTTTTATTTTTATTTTTATTTTCCATAACCCTATATATACAATGCACGCATAGGTAATTATTTGCGCAAGGTCAGCAACGTTGTTTTTGGTTTCAATTTTTTCATTTATTTTTATCTACATTTTATTTTTATTTCCATTTTTATTTTCTATTTATTTTTTATTTTTTATTTTTTCTTCTTTTTATTTTTATTCTTTATTTTTCTTATTTTACCATCTATTTTGTTTCATATTATTCTCTGTTTTTGCCCTTTACAGATTTCATTTTCTTTTTTTCTTTTCATGGTTCATTATTTTCCATGTGCCTGCTTATATATTAGCTATTTTGAATCTACTATTTTTCTGCAATCTTGTGATGCTGTCTTCATGTTATATAATTATACTATTGCTTCTACGCAATATACACACACTATTCGGCGCTATTAGATAAACTACAGGGACGCCAACCTGCTGATCACCCTGACAACCATCACAGACATGCGCAGTGTCTATACTAAGACAGCGCGACGTCACTTCCGGTTCAGGGGTTTCACTTCCGGCCGGATGCGGCCACCCGGGCTCCTATATAAATACAGCCACATACCGAGGGGTATAGCATGACGCCATTGTAGCCAGGCGCGGGAGCGCCGCTCTACAGCATTACAGCTACAGGTAACCGACACAGGCCCCCTCCTCTCTAGTGACATCCTACATTCACATAAGAGCGCTGTTACATAGCAATCTACTAGTGCATATCATGCGCAACACACATAATGTGTGACATCCTGCATTCTTATAAGAGAGTTGTCTCATAAGGGTCATTCTGTGCACATCCTGCACAACGCACATAATACACTTCAGTGCGATGCTAGCACTGATTTAGCTATACTCTGTGTGTATATTTATTTCCCTATTAACTACACTATTTTAACACTCTGTGGGCAAGCACTCTTACTGCCCTATCTGGTGGCATTACCATATGCTTAATCTCTTCTATTATTATGATCAGTAGGTTAGCATAAGGCTTCTCATTACAAGGATGGTATTTTTTCCCCACAATGCTGATGCACTGAATACCACACACAGACAACCATATTAGAAAACCAGAATAACTACGATTACAACTTTATCTATTTTACTAACCATGATGTTGACAAATTCCTTTCAGTCGTTTTTCTTGGGCTATTCTCTTGGGAGTTCTCTTCCTATTTATTCAAAGATCTGAAACCGGATTCAGGTAATCCTTTTCTTTCCCCTTATTCTACTTATTATGGTACTAGTTTACTGGGCCTTTTCTCTTGTTCCGTACATCCATGTTCTCCATGAAAGCAGTATAAATTGTATGTATATATATGTGTTTTTATCACTGTATTATATTTGGATAATATGTTGTTTATATGGTGTTGTATATTCTCTCTTTTGTTTTTTCTGCATTTGTTTTTTTTCTCTGCATATGTTTTGATGTATCTTTCTTTATTTGCAGCGATAAACTGATAAAGGCTCGGGCTGAGCCGAAACGTCGTTATATGTATATCGCTTCCATCTAGTGCTCTATATTCTTTTTTGGCTCCCACATGTTTTGTATATAATAAAATGAACACTTGTTGGCATTATATTCCTCTGAGTGTGCGGTGAATTTATATTATTATTGGTAATAGGACCTATTGGTCCATTACACCTGCACCTCATTACTAAGACTTGAGTGCACGCTATCTTTCTATATTACGTTGTCTCTCACACAGACAGGCTCTCTGTGTTCCCAGGCTGAGACACTCACACAACCACCTTGCATCCTTTTATATCCACCTCCCATTATTCATTAGCAAGCAGGTGCAATACTGACCAGACTAGGCCACATAGGAAAGGAATCTGGGCGAGATATACCTGCCCTCATCCACTATTCCCACATGATTCTCACAGTACACATTATTTAACTTACTAATTTGCTCCTGCTCCTCCCGAGGTCTTCCCGCATAGCCACTGAACATCTGGGCACAGATTCTTCTCCACACTGCCTCCTTGCGTGTCCGGTCAGCATAGTGGGGATCTCTCTGGTCCCATAGTTCTGGCCTCTCCTGGACCAGAACTATCAGCATTTCCACATTGACTGGCGTGGACATGATGGAGGACTCCGTGGAGGCGTTCTTCCTGGTTTTTTTTTATGCTGCAAGTGAAATTTGCATCCCAAAGCTTCCTGCCAATGCCTGATGCTATTTCCTGTTGACCAGGAGAAGTGTTGCGATTTAATCGCAAGTCACACGTGTGGTCCGTTTTGAATGCGATTTTTAATCGCACCCATAGACTTGCATTGGCGAATCCGATCCGAAAATCGCTGACAATCGCAGCATCCTGCGATTGTCTCGGTCCGAGGATCAGATCCGATAAAAAATCGGATAATGGGAGCTAAACCATAGAATAATATTGGGACGAAAGCAATGGGATTTTTTATCGCATTGCATTCGTCCGATTTATTCACTAGTGTGACTCCGGCCTAATAATCATGTTAGCAGACCCTTGTTATAGCCCCTCACCCAGCCACAACAGTACATAATAATGCATGCCCTGACACCGGTCACCACACAGTAACACACAGGGTGGTTTTAGACAAAGTGGACAAAAGTTTAAAGTTGGGCCCCCAATGGTCACATATTGCACCATCACACAGAAAATTTTCTGTTGTATTTACAAGTGCTAAGTTCAAGCCGGTAAACGAGCGTGATCAACAATATTGAAGTCGTTTGACGCTTGTTTCCCAGCCTTTTAGGGTATGTGCACATGGTTAGTAATTGGTAGCGCTTTGGACGCAGCACATGCCCGCTGCGTCCAAAGCGCTGCTGTCTATTGAACGCAGGTGAATCCGCATGTGATCACAGAACTGTGTGGATTCACCACGTCCAATACATTGTATAGGTGAAATTTATCTTGTGGAGACTCGCATCTCCGCAAGATAAATAGACATGCTGCGGTCTGGAGAGGCGCGACACATGTCTGTCTCCACGGGTAAGCTGCGGGCGTCTGTGCACGCATAGTTGGCAGGGATTTCTTGAAAGCCCATCCACTATGCTGTAACATCTGGACACTGCACAAGTACACAGCATCCAACCCACATCATTTACTGACCATGTGCACATACCCTTACTCTTGTTGAGGAAGAATGGTTAGTACAGATAGTCCTCGATACAGTATAATGCAGGTCTCATATGGTACATATAGTAAAATGCACTCCCCATGGTCCTTAATAGAGTATAATGGAGCCCCACTCATAGTATAATGCAGGCCCTTCAGAGTATACTGCAGCCCCCCTCATAGAGTGTATTGCAGCCCCCTCAGAGCATACTTCAGTCCCCTCAGAGTAAACTGCAGCCCCCCTCAGAGTATAATGCAGCCCCCTCAGAGTATAGTGCAGCCCCAATAGAGTGTAATGCAGCCCCAATAGAGTATACTGTAGCCCCCATCATAGAGTATAATGTAGTCCCCTCATAGAGCATAATGCAGCCCCTCTCAGAGTATAATGCAGCCCCCTAAGAGTAGACTTCAATCCCCTCAGAGTAAACTGCAGCCCCCCTCAGAGTATAATGCAGTCCCCATAGAGTGTAATGCAGCCCCATCAGAGTATACTGCAGCCCCCTCAGAGTATACTCAAGCTCCTGTCATAGAGTATAATGCAGTCCCCTCAGTGTATAATGCAGTCCCATACATAGTATAATGAAGCCGCCCCCAGAGTACAATGCAGCCCCCTCAGAGTATAATGTAGCCCCCCACACACAGTATAATGCAGCCCCACACAGTGTAATGCAGCTCACCACACACAGTATAATTCATGCCCCCCCACAAACACGCACACAATATAGTGCACCACCCCCACACACAGTATAATGCAGCCCCCACACACAGTATAGTGCAGCCCCCCCACACAGTATAATGCAGCCCCCACATACACAGTATAGTAACATCTGGACACTGCACAGCATCCAACCCACATCATTTACTGACCATATGCACATACCCTTACTCTTGTTGAGGAAGAATGATTGGTACAGATAGTCCTCGATACAGTATAATGCAGGTCTCATATGGTACATATAGTAAAATACACTCCCCATGGTACTTCATACAGTATAATGCAGCCCCACTCATAGTATAATGCAGGCCACTCAAAGTATACTGCAGCACCCCTCATAGAGTATATTGCAGCCCCCTCAGGATGAAACACTCCGCACACAGACACAAATGTGAAACCAGCCTTAGCATTATCCATGCCTACTCATTACCTGTTTCTGAGCAGAAAACAATTCTATCATATAACAGTGAAAAACATTGTAATTAGTGTTGAGCATTCCGATACTGCAAATATCGGGTATCGGCCGATATTCGCGGTATCGGAATTCCGATACTGAGTTCCGATACTTTTTGTATATCGAATACCGGAATTGGAAGTTCCCATAATGCTAAAAGCCAGTTTGATTTGATTCAGCCAATGAGGAGTCCTAAGAAGTGTGGGCACATCCTGTTAGGCATGTAGGCATGTTAACTAATGGCATGGCTGTGATTGGCTGCTGAAATGATGTCATGATGCACCTTAAAAGCCGCCGCCACCATTTTGGGTTCACTCTGCTGTGAATTCAGTTAGGGACAGGACGCTGCTGTTCAGACTCTGAGGGACAGTTAGAGATAGCGATTTTCTATATAGTGCTTTACCCAGGCTACTTTATCAACCGCTGTAGCTTTATTTTGCCTTGCAGCGCTGTTCACAGCTGTCTGCAAGGTCTGTATGTGTGAGTGCAGCTCACGCTGTAGTGGTCTGCAGCCACCTCTGGTTGTAGTCTGCTCAGCGTGCGTCACTGCCTCATACATAGTCCTTTTTTTGTTTTATTGCTTTTTTTTTCCTTATTTCTCCTATTAGTGTGCTTCCATCCATATCCATCTACAATGGTTGCAATCACTATATAGGAGTAGATAGCGGAGCCTTTCTGCAGCCTTTCAGTGCTAGTGCACAGTTCTCTGCACTGTTCACGGCTGTCTGTGAGGTCTCTGTGTGTGAGCGCAGCTGACGCTGTAGTGTGTTGTGCAGCCCCCTCTGGTTGTAGTCCGCTCAGCGTGCGTCACTGCCTCATACATTGTCCTTTTTTGCTGTAGTGCTGATTATTTTTCCTGAATTTCTCCTATTAGTGTGCTTCCATCCGTATCCAGCTAGATTGGTTGCAAACACTATATAGGATTAGATAGAGGAGCCTTTCTGCTGGCTTGTGCCCTGCAGCCCAAGCCAGATTAGTATTAGCCTATTTTTTGGAGCCTCATCTATTGCATTGTAGGTTACCTTCCTGCATTGTAATAGCTCCAAAAAGTTTGTGATACTATCGCTTTTACATCTTTGGTCACATCCTTTTTTTTGTGTGAAAAAAAACAGTAAAAAAAGTTCACTAAACACTCCACTTTACAGTTGTGTAGGCCACTGTTATGATTGAGTCACCATAGGAGGCAAAAACAGAAATGCTAGCTAAGTCCAGAAAACCAGAGAAGTTGGCAGCTATCGGATTGCAGACCCCTGAACCTATCAACACAACTAGCAGTAGCCGTGGGGGGTTCCTAAGATGCCCTAGACCCCTCGATCACAGCCGGAGAAATAGCTAGGCCTAACGAAAGAAAGGGGAAAACTAAACTGCCCCAGAGCAGACCCCAAAGCAAAAGGCAGCTCCCAACATATAATGACGGTGAAGCAAGATGAAAACACTAACACAGGCAGAAAGATAGACTGAGCACTGCTGCACAAGGTCCGCATAGAGTGCGCTCACTTGCGGCATTCCAGCATGGCAAGATCGCGCATTGCAGCTCTGCAGTGCCGATTCCACCTTCCGGAACATCGCATCATATGTGACCTACCCACCAAGTGGAATTCAACGTTACATATGTTGGAGCGGTTGTGTGAGCAGCAGGCAGCAGGAATGGAGTACCAGCTGCATCAGGCACAAACAAGTCGCACTGCGCGCCGTTCACACTTCACCACCACTGAGTAGGCCTCTATGAAGGACATCTGCCACGTTTTGCGTGCCTTCGATGATTCCACGTGGATGCCGAGTGCAGATGATGCACTAGTCAGCATGACTGTCCCCCTTATCTGCCTGCTTGAAGAAACACTGCAAGCACTAAGGGAGGAGGTTGTGGAAGAGGTGGAGGATGAGGAGTCACAAATTCCATCTGCTTCTGGACAGTCTGCGCAATGTGTTTCCCCTTATCTGCCTGCTTGAAAAAATACTGCAAGAACTAAGGGAGGAGGTTGTGGAAGAGGTGGAGGATGAGGAGTCACAAATGTCATCTGCTTCTGGACAGTCTGCACAACGTGGTTCCTCAAAAAGGCCTAGGCAGGGGACACTTTGTGAGGAGGATGAGGAGGAGTCAATGGAGGAGGAAGACATCTCTCCACAGGAGGGAGGTACACAATGCTCTAGTAGTCAGTATGTAGAGCGAGGGTGGGGTGATGCAGAGCAGGCAGAGATAACGCCTCAAGCAGGGGACAGCGTTTCTTGGCCAGTTGGGAGTCTGCAGCACATGGTTGATGTTAATGCTGCAGTGCCTGAGAAACGACCGCCGCATCGCTCACATTCTCAACACAGCTGATTATTGGGTGTACACCCTCCTAGATCCTCACTACCAGGACAACTTACAAAGCCTCATAACACCGTTGAACCGGGATGTGGTAGTACCAAGACACACTGGTCCATTCCATCATGTTCTCCATTCCACCCGAGAGCAGTGCTGCTAGTGCTTTACAAAGCAGCAAAGCAGCTCTGTGTGTCGAGGCAGTGGAGGAAGCTCTGCACAAAGAGGGAGCAGAAGCAGCACCTCAGCACAAGGGAAGACCAGTATGGCCCAAATGTGGCAAAGTTTTGTGTCCCCGCCACAAATGTCTACACCATCACAGACGGCTACAGTCAGCAGGAGGAAACATTTCCGTCAGATGGTGACAGACTACATGTCTTGCCCTCTCAGTGTACTCCCAGACGGCTCTTCCCCCTTCAAGTTTTAGGTCTCTAAGCTGGATACATGGCCAAAGCTTGCCCTGCTGCTAGTGTATTATCGGAACGCGTCTTTAGTGCCGCAGGTGGTGTACTAACAGACCGTCGCATGCGACTATCCTCCGATAATGTTGACCGGCTTACTTTTTTGAAAATGAACAAGGCCTGGATCTCGCAGGAATTTGCCAGTCCTCTTCCAGATTAAATAATTGGTTGGCAACAGTATCCAGGTCTCCTGTTGTGTTCATTTTTCTACCACCTGAACTGTAATCCCTGGGCTCCAACACTGCCAGTTGCTGCTCAGAAGTGCCGTCTGCACAGAGAAAAACACTAGTTCCTGTGTTAGTGGGGTTCAGTAATGTCAGCTGCTCCCCTGCTGTGTGTCTGGCAATATCTCCTGCTCCATCCACATTCACACAACATCAGATATTAAACTTGCTCCAATTAGGCCTCAGCCTACACCCTCATTGACCATGGGCTCCAGCACTGTCAGTTGCTGCTCAGAAGTGCTGTCTGCACAGAGAAAAACACTAGCTAATGTGTTAGTGGGGTTCAGTAATGTCAGCTGCTCCCCTGCTGTGTGTCTGGCAATATCTCCTGCTCTGTCCACATTCACACAACATCAGATATTAAACTTGCTCCAATTAGGCCTCAGCCTACACCCTCATTGACCCTGGGCTCCAACACTGGCAGTTGCTGCTCAGAAGTGCCGTCTGCACAGAGAAAAACACTAGCTCCTGTGTTAGTGGGGTTCAGTAACACCAGCTGCTCCCCTGCTGTGTGTCCAGCAATGTCTCATGCTCCCTCCACATTCACACAACATCAGATATTAAACTTGCTCCAATTAGGCCTCTGGCTCCACTCTGTTTCTAGTATTTACCCTGGGCTCCAACACCACCAGTTGCTGCTCAGAAGTGCCATCTGCACAATCAACATTTGCTCCTGTGTTACTAGTAGTGGGAATGTGGACAGAGGCCTAATTGGAGCAAGTTTAAAATCAGTAGTAGTCTACAACAGATATTAATCTTGATCCAATTAGGCCTTTAGCTCCACTATGTTTGTAGCATTAACCCTGGACTCCAACACCGCCAGTTGCTGCTCAGAAGTGCCGTCTGCACAGTCAACATATGCTCCAGTGTTATTGGGGTTCAGTAATGTCAGCTGATCCCCATCTGTGTGTCCGGCAATTTCTCCTGCTCTGTCCATACTCACACAACTACAGATTTTAAAATTGCTCCAAATAGGCCTCTGCCTCCACTGTTTGTACTATTGACCCTGAGCTCCAACACTGCCAGTTGCTGCTCAGAAGTGCCGTCTGCACAGTCAACATATGCTACAGATTTTAAACTTGCTCCAATTAAGCCTCTGTCTCCACTCTGTTTGTAGTATTTATCCTGGGTTCCAGCACCACCAGCTGGTTCCTGGCAGTGTCTTTGGCACGGGTACTCCCTCCTGCCCAGCCTGGTTCCAGCACGCCGGCTGTTTCTGGGTAGTGTCAACGTCGCTTTGCCTCCAAAACTTTGTCCTGTCGTGTTGCGGTCGGGTTAGCCGACTCTATGGTGCCTGCAGTTTAGTTGCTTCCTAAGTGGGTTGCGGGATCTGGCAATAAAGGCTGATCCATAGTGCCATGCACCCCCTGTAGGACTGCGGCCTTGCAACTTTGTTTTTCATCGGTACCTTCTGCCACCCATCCGGGTTCCAGTACCGTCAGCTGGATTTCGGCAGTGCCTTTGGCTTAGGTGCCACCTTCTCGGTATCCGAGTTCCAGCAATGTCTGCTGGTCCTTGGTAGTGCTTTCTAGCACAGGTACCTCTAGCTTAGTAACCGTGTTCCAGTACCATCAGCTGGTCCTCGGTAGTGCCATTGACTCTTGTTCCTTCTGCTGACCCTCCGGGTTCCAGCACCGTCAGCTGGTCCTCGGTAGTTCCATTGGCTCTTGTAGCTTCTGCTACCCATCCGGGTTCCAGTACCGTCAGCTGGTTCTTGGCAGTGCCTTTGGCTTAGGTGCCTCCTTTTCGGTATCTGAGTTTCAGCAACGTCTGCTGGTCCTTGGTAGTGCTTTCTAGCACAGGTACCTCCTGCTTAGTAACCGGGTTCCAGTACCATCAGCTGGTCCTGGGTAGTGCCATTAGCTCTTGTTCCTTCTGCTACCCATCCGGGTTCCAGTACCGTTAGCTGCTTCTCGGCAGTTCCTCAGCCTTCTTGTACCTTCTGCTACATTTCCAAGTTCAAGCTTTTTGAAATGGTTTTTGGTAATCACTCTGGTTCTCCCAGACGACGACCCTGAAGACGACGACCCTGAAGACCACCCCGAAGAAGACGACGACCCCGAAGACGATGACCCTGAAGACCACCTCAAAAAAGACGACGACCACAAAGACGACGACCCTGAAGACGACAACCCTGAAGACCACCCCAAAGAAGACCAAAAAGATGACCCTGAAGAAGATGACCAAGAGGACAAAGAACATGAAGACAACCACCAAGATACAGAACAACAAGAGACAAAAGACCAAGAAACAGAAGAACAAAAAGCAGAAGAACATTAAGCATAAGACTAAAAATCAGAGCAAAAGATATTATCTAAATTATAAGCAGAAGATGACTAAGCAGTGTATGGGGGTGAGTCCGTTCCTCCTCATGATGCCCCTGGAAAATGCCTGCTGCTGCAGGCCAAACTGAACGCGGACAAATCCTGTTGTAAATCTTTTGTGACAGGCATCTTTTGTGACAGGCAGAACGGAAGGTGTAATCTTCAAACTTTTATAGATAACTACAGGAATGCTTGTCACAAATAAGAATATGATGAAGAAGAAGAATAGGAAGAAAATGAAGAAGTAGAATATGAAGAAGAATAATAGTTGAATAAGAAGAATATGAAGAATGTAAAAAAAAGAATAATAGGAAGAAGGTGAAGAAGAAGAAGATGAATAAGGTGAAGAAGAAGTTGATGAAAAAGATGCTGCTCCTGCTGAGGATCATGAAGGAGAAAGTGTGGGAGAAGTAAAAAAGAAGCTGAAGAGCATGGAAATAGTGAAACATACATATCTGACAAAATATAAAAAAGGTTAACATAGTCAATATCTTTGTAACTCCGAACGTCTTAAAAAAAAATTAATTCCTGCTATTCCATTTGATTGGGCTAAACCTCTATGCCTTTAATGTCTCCTCCACCTCTACCAATACATTCTACATTATTCTTAGTTGTTTTCCTTCATGTAGAATTAACCTACAAGGAAAGAAAGGGTTTATTTTAATTCCGATATTTCTGTCCCATTGACTTGCATTGGTTTCCGGTATCGGAATCGGCGATATCTGATACTTTTTGGGTATCGGTCCGATCCAATCCGATCCGACATTTCCCGATATCGGAAGGTATCGCTCAACACTAAGGCTACTTTCACACATCAGGTTTTCGTCGTCAGGCGCGATCCGGCGTCGTGCCGGAATGCCGGATCCGGCAAATGTTTAGTAAAACCTGATGTGCCGGATCCGGTTTTCTGCCGGATCCGTCTTGTTCTTGACAGACAAAACCGGATCCGTCTCATCCGGTTCATCCGTTTTTCTATCCGTTTTTCGACGGATTACGCTGGATCTGGTTTTTAAAATTGACCCTTGTGGCCTTCCGAACGGGATTGGCTACTGGAAAACTATATATAGCATGTTCCTACAGCCCTTCTTTGACAGGTTGTAGAGGAGAAAGTGCAGGTTGGAGAGAAGAGCAAGTTACTGGCGAAGATGGATGTTGTCATTGGAAATATTACCACTAGAAGTTCTGTGACGGTTTCAGTAATGAGGGACAATTTTGCACTATACTTTATGTCACCTCAAGGCAGAGTACACTGGCAGGATGACAGAGTGTGAAAGATTTGTGCCCTAAAACTTGTGTACCTTCTGGACCAACAGTATATACCTTTGCCAACCAAAGTTGGCTCTCTTGTCATGGTCTTACTATTTTTAGCTTTAGGCCACAGGTGTGTACCTGGTTGTGTTTTATGCAAAGTATTTCACCTTTTAACAAAAGTTGTGTACATTGTTAGGAAATCACCAACAATAAACACAACTTTTTAGGTGAAATACTTTGCTTCAAACACAACCAGGAACACAACTGTGGCAAAAAGCTAAAATTTACCCACAGTTATATACCTGGTTTTGAATACCTTTTTACCTTTTAAATACCCTGTATTTAACCTTTTTTTTAAACATATTTCGCCGCAGAAAGAAATGACAGACAACCAGTTTAAACAATAATTTAACTTTTATTTAAAATATTTTTTTTTTGTAAACTGTTTTTAAAGTTAAAAAAACTTTTTTAATAAAGGATTGAAACCAACAGGGCATTTTTATTACAAAACACATCATTAATCTGTGTAGTGTGGGGTGGAAATACTGCTGGAGGGGCTGCGGGACACTTCGACAATAGGAGTGTGGAGAGAGGACTGGGATCGTGGTGGGGAAGGAACAGTTAGAGGTGATGGTGTGGAAAAAACTACAGAATGGGTGGACATGTGGGAGGCAGAAGAGGTGGTGGGCGGTGGAGTGGAGGGTTGGGCAGGGACTGTAGGAGCAGATGATGTTGATGGAAAGTTGTATGGGGAAGGAGTTTGGTACGGGGAAGGAGTTTGGTACGGGGCAGGTTGCTGTAAGTGGGGAGATGTCTGGTACTGGGGAGGTTGCTGGTACTGGGAAGGTTGCTGGTACTGGTGAGGTTGCTGGTATGTAATAGGAGGGGGAGGATGGAAAGTGGCTGGAGGGGGTGCAGATGTAATAGGAGGGGGAGGATGGAAAGTGGCTGGAGGGGGTGCAGATGTAATAGGAGGGGGAGGATGGAAAGTGGCTGGAGGGGGTGCAGGTGGAGGAACTACAGTGGTGGGAGGTGGAGGTTGGGAGGTAACCTGCTGTAGAGCACCGTGGCACGAATGCATTACATGCATCTGCTGGGTAGGAGATAGTGTTGCCATGCGCTCCACAACAGACCTGAAAAAGGTGTGGTTTGGCGAAGATCTTGCTTCTGAATGCATGGTTTGCAGAAGTGTCTTCACCTCCAGAATGCTGGAGTTGATCTGCTGAAAGCCTGCGGAGATTTGCTCTGACAAGACTTTTAGACAGTTCTGGAAAGATGCATTCAGATGCAAGAACTCTGGCGCATAACTCTTTTCCTGACCCCTCTGCCGCTGCCGCCCAGTACCCGCAGGTGTACTAGAGGTGGCAGGGGCAGAAGGGTGGGGTAAAGGGAAAGCGATCTCCTCACCAGCAGCTTCATGTAATGTAGGCGGCCACGATGCTCCTGTGCTGGTGGATGGGACAGATGGGTCGAATGTGTGGGAAGGCTGGGAAGGTGCAGATGTACCGGGGCGGTCGAAGAGTCCCTCGGTGCCGGTCTCCTCAGCGATCGCCTCAGAAGGGTCCAATCGTGCAGGCTCCCGAGTGCTGCTCACCGTGCTGTGGAATAAAGAGAAAAAAAAACAATTAAAATACTGACATGGTATGGCCCTGGCTGAAAAAAAAAAGTTACATTTTTTTCACATGTGGTGTATAATATTTACCTTCTAGTGACCATTGTTTCCCGGAGGAACGACAGGGCTTGTGCGTACTTGTACTTGCTCCTGCGTCCTCCAGATCCACTCGGGGCCCGCATCTCTTTATTGAACTCCTTCTTGAAACGATCCCTCACAGACCGCCACCGATTCACAATTCTGTTCCCTGAAACGAGAAAGGAGTGGTTAGTATACAACATCAGTGTTTCACAAACTCCAGTCCTCATGGTCCCCAGGGGTCATGTTTTCAGGATTTCCATAGTAAATAGAAATCCTGAACACATGATCCGTGGGGACCACGAGGACTGGAGTTCGGGAAACACTGGTTTACATCAAGCAACCGGTACTGTATATACTTACGCTCTTTAATCTGGGCCCGAACATCGAGGTCCTCCCAGCGGCCCACAAGGAGCGAACAGATTTCCTCCCAGAGTCGTCGGGTAACGATAAGGTCAGCGTGGCGGCGGTCAGCCATATTCCAGAGCGGCTCCCTTTCTCTGACGAGATCGATGAGGTGGTCCACATCGAGTCCTCCATCCTCACCGTCAGAGTTGGGAGCACGCTGTGAAGGCTGTTAAAGAAAAAGACAAAAATAACATAATTAGCCTCCACAAAAGAAATGAAATAAAAAGTGCAAAAAAACAAAGCAAAAATATTTATACTTACACGCTGGTGACCGCCGCGTTGCTGTCGCCGACGACCCTGGGAGGCACTGCGAGGACCTCTTGGCCGAGCACCAGATTGGGAAGACTAGAGAAGAAAACAAAAAATGTTATGTCTTTGGATGTAGGCATTTGTTTGCTGTGTGTGGTCTGCAGAACATTGTTTTCTATGTGTTGTGTGTAGTGTGATGTTGTGTTTCTGCGTTTGATGCAAAAAACTTACCAATTGTGAGCCCACTCCAAGTGTCTGTCCACCCCTTCCTTCTTCTTCTGGGAGCTCCTCTTCATCTTGTGAATCCTGTTTTGAAATAAAAGGCAATGAATAGACATATATTACAGAGATGATGGATTTTGGAAATAAAAACTTACCGTCAAACGCTGATGATGCGAGGGAGGGCTCCCAGAAGAAGATGTGCTGTCTTCCTGATGGCCAGACTCCATGGCTGTGGGTGGTGTTCCAGCTGCTGCCATTGCTGCTGCTGCTGCTGCTGCTGCTGCATCTATTGGGCGGCTGTTGAATAAAGAGAAACAAAGGGCCAATGAATATCTTGATATTCAATAGCCCTAGTTTGGAGGAATGGGGGATTTGATAATTACCGTCTCTCATCTGCTGCTGGCCTCCCCTCCTCAGCATGTTCCATTTGCTGCTCCATTTGGGGTGGTGGTGGTGCTGATGGTGCTGCAGTGGTCTCCTGCCTTCTCCTGCTGCGCTTGGTTGCTTTCTTGGGTGGCATGTTGGGTGTGGCTGTGGGTCCCACTGTCTTGCTTTTATATATGTCTTGTGGGCAGAGCTACTGAGCATGCTCAGACCAAAAAACCGGATCCGGCCACCGGATCCGGCTTTCGCCGGATCAGGCGCATTGCGGCGCTCATAGGCTTTCATTGTGTGAAAAAGCCGGACGTGCCGGATCCGGCGTGTCCGGCTTTTTCGCCGGAGACAAAAAACGTTACAGTAGCCGTTTTTTCCAGACGCCGGATTGAGACACATTGCCGGATCCGGCGAAAACCGGATGAAACGCATGGCCATCCGGCCCGATCCGGCACAAATGCAAGTCAATGGGGGGGAAACCGGATCCGGCATTGCATTTCGCCGGATCCGGTTTCTGTCAAAAGCGCCGGATCGCGCCTGACGGCGAAAACCTGATGTGTGAAAGAGGTCTAATTGTAATGCATCACATCACAGCACATATCAATAAGGCCTCTTTCACACATCAGGTTTTCGCCGTCAGGCGCGATCCGGCGCTTTTGACAGAAACCGGATCCGGCGAAATGCAATGCCGGATCCGTTTTCCCCCCCATTGACTTGCATTTGCGACGGATCGCGCCGGATGGCCATGCGTTTCATCCGGTTTTCGCCGGATCCGGCAATGTGTCGCGATCCGGCGTCTGGAAAAAACGGTGACTGTAACGTTTTTTGTCTCCGGCGAAAAAGCCGGACACGCCGGATCCGGCGCGTCCGGCTTTTTCACACAATGAAAGCCTATGAGCGCCGCAATGCGCCGGATCCGGCGAAAGCCGGATCCGTCGGCCGGATCCGGTTTTTTGGTCTGAGCATGCTCAGTAGCTCTGCCCACAAGACATATATAAAAGCAAGACAGTGGGACCTACAGCCACACCAAACATGCCACCCAAGACAGCAACCAGGCGCAGGAGAAGGCAGGAGACCACTGCAGCACCATCCGCACCACCACCACCCCAAATGGAGCAGCAAATAGAACATGCTGAGGAGGGGAGGCCAGCAGCAGATGAGAGACGGTAATTATCAAATCCCCCATTCCTCCAAACTAGGGCTATTGAATATCAAGATATTCATTGGCCCTTTGTTTCTCTTTATTCAACAGCCGCCCAAGAGATGCAGCAGCAGCAGCACTGGCTTCACTGGCAGCAGCTGTAACACCACCCACAGCCATGGAGTCTGGCCAGCAAGAGGACAGCACATCTTCTGGGAGCCCTCCCTCGCATAGTCAGCGTTTGACGGTAAGTTTTTATTTCCAAAATCCATCTTCTCTGTAATATATGTCTATTCATTGCCTTTTATTTCAAAACAGGAATCACAAGATGAAGAGGAGCTCCCAGAAGAAGAAGGAAGGGGTGGACAGACACTTGGAGTGGGCTCACAATTCGTAAGTTTTTTGCATCAAACGCAGAAACACAACATCACACTACACACAACACATAGAAAACAATGTTCTGCAGACCACACACAGCAAACAAATGCCTACATCCAAAGACATAACTTTTTTTGTTTTCTTCTCTAGTCTTCCCAATCTGGTGCTTGGCCAAGAGGTCCTCGCAGTGCCTCCCAGGGTCGTCGGCGACAGCAACGCGGCGGTCACCAGCGTGTAAGTATAAATATTTTTGCTTTGTTTTTTTGCACTTTTTATTTCATTTCTTTTGTGGAGGCTAATTATGTTATTTTTGTCTTTTTCTTTAACAGCCTTCACAGCGTGCTCCCGACTCTGACGGTGAGGATGGAGGGATTGATGTGGACCGCCTCATCGATCTCGTCAGAGAAAGGGAGCCGCTCTGGAATATGGCTGACCGCCGCCACGCTGACCTGATTGTTACCCGACGACTCTGGGAGGAAATCTGTTCTCTCCTTGTGGGCCGCTGGGAGGACCTCGAAGCTCGGGCCCAGATTAAAGAGCGTAAGTATATACAGTACCGGTTGCTTGATGTAAACCAGTGTTTCCCGAACTCCAGTCCTCGTGGTCCCCACGGATCATGTGTTCAGGATTTCTATTTACTATAGAAATCATGAAAACATGACCCCTGGGGACCATGAGGACTGGAGTTTGGGAAACACTGATGTTGTATACTAACCACTCCTTTCTTGTTTCAGGGAACAGAATTGTGAATCGGTGGCGGTCTGTGAGGGATCGTTTCAAGAAGGAGTTCAATAAAGAGATGCGGGCCCCGAGTGGATCTGGAGGACGCAGGAGCAAGTACAAGTACGCAGAAGCCCTGTCGTTCCTCCGGGAAACAATGTTCACCAGAAGGTAAATATTACACACCACATGTGAAAAAAAATGTTATATGTAAAAAATTTTTTCAGCCAGGGCCATACCATGTCAGTATTTTAATTGTTTTTTTTTCTCTTTATTCCACAGCACGGTGAGCAGCACTCGGGAGCCGGCACGATTGGACCCTTCTGAGGCGATCCCTGAGGAGACCGGCACCGAGGGACACTTCGACCGCCCCGGTACATCTGCACCTTCCCAGCCTTCCCACACATTCGACCCATCTGTCCCATCCACCAGCACAGGAGCATCGTGGCCGCCTACATTACATGAAGCTGCTGGTGAGGAGATCGCTTTCCCTTTACCCCACCCTTCTGCCCCTGCCACCTCTAGTACACCTGCGGGTACTGGGCGGCAGCGGCAGAGGGGTCAGGAAAAGAGTTATGCGCCAGAGTTCTTGCATCTGAATGCATCTTTCCAGAACTGTCTAAAAGTCTTGTCAGAGCAAATCTCCGCAGGCTTTCAGCAGATCAACTCCAGCATTCTGGAGGTGAAGACACTTCTGCAAACCATGCATTCAGAAGCAAGATCTTCGCCAAACCACACCTTTTTCAGGTCTGTTGTGGAGCGCATGGAAACGCTCTCTCCTGCCCAGCAGATGCATGTAATGCATTCATGCCACGCTGCTCTCCAGCAAGTTACCTCCCAACCTCCTCCTCCTCCCACCACAGTAGTTCCTCCACCTGCACCCCCTCCAGCCACTTTCCATCCTCCCCCTCCTATTACATCTACACCCCCTCCAGCCACTTTCCATCCTCCCCCTCCTATTACATCTACACCCCCTCCAGCCACTTTCCATCCTCCCCCTCCTATTACATACCATCCACCTCCAGCCACTTTCCATCCTCCCCCTCCTATTACATACCATCCACCTCCCCAGCACCATCCACCTCCCCAGCACCATCCACCTCCCCAGCACCATCCACCTCCCCAGCACCAGCAACCTCCCCAGCACCAGCAACCTCCCCAGCACCAGCAACCTCACCAGTACCAGCAACCTCCACAGTACCTGCAAACTCCCCAGTACCAGCAACCTCCCCAGTACCAGACATCTCCCCACTTCCAGCAACCTGCCCCATACCAGACATCTCCCCACTTCCAGCAACCTGCCCCGTACCAGACATCTCCCCACTTCCAGCAACCTGCCCCGTACCAGACATCTCCCCACTTCCAGCAACCTGCCCCGTACCAAACTCCTTCCCCATACAACTTGCCATCAACATCATCTGCTCCTACAGTCCCTGCCCAACCCTCCACTCCACCACCCACCACCTCTTCTGCTTCCCACATGTCCACCCATTCTGTAGTTTTTTCCACACCTTCACCTCTAACTGTTCCTTCCCCACCACGATCCCAGTCCTCTCTCCACACTCCCAGTGTCGAAGTGTCCCGCAGCCCCTACAGCAGTATTTCCACCACACACTACACAGAATTATAATGTGTGTATTTAAATAAAAATGACCAGTTTTATGGTTTCAGTTTTATAGTTTCAAAGTTTTATTAAACAAGTTTATTAAAATTTTTAAAAAGTTTACTAAAAAAAACATTTTTCAATAAAAGTTAAATTATTTTACACTGGTTGTCTGTCATTTCTTTCTGCGGCGAAAAAGGTTAAATACAGGGTATTTAAAAGGTGAAATGGTATTCAAAACTAGGTATATAACTGTGGGTAAATTTTAGCTTTTTGCCACAGTTGTGTTCCTGGTTGTGTTTGAAGCAAAGTATTTCACCTAAAAAGTTGTGTTTATTGTTGGTGATTTCCTAACAATGTACACAACTTTTGTTAAAAGGTGAAATACTTTGCATAAAACACAACCAGGTACACACCTGTGGCCTAAAGCTAAAAATAGAGACCATGACAAGATAGCCAACTTTGGTTGGCAAAGGTATATACTGTTGGTCCAGAAGGTACACAAGTTTGGTTAGGGCACAAATCTTTCACACTCTGTCATCCTGCCAGTGTACTCTGCCTTGAGGTGACATAAAGTATAGTGCAAAATTGTCCCTCATTACTGAAACTGTCACAGAACTTCTAGTGGTAATGTCATGGTAATCTTGCAAGGTGGTTTCTTCAGAGGTGTCCTCAATGGAAATGGGTTCCTTGCAGATAACAAAATTGTGGAGTACCACGCACGCTTTGATCACCTCGTCCACAGTTTCTGTCTTGAGGTTGATCGCAGTCAATAGGACCCGCCATTTGGCTGTCAGAATACCAAAGGTACATTCAACCATTCTTCTTGCTCTTGTGAGGCGGTAATTAAAAATGCGTTTTGGTCTTGTCAATCCTCTGCTAGAGTACGGTTTCAAAAGGTGTTCTGACAGCTGGAAGGCTTCATCCCCTACACAGACAAATGGCATAGGTGGACCAGATGTTTGCGGCAGCGGTCTAGGTGGTGGGAACTGGAAGGTGTTTCCATACAGTTTACGCCCCATGGCAGACAGTTTGAAAACTTGAGAGTCATTGGAGCGGCCATAAGCCCCAATATCAACCGCAATAAATTTGTATTCCGCGTCAGCGATGGCCATGAGGACAATTGAAAAATATTTCTTGTAATTGAAATATTCAGATCCCGATCCAGCTGGCTTTACAATGCGGATATGTTTCCCGTCCACAGCGCCCAAGCAGTTTGGAAACTGACATATCTGTTGAAACTTGTCAGCAATTTCAATCCACCTCTCTGTTGTGGGCTCTGGTAAAAACTCTTCAGCTAAGGAGTCCCACAGTGCACGGCATGTGTACTTCACAATTCCAGATATGGTGGAAATCCCGAGTCTGTACTGGAAATGCAGTGACGAAAGGGATTCTCCAGTTGCAAGAAATCTGTGGGGAATTAAAAAACAATAAATTAGTTTTAAATCACAGCATTACATACCAAAACTGACCTATAACACTTGGAGATACAAACTACCACCAACAAGATTGCAGTGAAAGTGTGCTCTGATGCGATCACATCCAATAAATGTGGCTTACCTTAAAGTCACCATCAGACGCTCTGCGGGTGAAACAGAGAAGCGGCAATAGGTGTCCGCTTTTCTTATGAGGTGTGCAATGCGCTCCACCAAGTAATCAAAATTCTCCATTTTCATCCTAACATATCCAAAAAATTTATCCGGGTTTCGTCGAAGGTCCATGCATAGTGTAGAATAGACCCCACGCGTCATTCTCTTGGCTGTGATGGGGT
Organism: Dendrobates tinctorius; assembly: GCF_039654945.1. NCBI lineage: Eukaryota > Metazoa > Chordata > Amphibia > Anura > Dendrobatidae > Dendrobates > Dendrobates tinctorius. The sequence goes on along the minus strand of NW_027361910.1, from coordinate 8,831,825 downwards.
GGATCCACAAACGTCGTCTACGATGCCTGATGCGCTGCTGTCTCGCTCTCTCCTTCTCCAGAACAATCACCCTCAAACGATTCGCCTCCGCTGTAAAATCCGCCAAATTCTTCAAAATATTTCCAATCACAACATCCATCTTCGCCAGTAACTTGCTCTTCTCTCCAACCTGCACTTTCTCCTCTACAACCTGTCAAAGAAGGGCTGTAGGAACACGCTATATATAGTTTTCCAGTAGCCAATCCCGTTCGGAAGGCCACAAGGGTCAATTTTAAAAACCGGATCCGGCGTAATCCGTCGAAAAAACGGATAGAAAAACGGATGAACCGGATGAGACGGATCCGGTTTTGTCTGTCCAGAAAAAGACGGATCCGGCAGAAAACCGGATCCGTCACATCCGGTTTTCAGAAACATATGCCGGATCCGGCGTTCCGGCACGACGCCGGATCGTGCCTGACGCCGAAAACCTGAAGTGTGAAAGTAGCCTAAGGGAAAAACATGCACAACTTCCATCTTCTTACAATACCATGAGTTCCAGCAAATGGGTGAGACTGCATCAACTGCATTCACTATAGATACATCCCTGTCTCTATCACTCTTACTTTCTCTTTGTTTCCTCCTTTATTTTTTTTCTTTCATCCTCCCTTTCTTCCTTGCTAATGCCAAAAAGGTGATAAGCACCTGACATACTGTATCTGAACAAAGTGTAAAATTCTATTTCTCAGTTTCTTTTTCTCTATAGACATCTCTATGATTACATCTTTGCAGTGGCTCCCTGAAGTTCTCACTGCTGTTTATGTACATTATTCATTCTCTAACAACATTAAGGTAGGAATGATTCATTTCTTTAACAAGGGACATAAATACAATACTGACTGAACTGCTATTGTAACCAGCACCTGTCAAGAGTATGCAAGAAAGAATGTGTCTTTTCTCTGTCACTGGAAATTCCCATGAGCACCTTTCACACTATTTTTTTGGTGCCATTTTTTAATTTAAACTTATGGAAAGTATTTTTGAAGCAGTTGTCTATAGAGTGATACCCCTTTGACATGTGCGGAATAAGTCATGAATACTTTTCATTTCAGTATGATAGTATAAGACTTTACACTAAGGAATAGATATATTTTAAGTCATATATATCATTCATTATTGAAGTCAGTGAGGCAAAATTTTTAGTGGCTTTCCTAGAATACATGTGTTATGATAGTGTCGCAATTCATTAAGGAAAATAGGTAACACACTGAAAACTGCAACTGGGTCCTGTACAGGCTAGAGATCATGACCCCACAGTCCCTAGTGATTCATGCATGAGCTGAGACAGCCCTAACCCCAGACTAGACAATGACAACTTGGATCTATGCTGCCTGAAAGGCCGTTGAGCACTTCATGTTCCTCCTAAAGAACCGGAGGGCAAAGCTCAGAGCAAATTACCTACAATAAGGAATCTGTGCTGAAATAGAAAGAGATCCCAGAGTGAGTAAAACAATCCACGTAATACAAAATAAAGGTGTAAGTGTGTACTATGCCGCCTACTTCCTAAAAGAAACAGAAGATAGGTGCAGGGTAAAGTGCATAAATAGCAGAGAGATAAACCCTAGCTTGTCTTTCACTGCGTGGCTTAAAATGCAGCAGAATGGCTGGACATCCAAAAAAGACTATCACCAGCAGGAAATAACAGCAGGGAGAAAGTAGATATAGCTGCACCCAAAATGTGATATGGCAGATAAATGAATAATTGAAAACATCTGCTACCCTAAAAAGACTGAAGCAAGGATAACAGAAATTAAACACCTGGAGAAAAGGTATATCTGCTGTGGCTCAGTGGACAGAGAAGCTGGTCACAAGGCACAGGCCCAAGGGTTCAAACCTAGATGCAATACAGTACCCCTATTCAATGATGGGCCACTGAACTCACTGAGATTTCCAACGCCGGTGACTGAACTCTCTCATTAGGTTATCCGCATGCAAATCTTCCATATCAACCCAGTAATTATCCTCCGGAACGAAACCCTTCGATTTAGCGAGATATTGCAGTCGATGTCTGACAGGTCTGGAACCCAAACCTTGTTCCACCTCATACTACTTGTCCTCATCCAAGTCAACCTCTCTGATGTCCTGGGGATCCAGCATCCCCTCAAACCTTTTAAGGAGATACGAATGGTAGTAATTATTAGTCCTCCATGCAACCGGTAGTTGAAGCTTGACCGTCACAGAATTAATGATCTTAATTACCTTATAGGGACCAACAAATATAGGAGCACATTTAGGGTCCCGTGACACCAAATGATGCACCAGCGATCCCGACAACCATATGACCTGGTCAGGATCGCTGGTGCATCGCTACATGATCGCTGGTGAGCTGCCAAACAGGCAGACACACCAGAAATCAGGACCAGCGAGGACGCTGGTATCCAAGGTAAATAGCGGGTAACTAAGCACATGCGGCACTTAGTTACCCGCTGTTTACCTTGAATACCAGCTCCCAGCGCGAGCACGCTGGTATCCAAGGTACATAGCGGGTAACTAAGTGCTGCGCATGCTTAGTTACACGATATTTACCTTGGATAGCAGCTCCCAGCGTCTGCTTACAGCGCTGGGAGCTCGCCGATCGTTGGTTTCCCGCTGCCACACGCAGCGATGCATGCTGGCCAGCGGGAGACCAACGATCAAAAAATGGCCCAGGACATTGCTGCACGATCAGTGATACCCGGTGGGGGGCGGTCACTGATACGTGCCACACGCAGTGTGATCACTGATGCGTCACAAAATCAGCAATCTCGCTATGTGTGACAGGCCCCTTACTTGATAGAACTTTAAGATGACCTGGACCCGTTGAAGCGTGGTAACTTGAAACAGCCATCGTCCTTCTCGTCCTTACCCCGTACACCTCAGTATACCTTTGCACTTTGCCATCTGATATGAAAGTCATACAATAAAGGATTTCACTTCAACTCGGATCCTTCAGACGGAACCTGAAAACCCACCTCTTCAGGAAAGCTTACAGCCTACAATGACCCCGCTGCCTCCTCACCACTACTGGAGCTACCGCCTCACATTCACTGGAGCTGCTGCAACCCCCCAAACCTACTGTCTCCTTCCCCACCATCCTGTAGAATGTAAGCCCGCAAGGACAGGGTCCTCTCTCCACTCTGTATCAGTCTGTGGTTGTTAGTTTGTTTACTGTAAGTGATATCTGTAATTTGTATGTAACCCCTTCTCATGTACAGCACTATGGAACCAATGGTGCTTTATAAATTAATAATAATAATAATAATAATAATAACTTTCCATGGTGTGTGCCGCATACTTTTTCACAATTTGAAGATGTCATGTCGATACATGCAAAGCACCGTTACTCCAAGCTCACAGGCTGATACAAGCGCTAATACTTGGCTCTCCACCTCAGGACAAAGGGGTTGATTCACACACATTGGTGCCACTGTTCCAATATCTTGTGGACTATTGAATAAATATTGTTGTAATTCTTGGTTCATTTTCTCCATCTGACCATTAGACTCAGGATGATAACCCGAGGAGAACAAAAGCTTAATTCCTAATCTGAAGCATAAGTTATGCCAAAAGCTAGCCAAAAACTGAACCCCTCTCTCGGAAATAATGTTTTTAGGTAAACCATGTAACTTAACAACGTGGGAGATACAGTGCTATTTAAAAGTTTGGGCACCCCTGGTCAAAATTACTGTTATTGTGAACAGTTAAGCAAGTTGAAGATGAAATGATGTCTAAAAGGGCTAAAGTTAAAGATAACAAATTTCCTTTGTAGTTTTCAAAAGTTTGGGCACCCTGCATGGTCAGTACCTAATAGCACACCCCTTTTGCAAGTATCACAGTTTGTGAATGCTGTATGTAGACAGCCAAGAGTCTTTCAATTCTTGTTTAAGAGATTTTTTTTCATCCATTTTTTTGTAAAATTGTTCCAGTTCTGTGAGATTCCTGGGTTAGCATGCACTTCTATTTTGAGGTCTTGCCACAGATTTTCAGTGATGTTCAGATCAGTGATTTGTAGTGTCATTGTAAAACCTTCAGCTTGTGCCTTTTAAAGTAGTGTGTTTAGAATTATTATACATTTGTAGAAGCTATCCGCTTTTCAACTTCAGTTTTTTTTTACAAATGGTGTTATGTTTGCATCAAGAATTTGTTGAAATTTAATTGAATCCATTCTTCCCTTTATCCCTGAAATGTTCCCCTTGCCATTGACTGCAACACAACCCTAAAGTATGATTGAACCACCCCCCATGCTTAATGGTTGGTGAGATGTTTTTTTCCTGAAATTCTGTACCCTTTTGTTGTGAGCACATTTTCTCATTCACCTTTGATGTCCGATGAACTCCCTCTGCTGGTGAAAGGAGGTGGTGAAACTGATTTGGATGGGAGAGACCTGTCACCTGAACAGGTGGATTGCGATTGGACATCAGGAATCTCTGAGTGGATATAAGGCAGCCGACGCCCTGTGGGGTTGCTGGTGATTTCTCTGCTCTGAGCTCTGGCCTCCAGTTCAGTTCCTGTCTTCTAAAGCTAAGTTTTGCTCTGTTATTGTTCCATGAGATTTTGTCTGATTTGCTTAGTTTTGTGTTCAGCCAGCCCTGACTGGGGCTTTGCTGAATTTCCATTTTGTCCCTGATCGGTTTAATCTCTTTTGCTCTGTCTTCAGAATATTTCAGAGTGCTGATATAGGGATTCTGAAGTCACTAGACTGGGGCCATAGGAGGAATTTTTTCTTAATGGAGATTAAGCAATTGTCTGATCGTGTGGAGCGGCTCACTGCTGAAGTGCGGGGAATTTCCACCTATCTTGCTCATTCACATGCTGCTGAACCAAAGATCCCTACTCCTGATGTGTTTTTTGGGGATCGGTCTAAATTTTTGAATTTTAAGAATAATTGTAAATTATTTCTTGCCTTGAAGCCTAACTCATCGGGGAGCTCTGCGCAGCAGGTTAAAATTGTCATCTCTTTGCTGCGCGGCGATCCCCAGGATTGGGCGTTTTCTTTGACACCTGATGATTCTATTCTAACTAATGTGGACGCATTTTTTCAAGCCTTGGGGTTGTTGTATGATGAACCTAATGCTATTGATCAAGCTGAAAAAAGCCCTGCTGGCATTGATCCAACGTCAGGATTCTGCAGAATTGTACTGTCAAAAATTCCGAAAGTGGGCGGTCCTTACTACCTGGAATGATGGTGCCTTGGCAGCTCTCTTTCGGAAGGGTTTGTCAGAAACCGTAAAAGATACTATTTTGGGATTTCCTGTTCCCTCTGGTCTTGACGATTCTATGTCATTAGCCATTCAGGTTGATCGGCATTTACGTGAACGTAAAATTACACGAGAAATGTTGCCACCTGTTGAACAAATGTCTGAACCTATGCAATGTGATAGAGTTTTGTCTAGGGCGCAACGTCAGGAGTTCAGAAGGCGTTATAAGCTTTGTTTTTTCTGTGGAGATGCCTCTCATATTATTTCTGTCTGCCCTAAACGAGAGAAACATTTTGCACACACATTTGCTGTGGGTGGTGTACAACCTAAGTTTCTCCTGGCAATTACTCTGATCTGCTCCCTGTCCACATTTTCCGCTAAGGCTTTTGTGGATTCAGGAGCGGCTCTGAACCTGATGGATTTGGATTTTGCTAAACGTTGTGGGTTTCCTATGACACCTCTGCGGACGCCTATTCCTTTGAGGGGTATTGATGCTACTCCTTTGGCGAAGAATAAACCTCAGTTTTGGACCCAGGTGGTAATGCGCGTCGCCCCAGACAATCAAGAAAATTGCAGATTTTTGGTGTTGCATAATTTGCATGATACCATTGTTCTGGGGTTTCCCTGGTTGCAAATCCATAATCTAGTTATGGATTGGAAATCTGTGTCTGTGGTGAGTTGGGGTTGTCGGTGTGCTCTTAGTGACGCTCCTGTTTTCTCCACCTCTCCCCAGTCGCATGATGTTCCTGACTATTTGGCTGATTTTTATGATGTATTTAGTGAGAATAAGTCTGCGTCTTTGCCTCCTCATAGGAGTTATGACTGTGCAATTGAGCTGAGCCCTGGGTGTAAATTTCCCAAGGGTCGACTTTTCAATTTATCTGTACCCGAGCATGAGGCTATGCGATCTTATATTAAGGAGTCGTTGGAGAAGGGTCATATTAGACCATCCTCTTCACCCATGGGTGCTGGGTTTTTTTTCGTGGCCAAGAAAGATGGTTCATTAAGGCCTTGTATTGACTATCGTTCCCTCAACAAAATTACTGTTAAATATCAGTATCCGCTACCCCTGATTTCTGATTTATTCTCCAGAGTTAAAGGTGCTTGCTGGCTTACCAAGCTTGACCTCAGGGGGGGCGTATAATCTTATTTGCATTAAGCATGGGGATGAATGTAAGACGCCGTTTAATACTCCGGAGGGACATTTTGAGTACCTGGTGATTCCTTTTGGGCTCACTAATGCCCCTTCTGTCTTCCAGTGCTTCATGAATGATATTTTCTGGGACTTTATTGATAAATTTTTGATCATCTATCTGGATGATATTTTGATCTTTTCCAGGGATTGGGACTCTCATGTGGAACATGTTCGGACTGTGTTCCGGATTTTGAGGGAGAATTCCCTGTATGTTAAGGGATCGAAATGCCTTTTTGGTGTACAGAGGATTTCATTTTTGGGATTTATTTTGTCTCCGTCAACTATTGAAATGGACCCGGCCAAGGTACAGGCCATTTATGATTGGGTTCAGCCCACTTCTTTGAAGGCCCTCCAGAAGTTTTTGGGTTTTGCTAATTTTTATTGTCAATTTATAGCTAATTTTTCTGGTATTGCCAAACCATTGACTGATTTGACTAAGAAGGGTGCTGATGTGCTGAATTGGTCTCCGGAGGCTGTTTCTTCCTTTCAGGAGCTGAAGCGGAGGTTCACTTCTGCTCCGGTTTTGCGGCAACCTGATGTCTCACTCCCGTTTCAGGTAGAGGTGGACACTTCTGAGATCGGTGCAGGAGCTGTTTTGTCCCAAAAAGATCCGGTAACATCTAAAATGAACCCCTGTGCTTTCTTTTCCCGAAAGTTCTCCCCATCTGAACGCAACTATGATGTGGGGAATCGGGAACTGTTAGCCATGAAATGGGCATTTGAGGAGTGGAGACATTGGTTGGAGGGAGCTAGACATCAAGTCGTGGTCCTCACTGACCACAAGAATTTGATTTACCTTGAGTCGGCCAAACGCTTGAATTCTAAACAAGCTAGGTGGGCCTTGTTTTTCACATGTTTTGATTTTGTGGTCTCTTCTTCCAGGCACTAAGAATGTAAAGGCAGATGCCCTCTCTAGGAGTTTCTTTGCTGAGTCTCCTATTGTGACCAAGCCTGCTACCATCTTAGGTGAGGGGGTAGTTCTTTCTGCCATCTCGCCCGATTTGAGACGTGCTCTGGAAGAGTTTCAGGAGGACAAACCTGAGCGTTGTCCCATTGGAAAATTGTATGTTCCAGACCAGTGGAGGAAGAGAGTGATGTCTGAAGTTCATTGCTCCGCATTGGCTGGTCATCCAGGTATTTTTGGTACTAGAGATTTGGTGAGTCGGTCTTTTTGGTGGCCCGCCTTGTCTCGTGATGTCAGGAATTTTGTGCAGTCCTGTGGGACTTGCTCCCAGTCTAAACCTTGTTCTCGCTCTAGTGGGTTGTTGATGCCTTTGCCGGTGCCCAAGAGGCCATGGACCCATATTTCAATGGATTTTATTTCTGATCTGCCTGTCAATCAGATAATGACTGTTATCTGGGTGATTTGTGATAGATTCTCTAAGATGGTCCATCTCGTACCACTCCCTAAGTTGCCATCTTCCTCTGAGTTGGTGCCCTTGTTTTTGCAACAGGTGGTTCGCTTGCATGGGATTCCTGAGAACATTGTATCGGACAGAGGAGTTCAGTTTGTCTCTAGATTTTGGAGGACGTTTTGTTCCAAGCTGGGAATTCAGTTGTCCTTCTCCTCTGCGTTTCACCCTCAGACCAATGGGCAGACGGAGAGAACAAACCAGACTTTGGAGTCTTATTTGAGATGTTTTATCTCTGCTGATCAGGATGATTTGGTCTCATTTTTGCCCTTGGCCGAATTTGCTTTAAATAATAGAGCTAGTTCTGCCACTTTGATGTCACCCTTTTTTTGTAACTTTGGGTTTCATCCTCGATTCTCTTCAGGGCAGGTGGAGTCTTCCGCCTGCCCAGGTGTTGACACTGTGTTGGAGAGAATGCACCAGATTTGGGACCAAGTGGTGGATAAATTGTCTCTCTCCCAGGAAATGGCCCAGCGGTTTTCCAACCGGCATAGGACCATTGGTCCCCGGTTTAAGGTGGGTGATATGGTTTGGTTGTCAAAGAATATCTCTATGAAGGTGGCTTCTCCAAAGTTTAAACCTAGATTTATTGGACCTTACAAGATTTTGGAGATTCTTAATCCGGTCTCTTTTCGATTGGCTCTTCCTGTTACATTTAAGATCCATAACGTGTTTCATAAGTCTCTGTTGAAGAGGTTTGTTGAGCCAGTAGTCCCTGTGGTGGCAACTCCTGACCCTGTATTGGTTGAAGGTAAGGTGGAATATGAGGTTGAGAAGATACTGGATTCTCGGCTGGCGAGACGGAGACTCCAGTATTTGGCTAAGTGGAAGGGCTATGGCCAGGAGGATAATTCTTGGGTCTCTGCATCTCATATTCATGCCGAAAGATTGGTTCGTGCTTTTCATTGGGCCCATCCTGATCGGCCTAGTGGCGTGGTTGAGGGTTCGGTGACCCCTCCTCAAGGGGGAGGTACTGTTGTGAGCTCATTTTCTCGTTCACCTTTGATGTCTGATGAACTCCCTCTGCTGGTGAAAGGAGGTGGTGAAACTGATTTGGATGGGAGAGACCTGTCACCTGAACAGGTGGATTGCGATTGGACATCAGGAATCTCTGAGTGGATATAAGGCAGCCGACGCCCTGTAGGGTTGCTGGTGATTTCTCTGCTCTGAGCTCTGGCCTCCAGTTCAGTTCCTGGCTGGGGCTTTGCTAAATTTCCATTTTGTCCCTGATCGGTTTAATCTCTTTTGCTCTGTCTTCAGAATATATCGGAGTGCTGATATAGGGATTTTGAAGTCTAGTGACTTCAGGGCCGTTTTTCCTATCAGACGTGTTGGGACATTTTTGGTAGGGTTTTTGCGGATTGCAGCCAGCATCTTTTCTGTCCTGTCCTATCTAGTTAGTTGGGCCCCATCGTTTGCTCTGCCTGTCTTTCTGTCTGTGTTTGTGTTTTCACCTGTTTTCACCGACAATACATGTTGGGGGCTGTCTATTGCTTTGGGGTCTGCTCTGGGGCAGTTTAGATTTCCCCTTTCTTTCTTTAGGCTTATGTATCTCTCCGGCTGTGACGAGGCATCTAGGACCACCGTAGGAACGCTCCACGGCTACTGTTAGTTGTTGTGAATAGGATCAGGGGTCTGTAATCCGCTAGCTACCAACCTCTCCGGTTTTCTGGACTTAGCTTGCATTTTTGTTTTTTCCTCCTCCGGTGACTCATTCATAACACCTTTTCTCTACACACATATCTTTGTTCATTGTGGCCAAACAGTTCTATTTTAACTTCATTGGTCCACAGGACTTGTTTTCAAAAATGCATCAGGCTTGTTTAGATTTTCTTTTGCATACTTGTGACACTGAATTGTATGGTGAGGATACAGGAGAGGTTTTCTTCTGATGACTCTTGCATGAAGGTCATATTTCTGCAGGGGCCTCTGAACAGTAGTACAATGTACCACAACTCCAGAGTGTGTTAAATTTTTCTAAAGGTCTTTTTCAGTCAAGTGGGGGTTCTGATTTGCCTGTCTAGCAATTCTACGAGCAGCTCTCACTGAAATTTTGCTTGGTCTTCCTGACCTTATCTTGTCCTCCACTATTCATGTTAACAGCCATTTCCTAATAACATTTTTTAACTGAGAAAAGGGCAAATTGAAAACAATTTGCTATCTTCTTATAACCTTTTCCTGCTCTGTGGGTTTCCACCATTTTTATTTTCAGAGTGCTAGGGAGCCGCTTATAAGAACTCATGGCTGCTGTTTTTAGCACAAGGTAAGAGGAGGCTGGGTTTTTATAAATCTGGGAAATTTGCATCACTTGGCATTTCCTAACGATGATACTGAACAAGCCATAATCCTAATCAGGCTAATTAAGGTCTGAAGCCTTAGTCACAGTTATCTGAGCACACAAATCTTCAAAGATGCCCAAACTTTTCATTGGCCCATTTTCCTTTCTGCAGTTTTTAAAATGTAAAAAATTACAATATATTTGTTGTCTGCCTAAAATACAAAGGAAATGTGTCATCTTTACCTTTAGGCCTTTTAGGGATTATTTGATCTTCAACTTGCTTAACTATACACAATAACAGTAATTTTGATCCAGGGTGCCAAACTTTTACATCCCACTGTAAATGTAGTTGAACTCTTAGCCGTATGCAATATTATTAGAGGAACCAAGTGAACTATCTTGCTGAAACAGTCCCACCCCCATACTACAGTATTACCACCAGAATCAGGTAAATCTGTGACAAAGTCCATGGACAAATGAGTCAAAGGTCGAGACAGAACATAAATAGGCAAAAGAAATCCCTGCCGGGGACTGACAAGAGGCTTCAGACCTGGTGCAAATTTTGCACTTATGAACATACTTAACATTCTTTCGAGCACTTTGTCACCAAAAGGACATGGAAACCGCTCTTCAGGTGGCAGGGAAATTAGGATTTCTGGCCAACACAGAGTCATGCACTTCATTAAGAAGATCAGTGAGAAGCGAGAATGGCACAAAAAGTTATCGGGTCACAAGCCCTCCAGTGCACCTACCTGAGATTTCACAATGCACTGTCCAAGATCAGTCCCCAAAGTACCCATCACCACCCCTTCACTAAGAATTTTGACTGGATTTTCAACTCCGTAACAAAGCTACATGATAAAGCATCAGCCTTATCAGTCTTACTACCAGGGAGATATGTCACAGAGAAATCAAGCCGAGCGAAAAAGAGGGCCCACTGGGCCTGTCTAGTATTCAAGCTTTTAGCAGCGTCAGCATACACTCCCTGCCAGAAGTTATGTTGCTTATCCATGTTCTGTAAATAAAAGCTTATAACCTGATGTTAAATTCATCCATAGGTTGTATAAATTATTCTTTTAAAAGCTGAAACCCTCTGAAACGTGGTTTAGGTTAAGAAAATAAATTGGCATCAATGCAGAAATATTGATCATTTAATGGACACAGAATTGTCAGATTTTGGCAAGACAAAAGTTTTGTCACCTGGTCATATAATGCACCCAATCCTAGTTTACATCCTCACCTGTGCTCAGTAAATGATCGGTTAATTAGTGGGTGTGTATAAAAACAAAACCAGCACCCCAGACCTTCACTTGACCTGCAACTTGAGCTCTGACAACATGCCAAAAATCCACCCTGTGACCAAAGCCTGGATTTTCAAGAGGCTGAAGACCAGATCCACTGCAGAGGTGGCAGGCACCTTTAATGTGTCTCAGCGCCAAGTACAAAGAATTAAAAAAAGAATCAAAGAGACTGGAGATGTGTTTGACAGGCCCAGGTCTGGCAGACCCCGCAAGACAACTGCTCAGGAGGAACGTTTGTTGGTTAAAAAATCCAAAGCAAAGCCCCTCTTCCACTGCAGCAGAGCTCCAGCAGGCCTGGTCACCTCAAGTCCCTGTGTCAACTAGAACAGTTTGTAGGATTCTGTCTCGAAGTGGCCTCCATGGTCGAATCAGTGCCCAGAAGCCAGCACTAAACAAAAGGCAAATAAAAAACCGTGTGGCATTTGCAAAGTCCCACAGCCTGCTAAACAGATGAATTCTGAAAAAGTGGAAGAAAGTGGATTTCTCTGATGAATCTTCAGTAGAATTACACCACAGCCACCGCAAATACTGCAGGAGACCTACTGGAGCCCGTATGGATCCAAAATACAACCAGAAAACAGTTAAATTTGGTGGTGGAAAGATCATGGTTTGGGGTTACATTCAGTATGGGGGTGCGCTAAACATTTGCAAGGTGGAAGGCAATATCAATAGCTTAAAATATCAAGAAGTATTAGCTACATCTTATATTCCAAATCATAAAAGGGGTCAAATTCTGCAGCAGGATGGGGCTCCATCTCATGCATCCATCTCTACAACAAAGTTCCTCCAGATAAAAAACATCAAGGTGCTCAAGGACTGGCCAGCCCAGTCACCAGACATGAACATCATTGAGCATGTTTGTGGTAGGATGAAAGAGGAAGCTTGGAAGACAAAACCAAAGAATCTAGATGAACTCTGGGAGGCAAGTAAGACTGCATTCTTTGCTATTCCTGATGACTTCATTAATAAAATCTATGAATCATTGTTGAACCGCATGGATGCAGTACTTCAAGCTCATGGAAGTCACACAAAAAATTACATATGACTCTAATAGCACCACAACTTCATTCACCAATGTTATGCAACATTTATTTGTTTTTTAAGTTAATTTGTTTGAATATCACATTACTTTCTGTGGCCGACAAAACTTTTGTCTTGCCAAAATCTGACCATTCTGTGTCCATTAAATGATCAATATTTCTGCATTGATGCCAATTTATTTTCTTAACCTAAACCACATTTCAGAGGGTTTCAGCTTTCAAAAGAATAATTTATGCAACCAATGGATGAATTTAACGTCAGGTTATAAGCTTTTATTTACATAACATGGATAAGCGACATACTTCTGCCAGGGAGTGTACAATACATTTTTGTGATCAGTAAAAAACGGTAATCTATGGCTAGCCCCCCACACCAATGCTTCCATTCCACGAAAACCCTCTTTACAACCAAGAGTTCCCGATCTACTATATTATATTTGGACTCTGCTTGTGAGCCCACACAGAAAAGAGGTGTCTACCTCAACCACAAAAGGCAATCTTGGGTTGACTGATGACAGGAGCAGTAGAAAAGGCAGTCTTGAGATAAGCAAAAGCATCAACAGCCTGTAGAGTCAGTATCGTTCTTGGTCATGTCATTAAAAGGTTTGAATAGAAGTTCTTAATGAACTTAAAATAACAATTAACAAAACTTAAGAACCTCTGTAAAGCTCTAATATTAGTAAGTTGTACACAATCAAGGACGGCCTGTACCTTAACAGGAGCCATCTGAAAACCTTCAGCAGAAACCAAATGACCCAAAAATCTGCTGCACCTGAATTTTACACTTCACTAGCTTGACAAACAGATGATTGTCACAAAGAACTTGAAGCACCTGTTGATCCTGCTCCCGAAGCTCCTCACGAGAACCTAAGTAAATCAAGATATCATCCAAGTATATCACCACAAATCTACACACCAAAGGAAAAAAAAAATTATGAAGGTCTTTAACACTTCTGGAGCATTGTTCAAACTAAATTTTCAAAGTGACCTTCGCGTGTATTGAAGTCTTTGGCGTCACACTAGCAACAAAAACGGACGAGTGCAGTGCGATAAAAAATCGTATTGCAATCGTTCCAATGTTAATCTATGGGGCAGCTCCCATCATCCAATTTTTTCTCGGCCGTTTTCCTCGGGCCGATAGAATAGCAGCATGCTGCAATTGTCACAGATTATCAGATCGGGCTCGCCAATGCAAGTCTATGGATGCGATTAAAAATTGGATTACAAACGGACCACAAGTGTGACTTGCGAGAAAATCGCACCCGGTGTTCTTTGACAAAAGCCAGCAATTCATTTTGCGACACAGTAAAATCACACTGACATGTTTAATAAAGAAATGAAAGAATAGATACAGTATAGACACATAGAATACACATATATACAGTCATATGTTAACGTTTGGGCACCCCTATTAACCCCTTCACGACCCATGACGCCTACGTAGGCGTCATGAAAAGTCGTGCCCAAACGACCTATGACGCCTACGTAGGCGTCATGCTATAAATAGCCCCCCTGCGGGTCGGGTGACCGGGGTCACTGAAAGGTCACCCGACCCGCACACAAAGGACACTCTACAGTTAATCCCTGGGGGCGTGGCTTAGCCCCCACGTGCCTACGATCTCTCTGATTGGCTGTTAAAAGTGAAACAGCCAATCAGAGCGATTTGTAATATTTCACCAATGAAATTTGGTGAAATATTACAATCCAGCCATGGCCGATGCTGCAATAGCATCGGACATGGCTGGACGCTGACCCCCGACCCCCCCACACACCGACTGGCGGGGCTGATCGGCCCCCGCCACCGATGGACGGCGGCGATCGTTCGCCGCCGTCATCATCTGCTCCCCCTCCCCTGTCTATCGCTCCCTCCCACCTTCCGATGCCCCCAGGACCTCCGATCGTGCTCCCGGTGTCCCGCCGTGGCTCCCGGCGTCCGGATCATGGGCGCCGCCATCTTGCAAAATGGCGGGTGCATGCGCAGTGCGCCTGCCATTGTCCAAGATGGCGGCGCCCATGAATTTGCCGGTTGCCCGTTCATTTTTCATTTTGATCACTGTGATACACTCTCACAGTGATCAAAATGAAAAAAAAAGTAAATACACCCCCCTTTTATCACCCCCATAGCCAGGTGCAAATAATAAAATAAAAAAAATATTTTTTTTTTCCATTTAGGGTTCGAACTAGGGTTAGGGTTGGAATTAGGGTTAGGGTTGGAATAAGGGTTACAGATAGGGTTAGGGTTAGAAATAGGGTTAGGGCTAGAATTAGGGTTAGGGTTGGAATTAGGGTTAAAATTAGGGTTAGGGTTAAAATTAGGGTTAAAATTAGGGTTAGGGTTGGAATTAGGGTTAGGGCTAGAATTAGGGTTAGGGTTGGAATTAGGGTTAGGGCTGGAATTAGGGTTAGGGCTGGAATTAGGGTTAGGGCTGGAATTAGGGTTAGGGGTGGGTTGGGATTAGGGTTAGGCTTGTAGTTAGGGTTAGAGTTGGGATTAGGGTTAGGGGTGTGTTGGCGTTAGGGCTGTGGTTAGGGTTATTATTAGGGTGGTATTAGGGTTAGGGGTGTGTTGGGGTTAGGGTTGGAGTTAGAATTGAGGGGTTTCCACTGTTTAGGCACATCATGGGGTCTCCGAGCGCGACATGGCGCCACGATTTATTCCAGCCAATTTTGCGTTCAAAATGTCAAACAGCACTCTCTCCATTCCGAGCCCCAACGTGTGCCCAAACAGTGGTTTACCCCCACATATGGGGTATCAGCGTACTCAGGAAAAATTGCACAACAACTTTGGAAGTCTAATTTCTCCTGATACCCTTGGGAAAATAAAAAATTGGGGGCTAAAAAAATGATTTTTGTGAAAAAAAATGATTTTTTTTTCACGGCTCTGAGTTATAAACTTCGGTGAAGCACTTGGGGGTTCAAAGTGCTCATCAAACATCTAGATAAGTTCCTTGGGGGGTCTAGTTTACAAAATGGGGTCACTTGTGGGGGGTTTCCACTGTTTAGGCACATCAGGGGCTCTGCAAACGTAACATGACGCCCGCAGATCATTCCATCAAGTCGGTATTTCAAAACGTCACTACTTCCCTTCCGAGCCCCGATGTGTGCCCAAACAGTGGTCCACCCCACATTTGGGGTACCAGCGTACTCAGGACAAACTGTACAACAACTTTTGGGGTCGAATTTATCCTGTTAACCTTGTGAAAATAAAAAATTGCGGGCTAAAAAATCATTTTATGAGGAAAAAAAAGATTTTTTTATTTTCACGGTTCTGCGTTATAAACTTCTGTGAAGCACTTGGGGGTTCAAAATGCTCACCACATATCTAGATAAGTTCCTTGGGTGGTCTAGTTTCCAAAATGGTGTCATTTGTGGGGGTTTCCCTGTTTAGGCACATCAGGGGCTCTGCAAACGTAACATGATGCCCGCAGACCATTCCATCAAGTCGGTATTTCAAAATGTCACTACTTCCCTTCCGAGCCCCGATGTGTGCCCAAACAGTGGCCCCCCCCACATATGGGGTACCAGCGTACTCAGGACAAACTGTACAACAACTTTTGGGGTCGAATTTATCCTGTTAACCTTGTGAAAATAAAAAATTGCAGGCTAAAAAATCATTTTTGAGGAAAAAAAATGATTTTTTATTTTCATGGCTCTGCGTTTATAAACTTCTGTGAAGCACTTGGGGGTTCAAAGTGCTCACTACACATCTAGATAAGCTCCTTGGGGGGTCTAGTTTCCAAAATGGGGTCACTTGTGGGGGGTTTCTACTGTTTAGGCACATCAGGGGCTCGGCAAACGCAACATGATGCCCGCAGAACATCCCATCAGTCTGCATTCCAAAATTGCGCTCCTTCCCTTCTGAGCTCTCCCATGCGCCCAAACAGTGGTTTCCCCTGACATATGGGGTATCGGTGTACTCAGGACAAATTACACAACAACTTTTGTGGTCCAATTTCTCCTGTTAGCCTTGTGAAAATAAAAAATAGCGGGCTAAAAGATCATTTTTGAGGAAAAAAATTATTTTTTTATTTTCACTTTTCTGCGTCATAAACTTCTGTGAAGCACTTGTGGGTTCAAAGTCCTCACCACACATCTAGAAAAGTTCCTTGGGTGGTCTAGTTTCCAAAATGGGGTCACTTGTGGGGGAGCTCTAATGTTTAGGCACACAGGGGCTCTCCAAACACGACATGGTGTCCACTAACGATTGGAGCTAATTTTCCATTCAAAAAGTCAAATGGTGCTCCTTCCCTTCGGGACCCTGCCGTGTGCCCAAACAGTGGTTTATGACCACATATGAGGTATCTGTGCACTCAGGAGAAATTGCCCAACAAATTTTAGGATCCATTTTATCCCACTGCCCATGTGAAAATGAAAAAACTGAGGCTAAAAGAAAATTTTTGTGAAAAAAAAGTCCTTTTTTTTTATGGATCAATTTGTGAAGCACCTGGCGGTTCAAAGTGCTCACTATGCATCTAAATAAGTTCCTTGGAGAGTCTAGTTTCCAAAATGGGGTCACTTGTGGGGGAGCTCCAATGTTTAGGTGCACAGGGACTCTCCAAACGCGACATGGCAACCGCTAAATATTCCAGCATATTTTCCATTCAAAAAGTCAAATGACGCTCCTTCCCTTCACATATGAGGTATCGGTGTACTCAGAAGAAATTCCCCAACAAATTTTAGGATCCATTTTATCATGTTGCCCATGTGAAAATGAAAAAATTGATGCTAAAAGAAATTTTTTATTGGAAAAATTAAAATGTTCATTTTTTCCTTCCACATTGCTTTAGTAGCTGTGAAGCACCTGAAGGGTTAATAATCTTCTTGAATATAGTTTTGAGTAGCTTGAGGGGTGCAGTTTTTAGAATGGTGTCACATTGGGGTATTTTCTGCCATATAGACCCCTCAAAGTGACTTCAAATGTGAGGTGGTCCCTAAAAAAAATGGTTTTGTAAATTTTGTTGTAAAAATGAGAAATCGCTGGTCAACTTTTAACCCTTATAACTTCCCAACAAAAAAAAATTTTGTTTCCAAAATTGTGCTGATGTAAAGTAGACATGTGGGAAATGTTATTTATTAACTATTTTGTGTCACATAACTCTCTGGTTTAACGGAATAAAAATTAAAAATGTGAAAATTGCGAAATTTTCAAAATTTTCACCAAATTTCCATTTTTTTCACAAGTAAATGAAAACATTATTGACCTAAGTTTACCACTAACATGAAGCCAAATATGTCACGAAAAAACAATCTCAGAATCGCTAGGATCCATTGAAGCGTTCCTGAGTTATTACCTCATAAAAGGACACTGGTCAATATTGCCAAAATTGGCCAGGTCATTAAGGTCAAAATAGGCTGGGTCATGAAGGGGTTAATGTTAACCTTTTTTCTTTATAACTTTTGGTTTTTGCAACAGCTATTTCAGTTTCATATATCTAATAACTGATGGACTCAGTTATATTTCTGGATTCAAATTAGGTTTATTGTACTAACAGAAAATGTGCAATCTGCATTTTAACAAAATTTGACCGGTGCAAAAGTATGGGCACCTCAACATAAACGTGACATTAATATTTCGTAGATCCTCCTTTTGCAAAAATAACAGCCTCTAGTCACTTCCTGTAGCTATTAATGAGTTCCTGGATCCTGGATGAAGGTATTTGTGACCATTCCTGTTTACAAAACAATTCCAGTTCAGTTAAGTTTGATGGTCGCCGAGCATGGACAGCCCGCTTCAAATCATCCCACAGATGTTCAATGATATTCAGGTCTGAGGACTGGGATGGCCATTCCAGAACATTGTAATTGTTCCTCTGCATGAATGCCTGAGTAGATTTGGAGCGGTGTTTTGGATCATTGTCTTGCTGAAATATCCATCCCCTGCGTAACTTCAACTTCGTCACTGATTCTTGCACATTATTGTCAAGAATCTGCTGATACTGAGTTGAATCCATGTGACCCTCAACTTTAACAAGATTCCCGCTGCCGGCATTGGCCACACAGCCCCAAAGCATGATGGAACCTCCACCAAATTTTACTGTGGGTAGCAAGTGTTTTTCTTGGAATGCTGTGTTTTTTAGCCTCCATGCATAACGCCTTTTTGTATGACAAAACAACTCAATCTTTGTTTCATCAGTCCACAGGACCTTCTTCCAAAATGTAACTGGCTTGTCCAAATGTGCTTTTGCATACCTCAGGCGACTCTGTTTGTGGCGGGCTTGCAGAAGCGGCTTCTTTCGCATCACTCTCCCATACAGCTTCTCCTTGTGCAAAGTGCGCTGTATTGTTGACCGATGCACAGTGACACCATCTGCAGCAAGATGATGCTGCAGGTCTTTGGAGGTGGTCTGTGGATTGTCCTTGACTGTTCTCAACAATCTTCTCTGCCTTTCTGATATTTTTCTTGGCCTGCCACTTCTGGGCTTAACAAGAACTGTACCTGTGTTCTTCCATTTCCTTACTATGTTCCTCACAGTGGAAACTGACAGGTTAAATCTCTTAGACAACTTTTTGTATCCTTCCCCTGAAAAGCTATGTTGAATAATCTTTGTTTTCAAATCATTTGAGAGTTGTTTTGAGGAGCCCATGATGTCACTCTTCATAGGAGAATCAAATAGGAGAACTACTTGCAAGTGGCCACCTTAAATACCTTTTCTCTTGATTTGATACACCTGGCTATGAAGTTCAAAGCTCAATGAGGTTACAAAACCAATTTAGTGCTTCAGGAAGTCAGTAAAAAGTAGTTAGGAGTGTTCAAATCAAGAAAATGATAAGGGTGCCCATACTTTTGCACCGGTCAAATTTTGTTTAATTGCAGATTGCACATTTTCTGTTAGTACAATAAACCTCATTTGAATCCAGAAATATAATTGAGTCCATCAGTTATTAGATATATGAAACTGAAATAGCTGTTGCAAAAACCAAAATTGTTATAAAGAAAAAAGATTAACATTAATAGGGGTGCCCAAACTTTAACATATGACTGTATATATATATATATATATATATATATATATACAGTACAGACCAAAAGTTTGGACACACCTTCTCATTCAAAGAGTTTTCTTTATTTTCATGACTATGAAAATTGTAGATTCACTCTGAAGGCATCAAAACTATGAATTAACACATGTGGAATTATGTAATTAACGAAAAAGTGTGAAACAACTGAAAATACTGTGTGTTTTATATTCTAGGTTCTTCAAAGTAGCCACCTTTTGCTTTGATTACTGCTTTGCACACACTTGGCATTCTCTTGATGAGCTCCAAGAGGTAGTAACCGGAAATGGTCTTCCAACAGTCTTGAAGGAGTTCCCAGAGATACTTAGCACTTGTTGGCCCTTTTGCCTTCACTCTGCGGTCCAGCTCACCCCAAACCATCTCGATTGGGTTCAGGTCTGGTGACTGTGGAGGCCAGGTCATCTGGCGTAGCACCCCATCACTCTCCTTCTTGGTCAAATAGCCCTTACACAGCCTGGAGGTGTGTTTGGGGTCATTGTCCTGTTGAAAAATAAATGATGGTCCAACTAAACGCAAACCAGATGAAATAGCATGCCGCTGCAAGATGCTGTTGTAGCCATGCTGGTTCAGTATGCCTTCAATTTTGAATAAATCCCCAATAGTCACCAGCAAAGCACCCCCACACCATCACACCTCCTCCTCCATGCTTCACGGTGGAAACCAGGCATGTAAAGTCCATCTGTTCACCTTTTCTGCGTCACGCAAAGACACGGTGGTTGGAACCAAAGATCTCAAATTTGGACTCATCAGACCAAAGCACAGATTTCCACTGGTCTAATGCCCATTCCTTGGGTTCTTTAGCCCAAACAAGTCTCTTCTGCTGGTTGCCTGTCCTAAGCAGTGGTTTCCTAGCAGCTATTTTACCATGAAGGCCTGCTGCACAGTCTCCTCTTAACAGTTGTGGTAGAGATGAGTCTGCTGCTAGAACTCTGTGTAGCATTGACCTGGTCTCTAATCTGAGCTGCTGTTAACCTGTGAGGCTGGTGACTCGGATTAACTTATCCTTTGCAGCAGAGGTGACTCTTGGTCTTCCTTTCCTGGTGCGGGCCTCATGTGAGCCAGTTTCTTTGTAGAGCTTGATGGTTTTTGCCACTGCACTTGGGGACACTTTCAAAGTTTTCCCAATTTTTCGGACTGACTGACCTTCATTTCTTAGGCTGAGTTCACACGTGGCGTTTTTTTCGCGATTCCGCGGTGGTTTTAACCGTGCGATTTTGCCACGAAAACGCGAAAAATAAGCATCCCATGCATTCCTATGGGATTCCGCAATGCTGTACTAATGCTGCGGTTTTTACCGCGGCGGAATCGCTTCGCGGTAAAAACCGCAGCATGCTCATTAATTTGCGGAATCACGGCGATCCCGCACCCATAGGATTGCATTGTTCCGCTTACTTCCCGCTTGTGGCTGTGCACACCATGCGAAAAGTAAGCAGAACATTTGCGGATGGTACCCACGGTCCGGAGCAGAGGAGACTGTCCTCCGGGCTTTGGGTACCATTTCCCTGCAAAAAATAGAATTTAAAAATAAAAAATATTGTTTTTCTTACCTTCCGACGTCCCGCGCAGTCTTCCTGCTTCTCTTCACGCTCTCGTTCTCAGTAGTCCTTTGCGAAAATGCCCGCGATGGCGTCCGTTCTCGCAGGATCGCGAAGTCTCGCGGTCATTCGCGCGACGTCATCGCGAATTACCGCGAGACGTCGCGATCCCGCGAGAACTGACGTCATCGCGGGCATTTTCGCAAAGGATTACTGGGAACGCCTGCGCGGGTTGTCGGAAGGTAAGAATAACACTATTTTTTATTTTTTTTTACATTCTATCTTTTACTATTGATGCTGCATAGGCAGCCTCAGTAGTAAAAAGTTGGTTACACATGTCAAACACTATGTTTGACGAGTGTGACCAACCTGTCAATCACTTTCCAAGCGATGCTACAGATCGCTTGGAGAACGCTAGCATTTTGCAAGCTAATTACGCTTGCAAAATGCTAGTTTTTCCACGGGAAAATCGCGGGAATTTAAAATGCGATTTTCCCGCGGACTGGAATTCCCGAATTCCCGCGGTAATTTCCGCAAGAGTTACGGTACGTGTGCACTTAGCCTTAAAGTAATGATGGCCACTCGTTTTACTTTACTTAGCTGCTTTTTTCTTGCCATAATACAAATTCTAACAGTCTTTTCAGTAGGACTATCAGCTGTGTATCCACTAGACTTCTGCACAACACAACTGAAGGTCCCAACCCAATTATAAGGCAAGAAATCCCACTTGTTAAACCTAAATGGTGGGGGGAACAAGAGGCGCAATAGTGCCCTATCACTAGTGACACTAGAAGTATGAGCGGTATAATACAGTTCCACTCACCTATTCCAGTTGTGTAACCCACAACTGGCTTGAGAGCATATCACAGAATCAGCTGCTGCAGGACCTCCACCAACCACTCGCACGTGGAAAAACCTTCAGAAAGTTGTGGGAAGCAGGGTGTGTTGCAGTCCGCGCTGCCGAGATTCACAAATCACCTGGGATGCAAGATGTTGTAGCAGTGTACTCCTTTATTTCCTCCTACGCGTTTCGGCGCCCTTCCTGGCACCTTCCTCAGGTGATTTGTGAATCTCGGCAGCGCGGACTGCAACACACCCTGCTTCCCACCACTTGTTAAACCTGACAGGGCACACCTGTGAAGTGAAACCATTTCCGGTGACTACCTCTTGAAGCTCATCAAGAGAATGCTAAGAGTGAGCAAAGCAGTAATCAAAGCAAAAGGTGGCTACTTTGAAGAACCTAGAATATAAGACATACAGTATTTTCAGTTGTTTCACACTTTTTTTGGTAATAATATAATTCCACATGTGTTAATTCATAGTTTTGATGCCTTCAGAGTGAATCTACAATTTTCATAGTCAAGAAAATAAAGAAAACTCTTTGAATGAGAAGGTATGTCCAAACTTTTGGTCTGTATTGTACATATATATACATACACTACCGTTCAAAAGTTTGGGGTCACCCAGACAATTTTGTGTTTTCCATGAAAACTCATACTTTTATTAATCTAATCAAATAAGTTGCCAAATGAATTGAAAATCTAGTCCAGGCATTGACAAGGTTCGAAAAAAAGATATTTATTTGAAATAATTTTCTCCTTCAAACTTTGCTTTCGTCAAAGAATGCTCTCTTTGCAGCAATTACAGCATTGCAGACCTTTGCCATTCTAGCAGTTAATTTGCTGAGGTAATCTGGAGAAATTTCACCCCATGCTTCCAGAAGCCCCTCTCTCAAGTTGGTTTGGCTTGATGGGCACTTTTTGCATGCCATACGGTCAAGCTGCTCTCACAACAGCTCAATGGGGTTGAGATCTGGAGACTGCACTGGCCACTCCATTACAGATAGAATACCAGCTGCCTGTTCTTCCCTAAATAGTTCTTGCATAATTTGGAGGTGTGCTTTGGCTCATTGTCCTATTGTAGGATGAAATTGGCTCCAATCAAATGCTGTCCACAGGGTATGGGCATGGCGTTGCAAAATGGAGTGATAGCCTTCCTTATTCAATATCCCTTTTACCTTGTACAAATCTCCAACTTTACCAGCACCAAAGCAACCCCAGACCATCACATTACCTCCACTATGGTTGACAGATGGCGTCAGGCACTCTTCCAGCATCTTTTCAGTTGTTCTGCATCTCACAAATGTTCTTCTGTGTGATTCAAACATCTCAAACTTGGATTCGTCTGTCCATAACACTTTTTTTCCAAACTTCCCCTGTCCAATGTCTGTGTTTTTTGCCCATATTAATCTTTTCCTTTTATTAGCCAGTCTTAGATATAGCTTTTTCTTTGCCACTCTTCCCTCAAGGCCAGCATCCCAGAGTCGCCTCTTCACTGTAGACATTGACACTGGCGTTTTACGTGTACTATTTAATAAGCTGTCAGTTGAGGACCTGTGAGGCATCGATTTCTCAAACTACAGACTCTAATGTACTTGTCTTGTTGCTCAGTTGTGCAGCGGGGCCTCTCACTTCTCTTTCTACTCTGGTTAGAGCCTGTTTGTGCTCTCCTCTGAAGGGAGTAGTACACACCGTTGTAGGAAATCTTCAGTTTCTTGGCAATTTCTCGCATGGAATAGCCTTCATTTCTAAGTATAAAAATAGACTGTCGAGTTTCACATGAAAGTTCTTTTTTCTGGCCATTTTGAGAGTTTATTGGAACCAACAAAGGTAATGCTCCAGATTCTCAAAGGAAGGTCAGCTTTATAGCTTCTCTAATCAGCCAAACTGTTTTCATCTGTGCTAACATACTTGCACAAGGGTTTTCAAGGGTATTCTAACCATCCATTAGCCTTCTTACACAGTTAGAAACACAAAGTACCATAAGAACACTGGAGTGATGGCTTTTGGAAATGGGCCTCTATTCACCTATGAAGATATTGCATTACAAACCAGACGTTTGCAGCTAGAATAGTCATTTACCACATTAACAATGTATAGAGTATACTTCTGAATCATTTAATGTTAGCTTCATTGGAAAAAACTGTGCTTTTCTTTCAAAAATAAGGAAGTTTCTAAGTGACCCTAAACTTTTGAATGGTGGTGTACATGTCATTGAGACACACACACATATATATATATATATATATATATTTACATTTCATAGAGTGCTACATAGCATAATAGCCGCTAATTCAATTGCCAGCTTCTGTAAAATCAATCCAAAAGCCGACATGAAATGACACATGGTTTACATACAGTAAACCATTCCATTTCATTTTTTTTTTATATGTCCCTGACTAATAATTAGATTAGGGTTTGTGTGTAAAATTTGGGACATGTAGGTGTTAACATAAGGGGTTAATTAGTTGAAAAAAATTGCATGGGCTCCAGTGGTAAATGCGCAACCAGAGAGGGAAAGCAAGTGAGTGAGGGCATATTTTAATAGCCTTGAGAGGGACTATTGTTTTTGCCCCCCCGGCTACAAAAATCTGCCCCCAGACACCCCAAATTTTTGTGTTCAGTACAGGTGTCTTTCACCCCATTAACATGTGATTTCAAAGACGAATTACATCCGTGAACAAATGGACACTGTGTTCTTGTTGGGCAGGAGATACCACTATCCACCACCGATAGTTGCTGCATCCGGGTCCATTATCTAGGTCCTCATCACAGATAATTTTATATGGTCTCATCAATAAAGAGATTTGCAGATCCATTCGTTCACGGATGTAATTCGTATTTGAAATCACATGTTAATGGGGTGAAAGACACCTGTACTGAACATTATACAGGACTCGCATCTTGAGCCTTTTTGATTCATATTTAATCAGAGGACCCATCCAGGACCTTACAAAATTAATCATTGGGGATTCTTAAAGTATCTTCCATGTGTTATTCACATAGACTTTTCAGGAGCAGTTGGTGTATTGAGGAAGGTCAGATGTGCTGACAGAAACTTCTACCTGTGATTGCTAATAAAATTAATCTTTTTCTTAAGTTGAGTGCCAAAAGTTTATTTGAATATTATTCTGGTGTGGGAACCTCTTTTGACCACCATCACAGCTGTGTCACGATATACAGTGTCACGCATACTGTAGTAAGCTCGGTTTTCTTCAGGTATTTATGTAGGAAGATCAGTTCTCTTCCCGTATTTATGTAGTAAGCTTGGTTCTCTTCCCCTATTTATGTAGTAAGCTTGGTCCTCTTCCCATTTTTAAGCAGTAAGCTCAGTTATCTTCCCGTATTTATGTAATAAGCTCGATTCTCTTGCCATATTTATGTGATAAGATCGGTTCTCTTCCCGTATTTATGTGGTAAGCTCAAGTTCTCTTCCCGTATTTGTGTAGTAAACTCGGTTCTTTTCCCATATACATGTCCAAGCTTAGTTTTGTTCCCATATCCATGTACTAAGCTCGATTTTTCTCACATAGCTATGTAGAAAGAGTGGTTTTGCTCTCGAATCTATAGGTGCGTCTCACAAAATTAGATATCATCAAAAAGTTAATTTATTTCAGTTCTTCAGTACAAAAAGTGAAACTCATATATTATATAGTCATTACAAACAGAGTGATCTATTTCAAGTGTTTATTTCTGTTAATGTTAATGATTATGGCTTACAGCCAATGAAAACCCAAAAGTAGAGTTGAGCGAAACGGGTTGAAAAATTTCAAAAGTCGCCAACTTTTGGCAAAGTCGGGTTTCATGAAACGAAACCCGACCCTAGGATGAGGTCGGCCACGAGGTCGGCGACTTACGCGCCAAAGTCGCGTTTCAAAAGTTTGTTTTGCGCTCTTTTTCAGCCAATCAGGATCCACGGACACTGTGGGCAACGTGATGACATAGGCAGGGGTCACCACCATCTTTCAGAAGGGCATGCAAGTGATTGGCTTGCTTTGGTGGGCGTCACAGGGGTTATAAAAGGGCGTGCACGCCGACCGCCATCTTACTTCTGCCGATCTTAGCATAGGGAGAGGTTGCTGCTGCTGATTCTGTAGGGAGAGCGTTAGGCAGGGAAGAAGAAAAAAAAACTGCTTCTGCTGCTAGCGATTTTGCCTGTACAACACACCAGTCACTGTGTGTGCAGTGCAAGGGGAGGCTATATTGTGGTGGATCAGTGGTGTTGGTTGCTAGGCTGCCTTCTAAGGCTTCCTGACAGCTGCATTGCTGTTTACCCACTGCTCTGCAAACTGCTTTTTTAAAAGCAATCCCAATTTTTTTTTTTGTCCTGCTGAGGTACTGAGCGTGCATTTTTTCACACCATACAGCGGTGTACGCTCCTCACACAGTACCATGTAACAGCTGTTATCACAGCCACAGTGAAGCTATCTGTGTATCACTCTGTGAGAATAAGTCAAGGACATGTTCCGTTCTTACAGACCTGCACCTACTAGTTTTGTCTAGCTTTCAAACAGTTAAATATATTTGCTGTTTGATCACATTCAAAACTATAGAGAGACAGCGTGTGTCAGTCAGTATACTTAAAAAACACGGAGCTTGACAATTTTACGTACACCGGACAGCCGTGTACGTGCACGCTCCTCTCAGTACCGTGTAACGGCTGTTATCACGGCCACAGTGAAGCTATCTGTGTGTCACTCTGTGAGAATAAGTC
Source organism: Dendrobates tinctorius (assembly GCF_039654945.1). Classification (NCBI taxonomy): domain Eukaryota; kingdom Metazoa; phylum Chordata; class Amphibia; order Anura; family Dendrobatidae; genus Dendrobates; species Dendrobates tinctorius. The sequence continues at coordinate 8,805,281 of NW_027361910.1, read as the reverse complement.
GAGGACATGTTCCGTTCTTACAGACCTGCACCTACTAGTTTTGTCTTGCTTTCAAACAGTTAAATATATTTGCTGTTTGATCACATTCAAAACTATAGAGAGACAGCGTGTGTCAGTCCGTATACTTAAAAAACACGGAGCTTGACAATTTTACGTACACCGGACAGCCGTGTACGTGCACGCTCCTCTCAGTACCGTGTAACGGCTGTTATCACGGCCACAGTGAAGCTATCTGTGTGTCACTGTGGAAGGATAAGTGGAGGACTTGTTCCGTTCTTACAGATCTAGACTCTAGGGAGATTCCTATTCTGCCCAATTCTACATACACCTTGTAGTTTGTGATACACTAGCCAATTTCTGCCTGTGACATAGCGCTCTGATATTCAGTGGGCCTCACACAATCCAAAAGTGTCCAGTGTCCACTAGTGTGTGCAGAAATTCAAAATCTCCCTTATCCTGTAGTCACTTTTTTCACACCTGTGCCATCGAGCCTGTGACATAGCGCTGTGATATTCAGTGGGCCTCACACAATCCATAAGTGTCCAGTGTCCACAAGTGTGTGCAGAAATTCAAAATCTCTGTGATCCTGTAGTCACTTTTTTCACACCTGTGCCATCGAGCCTGTGACATAGCGCTCTGATATTCAGTGGGCCTCACACAATCCAAAAGTGTCCAGTGTCCACTAGTGTGTGCAGAAATTCAAAATCTCTGTGATCCTGTAGTCACTTTTTTCACACCTGTGCCATCGAGCCTGTGACATAGCGCTCTGATATTCAGTGGGCCTCACACAATCCAAAAGTGTCCAGTGTCCACTAGTGTGTGCAGAAATTCAAAATCTCCCTTATCCTGTAGTCACTTTTTTCACACCTGTGCCATCGAGCCTGTGACATAGCGCTCTGATATTCAGTGGGCCTCACACAATCCATAAGTGTCCAGTGTCCACAAGTGTGTGCAGAAATTCAAAATCTCCCCTGTCCTATAGACACCTTGTACCTTGTTTTACATTACTATATAGTTTGTTGGATTTTGTCTACATTTCTACAAAAAATGAGGAAGGCTGGTGGAAGAGGCCGTGGAATTGGGCGGGGGTTGGCAGCTGGTAATGATGGTGTTGGTGGTGGATCTGATGGTAGTGGCAAGAGCAAAATAGGACCGAATGCAGGAGGTGTTGAGCCTGCGTCATCGTCTGGCTCCATAAGGCTTTGAAGGCTTAGTTTTCTAGGAGTTGGCAAACCGCTTTTAAAGCCAGAGCATCAGGAAAAAGTTTTGTCTTACATTGCTGACTCAGCCTCCAGCTCTATCGCCTCCTCTTCTGAAGTTGTAAAAAGTGAAAGCACTGAGTGGTCATTGGAGGCTTATGTTCATGAACCACACCTTTCCTTGTGTCCTTCACCCCAACCAAGATTGAAGGATGACGCAGGCCATACTACTGATTACTCCATGGAGCTGTTTTCACATACCATGCCTGGATTATCAAGTGAAATGGTGAACTACCCAGGCCAAGATGAATCTGACATGGAGTGCACTGATGCACAGCCGTTGATAGATGATTCTGCTGGTACATTCACTCAGAGCACTACATTGTCCTTGCAGTGTACAGAGCCAGATTCTGACCCTGATGAGACTCAGGTGCCCCTTCCCGCACTCTATACCACCATACACGGTGACACAGAGGAAGGTGCACATGACATTGAAGTGGAGGTGATGGATGACCCAGTTGTTGACCCAGATTGGCATCCATTGGGGGAAGAGGGTGCTGCTTCCAATAGCTCAGATGAGGAGCATCCACAGCAGACATCGACATCGCAACAGCTGTTATCTGGCAGGCCCGGAGCACTCCAAAGACAGGTTCCAAAAATCAAAAGAGTTGCTGGACAGCTTGTCCAGAGGGTCAAAAGATCACAGTGTGCTAGGCCGCAAAATGTCTGCCAAAGTAGGAAGAGTGCAGTGTGGCACTTTTTTGAACAAAATCCACATGATCAGGCCAAGGTTATCTGTAAGAAGTGCGCAAAGACCTTTAGCCGAGGGAAAAATCTGAAAAATTTGAATACCAGTTGCATGCTTAGACAATTAACCAGCATGCACTTGCAAGCGTGGACACAACACCAAACCTCAAGTGCCACATGTGCAACTGATCACAAAGAAGGTAGTCAGCAACGCTACATTGTTTCCCCCATGGTAAGCCCACCGGTTAGCACAGCAGCAAATGTTGAGGTGTCGTTGCAAGGCCACAGCAGTCAGGGAATCCCACTGTTATATCAACGAAATACTGAATCTAGGCCATCAGAAAGAACACCAACTCCATCACCATCATCAACCCTCTCTCAGTCCGCCTTGTCCACCGCTACTTCCACCATATGCAGCTCTCAAGTCCAGCTCACCCTCCCAGACACTATGAGTAGGTCAAGAAAGTACTCAGTCTCTCATCCGCGTACACTGGGTTTGAACGCCCACATTGCCAAACTAATCTCGTTTGAGATGATGCCCTATCGGTTGGTGGAAAGCGCAGCTTTCCGCGAACTCATGGCCTATGCAGTACCACGCTATGACCTACCCAGTCGCCACTTCTTCTCTCGCAAAGCCATCCCAGCCCTCCACCATCATGTAAAAGACCGCATTGTCCATGCACTCAAGCAGTCAGTGAGTGGAAAGGTGCACCTCACAACTGATGCATGGTCCAGTCGGCATGGCCAGGGCCGTTACGTGTCCATCACTGCGCACTGGGTTAATGTGGTGGATGCAGGGTCCACAGGGGACAGCGGTGGTGAGACAGTGCTGCCTAGCCCACGGTATAGGAAACAATTGGCTGTAGGCGTTCCACCCTCCTCCTCCTCCTCCAGAAGCGAAAGCTCGTCCACAGAGCGCAGTCGTACGAGCACTCCATCTGCAGCTGCCACTGTTGCACACGAGGTGTCCCCCTATCGAGCAGCTAGTGGAAAGCGTCAGCAGGCTGTGTTGCAGATGATGTGTTTGGGCGACAGACACACCGCCGAGGTGCTGGCCGAGTACTTGAAGCGACAAACTGAGTCATGGCTGGGCAGTGTACATCTTGAGGCAGGCAAGGTAGTTAGTGATAACGGCCGCAATTTTGTGGCAGCCATAGCCCTTTCAAAACTCAGCCACATACCTTGCTTGGCTCACACCTTGTGAGGGCAAGTGAAAATGTTGGCGTGGCAAGGTCTGGTACAGGGTTTGTGCGTGACTGGAGGGATGTGGATTTGCCAGAAAGTGCTCCTCCAACCAGCACTCGCAGTGCATCATTGACACCGGGAACATTGGCCCACATGTCAGATTATGCCTTGCAGATCCTAAAAAGGGACCCCCGCATTGCCAAAATGATGAACAATATCGACTACTGGTTGGCCAGCATCCTGGATCCACGCTATAAAGGCAAATTACAAAACATCATGCCACAGGAGAACCTTGACCTAATATTGGCTAATAAACAAGCAACTCTGGTAAATCGGTTGCTTGAGGCATTCCCAGCACACAGCAGCGGTGATGGTTCTCACACGAACCGTACGGGCCGGGGGCAGCTTGGCAGAGGTGTTCATGGTGCACACAGCTGAAGTGGCGTTGGAGACAGGGGTTTCATGACAATGTTGTGGACTGATTTTTCTAGTACCACTCACACAACTGGTAATACTGCATCGATGGAAAGTGACAGGAGACAGCAGTTGTCAACTATGGTTACAAACTACTTTTCCTCCCATATCGATGTTCTCCCACACAAGTCATTCCCCTTTGACTATTGGGCCGCTAAACTGGACACCTGGCCTGAATTGGCACAATATGCCTTACAGGAGCTCGCTTGCCCAGCTGCAAGTGTGCTATCGGAAAGAGTCTTCAGTGCAGCTGGATCAATCCTGACAGAAAAAAGGACCCGTCTGTCAACCCAAAATGTGGATGATCTAACCTTCATTAAAATGAACCATGCATGGGTTTCCAAGGATTTTGTCCCACCTTCCCCTGATGACACATAGGGTGACAGAAAAATGGCTTGCTTTGGTCCACCTCTTCCTGGGACTTGACCTATTTCTCCTTTTGCATCAGCTGAATGTCCAACATCAACATATGCCACTTTCTAAAACTCCCTAACTGTGCTGCCTCCCCCCCCATGGCCGGGGTCACCACCTAGCGCACGACACCGTGCGAGTGCCGTTGCCCTGGACAGGTGGGTAGGCCGACTCTTGGGCGCGGGCACTGGCACAGGGTCCCTCATAGTGCAATCAAGTGTCTCTGACGGTGGTGGTGCACACCCGCCGTCAGACACACCGCCGTACTATGAGGGGCCCAGTGCCAGTACCGACGCCCACGAGTGGGCCCCCCTTGCTTGGGCAGGGCCCCAGCATTTGCAATCTTTACCTCTCCCTGCTCCTCCGCTGTGTAGTCTGGGCCGTAAAATCCATACTGTGCCTGACACCGTCTAAGCCTGCCTCCTGATGTATAGACATATATTTTGAATGTGTACGCTATCCATACATGTTATCCGGGGATACGGTACCCTTTCTCACCTTTGTGCAATCACGTGCAATCCATACTGGGCCTAACACCGTCTGAGCTTGCCTCCTGATGTATAGACATATATTATGAATGTGTACGCTATCCATACATGTTATCCGGGGATACAGTACCCTTTCTCACCTTTGTGCAATCACGTGCAAGCCATACTGGGCCTAACACCATCTGAGCCTGCCTCCTGATGTATAGACATATATTTTGAATGTGTACGCTATCCATACATGTTATCCGGGGATACGGTACCCTTTCTCACCTTTGTGCAATCACGTGCAAGCCATACTGGGCCTAACACCATCTGAGCCTGCCTCCTGATGTATAGACATATATTTTGAATGTGTACGCTATCCATACATGTTATCCGGGGATACGGTACCCTTTCTCACCTTTGTGCAATCACGTGTAATCCATACTGGGCGTGAGAACGGCTGGCGAGCTGTTAAGCAAGCTACAGCACCTGTGGTTTGCACACGTAAGTTTTTCATTTTTTCAGGAATGACGGTTAGGCCTAATTCCGGAACTGCGGTTGACCTGCACTTACTGGGAAATCATCGTTCGCGGGTAATAATTGTAATCAGTGATCCCCATCACTAACGTTGTTCAGCGGGTTATCTGCACCTGTAAGCGACAAACGCTGGCCTTTTCAGTGTAGCGCACATGCAGCCACGGACATGTAAGGGCATGACACACCAGTTATTGGCCAATCTCATGTGCCAGAGCCTCACGTGTCCCTCTAGTAAGCCGGACTCGGACCGCGGGGCATGGCGGAGTCTCGTTCGTTAACGGAATTAAGCTTGCAATGTGTGCATCTTTTCTGTAGCTGGCATGGTTGAGGTTTCCTAGGTGGAGTCGAATTTAACCGTAGGCTCCACTCCTGGTGGTGCCCTTCTGGACATTCCTTTAAGGTTCAGCTTTGCAACCATACTGCCCACATAAAACAAACACTTTGCCTTCATGAACGCTGTTTGGAGGGTCATGACTCGTGGGAATAACGCCGCCCAATCAGTTAACCTGCTAGAGAGATCCTTCGTTGCTCCCAAGCATGACATCACACTCCCTAGGAGGAAGGTAATGCCACTGTGGCGACCGTACTCCTGGGGGCGACACAAGTGCACTGATGCCCAGCCACTGCTCGATGAATCTGCTGGTACATTGACCCAGACCACTACATTCCCCTCGCACGCTACACGGCCTGAATCTGACCCTGATGAAACTCAGGTTACCCTTCCCATATACAGTTCCATCTTACACGGTGACAAAGAGGAAGCTGCAGATGAAAGTGCAGGTTCGGCCCACCCGCCATCAGACACACCACCGTACTATCAGGGGCCCTGTGCCAGTGCCGTCGCCAACGAGTGGGCCCCCCCTGCTTGCTCAGGATCACAGCACTTGCAAGGTTGAAATACTGTGCAGTGAGATGGAAGATGGGGACGACGAGGAGTCCAGACTAGTACAGGGATTCCCTAGCGAGGAGACTTATTTGATTGGTTTCAATGTTGGGCCAGCAATTTTTGGGGAGCACTATACTCTGGAGAATGATAGATGGGGCCCACCATACACTGGAACATTCCAAAGGTGGACATCAGACACTGGAGCAGCTTTTACAGGGCCCATTATACACTAGAGCATTAGAAATGGGGCCCATTATGTTTGGAGCATTATTTTGGCCCATAAGACAGTGGAGCTTCATCCATGGGGACCAACATATACTGTAGCATTATGTGGAGCTCATCATATACTGTTTCAAACATTATATGGGACCAATGATTCTGTATGGAGAAATAGATGGGCCTCGTCATGAGATGTAAAAAGTGAAGTATTTTTCATTGTACTATACCGCTATTTCTCTGCCGTATCGGAGCATGATGAGTTGTGATATGTGTTAAAGGGGCGCTCTTTCGCCCAGGGCACATGAAAACCTGGAGCCAGCCCTACCCCCCCACAACTTTAGCCAAATAACCCCCATTTTTCAGTGCGTAACTTGTATTATGAAGTTAATTAAGGTTGACAAGCTTAAGTAAGAAGAATTGATGCTTTTGGCATTCAAATGGGCACTGTAGGTGTGTTTCCTGTCCTCCTCTCACTGCCGACTTTTATTCCCCATTGACTTACATTGGGTTTCGTGTTTCGGGACGACCCCGACTTTTCCCTATAATCGGCCGATCTTGCTCGACCCGACTTTTGGAAAAGTCGGGTTTCACGAAACGAAACTCGACCCTAAAAAACCAAAAGTCGCTCAACTCTACCCAAAAGTCATTATCTCAGAAAATTAGAATATTTTATAACACCAGCTTGAAAAAATTATTTTAAAATCTGAAATGTTGGCCTACTGAAATGTATGTTCAGTAACTGCACTGAATACTTGGTCGGGGCTGCTTTTACATCAATTACTGTATCAATACAACATGGCATGGAGGCAGTCAGTAATTTGTAATGACTCTATATAATAATTTTTAAGTTTCACTTTTTGTATTGAAGAGCTGAATTTAACTTTTTGATGATACTGTAATTTTGTGAGAAGCACCTGTATTTAGTAATCCTGGTTGTTGTTTTATGTAGCAGCCTGAGGTAATTAGGTTAAAAATGGGCTGCCGCAACTTGTAGGCCCCTGTTGTGTGCCTGTCTATACTCCAGTAGAGTGCTGCAGTACATTTGTGTCAAATTATGTAAACATATCTAAAAAAAATTACAGATGAAACTGAGTGCAATAAAACATTAAATTAAAAAGGCACAAATTAAATTATGAAAAAGGGGCAAACATAAATGTCAACATTAGAAACATTTTTACTCCGTGAAAAAAAGGCTAAAGAGAAAGATGAATTCAGGCTATAGTTTATCAGAAGACAAATAGGACCTTTTTAATTTTCTAAGAGTCAGTGATAAGCGGTCATACTGGAGCGCTTAGTAAGCACCCAAGCGGCAGACAAGGATGTCAGGTCTCCACCGCAGCTCCAGCCGAAACCTCCAATGGAGGATAGGAGCAATTAGAAATTGGAAATGGTCTTAGGAGCGCAAGGAAGAGACTCAGACAAGAGATGGGGTTAAACCACAACGCGTTTTGACGGAGGATCCGTCTTCATCAGGTGAGAGTTTATTAATGACATGGGGATGGGGTACTTAAATAGGAAGCAGCCAATCACAACAGTCAAAAAGTCACATGTTATGAAAGTCACATGTTATGACAAAATGACATCATATATTATAATAAAAAATAAATATTAACAACCTATATAAAACGTGAGATAAAACAGCATGAGGTAAACAAGTTTTAAATGTATAAAATGTGCAAAAAGGAGCAATAAAATAATATAGATAAAAATGAATACAATTATTAACAGGTTAGTAGACCAGTAAAAAGACCAATAAAAAAGCGAGAACCCATATTAATAATAAAAGCATGTAAACAATAGCATCTAGGTAAAACGCACTGATGATAAAAAGGCAAATAGTTAATATGGGTTCTCGCTTTTTTTATTGGTCTTTTTACTGGTCTACTAACCTGTTAATAATTTTACTCATTTTTATCTATATTATTTTATTGCTCCTTTTTGCACATTTTATACATTTAAAACTTGTTTACCTCATGCTGTTTTATCTCACGTTTTATATAGGTTGTTATTAATTATTTTTTTTATTATAATATATGATGTCATTTTGTCATAACATGTGACTATCATAACATGTGACTGTTTTGACTGTTGTGATTGGCTGCTTCCCATTTAAATACCCCATCCCCTATGTCATAAATAAACTTCCACCTGATGAAGTCGGATCCTCCGTCGAAACGCGTTGTGGTTTAACCCCATCTCTTGCCTGAGTCTCTTCCTTGCGCTCCTAAGACCGTTTCCAATTTCTAACTATTTAATTTTCTGTCTTTTTTTAAGAAATTTTTCTTTTTTAGTCTTACATTTTATGCAGCAAATTCTTCAAAATGTTGCATATGAGTTTTGCACAAAATCAAAACTACACATTTTTTTCTGTGACCTGCAATTGTTTAGAGCAAAAAAGCCACACATTTTTCAAAATGGTGCAAATTTTGACCCAAACTGTATGGCATACATAAAATTTCTCCAGGGGAGGACTGAAGTACATTTACACCAAATGTTGTCACTTTTTAAAAAGTTGCAAATGATGAATCCTTTGAAAAAAAATTGGAAACCCCAAACTTCATCCACAATAGTGAATTTAAAATAAAGGGAACAATCGGAGGCGTACAAAATAAATTTTAAAACTGTGCAAATTAAAAGAAGAATTAGGAGCAGATGAAATGGCATCGAAAAACACCAAAAACAAGACGAAAGGCGAAAATTCAATAATCAGGACCATAATCTATTACTGCATACCAGCCAGACACACACACACGAAATCATCTCACACAAGTGATGTAAAATAAATCTGTGTGAAGAGAAAAGTTAATTTCTTGGGCAGCCTGCTGTTTGCAAGGGATTTCAGACTCTTCTATGTGCTGTTGCTGAATATAGAACACTCCTCGCTGTGCCGTACACAGCTGGTAGTGCAGACTGAGGTCATACACACAGCTACAATGCCGTTTGAAGAATTGGAGATAGGAAACATAAATAAACTTCATTTTACTTCTTGTTATGTTACAAGGTGCCTTTTAAAACTGGGTTTTATTGTTGTCAATCTGCAACAACACGACAAAACACATCAGATTTAGTAGCACGGCTTGTCTAACGCTTGCTACCAAGACTGCTTCGGAAATGGCGTTGTGATACTAAAATGTCTGCACGAGTAAAAACTGTATAAAACCCTACAGATTATGAAACAATCACTGCACAATGACATCACAGCTCCTGTATTGCATATTCTCTCAGCACAGACAGAAGAATGACCAATGTGTGATGTGGTCAGAAGATCCAATATAGACGATGAGTCACAAACTCACTTGCCTTTTTGTTTAGGGCTTATTCAGATGAGAGGATCATATGGACACGGACATGAGCTGGCAGCATACTGACCAATGTAATTCAATAGTGCTGTTCAGATGACTGGCTTTTAACAAAGAACTAATGTCTATGAAATTAAAAAAAAGTAGCATTTCAGATTTGGATGAGACTCGATTATACAAGTCTACGGGGGCACAAAAAAAAATTAATCCTATGTAAATCATAGAATGTTAGAGATGGAAGAGAACCACCAGGGTCATCGCCCTGCTCAATGCAGGATTCACTAAACCATCTCAGACAGATGTTTACCCAGCCTCTGTTTGAAGACTTCCATTGAAGGAGAACTCACCACCTCTTGTTGCAGTTTGTTCCTCCCACTGATCACCCTGACTGTCAAAAAAGTTGTTTTCTAATATGTATCCTCTCCCTTTCATTTTTTATGTCTTTAAAATCAACCGAGGTGGGACTTGAACTCACAATCTCCAGCTCCAGAGGACACCTTATCCATTAGGCCACTGGGCCTCTGCATATCATCTGTGTAGCATTTGATTTTTACAGATACACTGTCATTAGTAACCAAGAAAACTGTATTTGATTATGTACACTTTGAAATATTGATGTACAAATTCGGATTCTGAACTGATATCACACTGATAACCAGGCTTGGACTGGCCCAAAGGAAAATCCTCCACTGGGCCTCTGTGCAAAAATGGGTCACCACCGTCTTACATGAGCAGTACTTGGCACAATATACTGGGATCACTATGTACAGATATCTTATTCATCTAACAATTTACCCAGTTCATTGTTATATAAATTTGTGATTGAGGATAATGTTACATTTCCATGAAACTGAAAAGTGGGGCCCTGGAGTTATTACTGGTGGGCCATTGCAAGCCCAGTCCAACACTGCAGATAACATTTGGATAGAGTATGGATGACAATATGGATGATTTTTCTTATGCAAAGCTCAGCTCAATGTATAATGGCAGCTGCAGAGAACCTCTGAGCTCCTACACATCTGAAGGCTCATTTAAGGGTCGATATTGATCCAATAGGTGGCGCTAGTGTTCAAGTCCGCTTCATCTCTGCAGAGGTCACTTACAAATTTAAATTCTCATGCATGGCCTATACATCTTCTTACACCAGACTGGCACTATCCACAAGAAGAAATGTTCCCCCTTTCAGAGACCTTTTACCTAGCAAATTAAATCTTTTGCTTTGTCCTGATGAGGGGCAAACACTGTGAAACATATTCCTGCAAATGGAGTGTCTGATTTAGCTTCTTATACTAAGTTATGTGGCAAGGCTCTTTAAAGGGTCGATATTGACTTTTAAAAATGTTACCCCCAATAAGTGGTACTAGAGTTCAATTCATCTTTGTCTCTTAAGAGGCTATTTGCATATGCTGCCATGTTCTTTTTTAAAAAAAGATGCGTTCTCATTGCAATGCTTCCAAATGCTCCAGACCAGCCAACTACCAAAATTTCTGCTTTTCTAGAGGTGGTCGCATTTGTTAATGAACAATTAATCAAAGGCATTTGATTAGCAGCACCTGGCTTCTACACACCCTCTTAATTCCTACAGAAGCAGTAAGGGTGCTTTCACATTACATTCTGTGTCCTCGTCAGGGCATACTTCTGAAATCCCCCACAAAACGGGTCCAGACACATGTGCCGACAGGGTCATAGACTGTAATGGTGTTGGCAGAGTGAACATGAGCTCCGCCTTGCACTTTTTTCGGAAGTATACACCTACAGGAGGCGGACACTCAGAGGAGGTCTACTATGTCTGAGTGTCCGCTTCCTGTAGGCGTACATTCCTGCAAATGATGCACAGAAGAGTGCATGTTCGCTCTGCCATCACCATTACAGTCTATGGTCCCGTTGGCGCCAGCGTCCGGACCCGTTTTGAAGGGGATTTCGGACGTATGCCCGACGGGGGCACAGAACGCAATATGAAAGCACCCTAAGGGTTTACTTAATTTTTCACACACAACTTCTGCATTTTGGCCTAGCTTTTCTTACATAAACAATAAGACAATGTAATTTGTCAGGTGCTGTTGCTCAGTTGCACTTACCCAAATAAAAGGAGTAACCGTCATTTAAAAAAAAAATTCTACATCAGTTGTACAGGTGAAAATAAGCAACACTGTAATATATCAGAGGAATCTACTTCTTTTTCTACTATTGATTTATATTAAACATTGGTTGAAACCTTTGAAGTACCAGATGTTCTTTTTATTTATCTTAATATGTAAAATTATGGATATGAAAGTAGGTTTACTTAGTTTTTCTTATGACTGTAACTATAGACTTTAAAACGGTGGCAGCGTTTTTTACCATAAAAAAGGATTTGAATTTCTTAACAAAAGCTACATAAATAATGCACCAAAAACTATGCAAGTCCAGCTTAAAGGTCTTTTCACAGTACAGAAAATAGCCATGTTGTTCTTCGTACAGCCGGTGGCCAGCCCGATACAGCAGCACCGTGCCACATCATTCTCAGAATGAATCGTGGTTCAGACAGTCATATTTCCTTCCTTTTTAAGCTAAATTACTTGGACCCATATCTGGTTTTTAAGACATCTACTGCATATTCAAAATCAGCAGTTCTCACTGCTCTATGCCAACACTCAAGCTTAGATATTACCTACATGCAGCACAGATGTTGCACGTATTACACTTGCACTACAGATATATAGCAGTAGTACCTACAATTCTTGCTTTTATTGCAGGTAAGAAACTGGAATTCCCAATGTGATAACTATTAGGGCCAGGGAATAGTTAAACTCCACTTACAGGTTGTGTCAAGAAACATCCATATGGCTGATAAGCCATGCCTCAACTTGTAATTCTGTGCTCTCCCTTCTCCTAAAACTTCTGCTGTCACTACTTCACTTCTCCGTTTGATTTCTTACCAGCTTCCCTCTGGCTCCAACCCTTTTATTTCCACAATCCAAAGATATCCTCTCCTCTCCCAGTACCTTTTTATTAGTATGTTCTTCTAATACCTACATAGACAACTGAATATGAGGGAGGTAGAGCTAATCTTGCCCTTCGCACACACTTTAAAGCATGCAGAGTCGGTCACCAGCAGTATGGACATTCACGCCACAGCCGGGCACGAAGTAGTGCTGTCTCATCATTGAAACTAGAAACTACCGCCAGAGGCAAGATGTTCATGGCAGATGCGGCACTGGTTAAATGGTTAAAGCATATGGACATCTTAGGCATTGGAAAAATATTTTTAGATATGTTAGGTTCTGCACACATAGTGCCGGAGCCTCCTACCACATACTGTATCTCAGTATATGACAATATATGCAGCTTCTAAAGACCCATTTTAAAAAAAAAAATCTGAATGGTACATTTTTGGAGCAGTGACTTTCTGTAATGAAAAGCGCAGTCCATTGTAATTTCCTTTACAGGTGGAAATTTTTTTACTAACATTAAAGGGGTGCTTGTGAATGATAGTGATGTGCTCCTGTAAATATAATATAGTATTTAGTGTGCCTTGGTGGTAGTGTGGTTCTCCACTCAGGGATGGAGAATGGAGGCAGTCACACCCCAATGATGTTACAACAATTTAATTTGAAGGGAGGCTACAAGCTTAATCCCTTCACCTCTCAGCCTGTTTTCACCTTCCTATCCAGGCCACATTTTACAAATGTGACCAGTGTCACTTGATGGGGTAACAACTCTGGAACACTTCAACGTATCATAGTGATTCTGAGATTATTTTTTTTTAATGATATATTGTATTCGGCAGGCCAGAGAGAAATGCACCTGCGCAGGAGTGTGATGCTGAGGACACTGTGTGAATGACGTAGAACATGTCATCCACACAAAGCAAGAAGAGAGGAGGCGCCAGATCAAGACCAGCAATGCCCATTGGACAGACCGCCCCATAGGTAAGTATAATAAAATCTATTTTCTGTTTTATGGAGAGCGCATTGGCGCATGGCCGAACTGGCCATTTGACAATTCCGGCAAATGCCAGAAGGGCCTGTCTGGTCGTGTGCTGCCTTGTCTGCTACGTTGTTAACAGAATCGGTGTTCTCAAGACACCATACTGTTAAGAGTGGTGATGGAGCACAAACTCACTTACCCCAGCAGGCCTGGAGTGTCATTAGAAATATTGATCTTGTAGTAAATTTTGGTTTCTTCAATCAGATTCCAGGGTAATATATCCCATCTGGTGCTTGGGGATGGGGAAAGCAAGGGCCTGTGTGATTTCAAATGCCAGGGCTGAATTTCAGCCCCGGTTCGTACCTGCATTGGGGACATATATGCATAATTCTAAAATGCTGTCACATAGAGCTTACAGGTGCTGGTCCTACTTTATATGGGAAAAACCTTATGACAGGTTCCCTTTAACAAGGACAGGCAATTGGTATCCCAAGCAGTGGGCTACCACTTGGGGGACACTTTGCAGACACTTGTGACCTTTTACTAACACTTCTCACTGTCTGCTGTGTTCAGCAGGCACCAGGCAGGTTAATAAAGCTATTAACCTGCCGATTAATAACGTATCAGCAGGTTAATAGCATTTTTTGTGGTGACAGGTTCCCTTTAAGTTTCAGGTTACAGTTTTCAATCTTTTGTTCCCTTTCATATCCACTTATATAACACTTGCAAATTGCTCCTAGACTCAAACTGTGCTCATGTGGGAGTGTCCCTCTCAGTAAAATATGTTGAGTCACTATGCAATAGTCTACTACAATATTTAATCCCATATGCCATAATCTCAGCAACCAGTGCTTTATGGGAAAGAGCATTGTTTCTAAAATGTTTGTGTGTACAGATTGTTTCTATGGTTGAGAATGTGCAAATAAACATGACGAGCCCACAATACCTTGGACAGAGGAATAGCATCCATTGCTTACTTTGCATGTTTTGTACTGTTCCCATTACATATAAGCATAAGATTCCTTTAAATAAAAGGGTTTTTTAGTTACAGTATAGACTTCTAATGGCCATCTCTGTCTTAAAAATAATAAAATCAGATAGTACTCACCTCTTGGGACTTGGCGCTGGCTCTCTGCTGCTGTCCCAGTCTCTGTGTACCGGCTGCAGCGATGATGCCAAGACTATAGCACACATCACTAAGCTCTGCGGCTCGTGCCGGTTACACCTATTTCTGACAAAAGTGCAATGCTATGAGAAATATGGCACATGTTTTTATCACCAGGGTGTGATAACTTTTTTTGTTTCCTATTAGTCCGACACCGAACTGTTCACTCTCTAATTATGAATGATATTGGCTGTATTCCTTATTAAGTGCAGGCTCGGCATAAAGTAGTGAATTACTTCTACACCCACATGCAAAAGACCTTATGCAAATGAAGCAAAAGAGCAAAGAAAGAGAATGTAGGTGTGTTGCTTATTTTTGGAAACTGTGGAATTTTTTTCCCAGCAGTCAGGTTGGAATTTTCCATATCTTAACAGCAATTATTCTCAAACTTTAATGACACAATAATAAGTTTCCGTTTCGTACAAATTTTTTTGTTATCATACGAAAGCAATACAACTATCAAACACGATCCTCCTTTTTTAGGGTATGGTAAGTGTTTCAGGATTCAGGTGGTGCTCTGCTAACATCCAATAGTTGGACATACAAGAAAAAGAAAAATGGGTGAGTGCCGCTTTTCTTTTTCTCGTATATGAACTTTTTTTTATTATTGGTTCAACATAAGTACGACAATGTACAACAGAAATAGTATTTATTGTAAACTAGTAACATTGAGACACAAATAGGATTTGACTTCGCTCTAATTAAACCGTTATGAGAAAGATGGGTGGATGAGAGCGCACTGCCCCTTTTGTAGCCATAATATAATCCATGTATTCATTAACTGAAGTGTTCTGATGCATTTTGTTACTTTAGGCTATGTGCCCACGTTGCGTGTTAAAACGCACACTGAAAACCGGACTCCTTCCCAGAAATCGTGCGTTTTTTTCCACGCAATTTCACCGCGATTTTACCACGATTCTGTTCGCGATTTTGCCGTGATTTTCTCAAGCACTTTCCAAGCGATTTGAAGCATCGCTTGGAAAGTGATTGACAGGTTGGTCACACTCGTCAAACATAGTGTTTTGACAAGTGTGACCAGGTTTTTACTATTGAGGCCGCCTATGCGGCCTCAATAGTAAAAGATAAAATGTTAAAAATTATAAAAAAAATAAAAAATTGGGGTATATTTACCTTCCGACGTCCCGCGTTGCCATCCCGGGCCTCAGCGTTCCCAGCGATGCCTTGCGAGACCTGTGATGACATTGGTCTCACGTTACTGTAGTGATCTCGCGAAACCGCTAGAGTCACGCGAGAATACGTCATCACAGGACCTTGCCGCAAGGCATTACTGGGAACGCTGAGGCCGGGAATGCAGCTCGGGACGTCGGAAGGTAAATATACCCCGATTTTTTATTTTTTATTCTTTTTTTTACAGGGGTATGGTACCCAGGGCCTGGAGGACAGTCTCCTCTCCTCCACACCGTGGGTACCAACCGCACATGAGACGCTTAACTTCCCGCATGGTGGGCATAACCACATGCGGGAAGTAAGCGATTCTCATGCATTCCTATGGGTGCGGAATCACGGCAATTCTTTGCGATTCCGCACAAAAGAATGATCATGCTGCGATTTTTTCCGCGATGCGATTCCGCGGCGGAAAAAAGCGCAGCATTAGCACAGTATGTGCGGAATGCCATAGGAATGCATGGGGGGCGTTCTGTACATGATTTTTTAAACGTTTTTGCGCCGAAAATCGAGGCAAAAACGCTTAAAAATCGCATCGTGGGCACACAGCCTTATGCTGTATACCTCCCAACTTTTCAAAGACAAGAAAGTTTATGAAACTCCCCTCCACCAACAGATCGGCTATAAATTGTTTAATATTAGTGATGAGCGCGTGTGCTCGGATAAAGTGTTATCAGACGACACTCGTGTGCTAACCAAGTGTCTGCGTCGTGCTCAAAAATATGTTTGAGTCACTGCGGCTGCATGTCTTACGGCTGTTCGACAGCCGCGAAACATGCAGGGATTGCCTAACAGACAGGAAATCCATGCATGTACTGCGGCTGTCGAATAGCTGGGAAACATGCAGCTGCAGGGACTCGAACATGCTATTTGAGCACCCTGAAGACACTCAGTCAGCACACAAGCGTGGTCTGATAACATCTTATCAGAGCACACTCGCTCATCACTATTTATTATGCTTGCTTTCTATAGTGCCATCCTATTTCACAGCTTTTGACAGACATTGTCATCGCTGTCCCCATTGAGGCTCACAATTTAAATTCTCTGTCTCCTTGCAGATGTTGCCCGCGGCACCTAAGACACCAGCGGTGCAAAGCAAGTGATATCCACTGAGCTACCATGCTGCCCAACTACACAGCTCTACTACATCATCATACACACACCTTTGCTACACTACATAAACACAAACACCTCTGCTACTTCAACACCCTGAGCTTTACAAAATCAATGCACACAAACAGCTCTGCAACATAAACACACATGGCCGCAACTCTGCGACATCAGAACCCACACAACACTGCTACATCAACGCAAACACTTTTATCCACCATCAACACATACAACTATGGTACATAAACACAACTCAGCTATATATAATTTGAGGTCTATATATAGCTATAGACCTTAAATGTATTCTAAGGTGATAGCCATAAACAACTGCTCCGAACGATAGTTATAATGACCAGGTAGGATTTGAACCTCGGAGAGGGGTTGGAGATCATTATTAGATAAGACTATTAAGACCTTGAGATTGATACATCAAATTTTTTTGGGTAGAAAACTTGTGTAAAATGCTTTGAAAAGTCACATCAGTTTGGCACAATATGAAGTTGTACCAAATGTTAGTGACTTTTTGGCTTTTTCACTCAAGTCCCAGCCAGCCCTGCTAGTAATAGCGGCATAACAAAAGCCAGAAATATTCCAATGAGAAAACATTCAAAATTCATTAAGTGGTGTGTGCCTCCTAATTCGGCGCATTGTACTCTAAAACACCCCTTCAATAAGAGTCACATGTACGGTAGTCTTAATGAATAGGGCCCTTTGTCTCTCATTTCACATGCTCTTTCCTCAAAAAAAACCCAATGTGTCTTCTGTCAATCGATGTTAAAAAGGTGTCTGACAGAGTCCATGGGGGCACCCTCAAGGCAGCTTTGGTGACCTGGGGATGGATTTATACATGCTTATGCAAATAATGGCTCTTTACTCATCACCCACAGTTCAGATACAATATCGTTACGCTCCAGGAAGACATCCAGGCCTCTCTTGAACCCTTCGACTGAGTTCTCCATCACCACCTCCTCAGGCAGGGAATTCCAGATTCTCACTGCCCTAACAGTAAAGAATCCTCTTCTATGTTGGTGGGAAAAACCTTCTCTCCTCCAGACGCAGAGAATGCCCCCTTGTGACCGTCACCTTCCTTGGTATAAACAGATCCTCGGAAAGATATTTGTATTGTCCTGAAATATACTTATACATGGTTATTAGACTGCCCCTAGACTAAATAATCCTAATTTTGCTAATCTCTCTAGGTATTGTAACAGTTCCCCCATCCCCTTTATTAACTTTGTTGCCCTCCTTTGTACCCGCTCTAGTTGGTAAATAAACTCTTCCCAGATTCTACAATCTCAGTTTTATAATCTTGCATCTAATTTGAATTTTCTACAAATGATATACAATATTAAAGTATTATTAAAGTACCACCAGAAATTAATAATCTATGTAAACTTAGTTTTGATTCTTTAACCCGTTAATGACCCCAGCTTTTTTTCAGTTTTGCGTTTTCTTTTTTCACTCCCCTTCTTCCCAGAGCCATAGCTTTTTTATTTTTTCATCAATATTGCAATGTGAGGGCTTATTTTTGTGGAACAAGTTGTACTTTTGAAAGACATCATTGGTTTTAGCATGTCGTGTACTCGAAAACGGGAAAAAAATTCCAAGTGCGGTGAAATTGCAAAAAAAAAGTCAATCTCACACATGTTTTTTGTTTGGCTTTTTTGCTGGGTTCCCTAAATGCTAAAACTGACCCACCATTATGATTCTCCAGGTCATTATGAGTTCATAGACACCAAACATGTCTAGGTTCTTTATTATATAAGTGATGAAAAAAATTCCAAAATTTGCTAGCGTCTCCATTTTTCGTGATCTGGCGCTGGGTGAGGACTTATTTATTGCATGCTACGCTGACATTTTTAATGACACAATTTATGTGCAGATACGATCTTTTGATCGCCCGTTATTGTATTTTAATGCAATGTTGCGGCGACCAAAAAAACATAATTCTGGCGTTTTGATTTTTTTCCCGCTACTCCGTTTAGCGATCAGGTTAATCCTTTTTTTTATTGACAGATCGGGCGATTCTGAATGCGTCGATATCAAATAGGTGTATGTGTAATTTTTTCTATTGTTTTATTTTGAATGGTGTGAAAGGAGGGTGATCTAAACTTTTATATTTTTTTATTTTTTTTATATTTTTTAAAACTTTTTTTATTTTGACATGCTTCAATAGTCTCCATGGGAAGCTAGAAGCTGCCACAACTTGATCGTCTCTGCTTCATATGGGTGATGAACAGATTGCCTATATGTAGCAGAATTACAGCATTGCTATGAGCGCAAACCACCAGGTAGCGTTCATAGCAATCCGGCATCAACAATCATAGAGATCTCTATGAGACCTCTGGTTGTTATGCCAATGCATCGCTGACCCCCAATCATGTGACGGGTGAGCGAAGCGCGTATTTCCGGCCCAGCAAGGAAGCGCTTGTTAAATGCCGCTATCAGCATTTGACAGCGGCATTTAACTAGTTAATAGGCGCGGGTGGATCACAATTCCACCTGTGCCTATTGCGGGCACATGTCAGCTGTTCTAAACAGCTAATATGTCCCGGCCTTGATGTGGGCTCACCACCAAGTTCTCATCAAATTGGGGCCTCTGACCTCGGACGTACTATTCCATATTCTTTTAACCCATCCTGTATTGTATCCCTAGTAAGTTCTTGACTAAATTGAATACCCTTCTTAGATCTTTCATCTATTAATCCCCATTGGAGCTTCTGTTTACTTCTTCCAAGCGAAAAGGTGTTACTAGCCACCCTGACTTTAAAAGATATCATCAAGCTGCCTTTTGTTCCTGTATTTTACATTTGTTTCATCATACTAAAACTTAACAATCAGGTTTTCTAGAGTCAATAATTTTGTCTAGATATTCTCTGGCGTCATTCCATCCCTCTGATAAACTTGTATTAGCTGATTTGCCATATCTTATTAGTACACTTTTGGTGTGCTAGGATTGTTTCAACTCAAGCATAGGACTAATTTCTGTACTAGGGCCTAGCTCTCCATATTTTGACAACCCCCAATTTCAGATAGCTACTGAGAGGCCACTCCTTCTTGATATCCCGCTTTCTCATCCTCCCTGTTTAAACTAATTTGTAGCTATGGCAGGAGCAAAACCCTTCTTTCATTTCTCCCAGTGACTAGGACTAGCTCAGTCATTTCCAGGTAGCGCAAAATTATAATAGCCTTCAGAATCAAGGTCTATCAAGGTCTATTGTGTAGAGAGTTATCAAGCTTTGAAAGATTGTGTGTATAACCATTTCTATCAACTCATACTCTGCATTCTATGTCTACATATCTGGGTCAGATAAAATACTGGGCTATGTAAAACAATGGGAAATAGATTTGGGCAGGACCTTTTCAGGGGCAGAAAGATTCAGGATAGTCCAACTAACCCATAAACTAGAGAGGGAAAACATCAGAATTTTAAAATTCTCTTAAGATGGCATAATTGCTCAGAATTTTTCCAATCGTCTCTGATATTTGCTGGAGAAGTGGACCTTAAAAAGTCTCTTGTCTACATATCAGGACTTGTCGCCTGATTCATGAATTATGTACATCATTTTTTGCGCTTTACGATCTTGCCAGTTCCTATTCTGTACAGCCTACTCCTACTCTCACTAATTCCTGAATCTTTAAACCATGTCAATAGGTCTTCTGGGACATTTTATTCCTGCAGTCGTTGCCTTATGTCTTGCAATTGGAAATCCTCTGATTCCTTGTAAGCGACATAATGCATGGAGGAGTTAATGGCAACAGACCATGATTCCAATGATTAGTTTTCTAATACTTGGCTATGTAATTTGGTCCTTGTTTCAAGATCTGACACAATTTCAGACATGGTTGACAAAGCCATAGCGGGTACCATGGAAATATATGACATTCATTTGTGGGTGTGTGGAAATACCTCTGTCTCCTTCTTCCAATTGTCCTCTCCCTTTTCATTTTACTATTCTTTTATATTTCTTTACTTCTTTCTTTCTATAGGATAATATGTGTTTTTCTGTTAGGAATTGTTTAAATGTGTACTTACTACTTGGAAATATTGTTTCATTACAATAATTAATGTGTGATAGCTATAAAGCTTACTCTTTAAGGTGACTTAATATGCTATTTTGCCACCAAAGGCAATCAATGATCTGTATTCCTTTGTCAAAATATGTACATTGTAAGGTAGCGCTGTCATTCGGGTAGGGAATACTCGCTTGGCAGCCAAATAATCAGATCCGGCCCGGATTTTCCATAAAACCATAACAGTCCATGCGGTTTATTCAGGCATCATAAACCACAGCAGCAACATAAAGTTCATATAAACAGCATAGCGTCCATGACAGAGCTTCCCTCTGTTAAGCCTGTGGTCACACAGGTTACGCAATTTCCAGTACTCAGGCTCTCCTGCCTCACAGATATCTCACCCCGTCAGGGTTTACCTCATAGCTGCTTCAGCTCACTGCAGATGTTCATTCCCTCTCCAGGGAACTATCAGACGCTTGCAGACATTACTCACAGCATTCACGTGCTGTCAGGTAGGAAGCCCCATCTCCCAGCGGGATCTTCCACAACGAACCAACCGGGTCCAAGCATTCACTCATGTGACCTACCCTGGCCACCTTATATGGTCCGTAGCCTCGCCCACCGGATCACATGGCTATGACCTCATCACAGGTCCGTCACTCATTCACACTCACATAGTCTTTACTATAGACGTTTTTAACCACACCCATGGGTGGATTTGTAGGCAACTGGTCCTGCCCGTCTCACCAGCTACCTGGAGACTTCTCCCTGACACATTGGAACGAAAGATCAGCTTTTCTGATCAGCACATAAGCAAGCCTCCATCCCAAGGCCACCCACCTTGAGATACATAACGATCCTTTAGCACTCTTCTCCGGTTACCACTCTGGACAAGGCTATCCGTTCGTCCTGGGACACCCACACAGCACCCCCTAGCGGACCCTGTGGTCACTACACCACATACCTCCCCCCCTCTGTTCAAACTTGTGGGGTTGAACACACAACATTACACCAGGATCTCGAGACTGGGCACTCATTACACCTTGCCCCACAGTTCGAGAGAACGTCTCCATCTATCATATGGCCTCATCCCTATGTTAGGCCTCCCCTGCCCCCAGCGGTCAGAATATCGGTCGTTGTCTTTGACCCTCCAGTCACGGTCTGTCTGCGTCATCAGACACTGTTTAGTCACCATCCTCTCTTAATCTAAATGCCTTGTAACAAATGGTACCCCACTACATCTAAGTTTGCTTTTAAGTGCATTAACCTCACGGTTCATTGCACCTGCTGTCTCTGTAACATCCTCCAGTTCACACTGTAATCTACGGCGCAACGTATTGGCACGTTGAGCCTCTTTCTCTGCTTCTTCCACCTGGCGTTTCAGCTGTTTCAGACGCACATCATTTCCCTCCACCAGGTCTTGGTACTGCTCAGAACTACGCCTTTCATCATCCATTTGCCATAATACCACCTTCAGTTTTTTCTCCGTACGACGTACTTGTTTGCTTGCAGATTGTCGCACTTTAATTTCCGCATCAAGCTGTTCCTCCAGTTGTGCAACCTTTGCTTCTAACTCTTTATTCTGGCAAACTAATTGCTGATGGGCACTCTCATTCTTCTGAGCATTACTACGTTCTGTCTTCAGATCAGCATTCATCTGGTCAAGTGTGAAGTGTGGCCTTTCTCAGCTTGTCATTGGCTAATTCAATGTTGCCATGTTCTTCCTCCACTTCTTCTTCCAGCTGAACAATGCGAGACTCTAACCGCCTCTATTCTTCCAAAGCCAGAGCATCTTTACCACTGTTGTTCTCAATCACATCAGCCAGTTCATCTCTTTCCTGCTGTGCTTGCCTTTTAGCATGCTCTGCAGCAGCAAGCTTCTCTTGCATATGGATCATCTCTGCTTCCATACTCTCCAGTTTCTTCTTGTCTTCACTCTGTTCATCACTCAGGCCTGGCCGCTGTAAGTCTTCGTCCCAATTCGTCTCCCACAGAAGACCTCTTACAGTTTCTGTGAGTACTCCTACCTCTTTTCCGAGGGACTTATTCAGACCTTGCCATGATGCCAGGTGGCCTTTGAGCTCGAAGACTTCTTTCTCTAGCTCTCATCTAGTCTGTGCTCTCTCTCAGAACCACAGTCACCCCTAGAGTCTGAGTCATGCAGATCATCCAAGAGAACCCTCCAGTTACCCTCTGACCGTGTGTCCACTCCAGTCGCCTCATCTCCCAGCCCACCAGCCATCATGTCATGAGACGTCAGGTCTGTAAGTTTGGCAGATGTATCAATTCTTCCGGTCACGTCTACCACTGACCTGTCCAGCTTAGCAAGCGTCACCGTCTGCTAACCCAACAGTAGGAACCTCTGCATCCTTCAACCATACATCATCAAACAACACAAAGTCCCTGCCCCTCTCAAAGGCATAGACTAAGTCAGGTGGTATCCCTCCACCTTGGCATTCACCACTTTGGGACCCTTCAAACATTACTCTGTCTACCGCATAGTTCACCTTGACCCCATGTTTACAGCGAATCTGAACCATTTTCTCGGTCAGACAGAAAATGAGAGGAGTTCCCATCAGAGTCACCTGACTCTTTGCGTCCAACCGCCCCGAGACTCCTTCCCACTGCAGCATCACGGTACACACCTGCGGCCCGTCATTATCCGGAAAGAATGTCCCACATTCCTCAAAACTCATACAGACATACTGCGGTTCCCCAGACATATCCACTGAGGTACCCAGTGCTGCCTCTTTTAAAAACTCGGCCCCTTTCTGGACCACCATCCCAATTTGGGCCACCGCCTCCCTCTGGCACTCCACCCCTTTTTGGGTTACCACACCTTTTTGGGTCACCGCCCCTTTTTGGGACTTCACCCCCTTTTGGGCTACCACCCCAATTTGGGTCACCGCCCCCTTATGGGACTCCACTCCCTTTTGGGCTACCACCCCAATTTGGACCACCGCCCCCTTTCGGGATTTCCCCATGTCCGTTTTACCAATCTCCTTAGACCGCAGTTCACACAACACAGTTTATGTCTCTTACGATACCACACAAGTCCTTGCTGGCACCACCACAGCTCCTGCTGTCACCGATCACCGACACCTCCGGCTGCCGTTCACACACAGCTGCTGGTGTCACCTTCGTAACCCCGTCAAGTTACAGGAAGCCGCTTGTCCCCTTCGTAACCCCGCCGAGTTACAGCAAGCCGCTTGTCACCTTCGTAACCCCGCCGAATTACAGCAAGCCGCTTGTCACCAACAAGGATTCAGATTCCTGGACCACAGTGTGAATTACCTGTACGATGGACTCCTCGTCAGAGACGGACTACACCTCAACAAACCTGGGAAACACACATTCGCCAGAAGACTCGCTACACTCATCAGTAGAGCGTTAAACTAGAAGAAGAGGGGATGAGAAGAAAAACGTTAGACACGAACATGAAACCAGATATTATACTGATAAATGATATGAGGTGTGGCAAAGAAGATCCAAGACAACATACTCAGAAGGGAGGTAAGAAAATTTCTAAAACAATCAACAGGGAGGAGATTGGAACAAAGCAAAATTCTCTAAAATGCATGCTCGCAAATGCCAGAAGCCTGACAAACAAGATGGAAGAACTACTGTAGAAGCAGAAATATCTACAGGTAACTTTGACATAGTGGGAATAACCGAGACAAGGTTAGATGAAAGCTATGACTGGGCAGTTAACTTACAGGGTTACAGTCTGTTTAGAAAGGATCGTAAAAATCGGAGAGGAGGAGGGGTTTGTCTTTATGTAAAGTCTTGTCTAAAGTCCACATTAATGGAAGATATTAGTGAAGGGAATGAGGATGTCGAGTCCATATGGGTCGAAATACATGGAGGGAAAAACAGTAACAAAATTCTCTTTGTGGTCTTTTACAAACCCCCAAATATAACAGAAATCATGGAAAGTTTACTATTAAGGCAGATAGATGAAGCTGCAACCCATAATGAGGTCCTTGTTATGGGGGACTTTAACTACCCGGATATTAACTGGGAAACAGAGACCTGCGAACCCCATAAAGGCAACAGGTTTCTGCTAATAGCCAAGAATAATTATCTTTCACAATTGGTGCAGAATCCAACCAGAGGAGCAGCACTTTAAGACCTTATACTATCTAACAGACCTGACAGAATAACAAATCTGCAGGTTGTTGGGCATCTAGGAAATAGCGACCACAATATTGTACAGTTTCACTTGTCTTTCGCTAGGGGGACATGTCAGGAAGTCACAAAAACACTAAACTTTAGGAAGGCAAAGTTTGACCAGCTTAGAGATGCCCTTAATCTGGTGGACTGGGACAATGTCCTCAGAAATAAGAATACAGAAAATAAATGGGAAATGTTTAAGAACATCCTTAATAGGCACTGTTAGCAGTTTATACCTTGTGGGAATAAAAGGGCAAGAAGTAGGAAAAACCCAATGTGGCTAAACCAAAAAGTAAGAGGGGCAATTAACAGTAAAAAGAAACCATTTAAACTACTAAAGCAGGATGGCACCGTTGAAGCTCTAAAAAACTATAAGGAGAAGAATTCTTTATCTAAAAAAATAATTAAAGCTGCCAAAAAGGAAACCGAGAAGCATATTGCTAAGGAGAGTAAAACTAATCCCAAGCTGTTCTTCAACTATATCAATAGTGAAAGAATCAAAAGTGAAAGTGTAGGCCCATTAAAAACTTGTGAGGAAAGTATGGTTGTAGATGATGAGGAAAAAGCTAATATATTAACCACCTTCTTCTCCACGGTATTCACGGTGGAAAATGAAATGCTAGGTGAAATGCCGAGAGACAAAGAAAACCCTATATTAAGGGTCACCAATCTAACACAAGAAGAGGTGCAAAACCGGCTAAATAAGATTAAAATAGATAAATCTCCGGGTCTGGATGGCATACACCCACGAGTACTAAGAGAACTAAGTAATGTAAAAGACAAACCATTATTTCTTATATTTAGAGAACTCTATAGCGACGGGGTCTGTTCCACAGGACTGGCGCATAGCAAATGTGGTACCAATATTCAAAAAGGGCTCTAAAAGTGAACCTGAAAATTATAGGCCAGTAAGTCTAACCTCTATTGTTGGTAAAATATTTGAAGGGTTTCTGAGGGATGTTATTCTGGATTATCTTAATGAGAATAACTGTTTAATGCAGCATGGGTTTATGAGGAATCGCTCCTGTCAAACCAATCTAATCAGTTTTTATGAAGAGGTAAGCTATAGACAGGAACAAGGTGAGTCATTGGATGTGGTATATCTTGATTTTTCCAAAGCGTTTGATACCGTGCCACACAAGAGGTTGGTACACAAAATGAGAATGCTGGGTCTGGGGGAAAATGTGTGTAAATGGGTAAGTAACTGGCTTTGTGATAGAAAGCAGAGGGTGGTTATAAATGGTATATTCTCTAACTGGGTCGCTGTGACCAGTGGGGTACCGCAGGGGTCGGTGTTGGGACCTATTCTCTTCAACATATTTATTAACGATCTGGTACAAGGTTTGCACAGTAAAATATCGATATTTGCAGATGATACAAAACTATGTAAAGCAGTCAATACAAGAGAAGATAGTATTCTGCTACAGATGGATCAGTATAAGTTGGGAACTTGGGCCGAAAGGTGGCAGATGCAGTTTAACAATGATAAATTAGTTACATCAATGTTGTCCAACTATCACCTCGTAAAACACCATTACCAAAAGAAGAGAACCATATTATATAAAACTTATTTTTCATTTATTTCATTTAAAATTATCCATAAAAATGCTACATTAATATAATCACAATTGTACCCCAAACTGAAGGGGACACCTGCCACTAATGTAATATTTGCAAAATTAATCAAATACTATCAATCAAGCTTGTGAGGACACAAAATTGTAAAACTAGGCATATACTTAAGGCATATAAATTTAGACTTTTGAAAATAATTCTATATGGGGAACAATGGCAATTCCTATAATAATTAGTGCATAAAAGCGTCTCACTAAGTTCCATGTATCCTCATCACATCACCCAATATCATGTCCATCTAAAGAAAAAAACAGTGTATAGCCCAATTACTAAAATCATATATATATCAAGTTCTCCATACAATCACATATGCAGATTGCAAAGGTGTTACTTAGTAAATTAGCCCAGAGTGGGATGTAAGACTGTGGTGGTGAGCCCCTGCGCCCCGACACGTGTTTCGCCTACTAGCTTCTTCCGGGGACGTGACAACAGGGGTTAGGGAGGTGTTTTTATATCACCCAGAGCCAATAGGATTAGTATGTTGTCATTCACTGGAGTTCGCGCCGGGATTCTATGGCGCACGCGCCGGTCTAGCTCTTCCGGGTTATTAAAATTACTTCCAGGCACCCGCTCTGTATACTGCATGGCAGGATGCATGCTAGTAACCATGGTAGCACTGCCGGAAGTAAACCGAGAGCTGACCGTCATACACGCGTGCACAACCCGGCGACGCTGCAGAGAATGATCACATATCAAAAGGGAATTTATTACTAGTGCAAAACAAAGAAAATGAAAACCAAAATACCAAGTGAATGTGATGATTAATGGTAAAAGCAACTACTGTACATGTGAAAAGATAATAATACTAATAATAAGATACCCATATTCATAAATAGATATAAGAATGCCCATTAACATCTTACCCATATAAGATCAATATATCATGATGCATCAATCAAAAATAACATATTATTGACATTAAAAATCAACAATTATATATATTCATATATACCAAACATGTATTTCATACCTGACATCAATTTATATAGTAAACATCAATCTATATAATAAATTATGTATCATGAATAACCCAATATAAACACCCTCAAATATCCCTAGATTAATAAGCGATCAATTTTATTCTTCTTCAATGCTTCTTTTTTTCATATTATTATTCCTCTTCATAAATATCAATTTCCTAGAATACTTGCGGTTGTAGTCTTCTTGGATCTTGTTTATAGAAAATGCTCCAGACTTCCTCCCATTGGATCATAGCAAAAATCCAACTCTACATATTATATATGCAAAAACATAAAAAATTAATATAAAATAAAAACACAAAAAGCAATACTGTATTTTTAATATTAAAATTCCTCAACCATAACCCAAACCCCATAAAAAATACCTCATTATATGACTATTATAGGAAAGCTGAAAACCCTAGGGTTTCATTCAAACCATTTGGACTTAAGGTACCCAGGCGATAAATCCACCTACTTTCACATTGGGCCAGAATTTTGCCCAAATCCCCACCCCGAGGTCCTAGATTAATCTGGTCTATAGCCTTTACCACCAAACCCCTGGCATTAGAGTTATGATAACTCTTGAAATGTCTAGGCAGGGGTTTCATTGAAGAAATATCATCACAATCCTTAGCCTTCTCTATGTCCCTGACATGTTCGCGCGTTCTTACCTTAAGTTCCCTCGTGGTGAGACCGATGTACACTTTTTGACATGGACATTGCGCATGATAAATGACGCCCTGGGATTGACAATTAAGATGTTTTCGTATCTCAAATTTACGTGATCCATCAAAATTACAAAAAGTTGTAGCTTTCTTATGATTAAGGCACCCCTTACAAAGGCCACAGGGGAAGAAACCTGGTGTTCCCATATCAAGCCTTCTTGCTGAACTTTCAAAATGACTATGAACCAAGGTGTCTTTAAGAGTTCTCAATTTTTTTGGCCACAAACGATGGTTGCTTAGGTAATATATCACTCAAAACCGGATCTACCTGCAATACCTTCCAGTGTTTCCGGATGATCTCACTTGTTCCCTAGGTTCTTGTTTTTTTAAATAGGGAAGGCCATACAATAATTCATTACGTGAAGTTTTGGAAGCTCTCAGATATCCTCGTTTGATCATTCTTTTGCTCTATCCTCTTTCGGTAAATCTCCTTGTGTGGTCCATAGCTTGTTTTTGAAAAGAATCCTCATGTGAACATATTCTCTTAGCCCGGAGAAACTGTCCCACGGGAATTCCACGAATCGTGGAAATCGGATGAGAAGAATCTGCTGATAAAAAAGAATTGGTTGATGTTGCTTTTCGAAAAATATCAGTATTTAAAAACCATCCTAATCAATTTTCAGTTTAATATCAAGAAAATCAATTTCTCTTCCATATTGAAACATTAATCTGATATTTTTATCATTGTTGTTTAACTGCTGGATCAGACTATTTAACCCCTCTTAGGGGCCGTCCCAAAAAAATAGAACATCATCAATGTACCTCATCCAGTTATGGACATGGTCCATTTCCTGAATGAGGTCACTCTGAAACACCTCCCTCTCCCATGCACCGAGAAATAAATTGGCATATGAGGGGGCACAAGAGGCCCCCATCGCTGTGCCCTGTATTTGCAGTATTGTTTTTCTGTTTTTATTTTATATTAATTTTTTATGTTTTAGTATATGTAATATGTAGAGTTGGATTTTTGCTATGATCCAATGGGAGGAAGTCTGGAGCATTTTCTATAAGCAAGATCCAAGAAGACTACAACCTCAAGTATTCTAGGAAATGGATATTTATGAAGAGGAATAATAATATGAAAAAAAAGAAGCGTTGAAGAAGAATAAAATTGATCGCTTATTAATCTAGGGATATTTGAGGGTGGTTATATAGGGTTATTCATGATACATAATTTATTATATAGATTGATGTTTATTATATAAAATGATGTCAGGTATGAAATACATGTTTGGTATATATATATATACACTCACTGGCCACTTTATTAGGTACACCATGCTAGTAACGGGTTGGACCCCCTTTAGCCTTCAGAACTGCCTCAATTCTTCGTGGCAGAGATTCAACAAGGTGCTGGAAGCATTCCTCAGAGATTTTGGACCATATTGACATGATGGCATCACACAGTTGGCGCAGATTTGTCGGCTGCACATCCCTGATGCGAATCTCCCGTTCCACCACATCCCAAAGATGCTCTATTGGATTGAGATCTGGTGACTGAGGAGGCCATTTGAGTACAGTGAACTCATTGTCATGTTCAAGAAACCAATCTGAGATGATTCGAGCTTTATGACATGGCGCATTATCCTGCTGAAAGTAGCCATCAGATGCCTGTTCTTAGCTGAGAGGAGTGGTACCCAGTGTGGTCTTCTGCTGCTGTAGCCCATCTGCCTCAAAGTTCGACGCACTGTGCGTTCAGAGATGCTCTTCTGCCTACCTTGGTTGTAACGGGTGGCAATTTGAGTCACTGTTGCCTTTCTATCAGCTCGAACCAGTCTGCCCATTCTCCTCTGACCTCTGGCATCAACAAGGCATTTCCGGCCACAGAACTGCCGCTCACTGGATTTTTTTTCTTTTTCGGACCATTCTCTGTAAACCCTAGAGATGGTTGTGCGTGAAAATCCCAGTAGATCAGCAGTTTCTGAAATACTCAGACCAGCCCTTCTGGCACCAACAATCATGCCACGTTCAAAGGCACTCAAATCACCTTTCTTCCCCATACTGATGCTCGGTTTGAACTGCAGGAGATTGTCTTGACCATGTCTACATGCCTAAATGCACTGAGTTGCCGCCATGTGATTGGCTGATTAGAAATTAAGTCTTAACACACAGTTGGACAGGTGTACCTAATAAAGTGGCCAGTGAGTGTATATATATATATATATATAATTGTTGATTTTTAATGTCAATAATATTATGTTATTTTTGATTGATGCATCATGATATATTGATATTATATGGGTAAGATGTTAATGGGCATTCTTATATCTATTTATGAATATGGGTAGTATAAATTCATTATTGTATTTGTTATTGATACAATTCACTTTTTATACACTTTTTATAAAATAAAATAGTATAAATTTATTTTTGCACTTTTTATTTTATTGTATATTTCACTTTATATATATTTCACTTTATATATACTTAAATAATATTTTTATAGGCAAGCAATAGTTGCTCTGAGCACTTTAATCTTATTGTTATTATTATTATCTTTTCACATGTAGTTACTTTTACCATTAATCATCACATTCACTTGGTATTTTGGTTTTCATTTTCTTTGTTTTGCACTAGTAATAAATGTCCTTTTGTTATGTGATCATTCTCCGCAGCGTCGCCGGGTTGTGCGCGCCTGTATGACGGTCAGGTCTCGGTTTACTTCCGGCAGCGCTATCATGATTACTAGCATGTGTCCTGTCAAGCAGTATACAGAGCGGATGCCTGGAAGTAATTTTAATAACCCGGAAGAGCTAGACCGGCGCGTGCGCCATAAAATCCCAGCGCAAACTCCAGTGAATGACGACATACTAATCCTATTGGCTCTGGGTGATATAAAAACACCTCCCTAACCCCTGTTGTCACGCCCCCAGAAGAAGCTAGTGGGCGAAACGTGTGTCGGGACACAGGGGCTCACCGCCACAGTCTTACATCCCACTCTGGGCTAATTTAGTAAGTAACACCTTTGCAATCTGCATATGTGATTGTATGGAGGACTTGATATATATATATATATATATATATATATATATGATTTTTATAATTGGGCTATACACTGTTTTTTTCTTTAGATGGACATGATATTGGGTAATGTGATGAGGATACATGGAATTAGTGAGATGCTTTATGCACTAATTATTATAGGAATTGCCATTGTTCCCCATATATAATTATTTTCAAAAGTCTAAATTTATATGCCTTAAGTATATGCCTAGTTTTACAATTTTGTGTCCTCACATGCTTGATTGATAGTATTTGATTAATTTTGTAAATATTACATTAGTGGCAGGTGTCCCCTTCAGTTTGGAGTACAATTGTGGTGATTATATTAATGTAGCATTTTTATGGATAATTTTAAATGAAATTAATAAAAATAAGTTTTATATAATATGGTTCTCTTCTTTTGGTAATGGTGTTTTAAAGCCATGCTATGTATTGTAACAATGATAAATGTAAGGTTATACACATGGGAAAAAGGAATCAATATCACCATTACACACTGAACGGTAAACCACTGGGTAAATCTGACATGGAGAAGGACTTGGGGATCCTAGTTAATGATAAACTTACCTGGAGAAGCCAGTGCCAGGCAGCGGCTGCCAAGGCAAACAGGATCATGGGGTGCATTAAAAGAGGTCTGGATACACATGATGAGAGCATTATACTGCCTCTGTACAAATCTCTGGTTAGACCGCACATGGAGTACTGTGTACAGTTTTGGGCACCGGTGCTCAGGAAGGATATAATGGAACTAGAGCAGGTACAAAGGAGGGCAACAAAATTAATATAAGGGATGGGGGAACTACAATACCCAGAGAGATTAGCAAAATTAGGATTATTTAGTCTAGAAAAAAGACGACTGAGGGGCGATCTAATAACCATGTATAAGTATATAAGGGGACAATACAAATATCTCTCCGAGGATCTGTTTATACCAAGGAAGGTGACGGTCACAAGGGGGCATTCTCTGCGTCTGGAGGAGACAAGGTTTTTCCACCAACATAGAAGAGGATTCTTTACTGTTAGGGCAGTGAGAATCTGGAAAACCCTGCCTGAGGAGGTGGTGATGGCGAACTCAGTCGAAGGGTTCAAGAAAGGCCTGGATGTCTTCTTGGAGCGTAACGATATTGTATTTTACAGTTATTGTTAGGTTCTTTAGAAGGACGTAGATCTGGGGATTTATTCTGACAGAATTTTATAGGCTGAACTGGATGGACTAATGTCTTTTTTCGGCCTTACTAACTATCTTACTATGTTACTATGTTACCTTCTTGACTCCCACTGAGCCACCGCAGCAGAGTTGAGACAAGAGAAAAAAAAAACTACACCACACAAAACTCACGTGTCCTGTCAGTGTGCTATTCAGGACATTCTGTCTCCGCCTGAGACCGTCCAACACACAGGGCGCACCGCGTGCTATTCAGGGAGCCGACCCTCCTCCCAGGGTCTCCCAACACACCGGCCTCACCAGGTCCAAGGTCATACACGTGCTCCAGGGATCCGATTCTTCTCCTAGAATCTCCCAGCACTGACCCTCCAGGACCTTGCTCACTGAACCCCCCAGGTACACAGTCTTACTCACTGACCCAGGTCAGTACAACACGAACACCTGTCTATTATCTGTGTCGGCCACACAGGTCCTCGGATACCTCTTCTCCACAGAGGCACGCTATAGCAATCACCAGTCTCTTTCTCACTGACCCCGGACAGTACAACATGGCTTTCACGACCGTCACCTGCTGGCAGCGCAGGTTCTCGGACCTCTCTACCGCAGAGGTGTCCTATAAGTCTTTTCCACTGACTCTAGTCAGCATATCACATGGTTTTCCATACTATCAGCCCTCCTGGCTCAGCGTTGCCAGCCCTGCAACATGCGTTTTTGGAAACCGTTGCCCTTAGCAACCAAATTTTGCAGTCCTCTTCCGTTGCTCCTAGCAACAAGGCTACAACATTACCCATAGCATTCTCCACCAATTGTAAGGTAGCGCTGTCATTCGGGTAGGGGACACCCACACAGCTCCCCCTAGCGGACCCAGTGGTCACTACACCACAACATTTACATGCATCTTTATAACTACATTTATTTGCCTATATACAGTATGTTTCCTAATAAAACTTGGCTCAAGCATAAAAATTAAAAAGTTTATTATTTTGGAATCATTTGTTTGACTTGCTTCTCTTTACCTACTTTTAGGATTTGGCCAGAGTCACACTACCGTACAATATGGCACCGAGACTCAGCCGAATCTCGGCTCACTCACACCCATGTATGTCTATGGGTGAGATTAGCACAATGCACAGTACTCGGATATCATCGTCCGACACTGGCCGCAGAGGAGATAGAGAAATTAATTTCTCCACCTACTCCACAGCTGTGCTCTGATCCTCTCTGTGCAAGAGGATCGGAGCACAGTAGCATGACACTCTGCTCCCGCTTGCAGCAGAGCAGGAGCCGAGGGTCATTAGCATATCGCATCTGATGCTCTCGCATCGGATGCCATACTCTTGTGTGTTTCCGGCGTTTGCGTGAAAATCTGAAGTAGTTATAGTTCAAATTTACAGTAGACTTATGGGAAATTCTTAGAAGTTAACAAACTTTCAATCTGCACTGTAATTAGAGCTAAGCAGGGTCCTATCTCGTCCCAAATACATGTGAGGTCTTGAGTCATGAGATTTACGGTCCATTTATGAAGTACATCTTGTTAGTAGCCCACATTTTTATGTTGTAGCAATATTGAAATTCATGCATTTATTAATTGTAGTGT
This sequence comes from Dendrobates tinctorius, assembly GCF_039654945.1. Taxonomy (NCBI): domain Eukaryota; kingdom Metazoa; phylum Chordata; class Amphibia; order Anura; family Dendrobatidae; genus Dendrobates; species Dendrobates tinctorius. Next base: position 8,771,208 of record NW_027361910.1, on the reverse strand, counting down.
GCTTATGCATTTTGGTAGTGCATATGCTTATATATTGGCAAAGTTAATGCAAAGTAACAACCAAACAGAGGCCTAAAAAGACATTTCAGCAAAAATACCAGCATTTTCCTAAAGCATTTTCTATTTGCAAAAGATGTTGTGTGTTAGAAGATGCAACATAAGAGAAAACAATCTCCACCGTTGTGTGGCATTTGTGTAAGAAGACTGACATCTACTGTCCAAATAAGACTCTGTGGAACCAACCAGAAGAAGAAGAGTTTGAATGGAGCACCGGGTCACGAAAACTTAATGATGCAGTTACCGGTTGTAAAAGGCAAGCACGCCAAAATGGGAGGAGATTTGGTGACAAGTGGAGGTATGGGCAGGACATGTATCAATGAAGACGCTGACACCGAGGTGACAGGCTGCAGCAGAAGGCTCAAGGCAGTGGACTGTGGCATGCTTGTAAGTAGAACCCGGGCGGCGCCAACCGAGTTCCGAAATCCAGGTGACAAGAGTCAAGATCTGAAGACCCAATCCACTCCAGGCAAGTTCCAGAATACAGACTACACTAATCAAGATCAGAAAACCTGACTTGCGCCAGTAAAGACCTCTAGTTCAGACTACGCTCATCAAGAGCCAAGCCTAAGCCCTCATGTTACCGGGTACAAGAGACATCCGCTGTCGATCAAGCCCCAAAGATGCGGGAGAAGACTCCACTTCAGGGTGGACGATTGCGGTGATGAATGGAAGGCGCAAGTGAGCCAGGACATTGCTTCCAGCACTGACATATCGTACAGAGGGTGGTCTGGGCTAGTACAACACACAGGGAGGGGGCTATTGAAGCAAAGGCGCCACAACAAACCTTGTTAGACTTCGTCAGGAACTCTTGCTGCTTAGCAGGAAGAAACGGAGACCCCTGCTAGAGCCTGTTTTAGAACTTTCTCTAGTACCTGTATCATCAGAAGTTATAGGAACTAATAACCAGAGACTGCTATAGTAGCTAGCATGAACCTGTGGATTCTTTGTACATTTGTTATTGTATATTTAATTCTGTAATTATCCTGATATCAGGGGAATAAATAGTTTCAGTGGTTATTTCTGCCTTGCTCTTTGTCTGTAAGTTGTATCCTGTCACCTTCTTGCCCAGATAACCTGAAGGAAACCAGCAGTCCACAACTGATTAAAAAGATTGCTAAATATTTAAATAGAAAAAAGGAATAATTAGTTTCAAAATTTCCCAGAGCTACACTCAATAAAAGATCATAATAATTCTATTTCATTTTAACAAAGAGATCTCAAAGTTCCTGATTTTATGCACAACTCACAAAACCCCTGTTTGTATGCAGTCATAGAAGTGATAGAGCCCTGCAGACTAATAATGTATGAGTTCGGTCTATAAACAAAGGGACCCCACTTCTTCCATACAGGTTCAGCAGCATGGTGTCTTTCGGCCTGTCAGACCCTATTATTTGACTCATAAAAGAGTTATAGCTTTTTATGTGCTTTACTACCTCTGTTGTTTTGTTCTCTTTATATTTCCATCATAAATATTTAACGCAAAGATTTGTGAAACCATTGAATAAGGACATCACAATATGCAATTCTCAGTTGTTTATCATGACAGCTAGAGATTATCATAATTACAGTTTTATGTAATGTTATTGTCTCCAGCAGGTCTGTGAAGTAAAGACAAAATATACTGAAAATGAACAACATTAAGAAATAAAAATATGTAAATTAAGATTCCAAAGTGATCCCATTTTTCCCAAAATGGATTACAATGTAACTTTAGACACCAAACATGATTTTTGATAAATCTCTTAACGCAATATCATATTTTTGTACATAGTTGTGGGGCTCAGGAGCTGAACTCTCCCCATGCGCTGTAGATGTTGGCTATACTAAACAGCTGATGTCTGTGTCTAACAGCAAGAAGTGGAGCTGAGCTGCAATCGCTGATGTTAATCACTTATATAATTAGGCTGGGGTCAGACTTGCGAGAAACTCGCACAAGTCTTGCACGTCAATGGCCGGCACTGCCACCGGCACTCGGGACTGGAGTGTGCGGCTGCATGTATTTCTATGCAGCAGCACACTCCGGTCCTGAGTGCCGGCGGCATTACTGGGTACTGAGGTGCGAGACTCGTGCGAGTTTCTCGCAAGTCTGACCCCGGCCTTACAAGTACAATTACACCAGCATTTAAATGTCGCTGTTCCTGGTGCTTACACAAACCAGCTCCCATCAACCTCTTGTGACATAGTCATAGGTCATTGTAGAGTATCATGGTAGCCAGGGGTCCGTTAAAGTTCCCTGTTGCTGCCATGTTGGTTCTATTGTAAAGCTCAGCCACAAGCTGAGCTTCATAGGTAGCAGCAATTTTCACTATATACTACATTTCTGATGCATTGCAGTATATAGTATAAGCAACTTGAACAAGAGGACTAAAAATAATGTAAGATTAGAATGAAAGCCAAACGTTTTTCAAAATAAAAAAATACAACATAAAAATTCGAATCACCTCCTCAATGACAATAAACGCATTAAAAAGAGTGCAAATAATAAAAAAAAACATATTGGGTATTGCGACATCCATAAAAGTTTGGTCTATCAAAACATAAAATTAAATAACTCATATGGTAGACGTAGTAAAAAGAAAATGAATCCAAATGCCAGAACTGTTGTTTTTCGATCATCTCACCGCCCGAAAAAATGCAATAAAACATAAATGATTAGATTAGTGCAAATAGGTATCAGTAACATTTCGCAAACCCTCAAAGAGCTAATCAATGGATAAATTAAACTCTATGGGCCCCGAAAAATGGTGACATATTCCAAAATGTGTTATATGCAAACTTCTGAGAGCATGCTATCATTGAGCACTTCGCACAGGTCACAGGGCATAGGGACTACTGCAGACTCGGAAATGAAGGTCATTGATGACACTTCGTATGAGTATTTTCAAACTAAGCATTATCAAAAAGGAAGTAAAAAAAATTAAAAAAAGCAGTTAGATAGTGTAGTTAGGGAATGATAGGGAATTTTTAATTCAAGCACTTTATAAAATAGTTTATATTATTGCAGTAATACAGGATTCAGAATGAAAATTACTTTGGACTTCGGACCACATCATTAATCATCTTTCCCATCTGTATCAAAAAAATGTACATTTGCTTCTTCAAGTTTAACCCCTTCACAACCTTGGGTTTTTCCGTTTTTGCGTCTCCGTTTTTTTTGCTCCCCTTCTTCCCAGAGTCATAACTTTTGCATTTTTCTATCAATATGGCTGAGTAAGAGCTTGTTTTTTGCAGAACAAGTTGTACTTTTAAACAACACCATTGGTTTCATCATATCGTGCACTGGAAAACAGGAACCATGTACACTGAATGCTAAAACTGACCTGCTAGTATAATTTTCTAGGTCAGTATGAGTTCACAGATACCAAATATGTATGGGTTCTTTTTTGTTTAAGTGGTGAAAAAAAAATCCAAAGTTTGCAAAAAAAATAATAAAATGGCAGCATTTTCCGAGACCTGCAGCATTTCCATTTTTCAGTATCTGAAGCTGGGTTATTTCTTGCGCCACGAGCTGACGTTTTTATTGATACCATTTTGGGGTAGATACGATATTTTGATCACTTGTTATTACATTTTATCGCAATGTTGTGGTGAGCAAAAAAAAGTAATTCTGCGTTTTGATTTCTTTTCTCATTACACCATTTACTGATTGGATTAATCATTTTTATATTTTGGTAGATAGGGCATTTCTGAACGTGGCAATACCAAATATGTGTATTTTTTATTTTTTTCATTGCTTTATTTTGAAAGAAGCGAAAGAGGGGTGATTTGAACTTTCATACTTTTTAATTTTTTGAACATTTTTAAAAGCAATTTTTTTTAACTTTTTACTTGCTTCAATAGTCTCTTCAATAGAAGCTACGATGATCTGAGCACCTGTGCTACGCATTGGAGGGCTTCATCCCTGCTATGTGTAGCTAAAATGATCATCTGCTATGAACACAGGCCACAGTGCAGCGCTCATAGCAGATAGGCAATGACAACCACAGGGTCTCCTGCAGACCCCGGGTTGTCATGACAACCCATCGGCATCCCGCGGTCATGTGAACATATTTTTTGTAATATTACTTGCCACACATTAACAAATTTAGTCTCCTGATAAAATTTATAAAGCATCAAAGTATTTAACACAGTCCTACTTCTGTCAATGACTGACTCTGCTAAATAAATGCCAATACGTCCAAAACAAATAGCAATAACACATATATTTTACTTATTTTGCTTAAACTGGCTAAGTCAGAGTGTATTTTATTATGTATTAATATATGTTCAACACACGACCATACTTGATGAATGGCAACTTCCAATAAATGAATTTCAGGTTTCAGCACACATTCACATTTCTACATACATTAATGAAAAAATGGCTGATCATTTTCTTCTGTTTCCTAGGCATCTTAAAAACTTTGAAACTTAATTGAAAGGGATCAACCCGTTTAAGGCCTGTGTGATAGAATGAGATGCCATAATGGCTCCTGTAGATTTAATGTGTAGGTGTCCAGATAACTTAGTACAGTTATGCATAGATTTCTCAGCAGTTACATTAAATACAGGAGTCGATACAGTTTTTTTAAGATCTACTAAGGAAAATGTAAAGGAGGAGTCACGTACAGTAAAGGTGAGCCGGGGTCATCTCTTATGTTCTCAAACTAAAAGGTTCCCATTGTGACATTTAAAACCTGCGTATACATCATTCTATTCACAGCCGTACAATGAGAAAATGTTTTCTAGGTCTAAGCATAATTGAAATACTGCTTCAAAAATGGCTTTGGTATGGGTGCAGGTGCAGCGCCCCCTAGGGCCGAAGTTACATGATACCGGGTCTGTAGATTCTTCCGGAGGATGTCAGGGCAGCAGTGACCCGGTCGTGACCCTGGGCATGCAATGTAAATAAAGATGGGGTAGTAGTTTATGGGGAAATATATTTGTGACACTACCCGTAGTGTTCGGCAATGAAGGTGATAGCCGAGGCTGCAAAAGAGACCTCTGGGGCTGTTGGAGATGCAGTGGAGTTGTTACAGCTCTCCACAGGCAGGGCTAGGCCCCAGGGCAGTTATAGGTGTAAAAGATGATGATGGTGGTTGTGGTGCAAGGCAGGTGATGCAGTAAATAAATCCGAGAACACAGCGGAGTGCAGTTTCCACACTTTTACTCACAGTTCTCCAGTTACATTCCCCAGCTGGGGTGCTGTGTCCTCCGGGTTGGTGGTCCAGACAGCTCTCAAATAGTTTAGGATACACCGTGTCAGAACCCCCTTCAGATGATCCTTCCCTGGCCATCTCACTGCGCTGGCTCCCTCCTCTCCTGCCCTGTGCCTTCACACACAGTGTCCAGAGCCAGCAGCCTCAGATCATGTCGGGCGATGTACTCTAGGTCCCCTTGAACCTTTATGGCTGCCTTTTCAGTGATTGTGAGCTGATGTGGCTGTAGCACACATCCGCAGATGCTAACCGAGTCCTCAGTTTCTCCATTAGTCTGGGGCCGGTCATCTACTGCGACCTGGTTCCTCCACCTAACTGCGGTCAGTGTAGATTCGGGCGTCACTGGTGGATTCCTCACTTCCCATGCCCCTAGGACCCCTTCTTTCTTTCCTACTTTCTCTCATGCTGTGCTAGTCTAGGGACATGCTCCTCTCTTCTTCAGTCCCCAGCACCAACTGACTTCTCCTTCCTGACTCCTCCTACAACTGTCACTCCTGTTACCATGACAACTCTCCTACTCTATCCACTTCCTCCACCCACAACCTCTACCTAGCTCCTACTGAGCGATGAGAGGTACAGTGTTGGATGTAAGTGTGTGGGTTCTGGGTAGTTCCCCCTCCTTACCTGAGAGCGGAGTACCACACCTCTAGCTGAGGTGCAGTACCTTTGTGGCGACTGAACCCTCAGGGGCGCCACACAGGAAGTAGAGTCTACCAATGTTTGCTGGAGCCTCTCAGTACCTTTGGCAAAAAAACCCTTAAGAAGTGGGCAATAATTAATCACCATCTCCATTTCATTGTCTTTGCCATCTGTTCATATCTTAATGAGCTGATTTGGCACTTTACTATTCTTTCTGTTAAATGTACAGCACATAACATATGCATTAATAATGTCCATGAAATTATAAAATGCACATGAGCCAACACATTTTTTTGTATGTGATTTTACTGTATGTCACCATTTTAGCATTTCTGTGTCTAAACATTATGGAAGAGATATATTAAAGGGAACCTGTCACCTGTTTTGGCCGCTATAAGATGCTGCCACAGCTTTTCAGGGCTTATCTATAGCATTCTATAATGCTGTAGATAAGCCCCCCATCCAACCTGCAATAAAAGAAAAATAAGTTTTATTATGCTCACCCGGTGCGATGGTTGCATCTTACAGCGGTCAAAACAACTGACAGGTTCCCTTTAAATGTTTTTCATGCCAGTTTGAAAAAATATATATTGTAGGAGAAAATTGTGACAAATTGATTAAAAGGTGCTTTTCTCTAAGCAAATCTGGCACAATGGGAACCATTCTATGCTCAGAGAGTTAAATCTCTGTCTGCTAAGAAAAAGTCCAAATTTGCACCACAATTCTAGTCACTTTTTCCATTTTTCCAAAAGTTGCTCCTTATGCTTTTCCCAGCAAGCTAGGTCCAACTTTGGGGGAATATGGTGCAAAAATGGTGCAAAATAGGAAAAGTTGGAAAAATCAGAAAATATTTGCAAATTTTGTATTTAGAAACTCAGCATTTGATATAATGTGTCTGCTTCCTATATTCATTTCTACTCGCTGTATATATGAATGTAAGTTAACATCCCGATATCAATACAATTATCCCATAGTTCTTTGTGTCACCAGAAAAAGTACATTCTCTCCTCATTTTGTTCAGGTAAAAAACTTTAAGAGGTAATAGAGTAGTTATTAAAAACAAAGTTACAAGTTAATTCATTGCAAGTCAGATCATTGGGACTTCTGAAAACAGTAAATCAACTGTTGGAGTTTTATTAGTTGTTTTTACAAAACATATTCAAACAATGTAATAGCAACAGCATCCATATTTCAGACAGATCCCTGTCAGAAAGGGGTCTGTCTCAGTGTCTGAAAAAAACCTGGAAATAGTTGATACAAAAATTATCAATAAGGTGTGCATACAATGGTGTCAAGGAAACTACAACTTATTCTGCAAAAACCAAGGTTCTTATACATTCAACAAACATAAAAATACAGTTACTGTAGAGTCAGCATCTCTGCATGCTGCCCCTCTTCCCAGGCAGAGACATCGGCTTACTTCCCACCACAGTCCCCTTCCCACACTTCCTCCGTGTCTGCTGCTGACCAGGGTGGGTGCACGGTGTGCAGATCCCTGGGCATTGTTCTTAGGACGCTTGCACACTTTTCTTAAAGGGGCCACATGTGCCATCCTAAAATATCCCCAGCCAATAGCTGGGGAACACCTACTATTTAAGGCACCTCCTCCAGGATGGAGGTGCCTTAGCTACGTGATTAGTTAACCTATAGCACGCTTGCTAGTTGTCAGGTCCCCAAGTACCCACCAGCCAGTATTCTAGCTCAGTACCTGTCTGTCTGTACTTACTTGTCTATCTGCATTTCCGCCAATCCAGCCCGCACCTGCCAGCGCTCATCATACTAGCTGGTCCAGACTGCACCTCATTTGTATGTCAGCCAGTCCAGTTCGCTCCTACAAATGCTCATCTGTATATCAGCCAGTTGAGTCTATATATGCCAGTGCTCATTAGTATTTCAGCTGGTCCAGCCTGCACCTGCCAGGGCTCATCGGTATGTCAGCTAGTCCAGTCTGTACCTGCCAATGCTTAACTGTGTACCAACCGGTCTAGTCCGCATCTGCCAGTGCTCATCTGTATACCATCCAGTCCTGTCTACACCTGCCAGTGCTAAGCTGTATATCAGCCGATCCAGTTCGCCCCTGTCAGTGCTCTTCGATATACCAACCGGACCAGCCTGCACCTGCCAGGGCCTGACTGTCTACCAACTTGACCCATCTGTATCCATGGCTCCTGTGTTCCTTCAGTGCCTGCCTGCATCTGCTGTCCCTCCATCTGGGCCGTTCCAGCTTCCAGTCCCATGTGGGTCAGCTGCCATGGGTCCGTGGTCTGTATTGGAGTAGCACCTGGTGTTCATCAAGAGTCAAGACTAACATCACGATCAGGGGCTCTAGTGAAGTCAGATGCTCACCTAGTTACACCCCTCAGCCTTTAATATTTGAGATGGCCACTATGAGTATCGTGTTATGCCATTCGGACTCTGTATAGTACCCACAGTCTTTCAAGAACTGAGGAATGACATTTTCCCTTCTCTACACATGTGTAGTAGTGTACTTGGATAATATATTGGAGTTTTTCCCCCATCTGCCTTCACAACAGATGTCCGCCAGGTTCTGCAGTGGAAAAGAAAGAGAGTAACTGCCACTGAACAAGTAAAGAGGGCAGTTAGAGTAGGGGATACAGAGTCTACTTTGCGAGCCAGAGAGGCAGCTTGGATCTTAAAATTAGACACTTGTTTCCCCAAAGGCATGAATTATAAAACAGATCTGATGTATTTTTATTAAATTATGTTTTCATGTATAAATGTAATGAAGACAAGTGGTTTATGCATATTTATTCATATGCATTTTCATGTATTTATATATATATATATATATATATTTACATATATATACACAAGGTTCAGTCCTTGGGCCCCTGCTGTTCTCTATTTACACCTTTGGCCTGGGACAGCTCATAGAATCTCATGGGTTTCAGTATCATCTCTACGCTGATGACACACAGATCTACATCTCTGGACCAGATATCACCTCCCTACTAACCAGAATCCCTCAATGTCTGTCCACTATTTCATCCTTCTTCTCCGCTAGATTTCTGAAACTCAACATGGACAAAACAGAATTCATCATCTTTCCCCCATCTCACGTGACCCCCCCACGAACCTATCAATTACAGTAAATGACTGCCCACTCTCCCCAGTCCCACAAGCTCGCTGCCTCTGAGTAATCCTTGACGCTGATCTATCCTTCAAACCACATATCCAAGCCCTTTCCACTTCCTGCTGACTTCAACTCAAAAATATTTCACGAATCCGTTCATTCCTCACCCAAGAATCTGCAAAAACCCTAGTCCATGCCCTCATAATCTCTCGCCTTGACTACTGCAACCTCCTGCTCTGTGGCCTCCCCTCAAACACTCTCGCACCCCTCCAATCTATTCTAAACTCTGCTGCCCGACTAATCCACCTGTCCCCCAGCTATTCCCCAGCTTCTCGCCTCTGTCAATCCCTTCACTGGCTCCCCATTGCCCAGAGACTCCATTACAAAACCCTAACCATGACATACAAAGCCATCCACAACCTGTCTCCTCCATACATCTGTGACCTCGTCTCCCGGTACTTTCCTGCACGCAACCTCCGATCCTCACAAGATCTCCTTCTCTACTCCCCTCTTATCTCCTCTTCCCACAATCGCATACAAGATTTCTCTCGCGCATCACCCCTACTCTGGAACTCTCTACCACAACATATCAGACTCTCACCTACCATCGAAACCTTCAAAAAGAGCCTGAAGACCCACCTCTTCCGACAAGCCTATAACCTGCAGTAACCACCGATCGACCAAACCGCTGCACGACCAGCTCTACCCTCGCCTACTGTATTATCACCCATCCCTTGTAGATTGTGAGCCCTCGCGGACAGGGTCCTCTCTCCTCCTGTACCAGTTATGACTTGTATTGTTTAAGATTATTGTACTTGTTTTTATTATGTATACCTCTCCTCACATGTAAAGCGCCATGGAATAAATGGCGCTATAACAATAAATAATAATAATAATAATAATAATAATAATAATAATAATAATATTGATGAAGGGTATTGTTGTATTTCTACTATTTGTATTTGCAATATTGTGCATGGATTTAGTCGCTATAACATTTGTATACTGTAACATTCAGGTTGGGCTGGGTGTGTGACTTTTCCACTGGGTATTCAAGTGTTTGGTATATGGTTAATTGACAAGTATTGTGATTGGTTGTAGCCTTATATTATGTGCCATTATATATTGTGTTGTAACATGTGTTTTTTTTATGCTATGACTAAGGGCAGTATTGCCTGAAACACATCAGCTTGTTTTTATGATGTACTAATAAAAGACAACATTTTTATTCCATTTTCATCTCCTCTATTCAATATTTGCATGAGCTGGACAATTAAATGATTTGGATAATACGAATGGTGCAAAAGAGCCGAGAAAAACTTCTAAACAGATTAAAGGTAAACTTCAAGCTCAAGGAACATCAGTGTCAGATCGCACCATCCATTGTTGTATGAACCAAATTGGACTTCTTGGAAGACAACCAAGAAGGACACCATTGTTGAAAAAAAATCATAAAGAAGCCAGACTGGAATTTTCCAAACTACATGTTGACAAGCCACAAAGCTTCTGGGAGAATGTCCTACGGACAGATGAAACAAAAATGTAACTTTTTGGCAAGGTACATCAGCTCTATGTTCACAGATGGAAAAATGAAGCATATCAAGAAAAGAACACTGTCCCTACTGTGAAACATGGAGGAGGCTCTGTTATGTTCTGGGACTGCTTTGCTGCATCCGGCACAGGGTGTCTATAATCTGTGCAGGGCACAATGAAATCTCAAGACTATTAAGGGATTGTAGAGAGAAATGTGCTGCCCAGTGTCAGAAAGCTTGGTCTCAGTTGCAGGTCATGGGTCTTGCAACAGGATAATGACCCAAAACACACAGCTAAAAACACCCGAGAATGGCTAAGAGGAAAATATTCGACTATTCTGCAGTGGCCTTCTATGAGCCCTGACCTAAATCCTATTGAGCATCTTTGGAAAGAGATGAAATATACCATCTGGAAAAGGCTACCTTCAAACACGAGACAACTGGAGCAGTTTGCTCTTGAGGAGTAGGCAAAAATACCTGTTGAGAGGTGCAGAAGTCTCATTGACAGTTACAGGAATCATTTGATTGCAGTGATTGCCTCAAAAGGTTGTGCAACAAAATAGTAAGTTAAGGGTAACATCATTTCTGTCCAGGCCTATTTCAAGAGTTTTATTTTTTTTTTAAATTCTGTGGAAGAGTTGCTTGAAAAGCAATGTCTGACTTTCATTTGTTCATTTTCATAGATTTTTGATTTACTATTACTTTTGTCAGATTCAATATTTCTGTCAGCATTGTAGCATAGTGGGTCATTAAACGAGGGGTACCAGCAATTTCAACTACATATATATATATATATATATATATACAGCGATTTTTTTCACTGTTGTGCTGTTACACATTATCTGCACAGTTTCTACAGTGTATTGTGGCTTTCTCTCCTTATCCCTATGGCTAAGATTTGAGCTGTGACATCCTTTCACTATCCAGAGTCACCACAAAATGGCAGCTTAATTTCTTGTTCCAGATTTTATACAGGCTATTATAGTTCATCTTGATAGACTGTGTTATGTCATGTGATATGACAGTTGCAAGGCATTATGAGCTGGCCTGACTAGTTATGCCAAGGGTCATGTGATCCTTTTCTGGCCGGTGACATCTACTGCAATATAAAAAATGGCAGGGGGGGTAGTAAATTGGTTCTAAAAGAAAATCAAATTGTTCACATTTGCTGGGTTCAGTGAATTCATAAAAAAGTTGCCAAAAATTGTATTCACTTTGTACCACTTTGCTAATCTCTAACCCATACACATTAACTATAGTAATTCACTGGGACCTGAAGACTATATAATCTATATGGAGGCCTACAGGAAGTCCTCTACAGATGATATTTTGGTGTATCGAGAGAATAAGGCACATTTAATTTAAACACTTTATTTTTTTGGTGTTTCTTGTTATAGCCTACTGCGAGGGGCAAATTACTGTACTCTACTTCCTCCATATAGAACATATACAATGTCAGCTGAGCTGAGTATGCATGTTAGTTGAGATTTAGGAGAGATACAGTAGCTGTTGGAAGAACTAGTGTTCAACTAAAGGCCCCTATACACATTAGATGTATGTCAATCAAACAATGCTACAGTGATTGTTTGGCCAACAGAAATTGCGCCTGTCTTGCCCATACACATGAGTACTCATATAGCTAGGTGCTCCTGTACTCTCTCTGAGAAAGCACAGTAGCTTTGTAACACTAGAGTCCTGAATGCAAATCCCACCAAAGACAATTTCTGCAAACAGTTTGTACATTTTCCCCATGTTAGAGTTTGATTCCTTAGGGTAATCAAGTTTCCGCCCTCACTCCAAAAAGACATACTGATAGTAAATTTTTATTGTGAGCTTCAATGGGACAGTGATGATCATTGATGATGTGTGCAAAGTGCTGCAGAATATGATGGCGCTATAAAAGCACCTGTTATGCACCTGGACCTGTTATGTCTTTCAGCTGCTCCTCCACAAAGTATCTGACCTCCTGATGTACCTTCATTATGGGGAAACGTTTTGAGGTACAAGTGGCGAACATTAAGTATTCTCATTTACACATTGATATTGATCTGGTACTCTACAGTCTACCTTTCTGTTGTTACCTATATTTGATCACCTGTCCGCTATTCTTTCTGGGGAGTTTTCTTACCTGGCAGGGATCTATAGGGTTATCTAGGCAGAGCCACCATCTCACTTTCATTTTTATTTTTTTTTAGGCTACCAACCTCAGCGGCTAGGCAGTATCAGTATATAGAACATTACTGTAGGAATATGCAGTGTCCCTAATGTTGCCTGGCGAAACAGTGGATCAATTTATCTAAGGGTCCCTGATTCTAACTTATTAGAACTTTGATTTTTGTTCTGCCTTTTTTTGTTGGTTTATTGCATAGCCATTAAATGTATATATTTTTGGGAAATTGTATGTTCTATGTTCTTGATGTTCCTTGCAAATCATAATAAATAAAAGCTGCCGGTAGACATCTGCAGGGGACTTATCTCTGGGGAAAAAGTGATCATCATTCTGAAATTACACATGCCCAATTGACATTGTGGATTGTGCTCACAAGAGATAAAGCTTGAACACAATGGCTAAATTACTTCTAAGTTACTCGCGGAGATGGTGCAATAACTGATATTAGTTTCCTGATACCATTACTACTTGCTAGAATAGAACAAGTTCTTCTTGTCACTCAATATTTATTCTGCATTATTCCTTCCTAGTTTGACAATATTGGAAATCTTAACCCAGCAAATGTAATTATTTCATAAATTATACTTCTTTTATTTTTATGCAGCCTCGGTTAATAGTAGTTGTACTTGCTTCATTAATTAGATTGTCAGATGGCAATAAATGCAGCTAAGGTGGTCCCAGAATTCTAAAGGGTGGACCATCTGCCAGAGATTGTGCTTTTGTAAATTTAGAGGAAACTCCAGTCAATTGCAATGTTTCTAGAAAATATTCTTGTGCTTCACACTAACAAACCAGAAGTATAGTTTGAAGAAAATTTTAGCAATGCAACGTCTGACATAGTTTCTGGAGCCACAGAATTAGTCTAATGACATAATTTGGATGAACTTATAGGTCCTGGCCCTGCTTTCACTGCCTGATTACAGCCTGTTACCCAACACAATAGGTTGTGGAGCTTTTAAAGAACTGTGCAGATATGGCTATTCTTTATTTTCAAGATGGTATTTTTTTAAACATGAACAGCACTCTTTGAAGTATGGAGCTGAGAAGATGCTGAGGGCCAAAGGTGAAATCTAAGCAATAGGAGTGTACTTTCCAGTCGCAGAGTGAGTTGAAAGGGTGCTAGAATAAGTCTATTGATATTCAGTGTTTTGAACTGCCAACAATAGCAGTGGTACAGGGGTCATAGCAGCTGCACCAGCCTAAATCGTGGATTACTGCGGTGAGATTAAATGTATCTCATTTAACTGGTTCAGTCCTGAACGAGCCTCTTACCCTGCTGCTCTCAAATTAGGTGGAACTGGAGTTGAAAATCAGTTACTGATATACAAAACCAATTTGCAGGCTGGGACTTCCAGAATATCCAGGAAAAATACATGATCACATACCAACGCACCGACATTTAACTGTAGGGCTAAGTGCCCACGTTGCTGAATTGCTACGGAATTGTCCTCAGCATTTCCGCAACTCCCTGCCGCGGGTAAAATGCATGCGGAATTCGCATGCATTTTCCCACAAAACACAAGCGTTTTGCAAGCGTTTTTAGCTTGCAGAATGCTTGTGCTTTCCTAGCGATTTGAAGCATCGCTTGGAAAAGTGATTGACAGGTCGGTCAAACTTGTCAAGCGTAGTGCTTGACAAGTGTGAACAACTTTTTACTATTGATGCTGCCTATGCAGCATCAATAGTAAAAGATAAAATGTTAAAAATAATTTAAAAAAAAAGTAAAAATAGGGATATACTTACCCTCCGGCGGCCCCCGGAGTCATCCCGCCCTTCATTGGCGCTGCTTCCGTTCCCAGGGATGACTTGCGACAATGACCTCTGATGACACAGCATCACGCAAGACCACTACGTCATCAGTGGTCATTCGCGTAATGCATGCCTGTGAACAGAAGATGCTGGCAGCATGACTGAGAGGCTGGAGGACTCCGGGGGCTGACAGAGGGTAAGTATATCCCTATTTTTTATTTTAATTCTATTTTTTACAGGAATATGGTACCCAGGGCATGGAGGACAGTCTCCTCTCCTACAGATCCTGGGTACCATCCGCACATGAAGCGCTCACTTTACGCATGGTGGACATAGCCACATGCATAAAGTGAGCGTTTCAATGCAATCCTATGGCGGCGGAATCGCTGCGATTCCGCAGAAATAATGGACATGCTGCGGATTTTACCGCTATGCGATTCCGCAGCGGTAAAATCCACAGCATGGGCACAGCAACTGCCGAATCCCATAGGATTGTATGGGATGCGTTTTAATCAGCGTTTTTTAAGCTTTTCCGCGGCGGCACTGCCGCTGCGGAAACGCTTAAAAAAAAGCAACGTGGGAACACAGCCTAATTACTGTAGCGTTAAGCATAGTTTAGTTAACATATATTCATTCTTCGCTTCTACGGACTATATTGGCAGAGAGGAGTTTCACTCACTGATTGGCTGCAGTGGTCAAATGCACTGTAGGTGTGAATTCACCACTGCTGCCTGTAAAAAAGACATGAGCAGAGATGGTGTCGCTCTGCTTATTATTTTAGCCTAGTGTATGTGAATAGGCTGAAAAAAATTATCAAAAATTGATCCAAAATGGGTATCCAACTGTTAAATCATATACATCCCTAAAAGGCTGAAAAAAACTTACGCCTGGAAAACACCTTTAAGACCACATTTAGTTTTCTTGAAAGCACAGTATGTTTTCTGGTGCTTTTCATTTCAAAGTGTTTTGTTTTTGTTTGTCTTTTTTTTGGGGGGAGGGGGATAATAGCCTATGACTATATATTACTTTGAAGTATAAAATTAAATATAAAATATGCTATATAAAATGGCTTGCAAGTTTTGATTGTAGCACTTTCAGTTCCATTTTAGAGATCTGGAGGCTTTTTTTCTGTTTTTTAACATAGCATACTCTGGGTTTTGCATTATTCTTAGATTTTTCCATATGCTGCTCTTTGTTCTACAGAACTTAAAACATGTCAGTAAAAATTCATGCACTATGAAAAAAGTATGTCTATACAGTTTATTATGTAATGAAAAGTTTTTACCTTGCTTTATGATATTTCTTTGCCTTTATGTTTACATCTAGACGTTATGAGACTGTGGACAAGATTCTGTTGTGAACTCATTTTCTGGTCTGCCTCTGGTTTCTGGTGAGGGAGCTGGTTGTGCTGACAGAGGAGTTGTGAGTTCTCTTTCCGGGCTCCCTCTGGTGGTGGCAGGAGGTAGTGAAGCTGATCTAATTAACAGAGACCTGCCAACTGATAATGAGGGAGAGGGTTGGACATCTGGAGTCTCAGACTGGATTTAAGACAGCCGACTCCCTATTCCCATGCTTGTGATTTTTTCCTGCCTCCTGAGGTTTTAGTTTCCAGCTCAGTTCTTGCCTTCTCAAGCTAAGTTGTCTTTGCTAATGTTCACATTTGATTTGGTTTGGTCTATTCAGTTTTTTGTGTGTGCTGAATTTCCACTCATGTCACTGTATGTGCCAGTTTGCTTTTTGTCCTTTATTAGATTGGCCTCTTTTTGCTCTGTTCTCAGAATATGCCAGAGTGCTGATATAGTGGGAGAAGTCTAGTGACTTCAGGGTATTTTTTGCTATCAGAAGTGTTGGACATTTTTGCAGGGTTTTCTGGTGTGATTGCAGACAGTATCTTTCCTTTCCTGTCCTTTCTAGCTAGTGTGGGCCCCATTGTTTGCTCAGCCTATTTTAATACCTGTGTTCGTGTTTTCATCTTGTCTCACCGTCAATACATGTGTGGGGGCTGTCTATTCCTTTGGGGTCTGCTCTGGGGCAGTTTTAGATTTTCCCTTTTCTTGCTTTAGGCTAATTTAGTCCTCCGGCTGTGATGAGGCATCTAGAATCATCGTAGGTTCGCTCCACGGCTGCTGTTAGTTGTGTGGTTAGGATCAGGAGTCTGCAATCTGCGTAGTTATCAACCTCTCTGGTTTTCTGTGACTTGGCTTGGTTTTGTTTTCCTCCTTGGTGACCCATTCATAACAGAATCACCAGCCATACCGCAGATTCTAGGGTACTCAAAAGCAGGAAAGAATTGTTAAAAAAAAAAGTGTCAGAATTTTTTTTTTTTATATATGTATTTTTTCCTCTTTCTCTGGGGCCGTAGGAGGATTTTTTCTCTAATTGAGATTAAGCAATTGTCTGATCGTGTGGAGCAGCTCACTGCCGAAGTGCGGGGAATTTCCACCTATCTCGCTCAGTCACATGCTGTTGAACCAAGGATCCCTACTCCTGATGTGCTTTCTGGGCATCTCCTTGCTGTGCGGCGATCCTCAGGATTGGGCTTTTTCTCTGACACCTGAAAATCCTATTCTGACTAATGTGGACGCATTTTTTCAAGTCTTGGGGTTGTTGTATGATGAAACTAATGCTATTGATCAAGCTGAGAAAACCCTATTGGCATTGAACCAGGGTCAGGATTCTGCAGAGTTATACTGTCAAAAATTCCGAAAGTGGGCGGTCCTTACTACATGGAATGATGGTGCATTGGCAGCTCTCTTTCAGAAGAGTTTATCAGAGACCATAAAAGATATGATGGTGGGATTTCCTGTTCCCTCTGGTCTTGATGATTCTATGTCATTAGCCATTCAAGTTGATCAGCGTTTACGTGAGCGTAATACTACACGAGAGGCGTTGCCACCTTTTGAACAAACGTCTGAACCTATGCAATGTGATAGGGTTTTGTCTAGGGGCAACGTCAGGAGTTTAGAAGGCGTAATAAGCTGTGTTTTTTCTGTGGAGACGCCTCTCATACTATTTCTGTCTGCCCTAAACGAGAGAAACGATTTGCACACACATTTGCTGTGGGCAGTGTACAACCTAAGTTTCTTTTGGCAATTACTCTGATCTCCTTATCCACATTTTCCGCTAAGGCTTTTGTAGATTCAGGAGCAGCTTTGAATCTGATGGATTTATACTTTGCTAAATGTTGTGGTTTTCCTAAGATACCTCTGCGGACGCCTATTCCTTTGAGGGGTATTGATGCTACTCCTTTGGTGGAGAATAAACCTCAGTTTTGGACCCAGGTGATAATGCGAGTTGTCCCAGACCACCAAGAAAATTGTACATTTTTGGTGCTGCACAATTTGCATGATACTATTGTTCTGGGTTTTCCCTGGTTGCAAACTCATAATCCAGTTTTGGATTGGAAATCTGTGTCTGTGGTGAGTTGGGGTTGTCAGTGTGTTCTTAGGGACGCTCCTGTTTTCTCCACCTCTCCTCAGTCTCATGATATTCCTGATTATTTGGCTGATTTTTCTGATGCATTTAGTGAGAGTAAGTATGCGTCTTTGCCTCCTCATAGGAGTTATGACTGTGCAATTGAGTTGATGCCTGGGTGTAAATTTCCCAAGGGTCGGCTTTTCAACTTATCAGTACCCGAACATGATGCTATGCGATCCTATATTAAGGAGTCGTTGTAGAAGGGTCATATTAGACCATCCTCTTCACCCTTAGGCTACTTTCACACTAGCGTCGGCCGACGGACGTCGCAATGCGTCTCCATAGACTTGCATTAGCATCGCATTGTGACGTATGGCCACATGTCACATCCGTCGTGCGATGGATGCGTCGTGTTTTGGCGGCCGCGACGCACACAAAAACGTTACATGTAACTTTTCTGTGCATCGTGTCCACCATTTTCGACCGCGCATGCGCGGCCGAAACTCTGCCCCCTCCTCCCTGAACGTTACAATGGGGCAGCAGATGCGTTGAAAAACTGCATCTGCTGCCCCCGTTGTGCAAAACTTTCACAGCGTGCGACATCCTTCGGCCGACGCTAGTGTGAAAGTAGCCTTAGGTGCTGGGGTTTTTTGTGGCCAAGAAAGATGGTTCATTAAGACCTTGTATTGACTATTGTTCCAAGATGACGGTTAAATATCAGTACCCATTACCCCTGATGTCTGATTTATTCTCCAGAGTTAAAAGTGCCTGCTGGTTTACTAAGCTTGACCTCAAGGGGGCGTATAATCTTATTCGCATCAAGCACGGGGATGAATGGAAGACTGCGTTTAATACTCCGGAGGGACATTTTGAGTACCTGGTGATGCCTTTTGGGCTCACTAATGCCCCTTCTGTCTTCCAATATTTTAGGAATGATATTTTCCGGGACTTTGTGGATAAGTTTTTCATCATCTATCTGGATGATATTTTGATCTTTTCCAGTGAATGGGATTCTCATGTGGAACATGTCCGGACTGTGTTCCGGATTTTGAGAGAGAATTCCCTGTTTGTTAAGGGATCGAAATGCCTCTTTGGTGTACAGAGGATTTCATTTTTGGGATTTATTTTGTCTCCGTCGACTATCGAAATGGACCCGGCCAAGATACAGGCCATTTATGATTGGGTTCAGCCCAGTTCTTTGAAGGCTCTCCAGAAGTTTTTGGGTTTTGCTAATTTCTATTGTAAATTTATAGGTAATTTATCTGGTATTGTCAAACCACTGACTGATCTGACCAAGAAGGGCGCTGATGTGCTGAATTGGTCTCCAGAGGCTGTCTCGGCATTTCAGGAGCTTAAGCGGAGATTCACTTCTGTTCTGGTTTTATGGCAACCTGATGTCTCACTTCCATTTCAGGTGGAGGTAGATGCTTCTGAGATTGGGCGGGAGCTGTTTTGTCCCAAAAAGATCCGGTGACTTCTAAAATGAATCCCTGTGCCTTCTTTTCTCAAAAGTTCTCCCCATCTGAACGCAACTATGACGTGGGGAATCGGGAATTGTTGGCCATGAAATGGGCATTGGAAGAGTGGAGACATTGGTTGGAGGGAGCTAGACATCAAGTTGTGGTCCTCACCGACCACAAGAATTTGATTTATCTGGAGTCAGCCAAACGCTTGAATCCTAGACAGGCTAGGTGGGCCTTGTTTTTCACGTGTTTTAATTTTGTGGTCTCTTATCTTCCTGGCACTAAGAATGTTAAGGCAGACGCCCTTTCTAGGAGTTTCTTTGCTGATTCTCTTATTGTGACTGAGCCTACTACCATCCTAGGTAAGGGGGTAGTTCTTTCTGCCATTTTGCCCGATTTGAGATGCGCCCTGGAGGAATTTCAGGAGGATAAACCTGAGCGTTGTCCTATGGGAAAATTGTATGTTCCTGACCAGTGGAGGAAGAGAGTGATGACTGAAGTTCATTGCTTCGCATTGGCTGGTCATCCAGGTATTTTTGGTACCAGAGATTTGGTGAGTCGGTCTTTTTGGTGGCCTGCCTTATCTCGTGATGTCAGGAATTTTGTGCAGTCCTGTGGGACTTGTTCTCGGTCTAAACCCTGTTCTCGTTCTAGTGGGTTGTTGATGCCCCTGCCGGTACCCAAGAGGCCATGGACCCATATCTAAATGGATTTTATTTCTGATCTTCCTGTCTCTCAGAGAATGACTGTTATCTGGGTGATTTGTGATAGATTTTCAAAGATGGTCCATCTTGTACCACTCCTAAAGTTGCCATTTTCCTCAGAGTTGGTGCCCTTGTTTTTACAACAGGTGGTTTGGTTGCATGGGTTTTCTGAGAACATTGTGTCGGACAGAGGAGTCCAGTTTGTTCCCAGATTATGGAAAGCCTTTTGTTCCAATCTGGGAATTCAGTTATATTTCTCCTCTGCGTTTCATCCTCAGACCAATGGGCAGACTGAGAGAACAAACCAGACTTTGGAGTCCTATTTGAGATGTTTTATATCTGCTGATCAGGATGACTGGGTCTCATTTTTGCCCTTGGCCGAATTCGCGCTAAACAATAGAGCTAGTTCTGCCACTTTGATGTCGCCCTTTTTCTGTAACTTTGGGTTTCATCCTCGATTTTCTTCAGGGCAAGTGGAATCTTCAGCCTGCCCAGGTGTGGATACTGTGGTAGAGAGAATGCAGCAGATTTGGGACCAAGTGGTGGATAAGTTGTCACTCTCTCAGGAAAAGGCCCAGCGGTTTTCCAACCGGCATAGGAACATTGGTTCCTGGTTTAAAGTGGGTGATATGGTTTAGTTGTCGTCAAAGAATATCTCTATGAAGGTTGCGTCTCCAAAGTTCAAGCCAAGATTTATTGGACCTTATATGATCTTGGAGATTCTTAATCCTGTTTCTTTTCGATTGGCTCTTCCAGTTACGTTTAAGATCCATAACTTTTTTCACAAATTCTGTTGAAGAGGTTTGTTGAGCCAGTAGTTCCTGTGGTGGTGCCTCCTGACCCTGTATTGGTTGAAGGCAATGTGGAATATGAGGTAGAGAAAATTTTGGATTCTCGTTTGGTTAGATGGAGACTCCAGTATTTGGTCAAATGGAAGGGTTATTGCCAGGAGGATAATTCTTGGGTCTCTGCTTCTGACATTCATGCCGATAGATTGGTTCGTGATTGGAGATCTGGAGTTTCAGACTGGACTTAAGACAGCCGACTCCCTCTATCCCTGCTGGTGATTTTTTTCCTGCCTCCTGAGGTCTTAGTTTCCAGCTCAGTCCCTGCCTCTGACATTCATGTTAATAGATTGGTTCGTGCTTTTCACCGAGCCCATCCTGATCGGCCTGGTGGCATAGATGAGGGTTTGGTGACCCCCTCCTCAAGGGGGGGTACTGTTGTGAACTCATTTTCTGGTCTGCCTCTGGTTTCTGGTGAGGGAGCTGGTTGTGCTGACAGAGGAGTTGTGAGTTCTCTTTCCGGGCTCCCACTGGTGTTGGCAGGAGGTAGTGAAGCTGATCTAATTAACAGAGACCTGCCACTTGATAATGAGGAAGTGGAGTGGACATCTGGAATCTCAGACTGGATTTAAGACAGCCGACTCCCTATTCCCATGCTGGTGATTTTTTTCCTGGCTCCTGAGGTCTTAGTTTCCAGCTCAGTTCCTGCCTTCTCAAGCTAAGTTGTCTTTGCTAATGTTCACATTTGATTTGGTTTGGTCTATTCAGTTTTTTGTGTGGTCAGCCAGCCCCGGCTGGGGCTGTGCTGAATTTCCACTCTTATGTCACTGTATGTGCCAGTTTGCTTTTTGTCCCTTATTAGATTGGCCTCTTTTTGCTCTGTTCTCAGTATATGCCAGAGTGCTGATATAGTAGGAGAAGTCTAGTGACTTCAGGCTGAGTGCAGACGGACTTTTTAGCCCTGCAGATTTTTCCGCGCAGAATGGAAAAAATCCGCAGGTCAAATGACCTGCATTTTTTCTGCGGATTTCTTCCATTTTTCCTGCGGTTTTATTGCGGTTTTTGTGCGGTTTTCCACTGTGGTTTTCCCCCTGCGGATTTGGTGACAGGGGAGATGGAAAACCACACAAAAGAAGTAACATGCTGCGGATTATGTACCGCAGGATAACCGCACGGAAAAATCCGCAGCGTCTGCACAGCGGGTTTTTTTTCATTGATTTTAAGGCTACTGTACATCACAATGCGGATATGCAACGTTTCTGCGCTGTAAAATCCGCTGCGGATCCGCTGCAAATCTGCATCATGTGCACACAGCCTCAGGGTATTTTTTGCTATCAGAAGTGTTGGACATTTTTTCAGGGTTTTTTGGTGTGATTGCAGACAGCATCTTTCCTTTCCTGTACTTTCTAGCTAGTGTGGGCCCCATCGTTTGCTCAGCCTATTTTCCTACCTGTGTTCGTGTTTTCATCTTGTCTCACCGTCAATACATGTGTGGGGGCTGTCTATTCCTTTGGGGTCTGCTCTGAGGCAGTTTTAGATTTTCCCTTCTCTTGCTTTAGGCTAATTTAGTCCTCCGGCTGTGACGAGGCGTCTAGAATCATCGTAGGTTCGCTCCACGGCTGCTGTTAGTTGTGTGGTTAGGATCAGGGGTCTGCAATCTGCGTAGTTACCAACCTCTCTGGTTTTCTGTGACTTGGCTTGGTTTTGTTTTCCTCCTCGGTGACCCATTCATAACAGATTCATTACAGTTGTTAAGCTAGATGTTTGGCATAAAAAAACTTTGAAAAGTCTTTTTTTTTTGTTTGTTTAATTTATGATGAGCTGTACAGTTTCTTATGCCAAAAATCTTGTTACACCACTTGTAAGGCATGCCTGATTCATTAAGTTGCATGAACAAAGCTGGTCTTGCAGCGGATCATGATCAGGACAGATTTGCCGCTATGACTGGTCCCATTCAGTGAATCTGAACATTGTTTAATTATAAGGCATATTACAAAGTTGCGTGATCTGTCTTGATGGATTTTTGCCTATAATCATAGCAATATCATTTGCACAGATTCATCAAAGTGATTATGCCAGAATTCTGGCATAACTCCTTTTGAGCTGTTGCAAAAAATTTTTGTAAAGCAGTGTTGCTCAATAAGCTTGCGACTTTTGGCAATTTTACTCCCATTTTGGCCAGTTTCACCAAAATGAACAGAGCTGGTGCCTGAGTGGGCATAGCAATGTCTGCTCGTCTGATTCATGACGAACTGCAGAGTACCTTCAGTGTCATCTGGAGCGACTAAAGTAAGATTTGTGGTGAGGTGCACAGCAGTACACGCCTCTTTTCATACGCACCTGAATCATTAAGAGGCATGCAATGCTTAATTATCAGGCACCTCTGACTCCAGCACACCCCCTCATTAAGATGCCATGAACAATGTCATTCTGGATGAATCGGGGCCACAATGAATTACAATACAAGTTAAATAAGGGAATCCGTATTGTCATTCAAGCCCCCAAAAGAGATTACACGACTGTGTAGCAGAGCCAGTCCGGCCATCTGACAATTTTGGCATGTACAGAATTTATGCACAAATACATTTGTAGTGATTTTTGACTAAGAACCATTTGTTTTTATAGACCGTAGCAAAGCACTGGCTCCTATGTATGTAAGCAATATGCTGGTGGTGGGGCCCTGAACCAAATATTGCCCTGCTTACGCTCTTGCTGCTCTATCTAAGATACACATCTTCTAAACTCATCTGCTCAATTCTTGACCTCGAGCACTGAACTAGTTATGCGATGCATAATTTTCACTTTCTAACAGTGTGTAAGGGGGTTACAGAACTTGGCCTCAACCTCCAAATATGTCCTGGTTTAGTGTGTAAATTTGTATAATTTTATATATATATATATATTGTTTGTCGCAATGATGTGTACAAAATCTGCTATGTAGATGTATATATGATTAGGGAAAGTGTAGTGCACATGTTTGGTCACTAGATGGGGCATTATAGATGTGCTTAGTGTAGGACAAGAGTTCATTCTTGTAAATGGTTAACCGTAGGAGGGGTTAGCTGGGTGTAAGACAGGGATACTTCCTGGGTAGATTCAGTCAGGGCTAGGTAGCCCGAAGTGCTCGGACAAACTAAATGCCCAAGCTACTCAGTGCCCCGTACTGTTTAAGGAGGAACCCATCCATCCAGAGTCAGTGGGACAGCATAGCCTCAAATATAGCAGTGACAGCTTCTACAGGAACTTGGGCTATAGGAGAAGTCACCACAGCACAGCAGGGCAGGTCGCTCACCATGTGGCAGGTCATTGCTAGGGCTGATGCCCTCAGAACCAGGGCAAAACGGCTGAGGGAACACCCATACGCAGTGAGTCTGGCCAGGGAGGATGATGAGGAGCCGTTGGAAACGGTCCGACCCAGGAACGTGCAGTGTGACAGGGACAGAAGTGCAGAGAAGGATGAAGTAACATGTAACGTACAAGCTCTTGAAAATGTTGTAATGAATCTGGATGTGCTGCGAAGTCATGAAAGTAAAGTTTTACGTTTTGAGTTGCACCTGGACTGTGTATTTATTTATTCAAAAGCAGCAGAAGGTGACCATAAAGAATGGAGAACAGACCCTGACGAAGCAGGGGACAGAGAGGCAAGTAAGCTGACAGTGGAGCGTGAGTTTTATGTATTAGAAGGTCAGGGCACACAAGGCCCGATGAACTCAGCCACGACTACGGCCCTGGCTGACCTCTACACTAGGCGTAGTCGGCAGGATGCCGAAATTGTGCTGTGCGAGAAACCCGTGGATGATGTGAATGATGTGACCAGAAATGAAAGCAGTGATGTTATTGTGGATACTACTGAAATGCTGGATGTGACTGATACATTGGACTTGTCAAAAACCTTTAATGAGACTGACAGGATGATGGTCAAGATGGTGGCTCTAAATATGGCTGATAATGGCGCGTAATTGAGAGACACCAACTCGGATCCTTCCCCTCGTGGGCATCCTGATGGAGAATTGGCGTGAAAAGCTGTCTGGCAGAGTCTGTGGCCTAACCATGGTGCCCGCCCCTGGTGGGTGCATCTGAGAAGAACACGCCCCTTACAACAGATTACAAGGAAATGGGTGGATGAGCTGGAAGTGACCCCACCCTGGAATGGGTAGGGCCCAGAAGAAAATCCCGTGTGCAGCTGCAAGGCATCATTACGAGATGCGGTGCCGGCAGCAAAGCACCACTCCTGCACTCGTCACTGCAAAGGCATAGGCCACGTAAAATGGAAGTGGAGACAGGAGGAGGAAAGAACCTGGCCCAGATGTAAAGAAGATGACACTGTTACAGGTTACCTCTGCGGAAGAGAGTCAACGGCGACTGCTGGAGGCTGAATCATTACGTCACCGCGAGCAGGAGCATCAACGCCAGGTGCTGGAGATAACATCCACCCAGAAGGAATTTTCGCTGGGAGAAAGTGCCGAGCTGGAGCTTCCACCACAACCAGAGCAAAAACATCACTGGAAGGCGGAACCTTTTCACCCTGAGACAGCATTACAGCAGCAGTGGGGACCGGAACTAGTTACAGCCCTAGAGGAGCCTGAACCAGAAGTAAAGGCTGAGCTGGCACTACATCAGTGGAAGCCGGAGTGCGCAGCAGCATCCGCGGAAGGTTCCAACATTCATGGGACAGGTGCGGCTGGATCCCCAAAGTCATCAGTGGTGAGTGAACCTCGACCCTTGACACTGGAGGGCTGGTCCTTGTCGCAGTTTTATACCTCACCAGGCCAAGCTGTGTCCTGGGGATGAGCCCCTTTATTTGTCCCACAGTCATCAGGGATGGAAGGCCAGGCCCATGTCAGGTGCAAGTATAGAGGTGGGCACTCCTCGGGTGTGCACAGTGGTACAGGGCTCATCCCACATCCCTGGCCAGTCCGTCTGGATTGTGGACATTATCGCTAAAAAAAAACAGCGGGAAAAAGGAATTTGGACCCAGCTGCACCAATATGGGGAGGGCGCTATGGTCAGGTGCCACTCTCATGGGCAGCTAGCTTATGCAAACGTGGAGCAAGGATACGGCTTTATACGGGAGGCAGGAACTAATGACAAAATTTATGTAAATGCTGTGAAACATGGGAGACCCCTATTAGAAGGGGACTGGGTCTCCTTCTTCAAGGAGGACTGCCCTAGGGGCTACTACGCAGTGGCGGTGACATTGAGGATAGTGGCCTAGAATTAAATGCGGGCCCAAGTCGGGAGCAGTCGGCTCCCCATGTTACAATTTCCCCTAACACTACCCTTGCTTCATCCTGGCAGTCCATGGACTCTGCGGCTGCAGAGTCCACTTCAGCTCATACGCTGGCATGGAACACTGATGATAAAGCGGCACGGGATGCGTGCCGTTGAATTGTATATTGGCTGCTAAGAATTGTGAAGTTGTGCTCACTGCACTTATGAAAATGCGGGACTGTTCTGTGTCCCTATGGGCAAATGAACCCTGATACGCTCCCATAGTCAGGAGCAATGCGAGTGGGACAGCCAGGAGAGGACATTGACAGAAAATTTAGTTTTTTTTTGTTGCGCCTGTTGCGCTTTTCTGCTGGATAAGCAGGACTTTTTTCCTTTTTGGAACAACGGGTCCTTGGACTAATGGACCGGGTGCGGCTACAGCAACAGACTGCATTCTAGGACCAGGCAGCACGGGACCGTGCCATGCACAAAGGGATGGGAACATCTCCCTTAAAGGCAACATATCTGTGGACTGATGGTGTAAACGGATGGACTGTCTCCGGGCACCCGCTTATAAATACCGTAGAATGTAAAAATGTATATATGGTTATTTCCTTATCCTCCTTGTTCGGAGTATTTGCTTGTAAAGATAAAGTTTGCATAAGATATGGTCAGGGATGGCCATTGTAAAAGGAAGGGGGAGTGTAAGGGGGATACAGAAATTGTCGTGAACTTCCAAGCATGTCCCAGTTTAGTGTGTAAATTTGTATAATTATATATATATTGTTTTTCATAATGATGTGTACAAAATCTGCTATGTATATGTATATATGATTAGGAAAAGTGTAGTGTACATGTTTGGTCACTAGATGGGGGCATTATAGATGTGCTTAGTGTAGGACAAGAGTTCATTCTTGTAAATGGTTAACCGTAGGAGGGGTTAGCTGGGTGCAAGTCAGGGATACTTCCTGGGTAGATTCAGTCAGGGCTAGGTAGCCCAAAGTGCTCAGACGAGCTAAATGCCCGAGCTATTCAGCGCCCCGCAACAACCATATTTGCTATAGAGACCCATATCTACGGAAATGGGTATGGGGGAGAGAATATGTCTCTATGTTGTCACATGCTAGCGTTACATTTCAGTCCAAGTACAGCCCTGCTGTGTAGGCTATGAAAATATAAGTAATACTGTACCTTTATTAAAAGGAATCTGTCAGCAGGATTATGCTATATATTCTGAGAGCAGCATTATTTTGGGGGAAGAGAGTCTGATTACAGAATGTGTCACTTACTGGGTTGTTTTGATTTTTCAATATAATCAGTGTTTTGTTAGCAAGATATTACCACTACAGGACAAACTGTCCTTGTGCCTCCTAGTCCAACCCCCAACCCCAACACTGAGTAGCAACTTTATGTCATTATTAGTGTTGAGCATTCCGATACCGCAAGTATCGGGTATCGGCCGATACTTGCTGTATCGGAATTCCGATACCGACTTCCGATATTTTTTCAATATCGGAATTCGGCATCGGAATCGGAAGTTCAAAGTTGATTGACAGACTGACGTCATCATGATGCGCGGTGTGTGCGCATCATGATGCGCCGTCATTTCGGGCCTTCCGGGGGTCTCTGCCGGCCTGCCGGGGGGCTGTGCCGGCCTGCCGGGGGGCTGTGTGGACTGCCCGGGGTCTGTACCGGCCTGCCGGGGGGCTGTGCCGGCCTGCCGGTGGTCTGTGCACCCTGTGGGGGTCTGTACCGGCCTGCCGGGGGGCTGTGCCGGCCTGCCGGTGCTCTGTGCAGGCTCCGGGGGGCTGTGCCGGCCTGCCGGGGGGCTGTGCCGGCCTGCCGGTGGTCTGTGCAGGCTTCGGGGGTCTGTGCAGGCATCGTCCGATGGGACTACAAGTCCCATCGGGCGATGCCTGCTACCATGACAGTGATTGACACATTAGCCAATGATGGGACAGTAGTAGTCCCATCATCCGGCTAATGTGTTAAATGTTAAAAAAAAAAAAAAAAAATACTACATACATACTACATGCATGCTACATACATACTACATGCTACATACATACTACATATATACTACATACATACTACATACATGCTACATACATACTACATGCATGCTACATGCATACTACATACATACTACATACATACTACATACATACTACATGCTACATACATACTACATACATACTACATGCTACATACATACTACATACATACTACATGCATGCTACATACATACATGCTACATGCTACATACATACTACATACATACTACATACATACTACATGCATACTACATGCATGCTACATACATACTACATGCATACTACATGCATGCTACATACATACTACATGCATGCTACATGCATGCTACATACATACTACATGCTACATACATACCACATACATACTACATACATACTACATACATACTACATATATACTACATGCATGCTACATACATACTACATGCTACATACATACCACATACATACTACATACATGCTACATACTACATACATACTACATGCATGCTACATACATACTACATGCATGCTACATACATACTACATGCCACATACATACTACATACATACTACATGCTACATACATACTACATATATACTACATGCATGCTACATACATACTACATATATACTACATGCATGCTACATACATACTACATGCTACATGCATGCTACATACATACTACATACATACTACATGCTACATACATACTACATACATACCACATATATACTACATACATACAATACATTCATACAATACATACATAGACATACAGTACATATAACATAGAGTAACATACTTACCAATACTTGTCACATTGTTCCCCGAAGCCATTGTCTTTTCCGGAATAAATATTAACATAACAAACCACAAAAATACTCACCCACGATCCGAAGCAGTCCACGAGTGTGTCCCACGACGATCTTGGGTAGAGAACGGCAGCATCAGATGATGCTGCCGTTCTCTACGGGCTGCAGGAATCCAATGACGGAAGGTAGGTATCCTTCTGCACTGTATTCCTCCGCCACTTAAAAAAAAAAAGTCCCTAGTCTCACTTTATGCCATTGCTGTGTGGGAAATTCCCACACAGCAATGGCATAAAGTGAGACTAGGGACTTTTTTTTTTTTTAAGTGGCGGAGGAATACAGTGCGGAAGGATACCTACCTTCCGTCATTGGATTCCTGCAGCCCGTAGAGAACGGCAGCAACAGCTGATGCTGCAGTTCTCTACCCAAGATCGTCGTGGGACACACTCGTGGACTGCTTCGGATCGTGGGTGAGTATTTTTGTGGTTTGTTATGTTAATATTTATTCCGGAAAAGACAATGGCTTCGGGGAACAATGCGACAAGTGTTGGTAAGTATGTTACTCTATGTTATATGTGCTGTATGTCTATGTATGTATTGTATGAATGTATTGTATGTATGTAGTATATATGTGGTATGTATGTAGCATGTAGTATGTATGTAGTATGTATGTAGCATGCATGTAGCATGCAGTATGTATGTAGCATGCATGTAGTATATATGTAGTATGTATGTGGTATGTATGTAGCATGTAGTATGTATGTAGCATGCATGTAGTATGTATGTAGCATGCATGTAGTATATATGTAGTATGTATGTAGCATGTAGTATGTAGCATGCATGTAGTATATATGTAGTATGTATGTAGCATGCATGTAGTATATATGTAGTATGTATGTAGCATGTAGTATGTAGCATGCATGTAGTATATATGTAGTATGTATGTAGCATGTAGTATGTATGTAGCATGCATGTAGTATATATGTAGTATGTATGTAGCATGTAGTATGTATGTAGCATGCATGTAGTATGTATGTAGCATGCATGTAGTATGTATATGGTATGTATGTAGCATGTAGTATGTATGTAGCATGCATGTAGTATATATGTGTTATGTATGTGGTATGTATGTAGCATGCATGTAGCATGCATGTAGTATGTATGTAGTATGTATGTAGTATATATGTAGTATGTATGTAGCATGTAGTATGTATGTAGCATGCATGTAGTATGTATGTAGCATGTAGTATGTATGTAGCATGCATGTAGTATATATGTAGTATGTAGCATGTAGTATGTATGTAGCATGCATGTAGTATATATGTAGTATGTAGCATGTAGTATGTATGTAGCATGCATGTAGTATGTATGTAGTATATATGTGGTATGTATGTAGCATGCAGTATGTATGTAGCATGCATGTAGTATATATGTAGTATGTATGTTGCATGTAGTATTTATGTAGTATGAATGTAGCATGTATGTAGTATGCATGTTGTATGTATGTAGCATGTAATTTTTTTTTTTTTTTTTTTTTTACATTTAACACATTAGCCGGATGATGGGACTACTACTGTCCCATCATTGGCTAATGTGTCAATCACTGTCATTGTAGCAGGCATCGCCCGATGGGACTTGTAGTCCCATCGGACGATGCCTGCACAGACCCCCGGAGCCTGCACAGACCACCGGCAGGCCGGCACAGACCACCGGCAGGCCGGCACAGCCCCCCGGCAGGCCGGCACAGCCCCCCGGCAGGCCGGCACAGCCCCCCGGAGCCTGCACAGCCCCCCGGCAGGCCGGCACAGCCCCCCGGCAGGCCAGCACAGCCCCCCGGCAGGCCGGCACAGCCCCCCGGAGCCTGCACAGACCACCGGCAGGCCGGCACAGACCACCGGAGCCTGCACAGACCCCCTGGCAGGCCGGCACAGCCCCCCGAAAGGCCCGTACAGACCCCAGAGAGGCTGTACAAGGGCAGGAAAGGGTTTTTCTTATTCCGATACCGGAAGTCCCATAGACTTGAATGGGACTTCCGGTATCGGAATCGGCGATACCGATACTTTTTTTAAAGATCGGCCGATACCATCCGATACGATACTTTGAAGTATCGGACGGTATCGCTCAACTCTAGTCATTATGCAATGTACACAGGAAGCTGCCAATTAGTAATATAGGCTGAGTTATACACAGCTCAACATCTGAGCTCTGCTGCGCAGTCAAAAGTGTTGGCACTTGGCACCCTTGAAATTGTTCCAGGAAATGAAGTATTTCTCCCAGAAAATTATTGCAATTACACATGTTTTGTTATACACGTGTTTATTTCCTTCGTGTGTATTGGAACAGCACAAAACATCAAAGAAGGAAAAGGCAATTGGACATAATTTCCCAAATAAACCAAAAATGGACAAAATTGTTGGTACCCTCAACTTAATCCATTCGTCAACTAGCGATTCAGTCTTTGTGCTTTTGCTTTTTACTACCCTTCTTCCTAAAACCATAACTTTCTCATTCTTCCATCAATATAAAACTTTGAGGGCTTGTTTTTTGCTGCGCAAAATGTACTTTTGAACGACACCATTTATTCAACTATATATTGTACTGGAAAACGGAGAAAAAAATTCCAAGTGCGGTGAAATTGCAAAAAAAAGTGCAATTCCACAATAGTTTTTTAGGTTTTTTATCTACCATGTTGACTAAATGCTAAACTTGACCTGGCAATATGATTCTCCAGGTCAGTACGAGTACGCAGAAACCAAACATCTATAGGTTATTTTTTATTTAAATGGTGAAAAAAATCCGAAATTTGTAAGAAAAAATAAATTTGCTTATGTCACCATTTTCTAAGACCTATTGCACCTCCATTTTTTATGATATTGGGCTGGGTGATGGCTTATTTTTTTAATCCTGAGCTGATATTTTTATTAGTACCATTTTGGGGTAGGTACGATGTTTTGATTGCCTGTTATTACATTTTATTGCAATATTGCAGCAGCGCTAAAAAAAACAATTTTGCCGTTTTAGATTTTTTTGTCGCTATGCCGTTTACAGGTTGGATTAATTTACTTTATATTTTGATAGATCAGTTATTTCTGAATGCAGAGATACCAAATATGTGTATTTTTTATTTGTTTTATTTTCAATTGGGAAAAAGGTGAGTGATTTGAACCGATGTGTTTTTTTTAGATTTTTTTTTTTTAATTTAATTTTTTTCTGCCTTCAACTTGAAACTTGGAGCAGCGATCATCTGATCATCTGTGCTGTACATAGCAGGGCTTCTGCGATGTATAGCAGTAATGACAATCTCCTTTGAATGCCAGCCACTGGTCGGAGATTCACAATGACAGGCACGGAGGTCTTCTGCAGACCCCAGGCTGTCATGACAATCCATCTGCGCCCTGCAATTGCATGACAGGGG
Source organism: Dendrobates tinctorius (assembly GCF_039654945.1). Taxonomy (NCBI): domain Eukaryota; kingdom Metazoa; phylum Chordata; class Amphibia; order Anura; family Dendrobatidae; genus Dendrobates; species Dendrobates tinctorius. The sequence continues at coordinate 8,738,925 of NW_027361910.1, read as the reverse complement.
CTTTGATTGGCGAGACTTGTGATGCGCTTCCGGATGGTTCTTGTTAAATGCCACTGGCAGTGATTGACAGCAGCATTTAGCTGGTTAACAGCCGTAGGTGGATCTCGGATGCACCCGTGGCTGTTACAGGCACATAACAGCTGATCAGATCAGCTGTCTTGTACGGGCAAAGGTGTGGGCTCAGTACCAGAGTCCGCTTCAAATTCAGGGACACAACCTTGAACGTTCTGAAGAATTCTGAAGTGGCCACCAATGAGTCCAGGTTTAAATCCCATTGAACATCATCTGTGGAGAGATCTTAAAATTGCTGTTGGCGCCCTTCAAATTTGAGAGTCGTGGAGCAGTTTGCAAAAGAAGAGTGGTCCAAAATTCCAGTTGAGAGGTGTAAGAAGCTTGTTGATGGTTATAGGAAATGATTGATAGCAGTTATTTATTTCAAAAGGGTGTGCAACCAAATATTAAGTTGAGAACACTAACAATTCTTTCTGATCCATTTTGGGGGTTTTGTGTGAAATTATGTTCAATTTGCCTTTTTTTCTCTGTTTTTTGTGTTGTTCCAATATACATAAAAGAAATAAATGAGTATAACAAAACAGAAGTGCATTGAGCAGCAGGGTGGTTTGCTGGTAAAAGGGAAAAAAAATCTCTTTAAAATCTTCTGCCTGAGCGAGTGTGAACGAGCTGAGTGTGACCTGAGCGTAAGTGTGAACTGTGGTAAGTGTGTGGCTTGTGATTCAGTGACTTTGGATTCAGAGAGTTTCCAAGGAAGGTATTATTGCAATGCGGGGACAAAGACCTTTCTAATGATCTTTTTACTGTTAGACCTGTGACGGGGACAAGGGTGCATCCTCTACGTCTGGAGGAAAGAAGGTTTAAGCATAATCACAGACGCGGATTCTTTACTGTAAGAGCAGTGAGACTGTGGAACTCTCTACCATATGATGTTGTAATGAGTGATTCCCTACTAAAATCTAAGAAGGAATAAAAAACGAATCTGAACTGAGAAAAGTAAGTTAATGTGTATGCACAATGTAAGTGCATATTAACAAATGACCATTAACCAGAGAAAACAAAAAGCAAAAAACACAAATATCCTGAGCTAAAAAGTAAAAAATAAACTGCAAATAATGCATAAAGGTAATAATAAGGGTATTTAATAAACATAATTTTGATCAAAATAATGTACAAGCCATCCCGCCACGTCACGGCAACCCTTGTGGGACAATCCCTACTCTAGTATTTAAAACCTTTTCACTTGCCAAGTGACGTGAATATGAACAAGGATCGAGCGGCTGAACCACTAGTAAAAGCATAGGCCAGACAGGATGGTTTTCCCAGCTCAGAAAGAGGGCGGTCACACCCATATATGCACTGAATGCACAATGAAATGAATAAAAAACTAATCTGAGCTGAGAAAAGTAAGTTAATGTGTATGCACAATGTAAGTGCATATTAACACATGACCATTAACCAGTGCTTTTACTAGTGGTTCAGCCGCTCGATCCTTGTTCATATTCACGTCACTTGGCAAGTGAAAAGGTTTTAAATACTAGAGTAGGGACTGTCCCACAAGGGTTGCCGTCACGTAGCGGGATGGCTTGTACATTATTTTGATCAAAATTATGTTTACTAAATACCCTTATTATTATTATTACCTTTATGCATTATTTGCAGTTTATTTTTTACTTTTTAGCTCAGGATATTTGTGTTTTTTGCTTTCTGTTTTCTCTAAAATCTAAGAAGGGACTGGATGCCTTTCTTGAAAAGTATAATATTACAGGATGTACAGTTGTGGCCAAAAGTATTGACACCCCTGCAATTCTGTCAGATAATACACAGTTTCTTCCCGAAAATGATTGCAAACACAAATTCTTTGGTATTATTATCTTCATTTAATTTGTCTTAAATGAAAAAACTCAAAAAGAATTGTCCTAAAGCCAAATTGGATATAATTCCACACCAAACATAAAAAAGAGGGTGGACAAAAGTATTGGCACTGTTCGAAAAATCATGTGATGCTTCTCTAATTTGTGTAATTAACAGCACCTGTAACTTACCTGTGGCACCTAACAGGTGTTGGCAATAACTAAATCACACTTGCAGCCAGTTGACATGGATTAAAGTTGACTCAACCTCTGTCCTGTGTCCTTGTGTGTACCACACTGAGCATGGAGAAAAGGACTTGAGAAACCAAATTGTGAGGAAGCATGAGCAATCTCAAGGCTACAAGTCCATCTCCAAAGACCTGAATGATCCTGTGTCTACCGTGTGCAGTGTCATCAAGAAGTTTAAAGCCCATGGCACTGTGGCTAACCTCCCTAGATGTGGACGGAAAAAAAAATTGACAAGAGATTTCAACACAAGATTGTGCGGATGTTGGATAAAGAACCTCGACTAACATCCAAACAAGTTCAAGCTGCCCTGCAGTCCGAGGGTACAACAGTGTCAACCCACACTATCCGTCGGCGTCTGAATGAAAAGGGACTGCATGGTAGGAGACCAAGGAAGAACCCACTTCTTAACCCGAGACATAAAAAACCCAGGCTGGAGTTTGCCAAAACTTACCTGAAAAAGCCTAAAACGTTTTGGAAGAATGTTCTCTGGTCAGATGAGACAAAAGTTGAGCTTTTTGGGCAAAGGCATCAACATAGAGTTTACAGGAGAAAAAAGAGGCATTCAAAGAAAAGAACACCGTCCCTACAGTCAAACATGGCGGAGGTTCCCTGATGTTTTGGGGTTGCTTTGCTGTCTCTGGCACTGGACTGCTTGACCGTGTGCATGGCATTATGAAGTCTGAAGACTACCAACAAATTTTGCAGCATAATGTAGGGCCTAGTGTGAGAAAGCTGGGTCTCCCTCAGATGTCATTGGTCTTCCAGCAGGACAATGACCCAAAACACACTTCAAAAAGCACTAGAAAATGGTTTGAGAGAAAGCACTGGAGACTTCTAAGGTGGCCAGCAATGAGTCCAGACCTGAATCCCATAGAACACCTGTGGAGAGATCTAAAAATGGCAGTTTGGAGAAGGCACCCTTCAAATATCAGGGACCTGGAGCAGTTTGCTAAAGAAGAATGGTCTAAAATTCCAGCAGAGCATTGTAAGAAACTCATTGATGGTTACCGGAAACAGTTGGTCGCAGTTATTTTGGCTAAAGGTTGTGCAACGAAGTATTAGGCTGAGGGTGCCAATACTTTTGTCTGGCCTATTTTTGGAGTTTTGTGTGAAATGATCAATGTTTTGCTTTTTGCTTCATTCTCTTTTGTGTTTTTTCATTTAAGACATATTAAATGAAGATAATATTACCAAAGAATTTGTGTTTGCAATCATTTTCAGGAAGAAACTGAGTATTATCTGTCAGAATTACAGGGGTGTCAATACTTTTGGCCACAACTGTATACACTAGTTTCCTTGATATTACGTTGATCAAGGGAGCTAGTCTGATTGCCGTATGTGAAGTCGGGAAAGAATTTTTTTTCACCAATGTGAAGCTTACTGTTTGCCACATGGCTTTTTTTTGCCTTCCTCTGGATCAACATGTTAGGGCAAGTTAGGATAGGATATGGGTTGAACTAGATGCACTTAAAGTCTTTCTTCAACCTTAATAACTATGATACTATGTAGGTATAATTGTAATAATTTTTGGGGACAAATACTTCATTTTCTGGAACAATTTCAAGGGTGCCAACATTTTCTGCCAAGACTATATATATATATCTTAGAAAATTAGAATATCATCAAAAAGTTAATTTACTTCAGTTCTTCAATACAAAAAGTGAAACTCATATATTTGAGAGAGTCATTACAGAGTGATCTATTTCAAGTGTTTATTTCTGTTAATGTTGATGATTATGGCTTACAGCTAATGAAAATCCAAAAGTCATTATCACAGTAAATTAGAATACTTTATAACACCAGTTTACAAAATGATTTTAAAATCTGAAATGTTGGCCTACTGAAATGCAAATTCAGTAAATGCACTCAATACTTGGCCGAGGCTCCTTTTGCATCAACTACTGCATCAATGAGGTGTCGCATGGAGGCGATCAGCCTGTGGCATTGCTGAGGTGTTATGGAAGCCCAGGTTGCTTTGATAGCAGCCTTCAGCTCATCTGTATTGTTGGGTATGGTGTCTCTTGACTTCCTCTTAACAATAACCAATAGATTCTCTATGGGGTTAAGATCAGGTGAGTTTGCTGGCCCATCAAGCACAGTGATACTGCTGTTTTTAAACAAGGTATTGGTACTTTTGGCAGTGTGAACAGGTGCCAAGTCCTGCTGGAAAATGAATTTTCCATCTCCAAAAAGTTTGTCGGCAGAGGGAAGCATGGTAGACTGCTGCGCTGACTTTGGTCTTGATAAAACACAGTGGACCAACACCAGCAGATGACATGGCTCCCCAAACCACCACTGATTGTGGAGATTTCACACTAGGCCTCAAGCAGCTTGGATTGTGTACCTCTCCACTCTTCCTCCAGACCCTGGGACCTTGAGTTCTAAATAAAATGCAAAATTTACTCTCATCTGAAAACAACACTTTGGAACACTAAGCGCCAGTCCAGTTCGTTTTCTCCTACATACATTGATGATATTTTTCTCATTTGGACAGACAATGACAAACCCTACTCTACTTTTTCATTTATCTAAATTCATACATTTCGTGCCTTACTTTTTCTATTCATCAAGACGATCGATCCATCAATTTTCTGAGTACTACAGTGACCATTATGGCGGATGGCACTATAGAAACCTATTTATACATTCAACCCACCGACAAAAACAGTTTTCTTCACAATATGAGCTGTCATTCCTGACATATAAAAAGGGCTCTTCCTAAATCCCAACACCACAGAATTGTCAGGATTGTCTCCAATCAAATAGTCTGTGACATCAGACATGGTGAAATGGATGAAAAATTTCGTAACAAGGGTTATCCAAGTGAGATACTGAGGGTCCCCCAGGTACCTTCTGTACTGAAAGAGGATGGAGAGAGAGTGGCTTTTGTTAGCACATTTCACCCATTTAATTCACAAATTAATCAGTGTATACTTAAACATTGGGGAATACTGCAGAGTTTGTACCCGAACATATCTTAATTCACTCGCAAACCAAATTTGTGCAACAAGAGACCCCAGAATATTAAAAATCATCTGGTTAGAGCCGATGTGGTCCTGCGTAACATGGGATTAACACAACGGACTTTCACTACACCACATAATGGCACACTCCCATGTCTGAGGTGCCTACAGTGCTCTAATATCTCTAAAGGGAACACTTTCACACACCCCCAACCAGGACATCATTACCAGATCCAGAGACATTTCATCTGTGAATTGTCTTATGTCATCTATCTCATTAAACGTCCTTGCGGTCTTGGATATGTTGGTGGTATCTTTATATTTTCCTTACAATTTCCCCCTTTTCTTTTTCTTTATGTCCTTTTCATATTTCTTGTTTTCTATATTTCCTATATTACCTTAAAACTTTTCTTTTATAGCATACTAATATAAGCCTTTCCCTGTGCTCAAACATAGTACTAGTGCAGAGTTCTTATACTCTTATTTTTCATTAGACCTTTTGGTCTTCTATATCCCCCATAGCACATACAATGGTGACAGCACACATGCGCTGCCACTTCTGAATACACCGCGGTCTTCAAAACACCAGACTTCTGCTTTTTCCGATGACTTCCGTATCATGCATGCGCAGAACCTCTCTCTGTAACACCGGAAGCACTTACAATCATCTCCACTCGGGCCATAAGAATGCACGCCCACACAACTCTGTACATCAACACACAGGGCATTTTCCTACCTGGGGACCCATATCCTTCACAGGTAAATCAATTCACCTTTTCATGTGAGAACGGACTATTATTTATGCATGTACCATCGTTTAGGATAGGTGTGTGTGTATATATACACTCCTTTAGGCTATTTGCCCACGTTGCGTTTTAATCCGGACACTCAAAACCGGACTCCTTCCCAGAAATCGCGCGTTTTTTTCTGCGCGATTTCACCGCGATTATGATCGCGATTTTGCCGCGATTTTCGCGTGCACTATTCAAGCACTTTCCAAGCGATTTGAAGCATCGCTTAGAAAGTGATTGACAGGTTGGTCACACTCGTCAAACATAGTGTTTGACAAACGTGACCAGCTTTTTACTATTGAGGCCGCCTATACGGCATCAATAGTAAAAGATAGAATGTTAAAAATGCTAAAAAAATAAAAAATCGGGGTATATTTACCTTCCAACGTCCCGCGCAGACTCAGCGACGCTCCCGTTCCCGTTCCCAGTGATGCCTTGCGAGACCTGTGATGACGTTGGTCTCGCGTTGCTATAGCGATCTCACGAGACCGCTAGAGTAACGCGAGACTACGTCATCACAGGACCTTGCCGCAAGGCATTACTGCGAACGCTGAGGCCCGGGAAGGCTGCGCGTGACATCGGAAGGTAAATATATCCTTATTTTTTTTTCTTTTTTTTACAGGGGTATGGTACCCAGGGCCTGGAGGACAGTCTCCTCTCCTCTACACCGTGGGTACCAACCGCACATGAGACGCTTAACTTCGCACATGGTGGGCATAGCCACATGCGGGAAGTAAGCAGTTCTCATGCATTCCTATGGGTGCGGAATCGCGGCAATTCTTTGCGATTCCGCAAAAAAGAATGAGCATGCTGCGTTTTTTTCCGCGATGCAATTCCGCCACGGAAAAAAGCACAGCATGTGCGGAATGCCATAGGAATGCATGGGGGGCGTTCTGTACGAGTTTTTTAAACGTTTTCGCAGCATTTTCGCGCCGAAAATCGCAGCAAAAACTCTTAAAAATCGCATCGTGGGCACACAGCCTTAATGTTATAATAGGCACTTTTGTATGCACAGCAGATCAGCTTCTTTGTTAGCCTACTTGTATAGCCTCCAAACATTAAGGAAGCCCTATATTCTTAATGTGAGTAAATGAATTATGCACGAGTATTTTTCTTTTCCTTTTCCCTTTTTTTTTTCTTTTGGCCACCAGACCCTAATGCCTTTATTTTTTATTTTATAATCACTGGATAATGATTTATGCACATGTATATAAAGATATATTATTTTCTGAGCATTGACCTACACTAATAATTTTTTTTTTTTTTTCGTATAACAGGTGTTTCTTGAAATGGCAGTGTCATGCTGAAACGTTTATTCACAGTCACCTTGGTCCACGATTGTGAATTTGTCATATTGATGCATTAATAAATTTTCAAACTTGAGTGCCGGAGTTCTACCGTTTTACTGAATAGTAACGAAAACATCACAAAAACCATTGTAAAGTTCCCCCCCAAAAAAAAACACTGTTGGAAAAAAAACGTTGAAAAGATGACAAAACAAAACTTCAGGAAAAAAGATGCAAGCATTTCATGAAGCATCTTTTGCTTGAAAAAGTTAGCAGGTTCACCTGAGTTTAGAAGATGTCACGAGCACATACCCTAACAGAAGCTAAAATCTTTTCCTAGAGTTTTACTCCAGATCCAGGGTCATAGATCAACGTTGAAATACTTGAGAGACACTTGGAGCTGCCGTCTCCTTGGCCCTATATACATAAATGGGACAAAACACTGATTAAGGACTACAGAACAAAAAAAAAGATCCTTTTGAAAAATATCTCTACTCCCTGCAGACAACCCTCTTTACATTATCCACCAGGATTTGGAGGAAAAGGAAGAGTCTCCTTTCTTTGCCTGTATGGGATAATTCTTCATTTTACATTTTAATCAGATAAATCTGCAATGCTGAAATGACATGTGGCTGAGTGCTAGCAAGACTTTATTCTAGAGAGCACAGGAGAATATGCGTTTTTTTATGCAGATACGTATTTGAATGTTAGTTTTAACTTTTCCTAAATACAACTATAAGTAAGCAACATTAAATCAATGACCTAAATGAAAGGTGTGTTATTTTAAATTGAAGTGTCCACATGAAAAATGTGGAATGGTAAAGAGCTGGAGAAGCTGAACACATTGATGCGTAGTTTTGTGGGAGACTGTTCAGTATAACCTGCATGTAATTCATGAAAATCCTAGCTCAGCTCATTCTGGGCTTTTAGTCAAATGGCCGGTCCTAATAAGTGACTGACAGCTATCTCTATGCACAATAATAGAAGGAAGGCTGTCAGTCACTGTTTAACAGTGCCCACATATCTGAAGAGCACAGCATGAGCAGAGATATGAATTAATAAAATATACGGGTTATAGTAAATATGCTCCTATAAAACTATATACCAATTTTTTCTGCTACTCCAGCTCTATAGCATGCTGATTGAGGATTGGATAGCATTTTTAACATGATGGGTTCCATTTACCCATCATGGTGCTTCTTTTATTTGCAGTACTTTTTAATTAAAGGGAATATGCCACGAAGTAGGACATTAAGGCTATGTGGACACTAGTCCCATCCGGCTACGTCTGCCATCACATAGAACAGTGACTGCATTAGCCGATGATGGGATAGCAGTCCCATCATCCGGTTGTGTTGAATAGTAGAAAAAAAACACATATACACATACAGTACACATACTCACCAAACAGCTATTCCCCAACACACTTGATCACCTGCAAAAAAAATAAAATAAACCAACAGTATACTCCCAGTTCCGATGTAATCCATTTAATAATGATTGTCCCATGACGATCTCCCGTGTAGAGCTGTCACATTGGAGATGTGACCGTTCTACAGGGCTCCGGTGATACAGTGACCGGAGGTGATCCTCCTGTTGTTGGTCACTCCGCTGCCTAGAGGTGACCAGAGTTTGTCCTGTCACTTGTGGAAAATTCTCACTCAGCGGTAGTGCCGTAAACAGAGCGCACGAACTCGGATGAAGTACACTGCAGGAATATTATCTCCGGTCATTGTGTCATCGAAGGCCCTGTAGAGAGGAAGATCATCGTGGGACACTTGTTATTAAATGGATTACATCGGAACAGGGAGTATTTGTGTTGGTTCACTATATTATTTTTCTGCAGGAGAACAAGGTCGTCACAGGAATTAGGTGTATATTAAATATTGCAAGCTGTGTTGTGTTTATTTTATTAAAATACTTTATTCTGGCTGTGTCTTTATTTAACATGTAACAACTATAGAATTAGTAATGGATAGGTGTCTTATTGACACTTCTCCATTACTATGCCGGGGGCTTGATGTCACCTTTCAATCCAATGGTGATATCAACCCCACAACTATTACCCCACTTGCTACCGCTACAGGGCAAGTGGGAAGAGAGAGGCTAAGTGCCAGAATTGATGCATCTTAGAGATGCACCATTTCTGGGATGGCTGAGAGCTGGTGTTTGTAGCCAGGGGTGGCCAATATCCATGATCACTTCCTAGGCTATTAATATCAGCCTGCAGCTTTCTGCATAGCCTTTTCTGGCTATTAATTATAGGGGGACCCCACATGGTTTTTTTGGGGGGCTCCCCTATTTTAGTAGCCAGTAAAAGCTAAATATACAGCTGTGAGCTGATATTAATAGCCTGGGAAGAGCCATGGGTATTACCTCCTTCCCAGGCTATAAACATCCGCCCCCAGTCGCTGACTTTCCCTGTTCAGGTTTTGAAAATTGTGCAGGAACCCACGCCATTTTTTCCCATTTTTTAAATTAAACAGATATTGCATTTAAGGTCAGGGTCACACTTGCGAGAAACTTGCACGAGTCTCGCACCTCAATACCCGGCATTCAGGAACGGAGTGTTCAGCTGCATGTATTTCTATGCAGCTGAACGCTCAAGTCCAATTGCCAGCGGCAGTGCCGGGTACTGAGGTGCGAGACTCATGCAAGTTTCCTGCAAGTGTGACCCAGCCCTAACGCAGATTTTGTGTGTGTGTGTGTATGAGAAAATAATATAAAATATAAAATTTTGTGGTGATTTCTTTTTTGGGAACATTGTGAATATATTGAGCAGACATCAGATTTGATTCCTGTCTCCACATTCAGGGCAATGTCATTTTTTGCAGTTAAGGCTGGTTTCACATTTGCGTTTTTTTTCGCGGTATTTTAGCGCTAAATAGCGCATGCGTTTTTTTTCCTATACTTTGCATGGGATGCGCTTATGTGCGCACACACATGCGTTTGTACGCGTTTTTCCGCGCATGCGTTTTTTTGCGGTATGCGCTCGGGCGCACAAAACGCAACCTGTTGCATTTTTTGTGCGTCCGACTTGCCTCAAAAAAACGCATGCACGCGCAATGCGTTTTTTTACAGCAAGACACCCATTATAAGTCTATGGTGAGCATATGTGCGCATTGGCATGCTTATGTATGCGTTTTTTTGCACATGCGTTTTTTTTTTTACCATTAGTTTAGACAATGGAATTTAGGGGTTTGGGTTAGAGTTAGGGTTAGTTAAGGGGGGTTAGGGTCAGGGTCAGGGTTAGGGTATGGTTTGGTTAAGGGTTAGGGTCAGGGTCAAGGTTAGGGTTAGGATCAGGGTATGGTTTGGTTAAGGGTTAGGGTCAGGGTTAGGGTCAGGGTTAGGGTTAGGGTATGGTTTGGTTAAGGGTTAGGGTCAGGGTCAAGGTTAGGATCAGGGTATGGTTTGGTTAAGGGTTAGGGTATGGTTTGGTTAAGGGTTAGGGTCAGGGTTAGGGTTAGAGTTAGGGTTAGGGTCAGGGTTAGGGTTAGGGTATGGTTTGGTTAAGGGTTAGGGTCAGGGTTAGGGTTAGGGTTAGGTTTAGGGTCAGGGTTAGTTAGGGTTTAGGGTTTGGGTTAGGGTTAAGTATGGTTTGGTTAAGGGTTAGGGTCAGGGTTAGGGTCAGGGTTAGGGTCAGGGTTAGGTTTAGGGTCAGGGTTAGTTAGGGTTTAGGGTTTGGGTTAGGGTTAAGTATGGTTTGGTTCAGGGTTAGGGTTAGGGTCAGGGTCAGGGTTAGGGTCAGGGTTAGGGTTAGTAAAGTCATGGTTTGGGATAGTGTGAGGGCCAACTAATGTTTGGAAAAAACGCAAACGCGGTAAAAACGCACTAAAAACGCATACAAACGCATAAAAACGCTGCGTTTTTTTCATGCATGCTCATAAAAATGCTTGAAAAAAACGCAGCAGTTGTATGCTTTTGTATGCGTTTTTTCAATGCGTTTTTTTGCGGGAAAAACGCGCTGCAAAAAAAAGCAAGTGTGAAACTAGCCTTAGCTCTAAATTTAGAGGTTCGGTATTAACATGATATTACAATTATATAATGCTGGGATTGGACTGCTACAGCCTTTTCTGGCTCCTAAAGTATTGAAAAATACATAAATTATTGAAAACATATAAACAGTGCAAATGTTTTGTTCTCACAATTAGGGTATGTTCACACATTGTGTTTTTGATGCGTTTTTTTTTTTTGCATGAAAAACATAGACTATCGGCAGGAATTGCATGCACTTTTCATGCTTTTTTAATTTATTTTGTATGCATAGTGCCATTGTGACAACAAAGCTAGTTTATCCCTTTAGTGACAGAACCAATTTGGATGAGTAGGCCCCATTTTGGAAATCTGACAGGTAACACTTTATATGGTAGTAGTTCTGGAACACTTCAACATATCCGGTGATTCTAAGACTTTTTTGTGACATTATACTTTATGTCAGGAGTAAATTTACATTGATATCTTTTGCAGTCAAATATCAGGAACCTGACAAAAAGTTAGAAAAATAATCAATTTTCAAACTTTGAATGCTTATACCCTTAAGGCCTCATTCAGACATTAGTAGTTTTTCTAGTATGGAAAAAGTGGCTTGAGCCAGTGAACGTTTTTGATCTGATTTTCTTCAGTGTTTGGTTAGTGTTTCAGCTTTTACCATCAGTTTTTCATCAGTGATTTTTACCTATGGAAAAATAAATAAATAAATTGCAATACTTCTACTCAGTACAACGTAAATTACGAACAGCACACGGATAGAATACTGATGCCATCTGTGTGTTGTCCATAGTTTTCATGTACACCTAGACTTGTATTGGTAATTTTGATTAGTTATCCAGATCAAAAAAGGATTTGTCTCTTTGATTTTTTTGTGGACACACAGTCTGTAAAAAATCATGGCTATGTGAATAAGTTCCATTGATTTTAATGGTAACCTGTTCTATACACAAAAACCATGGCTTGAACTCGTCTGTAAAAAATTGATTTGGGAATAAGGCGTAAACCAGATAATTATGCGACAAAAACTAGTTAATAAATAACATTTGCCACATGTCTACTTTATGTCAGCATCATTTTTCAAATGTCCTTTTATTGGTTATCAGATATGATGAAAAATATATTGACCAGGAGATCTAGATGTAGTTTGATTGTTTGGTTGTCAAGATTGTTAGTCCTTTAGCGTTACCCAGAGTGCACCACGTGGAGGCGGACTAATTTGCACCCCAACATTAGAAAATAAGAAAATGATGTATCTCTTGAATAATATGATTGCAAATCGAACCTTTCAACTTACCATGGGTGATTCAACCAGTTGTAAGAAAACCTTAAACAATGGTTTGGCCCAGGGATCAGTGCTGGCACCTCTCCTGTTTGCTTTGTACCTAGCTGACGTTCCTGGCACAATATCACAGAAATTTGGATACGACGATGACTGGGCACTTGCAGCAGTGAGCAAAACAATGAAGGGAGCAGAGGAGGTTCTAACAGAAGATCTTAGTGTATTGGGAAAGTATTTTTGACAGTGGAGGCTAAAGCCCAATCCATCAAAAACGGACGTATGCTGCTTTCATTTACATAACGCAAGTGCTAAGGCTGAACTCAAAGTACATTTTGAAGGTCAACTTGTCAAACACAATTTCAATCCTTAGTATTTAGGCATAATCCTTTGGATAAGACAGCACAGAAGCTGAAAGCACGCCATAATATTATTCAGAAACTCTGCGGATCCTCTTGGGGTTCTTCAACACCTGTCTTGAGAATGTCTACCCTTGCCTTGGTGTACTCTGCAGCAGAATTTTGTGCTCCAGTATGGTTGAATAGTTATCATGTGAATGCAATCGACACTCAGCTGAACAACTCTATGCGTATAATATCTGGCGCTATCAGATCTACTCCTGTCCACTGGTTACCTGTCTTGAGTCATATCGCACCGCAAACCTGAGAAGACAAGAGCTCCTACTTAAAGAATACACCAAAGTAGTGAATAATGAAAATCTCCCAATACATCAAAATATCCAAGGTGTTGAAATACAACGACTGAAAGCAAGTCATCCACCCATTCGAACTGCAATTACCCTGCATGAACATGATTTCAATTTAGAAGAGAAACAGCGCGAACTTTGGGTCAGTGCAGTAGATCATGAACTTCAAACCTTTCCTCACTTACAAAATTCACCACCGGCTTCAATCTACCAAGGAAAACCTGGGTCACTCTGAATCGTATCAGAACAAACTTTGGTGTCTGTGCAGATCTTATGCATAAGTGGGGAAAATCTGACTCTACTGCCTGTGATTGTGGAGCTGACCATCAAACAATTCAGCACATTGCTGAGGAATGTCCCCTCAGATCTTACACTGGTGAAAACAATGATTTTTGCACTGGAAATGACAATGTTTTTGCTTACATAGAAAACCTCGATATCCAACTCTGATTTCTGTTCCTTAGTTCTTTTCGATCACTGTTTATTGTTCGTTATTTATTCTTATATGATGTTAAAATATATGTTCATATCATTAGAGTAAAGTGTCTTTTTATTTTGGTAGGATGATAGAAGGCAAACCATTTAAAAGCAAATTTTCATTTTTTTTCAAGGAAACTTAAAAATCTTATGATTTAATATTCCGCTTTAAAGGTCAATATTTTGGAAAACCCCCAAAAAGTGATACTAGTTTGAAAACAGCTCACCTCAAATGATTCAAAACTGCTGTCAGGAAATTTTTGTTAACCCTTCAGGTGCTTCACAGGAATTTACAAAGAATGGAAAAATAAAAAAAATTATGTTTTTCCAGTAAAATATTATTTAAAGGGAATTTGTCACCCTATTTTTCACCTATCAGCTGCCGGCACTGACATCAGGGGCTTATCTACAGCATTCTGTAATGCTGTAGATAAGCCCCCAATGTAACCTGAAAGTTAAGGAAAAGGAGTTAGATTATACTCACCCGGGGGGCAGTCCGGTCTTGGTCCGATGGGTGTTGTGGTCTGGCGCCTCCCCTCTTCTAACGGTGACGTCTTCTTCTTTGCTGCCTGTCGTGGCCCCTGCGCAGGCGCACTGCTCTGCCCTGTTGAGGGCAGAGCAGAATACTGCAGTGCGCAGACGCCAGACGTCTCCTGGCGCCTGCACACTGCAGGACTCTGCTCTGCCCTCAACAGGGCAGAGCAGTGCGCCTGCGCCGGAGCCACGACAGGAAGGAAAGAAGAAGACATCACTGTTAGAAGATGGGAGGTACCAGACCGGACGGTGACACCCATCGGACTGGACCGAACGCCAGGGTGAGTATAATCTAACTCATTTTTCTTATCTTTCAGGTTACAAAGGGGGCTTATCTACAGCATTACAGAATGCTGTAGATAAGCCCCTGATGTCGGTGCCGGCAGCTGATAGGCAAAAAATAGGGTGACAGATTCCCTTTAAGTCCCAAATGTCATTTTCACAAGGGGTAATAGAAAAACATAGACTACATAATTTATTGTGCAAAGCTTTGCCAATGCAGTGATTCCCCATATGTGGTCAAAAACTAATTTTTGGGCAAGCAGGGCTCAAAAATAAAAGAGCAATGTTTGTTTTTTGTAGTGTAAATTTAGATTGTGGATGCAAAAGTTGCTGAGATGCCAAAACAGCAGAAACCCCCAGCAAGTGACCCTATTTTTAAAACTAGACACCTCAAGGAATTCATCTAGGGTTGTGTTGAGCATTTTGAACACACATCTGATTCACAAAGCTTTATAATATTAAGACATATATTGCTTTAATTTCCCTGTAAAATGTTGTTTTAGCCCTAAATTTGTCATTTGGAGTGATAAGAGAAAGTAACCCCACAATTTATCACACAATTTCTTCCAAATACAGTTATCCCCCATATGTGGAAAAAAAACCCCTAATATTTGGGCACATGGTAAGGCTGGACACTGATCTGTATGAGAATCTGCCTACAGACACACCCACTTTCATTTAAAATAATCTCTGGAGGCAGATTCTCATGCAGATCAGGGTCCGGCCCATAGTCCTGAACAGTTCATTTACATGTAAGAAAAATGTGATTTCTCTGAAATAAAACATCAGATCACAGATATCAAGGTCTCATTTTATTCAGCTTCCTATGACCTATATCCCCATATCGACAGCTGACGAGGGTTGATCCTACTGACAGATTCCCTTTAATTTATTAAATATATACAGTTCACTGATGAGCAAAAGGGTAACAATGTTTTGAACTTTTGACATTCAGGCTCCATATGCTAAAGAGTTGCAAGTGAAATGTATGTACACACATGGTCAAAATTGTTGGTACCCCTCGATTAATGACAGAAAAACCCACAATGGTGACAGAAATTACTTGAATCTGACAAAAGTAATAATAACTAAAAATTCTATGATAATGATCAAATGAAAGTCAGACACTTTTATTTGCTCATTATCATAGATTTTTTAGATATTATTATTTTGGACAGATTCAAGTTATTTCTGTGACCATTGTGGGTTCTTCTGTCAATAAACAAGGGGTACCAACAATTTTGACCATGTTTGCATGAGATATCCAAGATGATTGTCTATAAAATGATGGCAGTCTCAAGTTCGAAGCAGTAGTGGATGGTGAGATATGGAGCATTTGTATGTTCATCACTGTGTATAATGCAATACACTTACTAATATCACACTGCAGATGTCAATTGGCTTTATCCCATCATAGATAAAGTTCCCATCAGATAGCCATCCGAAAATCAGATCTCTTTTGATTATTACTATATCTGTCTGTTGCAGGATCCATCAATTCTTGTCTTGTTTTAACTTCACCCTCAAAACATATCCAGAAGATGTGTTAATCCCTTAATGCCCCAGACAATTTTTATCTGTATGCAATGATTGCCCCCCCCAACAGCCATAACTTTTTTGTATTTTTGTATTGACATATGTGGGCTTATTTATTGGGAATGAATTGTAGATTAGAGTGACATCATTTATTTTATCATATAATGTACTGACAAACAATAAAAATTCGAAAAGTTAAAATTCTAAATTTAGAATTCTAAATTGTAAAAATTAAGAATTCTGCAATTGTGTTTTGTTTTTTTTTTATAGCATTAATTGTGCTGTAACAATGAGCAGGTAACCTGATTCTTTAGGTCACTAAAATCACGGTCATTGTTATTACTGTCTTAGTTGTTAAAAGAAATTATCAGAAACAAAAAATGTTGGTGTCACTATTTTTTGTTACCACACCTTTTTTTGTGTGTGTACAATCTTTTGAACCATCTTAATTATTTTTTTATATATGGAGATTGAAAAATGCCTGTTTTAGTTTTTGAATTTTTTTTTATTATTACAGTGTTTACTCTATAGGTTGATTTACTCTATATTAAGAAGAGGGGACTTTTATGAATGTAGTGATACCAATTATGTATTTTGTATATTTTTTTACTTAAAAAGAAGGGGGATTATAATTTGCATTATTTTTAATTATCTTTAATATTTTTTAAATAATTTTTTATTCACTTATAGTTATATTTTTATTTTTCCTACAGTACTTGAACCTGTCATCATTTCATTGTTTTGTATTATATACTGCAATACTGAAGTATTGACGTATTTAGTAAAAATGATGCTCCTTTACGCAGTCCAAGATTGTGATGTTTGTGTTTTCAGCGAGCCCATGACTGCCATGGCATCCCATCATCATCCTTGCAATGAATTCACAGGTAGTGGACAATGGGCAACAAAGCGATCAGGACACTAATTTGTGCCATGCATATGCTGCTGTGAGTAATTGATGACAGCATTTCAATGGTTAAATAGCATCAATACTTGCTGCTGTTACAGGCAGATGCCAGCTGTATAACACAGTCAGCATCTGATGAGTATAGAGCAGCTTTAGCTCCTGATCCCGCTCGGCCTCTTTCACACATCAGGTTTTCGCCGTCAGGCGCGATCCGGCTCTTTTGACAAAAACCGGATCCGGCGAAATGCAATGCCGGATCCGGTTCCCCCCCCCCATTGACTTGCATTTGCGCCTGATCGCGCCGGATGGCCATGCGTTTCATTCGGTTTTCGCCGGATCCGGCAATGTGTCGCAATCCGGCGTCTGGAAAAAACGGCTACTGTAACGTTTTTTGTCTCTGGCGAAAAAGCCGGACCCGCCGGATCCAGCGGGTCCGGCTTTTTCACACAATGAAAGTCTATGAGCGCCGCAATGCGCCGGAACCGGCGAAAGCCGGATGCGGTGGCCGGATCCGGTTTTTTGGGTCTGAGCATGCTCAGTAGCTCTGCCCACAGCACACATATATAAAAGCATGACAGTGGGACCCTCAGCCACACCCAACATGCCACCCAAGACAGCAACCAGGTGCAGGAGAAGGCAGGAGACCACTGCAGCACCATCAGCACCACCACCACCCCAAATGGAGCAGCAAAGGGAACATGCTGAACAACGGGAGGGGAGTCCAGCAGCAGATGAGAGACGGTAATTATCAAATCCCCCATTCCTCAAAACTAGGGCCAAGGAATATCAAGATATTCATTGGCCCTTTGTTTCTCTGTATTCAACAGCCGCCCAAGAGATGCAGCAGCAGCAGCAGCACTAGCAGCACTGGCAGCAGCAGCAGCAGCACCACCCACAGCCATGGAGTCTGGCCAGCAACAGGACAGCACATCTTCTTCTGGGAGCCCTCCTTCGCATCGTCAGTGTTTGACGGTAAGTTTTTATTTCCAAAATCCATCATCTCTGCAATATATGTCTATTCATTGGCTTTTATTTCAAAACAGGAATCACAAGCCGAAGAGGAGCTCTCAGAAGAAGAAGGAAGGGGTGGACAGACACCTGGAGTGGGCTCACAATTGGTAAGTTTTTTGCATCAAACGCAGAAACACAACATCACACTACACACAACACACAGAAAACAATGTACCGCAGACATCACACAGCAAACAAATATGCCAACGTCCAAACACATAAATTTTTTTCTTTTCTTCTCTAGTCTTCCCAATCTGGTGCTCGGCCAAGAGGTCCTCGCAGTGCCTCCCAGGGTCGTCGGCGACAGCAACGCGGCGGTCACCAGTGTGTAAGTATAATATTTAAGTTAAATTTTGGTACACTTTTTATTTCATGTCTTAAAGTGTGGTGACTAATTTTGCTATTTTTCTATTTTACTTTAACAGCCTTCACAGCGTGCTCCCGACTCGGAGGGTGAGGATGGAGGAATTGATGTGGACCACCTCATCGATCTCGTCAGAGAAAGGGAGCCGCTATGGAATATGGCTGACCGCCGCCATGCTGACCTGATTGTTACCCGATGACTCTGGGAGGAAATCTGTTCGCTCCTTGTGGGCCGCTGGGAGGACCTCGATGCTCGGGCCCAGATTAAAGAGCGTAAGTATATACAGTACCGGTTGCTTGATGTAAACCAGTGTTTCCCGAACTCCAGTCCTTGTGGTCCCCACAGATCATGTGTTCAGGATTTCTATTTACTATGGAAATCCTGAAAACATGACCCCTGGGGACCATGAGGACTGGAGTTTGGGAAACACTGATGTTGTATACTAACCACTTTGTCCTTTCTCGTTACAGGGGACAGAATTGTGAAGCGGTGGCGGTCTGTGAGGGATCGTTTCAAGAAGGAGTTCAATAAAGAGATGCGGGCCCCGAGTGGATCTGGAGGACGCAGGAGCAAGTACAAGTACGCACGAGCCCTGTCGTTCCTCCGGGATACAATGGTCACCAGAAGGTAAATATTACACATCACATGTGAAAAAAAAATGTTTAGATGTAACAATTTTTTTTCAGCCAAGGCCATACCATGTCACTATTTTAATTGTTTTTTTTTCTCTTTATTCCACAGCACGGTGAGCAGCACTCGGGAGCCTGCACGATTGGACCCTTCTGAGGCGATCCCTGAGGAGACCGGCACCGAGGGACACTTCGACCACCCCGGTACATCTGCACCTTCCCAGCCTTCCCACACATTCGACCCATCTGTCCCATCGACCAGCACAGGAGCATCGTGGCCGCCTACATTA
The DNA here is from genome assembly GCF_039654945.1 of Dendrobates tinctorius. Lineage (NCBI taxonomy): Eukaryota > Metazoa > Chordata > Amphibia > Anura > Dendrobatidae > Dendrobates > Dendrobates tinctorius. The sequence goes on along the minus strand of NW_027361910.1, from coordinate 8,719,766 downwards.
CATGAAGCTGCTGGTGAGGAGATCGCTTTCCCTTTACCCCACCCTTCTGCCCCTGCCACCTCTAGTACACCTGCGGGTACTGGGCGACAGCGGCAGAGGGGTCAGGAAAAGACTTATGCGCCAGAGTTCTTGCATCTGAATGCATCTTTCCAGAACTGTCTAAAAGTCTTGTCAGAACAAATCTCCGCAGGCTTTCAGCAGATCAACTCCAGCATTTTGGAGGTGAAGACACTTCTGCAAGCCATGCATTCAGAAGCAAGATCTTCGCCCAACCACACCTTTTTCAGGTCTGTTGTGGAGCGCATGGAAACGCTCTCTCCTAGCCAGCAGATGCATGTAATGCATTCATGCCACGGTGCTCTCCAGCACGTTACCTCCCAACCTCCTCCTCCCACCCCAGTAGTTCCTCCACCTGCACCCCCTCCAGCCACTTTCCATCCCCCCCTCCTATTACATACCAGCCACCTCCCCAGTACCAGCAACCTCCCCAGTACAAGCAACCTCCCCAGTACCAGCAACCTCCCCAGTACCAGACATCTCCCCACTTCCAGCAACCTGCCCCGTACCAAACTCCTTCCCCGTACCAAACTCCTTACCCATACAACTTTCCATCAACATCATCTGCTCCTACAGTCCCTTCCCAACCCTCCACTCCACCGCCCACCACCTCTTCTGCCTCCCACATGTCCACCCATTCTGTAGCTTTTTCCACACCGTCACCTCTAACTGTTCCTTCCCCACCACGATCCCAGTCCTCTCTCCACACTCCCAGTGTCGAAGTGTCCCGCAGCCCCTCCAGCAGTATTTCCACCCCACACTACACCGATTTATAATGTGTGTTTTGTAATAAAAATGCCCAGTTGGTTTCAAACCTTTATTAAAAAAGTTTTTTTAAATTTAAAAACATTTTACAAAAAAAATGTTTAAATAAAAGTTAAATTATCGTTTTACAATGGTTGTCTGTCATTTCTTTCTGCGGCGAAATATGTTTAAAAAAAAGGTTAAATACAGGGTATTTCAAAGGTAAAAAGGTATTCAAAACCAGGTATATAACTGTGGGTAAATTTTAGCTTTTTGCCACAGTTGTGTTCCTGGTTGTGTTTGAAGCAAAGTATTTCACCTAAAAAGTTGTGTTTATTGTTGGTGATTTCCTAACAATGTACACTACTTTTGTTAAAAGGTGAAATACTTTGCATAAAACACAACCAGGTACACACCTGTGGCCTAAAGGTAAAAATATTAAGTCCATGACAAGATAGCCAACTTTGGTTGGCAAAGGTATATACTGTTGGTACAGAAGGTACACAAGTTTGGTTAAGGGCACAAATCTTTCACACTCTGTCATCCTGCCAGTGTACTCTGCCTTGAGGTGACATAAAGTATAGTGCAAAATTGTCCCTCATTACTGAAACCGTCACAGAACTTCTAGTGGTAATGTCATGGTAATCTTGCAAGGTGGTTTCTTCAGAGGTGTCCTCAATGGAAATGGGTTCCTTAACAAAGATAACAAAATTGTGGAGTACCACGCAAGCTTTGATCACCTCGTCCACAGTTTCTGTCTTGAGGTTGATTTGTTTGCGGCAGCGGTCTAGGGGATGGGAACTAGAAGGTGTTTCCATACAGTTTACGCCCCACGGCAGACAGTTTGAAAACTTGAGAGTCATTGGAGCGGCCATAGGCCCCAATATCAAAAGCAATAAATTTGTATTCCGCGTCAGCGATGGCCATGAGGACAATTGAAAAATATTTCTTGTAATTGAAATATTCCGATCCCGATCCGGCTGGCTTTACAATGCGGATATGTTTCCCGTCCACAGCGCCCAAGCAGTTCGGAAACTGACATATCTGTTGAAACTTTTCGGAAATTTCAATCCACCTCTCTGTTGTGGGCTCTGGTAAAAGCTCTTCAGCTAAGGAGTTCCCACAGTGCACGGCATGTGTGCTTCACTATTCCAGATATGGTGGAAATCCCGAGTCTGTACTGGAAATGCAGTGACGAAAGGGATTCTCCAGTTGCAAGAAATCTGTGGGGAAAAAAACAATCAATTAGTTTAAAATCACAGCATTACATACCAAAACTCAGCTATAACACTTGGAGATGCAAACTACCACCAACACGATTGCAGTGAAAGTGTGCTCTGATGCGAGCATATCCAATAAATGTGGCTTACCTTAAAGTCACCATCAGACGCTCTGCGGGTGAAACAGAGAAGCGGCAATAGGTGTCCGATTTTCTTATGAGGTGTGCAATGCGCTCCACAAAGTAATCAAAATTCTCCATTTTCATCCGAACATATCCAAAAAATTTATCCGGGTTTCGTCTAAGGTCCATGCAGAGTGTAGAATAGACCCCACGCGTCATTCTCTTGGCTGTGATGGGGTGGATCCACAAACGTCGTCTACGATGCCTGATGCGCTGCAGTCTCGCTCTCTCCTTCTCCAGAACAATCACCCTCAAACGATTCGCCTCCGCTGTAAAATCCGCCAAATTCTTCAAAATATTTCCAATCACAACATCCATCTTCGCCAGTCACTTGCTCTTCTCTCCAACCTGCACTTTCTCCTCTACAACCTGTCAAAGAAGGGCTGTAGGAACACGCTATATATAGTTTTTCAGTAGCCAATCCCGTTCGGAAGGCCACAAGGGGCGATTTTAAAAACCGGATCCGGCGTAATCCGTCGAAAAACGGATCGAAAACCGGATGAACCGGATGAGACGGATCCGGTTTTGGCTGTCAAGCGCAAGACGGATCCGGCAGAAAACCGGATCCGTCACATCCGGTTTTACAAAACATTTGCCGGATCCGGCGCTCCGGCACGACGCCGGAACGTGCCTGACGCCGAAAACCTGATGTGTGAAAGTAGCCTAACATCTGTCGAAGACATTCACTGTACATTTAAGGAATCTTTCCGAAAGGGGTTGTGATTTATGACAAAAGTACAAACCAAAATAATCCCCATTAGGCCTCATTCAGATGCCCGTGTCGCAAGCACAGGTAGTAGCTGCCTTTGGCTTGAACTGTACTGACCTTGGAGCGCAGACCTCTTTCCTCTCCTGTCTGCAGACAAATGTTATGTACAATGGAAACATTGCTTTTCCTCCTCTCCACGCAGTTACATCCGCCTATCTTAAAAATGCATGAAAACACATGTAAACTTTTTACTGCTTTTTTAAGAACCTCATTGGTTTGAATGGGCAAAGACAACGAATGAATTGATTTTTTTTTTTTTTTTAAAAGTTCCACAAATGTAAAAAAAATAGCAGGAAAAAACACAACATGTGAATGAGATCATAGAAAATCGAATTGATTATCTACAGTTTTATCTAAACCGTTATCACCAGCAGAGTTATTTCAAGCAGAAAGATCTACAAACTGCCCCTATCAAGCATAATACAGTATTTGCATTAGTGCAAAAAGGGAAAAAACACCCAATTTGGCAAACACCAAGTATAACAAGTCTTTGACCCAGAGAAGAACAGGAGGAGGACAGCACTTTTCGGGCTATGTTTAGTAATGTTTTTACTTTACAAAGAAATACAATGCGTTCTGTGTAAACAAAGACTGAGTGGTGGGAGGAAAGGCATCAGCAGGAAGTCCGGCAGAGCCCCGACCGAGAAACAATAATTATCCACGCTGCTGGAGCTAGAACATCTGAAAGAGAGCAAAGAGTGAAGTTAGAGGTATGAGACATGAGATCACTATGGTCCTCCAAATGAAGTGCTCACACTGGGAAAGTACAAAATAGACAATGAAAATGTAACACTGTACTGTTCGTCCAGCAATCTCTACAGCGCTGGTTAGCTATGGCTATACCGCCTATCAGTCCCAGTGTCATCGAGGCTCACAATCTAATTTTCCTGACACACATACATACACAAATATTAGAACCATTTTTAAAGAAAGCCAACTAATCCATCAATATTCTCCATGTAGGAGGATGAAATGATGAAAAACTTGAAGTTCGTATCATGCTGATGATGCCCTTGGCAGGGTTTCAGCATAAAAATGCCTATGCCGGCATTTATTGTGCAATTGTATACTGGGCAGTCACCACCTTCAGGAATGGGTAGGTGGAGAGTGGCTGTTGATCTGGTATTTTGCACCTGTGTTGTTAGCATCTTGCTATATGGGCTGGCTGTACCCTGCAGTGCATTTGCTTCAAGATCTGGGCAGGTACGTGTTGGTGCTTTTTTCTGTTGTTTATTTTGCATTTTTGGAGGCTTTCAGTCTTTTTTAGTGGCTTTGCTAGTAGTTTAGGACTCGCAAATGTGGGGACCCGTGACGTGGGTTGCGAGCTTGTGTATTTTGGCCAAAATATCAAACAATACCTCACAATTTTTTTTGGTGTATTTTGTGCACTATATTTTTCGGGGTGCAGCCAAACCCAAATACGTTTGGTCTTGTATGAGGGGTGTTGACCATCATCATCGCCATGGCAACCTATTATGACATCACTGTCACCATGGCAACCATTATGACATAACCATCACCATTGCAACCTATTATGACATCATCACTGCCATGGCTACCATTATGACATCATCTTCGCCATGGCAACCTTTATGACATTGTAAAGGGAGGAAGTTTGTTGGATGCAGTGGAGAGACGGAGGCAGAGAAGGGGTTAACAAAGGTTTACTGAACAGGAAGTTAGACAAGGAATACTCTACGCAGGGAGGCAAGATTAACTACATGAACTACGGTTATTAAGCATGACCACAATGCACGATAGAATGATATGTAAAGACAGGGAAACTTATCGCTTGCAGTCCTTGCAGGGGAAAGGCTGGAATATCTCCCGACGTCGTCGCAAATCGTGAACAAAGTCTCTGGCTCTATTACAGAGGAACGAGAGGCACTGTCTTCCAATATTGCAGATGGATCCGGTCCTGGCTGGCTTGAGTACGCTGGGTTGTGGAAACAGTTCTTTGTATGGATTCCTCAGTGATGGCGCTGAATGCGAGCCATGTGCTTGCACACAGACCACGGTAGTGGGTGGTCCTCTGGGATAGTCTCTAGGAATGCAGCAAGTCAGCTTATCAATCACCACAGGCAGGACTGGGCTGTCCACAAAAGCAGGGTCAGATGATAACTCAATAGCGTCGAAGTCAATTGTGGGGTCAGCACTCTGTGGGAAGGGTGGCATGGAGTTGTCAGCTGGAGCACACACACATACACACACACTCAGTTTAATATATATAGATTTCCACTGTAATTGGGGCTGGTATATTAGCCCCATAACAGAAATAGAGGGTACCACAAAAAATATATACAAGCGGGATCTACCTGTCACATACTGACAAAGGTACAGGGTATATGATAAAGAAGTATGTATAGACAAGGATCACCCAAAAAATATGTATTTATTTATTAACAAACAAGCCAGACAAAAACATTTAAAAACATTTTAGATGTTTTTGTCAGGTTTGTTTGTTAATAAATTATTCATATACATTTTCTTGGTGATCTTTGTCTATACATACTTCTTTCTCATACCCGGTATATTAGCCCCAGTTACAGGGGAAATTCAGCATTCTCAGCAGAGCTGACTTGATGACCTAGGACCCAGCATATCCTGGGACCAGAAGGGAAGCACTGACAGAGCCTCTTATAGTACATACAAAGCATTTGTTCAATATTGTATATACGGTGACCAAGAATGTAAAAAAAAAACAAGTTTATCTTCGCTGTGTCTGACAGACAGCTTCATGAAGTAGTTATGGTTGATTAATACATATTTCTAGTATAAGGAAACATATTTTTTACTCAAATTTATTTATGAAGTGTGCATTCCCATTTTGAGAAACTTATTGGACAACATTATGCATAGATTTGGCTACAAAGAATACAGGCAAATTTCCAAAACATAAAAACCTAAATTCTAGAATTGATTTATACGGTCACTCTGTGGAGCATTGAGGGGTTATATGGCCCTTCTACCCTTCATTCACACACACCCATATAAGTCTGAGTGTGTGGATTCGAGAGAGAGAGATCTACATGAATCAGAGCATGCCTTTTTTATCTGATTTTTCCATTACAGTATATGGGGATCCATATCACATGGCTGAAACATGGAAGACATGGATGAAACATGGAAGACATACTCATTTCTTCCTCTAATAACTAATTAATTGCTAAGTGTCTATGTGTAAAAAAAATCAATCTACCTGCTTCAGTGAAAAAAAAACAGATGCAGCTAGGAAGGGCCCTGAGAAAAAAGCAGAGTGTTTCTCTTGGATGGTAAAAGTCACAAAGATGTGTGAATGCAACCTAAGGTAGATTTGTATATCTGTATAGGAAACAGTACAGCTATCCTTTTTTACTTAAAAGGAATCTGTCACCAGGTTTCGGCCATCAAATCTGCAGGCATCATAATGTAGAGACAGAGACCCTGATTCCAACGATGTGTCACTTACTAGGCTGCTTTCTGAAGGTTTGACAAAATCGCTTCAGGAAATTATCAACAGAAGAATAGTAAACCTGCTGCCATTTGGTCCTTCATACTCATGACCTCTGTTTAAAGTTGCACCATCACTGGTAGCTTTCTGCCTATGCACAGTGTACACAGAAAGCTGCCAATCATTGGTGTGCCTGGGGTTACAGAGAACTCAATATTCAGAGAGCTGGTAGATCTGCAGCAGATAAAACAGTGAATGTATCAAAACTACAGCACTCAACAAATAGACAGTGAAAAATGGGGATAGTAGTAGACTCGCTTTATTTATCAATGTATCAATGTTGAGTTGTCCAGATGAAGGGGTAGTTGTGACCCTGAAATGCGTGAACCATTCATGAATGTCTGAAGATAGTGTAGCTAATACTACCCCCGATTGTCACCGTCTATTTGTTGAATAACACGAACAGATCAGATTTGATACAGGAGACAGATCGCTGGCAGCAATCTGTAGACCAACCAAACAACTATTTTAGATGTTGTGTTCTATCAAGGGGAGAGGCGATACACAAAGGGTGAAAAGGAATCTTTTGCTTTCACCCCAGCATACAGGTATTTACCCAGTGAAATGCTTTTCCATTGCTTTTCTAAAAACTGCAGTAAACTGCCCAATAAATGATACATTGCTGGCATCAGAGGTGTTAAGCTCTCTTGCCGGGGCAGAGATATTCCTGAGCAGGGGCATAACTACCGAGGTCACAGGGGTCGCAGCTGCGACGGGGCTCGGAGTGCTTAGGGGACCGCCCGGTCCAGCAAAGAAGCAGCCGGTAAACTCAGCAGACACGTAATGCACCGTGCTGGCCACGCCCACAACAACTGGCTTCCCCAGACTTCCAGCGGTGTGAGGCAAGTGGGCATGTCCCTGAAGGACACGTGACCTAGCAGAAGGGTTGGGTGGGCTGGGCGTTTCACTGAAGCTTGTCAGAGAGGGAGGGGAAACGACAAAGCGGAGAGCCAGCTGCAGAGTCCAGATGAGGCACGACAGCAGCAGCAGGTGAGTCAAGTGCAGTCTCGGCTGTAAAGTGCTGATGTGCAGCCAGTGTGTTGCTTACACCTGTCATGCGTGCTCCTCCAGGCGTGGATTGGTCTGTACTCGTGCACATGTGTTACTGACTGCCGGCTCGGGAAATATGGATGGGTAGTTGTATCTGTATGTGAGCGTCACACTGTGGGGAAGGTGACCTGATGGACAGACTTGACTGGGAGTAGGAGGGGACGATTTGTGCACTACAGATGGAGATTGGCAATGACAGAAAGGTAACAGCAGGGAAAGACAGAAAAGGGAGTGCAGTACCGAAATTTGACCACAAGATGGCAGGGGGGAGTGTAGTTCAAGACTTAACATCAGCTTACTGCTATAGAAACTGCTTAGTCATGGGGGGCGGGGAGATAGGAACCCAGGAGGGAAATTCCCAGTGAGAGAAGGGATAAATAGGACTGGTTGGAGTTCCAGAGGTTAGGTTAGTCCCGGAGGAGCTCAGCAGAGGAAGACTCAGGACAGACGACGGAGAACGGTGAAGAGCTCGACCAGGGGACTGACAGGAGAAGACAGTCAGGGGGGTGGCCCTGACACAACGTACCATAGGTCAGACGAGGCCCTGCGGGTACCGATTGGACGACGACCTCGGGCAGGTGAAGCGCTGGCGGTAGAATGGTCTAGGACAGCCCCAGCGAAAGATCCGCAAGGGACGTCATCACGACTAAAGGAAATATGAAAGGTACCCAGACGTGGAAACGGAGAGCTGTAAAGGAACTGCGGTGCATGGCTAGGGTCGTCAGGACGACGGCCAATAAACCTAGATCTGTTACAACTGAATTCTGCCTCCGTCTCGTCTTTGCATCGTCCGGTCATGGCAAGCAGTGGACTACACCCCAATCCGGCCCCCTACCACAACACCACACCCACACACTCTGGCACCGGACCCATGCACACAGCTGTACACAGTATGCGTGGTATCGCTTCTGCTGCCTGCCAGACATATGACTAGGCAGTGTCACCAGAGCAGGGCAGCCTCCCAGAGCAGGGTCAGCCTACCAGAGCAGGGAGCTGCCACCCGGAGCAGGGAGCTGCCACCCAGAGCAGGGAGCTGCCACCCAGAGCAGCGTCAGCCTCCCGCAGCAGGGATCTGTCACCCGGAGCAGGGAACTGCCCCCTGAAGCAGGGGGCTGCCACCCGGAGCAGGGAGCTGCCACCTGGAGCAGGGAACTGCCACCTGGAGCACGGTCATCCTCCTCCAGCACGTGATGGTGTCTCCGCAGTGTTGGATGTTGATCTCCATGAGTTCCTTCATCCTCATTTTCACAGTCTTTTACTAGGCATTGCTCCTACCAGCCAGTTTCCTACTCCACACTGATGAGGGGCAATACCCCGAAACAGCTGTCTGTGGATGGATACCATGTTTTGGCATAGGTGGTTTCCTTCATTGGAGACTGCCCTTCCCGTGGTTGTTCCTTCCCGGTGAAAGACCTGGCTAGTCATTGCTTGCGTTGAGAAACATGTGATGGTGTCTCCGCGGCTGTTGATTTACATGTTTTTGCATATTTCCCAAAAGGGATGGGGGCATTGCTCTAGAATCACTGCGTTGAGAAACATGTGATGGTGTCTCCGCAGTGTCGGATGTTGATCTCCATGAGGTCACTCATCCTCATTTTCGCAGTCTTTTTACTAAGCATTGCTCCTACTAGCCAGTTTCCTACTCCACACTGATGAGGGGCAATACCCCGAAACAGCTGTCTGTGGATGGATACCATGTTTTGGCATAGGTGGTTTCCTTCATTGGAGACTGCCCTTCCCGTGGTTGTTCCTTCCCGGTGAAAGACCTGGCTAGTCATTGCTTGCGTTGAGAAACAAGTGATGGTGTCTCCGCGGCTGTTGATTTACATCCTCCTCCAGCAGGGAGCTGCCACCCGCAGCAGGGAACTGCCACCTGGAGCAGGGAACTGCCACCTGGAGCAGGGAGCTGCCACCCAGAGCAGGGAGCTGTCACTGGCAGCAGGGAGCTGCCACCCAGAGCAGAGAGCTGCCACCCGGAACAGGGTCAGCCTCCCGCAGCAGGGAACTGCCACCCGGAGCAGGGAGCTGCCACCTGGAGCAGGGTGAGCCTCCCAGAGCAGGGTCAGCCTCCCACAGCAGGGAGCTGTCACCCGGAGCAGGGAGCTGTCACCCATAGCAGAGAGCTGCCACAAAAGCAGGGAACTGTTACCCAGAGCAGGGTCAGCCTCCCAGAGCAGCGAGCTGTCACCCAGAGCAGGGTTAGCCTCCTGGAGCAGGGAGATGTCACCCAGAGCAGGGTAGCCTCTCGAATCGGGTCAGCCACCCGGAGCAGGAAGCTGCCCCCCAGAGCAGGGAGCTGCCACCCGGAGCTGGGTCAGCCTCCCAGAGCAGAGCTGCCACATGGAGCAGGGAGCTGTCACCTGGAGCAGGGTCAGCCTCCCAGAGCAGGGAGCTGTCACCCAGAGCAGGGAGCTGCCACCCGAAGCAGGGAGCTGTCACCCGGAGCAGGGCAGCCTTCCATATCGGTTCAGCCACCCGGAGCAGGGAGCTGCCCCCCGGAGCAGGGAGCTGTCACCCGGAGCGGGGCAGTCTCCCAGAGCAGGGAGCTGTCACCCGGAGCAGGGTCAGCCTCCCTGAGCAGGTCAGTTGTGATCATTAATACTAGGTTTGGCATCGCTGTGCCCACACCTGCCACACATGGCATTACTGCCCACTCCTCTGTACATCACATACTACCAGTTACACAACTACTGGAGTTTGTAAAGTCCCTGTTTTCCCACAGAGGCTCATACTTTCCAGCTCTCTTTGGTGTGGAATACTCATTAATAGGGACCATTGTGACCTCCTCACGAGGGCAGCAGCTGGTTAACTTCTGGGCACTCCGTGGTCTGCATTATTGTAGCTCCTCTATTGTGTATTAATAATTAGTTATTGAAGTGTATTCCAGAACCTTTCCCTATTACCCTCAGAGATCATCCCCCAGCCGCCCCCAGTCAATGCATTTCACAATTCTCTATTCACACACTGCGCTTTTTATGGATCCATTCTTGGGCCAAGAAAGTATCTGTAAAAAGAATGAGCATTTCAGTTCTTTTTGCACTTTTCGGATGTGCTTTTACTCACCTTTCCCGCGCTCCCATGGCGATCTCCAGCGATGTTCTGATACCGGAAGCTGCAGGACCTGTGAGATGACCTGGCATAGCATCATGTGACTGAGCAATATCACTCAGTCACATGCGCAGAGACCTAGAGGCACAGAATGCTGCAGCCTCTGGGATGAGGGGACATCGCTGGAGATCACTGTGGGGGCACAGGGAAGGTGAAGCTGCGCTTTGTGAAGATCCATTCTTGGTGCAGTTTCTGTACCAAAAACAGATCCTCACAAAATGCAGTCAAAATGCTATGTGTGAATGTAGCCTTAGGCTTTTTTACTGATCACTTTTTTTGCAGTGCACTGCACTGACCTCCCAACATCCCAGCAAAGTCAATGAATTTTCCAGAATTGCTATTCAGACCTTTTGTCTGAATGTGAATGTCAATTTATGTTGCATTTTTTAGATCCAATAAATATACTGTACATGCATTTTTTACACTGTTATTTTTTATTTCTAAGAAATTAAACATAGGAGCCTATAGTTAATAAATATTGCACTTTGAAACATTGCAACGAAACTATAGTGTGCGAAATGAATAGGAAAAATGTTAATTTAGGTGGAAAATATTTTGGCATGGGGGGGGCCATATTTGAAAGTTTGCATCGGGGCCCATAACTTTGTAGTTACGACACTGTTCCTGAGATTCTGCCTCTAGAGGTTATTTTAATCCTTAGCGATGCCTTTTAGTGATGAGCAAGTATGCTCGTTACTCGAAATTTCCGTGCATGCTCGGGTGTCCTCCGAATATTTTAGCATGCTCGTAGATCTAGTTTGTGTAGCTGCAGCTGCATGATTTGTGACTGCTAGACAGGCTGAATACATGTGGGGGTTGCCAATTTGTTAGGAAATCCCTACATATATTCAGGCTGTCTAGCAGTCGCAAATTATGCAGCTACGGCAACACAAACTAAATCTCCAACCACGCCAAAAATACTCGGAGACCACCCGAGCATGCTCGGAAAACTCGAGTAACGAGTATACTTGCTCATCACTAATGCCTTTGTATGTAAATTGATCTCCTCATTGAATATTTTACATCAGGCTCCATTCATTTAGGGTATGCAAACACATTGCGGATTTTCCTGTGGAATATTCTGTACGGATTCTTCCTCTCTTGACAGAAAACACAGTTGAAAATCCGTGTGGATTTGATGCATTTTTCATGCTTTTTGTTCATGCGGATCTGTATGCGTTTTTGCAAGCTAAATAAAAATATATTATTTAACAACAAAAAAATTGTGATGTAAATTCCTTGTCCAATCTCTTCTTTTAAATACTCCATTGAATGCCATAATAACATTCCATACCATGTTCAAATATAATGTTTACACACACAAAACAAATATAAGTGAATATCTATAGATCGATCTATTCATAGATACAGTATATCTATCTATAGATAGATAGATATATCTGTAGATTGATAGATCGATATATCTATAGATAGTAATTCACACAGACTTCTTACCTCTGCTCCTAGTATTCACTCTGTACGTCACTCAGCTTTCCACACAGACTTCTTACCTCTGCTCCTAGTATTCACTCAATATGACTTTCAACTAATCCCTGCTTTAACCCAGTGTTATTTATGACCTTGTGTACTTTAGCTTGATCATATGCATCTGGTCCACTCTTAATTGTCTGACCAAGATGAGCACAGACCACTCCTCTCTGCTTTACACCAGAATGCACTATGTAGCACATATATTGCATAGCACAAGTCTGCCAAGACTTTAGTCTGCAGTGTGTATCCTATAAGTGTGAGATATAAATGAATCCAGAATTAAACCAAAAGGGAACTGAAGGTAACTGGATTCATAGTCACTGTAAACAATGTTTCTGTTTGTTTTCACTCTGTCCCCTATAATCCTTCACTTTCTGCTAGCCCCCTAGTCCCTACACCAAGCAAGGAGCTGTTCATCGCTTCTTCAATCCTCTCCATCCATCTTCCTCAGATCTGTTTCTCAACATACAATCCTCTGTCTCCAAACACAGAGAGCCCGCTCATGCCTTCTCCTGTCCCCACCTGCTAACACTTCCTCTACTTCTCACTGCTGGTGATATCTGTTGTGAATTCCCTTTCTGGCCCTCCTCTGGTTACTACTGAAGGTAGTGGAGCTGGTCATATTGACAGAGGGGTTGTGAGTTCTCTTTCTGGGCTCCGTCTGGTGGTTACTGGAGGTAATGGAGCTGATTTGATTAACAGAGGCTTGCCACCTGATAATGAGGAGGACGATTGGAGATCTGGGGTTTCAGACTGGATTTAAGACAGCTGACTCCCTCTATCCCTGCTCGTGATTTTTTCCTGCCTCCTGAGGTCTTAGTTTCCAGCTCAGTCCCTGCATGCTCAGCTAAGTGTTCTTTTGCTATTGTTCACTTTTGATCTGGTTTTTTCTATTTCAGTTTTGCGTGGGTCAGCCAGCTCCGGATGGGGCATGTACTGAATCACCATCCATTTGTTACTGCTTGTGCCAGTTTGTTTTTGTCCCTTATTAGATTGACCTCTTTTTGCTCTGCTTTCTGAATATACCAGTGTGCTGATATAGTGGGCAAAGTCATGCGACTTCAGTATTTTTCTGTCAGACGTGTAGGACTTTTTTGCAGGGTTTTTTGCTTGATTGCAGACAGTGTCTTTCCTTTCCTGTCTAGTCAGTGTGGGCCCCATTGTTTGCTCAGTCTATTTTCCTACCTGCATTTGTGTTTTCATCTTGTCTCACCGACAATATATGTTTGGGGGCTATCTATTCCTTTGTGGTCTGCTCTGGAGCAGTTTAGATTCCCCTTTCTTGCTTTAGGCTTATTTAGATCTCCGGCTGTGCCGAGGCATCTAGGATCATCGTAGGCACACTCCATGGCTACTGCGAGTTGTGTGGATAGGATCAGGGATCTGCAATCCGCTTAGTTACCAACTTCTCTGGTTTTCTGTGGCTTGCTTGGTCTTGCTCTCCTCCTCGGTGACCCAATCATAACAGATATCTATCCAAATCCTGGTCCTCCTCACCACATTCCCACAGTCATTTCTACCTCCCATGCACGCTCTATCACAACTTTCTGTAACCTCTCCAACCTTGTACCCATTTGCCCGGCCCCAGCTTCCCCAGTCCCACTAACAGGAGCTCTGTGGAACACTTGCTCTGTCTGCAACAAACTTTCCTACATCCATGATCTTTTTATTACTAACAAACTTTCCTTCCTCGCCATCACCGAAACCTGGCTCACCCCCTCTGACAGCCTCTCCTGCTGCACTCTCGTATGGTGGAATCCACCTATCCCACACCCCCCGACCCAGCAGCAAGCATGGTGGAGTAGTTAGTTTTCTCCTGTCAGATAACTGCTTCTTCATCCAAATTCCACTTCCACCCTATCTTACCCTCTCTTCCTTTGAAGTGCACTCTGTGCGCTTCTACTCCCCCTCCAACCTACAACGAGCTGTCATTTACTGCCTTCTTTGACCACTCACCACCTGGCTACTTCATTTCCTCTCCACTGACATCCCCACTATCATCTAGGGTGACTTCAACAACCCCATTGACACTTCCCTCTCAGCTGCCACTAAGCTTCTATCCCTCACTTCCTCTTTCGGCCTCACTCAATGATCTTCTGCAGCCACTCACAAAGATGGCCACACACTGGATCTCATCTTCACCCGCCTCTGCTCCTTATCTAGCCTCTCTAACTCACCTCTTCCTCTTTCTGACCACAACCTACTTAAATTCTCTTCCCTCTCCTCTCCAGGTCAACAATCTCCACCCCACAAACTTGCACACCCTCACAGAAATCTTAAACACCTCGTTCTACACTCACTGTCCGAATCCCTCCTCCCTCTTACAGACATAAGTTCCCTACTCAATGCGGATGCCGTTGCCACTCTATATAACACCACAATAGCTGTAGCTCTGGAATCAGTTGCCCCTCTCGCACATACCAAAGCTCGCAAAATCAACAGACAGCCCTGGCACACCAGCCTGACCAAAGAACTGAGGCGAGCTTCCAGGGCTGCTGAGCGGAGATGGAAAAGATCCCACTCCAATGAGGACTTCATCGCATTCAAACAGTTCCTCACTACTTTCAAGTTTCAAGGCCATACTCACTGCAGCAAAGCAAACCTACTTCTCATCTCTTATTTCCTCCCTGTCTCACAACCCTAAACAGTTATTTAACACCTTCAATTCTCTCCTCCGCCTCCCAGCACCTCCTCCCTCCCCACTCATCTCAGCCGAAGACTTTGCCTCATTTTCAAGCAGAAGATTGATAACATCAGAGACAGTTTTGGTCGACAACCCCCAGAGCCCTTCCTCTTAACTTCCCAGCCCTCCTCCTCCAAAACCAACTTCTCCACCATTGCAGAAGATCAACTCTCCACACTACTCTAAAGATCACATCTCAGCACCTGTGCACTTGACCCTATCCCATCCTACTTTATCCCAAAGCCCACCACAGTCTTCATCCCAACCATAACCCATCTCTTCAACCTATCAATAACAACTGGTGCTTTTCCTCAAGCTTTAAAAATGCCTCAATCACACCTATCATCAAAAATCCCTCTCTTGACCCATCCTCTGTATCTAGCTATCACCCTATATCACTTCTCCCCTATGCCTTAAAACTACTGGAACAACACGTCATCCTGAACTGCCCTCCCACCTCTCTTCTTGCTCCCTCTTTTTCCACTTACAATCTGGCTTCTGGCCACACCACTCCACTGAAACTGCCCTAACTAAGGTCACCAATGACCTATTCACCACCATGGCCAGGCGTCACTACTCCTCCTGGACCTGTCCTCTGCCTTTGACACAGTGGACCATTCCCTATTACTACAGACCCTCTCATCTCTTGGTATCACAGACTTGGCCCTATCTTGGATCGCGTCATACCTAACAGACCGGACATTCAGCGTCTCCCACTCGCATACCACCTCCTCACCACGCCCCCTATCTGTCTGAGTCCTGCAAGTTTCAGCCCTAGGGCCCCTGTTCTTCTCCATTTACACCTTCAGCCTTGGACAGCTCATAGAATCTCATGGCTTTAAGTATCACCTCTATGCTGATGACACACAGATCTACATCTCTGGACCAGATATCACCTCCCTACCAACCAGCATCCCTCAATGTCTGTCTGCTATTTCATCCTTCTTCTCCGCTAGATTTCTAAAACTTAATATGGACAAAACAGAATTCATCATCTTTCCCCCATCTCACGCAACCCCCCCAACAGACCGATCCATTAAAGTAAATGGCTTCCCACTCTCCACAGTCCCACAAGCTCGCTGCCTTGGGGTTATTTTTGACACTGATCTCTCTTTCAAACCACATATCCAAGCCCTTTCCACTTCCTGCCGACTTCAACTCAAAAATATTTCACGTATCCATACATTCCTCAACCAAGAATCTGCAAAAACCCTAGTCCATGCCCTCATCTCCCACCTTGACTACTGCAACCTCCTGCTCTGTGGCCTCCCCTATAACACTCTCGCACCCCTACAATCTATTCTAAACTCTGCTGCCCAACTAGATCTTCTTTTCTATTCCCCTCTTATCTCCTCTTCCCACAATCGCATACAAGATTTCTCCCGCGCATCCCCCCTAGTCTGGAACTCTCTACCACAACATATCAGACTCTCGCCTACCATGGAAACCTTCAAAAAGAACCTGAAGACCTACCTCTCCCGACAAGCCTACAATCTGCAGTGACCACTGATCCACCAAACCATTGCATGACCAGCTCTACCCTCGCCTACTGTATCTTCACCCAATCCCTTGTAGATTGTGAGTACTCTCTCCACCTGTACCAGTCGTGACTTGTATTGTTTAAGATTTCTGTAGTTGCATTTATTATGTATACTCCCATCACATCTAAAGCGCCATGGAATAAATGGCGCAATAATAATAATAAATTATAATAATAATAATACCTAGCCCGATGTTTAGTAATGAACATAATAAAATGGTACATAAGGAGATAAATAAATAAATTTCATTACTTTAGGAGCCGGAAAAGGCTGTAGCAGTCCAATCCCAGCACTATATAATTGTAATATCACGTTAACACTGCACCTCTAAATTTAGAGCTTAACTACAAAAAATGACATTGCCCTGAATGCAGAGACAGGAGTCAAATCTGATGTCTGCTCAATATATTCACAATGTTCCCAAAAAAGAAATCACCACAAAACTTAATATTTCCGAAGCTGTCTAGCCGTTACTTAGTATCCACGTTGGATCTGTCTAGTGAACTATAAACTGTAACACATAAACTGCGGTGCTGTGTAAGACATTAAGCTCCAACCTCAGTCTGGGAAAGTAACACTACAGAATTTGCTATCCTGCAATTAGCGCATAGCCGGGAGGTGTCCAGGACGGGGCGAGCTATGATTATAGGCACTCTTCTACCAATGCAGTGCTTGTGGATGTTATATTACATCATCCAGACTGTAATAATGATATGCTAGAAGACAGAAGCTGCTTTCTTTACAGCAGTAGACGGGAGAGACCTCTAAATTAGTTTGCCATTTTAATACATTCTTTACAAACTTGGCTTTGAGTATGTTGCGGAACTGCTGCACAAAGTTTAAGACCCAAAGAGCAAATATTACTTTTACATGCTGTCACTATTAGACTGCGTTTTATGTGGCAGATTCCTGAACAAACAATTGGTGTATGGATCTATGTGTGCAAAAGGATTCTTGAACTATGTGACCATGTAAATCATTATAACCTGCATAAATACAAATAAAATACATTCTATGTTATCTTCAAATATTGAAACAAGCCATGACTAGAATATGAGATCTTCCTGATAAATGTGACTGCTCCAACATGTTTGGAAATGGTTATAGTGCTAAGACTGATTAAATTGGAATACTTCAAACAAAATGGGATAAATAGAACTTGGCATGGATTTATTAAACACAGACATCTATCCCTTTCATAACACTTTGGGTGAAAGAGTCAAGTATTAAACTTAGATTGTTCCATTAACAAACCGTGTTCATGTGGTCGATTAGGATAAATGGACATCATAGAGGGGCTGCTCCTGCGTTATAAAGCTACAGTCCTCAATGTAACAGATTTGGGACATCCAGATATTACATGAGGGAGTCATTTTCTCCTAGAGTAGAGGTGTAGAGGTAGAATAGTGACCCCATGTAGAATCCCATTACGGCTCTTTGATAAACAGAGGTATAATACAGTGTGAATAAGCTCTCAGGTTCATACACACCTGTATTATATCTCCACTGATGCAAAGTAGAAAACTCTCAGGGCAGGACAGAGGTACAGTATGTACAACGTCTGATGTATTACCCAAATGGAACCTGCCACATGATTCATTCTGCCCAAACCACGGGCAACATGAATCAGAGCCCAGATGAACTATAGAAAATATAGTTAGGAGATCTGGCCAAGGATCGTAGCCAGAGATGGGACACGTATCGCCCCTATGATTGACTGTTCTCTACCATAGCAAGAGACCTGTTAATCACCTGGAGCAGTGCTGGGAATAGCTTTTCGTGCCTGTTACTTTTTATTCTACCCCATTGTTGTTAGTGTCCTTGTCTTAATATTTATGTATTAATAAAATTTTACAACATATTTACATGGACAGTTTCACTGTGTTTTGGGGTTTTTTTTTTAGTTTTTCTTTGGGAATAGACGGCCAAGAGTAGTGCCAGACTAATCACGTCTCTGGATGTAGTCCAGAGAAAAATATTCCTGACTCCAATGGTGCAGCCAAATTCAGTTCAGGAATAGGCAGCACATGTCCGCTGCTTCCAAAGCGCTACCGGCTATTGAACGCGGGTGATTCCACATGTGTTCATTGAACCGTGCAGAATCATGGCATCCAATACATTGTATGGGTGATATTATTCTTGCAGAGTCCCGCAAAATAAATAGACACACTGCGGTCTGGAAAGACTCGCCGAATGTCAGTTTCCGCAGGTGATCTACGGGCGTCGGTGCACGCATAGTGGACATGGAATTTCTTGAATTCCCATCCACTATGCTGTAACATCTGGACGCTGCAGGTTGGATGCTGCGGATGTACGCAACATTCAACCAGCAGCGTTTACTGATCGTGGCACATACCCTTACAGGTTGCCTTTAAAAGGCTATTCCCAAGCCATTAAGTTATTCGCTATTCAGAGCCCTGAACTTAGTTATTTCATGTAATCCGATTGGCAATTGAAAAGTAATGCAACATGCACAAATAAGGACTTATCTTGGCTGCACAGTCCACTATTTCCAAGTATATGGGAATTATATGATCTAATTTATACCTTCACTCAAGTGTACATATAAATCTGTGGTTCCCATCCCCCATTTACCGTATGTGTAAGGAGTAGTGTTGAGCATTCCGATACCGCAAATATCGGTTATCGGCCGATATTCGCGGTATCGGAATTCCGATACTGAGTTCCAATACTTTTTGCATATCGAATACCGGAATCGGAAGTTCCCAAAATGCTATGAACCAGTTTTATTTGATTCAGCCAATGAGGAATCCTCAGAAGTGTGGGCACATCCTGTTAGGCATGTAGGCATGTTAACTAATGGCAAGGCTGTGATTGGCTGCTGAAATGATGTCATGATGCACTATAAAAGCCGCCGCCATTTAGGGTTCACTCTGCTGTGAATTCAGTTAGGGACAGGCTGCTGTTCAAGACTCTGAGGGACAGTTAGAGATAGCGATTAGCTAAATAATATTGTGCTTTACCCAGGCTACATTATCAATCACTGTAGCTTTCTTTTGCCTTGCAGCGCTGTTCACAGCTGTCTGCAAGGTCTGTGTGAGTGCAGCTCACGCTGTAGTGTGTCCTGCAGCCACCTCTGGTTGTAGGCCGCTCAGCGTGCATCACTGCCTCATACATATTTTTGTTTTATTGCTGCTCATTTTTCATTAATTCTCCTATTAGTGTGCATCCATCCGTATCCATATACATTGGTTGCAAACACTAAAGGAGTAGACAGCGGAGCCTTTCTGCAGCCTTTCAGTGCTAGTGCCCAGTTCTCTGCACTGTTCATGGCTGTCTGTGAGGTCTCTGTGTGTGAGTGCAGCTCACGTTGTAGTGTGATCTGCAGCCACCTCTGGTTGTAGTCCGCTCAGCGTGCATCACTGCCTCATACATAGTCATTTTTTTGCTTTATTGCAGCTTATTTTTCCTGATTTTTTTCTCCTATTAGTGTGCTTCCATCCGTATCCATCTACATTGGTTGGTTGCAAACACTATATAGTAGATAGAGGAGTCTTTTTGTTGGCTTGTGCCCTGCAGCCGCAGCCAGATTAGTATTAGCCTATTTTTTCCTGCATTGTAATAGCTCCAAAAAGTTTGTGATACTATCGCTTTCACACCTTTGGTCACATCCTTTTTGTTTTTTTTGAAAAAAAACACGTAAATAAAGTTCACCAAACACTCCTTGTGTGGGCCACATTATCTCATATTAAAGTGTAGTCCACACACTTTATAAAATAAGTGTTTCTTATACCTGTTAGCAGCTGTTCAGAAATAAGCACACTAAGCCCCCTTTGTACTTTTCTGCCTATCTTTATCAGTCTACCAAGATGAAGAAGGCAGGGAGTAAGGCACGTGGTCGTGGGTGTGGAGTTTCAGCAGGGAGAGGACGTGGGGATTCTTTGCCTGCTGCGGGCACCAGTGACTCAGCATCCCCCAGTTTTACCAGGCAACAGTCCTTTATGCGCAACGTTGTAGGACCTCGCCGTACCCCACTTCTGCGGGACGAACAAATTGAAGTCGTTGTCGGATGGATGGAAGCTAACGCATCGACTTCAATGACTTCCACATCCTCTCAGGGCCAGAACACTGAAGAGCAACCATCTGTCTCTTCACCACCTGCCAAATTGCCCAGGCAGTCAGAGAGCCCTGGACAGGAGCCATCTCTATTTCTGTTCTCTGAATCTCTTGGCTTGGAAACAGGGGGCCAGCCGAGCAGCATTCTAGAATGTGAAGAAGAGGGAGTATGCAGTGATGCACAACTGCTTTGTCCCTCTGAATCTGAAGAGGCGGGTGGGCCAGTGCCTATGGTCAGCACACCTCAGTACGCATCAGATAATGAGACTCAGGTGCCACTTTCTGGTGCATACTGTGCTGGCGAGACTACCCAGGAGAAGCAGGTGTTTGAAAAGGGGAGTGTAGATGATGGGGTCCTTGACCCATCATGGCGTGAGGAACAGGAAGGTAGTGGGAGCAGCTCTGAGGAAGAGATTCCCCGAACGGCCAAAACAGGAGGGAGAGGGAGGGGGCAGACTTGGTTGCCTGTATCCTCCACTTCGGCACCCGTTAGGAGCATTCCTCTTCCAAAACCCAAAACGGGCGCTCCCAGGACTTGCAGTGTGTGGTCCTTTTTTGACACAGTTGCAGATGACATTTGCTTTGTCAAATGCAAGCTGTGTAATCAGAAAGTCAAAAGGGGGAAAAGTGTCAGCAACCTCAATACCACAAATATGTGGAAACATGTGCGGACCAAGCACGTGGTGGAGTTACAAAGACACACTGAAGACGCAGGCCAACCTACAGCACCACCTACCACCTCTTCAGCTTGTGTTGTAGCCTCTTCCTCCAGCTCACACACAGCTGGTTCGGCTTCCTCACAGGATTGCCACGGAAGAACCTCTGGCACTGTTGTCCAGAGACCCAGTGACATTCCACCCACAGCACCACGTTCCCTGTTATCCTCACACTCCCAGGCCACTCTCCAGCCATCGGTAGCACAGGCATGGGAGAAAAGGCGGCCATACTCGGCAAACCATCCCCGAGCACAGGCTCTGAATGCTGGCATTGCCAAACTACTGGCCCTTGAAATGCTCTCATTCAGGCTGGTGGAGACTGACACCTTCCGTAACTTCATGACATTGGCAGTCCCACAATACACCGTGCCCAGCCGCTTTTATTTCAGCAGGCAAGTCGTCCCTGCCCTGCAAAAGCATGTGGAGGGAAAAATTAAACATGCGCTACTAAACGCCGTCAGTAGCAAGGTCCACCTGACCACCGATGCGTGGACCAGTAACCATGGACAGGGACGATACCTTTCCCTCACTGCCCATTGGGTCAATGTTGTGGAGCCGGGTACAGATCTTGAGAGTGGCGCTGTACGTGTTCTGCCAACTCAAAGGATTGCAGGAATCCAGTCTGTACACATTGACTCCTCCTCATACTCCAGGTCCTCAGAATCAGCGCTGCAGGAGCCTGTTACGACCGATATGAGCACAGCCATGGCCAAACATCAACAGGCCATACTGAAATTAATTTCTTTGGGGAATCGAAGCCACACAGCGCAGGAGCTCTGGAATGCCATCAAGCAGGAGAGCGACGTGAGGTTTGTGCCAGCGAATCTCCAGCCAGGCTTGGTAGTGTGTGACAATGGCCGAAATTTGGTGGCAGCTCTGGGCCTAGGCAACCTCACTCACATCCCATGTCTGGCACATGTGCTCAACTTGGTTGTGCAGAGCTTTCTGAGGGACTATCCGGATCTTGATGCACTGCTGCACAAGGTCCGCATAGAGTGCGCTCACTTGCGGCGTTCCAGCATGGCAAGATCGCGCATTGCAGCTCTGCAGCGCCGATTCCGCCTTCCGGAACATCGCATCATATGTGACCTACCCACCAGGTGGAATTCAACGTTACATATGTTGGAGTGGTTGTATGAGCAGCAGGCAGCAGTCATGGAGTACCATCTGCATCAGGCGCAAACAAGTCGCACTGTTTGCCGGTCACACTTCAGCACCACTGAGTGGGCCTCTATGAAGGACATCTGCTACGTTTTGCGTGCCTTCAATGATTCCACGCAGATGGCGAGTGCAGATGATGCACTAGTCAGCATGACTGTCCCACTTATCTGCCTGCTTCAAAAAACACTGCAAGCACTAAGGGAGAAGGTTTTGGAAGAGGTGGAGGATGAGGAGTCACAAATGCCATCTGCCTCTGGACAGTCTCCGCAACGTGGTTCCTCACAAAGGCCTAGGCAGGGGACACTTTGTGAGGAGGATGAGGAGGAGTCAATGAAGGAGAAAGACATCTCTCCAGAGGAGGGAGGAACACAATGCTCTAGTAGTCAGTATGTACAGCGAGGGTGGGGTGATGCAGAGCAGGCAGAGATGACGCCTCAAGCAGGGGACAGCGTTTCTTGGCCAGTTGGGAGTCTGCAGCTCATGGTTGATTTCATGCTGCAGTGACTGAGAAACGACCGCCGCATCGCCCACATTCTCAACACGGCTAATTATTGGGTGTACAGCCTCCTAGATCCTCGCTACTCGGACAACTTACAAAGCCTCATAACTAGAGTTGAGCGATACCGTCCGATACTTCAAAGTATCGTATCGGATGGTATCGGCCGATCTTTAAAAAAGTATAGGTATCGCCGATTCCGATACCGGAAGTCCCATTCAAGTCTATGGGACTTCCGGTATCGGAATAAGAAAAACCCTTTCCTGCCCTTGTACAGCCTCTCTGGGGTCTGTACGGGCCTTTCGGGGGGCTGTGCCGGCCTGCCAGGGGGTCTGTGCAGGCTCCGGTGGTCTGTGCCGGCCTGCCGGTGGTCTGTGCAGGCTCCGGGGGGCTGTGCCGGCCTGCCGGGGGGCTGTGCCGGCCTGCCGGGGGGCTGTGCAGGCTCCGGGGGGCTGTGCCGGCCTGCCGGGGGGCTGTGCCGGCCTGCCGGTGGTCTGTGCAGGCTCCGGGGGTCTGTGCAGGCATCGTCCGATGGGACTACAAGTCCCATCGGGCGATGCCTGCTACCATGACAGTGATTGACACATTAGCCAATGATGGGACAGTAGTAGTCCCATCATCCGGCTAATGTGTTAAATGTAAAAAAAAAAAAAAAAAAAAAATTACATGCTACATACATACAACATGCATACTACATACATGCTACATTCATACTACATACTACATACATGCTACATTCATACTACATAAATACTACATGCAACATACATACTACATATATACTACATGCATGCTACATACATACTGCATGCTACATACATACCACATATATACTACATACATACTACATGCATGCTACATGCATGCTACATGCTACATACATAACACATATATACTACATGCATGCTACATACATACTACATGCTACATACTACATATATACTACATGCATGCTACATACTACATGCTACATACATACTACATATATACTACATGCATGCTACATACATACTGCATGCTACATGCATGCTACATACATACTACATACATACTACATGCTACATACATACTACATATATACTACATACATACTACATACATACTACATGCATGCTACATGCATGCTACATACATACCACATACATAACACATATATACTACATGCATGCTACATACATACTACATGCTACATACATACCATATACATACTACATGCATGCTACATACATACTACATGCATGCTACATACATACTACATGCTACATACATACTACATATATACTACATGCATGCTACATACATACTACATGCTACATACATACTACATATATACTACATGCATGCTACATACTACATGCTACATACATACTACATATATACTACATGCATGCTACATACATACTACATGCATGCTACATACATACTACATGCTACATACATACCACATACATACTACATATATACTACATGCATGCTACATACATACTGCATGCTACATGCATGCTACATACATACTACATACATACTACATGCTACATACATACCACATATATACTACATACATACAATACATTCATACAATACATACATAGACATACAGTACATATAACATAGAGTAACATACTTACCAATACTTGTCACATTGTTCCCCGAAGCCATTGTCTTTTCCGGAATAAATATTAACATAACAAACCACAAAAATACTCACCCACGATCCGAAGCAGTCCACGAGTGTGTCCCACGACGATCTTGGGTAGAGAACTGCAGCATCAGCTGTTGCTGCCGTTCTCTACGGGCTGCAGGAATCCAATGACGGAAGGTAGGTATCCTTCCGCACTGTATTCCTCCGCCACTTAAAAAAAAAAAAAGTCCCTAGTCTCACTTTATGCCATTGCTGTGTGGGAAATTCCCACGCAGCAATGGCATAAAGTGAGACTAGGGACTTTTTTTTTTTTAAGTGGCGGAGGAATACAGTGCGGAAGGATACCTACCTTCCGTCATTGGATTCCTGCAGCCCGTAGAGAACGGCAGCATCATCTGATGCTGCAGTTCTCTACCCAAGATCGTCGTGGGACACACTCGTGGACTGCTTCGGATCGTGGGTGAGTATTTTTGTGGTTTGTTATGTTAATATTTATTCCGGAAAAGACAATGGCTTCGGGGAACAATGTGACAAGTATTGATAAGTATGTTACTCTATGTTATATGTACTGTTTGTCTATGTATGTATTGTATGAATGTATTGTATGTATGTAGTATATATGTGGTATGTATGTAGCATGTAGTATGTATGTAGTATGTATGTAGCATGCATGTAGCATGTAGTATGTATGTAGCATGCATGTAGTATATATGTAGTATGTATGTAGCATGCATGTAGTATATATGTAGCATGTATGTAGTATGTATGTGGTATGTATGTAGCATGTAGTATGTATGTAGCATGCATGTAGTATATATGTAGTATGTATGTAGCATGTAGTATGTATGTAGTATGTATGTAGTATGTATGTGGTATGTATGTAGCATGTAGTATGTATGTAGCATGCATGTAGTATATATGTAGTATGTATGTAGCATGTAGTATGTATGTAGCATGCATGTAGTATATATGTAGTATGTAGTATGTATGTAGTATGTATGTGGTATGTATGTAGCATGTAGTATGTATGTAGCATGCATGTAGCATGCATGTAGTATGTATGTAGCATGCATGTAGTATGTATGTAGCATGCATGTAGTATGTATGTAGTATGTATGTAGTATGTATGTAGCATGCAGTATGTATGTAGCATGTATGTAGTATGTATGTAGTATATATGTAGTATGTATGTAGCATGTAGTATGTATGTAGCATGCATGTAGTATATATGTAGTATGTATGTAGCATGCATGTAGTATGTATGTAGTATGTATGTAGTATGTATGTAGCATGCAGTATGTATGTAGCATGTATGTAGTATGTATGTAGTATATATGTAGTATGTATGTAGCATGCATGTAGTATGTATGTAGCATGTAGTATGTATGTAGCATGCATGTAGTATGTATGTAGCATGTATGTAGTATGTATGTAGTATATATGTAGTATGTATGTAGCATGTAGTATGTATGTAGCATGCATGTAGTATGTATGTAGTATTTTTTTTTTTTTTTTTTTTTTTTTTTTTTTTAACATTTAACACATTAGCCGGATGATGGGACTACTACTGTCCCATCATTGGCTAATGTGTCAATCACTGTCATGGTAGCAGGCATCGCCCGATGGGACTTGTAGTCCCATCGGACGATGCTTGCACAGACCCCCGGACATCAGCACAGCCCCCCGGCAGGCCGGCACAGCCCCCCGGCAGGCCGGTACAGACCCCCACAGGGTGCACAGACCACCGGCAGGCCGGCACAGCCCCCCGGCAGGCCGGCAGAGACCCCGGGCAGTCCACACAGCCCCCCGGCAGGCCGGCACAGCCCCCCGGCAGGCCGGCAGAGACCCCCGGAAGGCCCGAAATGACGGCGCATCATGATGCGCACACACCGCGCATCATGATGACGTCAGGCCGTCAATCAACTGAACTTCCGATTCCGATGCCGAATTCCGATATTGAAAAAATATCGGAAGTCGGTATCGGAATTCCGATACAGCAAGTATCGGCCGATACCCGATACTTGCGGTATCGGAATGCTCAACACTACTCATAACACCGTTGAACCGGGAGCGTAAAATGTGCGAGTACCAAGACACACTGGTGCATTCCATCATGTTCTCCATTCCACCCGAGAGCAGTGCTGCTAGTGCTTTACAAAGCAGCTCTGTGCGTCGAGGCAGTGGAGGAAGCTCTGTACAAAGAGGGAGCAGAGGCAGCGCCTCAGCACAAGGCAAGACCAGTATGGCCCAAATGTGGTAAAGTTTTGTGTGCCCGCCACAAATGTCTACACCAGACGGCTCCAGTCAGCAGGAGGCAACGTTTCCGTCAGATGGTGACAGACTACATGTCTTGCCCTGTCAGTGTACTCCCAGACGGCTCTTCCCCCTTCAAGATTTGGGTCTCTAAGCTGGATACATGGCCAGAGCTTAGCCAGTATGCATTGGAGGTGCTGGCTTGCCCTGCTGCTAGTCTATTATCGGAACACGTCTTTAGTGCCGCAGGTGGTGTACTAACAGACCGTCGCACGCGACTATCCTCCGATAACGTTGACCGGCTTACTTTTCTGAAAATGAACAAGGCCTGGATCTCACTGGAATTTGCCAGTCCTCTTCCAGAATAAATACAGTAATTGGTTGGCAACAGTAACCAGGTCTCTTGTGGTGTTCATGTTTCTACCACCTGAACTGTAATCCTGGGCTCCAACACTGCCAGTTGCTGCTCAGAAGTTCCATCTGCACAGAGAAAAACACATGCTCCTGTGTTAGTGGGGTTCAGTAACGCCAGCTGCTCCCCTGCTGTGTGTCCGGCAATATCTCCCGCTCCCTTCACATTCAAACTACATCAGATTTTACACTTGCTCCAAGTAGGCCTCAGCCTACTCCATGATTGACCCTGGGCTCCAACACTGCCAGTTGCTGCTCAGAAGAGCAGTCTGCACAGAGAAAAACACATGCCCCTGTGTTAGTGGAGTTCAATAACGCCAGCTGCTCCCATGCTGTGTGTCCGGCAAAGTCTCCTGCTGCCTCCACATTCAAACTACATCAGATATAAAACTTGCTCCGATTAGGCCTCAGCCTAAACCATGATTGAACCTGGGCTCCAACACCGCCAGTTGTTGCTCAGAAGTGCCATCTGCACAGAGAAAAACATGCTCCAGTGTTAGTGGGGTTCAGTAACGCCAGCTGCTTCCCTGCTGTGTGTCCGGCAATATCTCCTGCTCCCTCCACATTCAAACTACATCAGATTTTACACTTGCTCCAAGTAGGCCTCAGCCTACTCCATGATTGACCCTGGGCTCCAACACTGCCAGTTGCTGCTCAGAAGAGCAGTCTGCACAGAGAAAAACACATGCCCCTGTGTTAGTGGAGTTCAATAACGCCAGCTGCTCCCCTGCTGTGTGTCCGGCAAAGTCTCCTGCTGCCTCCACATTCAAACTACATCAGATATAAAACTTGCTCCAATTAGGCCTCAGCCTAAACCCTGATTGAACCTGGGCTCCAACACCGCCAGTTGTTGCTCAGAAGTGCTGTCTGCACAGAGAAAAACACATGCTCCAGTGTTAGTGAGGTTCAGTAACGCCAGCTGCTCCCCTGCTGTGTATCCGGCAAAGTCTCCTGCTGCCTCCACATTCAAACTACATCAGATATAAAACTTGCTCCAAGTAGGCCTCAGCCTACTCCATGATTGACCCTGGGCTCCAACACTGCCAGTTGCTGCTCAGAAGTGCCGTCTGCACAGAAAAAAACACTAGCTCCTGTGTTAGTGGGGTTCAGTAACGCCAGCTGCTCCCCTGCTGTATGTCCGGCAATGTTGTGAGTTCATTTTCCCCTTCGTCACTGAGGTCTGGTGAACTCCCTATTCTGGTAAAGGTGCGCCGTGCGCGCCAAAATCAAACTTTTCGGATTTTCGTCAACTCCCTATTCTGGTAAAGGAAGGTAATGAGCCTGATTATCAGGCACCTGAGCCTAATGAGGATTACTGGCTGAGTGGAGTCACGGACTGGATATAAGGCTGCCGACGCCCTTCTGCCCTGCGGGTGATTTCTCTGTGGACTTCTAGGACACCAGTCTGATTCCTGCTCCTCTAAAGCTAAGTTTTCTGCTTTGCCTGTTAGAATTTGTGTTTTGTTTTTGTTTTCCTTGCTTTTCTGGATTCTGCCATTCCCTGCTGGGGTGAGCTGAATCTCCTTTTGCCGGTTGCTCTGTCTTCAGAATATTCCTGAGTACTGACATAGCTTTTTTGAAGCCTAGCGTCTTCAGGGCCTTTTTCACTGTCAGTCTGTTGGCTCTTATTTTCATAGGGTTTTTCACGGATTGCAGACAGCAGCCTTCCTGTCCTTTCCTATCTAGTTAGCTTGGGCCCCGTCTTTGCTCAGTCTATCTTTCTGTCTGTGTTAGTGTTTTCATCTTGCTTCACCGTCATTAGATGTTGGGGGCTGCCTATTGCTTTGGGGTCTGCTCTGGGGCAGTTTAGATTTCCCCTCTCTTTCTTTAGGCCTATTTAATTCTCCGGCTGTGATCGAGGGGTCTAGGTCATCGTAGGAACCCCCCACGGCTACTGTTAGTTGTTGTGGATAGGATCAGGGGTCTGCAATCCGATAGCTGCCAACCTCTCTGGTTTTCTGGACTTAGCAAGCATTTCTGTTTTTGCCTCCTACGGTGACTCAATCATAACAGAATCACCCGCCATACCGCAGATCCTAGGGTACTCAAAAGCAGGAAAGAATTGTGTTTAAAAAAAAAAAGGTGTGTGTATATTCTTTCCTCTATATCTCTGAGGCCGTAGGGGGAATTTTTTTTTCTCTCAATGGAGATAAAGCAATTGTCTGATCGTGTGGAGCAGCTCGCTGCGGAAGTGCGGGGAATTTCCGCCTACCTTGCTCGTTCGCATGCTGTTGAACCAAAGATCCCTACACCTGATGTATTTTTTGGGGATCGATCTAAATTTTTGAGTTTCAAAAATAATTGTAAATTATTTTTTGCATTGAAGCCTAACTCGTCAGGGAGCTCCGCGCAGCAGGTTAAAATTGTCATCTCTTTGCTGCGTGGCGATCCCCAGGATTTGGCGTTTTCTTTGAAACCAGATGATCCTATTCTGACTAATTTGAACGCATTCTTTCAAGCTTTGGGGTTGTTGTATGACGAACCTAATGCCATTGATCAGGCTGAAAAGAACCTGTTGGCATTAAACCAGGGTCGAGATTCTGCAGAGTTGTACTGTCAAAAGTTCCAAAAATGTGTGGTCCTTACTACCTGGAATGATAATGCCTTGGCTGCTCTCTTTCGGAAGGGTTTGTCAGAAGCCTTAAAAGATACTATGGTGGGATTTCCTGTTCCCTCTGGTCTGGACGATTCTATGTCATTAGCCATTCAGGTTGATCGGCGTTTACGTGAACGCAGGATGGCGCGGGAGATGTTGCCACCGGTTGAATAGACGACTGAACGTATGCAATG
The DNA here is from genome assembly GCF_039654945.1 of Dendrobates tinctorius. Classification (NCBI taxonomy): domain Eukaryota; kingdom Metazoa; phylum Chordata; class Amphibia; order Anura; family Dendrobatidae; genus Dendrobates; species Dendrobates tinctorius. Next base: position 8,689,885 of record NW_027361910.1, on the reverse strand, counting down.
TGATAGCGTTTTGTCTAAGGCGCAACGTCAGGAGTTCAGAAGGCATAATAAGCTGTGTTTTTTCTGTGGCGATGCCTCGCATATTATTTCTGTTTGTCCTAAACGAGAGAAACGCTTTGCACACACGTTTTCTGTTGGTGGTGTTCAACCTAAGTTTCTTCTGGCAATTACTCTGATCTGCTCCCTGTCCACATTTTCCGCCAAGGCTTTTGTGGATTCGGGAGCAGTGCTAAACCTAATGGACTTGGATTTTGCTAAACGTTGTGGATTTCCGATGACACCTCTGCAGACGCCTATCCCTTTGAGGGGGATTGATGCTACTCCTTTGGCTAAAAATAAACCTCAGTTTTGGACCCAGGTGGTCATGCGGGTCGCCCCAGACCTTCAAGAAAATTGCAGATTTTTGGTGTTGCATGGTCTGCATGATGCCGTTGTTCTGGGGTTTCCCTGGTTGCAAATTCATAATCCAGTTTTGGATTGGAAATCTGTGTCTCTGGTGAGTTGGGGTTGTCGGTGTGCCTTTAGTGAGGCTCCGGTTTTTTCCACCTCTCCTCAGTCGCATGATGTTCCTGACTATTTGGCGGACTTTTATGATGTATTTAGTGAGAATGAGTCTGCGTCCTTGCCTCCTCATAGGAGTTATGACTGTGCAATTGAACTAAACCCGGGGTGTAAATTTCCCAAGGGTTGGCTCTTCAATTTATCTGTACCCGAGCACGAGGCTATGCAGTCCTATATTAAGGAGGCATTGGTGAAGGGTCATATTAGACCATCCTCTTCACCCTAAGGTGCCGGGTTTTTTTTGTGGCCAAAAAGGATGATTCTTTAAGGCCTTGTATTGATTATCGTGCCCTCAATAAAATTACTATTAAATATCAGTATCCGTTACCCCTGATTTCGGATCTATTCTCTAGAGTTAGAGGTGCTTGCTGGTTTACCAAGCTTGACCTCAGGGGGGCGTATAATCTTATCCGCATTAAGCAGGGGGATGAATGGAAGACGGCGTTTAATACTCCGGGGGGACATTTTGAGTACCTGGTGATGCCTTTTGGGCTCACTAATGCCCCTTCTGTCTTCCAGTGCTTCATGAACGATATTTTCCGAGACTTTGTGGATAAATTTTTGATTATCTATCTGGATGATATTTTGATCTTCTCCAAGGATTGGGATTCTCATGTGGAACATATTCGGACTGTGTTGCGGATCTTGAGGGAGAATTCCCTGTATGTCAAAGAATCGAAATGCCTTTTTGGAGTACAGAGGATTTCATTTTTGGGATTTATTTTGTCTCCGTCAACTATTGAAACGGACCCGGCCAAGGTACAGGCCATTTATGATTGGGTTCAGCCCACTTCTTTGAAGGCCCTCCAGAAGTTTTTGGGTTTTGCTAATTTTTATCGGAAATTTATAGCAAAATTTTCTAGTATTGCCAAGCCATTGACTGATCTGACTAAGAAGGGTGCTGATGTGTTGAATTGGTCTCCAGAGGCTGTTGCTTCCTTTCAGGAGCTGAAGCGAAGATTTACCTCCGCCCCGGTTTTGCGGCAACCTGATGTCTCACTCCCGTTCCAGGTAGAGGTGGATGCTTCTGAGATTGGTGCAGGAGCTGTTTTGTCCCAAAAGGATCCTGTAACATCTAAAATGAATCCCTGTGCTTTCTTTTCCCGAAAGTTCTCTCCATCTGAACGTAACTATGATGTGGGGAATCGGGAACTGTTGGCCATGAAATGGGCATTTGAGGAGTGGAGACATTGGTTGGAGGGAGCTAAACATCAAGTTGTGGTCCTCACTGACCACAAGAATTTGATTTACCTAGAGTCGCTTGAACCCTAGACAGGCTAGGTGGGCCTTGTTTTTTACAAGTTTTGATTTTGTGGTCTCTTTTCTTCCTGGAACTAAGAATGTCAAGGCAGACGCCCTCTCTAGGAGTTTCTTTGCTGATTCTCCTGTGGTGACCAAGCCTGCTACCATCTTAGGCGAGGGGGTAGTTCTTTCTGCCATCTCGCCCGATTTGAGACTTGCTCTGCAAGAGTTCCAGGAGGACATACCTGAGCGTTGTCCCAGTGGAAAGTTGTATGTTCCTGACCAGTGGAAGAAGAGAGTGATGTCTGAAGTTCATTGCTCTGCATTGGCTGGTCATCCAGGTATTTTTGGTACTAGAGATCTGGTGAGTCGCTCTTTTTGGTGGCCCACCTTGTCTCATGATGTCAGGAATTTTGTGCAGTCCTGTGGGACTTGCTCCCGGTCTAAATCTTGTTCTCGCTCTAGTGGGTTGTTGATGCCTTTGCCGGTCCCCAGGAGGCCAAGGACCCATATTTCAATGGATTTCATCTCTGATATGCCGGTCTCTCAAAGAATGACTGTTATTTGGGTGATTTGTGAAAGGTTCTCTAAGATGGTTCATCTTGTACCACTCCCTAAGTTGCCATCTTCCTCTGAGTTGGTGCCCCTGTTTTTGCAACAGGTGGTTCGCTTAGGGTGGTTTCACATTAGCGCTTTTTAAGCGCACGCATGGCCGGGGGTAGCTCCGCCCCCGAGCCGGCTCTCTGCCCGGCGTGCCCGCCCCTTGCTTGTAGCGCCTCCTCCTAGTGCACAGCGGCGCCTGCGATCGGTGCACCCTATCTTTAGCATAGGGTGCGCAGATCGTGCGCAGGCCGTGCGCTAGTTGCGCTTTGACCTGCGCTGCGCACTTTTGACGGTGCGCCGTGCGCGCCAAAATCAAACTTTTCGGATTTTCGTCAACTCCCTATTCTGGTAAAGGAAGGTAATGAGCCTGATTATCAGGCACCTGAGCCTAATGAGGATTACTGGCTGAGTGGAGTCACGGACTGGATATAAGGCTGCCGACGCCCTTCTGCCCTGCGGGTGATTTCTCTGTGGACTTCTAGGACACCAGTCTGATTCCTGCTCCTCTAAAGCTAAGTTTTCTGCTTTGCCTGTTAGCATTTGTGTTTTGTTTTTGTTTTCCTTGCTTTTCTGGATTCTGCCATTCCCTGCTGGGGTGAGCTGAATCTCCTGTTGCCGGTTGCTCTGTCTTCAGAATATTCCTGAGTACTGACATAGCTTTTTTGAAGCCTAGCGTCTTCAGGGCCTTTTTCACTGTCAGTCTGTTGGCTCTTATTTTCATAGGGTTTTTCACGGATTGCAGACAGCAGCCTTCCTGTCCTTTCTTATCTAGTTAGCTTGGGCCCCGTCTTTGCTCAATCTATCTTTCTGTCTGTGTTAGTGTTTTCATCTTGCTTCACCGTCATTAGATGTTGGGGGCTGCCTATTGCTTTGGGGTCTGCTCTGGGGCAGTTTAGATTTCCCCTTTCTTTCTTTAGGCCTATTTAATTCTCCGGCTGTGATCGAGGGGTCTAGGGCATCGTAGGAACCCCCCACGGCAACTGTTAGTTGTTGTGGATAGGATCAGGGGTCTGCAATCCGATAGCTGCCATTTCTGTTTTTGCCTCCTACGGTGACTCAATCATAACACGGCAATATCTCCTGCTCCCTCCACATTCAAACTACATCAGATTTTACACTTGCTCCAAGTAGGCCTCAGCCTACTCCATGATTGACCCTGGGCTCCAACACTGCCAGTTGCTGCTCAGAAGAGCAGTCTGCACAGAGAAAAACACATGCCCCTGTGTTAGTGGAGTTCAATAACGCCAGCTGCTCCCCTGCTGTGTGTCCGGCAAAGTCTCCTGCTGCCTCCACATTCAAACTACATCAGATATAAAACTTGCTCCAATTAGGCCTCAGCCTAAACCCTGATTGAACCTGGGCTCCAACACCGCCAGTTGTTGCTCAGAAGTGCCATCTGCACAGAGAAAAACATGCTCCAGTGTTAGTGAGGTTCAGTAACGCCAGCTGCTCCCCTGCTGTGTGTCCGGCAATATCTCCTGCTCCCTCCACATTCAAACTACATCAGATTTTACACTTGCTCCAATTAGGCCTCAGCCTACTCCATGATTGACCCTGGGCTCCAACACTGCCAGTTGCTGCTCAGAAGTTCCGTCTGCACAGAGAAAAACACATGCTCCAGTGTTAGTGGGGTTCAGTAACGCCAGCTGCTCCCCTGCTGTGTGTCCGGCAAAGTCTCCTGCTGCCTCCACATTCAAACTACATCAGATATAAAACTTGCTCCAATTAGGCCTCAGCCTAAACCCTGATTGAACCTGGGCTCCAACACCACCAGTTGTTGCTCAGAAGTGCCGTCTGCACAGAGAAAAACACATGCTCCAGTGTTAGTGAGGTTCAGTAACACCAGCTGCTCCCCTGCTGTGTGGCCGGCAAAGTCTCCTGCTGCCTCCACATTCAAACTACATCAGATATAAAACTTGCTCCAAGTAGGCCTCAGCTTACTCCATGATTGACCCTGGGCTCCAACACTGCCAGTTGTTGCTCAGAAGTGCCGTTTGCACAGAGAAAAACACATGCTCCAGTGTTAATGAGGTTCAGTAACGCCAACTGCTCCCCTGCTGTGTGTCCGGCAAAGTCTCCTGCTGCCTCCACATTCAAACTACATCAGATATAAAACTTGCTCCAATTAGGCCTCAGCCTACTCCATGATTAACCCTGGGCTCCAACACTGCCAGTTGCTGCTCAGAAGTGCCGTCTGCACAGAAATGCATATATAGGAAGGAGAGAAGTCCGGCTTTCAGGATCGCGCTGTTCCAGTCCAAAGTTCACAAGGAGTTAATCCAAGGACCAAGCAGTGATTATAACTTTCTTTTTATTCCATAAACTCTACGCGTTTCGTGTACACACTGTACACTTCCTCAGGAATGGAATGTGATGCCAGTGTAACTTTGCTCCTGAGGAAGTGTACAGTGTGTACACGAAACGCGTAGAGTTTATGGAATAAAAAGAAAGTTATAATCACTGCTTGGTCCTTGGATTAACTCCTTGTGTACTTTGGACTGGAACAGCGCGATCATGAAAGCCGGACTTCTCTCCTTCCTATATATGCAATTCTAGTGACCGGCTGATTGCTGCAGTTCATCGGATCCTACCCATTTGTGCTTATGGTTGTTGTGTTCCACACAACTGAACCAGGTGAGTGGATCCATATCTGTGAAACGTTTATATCATTGGATAAGGCCCTATTGTGCGCTTCTGTCTCCCCCTTTTTTTATAGTCTGCACAGAAAAAAACACTAGCTCCTGTGTTAGTGGAGTTCAATAACGCCAGCTGCTCCCCTGCTGTGTGTCCGGCAAAGTCTCCTGCTGCCTCCACATTCAAACTACATCAGATATAAAACTTGCTCCAATTAGGCCTCAGCCTAAACCCTGATTGAACCTGGGCTCCAACACCACCAGTTGTTGCTCAGAAGTGCCATCTGCACAGAGAAAAACATGCTCCAGTGTTAGTGAGGTTCAGTAACGCCAGCTGCTCCCCTGCTGTGTGTCCGGCAATATCTCCTGCTCCCTCCACATTCAAACTACATCAGATTTTACACTTGCTCCAAGTAGGCCTCAGCCTACCCCATGATTGACCCTGGGATCCAACACTGCCAGTTGCTGCTCAGAAGTGCCGTCTGCACAGAGAAAAACACATGCTCCAGTGTTAGTGGGGTTCAGTAACGCCAGCTGCTCCCCTGCTGTGTGTCCGGCAATGTCTACTGCTGCCTCCACATTCACACTACTACTGATTTCAAACTTGCTCCAATTAGGCCTCTGGCTCCACTCTGTCTCTAGTGTTTACCCTGGCCTCCAACACTGCCAGTTGCTGCTCAGAAGTGCTGTCTGCACAATCAACACTTGTTCCTGTGTTACTGGGGTTCAGTAGCATCAGCTGATCCCCTGATGTGTGTCCGGCAATGTCTCCTGCTCTGTCCACATTCCCACTACTAGTAGTGGGAATGTGGACAGAGCAGGAGACATTGCCGGACACACATCAGGGGATCAGCTGACTACTAGTAGTGGGAATGTGGACAGAGCAGGAGACATTGCCGGACACACATCAGGGGATCAGCTGACGTTACTGAACCCCAGTAACACAGGAGCAAGTGTTGATTGTGCAGACGGCACTTCTGAGCAGCAACTGGCGGTGTTGGAGGCCAGGGTAATTATTAGAGACAGAGTGGAGTCAGAGGCCTAATTGGAACACGTTTAAAATCATTAGTAGTCTACAACAGATATTAAAACTTGATGAAATTAGGCCTCAGCCTACACCCCGATTGACCCTGGTCTCAAACATCGCCAGTTGCTGCTCAGAAGTGCCGTCTGCACAGTCAACATATGCTACAGTGATATTGGGGTTCAGAAATGTCATCTGATCCCCAGCTGTGTGTCCGGCAATTTCTCCTGCTCTGTCCACACTCACACAACTACAGATTTTAAACTTGCTCCAATTAGGCCTCTGTCTCCACTCTGTTTGTAGTATTTTCCCTGGGTTCCAGCACTGCCAGCTGTTTCCCGGCATTGTCTTTGGCACAGGTACTCCCTCCTGCCCAGCCTGGTTCCAGCACGCCTGCTGTTTCTGGGTAGTGTCAACGTCACTTTGCCACCAATACGTTGTCCTGTTGTGTTGCAGTCGGGTTAGCCGAGTCTATGGTGCCTGCAGTTTATGGGCTTCCTATGTGGGCTGCGGGATCTGGCAACAAAGGCTGGTTCCGTAGTGCCAATAGGACAAGCACCCCCTGTAGGACTGTGGGTTTCGGTAACTGCGGCCGGCTCGCGGCCTTACAACTTTGTTTTTCATGGGTACCTTCTGCTACCCCTCTGGGTTCCAGCATCGTCAGCTGGTTCTCGGCAGTGCTTTTGGCTTATGTCCCTCCTTCTCAGTGTCCGAGTTCCAGCAACGTCTGCTGGTCCTTGGTAGTGCTTTCTAGCACAGGTACCTCCTGCTTAGTAACCAGGTTCTAGCACCGTCAGCTGGTCCTCGGTAGTGCCATTGGCTCTTGTTCCTTCTGCTGCCCCTCCGGGTTCCATCACCGTCAGCTGGTCCTCGCTAGTTCAATTGGCTCTTGCAGCTTCTGCTACCCATCCGGGTTCCAGTACCGTCAGCTGGTTCTCGGCAGTGCCTTTGGCTTAGGTGCCTCCTTCTTGGTATCCGAGTTCCAGCAACGTCTGCTGGTCCTTGGTAGTGCTTTCTAGCACAGGTACCTCCTGCTTACTAACTGGATTCCAGCACCATCAGCTTGTCCTCGGTAGTGCCATTGGCTCTTGTTCCTTCTGCTGCCCCTCCGGGTTCCAGCACTGTCAGCTGGTTCTCGGCAGTGTCTTTGGCGCGGTTACTCCCTCCTGCCCAGCCTGGTTCCAGCATGCCTGCTGTTTCCGGGTAGTGTCAACGTCACTTTGCCACCAATACGTTGTCTTGTTGCGGTCGGGTTAGCCGAGTCTATGGTGCCTGCAGTTTATGGGCTTCCTATGTGGGCTGCGGGATCTGGCAACAAAGGCTGGTTCCGTAGTGCCAATAGGACAAGCACCCCCTGTAGGACTGTGGGTTTCAGTAACTGCGGCCGGTTCACGGCCTTGCAACTTTGTTTTTCATGGGTACCTTCTGCTACCCATTCGGGTTCCAGTACCGTCAGCTGGTTCTCGGCAGTGCTTTTGGCTGAGGTGCCTCCTTCTCGGTATCTGAGTTCCAGCAACGTCTGCTGGTCCTTGGTAGTGCTTTCTAGCACAGGTACCTCCTGCTTAGTAACCAGGTTCTAGCACCGTCAGCAGGTCCTCGGTAGTGCCATTGGCTCTTGTTCCTTCTGCTGCCCCTCCGGGTTCCATCACCGTCAGCTGGTCCTCGCTAGTTCAATTGGCTCTTGCAGCTTCTGCTACCCATCCGGGTTCCAGTACTGTCAGCTGGTTCTCGGCAGTGCCTTTGGCTTAGGTGCCTCCTTCTTGGTATCCGAGTTCCAGCAACGTCTGCTGGTCCTTGGTAGTGCTTTCTAGCACAGGTACCTCCTGCTTAGTAACTGGATTCCAGCACCGTCAGCTTGTCCTCGGTAGTGCCATTGGCTCTTGTTTCTTCTGCTGCCCCTCCGGGTTCCAGCACCGTCAGCTGGTTCTCGGCAGTGTCTTTGGCGCGGGTACTCCCTCCTGCCCAGCCTGGTTCCAGCACGCCTGCTGTTTCTGGGTAGTGTCAACGTCACTTTGCCACCAATACATTGTCCTGTCGTGTTGCGGTCGGGTTAGCTGAGTCTATGGTGCCTGCAGTTTATGGGCTTCCTATGTGGGCTGCAGGATCTGGCAACAAAGGCTGGTTCCGTAGTGCTAATAGGACAAGCACCCCCTGTACAACTGTGGGTTTTGGTAACTGCGGACGGCTCGCGGCCTTGCAACTTTGTTTTTCATGGGTACCTTCTGCTACCCATCCGGGGTCCAGTACTGTCAGCTGGCTCTCGGCAGTGCCTTTGGCTGAGGTGCCTCCTACTCAGTATCCGAGTTCCAGCAATGTCTGCTGGTCCTTGGTAGTGCTTTCTAGCACAGGTACCTCCTGCTTAGTAACCAGGTTCCAGCACCGTCAGCTGGTCCTCGGTAGTGCCATTGACTCTTGTTCCTTCTGCTGCCCCTCTGGGTTCCAGCACCGTCAGCTGGTCCTCGCTAGTTCCATTGGCTCTTGCAGCTTCTGCTACCCATCAGGGTTCCAACACCGTCAGCTGGTTCTCGGCTGTGCCTTTGGCTTAGGTGCCTCCCTCTCGGTATCCGAGTTCCAGCAATGTCTGCTGGTCCTTGGTAGTGCTTTCTAGCACAGGTACCTCCTGCTTAGTAACCAGGTTCCAGCACCGTCAGCTGGTCCTCGGTAGTGCCTTTGGCTCTTGTTCCTTCTGCTGCCCCTCCGGGTTTCAGCACCGTCAGCTGGTCCTTGGTAGTGCCATTGGCTCTTGTTCCTTCTGCTACATTTCCAAGTTCAAGCTTTTGGAAATGGTTTTTGGTTATCACTCTGGATCTCCCTAATGATGACCCTGAAGACGACGACCCTGAAGACCACCCCGAAGAAGACGACGACCACGAAAACGATGACCCTGAAGACGACGACCCGGAAGACCACCCCGAAGAAGACCAAAAAGATGACCCTGAAGAAGATGACCAAGAGGACAAAGAACATGAAGACAACCACCAAGATACAGAACAACAAGAGACAGAAGACCAAGAAGCAGAAGACCAAGAAGCAGAAGAACAAAATGCAGAAGAACATTAAGCATAAGACTAAAAATCAGAGCAAAAGATATTATCTAAATTATAAGCAGAAGAAGACTAAGCAGTGTATGGGGGTGAGTCCGTTCCTCCTCATGGTGCCCCTGGAAAATGCCTGCTGCTGCAGGCCAAACTGAACGCGGACAAATCCTGTTGTAAATCTTTTGTGACAGGCAGATCGGAAGGTGTAATCTTCAAACTTTTATAGATGACAACTACAGGAATGGCTGTCACAAATAAGAATATGATGAAGAAGAAGAATAGGAAGACGATGAAGAAGTAGAATATGAAGAAGAATAATAGTTGAATAAGAAGAATATGAAGAATGTAAAAAAAAAGAATAATAGGAAGAATGTGAAGAAGAAGAAGAAGAAGAAGATGAATAAGGTGAAGAGGAAGTTGATGAAAAAGATGCTGCTGCTGAGGATGATGAAGGAGAAAGTGTGAGAGAAGTAAAAAAGAAGGTGAAGAGCGTGGAAGTAGTGAAACATACATATCTGACAAAATATAAAAAAGCTTAACATAGTCAATATCTTTGTAACTCCGAACGTCTTAAAAAAAAATTAATTCCTGCTATTCCATTTGATTTGGCTAAACCTCTATGCCTTTAATGTCTCCTCCACCTCCCCCAATACATTCTACATTATTCTTAGTTGTTTTTCTTCATCTAGAATTAACCTACAAGGAAAGAAAGGGTTTTTTTTAATTCCGATATTTCTGTCCCATTGACTTGCATTGGTTTCCGGCATCGGAATCGGCGATATCCGATACTTTTTGGGTATCGGTCCGATCCAATCCGATCAGATATTTCACGATATCGGATGGTATCACTCAACACTAGTAAGGAGGAAGACCAGACCTGCAGATGCCTGCATCATGCTGGTGTGGCGCCCCTGAGGGTTCCGTCGCCACAGAGGTACTGCACCTCCTCCTGAGGTGTGGTACCCCACCATTCAGGTAAGGTGGAGACACCTGACCACACTCCAACACCTGCATCCCACACAACATAGTAGTGTAGCAAAGCACCTTTGGTGGCTCCCTGCTTGGAACACGAAGAGTGCTGGGAGGTGGGTGGAGCTTAGACTGCACAAGAGAGCGGGAGATTATTAGGACTAGGTCAGTCTGTGAGAGAAGATCCCCTGAGTGGGATGGAAGGAAGGAGGTGCTGCAGCAGTCTCCTGTGACCTGGAGCTGCTGGCACTGGAAAGAGATATAGAAAGCCTGATTCTCCATAAGGAAGAAAGATATGTACAGAACGTGAGGAGAAGAAGAGAACAAGGACTAGGTTCAGAGCAGGGCCCTTCCTCAAGTTCTAAGTGCATGGCCAGGGTCCAGTCCCCGAGGTTGTATGGATACTAATGGTCCTGCAGCAGACACCGGAGGAATAGAAGTTGTCACCACTTTACTCCCACACAAGACTTGGGGGCACAACAGCAGCGTGAGTGAGCCGGGACTTAGTAGCGAGGAGTCCCCGAAGCAGGCTACAGCTGTCTGCCGTACAAGTAGAGTTCAAAGGAACATCTTAAAGGAGGAACTTGGGCTTAACACACAACCACAAGTACTTCATTACAAGCGCTAGAAAGGAGACGTTCAGAAAAGGCATATATGTTGGCGGAGTGTTGGAACGGAGTACTTCATTTTGCCTGGAGGTTGGCTGAGCCCCAGACCTGGAGGACACGACACCGAGGCGGGCACCTGTATGCACAACAGACTGTGAGTAAAGCTTTGGAACTACATGCCCTGGTGTCCTCCGCTTATTCCTGCGCCAACCAACACAGCACTGCTACATCTCTGTGCTTAACACTGCACTGTTACGCTCTCCTCACTAGCTCTTTCTCTACACTGCCCTGGTTATTTTCACTAGAAGGTTGAAACAAAAGCGCAATAGGGTCTTATCCGGGTAAAATGCTCAATTACTGAATGTATTAAACTCACCTTCTCAAAGATAAAATAAAGCTTGTATAGTGAGTCAGCCTGCTGCACGTCCAACGGTCCACAGCGGAACCGTACCACAATTCAATAAGGAATAAATTCTTGGACTTTGAGTGCGCTGCCAGACGAATTCAATAACCCTTATTGGTTATTGAATTCGTCTGGCAGCGCACTCAAAGTCCAAGAATTTATTCCTTATTGAATCTACACTGCCCTGGGACTACAGCCCTGCCTGTGGAGGGCTACACCATCATTGCTGCACCACACCATCTGTCCCAGAGGATCTGTCTGCAGCGTCGGCTTAACACCTTCACTGCCGAACACCACAGATGGCGTCACGAATCATCCACTTATAAACTTTAATCATCAGCCACACTATTTCTTTTACATGGACGCCCAGAGCCACAGACCGGGTCACTGCCACTGTGACAACTCCCATTGAAACCAACGGGCCCGGTACCGAGTACCCCATGGCCTTGGCGGGTGATCCACTGGGTCCAGAATTGCTGAGATTGTGTCCCATGTTGCCTAGGGGAAAGAATAGGGGACAGGACAGGCCTCATGACCCAGGAAGAGGGGGTGTGGCTAAACCAGGCAGTGAGGAGAAAGCACGCTAAGAAAGAGTCAGTTCCCCGCCGACAGTGGGAGCGGAGGCGGATGTGCGGCGCGCTCCACAGCGAGAGAGGCAGCACGGAGCTCCAGCAGAACTTAAGTGGATGCTCCGGTGAGACAGTGTGTGTGCAGAGTGCGGTGCTCGCACGGAGGAGTGGGGGGCCAGGTTATCATCTTTTCATCAGCACTTGCTGACTACTGTTATATGTTTTACTGCAGGATATTTCTGCACAATTGTCATTCTGTGCTCTCTGTTTGTGTTTGAGTCAGTGGGTGGTATGAACAGTGTGCTACCAACTTGTTCATATGTGTGCATGTCACATGTGTTTTTAATCCAGTTTTTTCCGTGCCTATGCATGATTTGAGAGACCCACTCTTCTCTTGTGTGACATGCACATAAGGAGCTGGCTTACACCACGTGCCCATACTAGGAAGCAGCCTATCTTCATCCTGTTCATTTAGACACTGTTCACATGTTCAGGTTTTAAATACATTAGATAGGGACTGCTTCAATAGGGTTACCTTGACGCGGTGAAGCAGCTTGGTATACATTTTTTTGCAAAAAAACGTATCGACTAAATACCCTGCATTTGTTATCATCTTTTCATCAGCACTTGCTGACTACTGTTATATGTTTTACTGCAGGATATTTCTGCACAATTGTCATTCTGTGCTCTCTGTTTGTGTTTAGGACCATTAGTATCCATACAACATCGGGACCGGACCCCGGCCATGCGCTTAGAACTTGAGGAAGGGTTCCACTCCAACCCTAGTCCTTAGTTCTCTTCTTCTCCTTACGTTCCGTACAAATCTTTCTTCCTTATAGAGAATCAGGCTTTCTATATCTCTTCCCAGTGCCAGCAGCTTCAGGTCACAGGAGACTGCTGCAGCACCTCCCCCCATCCATCCCACTCAGGGGAGCTTCTCTCACAGACTGACCTAGTCCTAATAATCTCCCGCTCTCTTGTGCAACTAAGCTCCACCCACTTCCCAGCACTCTTCGTGTTCCAAGCAGGGAGCCACCAAAGGTGCTTTGCTACACTACTATGTTGTGTGGGATGCAGGTGTTGGAGTGTGGTCAGGTGTCTCCACCTTACCTGGATGGTGGGCACCACACCTCAGGAGGAGGTGCAGTACCTCTGTGGCGACTGAACCCTCAGGGGAGCCACACTTCTGGTTCACAACCTCCTAGTAACACCATATAGGGGGCTGTCCAGTGCCAACTATAATGCATCCCGTGTGAACATAGGCCACAAATTTGCAGAACAATTTGGGCCCAACTGCACCCTGAAAGAAATATAAAAAGTGCACAAAACACATATCAATATATGTAAGGTATTGGTTGATATTAAGGCCTTAATACATAAGGTGGCAAACTGCGTCAAAGTTCCTTACACTTGCCAGTCCTACTCTAAAATAAAAACCTCAAAAAGAGGAAAAAATCCTCCAAAAAATTCAGATACAAACCAGACAGGCCTAAATGCATCTGCACTAATACAGGGTGCAGCGGACCCAAGTAAAATGGCAGCTGCACAGGTGCATAAATACCAAATGAAACAGCCAGCCTACAATCAGGGATTGGGCGTGTGGTTCACCAGTGCAGATGAAATAATCCGCATGTGTCAGTATTCATGCAGGGAATGCAGGGCTTCTGGTTCACAACCTCTTAGTAACACCATATAGGGGGGCTGCCCAGTGCCAACTAGAAAGCATCCTGTGTGAACAGAGGCCACAAGTTTGCAGAACCATTTGGGCCCAACTGCACCCTGGAAAAAATATAAAAAGTGCACAAAAAACATCAATATATGTAAGGTATTGGTTGATATTAAGGCCTTAATAAGCTGGCAAACTGCGTCAAAGTTCCTTACACTTGCCAGTCCTACTGTAGAGCAGCCTAAAAACATGGCCCCAGAGAAACCTCATAGCCATGCCCCTAATAAAAATTTGCATTAAATAAAAAGGCCCAATAGAGTAGTTGGGGACCAACAGGAATAAATATATGCAAAAACAGGGCAGGTTTTACCTGGTGACAGGTTCTCTTTAACAGCTTTATACTAGTTCAGCCCCTAGGAGCCCCACTGATCTAAAAATGGGGCTCTGCGGTGCCCCATCTGAATTGAAGTCATACATGCCCACCTCCATTGTATTCATTGTCTATTGGACTGTGAGAGAAATACAAGTTCAACACTTGGCAATCCCACAGACAGTGAATGAAGCATAGGTGTGTTGCTTCCGCTGCTCCATTCATACGGGACACTGCAGTTCTTGGGATTGTTGTGGGTCCCAATAGTGGGGGTCCTAGCAGTCGATCACCCAGCTATATATAATAACTTATCAACTTAGAAGAACCCAAGTTGGGCAGCACGGTGGTTCAGTGGTTATCCCTATTGTTTTGTAGCGCTGCGATTCTAGGTTCAAATCCCACCAAAGACAACATCTGCAAGGCATATTATATGTTCTCACAGCTCCCTGTACTTGTGTGGGTTTTTTCCCATGCTCCAAAGACGTACTGATAGGGAATATAGATTGTGAGCCCAAGTGGGGAAAATGATGTATCACTGTGGAATTAGTGATGCTATATAAGCAAGTCAAATAAAACTCCTTTAAATGTCAGACTGCAATGTACCATAGCAAAATGTGATTCATCTCTTTGAATACTAAGCTTCCAATTTAGTAAAATCAAAGGCAAATCTGCTTTCTCACAATCCCAGCTTAGTTTTTTCCTTGTGTATAGTGATCAGTAGAGTTGAGCGAAACGGGTGGGTCATACTCAAAAGTCAGCGACTTTCGCTGAAGTCGGGTTTCATGAAACGAAGCCCGACCATAGCGTGAAGTCGGCCACGAGGTCGGCGACCAGAGCGCCAAGGTCGCGCTTCAAATGATGCTTCCAGCGCCCTTTTTCAGTCAATGATGGAGGACGCACACTGTGGGCAACGCGATGACATAGGCATCGGTCACCACCATCTTTGAGAAAGGCATGCAAGTGATTGGCTGGCTTTGTGTGACGTCTCAGGGGTTATAAAAGGGCGTGCACGCCGACCGCCATCTTACTTCTGCCGATCTTAGCATTAGGGAGAGGTTGCTGCTGCTGATTCAGAATAAGGGAGAGCGTTAGGCAGGGAAGAAGAACTAAAAAACTGCTTCTGCTGTTAGCGATTTCCACAACACAACAGTTTGTGTGCAATGACAGGGGAGGCTATATTTTTGTGCATCAGCTCTGTTGGTTATTAGGCTGCCTTATAAGGTTCCCTGATAGCTGCATTGCTGTTTGCACACTGCTGTGCAAACTGCTTTTTAAAAGAAAAAATAATTTTCTTCCTCTTTTCTGCACAGTTACCAAGCGTTCATTTTTCCACCCTTTTGTGTGCAGCAGTCCTGCTTATTAGGCGGCCTGCGTCCATACTTGGACTGAGAGCATCATTGTCAGCCTCCTAAAATCTCTAGTGAGATCCAAATTCTCACCAATACTATATACACCCTCCACCTTGTCATACACCATCCAATTTCAGCCTGTTACATTGAGGTGTAATCTGCACTGGCCCTGAGATACTAGTTTAGCGTCCTCAAATCTCTAGTGAGATTCAAATTCTCCCCAATACTATATACACCTTGTACTTTGTCTTACACCATCCAATTTCAGGCTGTTACATTGAGGTGTAATCTCTACTGGGCCTGAGATACTAGTTCAGCGTCCTCAAATCTATAGTGAGATTCAAATTCTCACCAACACTATATACACCCTCCACCTTGTCATACACCATCCAATTTCAGCCTGTTACATTGAGGTATAATCTCTACTGGGCCTGAGATACTAGTTCAGCGTCCTCAAATCTATAGTGAGATTCAAATTCTCACCAATACTATATACACCTTCTACCTTGTTTTACAGTACCATATAGCTGGTGGTATTTTGGGTACCTTTTCACAAAAATGAGGAAGCATGGTGGAAGAGGCCATGGAAGTGGGCGGGGGTTGCCAGCTGGTCCTGATGGTGGTGGTGTTGGTGGTGCATCTGTTGGTAGTGGCAAAAGCACAATAGCACCTAAGGCAGGAGGTGTTGAGCCTGCGCCATTGTCTGGCTCCACAAGGCCTCGAAGACTCCCTTTTCTGGGCGTAGGTAAACCGCTTTTAAAGCTGGAGCTTCAGGAACAAGTTTTGGTTTACATTGCTAACACAGCCTCCAGCTCTCTCGCCTCCTCTTCTGAAGTTTCAAAAAATAAAAGCACTGAGTTGTCAGTGGAGGCTCCTGGTCAGGAACAACACCTTTCCTTGTGTCCTTTACCCCTACCAAAAGTGAAGGATGCAGCAGGCCACACTACACATTACTCCATGGAGCTCTCTTCACATACCATGCCTGGGTTATCAAGTCAAATCGTGAATTCCCCAGTCCAAGATGAATCTGACATGGAGTGAACTGATGCACAGCCGCTGCTAGATTTTTCTGCTGGTACATTCACTCAGAGCACTACATTGTCCTCGCAGTGTACTGAGGCAGAATCAGACACTGATGAAACTCAGGTGCCCCTTCCCGCATACTATACCACCTTACACGGTGACACAGAGGAAGGTAAAGAGGAAGGTGCACATGAAATTGAAGAGAAGGTGATGGATGACCCAGTTGTTGACCCAGATTGGCATCCATTAGGGGAAGAGGGTGCCGCTTCCAATAGCTCAGAAGAGGAGGAGGAGGATCCGCAGCAGGCAACGACATCGCAACAGCTGTTTTCTGGCAGGACCGTAGCAGTCCAAAAACGTGTTACAAAAACCAAAAGAGTTGAAGGACAGCTTGGCCAGACGGTCAAATTAGCACAGCGTGCAAGGCCTCAACATGTCTTCCATAGTAGGAAGAGTACAGTGTGTCACTTTTTTGAACAAAATCCTAATGATCAGGCAAAAGTTATCTGTAAGAAGTGCGCAAAGACCTTTAGCTGAGGGAAAAATCTGAGAAATTTGAATACCAGTTACATGCTTAGACATTTAATCACCATGCACTTGCAAGCGTGGACGGACTACCAAACCTCACGTACCACATGTGCACCTGCTCCGAATAAAGGTAGTCAGCAATGCTACATCGCTTCCCCCACTGTAAACCCACCTGTTAGAATACCACCAGCAGCAAATGTCAAGGTGTCGTCGCAAGGGCAAAGCAGTCATGGAATCAAAATGTTATTGCTATGAAAGACTGAATCTAGGCCATCAGCAACACCACCAACACCATCACCAACCCTCTCGTCCACCGCTAGTTCCACCATATGCAGCTCTCAAGTCCAGCTCACACTACCAGAGACTCTGAGTAGGACAAGAAAGTACTCATCCTCTCATCCACGTGCACTGGATTTGAACGCCCACATTGCCAAACTAATCTCGTTAGAGGTGATGCCCTACCGGTTGGTTGAAAGCACAGCTTTCCGCAAGCTCATGGCCTACGCAGTACCACGCTATGACCTACCCAGTCGGCACTTCTTTTAGCAAAAAGCCATCCCAGCCCTCCACGTGCATGTGAAAGACCGCATTGTCCACGCACTCAAGAAATCAGTGCGTGGAAAGGTGCACCTCACAACAGATGCATAGTCCAGTAGGCATGACCAGGGCCGTTACGTGTCCATCACTGTGCACTGGTTTAATGCAGGGTCCACAGGGGACAGCAGCGGTGAGACAGTGTTGCCTCACCCACGGTATAGGAAACAGTTGGCTGTAGGCGTTCGACCCTCCTCCTCCTCCAGAAGCGAAAGCTCGTCCACAAAGCGCAGTCGCACGAGCACTCCACCCGCAGCTGCCAGTGTTGCACACGAGGTGTCCCACTAGCGAACAGATAGTAGTAAGCGTCAGCAGGCTGTGTTGAAGATGATGTGCTTGGGCGACAACAGACACACCACGGAGGTACTGGCCGACTACTTGCAGCGACAAACTGAGTCATGGCTGGGCAGTCTACATCTTGAGGCAGGCAAGGTAGTTAGTGATAACGGCCGGAATATTGTGGCAGCCATAGCCCTTTCAAAACTCAGACACATACCTTGCCTGGCTCACACCTTGAACCTGGTGGTGCAGTGCTTCCTCAATAATTATCCAGAGTTAACAGCCCTGCTCCATAAGGTGCGAAGACTGTGCTCGCACATCCGCCGGTGGCCCGTACACTACAGTCGTATGCAGAAGCTGCAGCGAATGCTCCACCTTCCCAAGCACCACCTAATTATCGACATTGCAACAAGGTGGAACTCCACCCTGCACATGGTTCAGAGGCTGTGCGATCAGAGGCAGGCTGTAATGCATTTGTGGGAGGATGCACGGTCAGGAATTTTTCGGGCAGACATGGAGTTGTCCGGTGTGCAGTGGTCGAAGCTGAAAGACCTCTGTAAAGTCCTTCAGTGTTTTGAGGAATGCACACGGCTGGTAAGCGCAGACGACGCCATCATAAGCATGAGCATTCCACTTATGCGTCTGCTCAAGCAAACTTTGATGCACATTAAGGAGCAGGCGTCTGCAGCCGAGGAGGAAGAGGCAACATGGAAGAGGTGTTCGTGGTGCACACAGCCGAAGTGGCGTTGGACACAGGGGTTTCATGACCATGTTGTGGACTGATTTTTCAAGTACCGCTCACACGACTGGTAATACTGCATCGATTGAAAGTGACAGGAGACAGCAGTTGTCAACTATGGTTACAAACTACTTCACCTACCATATCGATGTTCTCCCTCACAGGTCATTCCCCTTTGACTATTGGGCCTGTAAAATGGACACCTGGCCTAAATTGGCACAATATGCCTTACAGGAGCTCGCTTGCCCTGCTGCTAGTGTGCTATCCGAAAGAGTCTTCAGTGCTCCTGGATCAATCCTGACAGAAAAAAAGACCCGTCTGTCGACCCAAAATGTTGATGATCTAACCTTCATTAAAATGAACCATGCATGGATTTCAAAGGATTTTGACCCACTTTCCCCTGCTGATATGTAGGTTGCCCGAAAAATGGATCGCTTTTGTCCTCCTCTTCCTCGGACTTTTCCAATTCCTCCATTTGCAGCTGCTGAATGTCCAACATCAACATATGCCATTTTTTCAACCTCCCTAACTGGGCTGCCTCCCCCTAGGGCCGGGGTCACCACCTGGCGCACACACCCGTGCGAGTGCCATTGCCCTGGACAGGTGGGTGGGCCCACTCTTGGGCGACAGCACTGTCACAGGGTCCCTCATAGTACAATCAAGTGTCTCTGACGGTGGGGGTGCACACCCGCCATCAGACACACCGGCGTACTATGAGGGGCCCTGTGCCAGTATCGCCGCTCACAAGTGGGCCCCCCCTGCTTGCTCAGGGCCCCAGCACTTGCAATACTTACCTCTCCCTGCTCCACCGCTGTGTAGTCTGGGCTGTTAAATCCTTCACTGGTACTGCCAATACAAATTTGGTGAACTGATAGATGATGGTTAAGACGTAGCTATGCCCTGTCCTGCTGGGCTCTATCTTCAGATGATCACTGGCTTCCATTTGTTATGGACGTCGACTCACAATGAGATGCAGTGGTGGTTTATCATCAGCTTTCATGGTTTTCTGACTCACAGACGTGTGACATTCCTGCCCACATTTTTAAATGTGTCCTCTCATGTCAATCCAATAGAATCGCCTATAGCCTGTGGCTCGTGTCTTTTGCACTCCAAAGTTACCTGACAGATCATGATAGGCATTGAGGACAATGTCTACATCTCTCCCTGTGATCACAATTTGATGGAGATGAGTAACGGTGATGGAATCCACGGTACTGCGATACAGCAAACCTTTCTTCACAAGAACTGTTTTTGCTGTCTCCAAAGACAAAGTAATTGAGGGTCAGCATCGCCTCTAAGAATTCTCCCAGGAGTTTTTCCCGTGATTAGTAATTCCCAAATTTCTGCAATCACTCGACTTTCCGTCTGTACTTGTATCCATCTCGTTTCCTCTTGCGGAGAGTCTGGACTGTCTTACTGAGACTGAAATATATATGAAGATTGAAAAATACCCCAACAGTGTATACTGTTGTACACTTCGAATACATTACCCTTTTTCTACTTTTTAGATTCTTGTCTAATCCATACTGAGGCTGTGTGTGTCTTTGTCGGACTACGGAAATATACACGGACATTTTTAATGTTTAAACTATGCTATATATACCTGGTATCCAATGATACTGTACCCTTTCTCAACTTTCTACAATCTTGTTGAATCCATACTGAGCCTGAGACCGTCTGAGTCTGCCTCCTGATTAGAGATGAGCGGTGTTTGAGTCGACCTGTTCGCCAAGTTCAAATTCGAGCTGTTTTGGGCGGTGTTCGAGCCGTTCGTCGAACTCGAACACTTTGCTTAAAATTCGGCTGTTAGAGGTTCCGTTCGAGAACGGTTCGTTCACCAAAAGCGTAACTTTATTTTCACATTAATGATGGTTTTAAATGTTAATAGACAGTTTCATGGCATAGTAGCGGTGTCTGGTAGCCAGCGGTGTAGTGCACCTGTCAAGGAGCTACACCGTGTGTGTTTCTAATAATTTTTTACCGCATCTTGTCCAGAAAATCCTTTTGGGCCTTGTAGCACTGTCTGCTACTCAGCAGAGGAGCCCACTCGTGAACCTAGCTATGCCGCCTGTTTATGAAACAACCAGTTTTTGACTGCATTTAGCCCAGTTAATACTTTGGGCCTAGTAACTGTGTCTGCTACTCAGCAGAGGAGCCCACCCGTGAACCAAGCTGTGCCGCCTGTTTATGTAAGAACCTTTTTTTAACTCCATTTTGCCGAGTCAATACTTTGAGCCTAGTACCTGTGTCTACTGCTCAGCAGAGGAGCCCACCCATGAACCTAGATATGCCGCCTGTTTATGTAAGCACTGACTGCTACTCAGCAGAGTTGCCCACCCGTTAACCAAGCTATGCCGCCTGTTTATGTAAGAACAGCGTGCTACTCAGCAGAGGAGTCCAGCTGTTAAGCAAGCTACAGCACCTGTGGTTTGGACACTTAATTTTTTCACATTCTTTCTGGAATGCCGGTTAGGCCTAATTCCGGAATTCCGGTTGACCTGCACTTACTAGGAAATCCTCTTTCGCGGGGAAGAATTGGAATCCCAGATCACCATCACTAATGTGGTTCAGCGGGTTATCCGCACCTGTAAGCGACACACGCTGGTCATTTCAGTGTAGCGCGCATGCAACCCCGGACATGTAAGGGCATGACAGACCTGTTATTGCTCGATCTCACGTGCCAGAGCCTCGCGTGTCCCTCTAGTAAGCTGGACGCGGACCACGGGGTCATGCCGGAGTCTCGTTCGTTAACGGAATTAAGCTGACAAATCGCTAGCACAACTAAAAACAGCCATGCACCACCACCCACAGAATGGACAAAGCTTGCAATCTGTCCATCTTTTCCGTAGCTGGCATGGTTGCGGTTGCCCGTGTGGAGTCCAATTAAGCCGCAGGCTCCACTCCTGGTGGTGCCCTTCTGGACATTCCTTTAAGGTTCAGCTTTGCAACCATACTGCCCCCGGAAACCAAACACTTTGCCTTCATGGACGCTGTTCGGAGGGTCGTGGGAATAACGCCGCCCGATCGGCAGTTGGCATGATTTATGGTGGTATATGATCATCTTCGATTTTAGAATTTTGATTTTTTTTTATTTTAGAATTTTAGTCCAGCTTTTCTTGACTTTATAAGGGCATGACTTGCCTATATCTGTGTCTCCTCCTCCTTTTACTCCTCCACCTCTTTTCTATATATAGTTGCCCTTTTCCATATGTTATTTTTGTCTTCTGAGCATTGTGTTTGCTTTGGGACACCTTTTAAGGTGTTTTGTAATTGTTTTCTATGTGTTTGTATGTGTTTGTGTTTGCCTGCCATTGTTTTCATTGGGGCTCGATCGTGTTCGTCGAATGTTCGACGAACATTCTACGAACTTGCTTCCTGTTCGACGAACCGAACCAAACTCGAACACTAGCGGGGTGGCTCAACACTACTCCTGATATATAGACGTAAATTTTTAATGTTTAAACTATGCTATATATACCTGGTATCTGGTGATACTGTACCCTTTCTTCCAGGAAGTCCTCCTCCACCCACCACTCTAAGTGTATCATTGACACCTGAAACATTGGCCCACATGTGTGATTATTTCTTGCGGATCTTCTTTTTATATTGTGGTGTGATCCATCCTGAGCGTGTGAGAGTCTGTGGGTTACTCCTGCAATTTATATGTAGATTTAAAAATTACCCCAACACTGTATGCAACTCTACGCTTGTGATACATTACCCATTTACTGCTTTTTATATTCTGGTCTAATCCAAACTGACCAAGTGAGAGTCTGTTTCTGACTGTGGAAATAAATACTGAGATTGACAATGACCCCTACACTGTGTACACCTGAACGCTTCAGATCCATTACCGTTTTATGGCTTTTTGTATTGTGTTGTAATCCATACTGAGCCTGAGAGCGTCTGTGTCTGCCTCCTGAAATATATACGGAGATTTAGAATGTTTAAACTATACTATATATACCTGGTATCTGATGATACTGTACCCTTTTTCTACTTTTTATATTCTTGTCTAATCCATACTGAGCCTGTGAGCGTCTCTGTGTGATTCATGAAATATATAGGGAGATTGACAATTATCCTTTGACTGTATAGAGCTGTACGCTTCTGATACAGTACCATATATCTGATGTTATTTTGGGTACATTTTCTCCAAAATTTGGAAGTATGGTAGAAGAGGCCATGGACGTGGGCGTGGGGGTGGCCAGCTGGTACTGATGGTGGTGGTTCATCTGCTGGTAGTGGCAAAAGCACAATAGCAGCTAAGGCAAAAGTGAATGATGCAGCAGGCCACACTTCCCATTAGTCCATGTAGCTCTTTCCCACATACCATGTCTGGATTATCAAGTCAAATCGTTAATTCCCCAGTCCACGATGAATCTGACATCCAGTGTGGGTGGCCAGCCAGGGCAGTGGGGTTAATCGGTAGCGGGCCGGTGTCTCAGAGGGATGTGTCACGGTGGTGGTGACGCGGTCCATGCAAAGGGGTGAATAACGTTTATAGGTGAATGATATGTGACGCCACCTGTGGTTTCTGATCAGATTGACCAGCGCTGCAGTGTCGCTTCTCTGGGACAGATGTTGTGGTGCAGCTAAGATGTAGAAGCCCTGCACAGGTAGAGCCATAGTTGCAGGGCAGAGGAAAAAGTTGGTAATGGTGTGCAGTGCAGGATGTAGCAGAGCCGTGCGCCAGGCGCAGGAGAAAGATGACAGACACAGTTGTGCAGTTCCTTTACCTGTACTTGGTAAGTGCCGTACAGGACCCAGAGTACAGATGGAGAAGGAGTTGGTCAGCCTGGAAGCAAATTAGGAATTCTCTCTCTGCAGATAGGTAGTGTGGCCTCCGTTCTAGCGCTTATCTGAGGTACTCGCAGTACTGAGTTCACTGAAGTTCCCCCCTGTTGACTCTCTTTTGAAACTTTCTCGTATGGCAGGCAGCCGCAGCCTTTTCCTTCTGGCTCACACAAGTCACTGCTGGGACCTCCGAGCCTTAGTTGGGAACACAGCATTTACAGCTGCTACTTCCTCCAATTTCTGCTGCAGGACCGTCAATGTCCCTACAAACTCGGAGACCGGAATCCAGACCATGCGCTCCAGCTAGGAGTGAGCCATAACTCTGCTCATCCTCTAGCTCCCCTTCTCACATCCACACACTTCCCCTTCCCTTCACAGAATGCCCTAACTTCCCTCCTCCCGACCACAGAGAGCAGCTCCTCAGCAGTCAGGTTCAGAGGTCTCCCTGCTGGCCTGGAGTGGGAACTGTGTTGTGTGTTGGTTTAACTGCTAGAGAGATCCTTTGTTGCTCCCTAGCATGACATCACACTCCCTAGGAGGAAGGTAATGCCACTGTGGTGACCATACTCCTGGGGGCGCCACAAGTGCACTGATGCCCAGCCACTGCTAGATGATTCTGCTGGTACATTGACCCAGACCACTACATTCCCCTTGCATTCTACACAGCCAGAATCTGACCCTGATTAAACTCAGGTTCCCCTTCCCGCATACCATACCACCTTACACGGTGACAAAGAGGAAGATGCAGATGAAAGTGCAGGTTCCTTGAGCAGGTGGAGGGGGCATACTCATGGGCGACGGCACTGGCACAGGGCCCCTCATAGTATGCAAAAGTGTCTCTGCCGGTGGGAGGGAGGGGAGGGCCCACCCATGGAGGGGAGGGCCCACCCGCCGTCAGACACACCGCCATACTATGAGGGGCCCTGTGCCAGTGCCGTCGCCAATGAGTGGGCCCCCCTGCTTGCTCAGGATCACAGCACTTGCAAAGTTGAAATACTTACCTCTCCCTGCTCCACCGCCGTGACGTCTTTTGCATTTCCTGACAGTGACATTCTGGTCAGAGAGCGCGATGACATCACGTCTTTATGCCCTCTGCTTAAACAGTCCAAGTGCAGAGAGATGGAAGATGGGGACAAGGAGGAGTCCAGACTAGTACAGGGATTCCCTAGCGAGGAGACTCATTTAATTGTTTTAAAGGTTGGGAGCAATTTTTGGGGAGCACTATACTCTGGAGAATGATATATGGGGCCCACCATACACTGGAGCATTCCAAAGGTGGACATCAGACACTGGAGCAGCATTTACAGGGCCCATTATACACTGGAGCATTAGAAATGGGGCCCATTATATATGGAGCATTATTTGGGCCCATAGGACAGTGGAGCTTTATCCATGGGGATCAACATATACTGTAGCATTATGTGGAGCTCATCATATACTGTATGGAACATTATATGGGACCAATAATTCTGTATGGAGAAATATATGGGCCTCATTAGTCTGTATAGCGCACTATGCGGTGGCCATAATACTGTATTGAGTAATATACTGTCCGTTTTTGGAGCTATTGGAGAATTTAAAATGGATATCAGTCATGTGATGTAAGAAGTGAAGTATTTTTCATTGTACTATACTGCTATTTCTCTTCCATATCAGAGGATCATGAATTGTGGCATGTGTTAAAGGAGCCCATTGACACTCTTTGGCCCAGGGCCCATGAAAATCTGGAGCCAGCCCTACCCCCCCCACAACTTTAGCCAAATAACCCCCAGTTTTCAATGCCTAACTATTATTATAAAGTAAATTAAGGAATTGATGTTTTTGGCATTAAAATGGGCACTGTAGGTGTGTTTCCTGTCCTCCACTCACTGCCGAATTTTCTTCCCCATTGATTTGCATTGGGTTTCGTGTTTCCGTCGGCCTTCGACTTTTCACGATAATCGGCCGATTGCGTTCGACCCGACTTTTGCGAAACTTGGGTTTCATGACACCCGACTCGACCCGAAAAAAGGCAAAGTCGCTCATCTCTAGTGATGAGCACTTTGAACCCCCAAGGTCTTCACAGAAGTTTATAACGTACAGCCGTACAATTAAAAAATCATATTTTTTCCACAAAAATGATCTTTTCACCCCCAATTGTTATTTTCCCAAGAGTAACAGGACCCCAAAAGTTATTGTGCAGTTTGTCCTGAGCACGCTGATACCCCATATGTGGGGGTAAACCACTATTTGGGCGCATGGCAGAACTCGGAAGGGAAGCAGCGCCATTTGACTTTTTTTGGCTGGAATTGAAATCGGATGCCATATCGCGTTTGGAAAGCCCCTGATGAGCCAAAACAGTGGAAACCCCCCAATTCTAACTCCAACCCTAACCCCAACACACCCCTAGCCCTAACCCTAGCCCAACCCTAATGGGAAAATGGAAATAAATACATTTTTTTTACTTTATTATTTTTCCCTAACTAAGGGGGTGATAATGGGGGGTTTGATTTACTATTTATGGCGGGTTTTTATGTTTGGCAGCTGTCGCACGCTAAAAGACGCTTTTTATTGTAAAAATAGTTTTTGCATCACCACATTTTGAGAGCTATAATTTTTCCATATTTTGACCCACCTAGTCATGTGAGGTCTTATTTTTTGCGGGAGGAGTTGACGTTTTAATTGGTACCATTTTCGGGCACGTAACATTTTTTGATCGCTTTTTATTCTGATTTTTGGGACGCAGAATGAACAAAAACCAGCGTTTCATGAATTTCTTTTGGGGGTTGCCCACGTGCGGTAAAATTGATAAAGCGGTTTTATTCCTCAGGTCAGTACGGTTACAGCGATACCTCATTTATGTCTTTTCTTATGTTTTGGCGCTTTTATGCTATGAAAACAATTTTATATAAAAAATAATTATTTCTGCATCGCTTTATTCTGCAAGCTATAACTTTTTTATTTTTTTGCTGATAATCCTGTTTTGTGGCTCATTTTTTGCGGGACAAGATGACGTTTTCAGCGGTACCATGGTTATTTGCATCCGTCTTTTTGATCTCGCATTATTGCACTTTTTATTCGGCGGTATGATGATAAAGCTTTATTTTTTGCTTCGTTTTTTATTTTTATTTTTTAAGTGGTTCAATAAAGGGATTAACTAATGGGACAGTTTTATAGGGCTGGTCGCTACGGACGCGGTGATACTAAATATGTGTACTTTTATTGTTTTTTTTATTTTCAAAAAATGAATTTATTAGGGAATTTTAATTTATTTATTTAGCGATTTTTTATAAATTGTTTTTAAACTTTTTTTTTTAACTTTATTACATTGTCCCAGGGGGGACATCACTGTCATGTGACAGATTGCTGATCTGACACATCACAGATAGCTATGACAGATCAGCGATCTGTCATAGGCAGTGCTGCAGGCTTCCTCATGCCAGCGCTTTGCAGGCACTGAGGAAACCGCCTCCCTGCAGGCCCCCGAAGGTCCCCGCCACCATTTTGGATTCGGGGACCTGCAGGGAAGGAGACCCCCGCAGCAGCGCTGCACATCGCGCTGCTGTGGGGGTCTCAGGGAAGCATGGAGGGAGCCCCCCTCCCTGCCGATGCTTCCCTAAACCCCCGGTACACTGCCGTGATGCGCACGATGGCATATTGAGGTCATGAGAGTGCATTACAGTCACAGACATAGCTGAGATTGCAATGCAAGGTAAAAGTGAGTGTGGGCCTTGGACATGCTAGTTGTCCAAGGCAGATTTAGGGAAAACCTGGTCTTCACTTTTGTGTTTTGACACAGATTGCAGATTATAGTGGTGCAGTCCGTTTCATTCCTGGACTGGGTTTTCCATGTGGCCCATGGCCATAGATTCCAGTTGAAAGCCCTGCAGTAAAGGGTTTGGGTGCATCAGGGTCAGAATCAGTGTCAATTTGGTGTTTGCAAGAGTGTAGAGCAGAAGGCTCTGCAGAGCTCCATCTGTGTGAGGCAACACAGGCCAGTGGAGACAAACAGCCAAGGGAGCTGAAAGGCCTGGCACCCACAGCATACACAGCGGTGCAGTCGCCTATAGCAACTGGTTTCGAAGGTGGACTGACTGTACACGGAAGTGAACCGGAGATAGGCTGTCCTGTGACCGGCTATGATCCGAAGGTGGACTGGTGCGTTTATTGACTGCAGTCTGGAGGATATGGTTCTCGGCTGTGATCCGGAGGATATCGCGCACTGTGTTATGCTGTTAGTTGAACATTAAAGAGACTTTTGTTTGAACTTTGCAGTTTCACTGCCTCATCACTGCTAAGTGTGAATACTGCTGCACTACATATGGTTGGAGAATGCAAGCAGTGTGAACTGAGGCATACCCCAAAGCGTGCTACATGTCGGTGAGACAGTCTGCTGGAGAAATGGAGGAGCTTTTGAAGCACTTAGGACTCAGTCAGCAAAGGCATCAGCAAGAGGTGCTGCAGTTGCGGCAGCAGCAGGAGCTATTGTGCCAGCAGCAGGAGGCGCTGCATTTGCAGTGACAGCAAATGGAGCATCAGCGGTGTAAAGAGGAGACCCTTAAGGTGAGGTGCTATCATCGGTGTAAAGAGGAGACTCCTAAGGTGAGGGGCGATCAGTGGTGTAAAGAGGAGACCCCTAAGGTGAGGGGTGAACAGCGGTGTCAAGAAGAGACCCCTAAGGTAAGGGGTGTGCTGTGTTATGCTGTAGGTTGAACATTAAAGAGACTTTTGTTTGAACATTGCTGTATCACTGCCTCATCACTGCTCAATGTGGATACTGCTGCACTACACCTCATACATGCCCCCCATTTCACCCCTTGCTCCTCATTTTGTGGTTTCAAATTTCTCCAGCTGCCCATATTGTGTCTGCAAGTCATGGGGTTACGGCGACAGAGAGGAGCCAGAAAACTGCAGCATCCAATTGCTCCTACTCCTGCGCTGAAAAGAAGCACTTCACCTTCTTTTTAAATGGTGTAAATTTATTTTGGCAGTACAGGGGTTAATCGGCCATGAAAGCTCTGGCAGCTGGGGCTCTCAGCTGAGTTTGGTTAGCCACTCCTATAACCTATATAATCTGGGTCCTGACAGACATACATTGTCAGAGCTAGCTTTTGCTGCATGGCTGGGAGGATAGTAGTTGGTGGTTATATGAGAAGGTGTTTGGTGGGTTTATCTGTGACTGTTGCATGGTTTAGTAAGTGTGATAATTTCATTTCCTTCTCAGCATCTTCACCTTCAGAAGTAACCCAGAGAACAGGGCAAACTAGGGCGCCACTAGCATTAGGGACAGGGAAGAAGCCCCTGGTCCTGGGTAACTCGACAACAGAGTCATGACATTAGCGCTAACAAACCATTTTTTGGATACATTATGGATCTTATTACTGCTCTGACAGGGCAATTGCTGTATCTCAGCATGGACGTAGCAGATCTACGCACTATTGTTTTGCAGCACCCTAACTCATCAGCTTTGGGAACCATGACTCCCAGGCAATCCTCAGTGGATCCCAATATCGCTTTACCTGACAAGCTCTCTGGGGGTCGTGATAAGTTTGTTGTTTTCAGGTAGTCCTGTAAACTGTACTTTAAGTTATGTCCTGGTTCTCCAGGAACAGAGGAACATCATGTGGGGTTAATAATCTCGCTCCTTCAAGGGGACCCGCAAGCATGGGCATTTTCTCTCCTGTCTAACTCCCAGCCGCTTCAGACAGTGCAGGAATTTTTTCTGGTGCCGGGTCTTATATACAATTACCTTGACAACATTTTGTTGGCTGAGTCCACACTGTGCCAGGTTCAGCAGGTAAACTGACCGACGAGGAGTATTACCCCAAATTTCAGAGGTGGTCCACAGACATTAAGTGAAATGACCCCATACTCTGTAGCCAGTTCTGTGAGGGGCTATCAGTAAGGGTGAATTATGCCTTAGCCCTATAGAAGACTCTATTCTCCCTTGAGGTCACCATGTCTCTGGTTATCCGGGTTGATCGCCATCTTCGCCAGAGACTTCAGGAGACAACTCAATGGTCCGGGGTCAAGGGAAATCAGGTCTGAGTCATCTGAAGAACCTATGCAGTTGGGTACTGAATCTCATCCTGGAAAGCAGTCTGTCGTTCTGTTCAAAGGAGGGGTGTGTTTTTACTGCGGTAAAAAGGGCCATTTCATGGGCATGTGTCCTTCCCAATCTAACAGTAAACAGCAGCCGGAAAACTAAGACGAACGGGTTGTGGGGAGATTAGCAACCCAGCTGTACTTATCATCTCTGTAGGTAGGGCACAATTTTTTCTGCCAGCTGAGAATCATCTGGATGAAATTAAAGTGGTTGTTTCTGCATTTTCAAATACACTATCCAGACCCATAATCGCCATTGACTCTGCCCCCTTGAGACAGGGGTATTTTACGCAAGCAGTCCAAGGGTTACATCTGCAGGTAGAGGCAATGCACTCTGAAGTAATTGACTGTTATGTGCTAGAGGGTCTCCTCTCTCCTGTGGTTCTTGTACTTCATCGGCTCACTCTGCACAATAATGTGGTAGATTGGCAGACTCGCGAAGTGTTAAAGTGGAGTGAATATTGTCAAGAATATTTAAGAATACATTGCAATGCTTATTGCTTTGGACTACGGGGCTAGTAATTGGGGTGAATTATACTCACCGCTCCATTACTAACCACTGGGCTTGAAGTAAGCGGACATTGCACAGCTGACATCAACCCCAAAACCATTACCTTACTTGCCAATGCACCAGGGCAAGCCGGTAGAGCAGAGGCTAAGAGCCAGAATTTCTGAGGCGGCTGAAAGCTATTAGTCGGTGACGGGGAAAACGTCACTTTTCAAAAGTGTCAAGTGGAGTAAAATTGCAAATTTTAAAAGAAACATTTTAAGTGAGGTCTGGATATTTTTAACATAGGGATGAAGACAAGAGACATGGCTGATCTCCTGGGACTCATAGAATAAACTTCATTATAGACTATAGTCAGACGGTCATAGATTCTCGCTTCCGATAGAATTGGGGCAATTATGGAAATGACACTCTGGTCAGACTCTGACGCGATTTTGATCTGAGTGTCAACATAGTGTTATACGATTCTCTTTGATGAGAAAATTGGAAAACACTGTGAGGAGAAGATGAAGAACAAAATTTCTTCATCTTCTCCATTTTGTGAGTCTCCATTTTGTCATCTGGGGGCAGTAGTCCAATAATTTCCACACACCCATAGGCATGAATGGGTGAGTGGTATCTGAATGCAGTGTGAAACTGCAGCATGCTGCAATTTTTTTCACTGACAGATGTTGTCAATGAAAAATAATCAGGTATCAGCACAGACCCACTGAAAAACATTGGTCTGAATGCTATCTGATTAAAAAAAATCAGATAGCACTCATCTGATGTATACTATGGTGTGAGGGAGCCCATAAACTTTATTTTGTAATATGATAAAATGTCAAAATTAGATTATAGGAGGGAATGCTGCAAAATTTTCTTCAGAATTTTCAACCTTGCATGATCCTCTTAGGCCGGGGTCACACTTGTGAGTGTGATGCGAGAAACTCGCGTGAGTCTCTCGCATCAATACCTGGCACTCGGGACCGGAGTGTGCGGTTGCATATATTTCTATGCAGCCCCACACTCTGATCCCAGCGGTAGTGTCAGGTATTGATACGGGAATCATAGAATCATAGAATCGTAGAGTTGGAAGGGACCTCCTGGGCCATCTGGTCCAACCCCCTGCTCAAAGCAGGATTCGCTAAATCATCCCAGTCAGATGTCTGTCCAGCCTCTGCTTGAAGACTTCCATTGAAGGAGAACTCACCACTTCTCGTGGCAGCTTGTTCTACTCATTGATCACTCTAACTGTCAAAAAGTTTTTTCTAATATCTAATCTGTGCCTCCTCCCATTCAGTTTCATCCCATTGCTTCTAGTCTTTCCTTGTGCAAATGAGAATAAAGTTGATCCTTCTACAATGTGACAGCCCTTTAGATATTTGTAGACAGCTATTAAGTCTCCTCTCAGTCTTCTAATTTGCAAACTAAACAATCCCAAATCCTGCAACCTTTCCTCATAAGACAGGGCTTGCAGACCGGTCACCATTCTGGTCGCTCTTTTCTGAACTTGCTCCAGTTTGTTGATGTCTTTTTTAAAATGTGGTGCCCAAAACTGGACACAATATTCCAGATGAGGTCTGACCAAAGAGGAGTAGAGGGAAATAATGACTTCACGTGATCTAGACGGTATGCTTCTGTTAATACAACCTAGAATTGCATTTGCCTTTTTTGCTGCTGCATCACACTGTTGACTCATATTCAGTCTGTGATCTATTAGTATACCCAAGTCTTTTTCACATGTGCTGTTGCTTAGCCCTATTCCTCCCATTCTGTATATGCTTTTTTCATTTTTATTGCCCAGATGTAGTACTTTGCATTTTTCCCTGTTAAAAACCATTCTGTTAATTGCTGCCCACTTCTCCAGTTTATTTATATCTTTTTGAATCCTCTCTCTCTCTTCTCTAGTATTAGCTATCCCTCCTAGCTTTGTGTCTTCAGCAAATTTAATCAGTTTACCCTCTATTCCTTCATCTAAATCGTTGATAAAGATGTTGAACAATACAGGGCCCAGGACAGAGCCCTATGGTACCCCACTTGAGACATTCTTCCAACTGGATGTGCAGCCATTTACGACCACTCTTTGGGACCGATCACTAAGCCAGTTATGAATCCACCTAACAGTTGCCTTGTCCATTCCATACTTAGTCATTTTTTCAATTAAGATTGTATGAGATACTTTGTCAAATGCTTTGCTGAAGTCAAGATATACTATATCTACAGCATTTCTTTGATCCACCCAATCAGTGATTCCATCATAGAAGGAAATTAAGTTAGTCTGACATGACTTATTAGTTACAAACCCATGCTGACTCTGTTTAATCACTTCATTCTTATCCAGGTACTGACATACATGTTGTTGGGAGACTCTCGCGAGTTTCTAGCATCACACTCGTAAGTGTGACCCCAGCCTTAGAGTGGAATCCAGCAAGGATTAAGGGTACCGTTACACTTAGCGTCGCACCAGCGATCTCGACCTCGATACGACCTGGTAAGGATCGCTGGTGCGTCGCTAAAGGTCGCTAGTAAACTGTCAAACAGGCAGATTTACCCAACGACGCAGCAATGATCCAGCAATCCGTATAACGACCTCGGCAGTCGTTGGGACCTTGTCATACAGCAGCGATTCTGATGACTCCCGGCTGCATCCATGATTTCTGAGTCACTAACGAGGTCGCTCGTCGGTGTCAAACACAGCGATGCGCGCTGGCCAGCGGGACACCAGCGATCAAAAAATGGCCCAGGACATTCGAGCAGGATCGCTGTTGCATCACAAAATCGGTGACGATTCAGCGATCTCGCTAACGATCACGCTATGTGAGACACGGCCTTTAGGCTACATTCACACATCCTTATCACACTTCATAGTACTGTCTGTTTTTTCCTTGGACAGCACAGTAAGGCCGGGGTCACACTAGAGAGGAATACGGACGAATGAGAGGCGTTAAAAGCACGCATTACACACGGAAAAATTATTCTCTATGGGGTAGCTCCCAACAGCCGTATATTTCTCAGCCGTATTCTACGGTCCGTGCCAATCGCAGCATGCTGCGATTGTCAGCGTACTACGGCCGTAGTACGCCAATGCAAGTCTATGGGTGCGCAAAAAATATGGAGTACACACGGAACACACATGTGACTTGCGAGAAATACGCAGGTCTTTTGGCAGGTGACAGGAAATGGGCCAATCCATCATCAGGAAGCTTACACATGCAAATGAACTCAAAAAGCGCTCCAGACATCGAGGAAGTACGCCTCCATGGAGTACATCAGCGTCATGGCGCCATATTTCCTCAATGTGGAGATGCTTATAGTATTAGTGCAGGAGCGGCCAGAAATCTGGGACCAACGTGATGCCCATTATGCCAACCGGGCAAGAAAGGAGGCGTCATGGAGGCGCATATGTCGCCAGATGTGGCAGCAGCAACTGAGTAAGTACAACCCAAAAACTGTGTAAAATTACCTCACATCAAAAAATGCATATAGAATCAGCCCCCCCCCCCCTTCCTGTGCTTCGACTTTTTTACTCACGAGGCGGGTAGATTTTGATGTGACCCATGGTTTAACACTGCCATAATTTGTCCCAGGCCACAAGCTCCTCATCCTCCTAGCCTACCAAGTTAGTAAGTGTAGTTACTTGATACATGAACTACCGTGACCCTGTGTATCTGGCCTGGATGCCCCAATTATATATGCCACCCTGGGTAAAAAGCACACCCCAGAAGGCCACATGCCTAGGCTACTGTTAGCAAATGTGACATATCAAATATGTGAAATTGAGAATATTTCCTGTCACATTGCAGTGGAAGATGTGATGAGACGGTGGCGCAGCATCCGAGACCAATACAGGTGGGAACGTCAGCAGCGGTCCAGGAGTGGTGATGCAGGCCACCTAAAGCGTAAATACATTTATTATGACCGCCTCTCCTTCCTCGCCCCTATTCTGGATCTGAGACCGGAAGTAGATACCTCACACCACATTACACAGATACTTTACAGGGCCAAAAATATTGATTATTTGTTGGCTCTGCTCTATTTCATAACAGAACTCACTGAAACCTTATGGAGAGAGGAACTGGCTCAGATACAGAGCCCATCATTGATCCTGTAGGGGATGAGGTGGCTGGCCCAACTTCTCCCCCTACAAGAAGCATGGGTGAAGAATCCTCGCAGGAAAACCCAGTGCCTGTGCCACAAACTCCACCACCAGGACCACATGCACAACCAGGACCGTCTGCTGCTGCACCATCAGCCATACTGGAGGAGCAGGGCAACATGAGCAGCAGCCCAACTGGCCAGATCCGGGCTTCACCACAGCCTGCTGGACCATCCCGGCGAGGAAGAAGAAGGCGCCAGATCCCTGCCCAGGATACACGTACAAATGTGGACACTGGGGTCCTCAACTATTTGGCTAGAGTCAATACTGATGATGGCGAGGAGGCATACTCGCACAGCCTGGCCCTTTACCTTCGTGCCCTTTCTCGTGAGGTGAGGCTCCGTATTCGAGGATGTTTTCAGATCCTGCTTGTTGCTTGCACACACCCCAATACTCCATATGAATTATTTGAATATCTGGAAAGGTGGCAGCTTTCACCCAGAAATCTAATGTGCCTTAGACACCTCACACACATGCTTGCTCAAGCAGGCTCTGAGGATCCTCAAATACGTGGGCCTACACCTCACCCCCTTCCTCCCCCCACCCAACCTTCCCAACAGCAGCCACATATGTCTACCTCTAGCCAACCTCACCAATATGGCCACTTGTTCCCACCCAGTGTTGGAGGCTGGTCCCAACCTGGTTGGGGACGACATGGATATATTGGTGGGTATGAGACACCTGCCTACCAGACCCAAAAAGATGCCCCTCTTCAGTCTCACTATGGCCAGTACCCACAGCAATCCCAGGAGGCAGTACATTACCCACATCATGGGCAACAGTATGCCCCCACACAGGGCGATGTTGGGCAAAGTAGCCAGCAGCAGCCACAGGCTGGTCTTCCGCCTTCTCCTTCCCCTACTTTCCACAATTTATAATTTAGCCATTTTGGTATGGCATAATGTTTTGTTTTTATTTTTGTCTGTATGTGTGCAAATGTTATTTTGAACAAATGCTGACATCTGCAAAAAGGCCAATTTTGCCCATTGCCACAGTTCTCATATGGCAATAATATGTTTGGTTTTAAAAAAAAAAAAAAATAGGCAAAAGTAAACATTTGTCTACTACATTTAACGTCTCTGTGTCAATTATAAAAAACAGTGTCAGCATACTAACATACGCTTACCAATGCTAAAAAACACTCAAAGAATCATAAGGGGTAGAAATATATATATATATAGACACACATAAACCAAAAAATTATAACATAGACAAAGCATGCTCTAGCCAAGAAGTTTCACCCTCAGGTGACATAAAGTAATTTGTGAAAATATCACGCACTTTGAGCCCAGAGAGCGGTCTACGTTGAGGGTTGATAGGTGGTCTCGCCCTACGCACATTGTCCAACCCACGCACAACACCAGCAGAGGAGGAACAATCATGTATCCTGGTGAAGTTATGAAGAACCACACAGGCTTTAACTACTTCATTAACATTTTGTTGACTCAGCTGAATGGCAGACTGGAGTACCCTCCATTTGGCACAAAGTATGCCAAAGGAACACTCCACCAGTCGCCGAGCACGTGATAGGCGCAAGTTGAAAATTCTGCGCCGGTGGTCAAGGTTGCGCCGGGGATATGGCCTCATGACATTGCGCGTTAACTGAAACGTCTCATCTGCCACAAGGACATAAGGGACAGATTCTTGAGTGGAGCCTGGTAGCTGGCGTGGTGGGGGTAGATCCAACTGGTTGGTGCGTAGCTGCCGAGCCATAATGGAAGTATTGAAGACTCGAAAGTCTCCCGTCCTTCCATAGGCCCCAATGTCAACAATTATAAACTTGTATTGAGGGTCGACCAGAGCCAACAATACAACAGAAAAGTATTGTTTATAATTGAAGAATTGGGAGCCAGAGTTCGGCGGCTTATGCACCCGGATATGTTTGCCATCAAGGGCCCCAATACAATTAGGAAAGTGGCATTCCTCCTCAAAGTCCCTTGATATTCTCAACCAGTCTTCCATCCTGGGCTCGGGCATGACGAGTTGATGTAGTCTTGACCATATTTCACTACATGTCGACCTGACTATGCCAGAAATGGTAGATCTTCCAATCAGAAACTCATGGTGGAGGGCGGCATAAGACAGGCCAGTGGACAGGGAGCTGAAGAACAACAGAAAATGGACATTTTAGAATGCACAAATTAAAAAAAAACAGGTACATACATACCAAACTTGTTAGGATTTCAGATCTACTAACAAACACATATTTGGTTGCACAATGACTAAGTGATATTCAGTACATAACACATAACATTCTGGTCTGTAAGTTTCAACATATCTGGAATAAAATGAGGGCATTAAAATTAGTTCATGAAGCAATAAATACATACTTTTGGCAACGCATCATGAACAGAGAGAATGTGGTTGTGTAGTATATACCGTAATGTGAGTAGAAGTCGCTCCTCTGCAGATATAGCTTTGCGCATCCTTGTGTCCTGAAAGGTTATCCCAGGGCGCTCTATCTCCAAGAGTCGATCAAATGTTGCAAGGCTCATGCGACAATATTGGTAGAATTTTGCAGGATGCTCCTGCAGAGAAGAATAGAGGCGGTGAAAATGACCTCTTGTGAGTCGTTGCCTCAAAAGTTGATGTACCCACCTGCGTCTCCTCCTCCGCGGATCCACTATCACTGGGTATGGATGACCAAAGCGGCGTGACAAAAGCCAGTTGAAGAGAACCTACTCAGTTGTGTTGAAAGTCAGACTGTCTGCCATGTTGCACAGCAACACACCTAGTGAAGGCAAGGTCACAAATGGACAGAATAGAGGCAGCCACCTGTTCCTGAGGCAATAAATAGGGTGCAGGCTAATGATTTAAATAGTTAGCAGACCTCAAAACCGTTAAATGTACATTTTGCAAGC
Organism: Dendrobates tinctorius; assembly: GCF_039654945.1. Taxonomy (NCBI): domain Eukaryota; kingdom Metazoa; phylum Chordata; class Amphibia; order Anura; family Dendrobatidae; genus Dendrobates; species Dendrobates tinctorius. The sequence goes on along the minus strand of NW_027361910.1, from coordinate 8,653,299 downwards.
CTGCGAGAAAATCTCGCAATACGGATTCCATACGGATTATATATGGATTACATACGGATGCTGACATGCGCAAAATACGCAACCACACCTTGCTTACGGATGACATACGGAGCACAATTTAGGGGTCATTCATCCGTATTACGAATGTAAACTACGAACCATATTTTGCGTCGGTAAGTGTGACCCCAGCCTAAGGGGTCATTCACACCTAACTTCTTCTTACATATGAGAAAAAAGGACTGAGTTTCATCAATGATTTTCATCAGTTTCATCTGATTTTCATCAGAGTTTGGTCCAATTTGCACCAGATTTTCTTGTAAGTAAAAAAGACCCATACATTTGAATTGCTAATTTTGATCTGACACTTGGATCAATATCGGACATGTTTTCGCTATTTTACACAGAATGTTTGGTCCAAAAACACGGACATGTGAACGGCTCCATTCACTATCATAGGTAAAAGTGTTATCTGTGCAAATCTGATGTGTGCATGATCCCTTACCCATAAAGTTTAATTTAGCCATACACACATCATTTTTAGGCCGGCTGCAGATGAGCATATGAGAAATAGCCTGAATTTCATCCAGAAAAGAGTTTATTATAATTTTCATCAGATTATCATTCATGTTCCATCAGTGTGTCTGTTTTTCACATCCGTCTGGCTTCCATGTGTGATCTGTTTTCATACTTATACAATAAAACTGAAACAGGAGTCAGTTGGAGGGAAATAGCCAGTTGGTGCTGGGGACTGAAGGAGAGAGGCAGGATTGGCGTTAGGGGTAGGCAACCCAGGTAGCTGCCTAGGGCCCCCGCTCCCCCAGGGGGCCCCAGCTAGCGGCACATCACACAGCCACTATGGGGCCCGTAAGGCAGGGGGGCCCACCTGCCGCCAGAGCTGACTCCCCCCGCTGCCGCATTGAACAATACCGGCGTCATAGATGCCGGTACAGTTCAAAGCAATGATTGAGGAGAGAGCATTAGCTGACGCTCCCTCTCGCATCATTCCCCGCTCTGCCTCTGATACTGCGGGTGCGTGATGACGTGATCGCACACTCACTATGTGCCAGACAGAGCAGCCGCTGAGACAGGAGCCGGGAGCAGCGCGGGCACGAGGAGAGGTGAGGATTGTGTTTTTTGTATGTAACAGTGAATACTGGACTGTGGGGCCACTCTCTGAGGGGGGAGAGATGCGGGCTGTGCTATATACCATGTGGTGCTGTGCTATATACCATGTGGTGCTGTGCTATATACCATGTGGGGCTGTGCTATATACCATGTGGTGCTGTGCTATATACCATGTGGGGCTGTGCTATATATATACCATGGTGGGCTGTGCTATATACCATGTGGTGCTGTGCTATATACCATGTGGGGCTGTGCTGTATACCAAGTGGTGCTGTTCTATATACCATGTGGGGCTGTGCTATATACCATGTGGGGCTGTGCTATATACCATGTGGGCTGTGCTATGTACCATGTGGTGCTGTGCTATATACCATGTGGGATGTGCTATATACCATGTGGGGCTGTGTTATATGCTATGCGGCTGTGCTATATACTTTGTGTCTGTGCTATATACTATGTGTCTATTATATACCATGGGGGGTACATTATACAATATATTCTATGGGGTAGGCTGTGCTATATAATATGGGGGCTACATTATATTCTATGGGGAGGTGGGCTGTATTATATTCTATTCGTGGCTACATTATAATCTATGGGGGGTGGTATATTATATTCTATGGGGGGGTGATGGCATCTTACTCTATGAGGGGACTACATTATACTATATGAGGAGGCTACATTGTATTCTATGGGGGGCTGCATTATATTCTATGGGGGGCTAGATTATATTGTATGGGGGCTTCATTATACTTTATGAGGGGGCTACATTATATTCTATTGGGGCTGCATTATACTATATGAGGAGGGCTACATTGCATTCTATGGAGGGGCTACATTATACTATATAAGGGGCTGCATTATATTCAATAGGGGGCTCCATTATGCTATATGAGGGGGGTGGCATTATATTCTATGGGGGGTTACATTATATTCTTTGGGGTGGCTGCATTATGCTCTAAGGGGTGGCTGCATTATACTATAAGAGGGGGGCTGCATGATATTCTATGGGGGATACATTATATTGTATGACGGGCTGCATTATACTCTGTGGGGTGGCTGCATTATACTAAATGTGGGCTGCATTATACTGTATCGAGGACTATGGGGAATACATTATACTATATATGAAGAATTATGGGGTGCATTATACTATGGGAAGTGAATTGTACTACATGGATGGCTGGCGGTGTATTATACTATATGGAGCACAATGAGGAGTGTATTATACTATATGGAGGACTGAGCAGTGTATTTTAATATATGGAGGACTATGAGGAGTGTATTATATTATATGGAGGACTGAGTAGTATATTATACTATATGGAGGAATAAGTGTATTTTAATATATGGAGGGCTATGAGGAGTGTATTATACTATATGGAGGACTATGAGGAGTGTATTATACTATATGGAGGACTATGGGGTGTGTATTATACTATATGGAGTACTGAGGAGTGTATTATACTATATGGAGGACTATGGTGCACATTATATTATATGGAGGACTATAGGGAGTGTGTTATACTATATGGAGGACTGAGGAGTGTATTATGCTATATGGAGGACTATGGGGCACATTATATTATATGGAGGACCATGGGGTGTAAACTGTAGATGTGCTGCTGATAACATGGTACTGTATGGGGACAGATTGATCCATTAGTGATCGTTCTGTCCCCATCATTCTTTCTCAGATGATGGAAAGAGGCCAGGAAACAAGTGTTGAACAACTTCAATATTGTCGATCACACTCATTTAGCAGCCTGAACTCAGCGCATGTAAATACAATCGAAAAGCTTGTGTGTGATGTGCAATATGTTAGCATTTGGGGCCCCATTTTAAACTTTGCCTAGGACCCCACTTTGCCTAAAACTGGCCCTGGAGAGAGAAGCATATCCCTAGACTAGCGCAGCGTGAGAGAAAAGAGGAGAGAAAGAAGGGGTCTTAGGGCCACGGGAAGTGAGGAATCCACTCATGGTGCCCGAATCCATGCCGACTGTAGTCAGGTGGAGGGACCAGGTCACAGTAGGGGACCGGCCCCAGACTAGTGGAGAAACTGAGCACTCAGTTAGCTAACTGGAGACTGCAGTATCTGTATGTGCTGCAGCCACATCTGCACACAATTGCTGAAAAGGCAGCCATATAGGATCAAGGGGACCTAGAGTACGTTGCCCGACTGGATCCAGGACTGCTGGCTGGGGACACTGTCTGTGAAGGTGCAGGGCAGGAGAGGAGGGAGCCAGCGCAGTGAGACGGACAGGGAAGGAACATCTGAAAGGGATTCTGACACGGTGTACCCCAAATTACTTGAGAGCTGGCTGGACCACCAACCTGGAGGACACAGCATCCCGGCTGGGGAATGCAATTGAAGAACAGTGAGTAAAAGTGTGGATCAGTCCTAGGCCCCCTCCTCTTCTCTTTGTACACAGTCCCTATTGGTCAAACAATCAGTAGATTTGGTTTCTAGTACCATCTCTATGCTGATGACACCCAATTATACGCTTCTTCTCCTGACATCACTCCTGCCTTTGTAGAAAACACCAGTGATTGTCTAAACGCTGTTTCTAACATCATGTCCTCACTCTATCTGAAACTGAACCTGTCAAAGACAGAACTCCTTGTGTTTCCTCCCGCTTCTAATGTACCTATACCCGACATTGCCATTTCCGTGTGTGGTTCCACCATTACTCCCCAGCAACATGCCCGCTGTCTTCGGGTCATACTTGACTCCAAGCTTTCCTCTGACCCCAACTCTGATCACTGGCTCGCTCTTGTTATCTGCACCTCAAAAACATTTCTAGAATTCGACCTTTTCTTACTTTTGACTCAGCAAAAATTCTTACTGTTTCTCTTATTCATTATCGTCTTGACTATTGTAACTCTCTTCTAATCGGTCTCCCTCTTACCAAACTCTCCCCCCTCCAGTCTGTCTTGAATGCTGCAGCCAGGATCATATTCCTCGCCAATCGTTATACCGATGCCTCTACCTTGTGCAAGTCATTACACTGGCTACCCATCCACTCCAGAATCCAGTACAAACTTATTACCCTCACCAACAAAGCTCTCCATGGCTCAGCACCACCCTACATCTCCTCCCTTGTTTCAGTAAACCACCCTACCCGCGCCATCCATTCTGCTGATGACCTGAGGTTAGCATCCTCAATAATCAGAACCTCCCACTCCCGTCTCCAAGACTATACCCGTGCTGCGCCAATTCTTTGGAATGCATTTCCCAGGTCAATACGTTTAGTCCCCAATCCCAACAATTTTAAGTGTGCCCTAAAAACGCATTTATTCAGACTGGCCTACCGCCTCAACGCATTAACATAATAACGTAGTAACATAGTTTTGAAGGCTGAAGGAAGACCTTATGTCCATCTAGTTCAGCCTATTTTTATTTCAGCTGTTCTGCATTGTTGATCCTGGGGAAGGCAAAAATCCCACAGAGTAGAAGCCAATTTTCTCCTTAGGGACAAAAATTCCATCCCCTAAGCTGGGTCAACCATATACCTATAATATTATGTTATTTGTAACCTTCTATACTGATACTCACAAGAAAAGCATCCATTCCTTTCTTAAATTCATTCAGTGAGTTGGCCATCACCACTTCCTCAGGAAGAGGAATTAACCTAATCATCCCTGTGTGGCACAGCCAAAAGTTTTACCATAACCAGGTTCCCCGCATCATGTTCCCACATGCTTTATGCATCTATTAGCCCTCTGTGTCCGTACTGTTACACACTTAACATTATGGCTGGTCCATACAATCAGGGCAATTGTTATCACCCACCTTTCGTGTCTACCTCTTTCCTCATAGACTGTAAGCTTGCGAGCAGGGCCCTCATTCCTCTTGTATCTGTTATGATCTATGTGATTATTGTTATGCTGTAATGTCTATCGTCTGTCCATGTCCCCTCTGCAATGTAAAGTGCTGCGGAATATGTCGGCACTATCGAAATAAAATTTATTATTATTATATTATTATTATTAGACCAAGAGAAAAATTGTTCATCTGAATAGCCCTATTGAATAACATGGGTCAGTGTGCAATCCAATTAAAAATCAGACAACACACGTCCACTTTATACACTCGTCTACATGAAACATAAATTATGAAAAATGTTAAGAATCAGTGGATAAAATTAAGTTCATAAAGTCGGCAAAATTGAAATTCTGTAACATAGGAATCTTGTAATGTTCCTGTAAATGATTAATTGCTGCTTCTGTAAAAAAAAAACAAACAGGTTTCATATAGACTGTGTGAGAAAAAGCTAGTCCCACTTTTCTGGATTAAACGCTTTCATCCAGAAAAGTGGGGGGATATTTCTCACTTGTCATCCATGTACAATACATTTTACATTTTTTTTTAATCATTTTCAAGACCATTTGCTGCCTCCTATGCTACAGACTTGCAATGCATCTGTAAAAATCAGATGTTATACCGCGGCTCTGTATTTACAGTAGAAATCGGTGCAGATGCGATTTTTTTCACACACAGATTCAGTCAGTGAAAGAAAATCACTCATCTGCACTGACACATTGAATAACATTGGTCCGAGTGTTGTCCATCTTTTCCACGGACAGAACTTATACCGAAAATATGGTCAAGTGAACGAGCCCTTTCAGTGAAAAAAGGGATTAGAAAAACTAGGGTGCAACTAGGATGACACTTGAAAAAAAATGATCCGCTTCACTTGCATACCAACACCCACCCAGAAGTGTGAATGTAGCCTTAAAAGCAACAATTATCTAGTTAAAAAAAATGTTGACAATCAAAATAATAAAATGCTATTTTTTCCGTAAGCACTCCTCTATGTCAGTAATTTATAACATTACTTCTGGCTAACAAACAAGGAGTGGGCCGCGCTGGTACCGTGAACCACCCAGGTAATCTACCGAGCCGGCACTAGGCTCCTCCTTACAGGTCTTATATCTTGGAAATATAAGGTTCCCTCTGCTTTGCATCCAGGCACAGCACTGATAATGCCGTTCCCTACCTTGGGTTTACTTGTTACCTTTTCTTTATTCAATGGACATATACATAACATTAGCTACACATAAATAAGTATTTTCTTGTGCTCTCCAAGTTATGGCATCCCTTTCTGTCTCTCACATTATATCTGTGGGACACAGCATTTCATTCTCCTCAGACAAAAACACATACTGTACATATTCTATTTTCTCATGATATATCCATCTATTGCTTTATATTCATATGTATTGTTCTACTACTTACCCAGTGGTTTGTTTTTAATTACATGTCTTTTTTATTGTGTTTCAGTATTTTTCTGCTATTATAATGCACGGGCACCTCTTTGTCTTTTATCCCATACCACTTCTGATAATAAAGGTATTTTATCTTTCCATCAATTGTCCCACAATTTTCTTTTGGATCATATGTTCGGTGTTCTTCTTTTTGGTTCTAACAAACTATGTAAAGAATTTATGTAAAGACTAGAATCACTAAGCTAATGACAGTGGATAAGGCCAAACACCTGCACGCAGTCATCTCTACAGCACCGAGAAGAGAAACGACTGATCAGACCCTTTACAGCACAGGCTTCATCCTGGTTCGAGAATCCCCCCTGCTGGTCTGTGAACAAACTGTCTTTATGGCCGTATGGTTCCCTTTTTAAACTCAGTCAGCAGCACAGAACCACAGGCCTCAAAGCCGGCACACGGCAGAAAACTGGGAATTCAGAAATCGAAATGAGCCAAATGAGCCTGCATCTTTTACACAACTCAGCTATCAAGTTTTACCTTGTCTTGCACAAAGAATGGAGAAATCTCTAATAGCACAACAGCCCAGATATTGTGGCGGATATAGCAGTAGGAAAGGAGATACAAAACAGAACAAAAAGTGCCCATACAAATTAGAAAGCTACGAGCTGACAACTCTCTGTTTCCCGACTCCCTGGGCATATGAATGCTTGGCGGAGCATTCATGCATTTTCTACAGGGTGGAACTCTAATGGTACATTCACACTGAGTTTTTTTCACGAGGACTTTTAAATAGATTCTTTGCCGAAATGCACATCAAAAACCGAGTCAAATGCTCGATGAATAAGTTTCCAACTGATTTTAATGGGAAAAGCTCCTTTAGTGTACAAAATACTTTTTTTTTTTCACATTATTTTAAACATTTCCCAGTATAACTAATAGGACGCTTATTCAAAGAGTATTTGAAGCATTTTATATTTGGATTTGCAGTAAAAATCCATTTCTAAATCCTTGTAAAAAAACTGTGTCTTTATGCTCTAAAGAGGAAGAGGTCATGCATATACATGATTCTCCACAATACATCATGACTCTTTTGCTACTGCCTAATGATTCAGAACTGTGCACTCCGATGTTTCACTAGCACCCATAGACTTGTATGGGCTTGAGTGAGCTGAGTCTCACTGCCAATCGCAGTATGCTGCGATTGTTACTCATGCCGATTTGGCATGAGAAAATAATCGCAGATGTGATCTGCCCCATAGAATAACACAGGGTTGAGTTCTATGCAATGTTATATCACACAGCATTCGGCCATGTTATATGGCAGTGACACGCCCCAGAGGCCTTGGGATACTCGGCACCGGGCCCGTTAACTTCAATGGGAAATGTTACAGTGGCAGTGACCCGGTCCGTGGCCTCAGGCGGTCATGTAAAAGGGGTAGAATTGAATGGGGACAAAGTTTATGTAGTGATTCGTGACGCCAGTTGTAGTGTTCGATTGTAGTCTAGCCGGCACTGCAGATGATCCCTGGGGTAGTAGATGGTGGTCGCAGTGCAGATGTTAAACCCTCTCCAACCAGGGCTGAGCCCCAGAGATTGTGATGGAAGTAGAAGGCACGGAGTAATAAGGCAGGAGACAAGAAAAATCACTTTATCATTTACTGTAGTTCAGGTGCAGTTCAGAGGAGATTTAACAACTCTCACCAGGTTGCAATCTGCTCGGGAGAATGGGAGTTATCCTTCCTCTGCTGTGACTCAGTGTAAGCTTCCTGCTATTCTAATCCCTTCAGGGATCAAGGCTTCCCAGAGTTTGGATCTTCTAGTATAGCCTCTACTCACTGTGTATTTCGCTTTCAGCAACTTGCAGCTTGAATCCTTTGTGAAGCAGCTCGAGTTCCCACTTGCACTATCCTTCACTGATCTTAGGTTGCTGTAGTATTTCTGAGGGAAAACACTTTACTGCTGGTTGCATAATCCCACACAGTGTCTCAGCTTACCACTCTGCTCTAAAAGCAGGGATGGTCTAGGGGCTGGTTCCCTGATGCTTCTTTAGCTGTACTCCAGGATCGAGCACATGTCTTAACATGGCTTCCAAGAGTCTTCTTCCTCCTTCTTCTCCACTGAAACAACAACTCACGACTCCTTCCCCTTCCAGTTGGGGTATGTCTGCAAAGCTCTCAGCTTCAGACAAGTCAGGGAGTGAGGCAAATTGTGTGTGTGTGTTGTGGTCTCTAGCAGAGAAAAGCATAACTCCCATTGCTTACAAAATACATGCAAAACAGTACATATTTAACTCTTTTGTGACAGTAACGACATAGGGCACCACATTCCCCCCTAGTTAAAGGTAGCACGTCCTCGGGCTACACAAGGAACATAAGCACATAACAAAATGACATAATGTTTAACTTGGGTATGGGTGAACAGTCCCATTAACTGAGTTGAGTCATGGATTACAGCCCAAAACAACTTCTGATTGGTTGGATCGTCCCTGAGTGCAGTTGCAGGGCACACAGACCATAATAGAAAATTCACTGCACTGGCTGTTTTAGATGGCTTCCTGCCAAGGCACGATGAACGAGTTTTTCTTCTCAAGTTTAAGAGTCTTTACAAGAGTTCTTGTAGTAGAAAAAGGCATATTAACTACTGAAATCTCACATTAGTCCATGTGGGCACAACTTCTTTAACATTTTCAATAACGTTATCTAAGCAAAGTTCAATGTAAGTACAACTGAAAACTAACTTGTTACTCTTAGACTATTTTACAAATCATTTCTTTAGTGAGAAGGGGTTTGGCCATGTGTGCTATGCTGTGATCTGAATACTAGACGACTTCCTAGGACTCTTTAAACCTACGATGGGTATAACAGGTTCACTGCTGACTGTCGGCAAGTTTTCTGATTCTTCCGCATGCACAGGGTTAGTGGTTTGCATTAGTGACTCGTTGCTTCCAGAACAATTTGGTGTCTCTGGTAAAAACCTTTGTGGGAACACCATCACTGGAACTACCACTGCGTTTTTAACTTGTAGCCAATAACTAGGGAATTCACCTAGAACAGTGCGAATCTTTGTGTCAGTCTTTTCTTTTAGCTGAAAATCTTCCTTAGTCACAACTCTTTCACACAATTGTGCTGGACATACTTTCACATTGTCTCTCGATACGGTAGTACACGTTTTTCCGCCATCTTTGGAGATGGTACACACTTTGCTGTTGTCATAGCTAAATGGTTGAATAGTGTAAGGCTGGGCCTCCCATTGGTCATCTAACTTGTGGTTTCTTCTCTTTTTCTTCAGCACTTGTTCACCTGTTGGTAAGGGGGTTGCCACAGCATGTCTATTAAAGTTCCTTTCCTGTTTTTGCCTTGCTTGAGCAAGACTTTCCTCTGCACATTGTTGAACTTTTTGATACTGCAGTTGTCTTTCTGTATTCCAATCAGTGTTCAATTGGCTGGATATGGTTTCAGGAATCAGGACTCCCATTTCCAGGTCGATGGGGAAATTTACCAGGCCGTGCACGCATCAAGTAAGCTGGGGCATATCCTGTTGCGCTGGTTGGGATATGGTTGTACATTTCAATCAAATCAGGCAATTTCTCAGGCCATTGGTTTCTTTCTTCCAGTGGTAGGATCTGCAATAAATTGATCACCAGATGCTTCAGTTTTTCGCAAAGACCATTGCATTGTTGATAGTATGATGTAGTTCTGATCTTTTTACAACCATAGAGGGAGCAAAATTCTTGGAAGACTTCTGCTTCGAAGGCTGGACCTCTGTCAGCACTTGATCTGGGTAGCCATGGGGTCTGCAGAAATATTCTTGGAATGCCTTTGCAGCTGTTCTTGCTGTTTGGTCTTTCACCGGAACGACCACTAGGAAATGGGAATAGTGATCCACTATTGTTAAGGCATAGGTATACCCTGATCGGCTTGGGGTCAGTTGCACGTGGTCTAAGGCCACCAGTTCCAAAGGTTGTTTAGTGATGATGGGCTTCATGGGGGCCCTTTGATTGGCAGAATTCTTTCTTCTGAGATTACATGGGCCGCATTCCCTACACCACTGTTCAATAGATCGTCTCATACCCGTCCAGAAGAAGCGGTCGAGGATGACTACTTCCAGTTTTTTCCAACCAAAGTGTCCCGCTTGATTGTGGTAAGCTTGCAAGACCATGGGCACTTTCTTTTTGGGGACCACGATCTGCCATACCAGTTCATGCGTACATGGGTTAATATCTCTTCGGATCAACTTGCCTTCAAAAAGGAACAGCTTCTTTCTCTCTTTCCACAACTGTTGGACATCTGCAGGCGCATCAGGAGCTGGAGACATATCTGCTTCTCCAAAGAGTTCTTTGACCATACATATAGCCGGGTCACTGCTCTGCGTCTCTGCCCAACCATGGTGAGGTAGTGGATTAAGGGAAACTTCATGAACAGCAAGACTTCTCCCTGTCACATGGTTAGAGTCTTGGGAGGCACCGTGGCGATGGAATGCTGGCATCTCTATTTCTTCCAGGTCGTCTAGATCCTCTGCTGGACCAGGAGCATTCGGCATACGGGACAAGGCATTGACATTGGCGTTTTTAGTGCCAGCTCGGTATTTAATGACGAACTCATAATTGGACAACCAAGCCATCATCTTTGTTCCAAGGCGCCGAGCCTGGCGGTCTCCAGATGGGTTAATGGATTGTATAGATGGTAAATAGAGATGAGGCCAAATAGTGCTTAAACATCTCAGTCACTGCCCAAACGATAACGATAGAATTCTAGCTTGAAGGAGCTATAGTTGGTAGAGTTCGTCTCAGTAGGACGAAGCTTCCAACTGGCATAAGCAATGACTTTCTCCTTACCCTGCTGCACTTGAGATAGGACAGCTCCTAACCCAACATTGCTGGCATCAGAGTGCAGGATAAAAGGCTGATCATAGTCTAGATACGCTAAGATCTCTTCTCCAGTAAGTGCTTGCTTAAGGGTCCCGTTACATTTAGCGATGCACCAGCGATCCCGACAACGATACGACCCAGTCAGGATCTCTGGTGCATCGCTAAATGGTCGCTAGTTAGCTGCCAAACAGGCAGATCTCACCAGCGACGTAGCAGCGGTCGGCGGTCGTTACTTACCTGTCAGATGCGGCGATGAAGACGTCCTCCCGCCCGCGTCCACGCGTCACTCGTCGGTGCCAGCAGGAAGCCGCCGCCGAGAAATGGCCCAGGATGTTCTCGCGCGATCAGTGATAGCCAGCGGGGGAGCCGGTCGGAGGTAAGTGTCACATATAGCGATATCGCTAGCAATATCGCTGCTGCGTCACAAAATCGGTGACGCTTCAGCAATATTGCTAGCGATATCGCTAGGTGTGAAGCCCCCTTAAGGCTGTTGAATGACTCATCCAACTTAGCATTCCACTCTATCAGGGGACTCTTGCCTCTGGCCTTTTTAGGTTGGCCAACTAGGAGATCTTGAAGAGGGCCTGTCAATTTAGTAAAGTCTTTGATAAAGCGTCTGTAGTATCCCACTAGGCCTAGGAATTGTCTGACCTCTTGGATGTTGGTGGGTATTTGCCAGTCTCTGATGACAGTCACTTTGTCTGGGTCGGGTGCTACTCTTCTGCACTCATGACATGGCCTAAATACTGCACTTTGGGCTATAGGAGATGACATTTAGATGGTTTTACCTTTAAGCCGAAGTTGGACAACGCCTCCAAGACCTCTGCCAGGTGTTGCAGATGTTTCTCATAGGTCATGGAATATACAATCACATCATCCAAGTACATTAGTCTCAAAGTTCATATGTCCCAGGCAACATTCCATAATTCTCTGAAAGGTCCTAGGAGCACTGCTCAATCCGAACGGCATGTAGTTAAATTCACATAGCCACATAGGAGTAGTGAATGCAGTTTTTTCTTTGTCTGCCTCAGCAACAGGAACCTGCCAGTACCCGCTGGTTAAGTCCAAAGTGGAGAAGTACCTAGCTGATTTTAACGCTGCTAGAGACTCCTCTATGCGCGGTAAGGGGTATGCATCTTTGTGAGTAATTTTGTTAAGTTGTCTGTAATCTACACACATGCGCATTGTACCATCTTTCTTTTTGACTAACACCAGGGGAGCTGCCCAAGGACTGTAGCTATCCCTGATTAACCCTGCTTGCTTCATTTCTCTTAGCATACCTTTTGCACACTGATAATGAGCTGGAGGTACGGGACGATACCTCTCTTTGATAGGTGGGTGATCTCCTGTGGGGATGTTATGTTGAAACCCTTTTACCTGCCCAAAATCCAAGGGATGCTTACTGAAAACCCTCTCGTATTCTTGCACCACCCACTGCACTCCATTTTTCTGATGTACAGGAGTGGAGTCGGTGCCAACATGTATCTTTTGGAACCATTTCTCCGTCTGAACAGAAGAGCCATTGCCATCCATCGCTTCTGACAGATCCAAGGGTCCTACAGCCTGAATATCATTGTTGCTGACTGTGAATATTTTGGCTACGGTTGCATAACGGGGCAAGCAAGGTTCCTCCTCTCCTCAGTTCAGAACATGTATCGGAACCCTGCCCCTTTTAACCAACAATTCCCCTGGCCGTCAGCACAGTAGGTCTGCAATCTGAATAGATTGGTTCAAGGAGAGCTTGGTAATCCGGTCTTCTGATGCCTATGGCTGCTCTGCACCAGATGAGAGTTTCACTCCTGGGGGAAGCATAATGGAGTAGGGATCACTCACCCTAATGCTACCAATCTCTCCACCAGTTAACACCACCTGCTGTTGCTGCACAAGGGCCTTGATGTCTTTATTGAGGGCATGCTGTTCTTTGAACGGGGCCGACTTGGCTATGTCTTGTAAAATGGTGATGACCTCACTTAAACAATTTTCAATCACATTTGTGCCTAATGTTATGATAGGTTGACACTCTGCTCTGTCCACCTCTACCACCACAAGACCTTGAGCTTCGAGCTCCACCTTCCCCACTTTAATGACAACCTCCTTCTACCCCACCTGTATCAGAGGTTGACCATTACTTGCTATTAATGATAAGTCACCATCAGGAGGTTGGGTGAAATCAGCATCAGTCCAATATCAATATCCCTGTTTCTCAGCTGATGGTAACTACTCTTCTGTGTGTGACTGCTCACATATAGTTAACCTGTCAGTCAAGAATTTTTCTGTAACTATTTTAGGTTGCACAGCTTGGCATAGCAGCTTCACGTGGCTCCAGGGTGACAGGTTTTGCTTTTCTGCCTCAGGCAACGTTCACATGTTCAGTATTTGGTCAGTATTTGATATCAGTATTTAGAAGCCAAAGTCAGGAGTAGAACAGTCAGAGAAAAAGCATCATAGAAACACGTCACCACTTCTGCATTTTTCACCCACTCCTGGTTTTAACTTACAAATACTGATGTTAAATGCTGACTAAATACTGAATGTGTGAACGTGGCCTTAGGCAAGGGTCACACTTGCAACTGCAATGCGAGAAACATCAATACCCAGCACTGCCGCTGGCACTTGAGACCAGAGCACTTAGCTGCATAGAAGTTCATGCAGCCGCACACTCCGGTCCGCATGCCGGGTATTGATGCGAGAGATTCGAGCGAGTTGCAAGTGTGACCCTGGCCTTAGAGGGATTCTCTGGGAGAAAAATAAATATTATTAGATATAAATTTGCAAATAACTTTAATTATCAAATCACACTTGTTTTGTGTACATGGGTAATCCTTGGAGAACATTAACCTTTTCATGACCTAGTGATTTTTCCATTTTTTGGTCTTTTTCTTTCCTTTTTTCGAAAGACATTTTTCTGTTTTTCAATCGACATAGTCGTATGATGGCTCAATATTGCGGGTGGAGTTTTGAATGACACAATTCTGGAAAGAAAAATATTCAGAATTGAGAGTCCTCAGTAGTAGATATTTTTCTATCTACTGGCTAGCACAGTACAAAGATATACATCTTTCCTGTATCACAATTCTGGAAAGTCATACATAGAAGACAAAAATGTTATTGACACAGGCTATAGTCAGCCATAATAAAGGGCCTTTCACATATAGCGAGATCGCTAGCAATATCGCTAAAGCGTCACCGATTTTGTGACGCAACAGTGATATCGCTAGCGATCTCGCTTTGTGTGACACGTACCTGCGACCGCCCCCCCCACCCGCTGCATATTGCTTATCATGCTGGAACAGCCTGGGCCATTTTTACATCGTTGGCATCCTGCTGGCGCTGACTAGCGACGCATGGACACAGGCGGAAATCGTCATCATCGCTGCAGTGTGACAGGTAAGAGCGACCACCGACAGATCGCTTATCACTGCTGCGTCGCTGGTGAGATCTGCCTGTTTGGCAGCTCACTAGCGACCATTTAGCGATGCACCAGCGATCCTGACCAGGTCGTATCATAGTCGGGATCGCTGGTGCATCGCTAAATGTAACGGGACCCTAACCCAGAGATGCCCTGCAATCAAGTCGGGAAGCCAATGGAATCTGGTGCTAGAGAGTACTGGTGACTAATCCCTTTAAATGCTGCTATCAGAGATTGACAGAGGCATCTAAATAGTTAACAGCAGCAAATGGAGTTCATCTCTGGAGCTATTGTTATAGACATATTCTAACTTTGTAATATAGCTGGCATCTACAGCTCGCTTAGCTCACACACTTAAGGCGGTTTCACATGTCCAGATATTTCTGGTACCGGAGATATCCGTGTTCATGTGACACATCCAAGTGGCACACGTGTGGCAACCGTATGCCGCATCAGTACCACATGGACGGCCGCAGGGGAAGTAGCGCTACAGTAAGCGCTGTTCCCCTGCATGTGGTGCTGAACGTGGCTGTGCACGAACAGGGAAGAATGAATGAAAAGAAACCGACGTGGGGTCCCCCTTATTTTTTTAACTAACAGGTGCAGGCTGCTATTCTCAGGCTGGTAAGGGGCCCCCAGCCTAAAAACAGCAGCCTGCAGCTGCCCAGAAAAGGTGCATCTATTAAATGCGGCTATTCTGGAGCTTTGTCGGGTTCTTCCCACTTGCCCGGTGGCAAGTGGGGTAATAAGGGGTTAATGTCACCTTGCTATTTTAAGCTCGGCTTAGAAATGGAGAGGTGTCCATAAAACACCTCTCCATTACTAATCCTATAGTAAGTAAAGGGTGGTTAATGAAACACACACATTAAGAATAAAGTCTTTTAATTAAATAATACAACAAACATTTTTCCCATCATTATTACTCTGCTAATCCCATCTGGAAGCCATTTTGTGTCACATGAACCTCCTCCCATTGAAAAAAAAAAAGTTGGATCCAAAATGGTCGACTTCAAAATGGCCGCCATGGTCACCACCCATCTTGAAAAGTTTTCCCCTTACCATATGCTAATGATATTATCACCAACCATTCCCATTTTGTTTAGGTGTATCCATATAAATGACCCACTATATATATATATATATATATATATATATATATATCAGCTTCTCTACATGTCTGACAGCCATTCCATTCCAGTGTCAGTTGAAATCCAACCAGAGTACACCTCATTCTACTTAATGTGCTTCTGATTAGGTAGTCACCTGAACCAAATCTTATTTCACGAAGGAAAATATAAAAAAACCTTGCTGAGGTGTTCACAATCCTCTTGCAATAGGACAAGGTGGATGGCAAAACAAGTGCTAGTAATATCACAAAAGTAATAGGAATGAAAAAAAACTTTTAACCATGCCAAAGGAGTTGAAAAAAAAAGTCTTGACTGAGGAAAAGAAGGGCTCAATTCTGGTTTTACTAGCAGAGGTATACAGTGAGCGTCATGTTGCCTCCAGCCTTAAAATTTCTAAGACAGCAATCTATTACAACAAGGTCAAGCAGCAGACAATGCGGACAACAAAGCTACTGACCGGTAAAGGGGGAAAACAACTCTCCACTGACCGGGATGAATGTCATCTTTTTCGAATGTCACTCAGCAACCACAGGATGACATCAAGTGACCTACAAATGGAATGGCAAATGGCAGCTGAGGAGAAGTGCACGGCAAGAACAGTTCGTAACAGGCTCCTAGGAGCAGAGCTCAAGTCATGTAAAGCTAGAAAAAAGCCTTTCATCAATGAGAAGCAAAGGAGATCCAGGCTGAAGTTTGCCAAAGACCATAAGGATTGGACCATAGAGGACTGGAGTAAGATAATCTTTTCTGATGAGTCTAATTTTCAGCTTTGCCCAACACCTGGTAATCTAATGGTTAGACAGAGACCCAGAGAGATGTACAAGCCACAGTGTCTTGCACCCACTGTGAAATTTGGTGGAGGATCAATGATGATCTGGGGATGCTTCAGCAAGGCTGGAATTCAGCAGGTTAATCTTTGCGAAGGACGTATGAATCAAGCCGCATACAAGGTTATCCTGGAAAAACAGTTGATTACTTCTGCTCAGGCAATGTTCACCAATTCTGAGGACTGTTTTTTCCAGCAGGACAATGCACCATTCCACACAGCTAGGTCAATCAACGTGTGGATGAAGGACCACTACATCAAATTCCTGTCATGGCCAGCCCAGTCTCCAGACCTGAACCCCATTGAAAACCTCTGGAATGTAATCAAGAGGAAGATCGATAGTCACAAGTAGAGTTGAGCGAAACGGGTCGAAAAATTTCAAAAGTCGCCGACTTTTGGCAAAGTCGGGTTTCATGAAACGAAACCCGACCCTAGGATGAGGTCGGCCACGAGGTCGGCGACTTACGTGCCAAAGTCATGTTTCAAAAGTTTGTTTTGCGCTCTTTTTCAGCCAATCAGGATCCACGGACACTGTGGGCAACGTGATGACATAGACAGGGGTCACCACCATCTTTCAGAAGGGCATGCAAGTGATTGGATTGCTTTGGTGGGCGTCACAGGGGTTATAAAAGGGCGTGCACGCCGACCGCCATCTTACTTCTGCCGATCTTAGCATAGGGAGAGGTTGCTGATTCTGTAGGGAGAGCGTTAGGCAGGGAAGAAGAAAAAAAACTGCTTCTGCTGCTAGCGATTTTGCCTGTACAACACGCCAGTCACTGTGTGTGCAGTGCAAGGGGAGGCTATATTGTGGTGGATCAGCGGTGTTGGTTGTTAGGCTGCCTTCTAAGGCTTCCTGACAGCTGCATTGCTGTTTACCCACTGCTCTGCAAACTGCTTTTTTAAAAGCAATCCCAATTTTTTTTTTTGTCCTGCTGAGGTACTGAGCGTGCATTTTTTCACACCATACAGCGTCAGTGGGCCTCACACAATCCAAAAGTGTCCAGTGTCCACTAGTGTGTGCAGAAATTCAAAATCTCCCTTATCCTGTAGTCACTTTTTCACACCTGTGCCATAGAGCCTGTGACATAGCACTCTGATATTCAGTGGGCCTCACACAATCCAAAAATGTCCAGTGTCCACTAGTGTCTGCAGAAATTCAAAATCTCCCTTATCCTGTAGTCACTTTTTTCACACCTGTGCCATCGAGCCTGTGACATAGCGCTCTGATATTCAGTGGGCCTCACACAATCCAAAAGTGTCCAGTGTCCACTAGTGTCTGCAGAAATTCAAAATCTCCCTTATCCTGTAGTCACTTTTTTCGCACCTGTGCCATCGAGCCTGTGACATAGCGCTCTGATATTCAGTGGGCCTCACACAATCCAAAAGTGTCCAGTGTCCACTAGTGTCTTCAGAAATTCAAAATCTCCCTTATCCTGTAGTCACTTTTTTCACACCTGTGCCATCGAGCCTGTGACATAGCGCTCTGATATTCAGTGGGCCTCACACAATCCAAAAGTGTCCAGTGTCCACTAGTGTCTGCAGAAATTCAAAATCTCCCTTATCCTGTAGTCACTTTTTTCACACCTGTGCCATCGAGCCTGTGACATAGCGCTCTGATATTCAGTGGGCCTCACACAATCCAAAAGTGTCCAGTGTCCACTAGTGTCTGCAGAAATTCAAAATCTCCCTTATCCTGTAGTCACTTTTTTCACACCTGTGCCATCGAGCCTGTGACATAGCGCTCTGATATTCAGTGGGCCTCACACAATCCAAAAGTGTCCAGTGTCCACTAGTGTCTGCAGAAATTCAAAATCTCCCTTATCCTGTAGTCACTTTTTTCACACCTGTGCCATCGAGCCTGTGACATAGCGCTCTGATATTCAGTGGGCCTCACACAATCCAAAAGTGTCCAGTGTCCACTAGTGTCTGCAGAAATTCAAAATCTCCCTTATCCTGTAGTCACTTTTTTCACACCTGTGCCATCGAGCCTGTGACATAGCGCTCTGATATTCAGTGGGCCTCACACAATCCAAAAGTGTCCAGTGTCCACTAGTGTCTGCAGAAATTCAAAATCTCCCTTATCCTGTAGTCACTTTTTTCACACCTGTGCCATCGAGCCTGTGACATAGCGCTCTGATATTCAGTGGGCCTCACACAATCCAAAAGTGTCCAGTGTCCACTAGTGTCTGCAGAAATTCAAAATCTCCCCTGTCCTATAGACACCTTGTACCTTGTTTTACATTACTATATAGTTTGTTGGATTTTGTCTACATTTCTACCAAAAATGAGGAAGTCTGGTGGAAGAGGCCGTGGAATTGGGCGGGGGTTGACAGCTGGTAATGATGGTGTTGGTGGTGGATCTGATGGTAGTGGCAAAAGCAAAATAGGACCGAATGCAGGAGGTGTTGAGCCTGCGTCATCGTCTGGCTCCACAAGGCCTCGAAGGCTTAGTTTTCTAGGAGTTGGCAAACCGCTTTTAAAGCCAGAGCTTCAGGAAAAAGTTTTGTCTTACATTGCTGACTCAGCCTCCAGCTCTATCGCCTCCTCTTCTGAAGTTGTAAAAAATAAAAGCACTGAGTCGTCATTGGAGGCTCATGTTCATGAACCACACCTTTCCTTGTGTCCTTCACCCCAACCAAGATTGAAGGATGACGCAGGCCATACTACTGATTACTCCATGGAGCTGTTTTCACATACCATGCCTGGATTATCAAGTGAAATGGTGAATTACCCAGGCCAAGATGAATCTGACATGGAGTGCACTGATGCACAGCCGATGATAGATGATTCTGCTGGTACATTCACTCAGAGCACTACATTGTCCTCGCAGTGTACAGAGCCAGATTCTGACCCTGATGAGACTCAGGTGCCCCTTCCCGCACACTATACCACCATACACGGTGACACAGAGGAAGGTGCACATGACATTGAAGAGGAGGTGATGGATGACGCAGTTGTTGACCCAGATTGGCATCCATTGGGGGAAGAGGGTGCTGCTTCCAATAGCTCAGATGAGGAGGAGCATCCACAGCAGACATCGACATCGCAACAGCTGTTATCTGGCAGGCCCGGAGCACTCCAAAGACAGGTTCCAAAAATCAAAAGAGTTGCTGGACAGCTTGTCCAGACGGTCAAAAGATCACAGCGTGCTAGGCCGCAAAATGTCTGCCAAAGTAGGAAGAGTGCAGTGTGGCACTTTTTTGAACAAAATCCTCATGATCAGGCCAAGGTTATCTGTAAGAAGTGCGCAAAGACCTTTAGCCGAGGGAAAAATCTGAAAAATTTGAATACCAGTTGCATGCTTAGACATTTAACCAGCATGCACTTGCAAGCGTGGACACAACACCAAACCTCAAGTGCCACATGTGCAACTGATCACAAAGAAGGTAGTCAACAACGCTACATTGTTTCCCCCACTGTAAGCCCACCGGTTAGCACAGCAGCAAATGTTGAGGTGTTGTTGCAAGGCCACAGCAGTCAGGGAATCCCACTGTTATATCAACGAAATACTGAATCTAGGCCATCAGAAAGAACACCAGCTCCATCACCATCATCAACCCTCTCTCAGTCCGCCCTGTCCACCGTTACTTCCACCATATGCAGCTCTCAAGTCCAGCTCACCCTCCCAGACACTATGAGTAGGTCAAGAAATTACTCAGTCTCTCATCCGCGTACACTGGGTTTGAACGCCCACATTGCCAAACTAATCTTGTTTGAGATGATGCCCTATCGGTTGGTGGAAAGCGCAGCTTTCCGCGAACTCATTGCCTATGCAGTACCACGCTATGACCTACCCAGTCGCCACTTCTTCTCTCACAAAGCCATCCCAGCCCTCCACCATCATGTAAAAGACCGCATTGTCCATGCACTCAAGCAGTCAGTGAGTGGAAAGGTGCACCTCACAACTGATGCATGGTCCAGTCGGCATGGCCAGGGCCGTTACGTGTCCATCACTGTGCACTGGGTTAATGTGGTGGATGCAGGGTCCACAGGGGACAGCGGTGGTGGGACAGTGCTGCCTAGCCCACGGTATAGGAAACAGTTGGCTGTAGGCGTTCGACCCTACTCCTCCTCCTCCTCCAGAAGCGAAAGCTCGTCCACAGAGCGCAGTCGTACGAGCACTCCATCTGCAGCTGCCACTGTTGCACACGAGGTGTCCCCCTATCGAGCACCTAGTGGAAAGCGTCAGCAGGCTGTGTTGCAGATGATGTGTTTGGGCGACAGACACACCGCCGAGGTGCTGGCCGAGTACTTGAAGCGACAAACTGAGTCATGGCTGGGCAGTGTACATCTTGAGGCAGGCAAGGTAGTTAGTGATAACGGCCATAATTTTGTGGCAGCCATAGCCCTTTCAAAACTCAGCCACATACCTTGCTTGGCTCACACCTTGAGCCTGGTGGTGCAGTGCTTCCTCAAAAATTATCCGGAGTTAACAGCCATGCTCCAGAAGGTGCGAAGACTGTGCGCGCACATCCGCCGGTCGCCTGTACACTCCGTTTTATTAGGGTATATGCATACATTGTTTTTTTTCCTTTGGCTTTGCTTGCTTTTATGGCCAATGTGAACATGCTTTTACATCATGCATGTCATTCAATTCTACTTCAGTTCAGTTTTTTTGTTTTTTCTTCAGCATTTTTGTATTCAGTACAAATAGGGTGTGGCCTCCATTCTACTGAGCTGTGTAGTTTATTTAGTCCCTCTGAAGCTGGGTGTCCGTTTGGGACCCAGAGACTCTGCTACTATTCACACTAGGTAGGTTTTAACCGTTAGTGTAGTTACTGTCTCAAATGGGTACACCTTGTCGTGGTGGGACAGCTTTATACTTTTTTGATCAAAATAGTGTTTACTAAGTACCCTATGTTATTTAATGCACTTGCTTTTTTACTTATTTATTTTTATTAGGGTATATGCATACATTGTTTTTTTTTTCCTTTGGTTTTGCTTGCTTTTATGGCCAATGTGAACATGCTTTTACATCATGCATGTCATTCAATTCTACTTCAGTTCAGTTTTTTTGTTTTTTCTTCAGCATTTTTGTATTCAGTACAAATAGGGTG
Source organism: Dendrobates tinctorius (assembly GCF_039654945.1). Classification (NCBI taxonomy): domain Eukaryota; kingdom Metazoa; phylum Chordata; class Amphibia; order Anura; family Dendrobatidae; genus Dendrobates; species Dendrobates tinctorius. The sequence continues at coordinate 8,631,662 of NW_027361910.1, read as the reverse complement.
TGGCCTCCATTCTACTGAGCTGTGTAGTTTATTTAGTCCCTCTGAAGCTGGGTGTCCGTTTGGGACCCAGAGACTCTGCTACTATTCACACTAGGTAGGTTTTAACCGTTAGTGTAGTTACTGTCTCAAATGGGTACACCTTGTCGTGGTGGGACAGCTTTATACTTTTTTGATCAAAATAGTGTTTACTAAGTACCCTATGTTATTTAATGCACTTGCTTTTTTACTTATTTATTTTTATTAGGGTATATGCATACATTGTTTTTTTTCCCTTTGGTTTTGCTTGCTTTTATGGCCAATGTGAACATGCTTTTACATCATGCATGTCATTCAATTCTACTTCAGTTCAGTTTTTTTGTTTTTTCTTCAGCATTTTTGTATTCAGTACAAATAGGGTGTGGCCTCCATTCTACTGAGCTGTGTAGTTTATTTAGTCCCTCTGAAGCTGGGTGTCCGTTTGGGACCCAGAGACTCTGCTACTATTCACACTAGGTAGGTTTTAACCGTTAGTGTAGTTACTGTCTCAAATGGGTACACCTTGTCGTGGTGGGACAGCTTTATACTTTTTTGATCAAAATAGTGTTTACTAAGTACCCTATGTTATTTAATGCACTTGCTTTTTTACTTATTTATTTTTATTAGGGTATATGCATACATTGTTTTTTTTCCTTTGGTTTTGCTTGCTTTTATGGCCAATGTGAACATGCTTTTACATCATGCATGTCATTCAATTCTACTTCAGTTCAGTTTTTTTGTTTTTTCTTCAGCATTTTTGTATTCAGTACAAATAGGGTGTGGCCTCCATTCTACTGAGCTGTGTAGTTTATTTAGTCCCTCTGAAGCTGGGTGTCCGTTTGGGACCCAGAGACTCTGCTACTATTCACACTAGGTAGGTTTTAACCGTTAGTGTAGTTACTGTCTCAAATGGGTACACCTTGTCGTGGTGGGACAGCTTTATACTTTTTTGATCAAAATAGTGTTTACTAAGTACCCTATGTTATTTAGTGCACTTGCTTTTTTACTTATTTATTTTTATTAGGGTATATGCATACATTGTTTTTTTTCCTTTGGTTTTGCTTGCTTTTATGGCCAATGTGAACATGCTTTTACATCATGCATGTCATTCAATTCTACTTCAGTTCAGTTTTTTTGTTTTTTCTTCAGCATTTTTGTATTCAGTACAAATAGGGTGTGGCCTCCATTCTACTGAGCTGTGTAGTTTATTTAGTCCCTCTGAAGCTGGGTGTCCGTTTGGGACCCAGAGACTCTGCTACTATTCACACTAGGTAGGTTTTAACCATTAGTGTAGTTACTGTCTCAAATGGGTACACCTTGTCGTGGTGGGACAGCTTTATACTTTTTTGATCAAAATAGTGTTTACTAAGTACCCTATGTTATTTAATGCACTTGCTTTTTTACTTATTTATTTTTATTAGGGTATATGCATACATTGTTTTTTTTCCTTTGGTTTTGCTTGCTTTTATGGCCAATGTGAACATGCTTTTACATCATGCATGTCATTCAATTCTACTTCAGTTCAGTTTTTTTGTTTTTTCTTCAGCATTTTTGTATTCAGTACAAATAGGGTGTGGCCTCCATTCTACTGAGCTGTATAGTTTATTTAGTCCCTCTGAAGCTGGGTGTCCGTTTGGGACCCAGAGACTCTGCTACTATTCACACTAGGTAGGTTTTAACCGTTAGTGTAGTTACTGTCTCAAATGGGTACACCTTGTCGTGGTGGGACAGCTTTATACTTTTTTGATCAAAATAGTGTTTACTAAGTACCCTATGTTATTTAATGCACTTGCTTTTTTACTTATTTATTTTTATTAGGGTATATGCATACATTGTTTTTTTTTTTCCTTTGGTTTTGCTTATTATTTTGAATGTGTACGCTATCCATACATGTTATCCGGGGATACGGTACCCTTTCTCACCTTTGTGCAATCACGTGCAAGCCATACTGGGCCTAACACCGTCTGAGCCTGCCTCCTGATGTATAGACATATATTTTGAATGTGTACGCTATCCATACATGTTATCCGGGGATACGGTACCCTTTCTCACCTTTGTGCAATCACGTGCAAGCCATACTGGGCCTAACACCATCTGAGCCTGCCTCCTGATGTATAGACATATATTTTGATTGTGTACGCTATCCATACATGTTATCCGGGGATACGGTACCCTTTCTCACCTTTGTGCAATCACGTGCAAGCCATACTGGGCCTAACACCGTCTGAGCCTGCCTCCTGATGTATAGACATATATTTTGAATGTGTACGCTATCCATACATGTTATCCTGGGATACGGTACCCTTTCTCACCTTTGTGCAATCACGTGCAAGCCATACTGGGCCTAACACCATCTGAGCCTGCCTCCTGATGTATAGACATATATTTTGAATGTGTACGCTATCCATACATGTTATCCTGGGATACGGTACCCTTTCTCACCTTTGTGCAATCACGTGTAATCCATACTGGGCGTGAGAACGGCTGGCGAGCTGTTAAGCAAGCTACAGCACCTGTGGTTTGCACACGTAAGTTTTTCATTTTTTCAGGAATGACGGTTAGGCCTAATTCCGGAACTGTGGTTGACCTGCACTTACTGGGAAATCATCGTTCGCGGGTAATAATTGTAATCAGTGATCCCCATCACTAACGTTGTTCAGCGGGTTATCTGCACCTGTAAGCGACAAACGCTGGCCTTTTCAGTGTAGCGCACATGCAGCCACGGACATGTAAGGGCATGACACACCAGTTATTGGCCAATCTCATGTGCCAGAGCCTCACGTGTCCCTCTAGTAAGCCGGACTCGGACCGCGGGGCATGACGGAGTCTCGTTCGCTAACGGAATTAAGCTTGCAATGTGTGCATCTGTTCTGTAGCTGGCATGGTTGAGGTTTCCCAGGTGGAGTCGAATTTAACCGTAGGCTCCACTCCTGGTGGTGCCCTTCTGGACATTCCTTTAAGGTTCAGCTTTGCAACCATACTGCCCACGTAAAACAAACACTTTGCCTTCATGAACGCTGTTTGGAGGGTCATGACTCGTGGGAATAACGCCGCCCAATCAGTTAACCTGCTAGAGAGATCCTTCGCTGCTCCCAAGCATGACATCACACTCCCTAGGAGGAAGGTAATGCCACTGTGGCGACCGTACTCCTGGGGGCGACACAAGTGCACTGATGCCCAGCCACTGCTCAATGAATCTGCTGGTACATTGACCCAGACCACTACATTCCCCTCGCACGCTACACGGCCTGAATCTGACCCTGATGAAACTCAGGTTACCCTTCCCATATACAGTTTCATCTTACACGGTGACAAAGAGGAAGCTGCAGATGAAAGTGCAGGTTCGGCCCACCCGCCATCAGACACACCACCGTACTATCAGGGGCCCTGTGCCAGTGCCGTCGCCAACGAGTGGGCCCCCCCTACTTGCTCAGGATCACAGCACTTGCAAGGTTGAAATACAGTGCAGTGAGATGGAAGATGGGGACGACGAGGAGTCCAGACTAGTACAGGGATTCCCTAGCGAGGAGACTTATTTGATTGTTTTCAATGTTGGGACAGCAATTTTTGGGGAGCACTATACTCTGGAGAATGATAGATGGGGCCCACCATACACTGGAACATTCCAAAGGTGGACATCAGACACTGGAGCAGCATTTACAGGGCCCATTATACACTAGAGCATTAGAAATGGGGCCCATTATGTTTGGAGCATTATTTGGGCCCATAAGACAGTGGAGCTTCATCCATGGGGACCAACATATACTGTAGCATTATGTGGAGATCATCATATACTGTTTCAAACATTATATGGGACCAATGATTCTGTATGGAGAAATAGATGGGCCTCGTCATGAGATGTAAAAAGTGAAGTATTTTTCATTGTACTATACCGCTATTTCTCTGCCGTATTGGAGCATGATGAGTTGTGGTATGTGATAAAGGGGCTCTCTTTCGCCCAGGGCACATGAAAACCTGGAGCCAGCCCTACCCCCCCACAACTTTAGCCAAATAACCCCTATTTTTCAGTGCGCAACTTGTATTATGAAGTTAATTAAGGTTGACAAGATTAAGTAAGAAGAATTGATGCTTTTGGCATTCAAATGGGCACTGTAGGTGTGTTTCCTGTCCTCCTCTCACTGCCGACTTTTATTCCCCATTGACTTACATTGGGTTTCGTGTTTCGGGACGACCCCGACTTTTCCCTGTAATCGGCCAATCTTGCTCGACCCGACTTTTGGAAAAGTCGGGTTTCACGAAACGAAACTCGACACTAAAAAAACAAAAGTCGCTCAACTCTAGTCACAAGCCATCAAACAAAGAAGAACTGCTTAAATTTTTGTACCAGGAGTGGCATAAGGTAACCCAAAAGCAGTGTAAAAGACTGGTGGAAAGCATGCCAAGATGCAAGAAAGCTGTGATTAAAAATCATGGTTATTCCACAAAATATTGATTTCTGAACTCTTCCTGAGTTAAAACATTAGTATTGTTGTTTCTAAATGATTATGAACTTGTTTTCTTAGCATTATTTGAGGTCTGCAAGCACTGCATTTTTTTGTCCTTTTGATCATTTCTCATTGTTTGAAAATAAATACAAAATTTGGTGCTTGGAAATTTGAAGGCATGTTGTCAGTAGTTTATAGAATAAAAGAGCCATTTACATTTTACTCAAAAATATACCTACAAAGAAAAAATCAGAGAAACTGAAAATTTGAAAATTTTGCAGTGGTCTCTTAATTTTTGCCAGAGGTGTATATATATACACCTCTGGCAAAAATTAAGAGACCACCACATCAAAACCCTGTTATGGGCAGCCCATTCTCCAGACCTGAACCCCATTGAAAACCTCTAGAATGTAATCAAGAGGATGATGGATAGTCACAAGCCATCAATCAAAGAAAAACTGCTTAAATTTTTGCGCCAGAAGCAGTGTGAAGGACTGGTGGCAAGCATGCCAAAACGCATGAAAGTTTTTAAAAAAATCATGGTTGTTCCACAAAATACTGATTTCAGAACTCTTTCTGAGTTAAAACATTAGTATTGTTGTTTCTAAATGATTATGAACTTGTTTTCTTTGCATTATTTGAGGTCTGAAAGCACTGTTTGCTAGTTTTTTATTTTGACCATTTTCCTTTGTCAGAAAAAAAAATACAAAATTTATTGCTTGGAAATTCGGAGACATGTCAGAAGTTTATAGACTAAAAGAACAATTTACATTTTACTCAAAAATATACCTATAAAGAGAAAAATCAGACAAACTGAACATTTGAAAGTGGTCATATATACATATACACACAGTATATATAGTGTTTTTTAGGTTTTTTTTAGGAAACCATACATAATTTCCTTAACTTCACAAATACATGATACTATGTGTGTAACGTGAAAAAATGTGGAAAAGCTCATGGAGCATGAAAACCTTTCAAGGTACTGTATATACACAATAGCAATGCCAGGTATTTTAGGGTTAAATCACAACTCTGCAGGCTCTGATTAGATGCACCTGCCTATTTCTGCATATAAACAGGCTAGGTGTTCATCTAAGTCAGTCAGCAACAGTAGCAGTTACAGCAGGTTCAGCAGCAGATGGCTCTACTGTCAGTAACTGTCTGGGCCAGGGAAATGGCATCACCCACCATCCAAAGTGAAGGTAACCAGTACAGGATGCCTTACAGAACATGACTCTAGAGGACGACGTTGAGGTTTTCCTGACTGTATTTGAGAGAGTGGCAGAAAGAGATAAATTTCCCTGCAATGGACAGAGGGCCTAGCTGCATGCCTTACTGGAGAATTTCATACCACAATCTTACCCTGCAGGATGAAAAGGAACACGACAAGCTGAAGGTGGAAATTATAGCATGTTTGGGTGTCAACCTGTCTGTCCGGGCACAATGGATTGTCTATTGACCTCAGAGTTGATGGACAGAAACTTAGGCTGGCGCTGCTCCTACTTCATCTATCCTGCCTGCAGTGTTGTTCCTCATCCTGGTGAGGGACTTCAGGAAAGCCAGGTGACTGTGAACGATGTCCAAGTGACAAGACTTCTGGACTCAAGGAGTTAGGTGGCCCTGGTAAGGGCCACACTTCAACATGTGCTAAATCCTGGGAAGTGGGTGGTGGTAACTTGTATCCATGGAGATGTCAAGAGCTATCCCATGGCCCAGGTCGACATACACACAGACTGTGGTTCCATGTCCCAATATGTAGGAGTGGTCAAGAACTTATTGCATGGTATTCTTATTCTTTCCATTTTTTTCAGATTTATGGGCGAAAGATGTAGCACCCAATAATCCAGTATGCCTCTAGTAGTTGGCTATTTTAACAAAGTCACATGATGTAAACTGTGAATTTCTGCTCACTGTACTGCTTACAAAGGCAATATTTCTGACTTGGAGGAATCCCAGGAAAACTGCCCAGCTCAGTGACTTAACAGTAAAAGGTACTGTGGAAAATAAAAATGGGTTTCGACGGGAGATGATAGTCAGTTTCTGCAAGGGGCCGGGCATAATAATTTGCTTTGCTGTAACAGGTAAAAGAGTGCCTCCTCAAGGTCCAAGAGAAAAAATCCAGGGTGTATAATCGGTCAGCTCTAGTGAGACAATTTAGATCTGGGGATTGGGTACTTGTGCTAGTGCTCACAGGGAAGAGCAAGTTCCTTATCCAGTGGCAGGGACCCTATAGGGTGGTGGAAAAGGTGAGATAGGTTTTCTATAAAGTACACCGACCAAGGAAAAGGAATGCCTTTCCTATAAATTGTGGCAACCTACTAAAACCATGAAAGGGTAGAAACTGGCTCAAAATTCTTTACTGGTTGGCTCATCCAGAAGCCAACATATTGGGTATCAAAGTGGCATAAATTTTGCCACCTTCCAAAAATCAGCACAACCGAAAATTGGCAGCGAAAAATAGGGGCAGGTTCTTGGAGGTAGTAGGTCACTCTTGTGTCATCAAGCATGAGCCTCACCTTTTGGTAAATTAATTGGACAGAGGGGGAGGGTACGTACATGCATATAAACAGTCTAGGTGTCATCTAAGTCAGTCAGCTGGGGGGAAGCTGACCAGAGTGGCTTTTCATTGGAGCTGATGAAAGGAGTAAGCCAGAATCTCTCTCTGAGAAGAGACTGCACAGGCTGTGTGCACCAAACTGCAATATCAGTGGTTGTTATGGATAATAGCTGTTGTGTTTGGCCAGATTGGGACCAGCTGTGTATGAGTAGCCAGGATCTGTTCTGCTTAGTTAGTGCCTGGAAAAGTCTAGGGATTTGTTTTTATGATTTGGGTTTGGTGCTGTGCCACCTGTGGCAATAAAGATCACATTGTTTTGAGAAAAGAATCCAGTGCCTATGTGGATGCTACCTACTGCCTACCTGAGAGCGTGAATCCCTACAACACACATAATACAGACACATGTCCATATATACACATTGAAGATACATATATGATCAGTCTTGTGCAGGCATCTGGACTTATTCATCATGTAGCAGGGCACATTACTATATGTCAGCAGTGTACTTAGGGTCCTGTTGTTATAAATTAGTACCTATAGAGGGTGTTGTACAAACAGGATTGAGTCCTCATGCCCTGCTCTCTGCACTTATCCTTAGAGATGAGCGACTTTGCCTTTTTTCTGGTCGAGTTTCATGAAACCCGACTTTCGGCCGATTATCGTGAAAAGTCGAAAGCCGACTGAAACACGAAACCCAATGCAAGTCAATGGGGAAGCAAAGTCGGCAGGGAGTGGAGGACAGGAAACACACCTACAGTGCCCTTTTGAATGCCAAAAACATCAATTCTGATTACTGAAGCTTTTCAACCTTAATTTACTTCATAATACTAGTTACGCACTGAAAAATGGGGGCTATTTGGCTAAATTTGTGGGGGGGTAGGGCTGGCTCCAGGTTTTCATGTGCCCTGGGCCAAAGAGCGCCCCTTTAACACATACCATTACTCATGATGCTCTGATACCGCAGAGAAAAAGAGGCATAGTACAATGAAAAATACTTCACTTTTTACATCTCATGAGTTGACTGATATCCATTTTTAATAGCTCCAAAAATGGACAGTATACAGTATTACTCCATACAGTATTATGGCCACCGCATAGTGCGCTATACAGAGTAATGAGGCCCATATATTTCTCCATATGGAATCATTGGTTACATATAATGTTTGAAACAGTATATGATGAGCTCCACATAATGCTACAGTATATGTTGGTCCCCATGGATGAAGCTCCACTGTTTTATGGGCCCAAATAATGCTCCATACATAATGGGCCCAATTTCTAATGCTCTATTGTATAATGTGCCCTGTAAATGCTGCTCCAGTGTCTGATGTCCACCTTTGGAATGCTCCAGAGTATGGTGGGCCCAATATATCATTCTCCAGAGTATAGTGCTTCCCAAAAATTGCTGTCCCAACATTGAAAACAATTAAATAAGTCTCCTCGCTATGGAATCCCTGTACTAGTCTGGACTCCTCGTCGTCCCCATCGTCCATCTCACTGCACTTGGCTGTTTAGGCAGAGGGCGTACAGACGTGATGTCATTGCGCTCTCTGATCAGACTATCACTGTCAGGAAACGCGGAAGACGTCATGGCGGTGGAGCAGGGAGAGGTAAGTATTTCAACTTTGCAAGTGCTGTGATCCTGAGCAAGCAGGGGGGGCCCACTCGTTGGCGACGGCAGTGGCACAGGGCCCCTCTAATAGTACGGCGGTGTGTGGCGGTGTGTCTGACGGCGGGAGGGGGTGGGCCCTGGCACAGGGCCCCTCATAGTACGCAAAAGTGTCTCTACCCTCCCCTCCCACCGGCAGAGACACTTTTGCGTACTATGAGGGGCCCTGTGCCAGTGCCGTCGCCCATGAGTATGCCCCCCCACCAGCTCAAGGAACCTGCACTTTCATCTGCACCTTCCTCTTTGTCACCGTGTAAAGTGGTATAGTATGCGGGAAGGGGAACCTGAGTTTCCTCTGGGTCAGATTCTGGCTGTGTAGAGTGTGAGGGGAATGTAGTGGTCTGGGTCAATGTACCAGCAGAATCATCTAGCAGTGGCTGGGCATCAGTGCACTTGTGGCGTCCCCAGGAGTATTACCTTCCTCCTAGGGAGTGTGATGTCATGCTTGGGAGCAGCGAAGGATCTCTCTAGCAGTTAAACCAACACACAACACATTTCCCACTCCACGCCAGCAGGGAGACCTCTGAACATGACTGCTGAGGAGCTGCTCTCTGTGGTTGGGAGGAGGTAAGTTAGGCCATTCTGTGCAGGGAAGGGGAAGTGTGTGGATGTGAGAAGGGGAGCTGGAGGATGAGCAGAGTTAAGGCTCACTCCTAGGAGTTTGTAGGGACACTGACGTTCCTGCAGCAGAATCCGGAGGAAGTAGCTGCTGTTAATACTCTGTACCCAACTGAGGCTTGGAGGCCCCAGCATCGACGTGTGTGAGCCAGAAGGAAAAGACTACGGCTGCCAGCCATACGAGAAAGTTCTAAAAGAGAGTCAACAGGGAGAACTTCATTGAACTCAGCACTGCGAGTACCTCAGATAAGCGCTAGAACGGAAGCCACACTACCTATATGCAGAGAGAGAAATCCAAATTGGCTTCCAGGCTGACCAACTCCTTCTCCATCTGTACTCTGGGTCCTGGACAGCACCTACCAAGTACAGGTAAAGGAACTGCACGACTGTGTCTGTTATCTTTCTCCTGCGCCTGGCACACGGCTCAGCTACATCCTGCACTGCACACCATCTTCCCAACTCTTTCATCTGCCCTGCGACTACGGCCCTACCTGTGCAGGTCTTCTACATCTTAGCTGCACCACAACATCTGTCCCACAGAAGCGACACTGCAGCGCTGGTCAATCTAATCAGAAACCAGAGGTGGCGTCACGTATCATTCACCTATAAACGTAATTCATCCCTTTGCATGGATGCCCAGGGCCACGGAACGGGTCACCACCACCGTGAGACACCGGCCCGGTACCGATTAACCCCACTGCCCTGGCTGGCCACCCACACTCCATGTCAGATTCATCTTGGACTGGGGAATTCATGATTTGACTTGATAACCCAGGCATGGTATGATAGAAAGAGCTACATGGACTAATGTGAAGTGTGGCCTGCTGCCTCATTCAGTTTGGTTGGGGGTGCAGGACACAAGGAAAGGGGTTCTTCCTGACCAGGAGCTAGCACTTGACCACTCAGTGCTTGCATTTTTTGAAACTTCAGAAGAGGCGGGCATATTTGATGGAGTCTGTTTCGGCAATGTAAGCCAAAACCAGTTCCTCATGCTCCGCCTTTAAAAGCGGTTAACCTACTCCCAGAAAAGGTATCATTCCAGGCGTTCTGGAGCCAGACTAGCAGATGCACCACCACCACCATCATCAGCAGGCCCCCCCGCGCCCACGTCCGCAGCCTCTTCCACCAAACTTCAAAATTTTGCACAAAATAGGCACAAGATAACATCAAATATATGGCACTGTATCAGAAATGTACAGCTCTATTCAGTCAAAGGATAATTGTCAATCTCCATATATATTCCATCAGTCACACAGAGACGCTCACAGGCTCAGTATGGATTAGACAAGAATATAAAAAGTAGACAAAGTGTACAGTATCATCAGATAGCAGTTATATATAGCATAGTTTAAACATTAACAATGTACGCCTATAAATCAGGAGTATAAGAAAAAAAATCCGGCACTCCCAAATGCAAAAAGAAGTTCCTTTTTATTTTTCACAGCTTAATAATCCACATGATGTACATTCAATAACGTTTCGGTCTCTATAATGGACCTTCTTCAGACTGAAAGTGACACAACGAAAGAAAAAAGAAAACAAAAAATTACATAAATAAAATTAATAAAACAAAGCTGGTTCTCAAAACGCCTATCAAAATACAAATACTGTCAATGAAGACTATATCTGCACAGGAAACCAGATTATATAAGAGTGAATCATATGCGCATCATATTTATCTAGTGGTCACAGAAATAAGAACACATAGTAATCATATACACATTTTAGAGAGGTAAAGTATCCCATATGAAACAACACCAAAAATATCATACAGCATAATATAGAGAAATACAAATACAGATGGAACTCCCAATACACGGGTTACTGAAGAGATCTTCCATATAGCTATCAAATCGTCATTTAGCTAATATCATTAACGAAAGCAAGTGATAAAATGCCCAAAAGACTGACATCAGAGATCTTAAAAAAAAAAAAAAAAATACAGGAGAAATACAGAAAAAAATAAAGAAAAAAATAAGGAAAAAAAGATAAATAGCTAGTAGAGCAGAAATACTCAATGACCTAGCATATGTCTAACAAGTTGAATAATATTATTAAGGTTCAAAGTGACCCAATAAGTCACAATCATGTTGATTAATCTGAATAGACTCCACTACTTCAAAAAACAGACGCTGAACAGTCCAACTGACATCCATAGACGCAAAAAAAGTGCAAAAAAAGTAATGCAATGGTGCTTACCATGTGGAGCTGTGAGGATCGCCACGTGCAGGAAAACATGCGCTGTCAGTTGTATGCTGCCATTATAAGAAGTGCGCTACTGGCGGTTGTATGCCGCCGGGATAAATACCCGACGGGAGTGCGCGCACATGCGTACTAGTGTAAACTCACAACTGGGGAAAGGCCGAGAGTGAGGAGTGAAACGCTCCATGGAGCGCAAACCGGAAGTGCGTCATAGAGACTGCCCGCGACCGGAAGTAGTGGAACGCAGTATAGATGCAGCGGTATATTCAATGGTGACTCGTTCCTTCAATGTGGCTAATCCCTCAATGCAGTGACACTAGGTAGAAAGAAACAAATGCGCGTTATATGGCAGCAACTTATATGTAGCGTAATGTACAATGTTAATAAAAGAAAAAAAGGAAAATTAATTTATTATCATACTCAAACAAAAGGAAGGATAGGGGAAAAGGATTAAAAGGGGAAAAAAAGGGAATAAAGAAAAAAATATAAAGTAAAAATATGCATAAAACTAGAAAAAAATTTGAAAATAACTACATAAAAAACGGACAAATAACTAAAGAAAAAATAAAAATAAAAAATATAACTATACGATGGGAATCAGAAAAAACAAAAATGAGAATGAAAAAATAACAAAATATTATAAACACCATACCCCTCCAAAGATACTTTCTAACGAGATTGCTGCTGCTGTAAAAAATGAAAAAAAGAAAAAAAAGGGGGGGGAAGAAAAAAAGAGAGGGTTAAAAAAAGATCTCATGATATCAACCTTAAAATAAACTCATAACATCGTATTCTCTATTCAACCCTTTGGGTTCCAAAGTTTGTAACGAATGAATCCAAAAGGCCTCTCTGAGCTTTAATGATTTAACCTGATTGCCCCCTCTTCTATGTGCTGGAACGTGTTCGAGGACAAGAAACTTTAATTGGGCTATAGTATGTCCCGCATTATGAAAATGAAATGGTATGGGTAGATGATGGCGTCCACAACGTATATCTGACTTATGGTGAGAAATCCTATCCTTCACGTTCTGTGTCGTTTCACCCACATACAATTTGCCATAAGGGCATTTAATCGCATACACCACAAATTTAGAATCGCAGGTGTAGTACCCCTTGATAGGGATGTCTACACCTGTCTGTGGATGTGAAATAGAGGAACCTTTTAAGACATTAGCACATTGTGCACACTGTAGACACGGAAAGGTCCCTCTTTTCTGTGTTTGGAGAAAACTTTGCCTAGAAATTTTTAATGCAAACACAGAAAAGAGGGACCTTTCCGTGTCTACAGTGTGCACAATGTGCTAATGTCTTAAAAGGTTCCTCTATTTCACATCCACAGACAGGTGTAGACATCCCTATCAAGGGGTACTACACCTGCGATTCTAAATTTGTGGTGTATGCGATTAAATGCCCTTATGGCAAATTGTATGTAGGTGAAACGACACAGAACGTGAAGGATAGGATTTCTCACCATAAGTCAGATATACGTTGTGGACGCCATCATCTACCCATACCATTTCATTTTCATAATGCGGGACATACTATAGCCCAATTAAAGTTTCTTGTCCTCGAACACGTTCCAGCACATAGAAGAGGGGGCAATCAGGTTAAATCATTAAAGCTCAGAGAGGCCTTTTGGATTCATTCGTTACAAACTTTGGAACCCAAAGGGTTGAATAGAGAATACGATGTTATGAGTTTATTTTAAGGTTGATATCATGAGATCTTTTTTTAACCCTCTCTTTTTTTCTTCCCCCCCCCTTTTTTTTCTTTTTTTCATTTTTTACAGCAGCAGCAATCTCGTTAGAAAGTATCTTTGGAGGGGTATGGTGTTTATAATATTTTGTTATTTTTTCATTTTCATTTTTGTTTTTTCTGATTCCCATCGTATAGTTATATTTTTTATTTTTTCTTTAGTTATTTGTCTGTTTTTTATGTAGTTATTTTCAAATTTTTTTCTAGTTTTATGCATATTTTTACTTTATATTTTTTTCTTTATTCCCTTTTTTCCCCTTTTAATCCTTTTCCCCTATCCTTCCTTTTGTTTGAGTATGATAATAAATTAATTTTCCTTTTTTTCTTTTATTAACATTGTACATTACGCTACATATAAGTTGCTGCCATATAACGCGCATTTGTTTCTTTCTACCTAGTGTCACTGCATTGAGGGATTAGCCACATTGAAGGAACGAGTCACCATTGAATATACCGCTGCATCTATACTGCGTTCCACTACTTCCGGTCGCGGGCAGTCTCTATGACGCACTTCCGGTTTGCGCTCCATGGAGCGTTTCACTCCTCACTCTCGGCCTTTCCCCAGTTGTGAGTTTACACTAGTGCGCATGTGCGCGCACTCCCGTCGGGTATTTATCCCGGCGGCATACAACCGCCAGTAGCGCACTTCTTATAATGGCAGCATACAACTGACAGCGCATGTTTTCCTGCACGTGGCGATCCTCACAGCTCCACATGGTAAGCACCATTGCATTACTTTTTTTGCACTTTTTTTGCGTCTATGGATGTCAGTTGGACTGTTCAGCGTCTGTTTTTTGAAGTAGTGGAGTCTATTCAGATTAATCAACATGATTGTGACTTATTGGGTCACTTTGAACCTTAATAATATTATTCAACTTGTTAGACATATGCTAGGTCATTGAGTATTTCTGCTCTACTAGCTATTTATCTTTTTTTCCTTATTTTTTTCTTTATTTTTTTCTGTATTTCTCCTGTATTTTTTTTTTTTTTTTTTTTTTTTTTAAGATCTCTGATGTCAGTCTTTTGGGCATTTTATCACTTGCTTTCGTTAATGATATTAGCTAAATGACGATTTGATAGCTATATGGAAGATCTCTTCAGTAACCCGTGTATTGGGAGTTCCATCTGTATTTGTATTTCTCTATATTATGCTGTATGATATTTTTGGTGTTGTTTCATATGGGATACTTTACCTCTCTAAAATGTGTATATGATTACTATGTGTTCTTATTTCTGTGACCACTAGATAAATATGATGCGCATATGATTCACTCTTATATAATCTGGTTTCCTGTGCAGATCTAGTCTTCATTGACAGTATTTGTATTTTGATAGGCGTTTTGAGAACCAGCTTTGTTTTATTAATTTTATTTATGTAATTTTTTGTTTTCTTTTTTCTTTCGTTGTGTCACTTTCAGTCTGAAGAAGGTCCATTATAGAGACCGAAACGTTATTGAATGTACATCAGGTGGATTATTAAGCTGTGAAAAATAAAAAGGAACTTCTTTTTGCATTTGGGAGTGCCGGATTTTTTTTCTTATATGATTTATTGGGACTGGTATCCTGTTCTGAGCACCCCTTATCTAATTATCGGAGTGACGTGTCTTTTTGTTATACTATAAATCAGGAGTAGTGTTGAGCCACTACGCTAGTGTTTTGGTTCGTCACACAGGAGGCAAGTTCGTCAAATGTTCGTCGAACCCCATTGAAAACAATGGCAGGCAAACACAAACACATACAAGCACATAGAAAACAATTACAAAACACCTTAAAAGGTGTCCCAAAGCAGAGAAAATGCTCAGAAGACAAAAATTACATATGGAAAAGGGCAACTACATTTAGAAAAGAGGTGGAGGAGTAAAAGGAGGAGGTGGAGGAGACACAGATATAGGCTTGTCATTCCCTTATGAAGTCAAGAAAGGCTGCAATAAAAATGTAAAATACCAACCAAAAAAAAAAAATTCTGAAATCGAACACGATCATATACCGTCGGACTTCCCACCAATAAATTATGCCAACTGGCGATCGGGCGGCGTTATTCCCACGAACCTCCAAACAGCGTCCATGAAGGCAAAGTGTTTGCTTTCCGGGGGCAGTATGATTGCAAAGCTGAACCTTAAAGGAATGTCCAAAAGGGCACCACCAGGAGTGGAGCCTGCGGCTTAATTGGACTCCACCCGGGAAACCACAACCATGCCACCTCAAGAAAAGATGCACATATTGAAAGCTTTGTCGATTGTGTGTGTGGTGTGGTATGTCCGTTTGTAGTTGTGCTAGCAGTTTGTCAGCTTTATTCCATTAACGAACGAGACTCCGGCATGCCCCCGCGGTACGCGTCAAGCTTACTAGAGGGATACGCGAGGCTCTGGCACTATCATGGTCTATCATGGCGTTACATGTCCGGGGCTGCATGCGCGCTACACTGAAAGGACCAGCTTTTGTCGCTTACAGGTCCAGATAACCAGCAGAACACCATTAGTGATGGGGATCTGTGATTCCAATTATTCCCCATGAACGATGATTTCCCAGTAAGTGTAGGTCAACCGCAATTCCTCAATTAGGCCTAACCGGCATTCCTGTATAAATGGAAAAAATTATGTGTCCAAACCACAGTTGCTGTAGCTTGCTTAACAGCTCGGCAGCCGTTCTCAGGCCCAGTATGGATTCGACAAGATTCTAGAAAGTTGATAAAGGGTACAGTTTCACCGGGTAACACGTATATATGTAGCTTAGTTTACACATTAAAAACGTAGGTCTATATAACAGGAGGCAGGCTCAGACGGTCTCAGGCCCAGTATGGATTAGACGTGATTGGACAAAGGTGAGAAAGGGTACCGTATCACTGGATAACAGGTATGTATAGCATAGTTTACACATTAAAAACCTATGTCTATAGATCAGGAGGCAGGCTCAGACGGTCTCAGGCCCAGTATGGATTTGACCAGCTTGTACAAAGTTGAGAAAGGGTACATTATCACTGGATAGCAGGTATATATAGCATAGTTTAAATATTTAAAATCTCCATGTTCTCAGTATGGATTAGACAACAATCTAAAAAGTAGAAAAAAGGAAATGTATTTGAAGCGTACACCAGTATACACTTTTGGTGGTATTTTTAAATCTTCATATATATTTCTGTCTCAGTAAGACAGTCCAGACTCTCCGCAATAGGAAATGAGATGCATACAATTACTGACATAAATTCTAGTGATTGCAGAAATCTAGGAATTCCTATTCATGGGATAAACTTCCATCACAATTCTCAGAGGCGATGCAGACCCTCAATTAATTAGTGTGTGGAGACAGCGAAAACCTTTCTTTGTGAAGAAAGTGTTGCTGTATCGCAGTACCATTGATCCCATCGCCATTACTCATCTAATATATAAAGCTCAAAGTGTGTATGTATGTATGTACAGTATGTGTGTGTGTATGTCTGGGATACGCATCCGCACCGTCGCAGCTACAGCCACAAAATTTGGCACAGTCGCACGTCTGGACCCCGCGAGCATCCTAAGCTATGCTGTGAGGCAAAATTTTAACCCCACGTGTTCCAATTCACCAAACAATTTTGCCCCTATCTACATACTGGGGAAAAAGTGTGTGCGCGTCAAGCCCCGCCCCTCATTATGATGTCATAATGCCCCTATTTGCATACTGGGGAAACAGTGTGTGCATATCAAGCCCCGCCCCTCATTATGATGTCACAATGGTTGCCATGGCGACGCTGATGTCATCATAGGTTGCAAGCCCCGCCGCCGCTCATTATGATGTCAAAATGGTTGGCTATGGGATGGAGGATGTGTGATGGGTATACTGTATGGGCACTGGACTATTGGATGGAGGATATGTATGATGGGTATATGGGCACGGGACTATGGGATGGAGGATGTGTGATGGGTATATGGGCACTGGACTATGGGATGGAGGATATGTATGA
This sequence comes from Dendrobates tinctorius, assembly GCF_039654945.1. NCBI lineage: Eukaryota > Metazoa > Chordata > Amphibia > Anura > Dendrobatidae > Dendrobates > Dendrobates tinctorius. The sequence continues at coordinate 8,614,460 of NW_027361910.1, read as the reverse complement.
CGGGTATATGGGCACGGGACTATGGGATGGCGGATATGTATGATGGGTATATGGGCACGGGACTATGGGATGGAGGATATGTATGATGGGTATATGGACACGGGACTATGGGATGGAGGATATGTATGATGGGTATATGGGCACTCGACTATGGGATGGAGGATATGTATGATGGGTATATGGGCAGGGGCCTATGGGATGGTGGATATGTATGATGGGTATATGGGCACGGGACTATGGGATGGAGGATAATTATAATTTGTAACTAGCCCGTTAGCTACTATGCCCGGGCAGCGACGGGCTCTTCAGCTTCACACGTCTGGACCCCGAGAGCGTCCTAAGCTATGTTGTGAGGCGAAATTTTAACCCCGCGTGTTCCAATTCACAAAACAATTTTGCCCCTATCTACATACTGGGGAAAAAGTGTGTGCATATCAAGCCCCGCCCCTCATTATGATGTCACAATGGTTGCCATGGCGATGCTGATGTCATCATAGGTTGCAAGCCCCGCCGCTCATTATAATGTCATAATGGTTGACTATGAGATGGAGGATGTGTGATAGGTATATGGGCACTGGATTATGGGATGGTGGATATGTATGACGGGTATATGGGCACGGGACTATGGGATGGAGGTTGTGTGATGGGTATATGGGCACTGGACTATGGGATGGAGGATATGTATGACCGGTATATGGGCACGGGACTATGGGATGGAGGATGTGTGATGGGTATATGGGCACTGGACTATGGGATGGAGGATATGTATGATAGATATATGGGCACTCGACTATGGGATGGCGAATATGTATGATGGGTATATGGGCATGGGACTATGGGATGGAGGATGTGTGATGTTTATATGGGCACGGGACTATGGGATGGAGGATGTGTGATGGGTATATGGGCACTGGACTATGGGATAGAAGATATGTATGACGGGTATATGGGCATGGGACTATGGGATGGACGTTATGTATGACGGGTATATGGGCACGGGACTATGGGATGGAGGATGTGTGATGGGTATATGGGCACTGGACTATGGGATGGAGGATATGTATGACGGGTATATGGGCACGGAACTATGGGATGGCGGATATGTATGATGGGTGTATGGGCACTCGACTATGGGATGGCGAATATGTATGATGGGTGTATGGGCACGGGACTATGGGATGGAGGATGTGTGATGGGTATATGGGCACTGGACTATGGGATGGAGGATATGTATGACGGGTATATGGGCACGGGACTATGGGATGGCGGATATGTATGATGGGCATATGGGCACTCGACTATGGGATGGCGAATATGTATGATGGGTATATGGGCATGGGACTATGGGATGGAGGATGTGTGATGGGTATATGGGCATGGGACTATGGGATGGAGGATGTGTGATGGGTATATGGGCACGGGACTATGAGATGGAGGATAATTATAATTTGTTATAACTAACCACAGTTAGTTACTATGCCCGGGCAGCGCCGGGCTCCTCAGCTAGTATCCATATAATTTTGATCACAGGGAGAGATGTAAACATGGTGCTCACTGCCTATCATGCTCTGTCACGTAACTTTGGAGTGCAAAAGACAGAAGCCACAGGCTGTAGGCGATTCATTTGGATTGGCATGAGAGGGCACATTTAAAAATGTGCGCTGGAATGTCACACGTCTGTGGATAGGAAAACTGTGAAAGCTGATGAGAAAACACCACTGCATCTCATTGTGAGACGACGTCCATAAGAAATGGAAGCCATTGATCATCTGAAGCTCGATCCCGGCCAGCGGGACAGGGCATAGCTACGTCTTAACCATCATCTTCTATCAGTTCACCAAATTTGTAGTGGCAGTCCTAGTGAAGGATTTGACAGCCCAGACTACACAGCGGAGGAGCAGGGAGAGGTAAACATTGCAAATGCTGGGGCCCTGCCCAAGCAAGGGGGACCCACTCGTGGGCGTCGGTACTGGCACTGGGCCCCTCATAGTACGGCAGTGTGTCTGATGGCGGGTGTGCACCCCCACCGTCAGAGACACTTGATTGCACTATGATGGACCCTGTGCCAGTGCCCTCGCCCAAGAGTCGGCCCACCCACCTGTCCAGGGCAACGGCACTCGCACGGTTGCGTGCGCTAGGTGGTGACCCCAGCCATGGGGGAGGAGGCAGCCCAGTTAGGGAGGTTTACAAAATGGCATATGTTGATGTGGGACATTCACCTGCTGCTAAAGGTGAAATAGGTCAAGTCCCAGGAAGAGACGGACCAAAGAAAGCCATTTTTCTCTCAACCTATGTGTCATCAGGGTAAGGTGTGCCAAAATCCTTGGAAACCCATGCATGGTTCATTTTAATGAAGGTTAGATCATCCACATTTTGGGTCGACAGACGGGTCCTTTTTTCTGTCAGGATTGATCCAGCACCACTGAAGACTCTTTCCGATAGCACACTTGCAGCTGGGCAAGCGAGCTCCTGTAAGGCATATTGTGCCAATTTAGGCCAGGTGTCCAGTTTAGCTGCCCAATAGTCAAATGGGAATGACCTGTGAGGGAGAACATCGATATGGTAGGAGAAGTAGTTTGTAACCATAGTTGACAACTGCTGTCTCCTGTCACTTTCAATCATTTCCAGTCGTGTGAGCGGTACTTGAAAAATCAGTCCACAACATGGTCATGAAACTCCTGTCTCCAACGCCACTTCTGATGTGTGCACCACCAACACCTCTTCCAAGTTGCCCCCGGCCCCTACGGCTCGTGTGACAACCATCACCGCTGCTGTGTGCTGGGAATGCCTCAACCAACCGGTTTACCAGAGTTGCTTGTTTGTTAGCCAATATTAAGTCAAGGTTCTCCTGTGGCATGATGTTTTGGAATTTGCCTTTATAGCGTGGATCCAGGATGCTGGCCAACCAGTAGTCATCATCGTTCATCATTTTGGCAATGCGGGGGTCCCTTTTTAGGATCTGCAAGGCATAATCTGACATGTGGGCCAATGTTCCCGGTGTCAATGATGCACTGCGAGTGCTGGGTGGAGGAGCACTTTCAGGCAAATCCACATCCCTCCAGTCACGCACAAACCCTGTACCAGACCTTGCCACGCCAACATTTTCTCTTGCCCCACGAGAAGCATCCTCCTCCCCTAAATAATCATCCCCATCATCATCCTCCTCGTCCTCTTCTTCCTCCCCCTCATCCACGACAGTTCCCTGAACAGACAATGGCTGACTGTCATCAAGGCTTCCCTCCTCCACTTCCTCATCATCAACCTCGGCTGCAGACGCCTGCTCCTTGATGTGCGTCAAAGTTTGCATGAGCAGACGCATAAGTGGGATGCTCATGCTTATGATGGCGTCGTCTGCGCTTACCAGCCGTGTGCATTCCTCAAAACATTGAAGGACTTTACAAAGGTCTTTCAGCTTCGACCACTGCACACTTGTCAACTCCATGTCTGCCCTCAAAGTGCCTGCCCGTGTTTCCTCCCACAAATGCATTACGGCCTGCCTCTGTTCGCACAGCCGCTCAACCATGTGCAGGGTGGAGTTCCACCTTGTTGCAACATCGATAATTAGGCGGTGCTTGGGAAGGTGGAGCAATCGGTGCAGCTTCTGCATACGACTGGAGTGTACCGGCGACCGGCGGATGTGCGAGCACAGTCTTCGAACCTTATGGAGCAGGCCTGTTAACTCCGGATAATTAGTGAGGAAGCACTGCACCACCAGGTTCAAGATGTGAGCCAAGCAAGGTATGTGTCTGAGTTTTGAAAGGGCTATGGCTGCCACAAAATTCCGGCCGTTATCACTAACTACTTTGCCTGCCTCAAGATGTAGACTTCCCAGCCATGACTCAGTTTGTAGCTGAAAGTAGTCAGCCAGTACCTCCGCCGTGTGTCTGTCACCCAAACACATCATCTGCAACACAGCCTGCTGACGCTTTCCACTAGCTGATCGATAGTGGGACACATCGTGTGCACCACTGTCAGCTGCGGATGCTGTGATCGTGCGACTGCGCTGTGGACGAGCTTTCGCTTCTGGAGGAGGAGGAGGATCGAACGCCTACAGCCAACTGTTTCCTATACCATGGGCTAGGCAGCACTGTGCCATCACAGCTGTCTCCTGTGGACCCTGCATCCACCACATTAACCCAGTGCGCAGTGATGGACAAGTAACGGCCCTGGCCATGCCTACTGGACCATGCATCAGTTGTGAGGTGCACCTTTCCACTCACTGATTGCTTGAGTGCATGGACAATGCTGTCTTTCACATGAAGGTGGAGGGCTGGGATGGCTTTGCGAGAAAAGAAGTGGCGACTCGGTAGGTCATAGCGTGGTACTGCGTAGGCCATGAGTTCGCGGAAAGCTGCGCTTTCAACCAACCAATAGGGCATCATCTCTAACGAGATTAGTTTGGCAATGTGGGCGTTCAAACCCAGTGTACGCGGATTATAGGATGAGTACTTTCTTGTCCTACTCATAGTCTCTGGTAGAGTGAGCTGGACTTGAGAGCTGCATATGGTGGAACTAGCGGTGGACATGGCGGACTGAGAGATGGTTGAAGATGGTGATGGAGTTGGTGTTCTTTCTGATGGCCTAGATTCAGTCTTTCGTTGCAATAACAGTGTGATTCCCTGACTGATTTGCCCTTGCGACGACAACTCAACATTTGCTGCTGGTGGTGTGCTAACTGGTGGACTTACAGTGGGTGAAACAATGTAGCGTTGCTGACTACCTTCTTTGGGAGCAGTAGCACATGTGGTACGTGAGTTTTGGTAGTCCGTTCACGCTTGCAAGTGCATGGTGGTTAAATGTCTTAGCATGCAACTGGTATTCAAATTTCTCAGATTTTTCTAAAGGTCTTTGCGCACTTCTTACAGATAACCTTTGCCTGATCATTAGGATTTTGTTCAAAAAAGTGCCACATTGCACTCTTCCTACTATGGAAGACATTTTGAGGCCTTGCACGCTGTGCTATTTTGACCGTCTGGCCAAGCTATCCTGCAACTCTTTTGGTTTTTGTAACCCGTTTTTGGACTGCTCCGGGCCTGCCAGATAACAGCTGTTGCGATGTCGATGCCCGCTGCGGATGCTCCTCCTCCTCTTCTGAGCTATTGGCAGCGGCACCCTCTACACCTAATGGATGCCAATCTGGGTCAACAACTGGGTCATCCATCACCTCCTCTTCAATGTCATGTGCACCTTCCTCTGTGTTACCGTGTATGGTGGTATAGTATGCGGGAAGGGGCACCTGAGTTTCATCTGGGTCAGATTCTGGCTCAGTACACTGCGAGGACAATGTAGTGCTCTGAGTGAATGTACCAGCAGAGTCATCTATCAGTGGCTGTGCATCAGTACACTCCATGTCAGATTCATCTTTGCCTGGGTAATTCACGATTTGACTTGATAACCCAGGCATGGTATGTGAAAACAGCTCCATGGAATAATCTGTAGTGTGGCCTGCCGCATTCTTCAATTTTGGTTGGGGTGAAGGACACAAGGAAAGGTGTGGTTCATGAACATGAGCTTCCAATGATGACTCAGTGCTTTTATTTTTTAAAACTTCAGAAGAGGAGGCGATAGAGCTGGAGGCTGAGTCAGCAATGTAAGCCAAAACTTGTTCTTGAAGCTCAGGCTTTAAAAGCGGTTTACCTACTCCCAGAAAAGGGAGCCTTCGAGGCCTTGTGGAGCCAGACGATGACGCAGGCTCAACACCTCCTGCATTAGGTGCGATTTTGCTTTTCCCACTACCAGCAGATCCACCACCAACACCAACACCATCATTACCAGCTGCCAACCCCCGCCCACTTCCACGGACTCTTCCACCACACTTCCTCATTTTTGGGGAAAATGTAACCAAAAAACCACCAACTATATGGTACTGTAAAACAAGGTACAAGGTGTATATAGTAGTGGGGAGAATTGGAATCTCTGTAGACTTCAGGACACAGTTGGATTCTGTCAGGCCCTGTTTATTTTACACCGTAATGTGACAGACAGATTCTGGATAGTGTAATAAAGGTGGATAGAGGACTTTGGAGAATTGGAATCTCTGTAGACTTCAGGACACAGTTGGATTCTGTCAGGCCCTGTTTATTTTACACCGCAATGTGACAGGCAGATTCTGGATGTTGTAAGAAAGGTGGATAGAGGACTGTGGAGAATTGGAATCTCTCTACACTTCAGGACACAGTTGGATTCTGTCAGGCCCTGTGTCTATAACACCGCAATGTGACCGGCAGAAATTGCCTAGTGTATGACAAACTACAAGGTGTATATAGAATTGGGCAGAATTGGAATCTCCCTAGAGTGTAGGTCTGTAAGAACGGACAAACTCCTCGGCTTTTCCTTACAGAGTCACACACATAAATAGCTTCAATTTGGCCATTATAACAGCCGTTACATGGTACTGAGAGAGGAGCGTGCATGTACACCGCTGTACGGTGTATGTAAAATTGTCAAGCTCCGTGTTTTTGTATACGGACTGACACACGCAGTCTCTCTCTAGTTTTGAAAGTAATCAAACAGCAAATATACTAAACTGTTTGAAAAACGGACAAAACTATAAGGTGAAGGTCTGTAAGAACGGACAAACTCCTTGACTTTTCCTTACAGAGTCACACACGTAGATAGCTTCAATTTGGCCGTGATAACAGCCGTTACACGGTACTTAGAGAGGAGCGTGCACGTACACCGCTGTACGGTGTATGTAAAATTGTCAAGCTCCGTGTTTTTGTATACGGACTGACACACGCTGTCTCTCTCTAGTTTTGAATGTAATCAAACAGCAAATATACTAAACTGTTTGAAAAACGGACAAAACTATAAGGTGTAGGTCTTTAAGAACGGACAAACTCCTCGGCTTTTCCTTACAGAGTCACACACTTAGCTTCAATTTGGCCGTGATAACAGCCGTTACACGGTACTGTGTGAGGAGCGTACACCGCTGTACGGTGTGTGAAAAAATGAACGCTCACTACCTCACCAGGACAAAACAATACAATTTGGATTGGTTTTAAAAAGCAGTTTGAACACCAGTGTGCACACAGCAATGCAGCTAGCCTTAAAAGGCAGGCTAATCTCCACCAGTGCTGCTGCACAAAAGCAAAAATCTTCACCTTTCACTGCACAGTAACTACAGTGAAAAGCGCTAGCAGCAGAAGCAGTTTTTTTTTCTTTTTGCCTTCCTAACGCTCCTCCCTACAGAATCAGCAGCTGCAGCAGCTCTCCCTATTCTGAGATCAGCATGAGTAACATGGTGGTCGGCGTCCCCGCCCTTTTATACCCCCTGTGATGCCACACAAAGCAAGCCAATCACTTGCATGCCCTTCTCCTAGATGGTGGTGACCGCTGCCTATGTCATCACGTTGCCCACAGTGTCCGTTCTTCCTGATTGGCTGAAAAAGGGCGATAAATAGTGTTGAGCTTTCCGATACCGCAAGTATCGGGTATCGGCCTATATTAGCTGTATCGGAATTCCGATACTGTCTTCCGATACTTCGGATACCGGAATCGGAAGTTCCCATAATGCTATCAGCCCGCTCGCTTTGATTCAGCCAATGGGAATCCTCAGAAGTGTGGTCACATCCTGTTAGGCATGTAGGCATGTTAACTATTGGCATGGCTGTGATTGGCTGCTGAAATTATGTCATGATGCACTATAAAAGCCACTGCCGCCGCCATTTCTGGTCACTCTGCTGTGAATTCAGTTAGGGACAGGCTGCTGTTGAAGACTGTGAGGGACAGTTAGAAATAGTGATTCTCAAAACAATATTGTGCTTTACCCAGGCTACAAAAACCACCACTGTAGCTTGCTTTTCCCTAGCAGCAGTGTTCACAGCTGTCTGCAAGCGCTGTGTGAGTGCAGCTCACGCTGTGGAGTGGGTCCTGCAGCCACGTCTGGTTGTAGGCCGCCCAGCGTGCCTCACTGCTGCCTCATACATATTTTTCTTTTTGAGCTGCTTATTTTTAGAAAATTCTATCTAGTGTGCTTCCATCCGTATCCATATACGTTGGTTGCAAACACTAGCAGTAGACAGCGGAGCCTTTCTGCAGCCTTTCAGTGCTAGTGCCCACTTAGCTGCACTGTTCACGGCTGTCTGAGAGGTCTCTGACTGTGTGTGAGTGCAGCTCACACTGAGTAATGTGTCCTGCAGCTACGTCTGGTTGTAGGCCGCTCAGCGTGTCACTGCCTCACTCATTTTTCTTTTATTGCAGCGCATTTTTTCTCCTATTAGTGTGCATCCATCCGTATCCATATACGGTGGTTGCAAACATTCTAGGAGTACACAGCGGAGCCTTTCTGCAGCCTGTCAGTGCTAGTGCCCACTTAGCTGCACTGTTCACGGCTGTCTGAGAGGTCTCTGACTGTGTGTGAGTGCAGCTCACGCTGAGTAGTGTGTCCTGCAGCTACGTCTGGTTGTAGGCTGCTCAGCGTGCGTCACTGCCTCACACATATTTTTCTTTAATTGCAGCTCATTTTTCCTTCTCCTATTAGTGTGCATCCATCCATATCCATCTACATTGGTTGGTTGCAAACACTATATAGGAGTAGATAGAGGAGCCTTTTTTCTGGCTTGTGCCCTTCAGCTGCAGCCAGATTAGTATTACCCAATTTTTTTGGAGCCTCATCTTTTGCATTGTAGGTTACCTGCCTGCATTGTAATAGCTCCAGAAAGTTGGTGATACTCTGACTTTCAAATGTTTGGTCACATCCTTTTAGTTTTTTTTCCCCCAAAAAAAAACAACAAAGTTCACCAAACACTACATTTGAAAGTTGTGTAGGCCACATTAGCTCCCATTAAAGTGTAGTCGACACACACACTTCATAAAATTAGTGTTTCTTATACCTGTAACCAGCTGTTCAGGAATAAGCACACTAAGGCCCCCCTTTGTACTTTTCTGCCTATCTTTCTCAGTCTAGCAAGATGAAGAAGGCAGGGAGTAAGGCACGTGGCCGTGGTCATGGAGTTTCAGCAGGGAGAGGACGTGGGGATTCTGCAGGGAGAGGACGTGGGGATTCTGCAGGGAGAGGACGTGGGGATTCTGTGCCTGCTGTTGGCACCAGTGAGTCAGCATCCCCCAGTTTTAGCAGGCAACAGTCCTTTATGCGCAGTTTTGTAGAACCTCACCGTATCCTACTGCTGCGGGAGGAACAAATTGAAGCCGTTGTCGGATGGATGGAAGCTAACGCATTGATTTCAATTACTTCCACATCCTCTCAGGGCCAGAGCACCGAAGAGCAACCATCTGTCTCTTCACCACCTGCCAAAGTGCCCAGGCAGTCTGAGAGCCCTGGACAGGAGCCATCACAGTCTCTACTTCTGTTCTCGGAATCTGTTGGTTTGGAAAGAGGGGGCCAGCCAAGCAGCATTCCAGAATGTGAAGACGAGGGAGTATGCAGTGATGCGCAACTTCTTTGTCCCTCTGAATCTGAAGAGGCGGGTGGGCAAGTGCCTATGGTCAGCACACCTCAGTACGCATCAGATGATGACGGGACTCAGTTACCACTTTCTGGTGCGTACGGTGCTGGCGAGACAACCCAGGAGAAGCAGGTGTTTGAAGAGGGGAGTGTAGATGATGAGGTCCTTGACCCATCATGGCATGAGGAACAGGAAGGTGGTGGGAGCAGCTCTGAGGAAAAGATTCCCCGAACGGCCAAAACCGGAGGGAGAGGGAGGGGGCAGACTTGGTTGCCTGTAGCCTCCACTTCAGCACCCGTTAGGAGCATTCCACTTTCAAAAGGCAAAACGGGCGCTCGCAAGACTTGCAGTGTGTGGTCCTTTTTTGACACAGTTGCAGATGACATTTGCTTTGTCAAATGCAAGCTGTGTCATCAGAGAGTCAAAAGAGGGAAAAATGTCAGCAACCTCAATACCACTAATATGTGGAAACATGTGCGGACCAAGCATGAGCTGGAGTTACACAGACACACTGAAGACGTAGGCCAACGTACAGCACCACCTACCACCTCTTCAGCTTGTGTTGGGGCCTCTTCCTCCAGCTCACACACAGCTGGTTCGGCTTCCTCACTGGATCGCCAAGGAAGAACCTCTGGCACTGTTGTCCGGAGACCCTGTGACATTCCACCCACAGCACCATGTTCAAAGTCATCCTCACACTCCCAGGCCACTCGGCAGCCATCGGTAGCACGGGCATGGGAGAAAAGGCGGCCATACTCGGCAAACCTTCCCCGAGCACAGGCTCTGAATGCTGGCATTGCCAAACTACTGGCCCTTGAAATGCTCTCATTCAGGCTGGTGGAGACTGACACCTTCCGGGACTTCATGGCATTGGCAGTCCCACAATACACCGTGCCCAGCCACTTTTATTTCAGCAGGTGAGCCGTCCCTGCCCTGCAGAAACATGTGGAGGCAAACATGAAACATGCGCTACTAAATGCCGTCAGTAGCAAGGTCCACCTGACCACTGATGCGTGGAACAGTAACCATGGACAGGGACGATACCTTTCCCTCACTGCCCATTGGGTCAATGTTGTGGAGCAGGGTACAGATCTGGAGAGTGGCGCTCTACGTGTTCTGCCAACTCCAAGGATTGCAGGAATCCAGTCTGTACATATTGACTCCTCCTCCTACTCCAGTTCCTCTGAAACAGCGTAGCAGGAGCCTGTTACGACCGATATGAGCACAGCCGTGGCCAAACGTCAACAGGCCGTACTGAAAATAATTTCACTGGGGAATCGAAGCCACACAGCGCAGGAGCTCTGGAATGCCATCAAGCAGGAGAGCGACGTGTGGTTTGTGCCAGCGAATCTCCAGCCGGGCTTGGTAGTGTGTGACAATGGCCGAAATCTGGTGGCAGCTCTTGGCCTAGGCAACCTCACTCACATCCCATGTCTGGCACATGTGCTCAACTTGGTCGTGCAGAGCTTTCTGAGGGACTATCCGGATCTTGATGCACTGCTGCACAAGGTCCGCATAGAGTGCGCTCACTTGCGTCGTTCCAGCACGGCAAGATCGCGCCTTGCTGCTCTGCAGCGCCGATTACGCCTTCCGGAACATCGCATCATATGTGACCTACCCACCAGGTGGAATTCAACGTTACATATGTTGGAGCGGTTGTGTGAGCAGCAGGCAGCAGTCATGGAGTACCAGCTGCATCAGGCGCAAACAAGTCGCAATGTGCGCCGGTCACACTTCAGCACCACTGAGTGGGCCTCTATGAAGGACATCTGCTTCGTTTTGCGTGCCTTCGATGATTCCACGCGGATGGCGAGTGCAGATGATGCACTAGTCAGCATGACTGTCCCCCTTATCTGCATGCTTCAAAAAACACTGCAAGCACTAAGGGATGAGGTTTTGGAAGAGGTGGAGGATGAGGAGTCCCAAATGCCATCTGCTTCTGGACAGTCTGCGCTATGTGCTTCCTCACAAAGGCCTAGGCAGGGGACACTTTGTGAGGAGGATGAGGAGGAGTCGATGGAGGAGGAAGACATCTCTCCACAGGAGGGAGGTACACAAAGCTCTAGTCAGTATGTACAGCGAGGGTGGGGTGATGCAGAGCAGGCAGAGATCACGCCTCAAGCAGGGGACAGCGGTTCTTTGGCAGTTGGGAGTCTGCAGCACATGGTTGACTTCATGCTGCAGTGCCTGAGAAACGACCGACGCATCGCCCACATTCTCTACACGACTGATTATTGGGTGTACACCCTCCTAGATCCTCGCAACCTGGACAACTTGCAAACCCTCATACCAACGTTGAACCGGGAGCGTAAACTGCGGGAGTGCCAAGACACACTGGTGCAGTCCATCATGTTTTCCATTCCACCCGACAGCAGTGGTGCTAGTGCTTTACAAAGCACCTCTGTGCGTCGAGCCAGTGGAGGAAACTCGTCACAAAGAGGGAGCAGAGGCAGCGCCTCAGCACAATTGTCCACCACAATTGTCTACACCATCACTGACGGCTCCAGTCAGCAGGAGGCAACGTTTCCGTCAGATGGTGACAGACTACATGTCTTGCCCTGTGAGTGTACTCCAAGATGGCTCTTCCCCCTTCAAGTTTTGGGTCTCTAAGCTGGATACATGGCCAGAGCTTAGCCAGTATGCATTGGAGGTGCTGGCTTGCCCTGCTGCCAGTGTATTATCGAAACACGTCTTTAGTGCCGCAGGTGGTGTACTAACAGATCGTCGCACGCGACTTTCTTCCGATAACGTCGACCGGCTTACTTTTCTGAAAATGAACAAGGCCTGGATCTCCCCAGAATTTGCCAGTCCTCTTCCCGACTAAATAATTGGTTGGCAACTGTATCCAGGTCTCCTGTTGTGTTCATGTTTCTACCACCTGAACTATAATCCCTGGGCTTCAACACAGCCAGTTGTCGCTCAGATGTGTCGTCTGCACAGAGAAAAACACTAGCTCCTGTGTTAGTGGGGTTCAGTAACGCCAGCTGCTCCCCTGCTGTGTGGACGGCAAAGTCTCCTGCTCCATCCACATTCAAACTACTACTGATTTTTAACCCTGCTCCACTTAGGCCTCTGGCTCCACTGTCTCTAGTATTTCCCCTGGCCTCCAACCACGCCAGTGACAGCGCTTAAGTGGCGTCTGCATAATCCACACTTGTTCCAGTGTTACTTGGCCCAGAGGCGTATCTAGGCTTTCTGGCACCCAGGGCAAGAATTCGGTTTGGCGCCCCCCCCCCCGCCCATGTACATATGCGACTTGCACACTTAGCCATGTACCCACAAGCTGCTCTTCCTAATGCTCTCAATGTTCAGTAAAAAACTGAGAGAAGCAGGAAGAGAAGCTCGTTGTCACAGGACCATAACCATGAAAATCGCATATGAGTGAAGTGTCCGTGTGATGACTACTGGAACCTGCAGAGCTGAATCCTGACATTGCAGCTTCTGAATTCTCACAACTAATGCACTGCACACTTTTAGGATTCTCCCTTGCCGATGTACAGTCATGTCAGCACAAGCATGTGATTTGTATACTTCTGGCCACATTCCGACTAGACGTGCCCGGCCTCGCTCTGTTCATTTTCATTGAGTGAGGCCACACATGTCTAGTCAGCATGTGACCGCATGTATGTAAATTACCGGCACGAGAGAATCATGACAGCATTCAGGGAGCACTGTGAGAATTCAGAAGTCTGCAGTCACATAGAATGACAGCAGACTCAGCACAAACCTGGACAGCCCCTTTAATGTTCCTAACAAATAAAAACATGAGAATTAGTCAGTATCACAAATAACATTTACATCCAGGTACCTTATAGATGACATTGTCTCTGCAGTCAGTCACCTTTTCTTCTAGACCCCATGATGAGTTTTCTCATCCACATCTCGTCTCTGTAGACGTCCATCTTCTCCGGTCTTCTGCAGCAAATCTCCACACGACGCCCTTAAAGATAGAAGTGTCATTATAATGCCCCTAAATAAAAATATCTGCAATATACTGTCTCCTCACACTATTCCCCTCTAGCATCCCACCTGTTCACCATACTGTCTCCTCATATATTTCCCCCCTCACTCTCTATACTGTCTGCTCACACATACCCCTGACTCCCCATACTGTGTTCACATACATTAACCCATTCGCTCCCCATACTGTCTGCACCCAACCCCCATACTGTTTCCTCATACATACTCTTTATTTTGTGTCCTCAAATCTCCCTACACATTAAATCCCCCCATCCCCAATCCCCCACACACATTAAGTACCCCCCATCCCCATTCCAAATCCCCCTACACATTAAATAACCCCCCATCAGCACTCCAAATCCCCCCACCCCCACTCCAAATACCCCCACACATTAACCCCAACCCCACTCATTAACGCCCCCATACATTAACCCCCATCCCGATTCATTAACCCCCCGCACACATTAACCCAATCCCCACTCATTAACCCCATCACCACTCCAAATCCCCACACACATTAACCCCCATCCCCATTCATTAACCCTCACACACATTAACCCCCCATCCCCACTCATTAACGCCCCCACACACATTAAGTACCCCCATCCCCATTCCAAATCCCCCCTACACATTAAATAACCCCCCATCCCCACTCCAAATCCCTCACACATTAACCTAATCCCCACTCATTAACCCCCATCAGCACTCCAAATCCCCCCACCCCCACTCCAAATACCCACACACATTAACCCCAACCCCACTCATTAACGCCCCCATACATTAACCCCATCCCGATTCATTAACCCCCCGCACACATTAACCCAATCCCCACTCATTAACCCCATCACCACTCCAAATCCCCCCACACATTAACCCCCATCCCCATTCATTAACCCCCACACACATTAACGCCCCATCCCCACTCATTAACGCCCCCACACATTAACCCCCATCCCCATTCATTAACCCCCGCACACATTAACCCCCATCCCCATTCATTAACCCCCGCACACATTAACCCCCATCCCCATTCATTAACCCCCGCACACATTAACCCAATCCCCACTCATTAACCCCATCACCACTCCAAATCCCCCCACACATTAACCATCTCCACTCCAAATACCCCCACACATTAACCCCCATCCCCATTCATTAACCCACACACACATTAACCCCCATCCCCACTCATTAACGCCCCCACACATTAACCCAATCCCCACTCATTAACCCCCATCACATTAAATAACCCCCATCTCCACTCCAAATCCCCCACACATTAACCACATGGCATCTCCACTCATTAACCCCCACACACATTAACCCCCATCCCCACTCATTAACTCCCATCCCCACTCTAAATACCCCCACACATTAACCGCCATCCCCTCTACAAATCCCCCCCATCTCCACTCATTAACTGCCCCTCATCTCCCATCTTCGGTGGTTCTTCAGCTCCACAGAGGAGCACACTTACCACCAGCGTTTGCATTGGGCGCCGGGGAGTGACGTCAGCAGCGTGATCACATGACCTGATCACGCTGCTGACGTCGCTCTGGCCCGTCGGTCAGAGCTTCAATTGTACTGGCGTCTATATAGACGCCAGTACAATTGTTCCCTGGGAGCCGGCACGCGCTCCTTCTCTGCGCCGGCTGTCAGCTTGACAGCTGACACAGAGAACCGCCGACTCTCAGGCCAGGGGGGCGGCAGAACGCAGCCACCAGGGAGGACACTGCGGACCGCTGCATTAGGCGGCCCGACTGCGCCCCCCTGCTGGCTGCGCCCTGGGCAACTGCCCCGGCTGCCCCCCCTAGATACGCCCCTGACTTGGCCTCAGTCACGTCAGTTGATCCCCTGATGTGTGTCCGGCAAGGTCTCCTGCTCTGTCCACATTCCCATTACTAGTAGTGTGAATGAGGACAGAGCAGGAGACCTTGCTGGACACACATCAGGGGATCAACAGACGGGACTGAGCCCAAGTAACACAGGAACAAGTGTGGATTGTGCTGACGCCACTTCAGAGCTGTCACTGGCGGGGTTGGAGGCCAGGGGAAATACTAGAGACAGTGGAGCCGGAGGCCATAGTGGAGCACGGTTACAATCAGTTGTAGTCTACTACCTCTATAAAACGTGCTGCAAGTTGGCCTCAGCCAGTTCCATGCCTCATCCTGGGCTCCAACAACGTCAGTTGGTGTTCAGAAGTGCCGTCTTCACAGAGAAAAACACACTCGCTACTGTGTCTGTGGGGTTCAGTAATGCCAGCTGTTCCCCTGCTGTGTAGACGGCAAAGTCTCCTGCTGCCTCCACATGCCAACATCATCAGGCCTCAGCCTGCTCCATGCCCCTTCCTGGGCTCCAACAACGCCAGTTGGTGTTCAGAAGTGCCATCTTCACAGAGAAAGACACACTAGATCCTGTGTCAGTGGGGTTCAGTAATGCCAGCTGTTCCCCTGCTGTGTGGACGGCAAAGTCTCCTGCTGCCTTCAAACTCACACTACAACGCTTTTTCTCCTCGCTCCATGTAGGCCTCAGCCTGCTCGGACCATTGATCCTGTGCTACAACACAGCCTGTTGTAGCCTGGAAGTGCCGTCCGCACAGATATAAACACTCGCTCCTGTGTTAGTGGGGTTCAGTAACGCCAGCTGTTCCCCTGCTGTGTGGACGGCAAAGTCTCCAGCTGCCTCCAAACTCACACTACAACGCTTTTTCTCCTCGCTCCAAGTAGGCCTCAGCCTGCTCGGAGCATTGATCCTGGGCTACAACGCAGCCAGTTGTAGCCTGGAAGTGCCATCCGCACAGATATAAACACTCGTTCCTGTGTTAGTGGGGTTCAGTAATGCCAGCTGCTCCCCTGCTGTGTGGACGGCAAAGTCTCCTTCTCCATCCACATTCAAACTACTACTGATTTTTAACCCTGCTTCACTTAGGCCTCTGGCTCCACTGGCTCTAGTATTTCCCCTGGCCTCCAACCCCACCAGTGACAGTTCTGAAGTGGCGTCTGCACAATCCACACTTGTTCCTGTGTTACTTGGCCTCAGTCACGTCAGTTGATCCCCTGATGTGTGTCTGTAAAGGTCTCCTGCTCTGTCCACATTCCCATTACTAGTAGTGTGAATGAGGACAGAGCAGGAGACCTTGCCGGACACACATCGGGGGATCAACTGACGGGCCTGAGTCCAAGTAACACAGGAACAAGTGTGGATTGTGCTAACGCCACTTCAGAGCTGTCACTGGCGGGGTTGGAGGCCAGGGGAAATACTAGAGACAGTGGAGCCAGAGGCTTAAGTGGAGCACGGTTACAATCAGTAGTAGTCTACAACCTCTGTAAAACGTGCTGCAAGTTGGCCTCAGCCAACTCCATGCCTCATCCTGGGCTCCAACAATGCCAGTTGGTGTTCAGAAGTGCCGTCTTAACAGAGAAACACACACTAACTCCTGTGTTAGTGGGGTTCAGTAATGCCAGCTGTTCCTCTGCTGTGCGGATGGCAAAGTCTCCTGCTGCCTCCAACATCACACTACATGTTATTTTCCACTTGCTCCAAGTAGGCCTCAGCCTGCTCGGAGCATTGATCCTGGGCTTCAACACAGCCAGTTGTAGCTTGGAAGTGCCGTCCGCACAGATAGAAACACTGGCTCCTGTGTCTGTGGGGTTCAGTAACGCCAGCTGTTCCCCTGCTGTGCGGATGGCAAAGTCTCCTGCTGCCTCCAATATCACACTGCATGTTATTTTCCACTTGCTCCAAGTAGGCCTCAGGCTGCTCGGAGCATTGATCCTGGGCTTCAACACAGCCAGTTGTAGCTTGGAAGTGCCGTCCGCACAGATAGAAACACTGGCTCCTGTGTCTGTGGGGTTCAGTAACGCCAGCTGTTCCCCCTGCTGTGCGGATGGCAAAGTCTCCTGCTGCCTCCAACATCACACTACATGTAATTTTCCACTTGCTCCAAGTAGGCCTCAGCCTGCTCGGAGCATTGATCCTGGGCTTCAACACAGCCAGTTGTAGCTTGGAAGTGCCGTCCGCACAGATAGAAACACTCGCTCCTGTGTCTGTGGGGTTCAGTAACGCCAGCTGTTCCCCTGCTGTGCGGATGGCAAAGTCTCCTGGTGCCTCCAACATCACACTACTACTGACTTTTAACCGTGGTCCACTTAGGCCTCTGGCTGTACTGTCTCTAGTATTTCCCCTGGCCTCCAACCCCGCCAGTCGCTGCTCTGATGTGCCATCTGCACAATCCACACTTGTTCCTGTGTTACTGGGGCTCAGTCATGTCAGTTGATCCCCTGATGTGTGTCCGGCAATGTCTCCTGCTCTGTCCCCATTCCCATTAATAGTTGTGGGAATGTGGACAGAGCAGGACACCTTGCCGGACACACATAGGGGATCAACTGACGTGACTGAGCCCCAGTAACTCAGGAACAAGTGTGGATTGTGCAGACAACTCTGCAGAGCAGCAACTGCCGTGGTTGGAGGCCAGGGGAAATACTAGAGACAGTAGAGCCAGAGGCCAAAGTGGAGCACGGTTACAATCAGTAGTTGTGTACAACCAATATAAAACTCGCTCCAAGTTGGCCTCAGCCTGCCGCATGATTGACCCCTGGGCTTCAACATCGCATGTTGCTGCTCAGAAGTGTGTTTGCCACGGGTACTCCCTCCTGCCCAGCCGGGTTCCATCACCGTCAGCTGTTTCTCGGCAGAGCCTTTGGCCTAGGTGCCTCCTTCTTGGTATCCGAGTTCCAGCAACATCTGCTGGTCCTTGGTAGTGCTTTTTAGCACAGGTACCTCCTGCTTAGAAACCATGTTCCAGCACCGTCAGTTGGTCCACGGTTGTGCCATTGGCTCTTGTTCCTTTCGCTGCCCCTCCGGGTTCCAGCACCGTCAGCTGGTTCTCGGTCATTCCATTGACTCTTGTAGCTAATGCTACCCATCCGGGTTCCAGCACCGTCAGCTGGTTCTCGGAAGTGTCGTTGGCACGGGCACTCCCTCCTGCCCAGCCTGGTTCCAGCACGCCTGCTGTTTCCGGGTAGTGTCAACGTCACTTTGCCACTGATACATTGTCCTGTTGTGTTGCGGTCGGGTTAGCCGAGTCTATGGTGCCTGCAGTTTCAGTGCTTCCTATGTGGGCTGCGGGTTCTGGTAACAAAGGCTGGTTCCATAGTGCCAATAGGACAAGCACTCCCTGTAGGACTGTGGGTTTCGGTAACTGCGGCCGGCTCGCGACCTTGCAACTTTGTTTTTCATGGGTACCTTCTGCTACCCATCCGGGTTCCAGCACCGTCAGCTGGTTCTCGGCAGTGCCTTTGGCTGAGGTGCCTCCTTGTCGGTATCCGAGTTCAAGCAACATCTGCTGGTCCTTGGTAGTGCTTTTTAGCACAGGTACCTCCTGCTTAGAAACCGTGTTCCAGCACCGTCAGCTGGTCCACGGTTGTGCCATTGGCTCTTGTTCCTTTTGCTGCCCCTCCGGGTTCCAGCACCGTCAGCTGGTTCTCGGCAGTGTCTTTGGCACGGGTACTCCCTCCTGCCCAGCCTGGTTACAGCACGCCTGCTGTTTCCGGGTAGTGTCAACGTCACTTTGCCACTGATACGTTGTCCTGTTGTGTTGCGGTCGGGTTAGCCGAGTCTATGGTGCCTGCAGTTTCAGTGCTTCCTATGTGGACTGCGGGTTCTGTTAACAAAGGCTGGTTCCATAGTGCCAATAGGAAAAGCACCCCCTGTAGGACTGTGGGTTTCGGTAACTGCGGCCTGCTCGCGGACGCGACACTTTGTTAATCATGGGTACCTTCTGCTACCCATCCGGGTTCCAGCAACGTCAGCTGGTTCCCGGCAGAGCCTTTGGCCTAGGTGCCTCCTTGTCGGTATCCGAGTTCCACCAACGTCTGCTGGTCCTTGGTAGTGCTATTTAGCACAGGTACCTCCTGCTTAGTAACTGTGTTCCAGCACCGTCAGCTGGTCCACGGTTGTGCCATTGGCTCTTATTCATTCTTCTGCCCCTCCGGGTTCCAGTACCGTCAGCTGGTTCTCGGCAGTTCCTCAGCCTTCTTGTACCTTCTGCTACTTTTCCAAGTTCAAGCTTGTGGAAATGGTTTTTGATTCTCACTCTGGATCTCCCTGACAATGACCCTGAAGACGACGACCCTGAAGACCACACAGAAAAATGCCTAAAAGATGACCCTGAAGAAGATGACCAAGAGGACAAAGAACAGGAAGACGGAAGAAAACCACCAAGATGCAGAACAACAAGAGACAGAAGACCAAGAAGCATAAAAACTAAAAGCTGAAGAACATGAAGCATAAGACTAAAAATCAGAGCAAATGATATTATCTAATTTATAAGCAGAAGAAGACTAAGCAGTGTATGGGGGTGAGTCCGTTCCTCCTCGTGGTGCCCCTGGAAAAGGCCTGCTGCTGCAGGCCAAACTGAACGCGGACAAATCCTGTTGTAAATCTTTTGTGACAGGCTGAACGGAAGTTGTAATCTTCAAACTTTTATAGATAACAACTACAGGAATGCCTGACACAAATAAGAATATGATGAAGAAGAATAGGAAGAAGATGAAGAAGTAGAATATGAAGAAGAATAAAAGAAGAAGAATAAAAGAAGAAGAATAAAAGAAGAAGAAGAAGAAGAAGATACTGCTGCTGCTGAAGATGATGAAGGAGAAAGTGTGGGAGAAGTAAAAAAGAAGGTGAAGAGCATGGAAGTAGTGAAACATACATATCTGACAAAAAATTAAAGACTTTAATATAGTCAATATCTTTGTAACTACGAACGTCTTTAAAAAAAAAAAATCCTGCTATTCCATTTGATTGGGCTAAAGCTCTATGGCTTTAACCCCTTCCTGACATGAGACGTACTATCCCGTCCACGGTACCCGGGCCCGTATGACCGGGGACGGGATAGTACGTCTACCGCGATCAGCGGCGCCCACGTGGTGAGCGCCGCTGATCGCGGCCGGGTGTCAGCTGATTATCACAGCTGACACCCGGCACTACGTGTCAGGGGCGGTCACGGACCGCCCCCGACACGTTAACCCCTTGCACACCGCGATCAAACATGATCGCGGTGTACCGGGGGTTAAAGGGAAGCATCGGCAGGGAGGGGGCTCCCTCCGTGCTTCCCTGAGCCCCCCACGGCAGCGCAATGTGCAGCGCTGCTGCGGGGGGCTCCTTTCCTCCAGGCCCCCGAATCCAAGATGGCGACGGGGGCCTTCGGGGGCCTGGGGAAGCTGGCTTCCTCAGTGCCTGCAAAGCGCAGGCATGAGGAAGCCTTGTGCACTGCCTGTGACAGATTGCTGATCTGTCACAGTGATCTGTGATGTGACAGATCAGCGATCTGTCACAGGACAGTGATGTCCCACCTGGGACTATGTAATAAAGTAAAAAAAAAATTAAAAAAAAGTGTAAAAATAAATTTAAAAAAATCGCCAAATAAATTAGTAAAAAAAAAAAAAAATAGTCCCCAATAAATTCATTTTTTGAAAATAATAAAAAAAAAAAACAATAAAAGTACACATATTAGGTATCGCCGCGTCCGTAACGACCTGCCCTATAAAACTGTCCCATTAGTTAACCCCTTTAGCAAACCCCTTAAAAAATAAAAATAAAAAACGAAGCAAAAAATAATGATTTATTATCATACCGCCAAACAAAAAGTGCAATAACGCGCGATCAAAAAGACGCATATAAATATCCATGGTACCGCTGAAAACGTCATCTTGTCCCGCAAAAAACAAGCCGCCACACAGCATCATCAGCGAAAAAATAAAGTTATAACTCGCAGAATAAAGCGATGCAAAAATAATTATTTTTTATATAAAATAGTTTTCATTGCATAAAACCGACAAAAACATAAAAAAACGACCTAAATGAGGTATCGCTGTAACCGTACTGACCCGAAGAATAAAACCGCTTTATCAATTTTACCGCACGCGGAACGGTGTAAACGCACCCCCCCCAAAAGAAATTCATGAAACGCTGGTTTTTGTTCATTCTGCATCCCAAAAATCGGAATAAAAAGCGATCAAAAAATTTCACGTGCCCGAAAATGGTACCAATAAAAACGTCAACTCGTCCCGCAAAAAATAAGACCTCACATGACTCGGTGGGTCAAAATAAGGAAAAATTATAGCTCTCAATATGTGGTGATGCAAAAACTATTTTTACAATAAAAAGCGTCTTTTAGCGTGCGACAGCCGCCAAACATAAAAACCGCCATAAATAGTAAATCAAACCCCCCGTTATCACCCCCTTAGTTAGGGAAAAATAATAAAATAAAAAAAATTTATTTATTTCCATTTTTCCATTAGGGTTAGGGCTAGGGTTAGGGCTAGGGGTGTGTTGGGGTAGGGTTGGGGTAGGGTTAGGGCTAGGGTTAGGGTTAGGGCTAGGGTTAGGGCTAGGGTTAGGGGCGTGTTGGGGTTCGGGTTGGAGTTAGAATTGGGGGTTTCCACTGTTTGGGCACATCATGGGCTCTCCAAATGCAACATGGCGTCTGATCTCAATTGCAGCCAATTCTGAGTTGAAAAAGTCAAATGGTGCTCCTTCCCTTCCAAGCTCTGCTATGCGCCCAAACAGTGTTTTACCCCCACATGTAGGGTAGCAGCCTACTCAGGACAAATTGCAAAACAATTTTTGGGGTCCAATTTCTCCTGTTACCCTTAGGAAAATAAAAAATTGGGGGCAAAAATATCATTTTTGTGGAAAAAAATGATTTTTTTATTTTCACATCCGAGTGTTATAAACTTCTGTGAAGCACTTGGGGGTTCAAAGTGCTCACCACACATCTAGATAAGTTCCGTGGGGGGTCTAGTGTCCAAAATGGGGTCACTTGTGGGGAGTTTCAATAGTTTAGGTACATCAGGGGCTCTCCAAACGCACATGACACCCGCAGACCATTCCATCAAAGTCTGCATTCCAAAACGTCACTGCTTCCCTTCCGAGCCCCGACGTGTGTCCATACAGTAGTTTTCTCCCACATATGGGGTGTCAGCGTACTCAGGACAAATTGGACAACAACTTTTGGGGTCCAATTTCTCCTGGTACCCTTGGGAAAATAAAAAAATGGTGACTAAAAGATCATGTTTGTGGAAAAAATACGAATTTTTTATTTTCACGCCCGGGCGTTGTAAACTTCTGTGAAGCACTGGGGGGTCAAAGTGCTCACCTCACATATAGATAAGTTCCTTAGGGGGTCTAGTTTACAAAATGGTGTAATTTGTGGGGGGTTTCCACTGTTTAGGTACATTAGGGGCTCTCCAAAGGCAACATGACACCCGCAGACCATTCCATCAAAGTCTGCATTCCAAAACGTCACTACTTCCCTTCCGAGCCCCGACGTGTGCCCATACAGTAGTTTTCTCCCACATATGGGGTAGCAGCGTACTCAGGACAAATTGGACAACAACTTTTGGGGTCCAATTTCTCCTGGTACCCTTGGGAAAATAAAAAAATGGTGACTAAAAGATCATGTTTGTGGAAAAAATACGAATTTTTTATTTTCACGCCCGGGCGTTGTAAACTTCTGTGAAGCACTGGGGGGGTCAAAGTGCTCACCACACATCTAGATAAGTTCCTTGGGGGGTCTAGTTTACAAAATGGTGTCATTTGTGGGGGGTTTCCACTGTTTAGGTACATTAGGGGCTCTCCAAAGGCAACATGACACCCGCAGACCATTCCATCAAAGTCTGCATTCCAAAACGTCACTACTTCCCTTCCGAGCCCCGACGTGTGCCCATACAGTAGTTTTCTCCCACATATGGGGTATCAGCATACTCAGGACAAATTGGACAACAACTTTTGGGGTCCAATTTCTCCTGGTACCCTTGGGAAAATAAAAAAATGGTGACTAAAAGATCATGTTTGTGGAAAAAATACGAATTTTTTATTTTCACGCCCGGGCGTTGTAAACTTCTGTGAAGCACTGGGGGGGTCAAAGTGCTCACCAGACATCTAGATAAGTTCCTTAGGGGGTCTAGTTTCCAAAATGGTGTCATTTGTGGGGGGGTTCCACTGTTTTGGTACATCAGGAGTTTTCCAAACGCGACATGGTGTCCGATCTCAATTCCAGCCAAAAACGTCAAATGGCGCTGCTTCCCTTCCGAGCTCTGCCATGCGCCCAAATAGTGGTTTACCCCCACATGTGGGGTATCAGCGTACTCAGGACAAATTGCACAATAACTTTTAGGGTCCTGTTACCCTTGGAAAAATAAGAATTGAGGGTGAAAAGATCATTTTTGTGGAAAAAATATGATTTTTTAATTGTATGGCTTTATGTTATAAACTTCTGTGAAGCCCATGGGGGTTCAAAGTTCTCACCACACATCTAGATAAGTTCCTTAGGGGGTCTAGTTTCCAAAATGGTGTCATTTGTGGGGGGTTTCCACTGTTTTGGTACATCAGGGGTTTTCCAAACGCGACATGGTGTCCGATCTCAATTCCAGCCAAAAACGTCAAATGGCGCTGCTTCCCTTCCGAGCTCTGCCATGCGCCCAAATAGTGGTTTACCCCCACATGTGGGGTATCAGCGTACTCAGGACAAATTGCACAATAACTTTTAGGGTCCTGCTACCCTTGGGAAAATAAAAATTGGGGTGAAAAGATCATTTTTGTGGAAAAAATATGATTTTTTAATTGTACCGCTGTACGTTATAAACTTCTGTAAAGCCCTTGTGGGTTCAAAGTTCTCACCACATATCTAGATAAGTTCCTTGGGGGGTCTAGTTTCCAAAATGGGGTCACTTGTAGGGGGTTTCCACTGTTTAGGTACATCAGGGACTCTCCAAACGTGACATGGCGTCCAATCTGAATTCCAGCCAATTTTGCATTGAAAAAGTCAAACGGCGCTCCTTCCATTCTGAGCTCTGCCATGCGCCGAAACAGTCGTTCCCCCCCACATATCAGGTATCTGCGTACTCAGGACAAATTGCACAATAACTTTTGCAGTTCAATTTCTCCTGTTACCCTTGGTAAAATAAAAAAAATTGAACCTGAAGTATTTTTTTTATGAAAAAAAGTTAGATGTTCATTTTTTTTTAAATATTCAAAAAAATTCCTGTGACGCACCTAAAGGGTTAATAAACTTCTTGAATGTGGTTTTGAGCACCTTAAGGGGTGCAGTTTTTAGAATGGTGTCACTTTTGGGTATTTTCTATCATATAGACCCCTCAAAGTGGCTTCAAATGTGATGTGGTCCTAAAAATAAAATGGTGTTGTAAAAATGAGAAATCGCTGGTCAACTTTTAACCCTTATAACTTCCTAACAAAAAAAAATTTTGGTTCCAAAATTGTGCTGATGTAAAGTAAACATGTGGGAAATGTTAGTTATCAAGTTTTTTGTGTGCCGTATCTCTGTGATTTAAGGGCATAAAAATTCAAAGTTGGAAAATTGCAAAATTTTCAAAATTTTCGCCAAATTTCCGTTTTTCTCACAAATAAACGCAAGTTATTTGAATGAAATGTTACCACAAACATGAAGTACAATATGTCACGAGAAAACAATGTCAGAATCACCGGTATCCATGGAAGCGTTCGAGAGTTATGACCTCATAAAGGTACAGTGGTCAGAATTGTAAAAATTGGCCCGGTCATGAACGTGCAAACCACCCTTGGGGGTGAAGGGGTTAATGTCTCCTACACCTCCCACAATACATTCTACATTATTATTAGTTGTTTTTCTCCATGTAGAATTAACCAACAGGGAAAGAAAGGGTTTTTTTTAATTCCGATATTTCTGTTCCATTGACTTGAATGGGATTTCCGGGATCGGAATCGGCGATATCCGATACTTTTTTAGATCGGCCGATCCATTCCGATACGATATTTTTCAATATCGGGTGGTATCGCTCAACACTAGCGCTAAAGCATCTTTTGAAACGCGACTTTGGCGCTAAAGTCACCGACCTCGTGGCCGACCTCACGCTAAGGTCGGGTTTCGTTTCATGAAACCCGACTTTGGCGAAAGTCGGCGACTTTTGAATTTTTTCGACCCGTTTCGCTCAACTCTACTTATCCTCCCTCACTCTCTTCTGTCTCGACTACTGAGCTGCCAGAAACATTGCAGGAAGAGGGAGAAATGCTGGAGGTGCTGTGTGTGAATAACAGCCATGGATGAAGCAGCTCAGCACTATAATCTTTGTCAGTCTTGTTTTTCTCACCAAACTGGTTGGCCCATGTGCTCTGACTGGTTCTTATAATTTCCCTGCCCTGTTTTATTGGCTAGTTAGAGACAGTTGCTCTGCATGTGATCTGAATCTGTTGCTGCTTCATTGTAGTGATTTTTTTCTGCCAATGTCTTTAATTGACATATTAAAATTAGCCTCTTTGACCCTGATGAAAAGCCTCAAATACCTCCAAGCCCTCACTGTATGATATCTCTCAAGGGGCGGCTGTCATATTCCTGGATTCGATCTCTTGAGTTTGTGTTCTAGGGTCAGCTTCTCTTTCTGCGGAGCCACAGGAGACACATCTTTTCTCAGGGTAATTTAGGTTCTGCTTTTCTGGCTGCAGTCTGCTTAGCTTAACACAGGTGTTTTCATTTGTGTGTCTGTCACCTTTTGGGTGCAGCTTTATATTCTGTCCCCCTGCTGGCATTTCCTGCTGGTGATAGACGCATATGGAAGGTTTGACATTCTATTGATGTTTGGAGCCAGTCTGAAATTCCAGCTAAGGGTTTTCGCTTTTCTGTTTCTTTGCATCTATCTTCTGCTTATCAGTATGGGGCTGCTCCTGGACACACTCACTAGCAGTCATACATGGGTAAGATAGGCGTCCCTGTGTTAGCGGCCGCCATTTTATGATATTGTCTATTTGACTGGCTTTAGCCCTTAGCACATTGGTGTGAAGTGAGATACTGTATAGAGTAGGTTGCCCGCCATTAACAATAATTCCATTTGCACTATGCACTTTTTTAGAAGTTTTTCTGGAATTTTTTTATTGTAGATAAATTAATACAGGGTTTTGCTGTCTTTGTCCTTCCTGCTACAATAGTGTTGCGGTGTCCACCATACATGAGCTTTGATTAGTTCTTTGTCTTTTGTCTGTATTATATGGATTTGAATCAACTATACTATATAAATAAAAAATAAAAAACTATTTTTATATTTATTCGGATCTGATCTCCGTGGTTTTTTGTAGGATTATATTGTATTTGGACTGTCCGAAGTGACAATACGTCCAATGGATTGAACTATTGATTATATTGGTTATGGATATGTATCAGTGGAATCTGTTTTTATCAGTAGGAAGTAGGTAGTATATTTGTTAACAATACTTGCTTTATTCTTTGTTTGGTGTTTTTATTTATTTACTTTACTCACTTTGGGATATTTCCTTTGTTCAGCACTCTCTTCTTTTCTTGTAGGTAATTCACACTCTGCTCTGTTCTCCAGCTCTTTAGAAGGAACGTGAAGCAACCTGTCGGCGTTTTATGCAGTTTCGACCAGAGTTGCCATCTCCTAGCCTGTGGTTAAGTATATCTCTGCACCCCCAGGTACCACTGTGGACTGCAAAGTCAAGATATCTAGTCTGTACAGGAATCATCAGAGTCAGTTGCAGTTTTTAGTGTATAACCTATATCCTGAGTGAGGTTATCTCACATGCAGACTATTGGTTGCTTTTTACAAGTGTCTTAGGCTGCGTTTACACGTCGCGGTTTTTTTTTGCGTTTTTTGCTGCGTTATTTACCGCGTGATTTTGCCGCAAAACCACACAAAAACAGCAACCCATGCAGTCCTATGGGATTCCGCAATGCTGTGCTAATGCTGTGGATTTTCCCGCGGCGGAATCGCATCGCGGAAAAATACGCAGCATGCTCATTATTTTGCGGAATCGCGGTGATCCCTCACCCATAGGATTGCATTGTTCCACTTACTTCCCGCATGTGGCTGTGCCCACCATGTGAAAAGTAAGCAGAACATTTGCGGATGGTACCCACGGTCCGGAGGAGAGGAGACTGTCCTCCGGGCTGTGGGTACCATATCCCTGTAAAAAATAGAATAAAAAATAAAAAATGGAGCTATATTCACCTTCCGGCGTCCCGCGCAGCCTTCCCGGGCCTCAGCGATGCTTCCTTTCCCAGTAATGCCTTGCGAGACCTTTGATGACGTCGCGGTCTCGCGATAATGTAGCGGTCCCTATTCCTCGCGAGACCGCTACATTATCGCAAGACCGCGACGTCATCAAAGGTCTCGCAAGGCATTACTGGGAGCGGAAGCATCGCTAAGGTGAATATAACAACATTTTTTATTTTTTTATTATTTTTAACATTATATCTTTTACTATTGATGCCGCATAGGCAGCCTCAATAGTAAAAAGTTGGTCACACTCGTCAAACACTATGTTTGACGAGTGCGACCAACCTGTCAATCAGTTCTCCAAGCGATGCTACAGATCGCTTTTAAAACGCTAGCATTCTGCAAGCTAATTACGCATGCAAATCACTAGTTTTTCCACGGGAAAATCGCGGGAAATTAAAAAGCGATTTTTCCGTGGAATGGAATTTCGGAATTCTCGCGGTAACTTCCGCGAGAGTTCCGCTACATGTGCACATAGCCTTAGGATACCACATCTGGAGTTAATGTGGTTCTGTCTTAGATCTCATTGACAGTGATTTTTCTGTTCATTGTGAGTACACAGTCGCAAATCTAAGTCATCCTGTTAAATTATTCACAATTGATAGTTCTCCCCTTATCCAGACTCATGTTACTTCTAAGTTTGAGAATGTGTACATAAAAGTGGGTGTATTACACACAGAATCTCTTGCATTCATAGTCCTTGAGTCTTTGGGAGTCTCAAGAGCTTAAGTCATGACTGAATTTCTGTTTGTCAAGTTGTTTATCTAAACTCTTGTCATCTATGAGATCCCCACCCAATTTTGTTCAGGATTTTGAGTGTGTTTTTTCTGAGACTGAGGGTATAGTTCTTCTTCCACAGAGGTCTTATGATTGTGCTCAGATGGATCCCGTTAAGGTACAGGCTGTCCTTGATTGGGCACAACCAACAAATCTTAAAGATTTACAGAGGTTCATGGGGTTTGCTCATTTTTATCGTAAGTTCATTAAGAACTTTTCGATCATAGCCAAACCTCTTACTGATATGACCAAGAAGGGTACTGACTTTTCCTTTTGGTCTACTAAGGCTGTTGAAGATTTTGCTGCCCTCAAGACAGTCTTTTCTAAAGCTCCTATCCTCAGTCAACCCGATGTTGATTTCTCTGTGACATATCTCCCTGATACTAAGAATGGTGAGGTTCATGCTTTATCACATAGTTTTGTTCTGGAGCATGAGGGGTAGAGAGTGTTGGGTTCCAGACATGTCAAACGTCAATGGCAACATTGCATTAAGTGGAAAAGCTTCGGTCCAGAGGATAATTCCTTGGTTGATGCAAAAAATCTAGATTGTGTGCCAAAAAAATGGGGACTGTCATGATGATGTCTGTAACAGACTGTGGTAGCCCTATATAAGGAAGTAAAATAAATAAAAGGGAGAAGCAGAAGCTAAATATTGTCATCATATGCTGTGGTTTCATATCAAGGTTAAATATGTTTAGTAAGGGTATCACATTGTCTTCCTCTGTAATACCAGCAGGTAAAAACATTACTGTCTCCCACTTATTAATGTAATGTCACGTTGAGGCATAATGGGATTCCCAGCAGATCTAATAGGCAAGACTATTGAGCTAACCATGAAAGTATGACCTCCTTGAGGCCCATCCCTGTGCTACCAGTATGCCGGAAAACACACAAGAGACCATGTTGAGTGAGAATCGGTCACAGCTTTACCTATAAATCGTTATTTTTTTCCATAAATACTTGTTAACCATAAAATTTGTGAAATGATGCTGGCTGATGCAATATGCCATCAGCGATCCCGTAGTGGTAGTCCGTTCTTACTGTAAGAGAATGGTCAGCCATAATATACTGAGCGGCCATGATGAGTCAGGCAGCCATCTTGTCGAAAGTTAGAGAAGATTCAACTTTTACAAAAGAGCTAATAAAATGTACTAAATGGAAGATGGAAAATGAGATCATGTCTCCTATCAACCTCAGTAGATGTGCATAGAGGAGAATTAGATCAATATGGGAATAAAGTTACAAAATATATGATCAATATGCTTATGCGTGATAGTTTTGGAAGAAAGAACAGAATCATTAAAATGTCAAATGCATGAATTTATGGATCAAGTCTGAAAGCAGTGATAAGATTTTAGGATAGTAGCCATAGATACCAATGACTTATGAGTTTTAGTGTTGCTTGGAGAAACGTTAATTAATGTCTTCGTATTATGTCATTATATTCTCTGTTCTAAACCATGTTTCTCTAGAATTATCATGAAAATGCCTTAGAATTATAATGTAAAACGCCCTCTGCAGCAAGATGCAGCTTTCTATTTATAAGAAGCCCCTGTTACTGTTGCTTGTTGCCATTCCACCACCATCATGCCGTCGTGCCATACCATGACCTAGCACGAAGCCTTATCATCGCCAGACTTCCTAGCGAATCTCTGCCCGTCTGAATTCCTGTTTTTGCCCGCATATTTCAACTTCTCTGATTGTCTGTTCTGTTCTGCCGTGTATCTCCTGAATAAATTTCAACCTCAGCTTCAAGAAGTATTGTCTGCAATTTTGTCCGGCTCTTCCAGCTCTCTCAGTAAGAACTTTCTCTTACACTTACAACCAAACTTCTCCAATATCACTGCCGCTGTGACTTGCAAAGTGCTTCTTAGTGTGAACTGAAAAATAAAAACTATAAACATTCAAACACAAGGCTGCAGGGGGACTAGGAAGAGGAAACCCCATAGTAGCCTATATACTGTATATTACAGTAGTGGGATATATTTTATTGGCTCAGGGGATAATCCCAGTTCCCATAAGGAAAGGAGAGATAATAAGAAGAAAGCTAACATGTTAAATTGAATAGGGAAGATGACTCATAAGTCTGGAGCACTTCCATTCATTCCTTGTAGTGCTCCACAGATTGCTCAATCTGGAGTAGATGGGATGCTGATTAGCAGTGAAGTAAGCAAAATACATACCAAAACCATGCATAGTTTGGCAGACTATTAGGTGCAAGTTAAATTCAGTTTTAGTAATCAGGGAAGGTTAAAAAGAAAAATTGATTTTTCTACCTTTAAATAAAGAAAATTATATTTTCTAAAACAAAATGTATAAAAGACAAGTGAATTGAAAATACAGATATAGCAAGTGAGAGCTAGGCCTTTCCTAATATTCACTGCGGTATTACATGTCACTATCTATCATATACCTATGATAATCTAATCTATAATAATACAATGCTGTCTGAACTCAGAAAATATATCCGCAAAGCAGACAGATAAATTCTGCTCTGCTTCTTCTGTAGATATGTATGCAAATACATGCATGCTTCGACACAAGTGCAGCTTGACATCAAACTCAAAGTGCAGAACCATTATGGTTCGTTTACTTATGGATAAAGAAATTTAGAGAAAAAAAAGGCATATACTGAATGAAAAAAATCCAAATGGATAGAAAATAAATAAAATATGTGCAACCATGAGAATGCCTCTCCATTCCTTTGGGAAAACTCTTTAAATATGTCTTTTTAGAACGGTCAAAATTCACAAGCTGCTATAAATTATTCTATTTCATTACTGCCGGGTGAAGTTGGATGTTTGGCATAATGGTTGAAACAGATTCTGTTTAAATTTTACTGTACCACACTGCTGTGATCTTTTTAAAGCAATAACACTGAAATATCAAGAGAAAAACTAAAGTCCTATGTAAAGAGTAAAAAGCGTGTAATAAGATCAGACAGGTAAGATGGATTTTCTTAATAGTTCTGAGGTAGGGATACAAGAGTATGCTGCTGATACTCATATCCATATTTATTGAGGTATTTTTTATAGAATTTTTGAAATGCAAATGTACTTGAGATTTTACAGCCCAGTGTAACATTTCTGCTTCAAAGGTGCCTGTGACTTGAGACAGACATCTATTCCAGTTTTACAGCCATTCTTACTAATGCAGTTGTTAAAATCTTCTCTTCATGACACGCAAGGTTAACCCTTTAAAGACCCAGACATTTTTAGTTTTTGTGCTTTTGTTTTTTCCTCTCCTTTTTCCAGAAGCTATAACTCTTAATGTTTTTGTCAATATTGATGTAAGAGAGCTACATTTTTTGCAAGACGACTTAAAGTTTTTACAACAAATATGAACCTAGCAACTTAAAGGTATTTGAAAGGCGGTTTATTGTAGCACACGAAAAAAGACGTTTCGGTCAATGTGACCTTCTTCAGTTACGTTTGGTATATAGATTGTGTAGAGCTTATAGGCATCTATCAGAAAGGACGATGGTGCTTTAGGCATCTTTCAGATGGCCGATGGACACCGCATCTGGAGGCACGTTTGCCCCTCTCCTATATACTGACTAGCTCATTACCTTAGAGAGATCATTCTCCTCAATGCCTAAAGCACCATCGTCCTTTCTGGTAGATGCCTATAAGCTCTACACAATCTATATACCACACGTAACTGAAGAAGGTCACATTGACCGAAACGTCTTTTTTCGTGTACTACAATAAACCGCCTTACAAATACCTTTAAGTTGAGTGCTAGGTTCATATTTGTTGCTTTAACAGTTTGGGAACCTAACCTTAGCACCATCTTGAGTTGTGCTCACGGTATTCTTTCTAAACTTATAGTTTTTAATGACAGCATTCTTTCTACCACTTAATGTACTGAAAAAAGGGGAACAAAATAAATTCCACCATTACTTTTTGTTCATTCTACAATATAAATTACTTGGAAATATAATTCTGCAGGTCAGTACGATTATGGCAATGGAAAATGTATGTATTTTTAGATTATAGTGGCTAAATATAATTCTGAATCTGTTACCTTTTTATTTTTTTTTGTCCATGAAGCTGGGTGAGGTTTTTTTGTGACCTGAGCTTTAATTTTTATTTGAATCTATCTATCACACTACCCGTGCTCTCTGCTCCACAATTGATCTAAGACTAACATCCTGCATAAACCGTACCTCCCGATGTCATCTCCAAGACTTCTCTCCTGCTGTGCTAATTTTCTGGAATGCACTAAACGCGACAATCTGACTAATACCTAGCCCCCATCTCCTTAGACAGACCTATCACCTCAATTCACTATCCTAACTCTCCCCTGTTTCCTCTTTCTAAATTTTACTCTGAGTCGGTTCCCCCTATTCATCTGTATACACATCTTCCATGCACCACTAGCGCTTGGTAGCTGTATTTATACAGATACTGACTGGTGACTGGATCATGAAGCTTATTTGAAATGCCCTATTTATTATGATGATTGCTGGACCATACAAGAGAAGCACTTTTCACCTATTGCATCCCCCCTATTTCCTTATAGATTGTAAGCTTCCGAGCAGGACCCTCACACCTCTTGTAACTAGTGAACTATGTGTTACTTTGTAATGTCTTTATTGTTTGTACATGTGCCAATCCTTTAAAGGGAATGTGTCACCATATTTGATCTAAATGATTAATATGGGCATACAGGTTTTAGACTGCTGAAAAAAAGTACCTCCTGTATTCCTCATATCAGATGCCTCCTTGTTGTTGATCAATCATCTTTTATCAATTTATATTAAGTGAAGAGCAAAAGGATAACAATATTCCCTAATAGTGGAACAGTGTACTATTAGGTTGATTCCCAAATAAAAGGTCATTGGTTTGAACTGAGGAGCAGCCATGAAGACGATTTCCCAAGAAAAGAGAAACAGCATAATCCAGCTCATCGATAGCGGTCTCTTAGCCAAGAAAATTGCCAAACTCCATCATGTGAGTGCCATGACAGTTGGAAGAATACAAAATGAAGTCCGTCCATCTATTCAGAAGCCTCTGAGGTGGACATCCAAGCAAAATATCGGAGTGAACAAGTCATCTCATCCCAAGGTCTACCAGTTCTGGCGTGACAAATCCAGCAATGGAGGTGGCTCATATACTTCATAATAGTATGTCAAAAACATCAATGCAAGCACCGTGCAATGAAAAAAGGCTGGAAAAAAGGTCAAGACGCCTCAACATCAATATTGTGATATAAGCGTCGGTTCGAGTTTGCAAACAAGTACGAAACGTGAACATTTAGGCTGTGTGCCCACGATGCGATTTTTAAGCATTTTTTCCACAATTTTTGGCGCAAAAACGCTGCAAAAACATTTAAAAATCTTGTACATGACGCACCCCATGGATTCCTATGGCATTCCGCACATGCTGTGCTAATGCTGCGCTTTTTTCCGCGGCGGAATCGCATCGCGGAAAAAATCGCAGCATGATCATTCTTTTGTGCGGAATTGCAAAGAATTGCCACGATTCCGCACCCATAGGAATGCATGAGAATCGCTTACTTCCTGCATGTGGCTATGCCCACCATGCGGGAAGTTAAGCGTCTCATGTGCGGTTGGTACCCACGGTGTGGAGGAGAGGAGACTGTTCTCCAGGCCCTGGGTACCATACCCCTGTAAAAAAAAGAGTAAAAAATAGAAAATCGGGGTATATTTACCTTCCGACGTCCCGCGCTGCATTCCCGGCCTCAGCGTTCCCAGTAATGCCTTGCGGCAAGGTCCTGTGATGACTTAGTCTCGCGTGACTCTAGCGGTCTCGCGAGATCGCTATAGTAACGCGAGACCAACATCATCACAGGTCTTGCAAGGCATTACTGGGAACGCTGAGGCCCGGGAATGCAGCGCGGGACGTCAGAAGGTAAATATACCCCGATTTTTTATTTTTTTATCATTTTTAACATTTTATCTTTTACTATTAATGCCGCATTGGCGGCCTCAATAGTAAAAATCTGGTCACACTCGTCAAACACTATGTTTGACGAGTGTGACCAACCTGTCAATCACTTTCCAAGCGATGCTTCAAATCGCTTGGAAAGTGCTTGAGAAAATTGCGGCAAAATCGCGAACAGAATCGCGGTAAAATCGCGCAGAAAAAAACGCGCGATTTCTGGGAAGGAGTACGGTTTTCATTTTGTGTTTTAAAATGCTACGTGGGCCCATAGCCTTAAAGATTTAAAATGGGTGATTTGGAGTGATGATGTGAAAGTCAATAGACTTGGCTCTGATAGGTGGAAATAGGTCTGAAGGAAACAAGGGAAAAGGGGCTAACGGATTGAGAAATTGAACAAAATTTCAAGTTTTCTTGAGGAAGCCTGATGATATGGGGTTGTTTCACAGCCAAAAGCATTGGATACTTGACCAGGATCGATGCTGAGCTATATGTGAGAATCCTACAAGATGAGTTACTTCATACACTCAAGTACTATGGATATGAAAAGGACAAAATAGTGTTCCAAAAGAACAACATGAAGCAAAACTTTTAATTTTTATGCCCTTAAATCAGAGAGTCATATCACGCTAAATCTAATATATAAAGCTCAATGTGTGTTTGTATGTATGTATGTATGTCCAGGTTTGGCATCCGCACCGTCGCAGCTACAGCCATAAAATTTGGCACAGTCACACGTCTGGACCCCGAGAGCATCATAGGCTATGTTGTGAGGTGAAATTTTAACCCTGCATGTTCCAATTCACCAAACAATTTTGCCCCTAGCTACATAATGGGGAAAAAGTGTATGTATGTATTGGCATCTGCACCGTCATAGCTACAGCCACAAAATTTTGCACAGTCACATGTCTGGACCCCGAGAGCATCATAGGCTATGTTGTGGGGTGAAATTTTAACCCCGCACGTTCCAATTCACCAAACAATTTTGCCCCTATCTACATAATGGGGAAAAAGTGAAAAGAAGTTGGAGGCAAATTGACAGCTGCCAGATGTGAACAAGGGGGACTTAAAGAATGAGAGCGATGGCGCCAAAGACCATATACTGTACAGTTGCTAAGGTGGGGCCCTGACATGGGATACTCACCACACACGGGGATATGAACACACACAAAATGTGCCACACACTACCACGTGCTTCAACATACAGTGGGGAAAAAAAGTATTTAGTCAGTCAGCAGTAGTGCAAGTTCCACCACTTAAAAAGATGAGAGGCGTCTGTAATTTACATCATAGGTAGACCTCAACTATGGGAGACAAACTGAGAAAAAAAAATCCAGAAAATCACATTGTCTGTTTTTTTTTCATTTTATTTGCATATTATGGTGGAAAATAAGTATTTGGTCAGAAACAAGCAATCAAGATTTCTGGCTCTCACAGACCTGTAACTTCTTCTTTAAGAGTCTCCTCTTTCCTCCAGTCATTACCTGTAGTAATGGCACCTGTTTAAACTTGTTATCAGTATAAAAAGACACCTGTGCACACCCTCAAACAGTCTGACTCCAAACTCCACTATGGTGAAGACCAAAGAGCTGTCAAAGGACACCAGAAACAAAATTGTAGCCCTGCACCAGGCTGGGAAGACTGAATCTGCAATAGCCAACCAGCTTGGAGTGAAGAAATCAACTGTGGGAGCAATAATTAGAAAATGGAAGACATACAAGACCACTGATAATCTCACTCGATCTGGTGCTCCACGCAAAATCCCACCCCGTGGGGTCAGAATGATCACAAGAACGGTGAGCAAAAATCCCAGAACCACGCGGGGGGACCTAGTGAATGAACTGCAGAGAGCTGGGACCAATGTAACAAGGCCTACCATAAGTAACACACTACGCCACCATGGACTCAGATCCTGCAGTGCCAGACGAGTCCCACTGCTTAAGCCTGTACATGTCCGGGCCCGTCTGAAGTTTGCTAGAGAGCATTTGGATGATCCAGAGGAGTTTTGGGAGAATGTCCTATGGTCTGATGAAACCAAACTGGAACTGTTTGGTAGAAACACAACTTGTCGTGTTTGGAGGAAAAAGAATACTGAGTTGCATCCATCAAACACCATACCTACTGTAAAGCATGGTGGTGGAAACATCATGCTTTGGGGCTGTTTCTCTGCAAAGGGGCTAGGATGACTGATCCGGGTACATGAAAGAATGAATGGGGCCATGTATCGTGAGATTTTGAGTGCAAACCTCCTTCCATCAGCAAGGGCATTGAAGATGAAACGTGGCTGGGTCTTTCAACATGACAATGATCCAAAGCACACCGCCAGGGCAACGAAGGAGTGGCTTCGTAAGAAGCATTTCAAGGTCCTGGAGTGGCCTAGCCAGTCTCCAGATCTCAACCCTATAGAAAACCTTTGGAGGGAGTTGAAAGTCCGTGTTGCCAAGCGAAAAGCCAAAAACATCACTGCTCTAGAGGAGATCTGCATGGAGAAATGGGCCAACATACCAACAACAGTGTGTGGCAACCTTGTGAAGACTTACAGAAAACGTTTGACCTCTGTCATTGCCAACAAAGGATATATCACAAAGTATTGAGATGAAATTTTGTTTCTGACCAAATACTTATTTTCCACCATAATATGCAAATAAAATGAAAAAAAAAACAGACAATGTGATTTTCTGGATTTTTTTTTCTCAGTTTGTGTCCCATAGTTGAGGTCTACCTATGATGTAAATTACAGACGCCTCTCATCTTTTTAAGTGGTGGAACTTGCACTATTGCTGACTGACTAAATACTTTTTTTCCCCACTGTATATACCACCCTCAGCACACATTTCACCACACATACACCAACCTCGCACATAAAAGTCGAAACACAAAAGTCACCACTCAAAACTCGCCACCCTGTCCCAGAGCTGTTTAAAAGATGAAAAATAAGCTGTGATTGGTTGCTATCAGCAACAGTTTTCTTTGTAGACAGTTGTGGTAACTGAGGCCTATTATTCTTATCATTTCTATGTTGTTATCGTCCTTCTGTAAAGCTGGAAATAACACAATTTATTACCGTGCCAACACAGACCACCCTCTGACACAGACTGCAGGGTGAGCCCAGTATCACACAGGATAGGATTAGATACACGGCTCAGCGATCAGTATCACACAGGATAGGATTAGATACACAGCTCAGCAGTCAGTATCACACAGGAGAGGATTAGACACATGGCTCAGCAGGCAGTATCACACAGGATAGGATTAGATACACAGCTCAGCAGTCAGTATCACACAGGATAGGATTAGATACACAGCTCAGCAGACAGTATCACACAGGATAGGATTAGATACACGGTTCAGCAGACTGTATCACGCAGGATAGGATTAGATACACGGCTCAGCAGTCAGTATCACACAGGATAGGGTTAGATACACAGCAGAGCAGAATGTATCACACAGGATAGGATTAGATACACAGCTCAGCAGTCAGTATCACACAGGATAGGATTAGATACACAGCTCAGCAGTCAGTATCACACAGGATAGGAATAGATACACGGCTCAGCAGACGGTATCACACAAGATAGGATTAGATACGCAGCTCAGCTCAGCTCAGCACACAGAATCACACAGAATAGTATTAGATACACGGCTCAGTAGACAGTATCACACAGAATAGGATTAGATACATGGCTCAGCAGTCAGTATCACACAGGATAGGATTAGATGCACAGTTTTTATATGCAATATAATCATTATAATTTGTTATAACTAACCACAGTTGGTTACTATGCCCAGGCAACGCCGGGCTCGTCAGCTAGTAGTTAATAAATATCATCTCCAACATGTCAACTTTACATCAGCACAATTTTTTTTAAAACTTTTTTTTTTGTTTGGAAGTTTATATGGGCTAAAAGTTGTCCAGCGATTTCTCATTTTTGCAACAAAATTTACAAAACCAATTTTTTGGAACCATATCACATTTGAAGCAACATTGAGGGGCCTATACAAGAGAAAATACTCAAATGCGACACTATTCTAAACTGAAATAATAGGAATAAGGGAAAGGGAAGGTCAGCTCACCGAGTGTTCAGTATCTGTCCATACTTTCCATGCACACAGAGCCGCCTGAATCACAGCGTTGTCAAGAGCAAAAACATGAGGAAAAAGTCTCCAGCGCTGGATGAATGTTTAAAAAATACACATTTATTTGAAAAAAAAATTTAAAAGTAAAAAATTAACTCAAAAATTGTACAAAATAGAAGGACATGATAACAAGTGTGGTCCATCTATTTTCAAATAAATGTGTATTTTTTAAACATTCATCCAGTGCTGGAGACTTTTTCCTCACTATTCTAAACTGCTTCCCTCCAGGTGCTCAAAACCACATTCATGAATTTTATCAACTCTTCAGGTGCTTCACAGGAATTTTTGGAATGTGGAAGGAAAAAATTAACATTTAACTTTTTTGTTACAAAAATTTTGCTTTAGACCTCAAATTTCAAAATTTGTCCTAATATGCGGGGGAAAACAACTGTTTAGGCTTCACAGGAATTATTGAAATGTGAAAGGAAAAAATGGACATTTAACTTTTTTTCACTAAAATTTAAATTTAAACTATTTTTTTTTATTTTCACAAGGGTAACAGGAAAAGATGGACTTCAAAATTTGTTGTGCAATTTCTCCTGAGTATGTTGATATGTAATATTCTGGATTAATTAGAGGGTGCCACATTGCGTTTGGAGCATACCATTGGGCTAAAAAAAAAATAATTATATTTTTGCCTCCAAAATTTAGTTTTAGCCCCAGATTTTACATTTTTGCATGGGTTAAATGGGTAAAAATGGCACCAAATTGCTGAAACATGCCGTCTGGAAAAGGCAACCTTCAAACACAGGACAACTGGAGAAGTTTGTTCTTGTTGAGTGGGCCAAAATACCTGTTGAGAGGTGCAGAAGTCTCATTGACAGTTACAGGAATCGTTTGATTGCAGTGATTGCCTCAAAAGGGTATGCAACAAAATATTAAGTTAAGGATACCATCATTTCTGTCCTGCCCTATTTCATGAGTTTTATTTATTTATTTTTTTTAAAATCTGTGAAGCATGGTTGAAAAGCAATATCTGACTTTCATTTGTTCATTTTCATAGAGTTTTGATCTATTATTACTTTTGTCAGATTCAAGTTATTTCTGTCACCATTGTGGGTTTGTATGTCATTAAATGAGGGGTACCAACAATTTTGACCATGTGTGCATATTTTTTTATGTTTTGGGGCTTTTACAAAATAAAAACTATTTTATAGAAAAAACAGTTACAATTACGGTATTTTTGCATCACTTTATTTTGAGAGCTATAACTAAATTTACTTTTTGGCTGATAGAGCTGTATGGAAGCTTGATTTTTGCAGGATGAGATGATGGTTTCAGCCATACCATTGTTATTTACCTTTGTCTTTTTGATCATGTGACACCCCCGAGTCCGGTTGTTACAGTGACATTGCCTCCCTCTAAGGGGTAAAGTCATGCCTGGAGGCAGGAGGGGGGCCCCCATGCCAGGTAACATAGATTACATGACAATTCCTGCTGCAGGTCAGAAAGGGGAGCTGCCTTATAAATTCTGGCCAGCAGAGGGGGTTAGTGAGTCAGCAAGCAGTCAGCTGTGAGAGAAAACAGGGAGTTGTCATGGAAACGAGAGCAGCTGAGCAGATGACAAGACAGTTAAGCCTGAGGTGAAGGATCTTTCTGGAAGATCCAGTCAGTTGACGACAGGGAGCTGAACTGTGAGGAGCTGGTGAGGGGGAGCTGATCTGTGAAGAGAGAAAGGACAGAGATAAGAGGCTCTGGGTAAGCTGAAATTGCTTATAGCTGACCCCAGAGCGAAGCGCTGATATAAAAAGAGGATGCCAGAGTCCTAGGCTGAACAGGAGCTGTATGCCCTGACCGCCAAATCTGGAAGTACAGGGGACTACAAGTCCCTAGGTGACATTGAACACCTGAAGGCACGGCAGCAGATCAGGAGCCCAGGCTGATGGTGAAAAAGGACAGTACCCGTGATACAGGCTCATGCTGTCAGCCATACAGGTTAGAAAACCATCATGCAAGAGAGGGTTGTAGCTTAGTTACAAACAGCAGGGGCCCGAAAACAAAGCGCAGAAGGAAGGTCCCAAACCCCACCTGGCAGGGTGGATGGATCCCCTCAATGCCTCCAGGCGAGCCGGACTCAATCCATCACCTGTATGTGGTACCCCGGATTGCAACCCCTTGCAAGTAAAAGGTAAAGAAAACTGCACCTCTCTGTGTCCTTCTCTTATTTCTCTGCACCCCAACTTTCACCGCCATCTGAACCATTAATCAAATATCCTTGCCCTGGGGCCCCCGCTCTACCCGTGGGGAGCTGAACCATCTTTGCTGCGTCACCATCAGCCCCA
This sequence comes from Dendrobates tinctorius, assembly GCF_039654945.1. NCBI lineage: Eukaryota > Metazoa > Chordata > Amphibia > Anura > Dendrobatidae > Dendrobates > Dendrobates tinctorius. The sequence goes on along the minus strand of NW_027361910.1, from coordinate 8,573,925 downwards.
GAGGACCAAAACCGCAGCGTCGGCCATTCCTTGCTGAACACCACGGGTGGCGTCACACTTCAACATCACACAACTTTCCTCAATTTTATTACTGGACGCCCAGGGCTACGAACCGGATCACTGCCACCGTGATGCTATGTGCACACGTATGCAGAACATTTCTGCATAAAATCCTGAATCCTTCCCAGAAAACGCACACTTTTTTCCACGCTGTTTTTGCGCGTTTTTTGCACAAAAAAACGCCCTTTTTTTGCGGTTTATTTCCGCGCGGTTCCAGACCCATAAAAAATAGCTAAAAATGCGGAATTTTCCGCAAATTAATGAGCATGTTGCGTTTTTACCGCGAAGCGGTTTTTTCACGGTAAAAACCGCATACATATGCACAAAAATTGCGGAATTCATTTAAATGAATGGTAAGCTTCTTTTAAGCATTTTTGACATGGTTTATTTGCTAAAACCGTGAAAAAAACGCTACGTGTGAACACAGCCTGACATTCCCTGCTGAAGTTAATGGGCCCAGTACCGAGTAACCTTAAGGCCCTGCGGGGCGCTCCAATCACATGTAGGCTTTGTTGGTAATACTGGGCAGGAGACCTAAGTGAAGGTGTACCTGGTATACGCCTATTATGAACTGATCTAGTCTATCCACTACTATTTCCTATATGCTGGTCAGTCTATGAGGTTACAATTATGTATCGATGTACAGAAATATTTCCTACTTATCTACATTGAGTATTTTTCTTATCTGTGTCAAACATACATGCTGCTAGGAATTTTCCTTTCTATGTGTTGGTCAGTATTAGAGTAAGGGCACATGTGTTTCTCTGATGTGTAGGTGAAGTATGTCTTTTCGCTTAAGGTACATTTTGGATCTTTTTTATATATTTATATTTTTGTTTTATTGTAATACTTATTAAAAGTTACGTTTTAGGCACCATAGACGACTATTCCACTTTCTCCCAGCTTAGTCTCTCATAGTCTCAGACTATGTGTGAAATTTGTTTACAAGTTCTGGAAGGTGCTCTGGAAGAATTTAACAAAATCACTTTGGAATTCTCCTCAGCTTATTAACTACAACATACAGTGAAGAGCAAAAGGGTAACAATGTTTTTACCTTTTGACTTTCAGACTCCATATCACTACTGATTCGAACTTGAGACTGTCATCATTTTATAGACAATTATCTTGGATATCTCATACTTAAATTTGACTTGCAACTATTTAGCATATTATTTGTTATGGAGATGTTAGGTACCCAAAAAGGACATGAATGCTCCATTATTGCATTGTGAGCATCCTATTTTTTCTATTTCTATCTCTTCTGGAAGGGTTCCTAAAATGGGGAGTAGTATTATACACCTGTTTTGGCTAGGAGAGGCTATGCTCCTTTCCTCTATGGCTTCCGCCATTTGCTGTGCTCCACCATGGGTTTTACAAATTGCCTGGCCTGTGTAAGTGTCTCCATAGACCTTTTAACCCCTTTGCCACAGAAGGTGGTTTGCACCTTAATGACCAAGCCAATTTTTAAAATTCTGACCACTGTCACTTTATGAGGTAATAACCCTGGAACGATTTAATGGATCCCAGTGAGTCTGAGACTGTTTTTTCATAACATATTGTACTTCATGATACTGGCAAAAATTCTTCGATGTGATTTGCATTTATTTGTGTAAAAAATGGAAATGTGGCAATAACTTTGAAAATTAAGGAATTTTCAAACTTTGAATTTTTATGCCCTTAAATCAGAGAGATATGTCACACAAAATAGTTCATAAATAACATTTCCCATATTTCTACTTTATATCAGCACAATTTTTGGAAAAAAAATTTTTTTGTTAGGAAGTTATAACCCTTTATTAACCTCACATTTGAAGGGGTCTATATGATAGAAAATACCCAAAAGTGAAACTATTCTAAAAATAGCACCTCAAAAGTTGCTCAAAACTACTAATTTAATTTTAGACTATTTTTTTTTATTTCCACAAGGAAACAGGAACAGGAAAAAATGGACTTCAAAATTTGTTGTACAATTTCTCCTGAGTATGCTGATACCTAATATGAGGGAAAACTACTGTTTAGGCGCATGGCAAAACTCAGAAGGGAAGGAGTGATGTTTTGGAATGCAGACTTTGGTGGAATGATCTGCGGGCATAAGATCGCATTTGCTGAGCCCCTAATGTTCCTAAACAGTAGAATCCCTCCACAAGTGGTCACATTTTGGTAACTAGACCACCAAGGAACTTATCTAGGGTTGTGGTGAGCACTTTGAACCCCCAAGGGCTTCACAAAATTTCATAACATAGAGCCGTGAAAATAAAAAATCATAATTTTTTCACCAAAATGATCTTTTAGCCTCCAATTTTTTATTTTCCCAAGGGTAACCGGTGAAATTAGACCCCAAAAGTTGTGCAATTTGTCCTGAGTACGCTGATTCCCCATATGTGGTGAAAACTACTGTTTGGGTGCACGGCAGAGCTCAGAAGGGAAGGAGCACCGTTTGACTTTGTCAACCCAAATTGGCTGGAATTGAGATCGGACACCATGTTGCATTTGGAGAGCCTTGATGTGCCTAAACAGTAGAAACCCCCCACAAATTACCCCATTTTGGAAACTAGATCCCCCAATGAACTTATTTAGATGTGTAGTGAGTACTTTGAACCACCAAGTACTTCACAGAAGTTTATAACACAGAGTCCTGAAAATAAAAAATCATATTTTTTCCACAAAAATGATCTTTTAGCCCACAATTTTTTATTTTCCCAAGGATAACCAGAAAAATTGGACCCCTAAAGTTGTGGTGCAATTTGTACTGATTACGGTAATACCTCATATGTGGGCGAAAACTATTGTTTGAGCGCATGTCTGGGCTCAGAAGGGAAGGAGTGACGTTTTGGAATGCAGACTTTGATGGAATGGTCTGCGGGCATCATGTCGCATTTGCATAGCCCCTGATGTGCCTAAACAGTAGAAACCTGCCAAAAGTGACCCCCCCCCAAGGAACTTATCTAGATGTCTGGTGAGCACTTTGAACCCCCATGTGTATCACAAAAGTTTATATCGTAGAGCCGTGAAAATAAAAAATCCTATTTTTTCCACAAAAATTATCTTTTAGCCCCCAATTTTTTATTTTCACAAGCATAACAGGAGAAAGTGAACCCCCAATGTTGTTTTACAATTTCTCCTGAGTTCGCTGATAACCTATATGTGGGAGAAAACCATTGTTTGGGAGCACGGCAGGGCTTGGAAATGGAAGGAGTATCGTTTTGAAATGGAGACTTTGATGGTATGGTCTGCGGGCGTCATTTCACGTTTGCAGAGCCCCTGATGTGCCTACACAGTGCAAATTCACAAGTGCCCCTTTTTTGGAACTGATCCACTGTTTCTTGGTATGTGAATTTTATAATGTAGTGACATGCGTGAGTTCTGTAGTGTTTGTCAGGTTGTCATACATCAGTTGTGCAGTGTTTGTCAAGTTGTCATACATCAGTTGTGTAAGTCAGAAATAAATTTAGTGGTCCATGGATGTGTGGTACAGTCTGAAGCATTCTTTCATGCAAAGGCCAGGTATATCGGAGCAGGTGTAACATTGATAAATGTTGTCTTTGCATATTCTCCTTCTATAACACACCTGACACCTTTTTTGTGACTTACCTTTTTTTCTGTTTTGAAGGACCTACTGTACCTCAGGAAATGTTGGCCTGGTGCGATATGAGTACCTTCAGTTCTGGAAGTACTGGGGCCCGCTCCTTCCTGACTTCCAAATACCAGGGCCTTAATCACTAGCTCCTGGAACTGAAGGTACGACGTAATGGTCTGGCCTGCACATCGTGACAGCAGGAAAGCGTTGTGCATTGCCATCTTTACTATGTGCATGGCCAGCCTCTTGTACCACACTTTGGCTTTTCTCAAAGCACTGTGCAGCTGGAGGACTTGATCAGAGAGATCAAGAGAGATGAACCCCCAGTATACAGTCCAATTTTCAGACCTGTGTAGAGGTACTTCCTACAGTGCTTAGGGTGCTGCAATCACGATGTATGGTGGTCATGAAAAAGACATCCCTCTTGTCCTTGTACTTAACCACCAGCATGTGGTTGCTACATTGGGCTCTTCTGCCACCCCTTCTGAGCATCTGCTCAATTAGCGTTTTCGGGAGGCCTTTCTGATTTTTGTAGACAGCACCACAAAGCTGCGGTACCTCATGCAGAGAGAAACTTGAAGGGTATAAAAGTTATCCACGTAGAGGTTATAACCTTAAACCAGCAGTGGGTGCACCAAATCCCACACAATTTTCCCACTCACTCCCAGGACAGGGGGCATTCAGGGGGTTAATTCAGTACCTGGCCCTCTTACTGGGCAGGTACTGACAGAATTTGAGCCTCTACTTGAAGGGACACTTCAGCAAACTTTGTGTTGAAGTTGTTGGATGACTGGACGAACATTGAAAAGAAGGTCAAAGTTGGGGTCATCTTGGGGAGGACACCGTGCATTATCATTAATGCAAGAATTTGAGGATGACCATTCCAAACACTGGAGTATTTTATAAAACATCAACACTCCAATATTACTGAACTTCTGGTTTCTTCAGGATCCCCATGTGAAGGACCAGGCCCCAAAACTTCTTCATTTCAACTGCGTCTACAGGAGTCCAACTAAAAAATGATGAATTGTGTTTTTGTGACAAAAACTGATGGGCGTACAAATTAGTTTGGTCCACCATGAGACTAACAAAATCCTCAGAGAAAAAGATTTTGAAAAAGTCTATTTCTGTGAGGCCATTGGTGTAAAACTTGATTCCTTATTGCAGAATAAAATCAGGATTCCCCTGGCCTGCCTCCTCAACGCGTGTTTCACCGCTTCTTCCTCAGCAATGTATTTCAGCAAGATTAAGGGGTTAAAAAGGTGGTAATGTGTTAAATCATGGGAATGAAATGTAAGCCATGAACTGAAAAAGTGATTATAAGAAACCATACCCCTGTTTGCTTCATATGTCGCTAATTCTTTGTATGTATGAATATGCCACTAATTTGTCTATGGGCCATTTGCATTGAAGGAGTGCTATATCCTTAAAATCGGACCTTGACAGGTCTTTAAGCAAGTAAGATAATTTGAACTATAGACCATTTAAAGCATTGAATAAGGAAACAATTTCCTATTAAGTCAGTGATGATGAGAATGCTTTTATAAGCACCAACCATTTAAGGAACAGACCTTTAGGGGCTGTTTGAGAATTCACTCTAAAGAACTGATACTTGAGAGAATTCTTTCTAAGAAGGTTGGTGCTTTATCATATCGCACGCACACATGTGTTGGTGCGATTCTTTTCTGTCTGTCTGTCTTTTGTTGAACGTGCACTTTTACTAGAAATCTTGGTGTTTCTTTTTAAATATGTTTGGAAATAAAGTAAATTAGTTTTATGTGTATTAGGTTTACTCCCAACTAGCTTGTATATCAGAGATTTTTTCTTGGCTGGTACATCACATGCTACAAAGTAAAGACTCTACCACACTAGTCATCGTTCACCAATTTATTAATAAAATGATCTTACAAAGTGATCCACGTTCATCTCCTTGGTCTCTAGCGCCTGTGGATAGCAAAAAGCTTCCACTATGCACAGTTGATGGCTGATAAATACTCTCATCAACATCACCTGCTCTTGCTGATATTAGATAGAACAGGAGATGCTGATGACAGAAATAGTCATCAGCAGGTGCCTGACTGATGGTAACTTTGGCACTGCTGGTCACAGCTGTTGGTTGACACGCTGTCCTCTGTGTGACAGTGTGGAAATAGCAGTCCGCGATCCCACAGCAGTCCGCGATACCCAGCGGCTGTGACCTGCGGTGACTTCAGCAAGATTACTGCAGGTCAGAGCTCCTATTTCCCATGCTTTTTCACAGAGGACAGTGGAAACCACAGACTGTTTGGCACCTCAATACACTTGAATGGGTTTTGGGTTTGGGATCAAGTTTGGGTACATTTCTGGTACCCAAACCAAACTTTTTTATAAACTTCAGTTGAACCCAACGGAACCGAACATCCACGGGTCAATTCATCCCTAAAAAGAGCCTGTTGTATATTGATGCTGATAAGTGCTTAAACAGTAGACAGGTTTGGTGAGCCTTTTTTTGCCTGATTTGATTTTGTCATTAATTATCTTCCGTGATCTAAGAACGTCAAGGTTAACACTTTGTCCCATAGCTGTGTCTCAAAGTTGAGGGGCAAAAGTCCAGTTAAGATTCTTAATGAGTGGGTATTGGGTGGTGCTTTGGGGGTAAATATCAGGCAGCGCTTTTGGGATGCCCAGAACAGTGTGTCAGAATGTTTACCTATATACAAACTTTATGTACCGCCCACTATAGGTGTAGATCTTCTTGATGAAGTGTATGAATCTGTTTTATCTGGGCATCTGGGTTCTTCTGCCACTTGGAGATCTCTTTCTAGGTCCATTTGTTAGCAGACTGTTGTATTATTATTATTATTATTATTATTATTATGCATTTATATAGCGCCATTTATTCCATGGCGCTTTACATGTGAAAAGGGGAAATATAGACAAGTGTAATATATACAAGAATAATAAACAAGTGTAAGACAAGGGACACACAAGTACATAAGGAGAGGGGACCCTGCCCGCGAGGGCTCACAGTCTACAGGGATGGGTGAGGATACAGTAGGAGAGGGTAGAGCAGGTCGTGCGGTGGTTCAGTAGACCGAGGATTATTGCAGGCTGTAGGCTTGTCGGAACAGGTGGGTCTTCAGGATCTTCTTGAAGGTTTCCGTTGATGGTGAGAGTCTGATGTGTTGCAGCAGGGAGTTCCAGAGTATGGGGGAAGCACGGGAGAAGTCTTGTATGCGGTTGTGGGAAGAAGAGATAAGGGGGGAGTAGAGAAGGAGATCTTCGGATGATCGAAGGTTACGTGCGGGTAGGTACCTAGAGACCATGTCACAGATGTATGGAGGAGACTAGTTGTGGATGGCTTTGTAAGTCATGGTTAGGGTTTTGAATTGGATCCTCTGGGCAATAGGAAGCCAGTGAAGGGCCTGGCATAGGGGGGAGGCTGGGGAATAGCGGGGAGACAGGTGGATTAGTCGGGCAGCAGAGTGTAGGATGGACTGGAGCGGTGCCAGAGTGCTAGAGGGGAGGCCAGAGAGTAGGAGGTTGCAGTAGTCGAGGCGGGAGATGATAAGAGCATGCACTAGTGTTTTTGTGGTTTCGTGGTTGAGGAATGAGCGGATCCGGGAAATATTTTTGAGTTTGAGGTGGCAGGAGGAGGCGAGGGCTTGGATATGTGGTTTGAAAGAGAGCGCAGAGTCGAGGATCACCCCAAGGCACCGGGCATGCGGGACTGGGGAAAGAGAGCAGCCGTTGACATTGATGGATAGGTCTGGTGGAGGGGTAGAGTGAGATGGGGGAAAGATGATGAATTCTGTTTTGTCCATGTTCAGTTTGAGAAAGCGAGCAGAGAAGAAGGCTGAAATAGCAGACAGACATTGTGGGATTTCAGTCAGTAAGGAGGCGAGGTCGGGTCCAGATAGGTAGATCTGCATGTCGTTGGCATAGAGGTGATACTGCAAACCGTGGGATTCTATGAGCTGTCCCAAGCCGAAGGTATAGATGGAGAATAGTAGCGGTCCTAGGACAGAGCCTTGGGGAACACCGACAGACAGGGGGCGAGGTGAGGAGGTGGTGTGTGAGAGGGAGACAGTGAATGTTCGGTTCGTTAGGTATGATGAGATCCAGGATAGGGCCAAGTCTGTGATGCCAAGAGATGAGAGAATCTGTAGCAGGAGGGAATGGTCTACGGTGTCAAAGGCAGAAGACAGGTCTAGGAGGAGGACAGAGTAGTGTCGTTTGCTCTTGGCGGTTAGTATGTCGTTAGTGACTTTAGTTAGGGCAGTTTCAGTTGAGTGATGCGGTCGGAAGCCAGATTGTAACCGGTCAAAGAAGGAACAGGAGGAGAGGTGGGAGGACAGTTCAAGATATACATGCTGTTCCAGCAGTTTTGAGGCGTAAGGGAGAAGAGATATCGGGCGATAGTTAGACACAGAGGATGGGTCAAGGGATGGCTTTTTGAGGATGGGAGAGATTGAGGCATGTATGAAGGATGAGGGAAAGACACCATTCTTAAGTGAAAGGTTGAAAAGGTGTGTTAGAGATGGGATGAGGACTGTGGCCAAGTTAGGGATGAGGTGGGACGGGAGTGGGTCGAGGGCACAAGTGGTGAGGTGTGATCTTGACAGAAGGGTGGAGAGCTGATCTTCTGTCATGGTGGAGAAGCTGGCTTTTGCAGAACAGGGCTGAGCAGTTAAGAGGGGCATTGGGGGCTGCGGGCCAAAGTTTTGTCTGATCGTGTCGATCTTCTGCTTAAAGAAGGAGGCAAAGTCTTCAGCAGAGATGAGAGGAGGGGGAGGAGGTGCTGTGGAACAGAGTAGAGAATTGAAAGTGTTGAAGAGCTGTTTAGGGTTATGAGACAGGGAGGATATGAACGATGCGAAGTAAGTTTGTTTTGCGGCAGAGTGTGGACTTAAAGCTGGCAAGGGACTGCTTGTATGCGTTGAAGTGCTCAGTAGAATGGGTTCTCTTCCATCTCCGCTCAGCGGCCCTTGAAACCCATCTCAGTTCTTTGGTCAGGCTGGTCAGCCAGGGCTGCCTGTTGATTGTTCGAGTTTTGCTCTGCGTGAGGGGGGCAGCCGAATCAAGTGTTGCTGTTATTGTGGTGTTATAAAAAGTGGCAGCAGCATCTGTGTCATGAAGGGAAGCTATGTCTGTAAGAGGGAGAAGGGATTCAGAGAGTGATTGTAAATTGAGGTGTTTGAGATTCCTGCGAGGGTGAGCGAGTTTATGGAGCGGGGGTTGCTGAGTAGGAGAGGAGAGGGAAGAGAATGTCAGTAGGTTGTGGTCAGACAGGGGGAGGGGTGAGTTTTTGAGATTAGTGAGGGAACAGAGATGGGTGAAGATAAGGTCCAGCGTGTGACCATCTTTGTGAGTGGCCGCAGAGGACCATAGCGATAGAAGTTTAGAGGCAGCCGGGGTGGAAGTGTCAATGGGGATGTTGAAGTCACCCATGATGATGGTGGGGATGTCAGCAGAAAGGAAATGGAGTAGCCAGGTGGTGAAGTGGTCGAGAAAGGTGGAGATTTCTAGTTCTGGGGGGCGGTAGATGACAGCCAGTTGGAGGTTGGAGGGGGAGTAGATGCGGACGGAGTGCACCTCGAATGAGGGAAGAGTAGCGGAGGGTGGCAGAGGAATTGGGGTAAAGGATATTGAAGAGTATGTCAGTAAATGCAGAGTATGTGCCAGGACTAAAGCTTCTCGTCATTGGGTTATCTCTTGCCTAATGACTAGAGTTGAGCGAAACGGGTCGAAAAATTTCAAAAGTCGCCGACTTTTGGCAAAGTCGGGTTTCATGAAACGAAACCCGACCCTAGGATGAGGTCGGCCACGAGGTCAGCGACTTAAGCGCCAAAGTCATGTTTCAAAAGTTTGTTTTGCGCTCTTTTTCAGCCAATCAGGATCCACGGACACTGTGGGCAACGTGATGACATAGGCAGGGGTCACCACCATCTTTCAGAAGGGCATGCAAGTGATTGGCTTGCTTTGGTGGGCGTCACAGGGGGTATAAAAGGGCGTGCACGCCGACCGCCATGTTACTCATGCTGATCTCAGAATAGGGAGAGCTGCCGCTGCTGCTGATTTTGTAGGGAGAGAGTTAGGCAGGGAAGAAGACACCAAAAACTGCTTCTGCTGCTAGCGATTTTGCCTGTACAACACACCAGTCACTGTGTGCAGTGCAATTGGAGGCTATATTTTGCTGGATCAGCGGTGTTGGTTGTTAGGCTGCCTTCTAAGGCTTCCTGACGGCTGCATTGCTGTTTACCCACTGCTCTGCAAACTGCTTTTTTAAAAGCAATCCCAATTTTTTTTTTTGTCCTGGTGAGGTACTGAGCGTGCATTTTTTCACACCATACAGCGGTGCACACTCCTCACACAGTACCATCTAACGGCTGTTATCACAGCCACAGTGAAGCTATCTGTGTGTCACTCTGTAAGGATAAGTCGAGGACATGTTCCGTTCTTACAGACCTGCACCTTCTAGTTTTGTCTAGCTTTCAAACAGTTAAATATATTTGCTGTTTGATCACATTCAAAACTATAGAGAGACAGCGTGTGTCAGTCCGTATACTTAAAAAACACAGAGCTTGACAATTTTACGTACACCAGACAGCCGTGTACGTGCACGCTCCTCTCTCAGTACCGTGTAACGGCTGTTATCACGGCCACAGTGAAGCTATCTGTGTGTCGCTCTGTAAGGATAAGTCGAGGACATGTTCCGTTCTTACAGACCTGCACCTTCTAGTTTTGTCTAGTTTTCAAACAGTTAAATATATTTGCTGTTTGATCACAATCAAAACTATAGAGAGACAGCATGTGTCAGTCCGTATACTTAAAAAACACGGAGCTTGACAATTTTACGTACACCGGACAGCCGTGTACGTGCACGCTCCTCTCTCAGTACCGTGTAACGGCTGTTATCACGGCCACAGTGAAGCTATCTGTGTGTCGCTCTGTAAGGATAAGTCGAGGACATGTTCCGTTCTTACAGACCTGCACCTTCTAGTTTTGTCTAGTTTTTAAACAGTTAAATATATTTGCTGTTTGATCACATTCAAAACTATAGAGAGACAGCGTGTGTCAGTCCGTATACTTAAAAAACACGGAGCTTGACAATTTTACGTACACCGGACAGCCGTGTACGTGCACGCTCCTCTCTCAGTACCGTGTAACGGCTGTTATCACGGCCACAGTGAAGCTATCTGTGTGTCGCTCTGTAAGGATAAGTCGAGGACTTGTTCCGTTCTTACAGACCTACACTCTAGGGAGATTCCTATTCTGCCCAATTCTATATACACCTTGTAGTTTGTCATACACTAGCCAATTTCTGCCTGTGACATAGCGCTGTGATATTCACTGGGCCTCACACAATCCAAAAGTGTCCAGTGTCCACAAGTGTGTGCTGAAATTCAAAATCTCCGTTATCCTCTAGTCACATTTTTCACACCTGTGACATTAAGCCTGTGACATAGCGCTGTGATATTCAGTGGGCCTCACACAATCCAAAAGTGTCCAGTGTCCACAAGTGTGTGCAGAAATTCAAAATCTCCGTTATCCTCTAGTGACATTTTTCACACCTGCGACATCGAGCCTGTGACATAGCTCTGTGATATTCAGTGGGCCTCACACAATCCAAAAGTGTCCAGTGTCCACAAGTTTGTGCAGAAATTCAAAATCTCCGTTATCCTCTAGTGACATTTTTCACACCTGCGACATCGAGCCTGTGACTTAGCGCTGTGATATTCAGTGGGCCTCACACAATCCAAAAGTGTCCAGTGTCCACAAGTTTGTGCAGAAATTCAAAATCTCCGTTATCCTCTAGTGACATTTTCCACACCTGCGACATCGAGCCTGTGACATAGCGCTGTGATATTAAGTGGGCCTCACACAATCCAAAAGTGTCCAGTGTCCACAAGTGTATGCAGAAATTCAAAATGTCCCCTGTCCTATAAACACCTTGTACCTTGTTTTACATTACTATATAGTTTGTTGGATTTTGTCTACATTTCTGCCAAAAATGAGGAAGGCTGGTGGAAGTGGCCGTGAAATTGGGCGGGGGTTGGCAGCTGGTAATGATGGTGTTGGTGGTGGATCTGATGGTAGTGGCAAAAGCAAAATAGGACCGAATGCAGGAGGTGTTGAGCCTGCGTCATCGTCTGGCTCCACAAGGCCTCGAAGGCTTAGTTTTCTAGGAGTTGACAAACCGCTTTTAAAGCCAGAGCTTCAGGAAAAAGTTTTGTCTTACATTGCTGACTCAGCCTCCAGCTCTACCGCCTCCTCTTTTGAAGTTGTAAAAAATAAAAGCACTGAGTCGTCATTGGAGGCTCATGTTCATGAACCACACCTTTCCTTGTGTCCTTCACCCCAACCAAGATTGAAGGATGACGCAGGCCATACTACTGATTACTCCATGGAGCTGTTTTCACATACCATGCCTGGATTATCAAGTGAAATGGTGAATTACCCAGGCCAAGATGAATCTGACATGGAGTGCACTGATGCACAGCCACTGATAGATGATTCTGCTGGTACATTCACTCAGAGCACTACATTGTCCTCGCAGTGTACAGAGCCAGATTCTGACCCTGATGAGACTCAGGTGCCCCTTCCCGCACACTATACCACCATACACGGTGACACAGAGGAAGGTGCACATGACATTGAAGAGGAGGTGATGGATGACCCAGTTGTTGACCCAGATTGGCATCCATTGGGGGAAGAGGGTGCTGCTTCCAATAGCTCAGATGAGGAGGAGGAGCATCCACAGCAGACATCGACATCGCAACAGCTGTTATCTGGCAGGCCCGGAGCACTCCAAAGACAGGTTCCAAAAATCAAAAGAGTTGCTGGACAGCTTGTCCAGAGGGTCAAAATATCACAGCGTGCTAGGCCGCAAAATGTCTGCCAAAGTAGGAAGAGTGCAGTGTGGCACTTTTTTGAACAAAATCCTCATGATCAGGCCAAGGTTATCTGTAAGAAGTGGGCAAAGACCTTTAGCCGAGGGAAAAATCTGAAAAATTTGAATACCAGTTGCATGCTTAGACATTTAACCAGTATGCACTTGCAAGCGTGGACACAACACCAAACCTCAAGTACCACATGTGCAACTGATCACAAAGAAGGTATTCAGCAACGCTACATTGTTTCCCCCACTGTAAGCCCACCGGTTAGCACAGCAGCAAATGTTGAGGTGTCGTTGCAAGGCCACAGCAGTCAGGGAATCCCACTGTTATATCAACGAAAGACTGAATCTAGGCCATCAAAAAGAACACCAACTCCATCACCATCATCAACCCTCTCTCAGTCCGCCCTGTCCACCGCTACTTCAACCATATGCAGCTCTCAAGTCCAGCTCACCCTCCCAGACACTATGAGTAGGTCAAGAAAGTACTCAGTCTCTCATCCGCGTACACTGGGTTTGAACGCCCACATTGCCAAACTAATCTCGTTAGAGATGATGCCCAATCGGTTGGTTGAAAGCGCAGCTTTCCGCGAACTCATGGCCTATGCAGTACCACGCTATGACCTACCCAGTCGCCACTTCTTCTCTCGCAAAGCCATCCCAGCCCTCCACCATCATGTGAAAGACCACATTGTCCATGCACTCAAGCAGTCAATGAGTGGAAAGGTGCACCTCACAACTGATGCATGGTCCAGTCGGCATGGCCAGGGCCATTACGTGTCCATCACTGCGCACTGGGTTAATGTGGTGGATGCAGGGTCCACAGGGGACAGCGGTGGTGGGACAGTGCTGCCTAGCCCACGGTATAGGAAACAGTTGGCTGTAGGCGTTCGACCCTACTCCTCCTCCTCCAGAAGCGAAAGCTCGTCCACAGAGCACAGTCGTACGAGCACTCCATCTGCAGCTACCACTGTTGCACACGAGGTGTCCCCCTATCGAGCAGCTAGTGGAAAGCATCAGCAGACTGTGTTGCAGATGATGTGTTTGGGCGACAGACACACCGCCGAGGTGCTGGCCGAGTACTTTCAGCGACAAACTGAATCATGGCTGGGCAGTGTACATCTTGAGGCAGGCAAGGTAGTTAGTGATAACGGCCGTAATTTTGTGGCAGCCATAGCCCTTTCAAAACTCAGCCATATACCTTGCTTGGCTCACACCTTGAACCTGGTGGTGCAGTGCTTCCTCAATAATTATCCGCAGTTAACAGCCCTGCTCCAGAAGGTGCGAAGACTGTGGGCGCACATCCGCCGGTCGCCTGTACACTCCATTCGTATGCTGAAGCTGCAGCGATTGCTCCACCTTCCCAACCACCGCCTCATTATCGACATTGCAACAAGGTGGAACTCCACCCTGAACATGGTTGAGCGGCTGTGCGAGCAGAGGCAGGCCATAATGCATTTGTGGGAGGATACACGGCCAGGCACTTTGAGAGCAGACATGGAGTTGACAGGTGTGCAGTGGTCGAAGCTGAAAGACCTCTGTAAAGTCCTTCAGTGTTTTGAGGAATGCACACGGCTGGTAAGCGCAGACGACGCCATCCTAAGCATGAGCATCCCACTTATGCGTCTGCTCATGCAAACTTTGACGCACCTTATGGAGCAGACGTCTGCAGCCAATGTTGATGAGGAGGAAGAGGTGGAGGGAATCCTTGATGACATTCAGCCATTGTCTGCTCAGGGACCTCTCCTGGACGAGGTGGAGGAAAAAGAGGAGGAGAAGGATGATGATGGGGATGATTAATTAGGGGACGAGGATGCATCTCGTGGGGCAAGTGAAAATGTTGGCGTGGCAAGGTCTGGTACAGGGTTTGTGTGTGACTGGAGGGATGTGGATTTGCCAGAAAGTGCTCCTCCACCCAGCACTCGCAGTGCATCATTGACACCAGGAACATTGGCCCACATGTCAGATTATGCCTTGGAGATCCTAAAAAGGGACCCACGCATTGCCAAAATGATGAACGATGACGACTACTGGTTGGCCAGCATCCTGGATCCACGCTATAAAGGCAAATTACAAAACATCATGCAACAGGAGAACCTTGACCTAATATTGGCTACTAAACAAGCAAATCTGGTTAACCGGTTGGTTGAGGCATTCCCAGCACACAGCAGCGGTGATGGTTCTCACACGAGCCGTACGGGCTGGGGGCAGCTTGGCAGAGGTGTTCATGGTGCACACAGCAGAAGTGGCGTTGGAGACAGGGGTTTCATGACAATGTTGTGGACTGATTTTTTTCACGGACCGCTCACACAACTGGTAATACTGCATCGATGGAAAGTGACAGGAGACAGCATTTGTCAACTATGGTTAACAACTACTTTTCCTCCCATATCGATGTTCTCGCGCACAGGTCATTCCGCTAAACTGGACACCTGGCCTGAATTGGCACAATATGCCTTACAGGAGCTCGCTTGCCCAGCTGCAAGTGTGCTATCGGAAAGAGTCTTCAGTGCAGCTGGATCAATCCTGACAGAAAAAAGGACCCGTCTGTCAACCCAAAATGTGGATGATCTAACCTTCATTAAAATGGACCATGCATGGGTTTCCAAGGATTTTGTCCCACCTTCCCTTGATGACACATAGGTTGCCAGAAAAATGGCTTGCTTTGGTCCTCCTCCTATTCTGCGAACTTGACCTATTTCGCCTTTTGCAGCAGCTGAATGACCCACATCTACATATGCCACTTTGTAAACCTCCCTAAGTGGGCGGCCCCCCCCATGGCCGGGGTCACCACCTAGCGCACAAAACCGTGCGATTGCCGTTGCCCTGGACAGGTGGGTAGGCCGTCTTTTGGGCGCGGGCACTGGCATAGGGTCCCTCATAGTGCAATCAAGTGTCTCTGACAGTGGTGGTGCACACCCGCCGTCAGACACACCGCCGTACTATGAGGAGCCCAGTGCCAGTACCGACGCCCACGAGTGTGCCCCCCTTGCTTGGGCAGGGCCCCAGCATTTGCAATGTTTACCTCTCCCTGCTCCTCCGCTGTGTAGTCTGGGCTGTCAAATCCTTCACTGGGACTGCCACTACAAATTGATTGAACTGAAAGATGATGGTTAAGATGTAGCTATGCCCTGTCCTGCTGGCTGGGCTCTAGTTCCAGATGATCAGTGGCTTCCATTCCTTATGGACATCAACTCACAATTACATGCAGTGGTGGTTTATCATCAGCTTTCACAGTTTTCCTACTCACAAACGTGTGACATTCCGGCGCACATTTCAAAATGTGCCCTCTCATGCCAATCAAATAGAATCGCCTACGGCCTGTGGCTTCTGTCTTTTGCACTCCAAAGTTACGTGACAGATCATGATAGCCAGTGAGCACCATGTTTACATCGCTCCCTGTGATAAAAATTGGATTGAGATGAGTAACAGTGATAGAATCAACGGAAGTGTGATACAGCAAGACTTTATTCACAAAAAAATGTTTTCACTGTCTCAACACACAAATTAATTGAGGGTCAGCATCACCTATGAGAATTGTGACGGAAGTTTTTCCCATGAATAATAATTCCTAGATTTCTGCAATCAATAGCCTTTATGTCACTAATTGTATGCATCTCATTTCCTATTGCGGAGAGGCTGGACTGTATTACTGAGATAGAAATATATATGAAGATTTAAAAATAACACTAAAAGTATATAGTTGTGTACGCCTCAAATGCATTTCCTTTTTTCCACTTTTTAGATTGCTGTGTAATCCATACTGAGAACACGGAGATTTTACATGTTTAAACTATGCTATATATACCTGCTATCCAGTGATAAAGTACCCTTTCTCAACTTTGTACAATCTGGTCAAATCCATACTGGGCCTGAGAACATCTGAGTCTGCCTCCTGATCTATAGACATGTATTTTTAATGTGTAAACTAGGCTACATATATACGTGTTATCCGGTGAAACTGTACCCTTTATCAACTTTCTACAATGTTGTTGAATCCATACTGGGCCTGAGAACTGCTGCCGAGCTGTTAAGCAAGCTACAGCACCTGTGGTTTGGACACGTAATTTTTTCAAGAATGACGGTTAAGCCTAACTCAGGAATTGCGGTTGACCTGAACTTACTGGGAAATCATCATTCGCGAGGGGGCGGGGCCTAGCTCTTGATGTGAGAAGTCGGGTGGCTGTGCTTCTCTGCCACCATTAGCCTCAATTATCCTGCACAGAGCCTGAACCAGCTAATTCCTTTACCAGGATCAGATGTCTGAAGGTCCCAGGAGTCAGGGGCGAGCTTCTGCCAGACTCAGAGAGACAGACATGGGCCGCAAAAGGCAGAAAGATGCCGGAGCCTGCAGCAGTGCCTCAGTCCAAGATGGTGCTGAGAGAGGAGGAGGCGGGAAGAAGAAACACAGCATATGCACAGAGGCTGGAAGTCTCAGCCCGGCTGAACAGGTATGTGAGGGGCATAGAGACAGATGAAGAAGGAAATGGAGGGAGTGAGAAGCACAGAGATGAGGAGGAAGACGATGAGGAGATGCCTGTGCTGAATGCAGAGCTGGAGCAGGAGAAAGAGGGGGATGGTGTAGCAGAGCCCACCCTGCGGGATGTATTCCAAGCTGTCTTATACTGCAAGACTGCCTTAACTGCTCTAACAAAGCAGGTGAATTGCCTGAAAGAAGAAATGGGAGGCATAAAAACATCTATGCAGAAAGTTACAGCCAGATTAACTGAGGTGGAGGACAGAGTTGGTGTAACAGAAGATCACTTAACCTCAGTGCAAAAGACACAACAACAGCACACTCAGAGGATCACGGTAGTAGCCAATAAAAATGATGACCTGGAAAACCGGTCACGTAGGAACAATTTGTGCATTGTGGGCATCCCTGAGAGAGCTGAGGGTGCTGACCCCACAGCCTTTATTGAAACCTGGCTGCTGGACATGTTTGGTGCTGATAACTTGTCGAGAGTGTTTGCGGTGGAGCGTGCCCATCGCGTACCCATGAGACCCCCAGTGCCGGGAGATGGACCTCGCACGATGCTAGCCAGAATCCTGAATTGCAGAGACAGGGACACTATCTTACGAAAGGCTAGAAAGTTGACAGATCTTAACCTGGAGGGCAAACGAATCGAAATATACCCGGATTACTCAGCCGAGGTGCAAAAGTTGCGACTGCGGTATGGCGAAGTGAAGAAACAGCTCCGCTCTTTGCATTTGAAATACTCTACAATTTATCCTGCTAAATTAAGAGTGGAAGCTTTTGGAAAGGTCATTTTTTTCCCGTCACCGGTTGAGGCTGCTTCGTGGTTGGAGCGCAACCAGAGCAAATTGAGAGAAGATAATGGCAATATGACCACATGACCCTGCTAGACTGATCACTGGACAGGGTTGTGGCGCTGCTTTACTCTGCAAAATAGGAGCGCAGAGGAGGGGAAGAACTCCCCACTGGGATCTACGTATTATGGTTAATTGTTTGACTAATGGTTCGGGACTATGCATACTGTTGACAATATGGCGGAGAGGCTGCCAATGATGGAGGACACGACGCATGTTGAAGTGCGGAATACTGAGACGTTGCTCAGGTTCTTTGAGCTCCCACTCTCACGTTGGGGAGAGAGTGACAACTGCAAAAGGGGAAGGGTGGGGGAGGGGAAGCGGAGAGGGATGGGGGGAGGTGGGTGGGGAGGATTTGTAGGGAGATGGGGGTTTTCATGCTGTTTGACCGGGTATGATTGGGACCACAATGTAATGATGTTACTTGATGATGATGGATTGTTCTTTCTAATGCACAATGAGTAACCGTACTGTTCAGATGTTAAGTTGGAATGTACATGGTATATCTGATAAGGTTAAGAGGGCGGCTGTTCTGAATCATATCAAATCCTGTGAACCTATGATCGCGTGCTTGCAGGAGAAGAGCTGGAAGTGCATGTAGACAGTGAAGGGCAGTATGTATGGATAGCTTGCAGATTGTTCGGACACAAAATGATTTTAGTGGCTTTATATATCCCTCCACCTTACTCTAAAAAGAAACTACAAGCAGTACTGGAACTGACGGGCAGATGGGGGGAGACTCCTTTGTTGATTATGGGAGATGTTAACAACACTATGAATGATTATTGGGATAAAGTAAGACCGGCAGGTACAGAAGCTGGACAGGACAGGATGACTGCCTTTGGCAAGTATGTAGGGGAACTTGGGCTGGTAGATCTGTGGAGAGTACGAAATGAGGGTAAGAGGACTTTTTCATGTCATTCGGCAACACATGGAACACTGTCGAGGATAGATCTGGCTTTGGGGGATACCGCTATGGACGGGATGGTGGGGGAGGTGGAATACCTACAGAGGACTCTCTCGGATCATGGTCCTATGGTGGTCACGCTTCTGGTGAGATCTGCTCAGGGTCAGAGGGGAGGTTGGCGTCTTCACCCGACGTGGCTTAAAGTGGTCGACATGGGTGGCATAACCAAAGAGCTAGAGCACTTCTTCCAAATGAACGAAGGGAGTACTGAGGCCACAACGGTATGGGATGCCATGAAGGCGTTTACGAGGGGACTTTTTATAAGTGAGATTGCGAGGTGTAAGACCAAAACTAAATTGGCAGATCAACAAATAAAGGATGACCTGACAAGAGCGGAGGCAGACATGATTTTGGCGCCAACGAGTGAAGCTCACAATAGACTAAAATTGGCTCAGGAGGCAGTTGATAAACTGCACATGATGCAAGCTGAGAGAAAAAGGGCATTTCAGCAAGCCCAATTCTTTGAAGAAGGAGAGAGAGTAGGTCACTTGTTGGCGGTGATATCTGCGGCACAAAGGGAGTCTTCCAGGGTGTATAAACTGAGAGCTCAAACAGGGGCGACTCTGACAGACACAAAGGACATACTGGAGGTCTTCAAGGCATATTACATGGCACTGTACACTTCGAGAGCACGGGACACAGAGGGGGATGTGGAGAAATTTTTGGAAGGCATTTCACTACCTAAATTGTCTGAGGAAGATAGGTTGAGGTTGGAAGAACCTGTGAGTGTGGAGGAGGTGGAATGTGCAATACTGTTTATGCCCAATAACAAATCACCGGGAGCTGATGGTCTACCTGGGGAGGTGTACAGGGAGTTAGTGGAACTGCTGGCTCCGAAATTGAAATCTGTGTTTGATGAGGCTTTAGTGACGGGGGCACTGCCGAGATCAATGGAGGAAGCGGTGATAATGGTTCTGCCGCAGGAGGGAAAAGATCCCATGGATGCGGAGTCGTATAGGCCCATTTCGTTGTTGACAATGGATGTCAAAATACTCGCTAAGATCCTGGCCACCCGGCTCACCGGGGTTGCGCATACCATTATACACGAGGACTAGTCGGGCTTTATGCCTAACCGCTCCACGGCTGTTAACTTAAGAAGATTATTTCTTAATATGCAACTGCCTGCTGATAATGGTGGCAGGAGAATAGTGATGTCATTGGACGCTAGGAAAGCATTTGATAGCGTGGAATGGCAATACTTATGGAAAATCATGGAACTGATGGGATTCGGCCCCGCGTTCATGGCCTGGGTGAAGTTATTGTACTCATCCTCAAAGGCGGTAGTTAAGGTGAATGGAGAACAGTCCGGGATGTTTGACTTGCATAGGGGCACAAGGCAGGGGTGTGCGCTGTCCCTGCTATTGTTCGCAGTGGCAGTGGAGCCCCTGGCAGCCAAGATCAGAGCTGAGAGGGGAGTGGTCGGATTTAAATTTGGGAAGCTGGAAGAAAAAATATCATTGTATGCCGACGACATCCTGTTGTTTTTGGAAAGTGCAGGAGAGACACTGGGGTGCGCGATGGATGTAATTAAACAATTTGGGAGCATTTCGGGACTGGAGATAAATTGGCACAAGTCTTATGTCATGGCTGTGGATAGAGCAATAGAAGCGGAGGAGATAGATGAGAGGGGGAAACAACTCCAGCTAGTTTCACAGTTTAAATACCTAGGGATATGGGTAGCTCTTCCACTGTCCCGATTCACGGGTCTGAATTTGGTTCCTCTGCTAGAGAAATTTAAAGGGAAAATAGGTGCATGGTGCAAATTGGCTTTAACGGTAACGGGTAGAACTAACCTGATTAAGATGGTCCTTATGCCACAACTAATGTACGTTTTGCACAATTCGCCGATATGGCTACCAAAAAAACGGTTTCGGGGCATTGATTCTATCTTCAGATCCTTGATATGGGGCAAGAAGCAGGCACGGATTAAATTTGGAACTCTGCAAAAAGGAAAGGAAGAGGGAGGACTGGCCGCACCAAATCCATGGGTCTATTTCTTGGCAGTACAGGGCCAGCATGTCAGGGGATGGAGAGAGCTCGATTGTGGAGGAGCAGCTCACCGGGTGCTGGTACATGTGACGGGGAGACGCCCACTTATCCAGGTTCTAGAGGATGGTACCTTTAAGAAACTGGGAGCACCATATCCTACCATAGGCATGATTCAGAAGGTATGGGACACCATTAAAAGGATCAGAGGGGTGGATGAGCTGACTAGGTACTCACCGGTGTGGGACAATGAGCATCTGCCGGAACTTAATAAGCTGCGTCAAATGGGAAATTGGAAGGCGAAAGGAGTGAGATATGTGTGCCAGCTGCAGAGTGGAACGGACCTGCAGACCTTTGAGACATTGAGAGAGGAATTTGATTTGCCTTCAGTATGGGGGTTTCAATACTATATGCTTCGACATGCTTGGAGGGCACAGTGTAGATTGGGAGCCATGACGGTTCAGGGCGACATTGTACTACACTTTGTGTGTATGAAGGGAGGGACGAGGGGAGTTATATCGAGCATATATCATGATCTACTACACTCCTATCTGGGGGACAATCACCTCACTGCAAAGAGTAAATGGGAAAGGGAGGTGGGTACCCTCACAACAGAACAATGGGAGGCTATTATTGAATATGTCCCGAAGATCTCTCTAAGCGAGCAGGCACGGCTCTCCCAATTATATGTAATACATAGAACATACAACACACCGCTGGTCCTATTCAAGGCGGGCTTGAGGGGAGACTCTAGCTGCCCTAGATGTGGCACAGACGAGGCCGGACTATTACACATGCTATGGTCGTGTCCGCGGCTGGTGGCATACTGGCTGGTCGTTATCAACAAAATTGAGAGAGCTTATGCATGTACGCTCGACAGGAATCCAGTGCTTTGTGTTTTGGGGGAGGTGGATGGGATACCTGTCTCAGAACATTACAAAGTGGCAATAGCGAGGTTGCTGTATGTGGCACGCAAACTAATAGCACGAAAATGGAAGGATTTGGAACTCTCCACTAGGAGGGAATTTATTGCTCAGACACGTACGGTAATGCATTTAGAGGAAAGCATTTACAGGCGAAGGCATGGTGAAAGAACTTTCGAAAAAATATGGTCCGCCTGGATGGTGGTGATATGATTGCTAAGACTCTCAAGTATACCTGGCATAAGGAGTATTGGGGGACGGGGGAGGGGGGGATGGCTTTGATTGTATTACTACAAGGTATGTGAATTGTTACATGTATATTGCTATCCACTGTTTATTGTTTAAAATCTTTTGAAACCTAAATAAAAATAACTGGTTTAAAAAAAAAGGAAATCATCGTTCGCCGGGAATAATCTGAATCCCAGATCCCCATCCCTAATGGAGTTCAGCAGGTTATCTGCACCTGTAAGCGACAAAAGCTGGTCCTTTCAGTGTAGCGTGCATGCAGCCCCGGACATGTACTGGAATGCTAGACCTGTTATTGCTCGATCTCATGTGCCACAGCCTCGCGTATCCCTCTAGTAAGCTTGACGCGTACTGCGGGGCCATGCCGGAGTCTCGGTCGTTAACGGAATAAAGCTGACAAATCGCTAGCACAACTACAAACGGACATACCACACCACACACAGAATCGACAAAGCTTGCAATCTGTCCATCTTTTCTGTAGCTTGTATGGTAGTGGTTTCCCGGGTGCAGTCCAGTTAAGCCACAGGCTCCACTCCTGGTGGTGCCCTTTTGGACATTCCTTTAAGGTTCAGCTTTGCAATCATACTGCCCCCGGAAACCGAAAACTTTGCCTTCAGGGACGCTGTTTGGAGGTTCGTGGGAATAACGCCGCCCGATCAGCAGTCGGCATATGGGTTGCCCTCCCAGGGCTGTGGGGTACTCGGTACCGGGCCGGTGTCAGTGGGATATGTCACAGCAGCGGTGACCCGGACGGTGGCCCTGGGCGCCCATGTAAATGGCGTGGTATAATGGTAAAGAGTTTATATAGATAGTTTGACACCACCTGTGGTGTTCGGCAACATAGATGTTAGGCCGACGCTGCATGCAGATCCTCTGGGACTGATGGTGTTGTGCAGCAAAGATGGTGAAGCTCCCCACAGGTGGAGCTGGAGTCCCAGGGAAGTGTAGATGTAGTGATGGGGGAAAGGCACAGGCGGTGTAGGTGCTGGTACCCAGATGTAGTGGTGCTGGAATAACTGTAGGACACCAGAGCGTGCAGTTCCAAAGCTTTATTCACAGTCTGCAGGTTACACAGATGCCTGCCTCCGTGCTGTGTCCTCCGGGTCAGGACCTCTGCCAACCTCCGGGACCAGAATGGAAAGCTCCCTTCCAACACTCCGCTAACATGTACCTTCCTGAACGTCTCCTTTCTAGCGCTTGTGGGGAAGCACTCACAGGACCGTGGTTCACTGAATCTCCTCCTGTCTAACAGATGTTCCTCAGACTTTACTTGTATGGCAGACAGCTGTAGCCTTTTCCTTCTGCCTCGCACACGTCGATGCTGGGGCCTCCGAGCCTTAGTTGGGTACAGAGCATTTATAGCTGCTACTTCCCCCGGTTTCTGCTGCAGGAACGTCAGTGTCCCTACAAACTCGGAGACCGGAATCCAGACCATGCGCTCCAGCTAGGAGTGAGCCTTAACTCTGTTCATCCTCCAGCTCCCCTTCTCACGTCCACACACTTCCCCTTCCCTGCACAGAGTGCCCTAACTTACCTCCTCCCGACCACAGAGAGCAGCTCCTCAGCAGTCAGGTTCAGAGGTCTCCCTGCTGGCCTGGAGTGGGAAATGTGTTGTGTGTTGGTTTCACTGCTAGAGAGATCCTTCGTTGCTCCCAAGCTTGACAACACACTCCCTAGGAGGAAGGCAATGCCACAGTGGCGACCGTACTCTTGGGGACGCCACAAGTGCACTGAGGCCCAGCCACTGCTGGATGATGCTGCTGGTACATTGACCCAGACCACTACATTCCCCTCGCACTCTACACAGCCAGAATCTGACCCAGAGGAAACTCAGGTTCCCCTTCCCGCATACTATACCACCTTACACGGTGACAAAGAGGAAGGTGCAGATGAAAGTGCAGGTTCCTTGAGCAGGTGGGGGGGCATACTCATGGGCGATGGCACTGGCACAGGGCACCGCATAGTACGCAAAAGTGTCTCTGCCGGTGGGAGGGCCTAAACAGCCAAGTGCAGTGAGATGGAAGATGGGGACGACAAGGAGTTCAGAGTAGTGCAGGGATTCCCTAGCAAGGAGACTTACGTAATTGTTTTCAATGTTGGGACAGCAATTTTTGGTGAGCACTATTCTCTGGTGAATGATATATGGGGCCCACCATACACTGGAGCATTCCAACGGTGGACATCAGACACTGGAGCAGCATTTACAGGGCCCATTATATACTAGAGCAGTAGAAATGGGGCCCATTATACATGGAGCATTATTTGGGCCCATAAGACAGTGGAGCTTCATCTATTGGGACCAACATATACTGTAGCATTATGTGGAGCTCATCATATACGGTTTGAAACATTATATGGGAATAATGATTCCATATGGAGAAATATATGGGCCTCATTACTCTGTATAGCGCACTAAGCGGTGGTCATAATACTGTATGGAGTTATATACTGTCCGTTTTTGGAGGTATTGGAGAATTTAAAATGGATATCAGTCATGAGATGTAAGAAGTGAAGTATTTTTCATTGTACTATACTGCTATTTCTCTGCCGTATCGGAGCATCATGAGTTGTGGTATGTGTTAAAGGGGCGCTCTTTGGCCCTGGGCCCACGAAAACCTGGAGCCAGCCCTCTCCCCCCACAACTGTAGCCAAATAACCCCCATTTTTCAGTGCGTAACTAGTATTATGAAGTTAATTAAGGTTGACAAGCTTCAGTAACAAGAATTTATGCTTTTGGCATTCAAATGGCCACTGTTGGTGTGTTTCCTGTCCTCCTCTCACTGCCGACTTTAATTCTCCATTGACTTACATTGGGTTTCGTGTTTCAGGACGACCCCGACTTTTCCCTATAGTTGGCCGATTTTGCTCGACCCGACTTTTGGAAAAGTCAGGTTTCATGAAACGAAACTCGACCCTAAAAAACCAAAAGTCGCTCAACACTACTAATGACATTTCCTCAACAAACTTATCCATGGACTTTGTCACCAATTTGCTTAACACTGGTGGCAATACAGTTGTGTGAGTGATTGTAGCCCATTTTAGCAAAATGGTTCATTTGGTCCCACTTCAAAATTTGCCAACTGCTAAGAGCTTATCAACTTTGTCCATTTCTCGTATCGTTATATTGTATTTCCAGAAACATTATTTCTGACAGAGGGGTTCAATTTCTGGCTAGCTTTTGGTGTAGTTTTTGCTCCAAACTGGTTGACAAGCTGTCTTTTTTTCTCAGGTTAACATCCTAAGACTAATGGGCAAGCAGAAAAGATGAACCAGGAGGTAGAGCAGTATTTGTGATGTTTCCTTTCCTCTAATCAGGTATACTGTCTGAAATTTCTGCCAATTGCCGAGTCTTCTCTAAATAACCGGATCTTTATGGGTACCAAGACCTCACCTTTTTTTGCTGCAGGGGTTTTCACTCATTGTTTGGGAACTTTTCAGGGATACAGCCCCCCATGCCAGAAGAGGAGAGATTTTCTTCCCGATTAATTAAGCTTTGGAGGGGAGGTCAAAAGAGGTGTTTTGGTAGCTATTGGCTTGGCCAAAAGATGTAGGAAGGCCCCTTTCTTTAGGGTGGGGGATTTCATATGGTTGTCCTAAAAAAATTTGCACTTAAAGGTCACATCTAGGAAGTTTGCATCTAACTTTGTAGGTCCTTATAAAATTAAAATTTTAAAACCTGTGACTGTTAAGTTGCACCTTGCTATTGCCTGGAAATTTAATAAATCTTTCCATTCTTTCCTTTAAAAAATATATTGAGGGTACACCTGGTCCTTAAGACATAGTTGAGGTGGATTTGGAAGGGGATCAGTAGTATGAGGTAGAGCAAGTTCATGGTTTCAGGTGGCCCATTGGATCCTCATAGAATGGGGGAACTGTCATGGCTCGGTTTGGGGATTCGATATGGTGACCGGTTGCAGCATGATTGGTTACCTTGTCTGCTGAGCTATTTCCCATTCTTCACTATCCAAATGCTGATGGTAAGGCCATGTGCAGACATTGCATATTTTTTGTCTCATTTTTCTGCACAAAAGCTGCACCTGCTGGCAGAAAACGCATGGTGGAATGTCTGCGTTTTTGATGCGGTTTTATAGCGTTTTTGATGCGTTTTTTAAGCGTTTTTTGGGATGCGTTTTTCTTGCGTTTTTCAAACAATTTTCCATGCATTTTCTATGCTGATTTCATGCATATTTTGTGCGGTTTTGCTTGCGTTTTTCTACCTGATTTGTCTGCCTTTTTTGAAAGCAAAAATAAAGAGAAGAAACTTCAAATTAGAAAAAAAAAATGATGTCACTTCCTAGTCCAACCTCTTTCTCCATTTTGCATTCGGCACACTTTCGTAATCATGAGTGCTAACCTTGAAAATGATCGGAGTGAACAACGAAGCTCACAGCATGGCGAAGAACATGGTGAAACTAATGTATGGCTACGCAGGCCACAACGCCTCCAAGCTTTGGGAGTATTGCTTGATTCTCTGAATCAGCAAAGACTCCAGGTAAGCAACACTGTATGTAAAAATATTGTTTTTGAGTCCTCATCACACATAGTGAGATTGCTAGCGAGGTCGCTGAAACATCACAGCTTTTGTGACGCAACAGCGACGTCACCAGCCATCTTGCTACATGTGATGGATATGGGCGACCGTCCCCCTGCTGGATATTGGTGATTGAGCTTGAATGTCCTGTCCATTTTTTGATCGGTTTTGTTCCGCTGGCCTCATGCATTGCTATGTTTGCTGACAATGAGCGACTGCGATGGTGGTGCAGAATTCAAGGACGCAGGCTGGGGTCGTCAGATTAGCTGCTGTGTGACAAGGTCCCAATGACTGCTGAGGTTACGGCTTGCCGTATAGTGGCTGTGTAAATTGAATAGATCTGCCTGGTGAGTGAACAGGTAGCGACGTACCAACCATCTTTACGTCACATCGTTTTCCTCAGCGCTGGAGCGTTGTAGACTCTTACGGGACCTTAACCCATATTATTTTATCTTACTTGCAGGCCAGAAAGAGAACCAGAAGAATGTGGGTAGACCCCATTGTGGCAGAACGTACAGGAAAGGGTCACTTTCGTGTGCTATACCAAGATTTGAGAAGGTAAGTTACCCATATGTGACGAGAATTTGTTATAAGTACAAATCTGTATGTGATGTAACTTATTATTTTTTTAAACAGATATCCCGAGACATTTGTGTCCTTTTGCCGGCTCACCATCCCGGCATTTGACCGGCTCCTGAGCATTATGGGAGAAGACCTTATGATATTTTTCCACAAATAATAATAAAACAAATTGTAAATATTAATTTATTATAAAACCAATAAAGACTTTATGACCAACATAGTCTTTTTTTTTTTTTAAATATAAAATCTTTCAACAACAAAGAAAAGGTTCAACAAACACAAGTGTTGTCCGAATATGGCCTCACAAAACGGTGACAGCAGGTCTGGTGTCAGCAACGCAGAACTATTGAAGGTAATGGAGGACTTTGTCATCCAGGATCTGCCTTATGCCCTAAACTAGTTGAGCAAGATGTAATCTTGGTAACTCATGTTTTCAGAGTTAACATCTCCATAATAAGAATAGTTAACGGGAGGTCGCTGATACCGTTGGTCATCACGCTGTTGTGGTGGTGGTGGTGGCATTGGTGGTTGTGGAGGCGGCAATGGTGGTGGACGCCTTGATCGAACACTTTGTGTGGCCCCTATTACAATATCTGCTAAAGGTGCGATAGGCGAAGGGTCTTCAAATTCTGACAGTATTGCATTTACTACTGTCATAAACTTAGTCTGCCTTTCCGCTGACAGTAACCGAGCTTTGCTGGCTATGCTGGCACCAAAAAAATCCAAGTGATCTTCCCTGGAAGATTTATTGATTAGATCTATGGTGTCATTAACCCTTTTTGTAGTCACATCCATTTTTTTTTTGGTTTTGGCCTTGCTTTTTTTTGCCAGTGGCTCGGTTACTGTCAACGGATTGGCAGCTGTTTGACTGTTTGGGGCAGGAGTATTTTGGGTCTCTGCACAAGATGCCATCCCTGAAGATGATGCAGCCGACACTACACCAGATGTACAGGGAGACTCAGGTTCACAGAATGAAGACCCATCCATAGAATCTGTGGATCCTGCGGCCTCTTGGCTGGCATCTTCAGG
This sequence comes from Dendrobates tinctorius, assembly GCF_039654945.1. Taxonomy (NCBI): domain Eukaryota; kingdom Metazoa; phylum Chordata; class Amphibia; order Anura; family Dendrobatidae; genus Dendrobates; species Dendrobates tinctorius. The sequence continues at coordinate 8,545,815 of NW_027361910.1, read as the reverse complement.
AAGAGGCGAAATGTTTCCATCTGTGCTGTCATAAAAAAAGATGACAGAGTTTTCAGTGACAATTCAAATTTTAGTCATCCTAACAACATTGAAATTATATCTAAATATTCACCTCCTCAAAGTCCTGCTGGTTAACAAGAAACACATGTCTTGATACAAGCTGAATTTGATTTTCGCCGGTGAAGATCCACTGGTGCCAATCTTGGCTTGGATTTTTTGAAATCGATCTCTCACCGATCTCCAGCGTTGCTTAACATCATGAACTAAAATGTAAAGAAAAAACACATTATGATCCGTGCAATACGTTTAAAAATGAAGAGTTGGTCTGTATAACCAACATAACAAAAAGTACTTACTAATTTTCTGCTGCAGGGCACCGCTGTACCCATCAAATTCAGGATACAGCTGACGGCAGATTCTGGACCAACACATATCACGTGTATACTTGTCTTTGTAAGCCTCATCGGCCGGGTCCCAGATAGCTGGCATGTCTCTTATCTGTAATGGATAAGAATATGTTATTTATATCTTCATATTTAGTTTGTTAGCATACATACAATGTCGTACACACACACACACACACACAGTCACGTACACACACTTCCCTCACGATGTGATAGCATCGGGCACACCTATCCGTCAACTCCTGGACAGTCTGAGTTGCAACGTAAAATTGGTGGATGGAGCAAGACATGATGTCCCAGGGTGTCAATCGGATTATGGGGAATGGACGGTTCTTCAGGCCATGGCTTAACTGCCTTCATCTATCAGGAACTGCTGACACACTCCAGCCACAATAGGTCTGCCATTGTGGAACCTAGGGCCAACTGCACCTGGAGGGCTGTGTGGCCCGACCAAGAAAAACCACCCCACACCATTACTGACCCAGTGCCAAACATGTCATGCTTTTTGATGCTGCAGGCAACAGATCACTCTGTATGTTGTCTCCACACTCTGTCATGTATGTCACATGTGCAGAGTGTGAGCCTGGTGCCTGCGCCATCCTTCAGCATGACCGTTTTAGCAGTGGGTTATTAATAATGGTGTGGGCTGTTTTTTATTTTGAGGGCAATGTGTAGTATTGAACTGAAACACGCGCATGAAGGCCACACACAATACTACGGTGAATTAGAACTAGATTCCACATTCCTTTGTGTTTTTTAAATCCAAATACAGGCCTCCATTGGTTTCCAAATTTGCTCGCTATGGATGTTTTTTTTAAAACTGCTGGGGGGTTGATATTCAAAGCCTGGGAAGATTATCCTCTTTCCCAGGATACCAAAAAACAGTCCACATTTACTTGATTTAGCATTCTGCACTTGAACAAAATGGCGTGAGCCATCGCCATTTTGTTCAAGTCCAGAACGGCAAAGCCAGTAACTGGGGCTCGATTTTTGGTATCCTGGGAAGGGGATAATCTTCCCAGGCTTTGAATATCAACCCGTCGCTGTCATCTGAGCCTTTGATGGCTAATAGAATATGTGGCCCCCCACCCAAAAAAAATTACGTGGGGTCCCCATATATTTTGTTATTCATCAAAGGCTCTGCTGACAGCGGCGGGTTGATATTAATACCTTGGGAAGATTAACCTCTTCCCAGGCTACCAAAAAACAACACGTAGTTGCTGTTTGTCCCTGTCTGGACTTGAAAAAAATTGGCGTGGGCTCCCGCCCAATTTTCAAGTCTAGAGAGGAAAAGCAAGCAAGTGTGTGCTGATTTTTTTGTAGCCTGGGAAGAGTTTCATCTTCCCAGGCTATGAATATCAACCCGCCGCTGTCAGCAGAGCCTTTCATGGCTATTCCAATAGGGGGACCCACCCAAAAAAATGACGTGGGGTCCCCCTATATTTTTTAGCCAGAAAGGCTATGCCGACAGCTGCGGGCTGATATTCATAGCCGAGGAAGGGGCCATGGATATTGGCCCCCCCCTGGCTACAAATATCAGCACGCATCCGTCCCAGAAATGGCGCATCTATCAGATGCGCCAATTCCGGCACTTAGCCCCTCTCTTCCCACATCCCGCACCGTGGCGCGGGATGTGGGGTAATAAAGGGTTAATGTCACCTTTGATTGACAGGTGACATTAAGCCGGGTTAATAATGGAGAGGCGTCAAGAAGACGCCGATCCATTATTAATCCTATAGTTTAATATGAAAAATAAAACACACAGAAAAAATTTGTTTAATGTTCTTCATTTAACCATACTTACCCATAAAAACCGTAACCTGTAAAAAAAATAAAATAAAAAAACACTAAAATACCAACCAGTCCGACGCAATCCATTTAAAATCGAGTGTCCCACGTCGATCTCTAGTGGAGAACAGTCACATCAGTAGATGTGACTGCTCTCCACGGGTTAAAAAGTCACACTGACAGGAGAAAGTTCCTGCAGTGTGACTGCGCATGCGTGAAAGTGAGTTAACCGGAGTTCAATGAACTCCGGGACTCACTTTACGGCAATACCGACAGGTCAATTACCGTAAAGTGAGCTCCCGGGCCGTAAAGTGAGCTCCCGGACCGTAAAGTGAGCTCCCGGAGTTCATTGAACCGCCAGGAACCCACCGCCGACCAGCGCACACTGCAGGAGCAATTTAACTCTTGCAGTGCATCACTGGAGGACATCGTGGGACAGAACATTTTTTTTTTTTTTTACATTTTAATGGGAGACAAGTGAGGGAAGGCTTCGGGCAGGCGAAAGTGGTATGTGGTAAGTATGTGTACATGTTGTGTGTTGTATGTACTGTTTGTTACGTGTGTGTTTTTTTAACCCATTGTGGTCACCCGCCTGACGATGGGAAAACTCTCCCATCATATTTGGATGGGAGAGCTGTCCCATCCGACGAATGACCACAATCTGTCACTACAGACACACAGACTGATGCACAGACTGACACACACACACAGACTGACACACACAGACATAACTTACCAACTCAATCATACGCCTCACATCCATCCCCATACGACGGTACGACTCCATTTTTTTTTTCAGACAGCATACACTTCCTCCTTCATGTTCTGTCACTTCCCTTTCCTGCGTTTTTGGATAGCAAATCTGCAGCAAAACCGCAGATCTTTCTTTGATCAGCGGTTTTGCTGCGGAATTGAAAGATAGAATGGGAGTCTATGGGTGCAGAACCGCAGCGGAACCGCAGAAAAGAAGTGACATGCTGCGGAAAATAAACCGCTACGTTTCTGTGCGTTTTTTTCCGCAGCATGTGCACATCAAGTCTGCGGATCCCATAGACTCCCATTATAGGTGCACTACACTGCGGATTTTAGGCTATTCCGCGCGGTACAAACCGCGGCGGAACCGCAATTAAATCCGCAACGTGTGCACACAGCCTAAGAATGTTTTGAAATGTTGACGTTCAGGAAAAGCAAATGAGAACCAGCGAAGGACTGAGGAAGCCAATAGAAAATATAACTTTTAAATCAGGTTAATAAAATGCCATATACATGCTGTGTCAAGCACTAACACACTTGTGGGAAAGATCAACACGTTTCAACTTGCATCTTAGTCATCATCATTTTGACTTTCAGGCTCCATATCTCATTATACACTACTGCTTTGATTGTGAGACTTTCATCATTTTATAGGCAGTCATCTTTGCTATTTCATACATAAATTTGATTTGCAACTATTTAGCATGTGATTAGTTATGCAGATGCTTGTCATGTCACTGCATCATTACTGTTTTTCTCCTGGTTGTGGGAAAATATTTTTCTTCCTGAATACTACAAAATACAACATGTTCTCATATTCCCTAATAGCTCAGTGTATTATTAGGTTGATTTCCTAGTGAAAGGTCATTGGTTCGAATTGAGAAGCAGCCATGAAGACGATTTCCCAAGAAAATAGAAACTGCATAAACCAGCTCATCGATAGCGGTCTCTTGGCAAAAAAATTGCCAAACCATCATGTGAGTGCCATGACACTTGGTAGAATATGCATTGAAGTCCATCCATTCAGAAGCCAAAAGGTGGACATCCAGGCAAAATTTCGGAGTCAACAAGTCGGTTCATCCCAAGGTCTAACAGTTCTGGAGCATCAAACACGACAGTGGAGGTGGCTCGTATGCGTCATAATAGTGAGATTACAGACATCTGGAATGGTGGCCCGAAAAAAGCTGAAGAAGCCTCAACTTCAATATTGTCCTAAGAAGGGTTGTTTCAAATTTGCAATCAAGAACAAAAAGTGGACATTTAAAGATTTTAAATGGAGCGATGACACGAAAGTCAATAGACTAGCCTTTGATAGGTGCAAATGGGTCTGAAAGAAACAAGGGAAAAGGGGGTTAACGGATTGAGAAATTGAAGGAAACATCAAGTTTGGTGGAGGAAGCCTGATGATATGGGGTTATTTCACAGCCAAATGCATTGGATACTTGATCAGGTGTTCTGAAATCTGAACTTTATGTGAGTATCCTATAAGATGAATTACTTCGTACACTCAAGTACTATAATGTTCCAACAGGACAACAACACGAAGCATACGTCGAGGTTGGGGAAGAAATGGTTAAATGACAATGAAGTAGAAGTGCTGGAATGGTCCCCACAGACCCCAGACCTCAACGCAGTCAAACATTTGTGAATAGAATTGAAGAAAAAACTATATATACCCAAGTGAGTCGACCAGTATGCATCAACTTTGGGAACCTATAGAACACATAGAAGAGACTTGAGATCAAATTTTGGTTGACACATGTTTGAATCTGTCAGAGAACATGCCTAGAAGGATTTAGGCAGTGTTGAAAGCCAACTGTGGATTTACAAAATACTAACAAATTAATAAAAATTAACATTTAGATCTTTAAGAGCAAAATAGTAAAAATGTAGTGACATGTCAAGAATCTGCAAAACTAATCAATAGTTGCTAGTCAAATTTAAGTATGAAATATCCAAGATGATTACCTATAAGTTGATTGCAGTCTCAAGTTCAAAGCAAAAGTGGATAATAAGATATGGAGTCCGACATTGAAAAGTTCAAAACTTTGTAACCCTGTTGCTTTTCACTGTATGTTCAGTCTTCACTGCACTTCCTTGCTGGATATACCTCTTGGTGGATGTTTGTTCAGAAGTTCCAGCCCTTCAGCTAAGTGGTTTACCTTGTATGGAGACATGGGGGATCAGCGAGTGCCCAGGTACGCTAGCCCAAAACACATGGATCAGGGATCATCCCACCAAACACCTGCTCTCCTTTTAATGTGGGCATAACGCTACTCAGACAACACAGGGTGAGGGTAAAACAGTGTGGCAATACTTTATTGAACCACAAAACAAGCAGTAACACATAGAACAGTCCTAGAAAAATCCGCAGGGACTGTTCAGGGCTTCAAGTGCCAACAACCCCACCTGTGACATGCACACAGAGGAGGTAACAGCAAGCTTAGGAAGATGACTGTCCATTCAGGTACAAGACCAGTTGACCGGGATCACAACCTGGCTTCTCCAAATATCTCCATGGAGCCGGGCAACCAACGGGTCCCATTCATGGCTTTCACAAATGTATCCATGGTTTTATGATGGTCAGTGGAGAAGATCTGTATTCTTCCAGCCAGGGCCGAGGTTCCCTATGCTGGTATTCCCTAGAATGATAAATCTGTGTCCCACATGTTGGAGCCATGATGTCTTGGCTTTTGTCCTGTCTCCAGTTCTTTGGATGTTTGGATGTCTTGGCTGAATCTCTGTCTCATCATACAGAGGTATATGACCTCTTTTTATAATTAACAAGTGTCCTTCATTCAGTATTTACAGGTAAAGGGGAAGAATGCTGATAAAACCAGCTCGCATTGTTTGATTATGTAATATATTTGCATAGTTTTTCCTCCATTATTTTCCAAGTCAACAAACTGGCTGGCCTGGACAAAGTGTAATCAGCTATCAGCTATTTTCCCTCTCTACTCAGTATGAGCGTGTTTTAGTTTCTCTCGCTGGACTTTTGTATTTTACTTCCCACTTTCCTCATCCCTTGTTGCAGTGTGCTGTGGCCTCCATTCTCATCACTCAAGTGCTACTAGAAAACCCTAACTGGCCTTTTAAGGAGTTAGATCCGAGCTGATGTTTTTTTTGTGCAGCTGTAAGGGTCGGCCAGGACCATAGTCATGGCCAAGGACACCGGGGCACTTGTGTCCTAGCCTTCCCTCACAGTGAAATAACGTTCAGTAGTCAGCATACTTGTGTCCTCCGGTCCAACTTCCTCTGGATCTTCCCTTCTCTGCGGTAGACCCCCTCTAGACCGTTTTGCATTAATTGAGGCACAGTCCGTTTCAACTTCAACAAGAGCATCTTTACTGAGTTCATTACCCAGCACATCCAAAGGCTTCACAGCTTTTACCACAGGCTTCACAAAACAATGTTCCTTTTCTTTCCCTGTGCTACTCTCATGATCACAAGGCTCGGACTCGTGTCGGGTCATCCCTGATGATTCCTCAGCATCCTCTCTGCACAGCTCTGCTATGCATCCTTTGGTCTGTTTTGCCCCAGATGCAAGATCATTATTTCCAGGAGTCAGGAGCCACTGGGAGAGCGACCTGCCCTTCTGTGCTGTTCTCTGCACTTGCACCACGTGCTTTCTGTCCCAACTCACTGCATCTGTAGGTTCCTTCCACCGTTTCGCCCTGCCCTGAGAGTATCTGCACATGCAATGAGTTGACTCATACAGGAACCACTATTGGCCCCCCAACTGTATCAGCTCACTGCTGTGGTGTCCTGATGTTGTGGATGACTGGGCTTTACTCCTTCAATGTTGTGTGGCTGCTGTCATGTCCAGGGCCTATAGCCCTTGTGGACGGTTCAGGCGTCCCTCGCCCTCTACCTCATCCAAACACCTACACTCACTTATCACACAGCAACCCCTACTACTGTTAACCATATACTTACGATATCCAAGAGCTGTGGGGCACTAAGATGCCCCCCATCTAGTGGCCAATTCTACAAACTGCACTTTCCCTAGCTTTGTACAAAGCAGTACATGAGTATACAGTACATTTAACACTTAAGGTAATACACAAAATAGTGCAGCAGTACCTATGTGACACTCAAAGGTACTACACATGATAGTGTAGCAATACCAGTAAAATGCGAATAAGAGGGAGAACAATAACATCTTCTATTCTCTTACACAGCTAGGGTATTTCTAGTCTGTACAGGGACCAGTTGGATGTAGGTGCGGCTTCTCCCTGTGTTTGAACTTCCCTTTTACCGTTGCCCGTGTGTGAGTGTGTACACGTTCACATCACTGGATCAATAATGAGGAATAATATGCAATAATATTACCCTAAAATTAGTACTAATACTGATAACTGTAAAGAACAGATTGTCAGGGAAATTGAAATAGGATGCTATGCTCAGAAATTGGTTGCACAAAAAGACCAAACTTACATATTTAAACCCATAACTGAGCTGTGCAAAAATACTATATGAAACATGATTTATACTGACAGAGCAACTGGGTGGTATGCATCCTACTTAGCAGCAGAGTAGAATGCCCAGCGATTATGTTAGGACCATCTCTCTCTTTCAGTGCCATTTGCAGAGTCATATGGGGTGGTGGGCAGAGGCCTGGAAAATACTAAAAAGAAAGTATTTTTCAGAGCATCTAGAGATGAGCTGCCAAATATTGCCCGTTGTGACTCTCTTTTTAAATAATAGAAATTGTTGCCATCATTCAACTGGTTGGCCCTTATGCATCATTGTATCTCTTATCCTTTTTTGCAAATCAGAGTATTTTGGGATTAATTTGGAGTGTTTAGTAACTACGCTTCTATAAATACCTCTTCTATCAATGCTTCTCTAGAATCTAGAGAAGTGTTCTTAAGAACTAGAAGTTCCTATGTGCTCTGAGTTTATAGCAGAGTTGAGCTTCTTCCAATCCGAAGAGGCTTCACACACTTTTCTCCATTTTTATTCTCAAGCTTGTCCATTATTTTGTTTAGGTACCAAATCTAGAACTCACATCCTCAAAATATTTGCTTTAAAGATGAAAGATACTGTAAATGTTAACCAAAATATTGTAGACATAATGATCCTCCCAAATGTCCTTTTCTACTGGATGCAAGGAATCCAGTCTCAGTGGTAATGTGGAAATATTCAAGTCTAAATTCTTTTTATATGACTCTGAACCTGCAGAATGATTAATTTCTAAATAAGAATGGGAAGCCCCAACACTCTAATATAACTTGCGGGCACATGTTAGGCATTGGGTTCCTGCCGCTGCACAGCAGGAACCCCGAGCCTTGCATTCAGCAGTCTCCCATTCTCCTTCGGCCGCAGAGGAGCCTGCTCAGCAGACTCGTCGATCCCGTCGCTCTGCTCAAACCAGCTCTGTGGGATTGGTTGCTGCTGCCACCTCTGGTCCAGCTATAGCAACGCATGCTGGTCAGCAGCGAGCCACTTGAGGGACTAAGTCTTTCTTTCGGTCCAATGAGCATGCCCGTGGGACGATCTCTCATTGGAGATCGGAGGTCACATGCTCAGGTCCTTCTCCAGCTCAGATTGGACCATCAGAAAGGTCAGGAAGGTCCCGGAAGGACGCTGCTATAAAAGGTTCGCATGGCCTCTCGGCCATGCGCTAGTATAGACTGCATCATCAGACTATGAGGAGTGAGTGTTGTTATGCATGAATGAATATCTCTGGTGAATGACTCTTTGGAAACCCCTACCCTTGGTACACATGTGTTGTGCAGCCTAGCCTGTTAAGTGCCCAGGCTAAGGTGTAGGTAGGACAGAGTCTGAGACAGGGATCAGTGTCCACCGGTGGCTCGGCACACCATGGTGCACATGCTCGATACTCCATAGTCAGCGTCTACAGTGGCATCCGCAGGTGCGACACCACGCGCTCAGAAGGTCTAGAGGGACTCTGACCCGTGTCCTTGGGGCAGAGTTCTGTGACTGCTTTCTGTGCGCTCCGTGGCCGGGCTCTGTGAGCTAAACAGGCACCGGCATTTTTGTTCTGCGGTAGCGCGGCTCTGTGAGTTAACAGAGTTCGCCTCTGTTCACACTGGGTGACGTTAACCCACGTGTGACCTTTTCTATACCGCTTTATACTTCCGCAATTACTAAGCAGCAGTTTACCACCCCTGCACGGTGGACCCCGGGCTGCGAACGCACCTTACTTTTATTTTATTATTTGGTGCGTTCCGCCAGCCCTAATAGCACATGGTGAAAAGAGCCCTAGAGCCTAAAAATCTGCTTCAGTTGCTGAGTTTAGCATAATAACTATATGGATATATCAAAAAGTCATTAGGAAAGACAAGGGAAGGTCTCATGTATTAACAGTTCATGCCATATGTGGTTTTCCATTTTTTACCAGTGTAAAATGTCTCATATCTCCATAAAGTGATATAGAAAGTGCTGCATTTTTGACAGGAAAAAATGGAAAATTTCTTGTTTTGCTTTTCACTTTAGCTAAACCAGCAACAAAAACTACAAAGCTATTAATCTTTCATTAGGTTAAAGGGATGAAAAGGAATCACTTATAGTATCATTCTTTCTTTACACCACAAGCTAGCATACCCCCTACTAACTTCAAACGCTCTGAAGAAAACTTGGTTAACTTTGCTGGCAGCGAACCAAAAAGAGGTTTACTTTAGTTCCATAATGTATTCCAAACTATAACACAGGCATCAAACTACACTATAAAAGTCACAGTAGATGGCAAATATTATTGCAGCCATGCCAAACAATTGATTCGTGAGTGCCTGCAGTACACTTACAAAGGTGAGACTGCATAGGTAGAGTATGTCAGTATTTAAGAAACATTTTCCAAAGCTAATATGATTATTATTTATTTTTAGAGCCTCATTGATACCAATCATGCTATACATGTGAAAAGGGGTTTACTTACAAAATACAAATATACATTAAAATAAACTAATAATGTTAAATTAAAACAGACTAATAATGAAGGACTGGAACAGAGGGTAGAGGGCCCTGCTCTTGAGGGCTAACAGTCTACAGGATAATTGAGAAGGGAACAGTAGGTAGGGGGGTTGCAGCCGCTCTGGTGGTGGTGAGGTGGCAAGGTGGTCATTGAAGGCTGTAAGTTTTCTTGAACATATGGGTTTTCAAGTTTCATCTCAAATGAAAGGAAATTACATGTGTGGAGACATCAGGAGATTTATTGAGGAGAGAGATTATGAATAGCTTTGTAGGTCAATGAATACATTGGGGAATTGGGAGCCAATTAAGGGATCTGCAGGGGGGAGAAATGGAGGAGTAGCAAGGAGAGAAGAGTCAGGCAGTAGAGCTAAGGATGAACCGGAGATGTGCGAGAGTGTTAGCAGTGAGGACACCGAGAAGGATATTGCAATAGTCGAGGCAGGAGATAATGAGGGTATGCACCAGGGCCGGACTGGCCATGTGTCAATTCTGCCAAATTCCATAAGAGCCTGTCTGGTTGTGGGCTTCCCTGTCTGCTATGTTTTCAACAGAATCAGTGTTCTTAAGACACCCATACTGTTAAAAGTCACTCCGACCCGGGATCAAACTGCCTAGTCAGCTGCGCAGGCTATCTGTCGAGACTTTATCCGGGTGTACGGATGCCCTAAGCGAATTCATTCTGATTAAGGCGCTTGCTTCCAAGGCCGGGTGAAGGAGGAATTACATTGTCTGTATCGAATTGAGAAGTCAAGAATGAAGCTCCATCATTCACAAGGGAATGGAGCCTGTGACCGCTTCAACCGGACACTGATCCAGATGTTGAGAACCTTGGAGGAAGATCGGAAATCCCGTTGGTCTGAGTATGTGGCTGAATTGATCTGGGTATACAACAACCGGGTGCACGTACAACTGGACACACCCCGTATACTCTACTATTTGGGCAGAGCAGGCGAGAAATCACGGAGTTGGAGCTGGACCCAGAAGAAGAATACACACGGATGAGGGTGTCTAACTGGGTCCGAGAGCATAGATACCAATTGCAGACTCTTCACCGGCTGGTACAGAATAAGTTCCGAGAGCTTGAGCACCACAAAGCACCGCCCCTCTGAGGGACAGCTATTAAAGTAGGAGATCAAGTGCTGGTCTGAGACAAGAGGCCATGAGGCAAGTTGGAATATTGATGGGAGAAAACTCTGTATCAGGTGAAAAGCCGAGATGACAATGCTGGTCCAGTGTATGAAATTCAACCCAAAGGGGAGGAAGATGTGCCTACTTGAATTGTCCACTGCAACATATTGCATCCTTGACTGTCATGGGACCCTGAAGAGGAGAGAGCCAAGCCCCATCGAGGCACCTAGTCCCATGACCCCCGAATATGATGAGGAAGAACCACTTACATCATTCTCAGACATGGAGAGTTCACTGGCCACCAGCCCAGGAGAAGTATGTCGGCCTGAAACTCCAGAGATGGCTGCCCCATTGAAACTGGATGTGTCCCCGTCTTCTACCATCTAACCCAACTCTACCTCTCAACCTGAATTACACCGCACTGAACAGACGACCACTGGGATACCTCCCGCTCGCTATGAACAGGATCAGGTTATTTGGCAATGGATTGTTCAAGAAATGGAAGTGTCAACGTCTACTGGAAGAACTCTTGCCCATGGAATGGCGAGCTAAAGGAGAGGAGGAGTGTAAGGAGGAAGACCGGGCTGCGGGTACCTGTACTGAGCTGGGTCTGGAACTGTCGAGGCTGCGTCCCATGTTTCCCGGGTGAAGGAATAGGGGACCGGACAGGCCCGATGACCCAGGCAGTCGGGGCGTGTTTAGACAGAAAACCCGGACGGAAGCTGAGAGAAAAGCGGGCGAAGCAGCAGTGGGGTTCCTGCCGTTAGCGTGTGAGCAGCAAGGTGAGCAGCGAGCTCAGCACCCGAAGCGCCGGCACTGTGACAGACTGCAGCAGACAGCTCCTAATGCTACCAGTGAGACAGCTAGTGTAGGAGGAACCATGTGCCCTGTGACAGTAAGGTCGGTGCACATGCAGAGAGCCCAAGGCCGGTTACCGGACAGTACCCTGCGGACGTTACTGCTGGACAGTGCATCACAACCCTTGTTTAACCCCCAGATTGCTGCAGCAATTGTTGCATTGGCTGCACCAGCTTATGGACTAGGGGCTCAGCGGAAGGTACTGGAGACCGACCGCTGCCGCCAGAAGTCGGATTGCTAACCCTGGACCCCCCTTGAGGACAAATCGCTGACTGCTACAAAGACTACAACCCTCATCGGAACATTTGCGGCTGAGGAAACCATAGACACCATGAGTTTACTGAGTAGACTGTTGCTATTTTTGCTATTCACCCTTATTCTATCCCAGTTTAACTGTTTATCTCCCTGCGAGGAGTTCCTTTATTGTTAAATAAACTTGTTAACCCTTGTTCTGCCTTCTGTTTGTCACTGCATCCTGCAACCTGCTTACAATATTTCAGATTTTCTTTTTTAATAAATTTGTAAAAATGTCTACATTTCTGTTTTTTTGTCAGTCAAATGGGGTGCAGAGTGTACATTATTGAGAAAAAAAATAACTTTTTTGAATTTACCAAATGGCTGCAATGAAACAAAGAGTGAAAAATTTAACGGGGTCTGAATTTCCGTACCCACTGTAGGTGATACTGGAAGCCTTTGGACATTATGAATTGTCCCAGACGAAATGGTACAGATGGAGAAGAGTAGGGGGTCCCCAACCAGATCCTTGAGGGGCACTAACAGAGAAAGGGTGAGATGAAGAGGTAGAATGACAAAGGAAGTGTCACAAGGAAGTTTTCTCAAACATCTCCAACTGTCATGGTGGTGTCAGGGTCTGTGGATTCCACAAGTTCAGACAATCCTCCTTGTGACACCATAGATAGTGATGATCAGCACAGAGTGACTTGCGTGTCGATCACTAGATCTTCAGTTAAATCTTCTCTGAACTTAACTTCTTGATTGCCTGTGGTCACAAGTTGCAGGAAAACCATTCATGTCTGATCTTTCCCTATTTAAGCTGGCGCCACAGATTAAGTGATGCCAGCAATAGTTTTCCCTCTACTGGTCTAGGAGAGGTGGACACATTCCGGTGCACTGGTTATTTCCAAAGTAGTTTCAAGCGATGTTTGGATAACCCTTTCTTTTCCCCCCTCACTATCTTTATATTACCTTGTTGCCTCTCAAGCTTTACACTTTATGTCTTTTAGTGTATTTCCCTGAGACCATGGACTGCAGCCTCTTCCCCCTGATGATGCTTCGTTTACATATTTCAGCATGCTTTGTGATTCTCAAACAAAGTGTCATCAAAAAGGAAACCTAAGGAGAAACAAATAAAGCAGTTAAGATAGTGTACTGAGGGAAGGACAGGGAATATTTCATTAAAGTATATTGGAAAAATATTACATTATGATATTAAATAGATTAAATAAAATTTCGTTTTTCATCCCCCGTTTAACCCCTTTACCGCTGAGGGTGGTTTGCACGTTAATGACCAGGCCCATTTTTACAATTCTGACCACTGTCCCTTTATGAGGTAATAAATCTGGAATGCTTCAAAGGGTCTTGGCGATTCTGAGACATATTGTACTTCACATTAGTGGTAAAATTTCTTCGATATAACTTGCGTTTATTTGTGTAAAAAATGGAAATTTGGCGAAAACTTTGAAACATTTGCAATTTTCAAACTTTGAATTTTTATGCCCTTAAAACAGAGAAATATGTCACACAAAATAGTTAATAAATAATATTTCCCACATGTCTACTTTACATCAGCACAAGTTTGGAAATAAACATTTTTCTCGTTAGGAAGTTATAAGGGTTAAAACTTGACCACCGATTTTTCATTTTTACAACAAAATTTACAAAGCCATTTTTTTTAAGGGACCACATCACATTTGAAGTCACTTTGGGGGTCTATATGGCAGAAAATACCCAAAAGTGACATCATTCTAAAAACTGCACCCCTCAAGCTTATCAAAACCATATTCAAGAAGTTTATTAAACCTTCAGGTGTTTCACAGGAGCAGAAGCAACTTGGAAGGAAAAAATGAACATTTCACTTTTTACTCACAAAAAATGATTTTTTTTAGCAACAATTTTTTTTTCACAAGGGTAAAAGGAGAAAATGGACAGATAAAGTTGTTGTGCAATTTCTCCTGAGTATGCCGATACCCCATATGTGGGGGTAAATCACTGTTTAGGCGCATGACAGGGCTCGGAAGGGAAGGAGCACCGTTTGACTTTTTCAAAACAAAATTGGCTGGAATTGAGATCGGACACCATATCGCGTTTGGAAAGCCCGTGATGTGCCTAAACAGTGAAAACCCCCACAAGTGACCCCATTTTGGAAACTAGACCCCCAAGTAACTTATATAGATGTGTTTCGAGCACTTTGAACCCCCAAGTGCTTCACAGAAGTTTATAAAGCCCGGGCGTGAAAACAAGAAATCATATTTTTTCTACAAACATGATCTTTCAGTTCCCAATTTTTTATTTTCCCAATGGTAACAGGAGAAATTGGACCCAACAGTTGTTTTCAAATTTGTCCTCAGTACGCTGATACTCCATATGTGGGGGAATTCACTGTTTGGGTGCATGGCAGATCTCAGAAGGGAAGGAGCGCCGTTTGACTTTTTCAAACCAAAACACCCATTAAAGTCTATGGATGCGCATACGTGCGCATTGTAATGCGCACGTATGCGCCAAAAAAGCATGCATTTTTTTAAAAAAGCACCAAAACCCGTAAAAAAAGCACACAAACGCATGATGCGTTTTTTTTCATGTGTTTGTGTGCGCAAAAAGCGCGCAGCAAAAAAACGCAAGTGTGAAAGTAACCTTACACTCATACATAGACTTGAATGTCTGTGTGTGTTCCAATTTGCAGAGCCACTCGCAGCATGCTGCGGCTGCTTTCTCACGTGGATTCGCTGATCTGCACTGCCCCATAGTATAACATTGGGCCGAATGCTATGCGATAGAAAATTGCATAGATATCATCCGAGTTATACGCTCGTGTGAGCGTGCCCTAGGAAAAGAGAGCAAAAATAGATGGTACCCTCTCCTCCTAATTAAAAACATCTGTGCCAAATGGGATCAGTGCTGGTACTAAGTAAACCACAAAAAGAAGGAATAGGTGGGGTGGGGAACCTTTTTTCTGCCGAGGGCCATTTGGAATTTTATAATAGCGTTCGGGGGCCGTATAAAATTATTAATAATGATAGGCGAGTATACTCGCTCGGGTTTTGTGACGTCTGCCTGCGGTCTGGACTGCAGCCAGACAGCACCCCGAGAAACACTGATACCCTTTACCCCTATACAGGGATCTGGATTTATAGCCGAGCCCAGGAGGCACTGTCTGAATAGGAGCAATGACCAGAGCAGGACGGTCGCCAGAAAGGTGTTCCAATACAGGACACAGAGGCAATGATATCCGAGACTAAACCAGTCAGGCAGCAACGGTACAAAAACAGTAGACAGTAGCAGAGTAAGATTCCAGGCCGAAGCCAGAGTCATAAACCAGGAGAGTCGCAGAGGTACAGAATCGTTAGGCAGAAGCAGAGTCAGAATCCAGGCCGAAGTCAGAGTCATAAACCAGGAGAGTCGCAGAGGTACAGAATCGTTAGGCAGAAGCAGAGTCAGAATCCAGGCCGAAGTCAGAGTCATAAACCAGGAGAGTCGCAGAGGTACAGAATCGTTAGGCAGAAGCAGAGTCAGAAGTCCAGGCAAAAGTCAGAGTCAGTCAACAGCAATTCACACAGTAACACGCAGGGGAACCAAGAATATATCCGGCGGCTTGCAAGCCCAGTCCAAAGGTATTTGAGGGATCAGGTCATCCCTCACAGGCTCCCGGGCTGATGATGTCATCAGGACCGCCCCCAGGACCAGACCTGATGACGATACACCAACCCCTTCATGACTGACAGAGGAGCGGAGTCTGTGTCCACTAGACGCCTGCGCAGAAGCCCTTTCACTGTTGCCGCCATTACTCGGGCGCGAGCCACGGCGCCTCACAGTGGCTGAGGGCGGAACAGCAGGCCCTGAATTCGACGATGACATGTCAATCCGGCGCCTCCTGGTAGCCGAGGCCTGGACAGCAGGCCCCGAGCCCGAGGGCGGCGTGACAGTCCGTCGCCTCCTAGTGGCTGAGGGCGGAACAGCAGGCCCCGAGTCTGACGGTGACGTGACAGTACCCCCCTCTCCAGGAGGGGCCTCCGGACCCTCAAAACCCGGTTTGTCAGGGTGAAGAAGATGAAATCTCCTAATTAATGCCTTGGCATGGACGTTCCCCGCAGGAACCCAGGACCTTTCTTCTGGGCCGTAGCCCTTCCAGTGTACCAGATACTGTACTGAGCCCCTCACAAGGCGGGAGTCAAGGATACCCTGGACTTCATACTCCAGAGCTCCCCCGACCGAAACAGGAGGAGGAGGGAACTGAACAGGGTGAATGGGAGAACGATAAGGTTTGAGGAGAGACCTGTGGAATACGTTAGGCAATTTGAATGACTGTGGAAGTTTTAAGCGGAAGGCTACTGGGTTAACCACCTCGATAATTTCGTATGGGCCGATGAACCTGGGACCTAGTTTGGCGGACGGTACCTTAAGCTTGATATTTTTTGTAGAGAGCCAAACCTTGTCGCCAACTCCCAGGTGCGGCCCCTTAGATCGTCGTCTATTTGCAGCCGAAGCCTGTCTAACCTGAGCCCCTTTCAAATTTGAATTAACCTCAGACCAAATCGTTTTTAGCCGATGTATATTTTGCTCCACCCCAGGGAGCTCCGACATCCTGGCCGAAAACGACCCAAAGCGCGGATGTAGTCCAAGGTTACAAAAGAAAGGGGTAGTTTTAATGGAGTCTTGATATTGATTATTGAGGGCGAACTCAGCCAATGGCAGATGTTCCACCCAATCGGTCTGATGTCCTGACACATAACAGCGGAGGTATTGTTCCAGAGCTTGGTTAGTACGCTCAGTTTGACCATTAGTTTCGGGATGGTATGCCGAAGAAAAGGACAACTCCACACCAATGCATCTACAGAATGCCCTCCAGAACTTCGAGACAAACTGGGTACCCCTGTCGGACACAATATTTGCCGGAACGCCGTGCAGACGTACAATGTGCAGGATAAACAACTTACTTAAAGTCTCAGAGTTAGGCAACCCAGACAGGGGAATAAAATGGCCCTGCTTGCTGAACCTGTCTACCACCACCCAGATACAAGTTTTCCCATCTGATGGCGGCAGGTCTGTAATGAAATCCATGGAGATGTGGGTCCATGGACTCTCAGGGGTGGGCAAGGACTGAAGCCAGCCGGCAGGGCGACTATGGAGGGACTTGGCGCGGGCACAGACTTCACACGCTGAAACATAGTCCTTACAGTCCTTGACCACCGTCGGCCACCAAAAGTTCCTAGTTACCAACCTGGTGGTATTATTGAGACCTGGATGGCCTGCCAGGACAGAGTCGTGCGATTCTTTTAGAACCTGCAGACGAAGGAAAGCCGGAACGAACAATTTTTGGGGGGTGTAGTGTCAGGAACTTGCTCTGAAGACCTACGGATCTCCTCCAGAAGGTCCAAAGACACTGCCGACACGACGATTCCATTAGCCAATATTGGGACTGGTTCACAGTCCTCGGTCTGTGTGGGGCAGAAACTGCGAGAGAGGGCATCTGCCCTCACATTTTTAGTCCCGGGGCGGAAGGTGATTATAAAATCAAACCTGGAGAAAAACAAGGCCCACCTAGCCTGCCTAGGATTTAGTCTTTTAGCTGACTCTAGGTAGGTTAGGTTTTTGTGGTCTGTAATAACAGTGACCTTGTGTTTGGCACCTTCGAGGAAGTGGCGCCATTCCTCGAAGGCCCATTTGATCGCCAGTAATTCCCGATTACCGACGTCATAGTTTCCCTCCGTGGCAGAGAATTTGCGGGAGAAAAATGCACATGGGCGAAGCTGAGTGAGGGATGCAGTGCCTTGCGAGAGCACTGCTCCCACTCCGACTTCGGAGGCATCTACTTCAACAATAAAGGGGTGGTCCAAGTTTGGTTGAATCAACACCGGGTTGGCCACGAAGCACTCCTTTAGTGTAGAAAAAGCTCGGGTTGCCTCAGGATTCCAATTAGTCACGTCCGCCCCTTTTCGGGTAAGGTCCGTGAGTGGCTTGGCAATCTCAGAGAAACCCCTGATAAACTTGCGGTAATAATTCGCAAATCCCAAAAACCGCTGCAGCGCTTTCAGCGATTTGGGTTGCACCCAATCCTTAATGGGTTGAATCTTGGCAGGGTCCATGCGAAACCCCTTGCCTGAGACCATGTATCCTAAGAACTGTACCTCTTCAGCAAAAAAAAACACATTTTTCTAATTTCGCATACAAGGAGTTTTTTCGCAGTCTCTGCAATACCGAACGGACGTGTTGAGCATGTGTCACAGGGTCAGCCGAATAAATCAAAATGTCATCCAGATACACGACGACATACACCCCACAAATGTCCCTGAAAATGTCATTGACAAAGTGTTGAAATACGGCAGGTGCGTTACTGAGTCCGAACGGCATTACAAGGTACTCAAAGTGACCAAGAGGTGTATTAAAGGCCGTTTTCCATTCGTCACCGCTTCTTATGCGGACCAGATTATATGCCCCCCGGAGGTCAAGTTTAGTAAACCAGCGGGCTCCCAGTAGCTGATTAAACAGATCAGGAATGAGTGGGAGCGAGTACTGATTTTTTACAGTAATTGCGTTCAGCTCACGATAATCGATGCATGGTCTGAGTCCACCATCTTTTTTTTCTACAAAGAAAAACCCAGCTCCTACAGGTGAGGTGGAAGGTCTAATAAAGCCTTTACGTAGGCTGTCTGCTATGTAGTCATTCATGGCTACATGCTCCGGACCCGAGAGGTTGAATATTCTCCCCTTAGGGAGACGGGCACCAGGGACCAAGTCTATAGGACAGTCATACTCTCTATGAGGAGGTAGTTTCTCAGACTCCACTATGGAGAAGACATCTTCATAATCTCCGAATGCATATGGAATGGAGGGGTTTTTAATTTTAACTTGGTTCACTGACAGTGACATACAGTGATTCTGACACCGTGGACTCCAGCGCACGATATCACCTATGCGCCAGTCAATAACTGGATTATGCTGGTGCAACCATGGCATGCCTAACACAACTGGATCTGATAAACTGTGTATAACAAAAAATGACATTTGTTCGTTATGCAATGTCCCCACTGACATAGAAATTTCGTCAGTAATGAATTCCACGCCTCCCTGATCTATAGATGTACCATTAATTGTAATAGTCTGAATAGGCACTTTAAGCTTTAGCAGAGGTACACCCAGACTCTTAGCAAATAAAAAATCCATAAGGTTGCCGGCAGCACCACAATCCACATAAGCCTTCACACACAGACGTTTCTTAGCAAAAGAAAGGGAAACTGGTAACAACAGTTTGGCCGCTTTTGCGGGCAATACCTGACCCCAAGCGCTGTCCAGGGGGCGATGCTCCAGGAATGTGGATTTCCAACAGCCAGTATTTTCTTTGAAGCTTCCAGGCTGCAGCATGCTTGAGCCTGAGAGTGACCTTCCAGGCTGTGCAATGTAACAGGTGTTTGGGCCAGGAATCAGCTCAGTCAGGAGGAAGAAAAAAAAAAAGGTAAGGAAAACTGCTTTTATATGTGTTCAGTATAGACACAAGAGCAGTTTTATTTTTTTGGGCCGGATATAATGTGACGTCTGCCTGCGGTCTGGACTGCAGCCAGACAGCACCCCGAGAAACACTGATACCCTTTACCCCTATACAGGGATCTGGATTTATAGCAGAGCCCAGGAGGCACTGTCTGAATAGGAGCAATGACCAGAGCAGGACGGTCGCCAGAAAGGTGTTCCAATACAGGACACAGAGGCAATGATATCCGAGACTAAACCAGTCAGGCAGCAACGGTACAAAAACAGTAGACAGTAGCAGAGTAAGATTCCAGGCTGAAGCCAGAGTCATAAACCAGGAGAGTCGCAGAGGTACAGAATCGTTAGGCAGAAGCAGAGTCAGAATCCAGGCCGAAGTCAGAGTCATAAACCAGGAGAGTCGCAGAGGTACAGAATCGTTAGGCAGAAGCAGAGTCAGAATCCAGGCCGAAGTCAGAGTCATAAACCAGGAGAGTCGCAGAGGTACAGAATCGTTAGGCAGAAGCAGAGTCAGAAGTCCAGGCAAAAGTCAGAGTCAGTCAACAGCAATTCACACAGTAACACGCAGGAGAACCAAGAATATATCCGGCGGCTTGCAAGCCCAGTCCAAAGGTATTTGAGGGATCAGGTCATCCCTCACAGGCTCCCGGGCTGATGATGTCATCAGGACCGCCCCCAGGACCAGACCTGATGACGATGCACCAACCCCTTCATGACTGACAGAGGAGCGGAGTCTGTGTCCACTAGACGCCTGCGCAGAAGCCCTTTCACTGTTGCCGCCATTACTCGGGCGCGAGCCACGGCGCCTCACAGTGGCTGAGGGCGGAACAGCAGGCCCTGAATTCGACGATGACATGTCAATCCGGCGCCTCCTGGTAGCCGAGGCCTGGACAGCAGGCCCCGAGCCCGAGGGCGGCGTGACAGTCCGTCGCCTCCTAGTGGCTGAGGGCGGAACAGCAGGCCCCGAGTCTGACGGTGACGTGACAGGTTTTCCCGAGCATGCTCGGGTGTCCTCCGAGTATTTTGGTGTGCTCGAAGATTTCGCTTATGTCGACAGTGCAGCCGTCTCCCCAGTGCAGCCGTCTCCCCAATGCACCCGTTTCCCCAGTGCACCCGCTTCCCCAGTGCATCCGCTTCCCCAGTGCAGTCATCTCCTCAGTGCACCCGTTTCCACAGGGCAGCCATCTCCTCAGTACACCCGTTTCCCCAGCGCAGCCATCTCTTCAGTGCACCCGTTTCACCAGCGCAGCCATCTCCTCAGTGCACCCGTTTCCCCAGTGCACCCACTCCCCAGTGTAGCCATCTCCTCAGGTCACCCGTTTCCCCAGTGCAGCCATCTCCTCAGTGCACCCGTTTCTCCAGTGCAGCCATCTCCTCAGTGCACCCGTTTCTCCAGTGCAGCCATCTCCTCAGTGCACCCGTTTCTCCAGTGCAGCCATCTCCTCAGTGCACCCGTTTCCTCAGTGCACCCGTTTCCCCAGTGTAGCCATCTCCCCAGTGCAGCCATTTCCTCAGGGCACTCGTTTCCCCAGGGCAGCCATCTCCCCAATGTAGCCGTCTCCTCAGTGCACCCGTTTCTCCA
Organism: Dendrobates tinctorius; assembly: GCF_039654945.1. Classification (NCBI taxonomy): domain Eukaryota; kingdom Metazoa; phylum Chordata; class Amphibia; order Anura; family Dendrobatidae; genus Dendrobates; species Dendrobates tinctorius. The sequence continues at coordinate 8,524,650 of NW_027361910.1, read as the reverse complement.
GTGCAACCATCTCCTCAGTGCACCCATTTCTCCAGTGCAGCCATCTCCTCAGTGCACCCGTCTCCTCAGTGCACCCGTTTCTCCAGTGCAGCCATCTCCTCAGTGCATCCATTTCTCCAGTGCAGCCATCTCCTCAGTGCACCCGTTTCCCCAGTGCAGCCATCTCCTCAGTGCAGCCATCTCCTCAGTGCACCTGTTTCTCCAGTGCAGCCATCTCCTCAGTGCACCCGTTTCCCCAGTGCAGCCATCTCCTCAGTGCACCCGTATCCTCAGTGCACCCATCTCCTCAGTGGACCCATCTCCTCAGTGCACCCATCTCCCTAGTGCAGCCATCTCCTCAGTGCAGCCATCTCCCTAGTGCAGCAATCTCCTCAGTGCACCCGTCTCCTCAGTGCACCCCCTTTCCCAGTGTAGCCATATCCTCAGTGCAGCCATGTCCTCAGGGCACCCGTTTCCCTAGGGCAGCCATCTCCGCAGTGTAGCCATCTCCTCAGTGCACCCGTCTCCTCAGTGCATGCTCCGCTCATCCCCCCAGACGCTCATTCTACACCCCCCAAGCGCCCATTCCCCCCCGCCGCCACTCATTCCCCCTCGCCGCCGCTCTTTCTTCTCCCCCTAGCTCACCTGTGGCTTGGTTCGACTCCGGTCCGTTCCCTGCTGCTGCTTCTTCCTGTTTGTGTGTGAGCGCGTTGTCACGTGGTACCGCTCATTAGGTTCATGAATATGGGCGCCACGCCTATGAGAGGGGAGTGGCGTCCATATTCATGATCTTAATGAGCGGTACCACGTGACCGTGCACTAACACAGGAAGAGCAGGACCATCAGAGCTGCAGCGCAGGCACGGCTGAAGGAGGTGAGTATGATGGGGGGGACAATTGGGGCCCTGCTGAGCACAATACCGCAGCACCTCTTAAAGGGCCCCCGGCCACAAAATGGGGAAAGTGGCTGCGGGCCACACAGGTGATATGTCGGGCCATATAGGGCCCGCGGGCCGGACGTTCCCACTGGAATAGACCATGCAAAATGACATAGCTGTAGAAAAATTTGGAGGTACTGTACATAACATTCATTGATCACTCATTATTCCAATTTTAAGGAGGTAGAATAAACAAAAAAAAGCATTTTAGCAATGATTTGATTTTTTTTACATTCATTTAACGAGAGATAAAGTTAACTCACTTTAGCGAGTGATAATATTTGTGTCAGCATGACTACTGTGATACCATATTTATATATTTTTTATGTGTTGCTGGCTTTTGTACATTGAAGACAATTTTGTTAACAAAATGTTTTTTGCATTGCTATATGCTAAGATCTATAGCTTTTTTTATTTTTCTGCTGCTAAACCTGAGTGTGGGCTTATTTCTTGCGGGATGAGATGACGTTTTCAGGTATACCATTATCATTTACATATAATTTTTTGATCATTTTTTATTTCACTTTTTGTGCAATCATATCATGTGATGAAAATCTTGGCTTTTGCGAAGTTTTTTTTATGGTGGTTACTATAGAGGTTAAATAGCTTGTCAATTTTAGACTATGTTACCACAAGGAGCTTTTGGTGCATTTTTGTCACAGTTCCAGAATAGTGGATGGGATTGATAGGAAGCTCATGGCCATGCTGCTTCTTCTGCTACAGTGTAAACTGATCTGTGGTGCATTTCAAATCCGCAACATGACAATTTCTCTTGCAGGTATGCTGAGTTTTCGGTGTGAAATCTCCCCATAGACTTGTATTAGGTACAGAAAATCCACATGTAAAAGACACACAAACCTTATAAGTGTGTTTCCGCAGCAGAAACGCATCAAAAACGCATGTAATCTGCACCTAAGAATGTCAATAAAGTTGTCAAAGCCAAATACCAGGAAGTAGCAAAAACAAAGCAACTTTATTTAAAGCATGACACACCAACAAGAGACAAAAAGACAGCAGCATAAAAAGTCGATAAAAACGCATAATAATAAAAGCACACAAAAGCACCAGTAAAGACATGCAAGTAACCTAATTTAAATAATAGGTGCAGAAATGGTGCAGAAATTCTGCAACATCAAAAAGTCAACAAGCGTAGCATTATAGACCAGGTCATTGTGGAAGCGTGTATACCAAACATGTTAGAATGAAACATGACCTAAACTGTTTGCAATATAATAATTGAAGATACCATTATCCCCTTTCACACCTGAGACGTATCCATATGTCCCTGTGTCCCGGGCCTTACTGACCTCAGACACATGGATACATCCTTGCGATTTTGAGCACACACAGCACTCGGCCATGCACTAGTATAGACTCTTATGGTTAGTTGTGCGTGTGATGACGGATGCATGAAACTGGTGACTGACGCATTATAACTCCCCTCCCTTGGATACGCATGGTATAGGGCAATTAGAGTTAGAGTCAGCGCCTGTTAGTGGCATTGTCTTGAGTCACTGTGCTACTCAGTATCAGCACCACATCTAGCACCATACTGTGCCATCCAGCACGAGGCACAAGTGTACTGCGTTGACAGCAGCATCCATCAGTAGCGGCGCTGTGTGCAAAATAGTGCGCTTTCCTACCCTAAGCTTAGGGTGGTTAGTGGCGTCCGCCGGGACTGCGCTGTATGCACATCTAGTGCTTTATCTTTAGTGAGGTTACTCAGGCACTGCTGTTGCAGTGCCGAATGCTAGGGGGTCTAGAAGGACTCTAACCCCATGCCATTGGGGTAGGTTCCTGTGGCCAAACCCTAGCGTTCATCCTGCGGTGTTGCGGCCCTGTGAAGTAACAGGGTTCGCCTTCTAGTTCACCGGGGGAAGTTAACCTGTGTGTATTTGCTATACCACCAGTCAGTGTCCGCCATTACCGAGCAGCAGTTCTACATCTCTGCATGGTGGACCCCAGGCTGCGAACACACCTCATTATCACCTTTTTGCTGTGTGCCCACGTTGCGTTTTTAAGCGTTTCTGTGGAAGCGCTTAAGAAAAGCATCCAATGCAATCTTAACGTAATCCGCACATGTTGTGCTAATGGTGCGATTTTTACCCCTGCGGAATCGCTTAGCGGTAAAAATCGCAGCATGTCCATTAATTTGAGGAATCGCGTGCAATTCCGCATACATAGACTTGTATTGAAACGCCTTAAAATCGCAAATGTAACAAAAATTAGCCTTTTTCAAGCGTCTCAAGACGCAGACAACAGGAAGTGACATCAGGCCATCCCATCATGCCATCCCATGAGCATCCCATAATCCAGGAAGACGAGAATCAATCCCATAATTCCTGTCTTCCTGGATCATGGCTGCCAGTATGGAATGGTATCGCAGGATGGACCTGGATGTGGGCCTCCTGATCAGTGTGGTAAGTGTCGGTGTGTGTGTCTATGTGTGTGTCGGGGTGTGCGGTATATGTGTGGTGTGTGTGCGGCATCTGTGTGCTGTCTGGCATAGGCCGATAGAACTACTCCTCCCATTGGCCTATGTCTGTTCCCCACTATTGTAGTGGCAGCAGGCTCAGCACGATGGGAGCAGTATTTCCCATCGAGCTGTTCCTGCTGTTAAAAAAAGCACTTTTTATTTTTCAACCCCGCCGTCCGTCCATAAAATAACTCCCCCCCTTATATTTCTAAATAAATTATTTAAAATATTCATTATGGCCCGCCAATATTTAGCAATCCCTTTTTTTTTTTTTTTTTTTTCTACAAACATCTTTTTTCTTTTTTTTTTAAATTTTGAAATGTGTCCAATAATTTTTTTTCATTGGTGGCCAGTGGTTACCTGTGGAAAAAAATAATAAATACCTGAACCGATGTCGCCACCTAAAATAAAAAGAAAATAAAGAAACCCTACTCACCTACACAGCTAATTCCCCGAAGACCATGTTCCGCCCAAAAAAAAATATAAAGTAACAAACCACAAAAATACCTACCCTCCGCAGAATCCAAAAAAAACGAGTGTCCCACGAAGATCTACAGTTTAGAGCGGCCACATAACATGTGGACGATGTAAAGAAACGTTGGAGGTCAGTGACCGATCGCTTCATCAAGTCGATGAAAGCTGCAAGCGGAAGCTCGCCTCCGAGGGTTAGGGTTCAATATTCGGACCAGCTCCCATTCATTTTAACAAGCAGGAACTTGCGGAGGTAAATTTATATATACTGTATATTTTTTTTTAAATTTTGCTAACATTTTAAAATAGTCTTTAATTAACATGTTTTTTTTCTTCCTTCTACAGAACTGATGGCAACATCAGGGCAGAAACTCCACCGGCCCATCAAAACAGCCCGGAGCAGGGTCTGGGAGAGGAGGCCGAGGAACATCTGATGTACTCTTCACTGGATGGTTCGGAGGCCAGGAAATCATCCTCGGCGCCCTCTGATATATCATCTGCAACACCAACATCTTCTGCAGCTGGCACTTCGGCATCTGGGGTGGATGGGGGCTGCTTCTGCCCGTCCCATGGCATCAAGAAGGGCGGCACCCAAAAAGGTCCAAAATACTGAGACTTCGACTAGTGCGTTAGAAAACCTCACTAGTCGAACCCTCAGTATGCTCGACACTTCGTCGAAGCAAGATGAGCTGGACAAATTCGGCTCATTTTTAGCCGGCTGCCTAAGATCCATGCCACGGGACCGGCAGAAACTTTTCATGTCAGCAGTCAATTTACTGTTAATGACTGTTGACGCCCCATCCCCAATTCCCCCGTCATCAGCTAAAATGACGGGGATTCTTAATATTTTTAATACCCAAAGTGGGCCTCCACCACCACCAGCAGCAGCTGCATCACAGCGTTTTGGGCAGGCGGCAGCATACAGGAGCAGAAGCATTTGGTTATGGCCGACCACCAGCACCACAAACCTCAGGCCATAATATTATGTCCCCCAACTCTTCTATGTCTTCCTAAGACATGTTTCCCACCTATGGATATGATCCAGATTACCACAGTTTTTGAAAAATTTTGTGGTCTCACCACCAACCAGGCTGGACGTCCCACCCCCCCCTTACTCTGTCCTGTTGACAGGGTGCTATTTGTTTGTCATTTCATGTTTTTTTTTATTTAAAACATTAATTAATGTTTATTAAAAACATTTCCAAAGAAACTCTGTGTGTATTATAATTTCTTCTAAAAAAAAAAAGACAACAGAAAAGCCACACGACTGGGGATGATGTAAAAGGAACTGACCCAGGATGGGAGGGGGGCATTTTTACTGGAAGAGGCTGGCAGCAGTATGGGGGCAGTGGCTGGGAGCAGTATGGGGGCAGTGGCTGGCAGCAGTATGGGGGCATTGGATGGCAGCAGTATGGGGGCACTGGCTGGCAGCAGTATGGGGGCACTGGCTGGCAGCAGTATGGGACCAGTGGCTGGCAGCAGTACGGGGGCAGTGGCTCGCAGCAGTATGGGGGCAGTGGCTGACAGCAGTATGGGGCCAGTGGCTGGCAGCAGTATGGGGGCAGTGGCTAGCAGGATTATGGGGGCACTGGCTGGCAGCAGTATGGGGGCACTGGCTGGCAGCAGTATGGGGGCAGTGGCTTGCAGCAGTATGGGGCAGTGGCTGGCAGCAGTATGGGGGCAGTGGCTGGCAGCAGTATGGGGGCAGTGGCTGGCAGCAATATGGGGCAGTGGCTGGCAGCAGTATGGGGGCACTGGCTGGCAGCAGTATGGGAGCAGTGGCTGGCAGCAGCATGGGGGCACTGGCTGGCAGCAGTATGGGGGCACTGACTGGCAGAAGTATGGGGGCACTGGCTGGCAGCAGTATGGGGCCAGTGGCTGGCAGCAGTATGGGGGCAGTGGCTAGCAGGATTTTGGGGGCACTGGCTGGCAGCAGTATGGGGGCACTGGCTGGCAGCAGTATGGGGCAGTGGCTGGCAGCAGTATGGGGCAGTGGCTGGCAGCAGTATGGGGGCAGTGGCTGGCAGCAGTATGGGGGCAGTGGCTGGCAGCAATATGGGGCAGTGGCTGGCAGCAGTATGGGGGCAGTGACTGGCAGCAGTATGGGAGCAGTGGCTGGCAGCAGTATGGGGACACTGGCTGGCAGCAGTATGGGGGCACTGGCTGGCAGCAGTATGGGGGCACTGGCTGGCAGCAGTATGGAGGCATCTTGAAAACAGCCAGAAAACAAAATGGAAAAAAGGGGTTGGAAAAGGAAAGGGAGCTAGTCTGATTGCCGTATGTGGAGTCGGGAAGGAATTTTTTTCCCCCAATGTGAAGTTTACTGTTTGCTACATGTGTTTTTTTTGCCTTCCTCTGGATCAACATGTTAGGGCAAGTTAGGATAGGATATGGGTTGAACTAGATGGACTTAAAGTCTTCCTTCAACCTTAATTAATAACTATGTTACTATGAAATGACCTCATAGTAGCCTTTTTTTCCCTCACAACTTTATTTGGGCTCAAAAACGCTTAAAAAACGCATGAAAAAAACGCATGAGAAACGCATCAAAATCGCATCAAAAACCGCATGAAAAAACGCATGCGATTTTCCTGGCAAGGGTGTGCGTTTCTGCTCAGGAAAAATTGCTTCAAAACTGCAATGTGGGAACATAGCCTTACTATTTGGTGCGTTCCACCAGCCTAACAACTAGGGTACTATACTTTCCCTATCTATATAACAGTGTCCAATGTTAAAAACAAATAACAGATACAATAAATAGACATTTACATGGCATGTACAATAAATACGAATAACATTAAAGGGAAAGGATACATAACATCTGACATTAAATATATATACAATATATACATATATATACACGTATATATCTGTGCACTTATGGACACTCCTTTGTGTCCCTTACAGGTGACTGAAGTGACTGAAGGCCAATGGATCCCAGGAGGAAATTAGTTAATTCTCTCCTGGTCGCCACACTTACATTTAGTTGGAGGGGGTAACATTAGAGAGCTGTTTACCTGCAGATTGATCCTATGTCTGCAAATAAATAGCATTTTTCAAGGTGACAGGTTCCCTTTAATTTTAATGGTCAAAGACAAATGTTCAAAAGCTTAGGATATTTTTAATCTGTTCTATTATTTCTAAACACTGTTTTTCAGTGATCACTTTGTATCTCCATTCATACTGCACCCACACACAAATGATACACCATTTGAGCGGTAAACTTGCCCCCTTCAGCAAGAAAATAGTGAAACAAACCACACATCCACGATTTGATCACAAAATACAGTTTAAACACCACAGTACCCCAAAGCACACTACCACAAAGCTGCTTACAGACATCACATACAAATCCAAAAATTTGCCTTGGGGGCTTTCCAGCTTGTGGAATTGCTTGCCCAGCCTATTTTAGCCAAATTGGAGGATTTCACACTTCACTGCAGGTGAGGCACATATGCAGATACATTTGTAAACATGCACTGTCTATTGAATTGCACACTTGCTCCGTTCATACTCTACCCACACAAACAAATGATACACCATTTGCAAGGTCAAATTACCTTCAGATGGCAGCACACTACTCGAAAGCACACTACCACAAAGCTGCTTACACACATCACAAACAAATCCAAACATTTGCCTTGGGGTCTTTCCAGCTTGTTCAAGTGTTTGCCCAGCCTATTTCAGGCACATTTTTTTCTGCACAAATTTTGTGGCAGAAATTGTTATATAAGACATTGGAGGATTGCACACTTCACTGCAGGTGAGTCACATATGCAAACACATTTGTATACATGCACTGTTTTTCGGTGATTACTTCACCCCACACGCACAAATTATACACCATTTCAGCACTATATACAGTTTAAACATTCACTTTCATAAACCATCAGAAAGACACAATGAAGTGGCACCTCAACCGGAAGACATTTTTTGGCCTCTACTTATCAAACCAATTTATTGTATTACTAAGCTACATATATAAATACCTGTCTGTGTTCATCATGATATAAATGTGCGAAAATTTTGCAAGGGCCAAGCTAGTGTAGATAGTAATACAAAATAAAAAATACAACTAACTTATTTATTTATTAAATAAGTCTGACATAAAACTTGATTTAAACAATAGGTTATTTTCGTATGAAATATTCCCTTTAAGTTGTGACTGGCATGGAAAAATAATTATGGAATGGTATCAATTACGAGAAGTATACAACCAAGATGCGATACATGAATATTGTCCTTTTTTTGTTACATTTACAATTGCACAGTTCAGGGTCAAAGCAAAATATGTGAGCTCTTTGGCAGTAGACAAGCTGTGGGAAAAGTCTCAGGTGCTGCAAGGAGAATGCATTTATCAACCATTATTGAAATTCAAGCTACATGTTCCCATGGGATGATTAGCAAAAGAAAAGGAAGAGCATATTTCAAAACAGATGTCTTATCAAAGCATTTATTCATCTGGCACATTTTTACAAATAAAACATTTGTAGAAGAGAGGCTGAATAAAAATGGTACTCCAGCTCTTCTAGAAGCATAAGTGGAAGACATGCTACTAGAAAAAAGTAACTATTTATCTAAGGCCTGAAATACATTAGTTGTAAAGCTGAAGAAGTAAAGACTAATGTAGCTCAGTAGGATAAACTACATTAGTCCATGTTTTTCTTTTATATAAATGAACTATTGCAGGGCACTGATCTGCATGAGAATTTGCATCTAGAGCTCATTTTTAATAAAAGTTACTGTGAAAGAAATAGTTAACTTCGTTTTAACCCAAAGTCTGTTTTCACCTTCATGACAAGGCCAAATTTTCCAATTCTGACCAGTGTCACTTTATGTGGTAATATCTCAGGAATGCTTCAACATATTCCAGTGATTCTGAGTTTTTCCGTGACACATTGTACTTTACGGTAGTGGTAAATTTAGGTCAATATTTTTTGCATTTATTTGCAGAAAAAAAAACAGAAAAATGGATAACAATAAAATTTACCATATGTCTACTTTAAATCAGCATAATTTTTGAAACATAATTTTTTGTTAGGAAGTTAGGAGGGTTAAAAGTTTATCAGCCATTTCTCATTTTGTCAACAGAATTTACAAAACCATTTATTTTAGGGACCATATCAAGTTTGAAGTGACTTTAATATCCTAAAGTGACACCATGTTAAAAATTCTCTCCATGTAATTTTATATGGTAAAACCTCTGGAACGCTTCAACATATCCCTATGATTCTGAGAGAATTTTTCTGTGACACATTGTACTTTATGGTAGTGGTGAATTTAGGTAGATATTTTTTGTGTTTATTTGTAAAAATGTCACAAATCTGACGAAATTTTGCATTTTTCAAACTTTCAATTTGTTTGCCCTTAAACCAGAGAGTGATATCACACAAAATGGATAACAATATATGATGGGCTCATATAATTATTCATACAGAATGGGTCCCATATAATGCTCCAGTATATGATGATGGGCCCCATATATTGCTCCAAACATAAAAAAATAAATAAATAAAATACTCACCTCTCCTCACTGGCTGCAGATCCTCAGCATCACTTTCTTCCCGCTCTCTGAACTGTTAGGCCTCTTTCACACTTCCGTTTTTTACAATCAGTCACAATCCGCCAGGTTTTGAAAAAAAACGGATCCTCAATTTTTTTTTGAGGATCCGTTTTTTTCCCATTGACTTGCATTAATGGCGGATTGTGACGGATTGCTGTCCGTTGCATCCGTTTTTTGTGAGGATCCGCCAAAAGTTGCTGTCCGTCACCATCCTCAAAAATTTCAAAACGGAGCTTGTAACATTTTTTTCTCTGGCGGATCCTGCAAACACTGATTTAACCCGAATTTCTTTCTGGGTGCCAGACAAAAAAAAAAAATTCATTCTCTCTCTCTCTCTCTCTCTCTCTCTCTCTCGCCAGCGATTCCTTTAAATTTCTTCATTTTCAGGATCCGTCTGAAAACAGATCCTGTGCCATCAGTTTAGAACGGATCCGCTTGTCCGCCTTTTTGGCGGATTATAACTGATGCAAAAAACTGAAGTGTGAAAGAGGCCTTACTTTTCAGAGCAGAGGGCTCATACTAGTCATGTCATCGAGCCCTCTGACCTGAAACGTCACAGTCAGGAGACAGGGAAGATGCCGCTACAGAAGAATGGGGAGAGGTAAATATTGCAAGTACCAGGGCCCTGAGCAAGAGGTGGCTGACTCGTAGGCGCTGGCACTGTGCCCCCTTAGAGTGGCAGTGTCCTTGATGGCCAGTGGGCCCCTCGCTTGCTCAGGACTCCGGCATTTGCCCAGGTGCTCCAGGTGATGGTCACTGGGTGCCAGAATAGTAGAGTCCTCCAAAAAGTGACCCAATTTTACAAACTACACTCCTCAATGATTCATGTAAGGGTGCAGTGATCATATTGACACCCCAGGTGTGTCACAGAACCTTATACTGTTAGGCGGTGAAGAAAAAATAATTACATTACTACCAGAAAAATTATATTTTAGACACAGATTTTACATTTTCACATGGGGAAATCAGTTAAAATGGCACCAAAATTTGTCCCACTTCTGCTGAACATGGCAATATCCCATATATGTCTGTACAGTACTAGTTAGCTATACGTCGAGATTCGGGAGGGAAGGAGCGCTTTTAAACTCTTGGATCATAAATTTTCCAAGGATGTGGACTCCATATACAGAGCCCCTAAGTTCCAGAAGAATCACCTCCCAAGTGACCCCATTTTGGAAATTAAACTCCTCTGGGAATTTATCTACAGGTACAGTGACAATTTTGACACCATGGGTTTTTTTCAGAAACAAACAGCAATAGATGTTGCTGTGAGAAAATTGCAAATCTTCCACTGTAGAGCCCAGAAAGTTGTGTCTAGTTTGTGATCCTAGAGACGCTCTCCTTAAATTAAGCGGTCTCCCATCACTACAGTGCTGAAAAATGTGGACGCTGAATGTGGTTTAGTCACACTGGGGCTCAGAAGATATGGGAGACCAGAATTTGCTGGATTTCTTTTTGAGGGGAGCCATTTCGCTTTTTCAGAGACTTTGTGTTACCAGTAACATGTAAGCCCTTTATATTTCAGTTAACAGATTACTGACCTGAATGGGGACTTGCTTTTCTTGTGATTTAAGTTTAAGCTTTTATTAGGAACATTTTAAATAACATTTTGGATCACCTTTATCCCACGCTTCTGAGCATTTACATTATGGTTTCCATCTAAATCTCTGAATGATATGTTTCAGATGACACCCCTGACAGACCCAATCACAATAATGGGGCAGCAGCATTACTCTGGACTACTTTTGGCCTCTGTTAAGCGGTATCCTTCTTTTCAGAGGGGCACAAAACTGTAGCTGTCCACGCTTTTATGCACGCTTTAAAACACAGGCATTGCTGGATCATAGGCCATACAGCATCCACAGTGTCTCCATCTGCTTAATTATATTCAATCTTCCGCTGGGGATTCCATCTGAATAACATATTTCAGAGATTTATATGTAAATCCCGGTGTAAGTCCTCAGCGTAGAGCGAAGTATAAATGTGAGCCGAAATTTACTGCAATCTTTGGGAGGCAAAATAAACAAATCAACAGCAGGTCAAGAATTGTTTTTATTTATTTTCAAGCCGTTTCTCATGCTGTATAAGTGAATAGACGACTTTATTCTTTGTGTCAGTGCTAGAAATGAGAGACTTTGCCTTTTTTCGGGTTGAGTCGGGTTTCATGAACGAAATCGGCCGATTATCGTGAAAAGTCGAAGGCCGACTGAAACACGAAACCCAATGCAAGTCAATGGGGAACCAAGGTCGGCAGGGAGTGGAGGACAGGAAACACACCTACAGTGCCCATTTTAATGCCAAAAACATCAATTCTTATTACTTAAGCTTGTCAACCTTAATTTACTTTATAATAATAGTTAGGCATTGAAAACTGGGGGTTATTTGGCTAAAGTTGTGGGGGGGGGCAGGGCTGGCTCCAGATTTTCGTGTGCCCTGGGCCAAAGAGTGTCACTGGGCTCTTTTAACACATGCCACAATTCATGATCCTCTGATACGGCAGAGAAATAGCGGTATAGTACAATGAAAAATACTTCACTTCTTACATCTCATGACTGATATCCATTTTAAATTTTCCAATAGCTCCAAAAACGGACAGTATATTACTCCATACAGTATTATGGCCACCGCATAGTGCGCTATACAGAGTAATGAGGCCCATATATTTCTCCATACAGAATCATTGGTCCCATATAATGTTTGAAACAGTATATGATGAGCTCCACATAATGCTACAGTATATGTTGGTCCCCATGGATGAAGCTCCACTGTGTTATGGGCCCAAATAATGCTCCATATATAATGGGCCCCCTTTCTAATGCTCCAGTGCATAATGGGCCCTGTAAATGTTGCTCCAGTGTCTGATGTCCACCTTTGGAATGCTCCAGTGTATGGTGGGCCTCATATATCATTCTCCAGAGTATAGTGCTCCCCAAAAATAGCTATCCCAGCATTGAAAACAATTAAATAAGTCTCCTCGCTAGGGAATCCCTGTACTAGTCTGGACACCTCATCGTCCCCATCTTCCATCTCACTGCACTTGGACTGTTTAGGCAGAGGGCGTACAGACGTGATATCATTGCGCTCTCTGACCAGAATGTCACTGTCAGGAAACGCGGAAGACGTCACGGCGGTGGAGCAGGGAGAGGTAAGTATTTCAACTTTGCAAGTGCTGTGATCCTGAGCAAGCAGGGGGGCCCACTCATTGGGGATGGCACTAGCACAGGGCCCCTCATAGTACGGCAGTGTGTCTGACAGCGGGTGGACCCTCCCCACCGGCAGAGACACTTTTGCGTACTATGAGGGGCCCTGTGCCAGTGCCATCGCCCATGAGTATGCCCCCCCACCTGCTCAAGGAACCTGCACTTTCATCTGCACCTTCCTCTTTGTCACCGTGTAAGGTGATATAGTATGCGGGAAGGGGAACCTGAGTTTCATCAGGGTCAGATTCTGGCTGTGTAGAGTGCGAGGGGAATGTAGTGGTCTGGGTCAATGTACCAGCAGAATCATCTAGCAGTGGCTGGGCATCAGTGCACTTGTGGCAACCCCAGGAGTACGGTCGCCACAGTGGCATTACCTTCCTCCTAGGGAGTGTGATGTCATTCTTGGGAGCAATGAAGGATCTCTCTAGCAGTTAAACCAACACACAACACAGTTCCGACTCCAGGCCAGCAGGGAGACCTCTGAACCTGACTGCTGAGGTGCTGCTCTCTGTGGTCGGGAGGAGGTAAGTTAGGGCAGTCTGTGAAGGGAAGGGGAAGTGTGTGGACGTGAGAAGGGGAGCTGGAGGATGAGCAGAGTTAAGGCTCACTCCTAGCTGGAGTGCATGGTCGGGATTCCGGTCTCCGAGGTTGTAGGGACACTGACGGTCCTGCAGCAGAAACCGGAGGAAGTAGCAGCTGTAAATGCTCTGTTCCCAACTAAGGCTCGGAGGCCCCAGCAGCGACGTGTGTGAGCCAGAAGGAAAAGGCTATGGCTACCTGCCATATGAGAAAGTTCCAAAAGAGAGTCAACAGGGGGAACTTCAGTGAACTCAGTACTGTGAGTACCTCAGATAAGCGCTAGAACGGAGGCCACACTACCTATCTGCAGAGAGAGAATTCCAAATTTGCTTCCAGGCTGACCAACTCCTTCTCCATCTGTACTCTGGGTCCTGGACGGCACTTACCAAGTACAGGTAAAGGAACTGCACGACTGTGTCATCTTTCTCCTGCGCTTGGCGCATGGCTCTGCTACATCCTGCACTGCACACCATCTACCAACTCTTTCATCTGCCCTGCGACTACGGCCCTACCTGTGCAGGGATTCTACATCTTAGCTGCACCACAACATCTGTCCCAGAGAAGCGACACTGCAGCGCGGGTCAATCTGATCAGAAACCACAGGTAATGTCACGTATCATTCACCTATAAACGTTATTCACCCCTTTGCATGGACGCCCAGGGCCACGGAACGGGTCATCACCACCAACGTGACACATCCCTCTGAGACACCGGCCCGGTACCGATTAACCCCACTGCCCTGGCTGGCCACCCACACTCCATGTCAGATTCATCTTGGACTGGGGAATTCACGATTTGACTTGCTAACCCAGGCATGGTATGTGAAAAGAGCTCCATGGAGTAATCGGTAGTGTGGCCTGCCACATCCTTCACTTTTGGTAGGGGTGAAGGACACAAGGAAAGGTGTTGCTCCTGACCAGGAGCCTCCACTGACAACTCAGTGCTTTTATTTTTTGAAACTTCAGAACAGGAGGCGAGAGAGCTGGAGGCTGTGTCAGCAATGTAAGCCAAAACTTGCTCCTGAAGCTCCGGCTTTAAAAGTGGTTTACCTACTCCCAGAAAAGAGAGCCTTCGAGGCCTTCTGGAGCCAGACGATGACGCAGGCTCAACACCTCCTGCTTTAGGTGCTATTGTGTTTTTGCCACTACCAACAGATGCAACACCACCACCACCACCATCGGGACCAGCTGGCAACCCCCGCCCACTTCCATGGCGTCTTCCACCATACTTCCTCATTTTTGTGAAAATGTACCCAAAATACTACCAGCTATATGGTACTGTAAAACAAGGTAGAAGGTGTATCTACTATTGGTGAGAATTTGAATCTCACTATAGATTGAGGACACAGAACTATTGTCTCAGGCCCAGGAGAGATTACACCTCAATGTAACAGGCTGAAATTGGATGGTGTATGACAAGGTGGAGGGTGTCTATAAGATTGGTGAGAATTTGAGTCTCACTATAGATTTGAGGACGCAGAACTATTGTCTCAGGCCCAGGAGAGATTAAACCTCAATGTAACAGGCTGAAATTGGATGGTGTATGACAAGGTGGAGGGTGTCTATAGGATTATTGAGAATTTGAATCTCACTATAGATTTGAGGACGCAGAACTATTGTCTCAGGCCCAGGAGAGATTACACCTCAATGTAACAGGCTGAAATTGGATGGTGTATGACAAGGTTGAGGGTGTCTATAGGATTGTTGAAAATTTGAATCTCACTATAGATTTGAGGACGCAGAACTATTGTCTCAAGCCCAGGAGAGATTACACCTCATTGTAACAGGCTGAAATTGGATGGTGTATGACAAGGTGGAGGGTGTCTATAGGATTGGTGAGATTTTGAATCTCACTATAGATTTGAGGACACAGAACTATTGTCTCAGGCCCAGGAGAGATTACACCTCAATGTAACAAGCTGAAATTGGATGGTGTATGACAAGGTGGAGGGTGTCTATAGGATTGGTGAGAATTTGGATGTCACTAGAGATTTGAGGACGCTGACAATGATGCTCTCAGTCCAAGTATGGACGCAGGCAGCCTAATAAGCAGGACTGCTGCACACACAAAAGGGTGGAAAAATGAACGCTTGGTACCTGTGCAGAAAAGAGGAAGAAAAGTATTTTTGCTTTTATAAAAGCAGTTTGCACAGCAGTGTGCAAACAGTAATGCAGCTATCAGGGAGCCTTATAAGGCAGCCTAATAACCAACAGAGCTGATGCACAAAAATAGAGCCTCCCCTGTCACTGCACACAAAGTGTTGTGTTGTAAGTGGAAATCGCTAACAGCAGAAGCAGTTTTTTTGGTTCTTCTTCCCTGCCTAACGCTCTCCCTTATTCTGAATCAGCAGCAGCAACCTCTCCCTAATGCTAAGATCGGCAGAAGTAAGATGGCAGTCGGCTTTCACACCCTTTTATAGCCCCTGTGACGCCATACAAAGCCAGCCAATCACTTGCTTTCCCTTCTCAAAGATGGTGGTGACCGATGCCTATGTCATTGCGTTGCCCACAGTGTGCGTCCTCCATCATTGGCTGAAAAAGGGCGCTGGAAGCATATTTTGAAACGCGATTTTGGCGCTCTGGTTGCTGACCTCGTGGCCAACCTCACGCTATGGTCGGGTTTCGTTTCATGAAACCCGACTTCAGCGAATGTCGCCAACTTTTGAATATGACCGACCCGTTTCGCTCAACTTTAGTCGGTGCAATTATAGCAATACGAGATTTTTTTATGTTTGGCTATCACACACTAAAAAATGCTATATTTTGGAAAAACATCATTGTTGGACACATAACGCTTTCTGATCACTCTTCAGCAGAATAAACAAAAGCCAGCAATATGGGATTTTTTTTTTCATTATGCTGTTCACCATGTGGATAAAGTGGGTCAGTATGACCACATTTATGTCTTTTTTTATGCTTTGCTGCTTTTACACAATAAAAACAATTTTGTAAAAAAGAGATTTATTTTTGCATTGCAAAAATCCAAGAGCTATAACTTTTCCTCTACTGACAGAGCTGTTTAGCAGCTTATTTTTTGCAGGACAACATGATGCTTTCAGTGATAACATTTTTATTTTCATTTGACTTTTTGATCACATTTTATTTCACTTTTTGTTCAGCAGTATGATGAAAAAGCATAGTTTTTGGACACATTTTTTATTTATCTTTTATCGCTAGCACCGATCATGGGCATTTCTGCAGGATGTTAGCTATAATATATAGCTTACGTCCGCTGATGATCATACCAAATCTGTGAGTGAACCAACGCGATTTTCCCAAATGCACCTCCCGCAGCGCCACACATGTATGGTGGATGTCGTGATGGGGTTAAATACACTGCAGAATATATTTTTGTGGTTATCATCTCTGCACAAACAATGATGTAACAAAGACAATATTGAGCAACATTTTGACTTAATCAAAAGGCAGTTTTGCTGTACAAGCAGACACAAAAATCTACTTTTTGTACAACATGGAGGGAAAGTACAAATTTCTATTTCTGCCAAAAACAGTTTGCGGTGGATTTTGAGATGTGGTCAAGGTGCCATAAATGTGCCATAAAGCCAATCCATCATGATACATTGTCATTTTCTCTGAGAATAATTGTTTTTACCAATATTCATGCCAATAGTTAAGGAATCTCTTATGTAACTAGACCCCATATAAAAGACAGGCCTATATGGTAATAAAGAGACTTTTTTTTAATGCTAACACATGTGCATTTCTTTGTTAGCGTTCCGAACGAACATAGATAAATCCTGGGTACAGGGCAGTTTCTAGGGAATTTTGCCAACAGGGCGAACATCGAAAAAGCGCCCCCCCCGTACATTAACATGCTGAATACCCGGACAAATATCGTCACACCATGACCAGACCACATATTACCACCACATAGTCACCGAATAATACCACATACAAGGAACAAATAGCGCCGTACCATGGCCAGACCACATAGTCACCGATTAATACCACATACAAGGAACAAATAGCACAACACCATGACCAGACCACATATTACCACCAGATAGTGACTGAATACTACAATACTGATCATTAATTAAAAACACAATACTAAGTGCAATTGTATACAGGAACTCTATATTTACTGTCAGTGTGCAGGTAACACACTGACTCACCAGTGATATCTCTAGCTGAAGTCCTTCATCTTTGCTTTTCTATTTCATCCAGCACAGACCGCCATCACTCCTTCCAGGCAAGACTCGTCTCTGCATGAAATAACACAGTTACCTAGAGCACGGCTTCCAGAGCACATTCCCCACTTTTTCCCTTCTACACTACACATCTGAATACAGACGTGCACCCACCATTAATACATAATTGGTTATTATGCAACCCACCATTCCAAATATAAATTATAATCCATCACTGTGCACCCACTAACTATAAATGTCACTTTTCCCATTTAATATATAAATTAGCACCTGTACTCTTTCCCCCAATTCATTACCAGGCACTTCAACCTCAACGCCCCCCCACTATGTACCTCCCGCTCTAACCCTAACACCAATTCATTATATTTACATGCCCCTCCTGCCTCAATTCATTGTCATGTCTTTCTCTCCCACCCTCTATTCATTATCAACTGCTCTACCCCACATTCAATACATCACTTACTCCACCACACTCAAAATTCTTTATTTGTTCTCCAGATAGATCATTCACTCTCCTCACCCCCCACCTTCAATTAAACTGCTGTGCCCCGTCACTCACACTGAATTCATCATTTGCAGTCTCCCGTCCTCTCCCCCACATCATCATTTGCAGTCCCCCACTTTAATTTGAAGTCCCCTTCATCTGTTGCAGTCCCCTATCACCCCTCACTTCATCTGCAGTGCCCCTTCATCATTTGCAGCCCCCTATCCCCCTTCCATTTCATCATGTGCAGTCTCCCTTACCCCCACTTCATGATGTGCAGTCACTCTTACCCCCACATCATGTGCAGTCCCCTTTACCCAAATTCATCCTGTGCAGTCCCCCTTACCCCCCAATTCATCCTGTGCAGTCCATCTTACCCCCATTTCATCATGTGCAGTCCCCCTTCATCATGTGCAATCCTCCTTACCCCCATCATCAAGTACAGCCACACTCCATCATGTACAGCCCCCGCACCCCCCTCCATCATGTACAGGCTCAGCCCCCTGTACCCCTCTCCATCATATGCAGCCATATTCACCCCCCTCCATCATGTACAGGCTTAGCCCCATTCACCCCCCCTCCATCATGTGCAGCATATTCACCCCCCTCCATCATGTACAGGCTCAGCCCCCGCACCCTCCTCCATCATGTGCAGCATATTCACCCCCCTCCATGTACAGCCCCCTCACCCACTTAATTCATTAAAAAAAAAAAAAGTTTCCCATACTTACCTCACAGCCGCTCCCCAGCAGCGCCTCTCTGCAGCCAGCGTCCGGGTACATGTCGGTGTCTGCGTGATGACATCATCGCGCAGGCCCGACACCTGACCCGGAAGTAGAGAGGGAGCTGCGCTGCTGTCAAGGTGACAGCCGTGCACAGCTCCCTGCACGAAACACTGTGACGCTGGCGGCTGTATGCTGACGGTCGCGTCACAGAACAGAGAGCACGGCCGCACACAGTTCCGGATCGCGGCTCTGAATCTCCCCAGTTCGGGGAACCGGCTGCATTTTTAACAACCGGTTCCACCGAACCGGGGAGAACCTGCTGAGTCCCACCCCACACAGACAGCTAGGCACTAGGCAGGCTCCCCCTGGCTGGGTGGCGCCCCGGGCGATCGCACGCCCCGTCCCCCCCTAAAAACGGCCCTGCCTGGGTATTTCAAGTTCAATCTACCTGATGGTGAACAACTGGTCTCTGACATTACCAGCATGAGACATGTAACCAACAAAGAACAGTAGAACTGAACTTTATCTCGTAACAAATACATTTGCTGCATCTCTCACAGCTCTTCTTTATTTTAACACTGAGTGCCTGTGAGATGGAAGGTAAAGAACTATGAGATGACAACTGCTGATGTGTTTAATTCTGTCCTGTGTCAATTATACTCTTCTGTAGCTGCCGTAAGACAAAAGAAGCAGAGAGTAGCCATTACATATCACACTGGTAACATTGGTAGCCATTACAAGTCTCACACTGATAACGCCCCCTTTTATTTTAAATAACGCTGGGATCCCAGTTGCCACTCGGATCCAGGCCACTGCTGCGATCCCAACCGCCGCTGGGATCTCAGCTGCCGCTCGGATCCAGGCCGCCGCTGCGATCACGAGGCTGTGAAAGGGGTGTAACGAGGGGATATAACGAGAGGGGTGTAATGGAGGGGGTATAATAAGAGGGTGTAATGAGGGGGTGTAATGAGAGGGTGTAATGAGGGGGGAGTAATGAGAGGGATGCCGCCGCTGGACCCCGCCTGACTACATGTGCTGGATCCCGCCACTGCCTGCCCACCCACCTACCTCCGTGCAGTCACAGCTGGCAGTAAAGACGGCGGCTTGAGGTCTGTGCTGGAGATTGGGTGCAGCAACCTTCTGGTGGCACCACACACCATCTTCAGCACAAGCCGCAAAACACCATCTTTCCTGCTGGCTGTGAGAGGGTGTAACGAGAGGGTGTAATGAGGGGGGAATAATGAGAGGGATGCCGCTGCCGGACCCCCACCAGGACACACCACCTGACTACACGCGCCGGATCCCGCCGCTGCCTGTCCACCCACCTCCGTGCAGTCACAACCGGCAGTAAAGACCGCGGCTTGAAGCCTGTGCTGGAGATTGGGTGCAGCCACCCTCTGGTGGTGCCGCACACCATCTCCAGCACAGGTCGCAAAACACTGTCTTTCCTGCCGGTTGTGACTGCATGGAATTGTGTGGGCCGCCACAAAGCTGCCCTATCGTGATGTTACTGCCCGCCCGATGCGATAGCATCGGGCACACCTCTAGTTTTCTATGATCTGCAGGCCCATGTAGATGGCTAGGATTCCTTTTAAAATTACTCTTCATAACAGAGCTAAAAGTGTAACTAGTTCTCTTGACAAGTCTTTTAACCCCAATCCCACATCTGCCCATTTTAATTTTTATGCTTTTAATTTCATCCCTCTCTTCCAAAAGCCATAATTTTTTAGCAAAAAAAGCTACATGCGGGCTTGTTTTTTGCAGGACAAGTTGTACTTTTAAAAACCAACATTTATTTTACGATACAATGTACTGAAAAATGGACACAAAATTAAAAGTGCAGTCAAATGGTAAAAACATCGCCATTGTTTTTGGCAACCTGATTTTCCTGGTCAGCATGATTGCAGTGATACTAAACTTTTGTAGTTTTTATTTATTTATTTATTTATTTAAGTGGGTGGAAATTCAGAGATTTAAAACCAAAAAAAAAAAAAATTTGATTTGTGTCGCCATTTTCTGAGATCTGTAACAATTTATTTTTCCTCTGAAGGCTTGTTTTTTTCTGGGATAAGTTAAAGTGTTTATATTATTCTGGGGTACATATGTAAGGGGGTAAGATATAATGTCTTTTATGCCTCCCTTCCCTCTGATTGTCTTATGTTTATAGATGTGTTTTATGATAATTGCCTGCGGTACTGCTACATGTATAGCTATGTATTACCATTCATTGCTTATGGTATTGCCACTTGAATGTGTTACCATTATATAGAAAACTGTAATATATTGCCTTGTATTCCTGTATTATAGTATTGCATATATGTTATGTGTCCTTGGTATATGTATAGTCAGGGAAAGTTAGTGTACCCTCCTTGGGACATTAGAGGAGGGCACTCTTAGTATATAGTTTCCCCTAGAGACCGGGTAGTTGTAATTATGTTGCGGGCCACTAGATGGGGGTATACTAGTGGGACCTGATAGGAGGTTCATAGAGGGTTAATTGTAGCAGGGGCTACTGAGAGCTAAGGTTGGTGATGAAGAGTGGTTTAGTCAGAAGGGGCCAGGACACCCAAGTGTCCCCATGGGCTATAGGCCCGGACAGCTGGGCAGTCAAATAACATTAAGTCGTTATTGCCCACGTTACCCACGGCCACTGCATGCCTTAGCAGTGGGTCAGAACAGGAGAAGGAACATGTGGCATCTTACCGCCTGGACCAATGCTTTTAGGGCAGAAGTTGGCTGGACTAAGGAGATGAAAGGAGTTGAAGCTTTGACGAGATCGGTATAGACGGGCCGGATGCATCACTAGGGGTCATCAAACATAGTGATTGATGAAATCACGTCTGGGGCAAAACAGGCTAAAGGAAATGTCATTATAGTGATGAAGACGGAGGTTGTCCGTTGAAACGCTTAGTGGAACTTAATAAAGAAGAAAACCTTTCAAGCTTCTCCCTTTCCTTTGCGCTCCCCTGCAATTGGGTTACCCTGCTTCCCATGATTATAGTGAGGTCAGGCCTGGAAGGAACTGGGAAGCAGTCTAGTACAGTCCGGTCCGGGCGTGTACTGCACAGAAGTGACAACAAGAAAGGGAAAGTTCAGGAAGCAAGTAAATGTTATAATGTACCAACAGTGGATGTAATGTGCAAAATCCTAAGTAAAGAAAGTGTGGTCTCGAACTGTGTTTCCATTGATAGGGGTTGCCTAGACGAGGCACCGTTATGGCCTGGGAAGTGCCCAGGTGAAGCTGAATATGGAGATGCAGGTATGCCGAGGAGAATAGTATTATTTCATGTAGGGGAAGGACTGGACACAGTTGCCACCGGAATACAGGTCACAACTACAGTCCTGTCCCTCCCTTACACATACAATGTTTTAATTACTTTTTTTTTGCAGAAAAACAGTAATTCTGCTTTTTTGATTCGGTTTGAGTTGATTAATTTCCACTTTGCTAGATTGTAGTTTCACAGACTCAGCAATACCAAATATGTTTATTTTCTATTTTGCGCTTTACTTTTAACGAGGGGAAGGTGGAGGTGATTTAAATTAGCACCATATATACTCGTGTATAAGTCGACCCGAGTATAAACCAAGACACCTAATTTTGACACAAAAAAAATGGAAAAACGTACTGACTTGAGTATAAGCCGGGTATGCATTGCCCTCCCATGCTGGTATGCACGGCCTCCTTATCCCTGTCCTTGTTTGCATGGCTCCTCATCCCTGTCCTGATATGTATGGCTCCTCATCCCTATCCTTGTGTGCATGGCTCCTTATCACCATCCTTGTATGCACGGCCCCGCCATGAGAAAAGCATAAAAAAAAACCTCCTACTTACCTTTCCTGTGCGCCCTCGCAGCATCTTTTTCCGGTGCCAGCAGCTCCTACTGCCGGCCGATCATGTGTCCCCGCTCATTAAGATAATGAATATCCACCTCTCTCCACTCAGTGGGACACGTGATCGCTTGGCTGCAGGAGCTGCTGGAAGCCAGAACAAGATGCTGCAAGGGCGCTCAGGGAGGGGTTTTCTTACAGCTGTTGGAAGCCGGCGGCTATGGCTGTAACTGTCCGCGCTATAAGAGAAATTAATATTCATTGCCAGTGCAGTGAATATTCATTTCTCTTTTGCAATGGGCACAGTTACAGCCGCAGCCGCCGGCTCCTGCCTCCTGTGACCCGCTGCTCTGCCGGTCCCCCTCCCCCGCCAACTTCTGGGACTCGTGTATAAGCTGAGGAGGGCATTTTCAGCACAAAAAATGTGCTGAAAAACTTGGCATATACACGAGTATATACGGTATGCTTTTTTATATTGTCTTTTTCTCATATTTTTAAAGACTATTTTTCAGCATTTTGTTCCATAGGGGAGTTCAACTTACAATCATTTGTATTGCAGTATATAGACAAAATCAAGTTCTCCTTTGAAGCCGAGCTGCCGGCTGAGATTCACAGGAGGACAATCATGGCAGCCATCATTCAGGCATTCAGGCATTCAGGCATCATTCAGCAGCCATCTGGTGGGTATGGTGCAGGTTCAGCTCTCAGCCTGTTCCTTCATGGGGAGCCAATGTAAGATGTACTAGTATTTCCAATGTCGGCAATGGGTTGAGTAAATACATTTTATTGCCCAAAAATCGGAAGCCTCTTTTAAGAAACTCGATGTTGTGCCATTCCTGTGTTATTCCTACTTGAAATGTATAAATGATTTGACTACTGAAAGTTAGCAGAGGTGTGTCCCGTACCCTACATAGTGTGTCAGTGCCCTATTAATGCTGCTAGTAGCATATTGCGTAGTCACACAAAGGAAATGATGATGTCAATATTCAGTTGGAATAACGGATGTCCGGCACAAGACAAAGTAATAAGACGACAATTGGGGAATACAAGTATTTAAGTAAACAGATGTATCAGGTGAGTGGGTAATTCCTATGTGATTTCTTGCAATTTGGAGATTATTGCTGTACCTACCTGCTTCATTCATTTGTATGTTGCATTTAATATTCAAAGAATTAAAACAAAGGATATTAGAGGACTATCTGCCAGAGGATTGCTGACAGATCCCGTTTATCTACTTCAGAACCACTCATTATCAGTTTAATGGTGCACAGTTTATAAGCTGAGAATGAGCTAAGAAAGTTCTTTCCCTACTATCAGCCCATATAAACATGCTGGCAATCACCCGATGAGCTAAACATTAGTTCCTGTGGTCGGATCTTTTATGCTGGCCAGAAAAATCATCTTTATCAGCAGCACCTTGTGCCATGTGAACTGGGGATGAGCTGCAGATTCTGTTCCCATTAGTATTGATAGGCAGGCCAGTAAAATAGTAAAATAGCACGAATGGGCTACTATATAGCTGATCATTGCTCATTAAAATGCATTCATGGGCTAAAATTGGCACATCTAACTGCACATAAGCCAGCATTTGCTGATTTAATTTGTTACACTATTTGACACGCCATCTCATTCCATAGATAATGAGGCAATTTTCAAATAACTTTGTTTAAAAATTATGTTGTTACCATTCAAACATTCCAACCACTAGGTGTCTCTATTGTGGTAACTTGCTGTCCTGTGTCCAGCAGAAGAGACACTTACCGTATATGGATTGCAGGAAATGTAGGTGGCTGTTTGTCTGCTCCTGCTCTTCTGTCTGTCTGCTCGTGCTCTCCTGTTCGTTAAATTGAATATAGATGTATAGAGAGACAGGCTTTAAGTTCAAAGAAGGCAAACCTTTGGATAATATGCATGCTGGCAAGTTAGGGAAAATCTACAGTTCTGATAGAAGGTTAATAAAAAGGGAAATTCTGTTAATAAGCATAAGAACCTGGACATGGTAAACTGGCATGCTCACCAAAACCAGTTTTAACTCATGGAGGATGATAGTGGCTGTACCAACATAACTTTATGGCAAGTGCCTTAAAGGGAATCTGTCACCCTTTTTTTGAGATATCATATAATGATATCATTCAATTGTGTGTCACATAAGGATTCTCTTCGTACTTTTGCTTCCCCCTGACAACGCACCTTTCATGCATAAATACCTTTTTTATATCGGTTCAGATGTATGTAAACTGCCGCTGTCCGGTCCGCTGGGCGGGGCTTATTCACCTGCTCCCCCCCTCCCTGTCGTGCTCTACGCATTTCTTCTTGTGTAGAGCAAGACAGGGAGGAGGGAGCAGTTGAATAAGCCCCGCCCATTGGACCGTACCGTGGCAGTTTACATACATCTAAACCGATATAAAAAAGGTATTTATGCACGAAAGGTGCGGGGTCAGGGGGAAGCAAAAGTACTAAGAGAATTATTATGTGACACACAATTGAATGATATCATTATATGATATCTCAAAAAAGGGGTGACAGATTCGCTTTAACGTGCTCTCCTGAAAAACCAGCACCTGCCTTGGGCTATTACTAGACATTTGGTTGGTACTACTACTAATGCCATCAATATTGTGATAAACAATCATGCAGCTCTAAGAAAAAGTTTTTCTCAGCAACAAACCTTTCTGGGGTCCATGCTTTTTAAGCCCCCTCCTCCAGTTTGTCAAAGTGGCATTACATGATGAGATTTAACTGAAATTAGCAATTTACCAATCCAATCTCTGCTTCTCGGTCCCACATAAAATGATGGTCTAATGGTGTTTTCCCTGTCATTTCACATTAGTAACAATCGGTCACAACTGGAAAAAATATATAAGGTGCACAGCTATTTGTGTATAAAGAAATATATAAACAAAAATATACAAATAAAAAACTAATTATGCACCAATTATGATTTCAAAATATAATACAGATGTGTCTCCCAGATTGAATGGCAGACCATTTGGTTACAATATAAAACATCCACTATGTTGGACACTTATTAAAAGAAAAACAGGGATGGCTCAATATAGAAAAGCCTTTATTATAAACAATTTGGCCAAAATAGACAATGTGCAACACAAAGAGAAAAAAGTGCCTATATGGCACAGCAATACATTAAAATCAATTGCAAATATGCATTAGGGACTGTCAAAAACATTTACATAAATATTATAATAATTTTCAATATAATATATAGTATATATACAATGTATATCATAAAAACTATACCAACAAAAATTAAAAAGATATATATAGTGAATTTTATAAAAATATATGAAAATATAATTGTGAACAGTGCAGTGATTTAAATACCCCAATCTATCAGAAAAAAATTCATAAAGTGACCACTATAATATACAATAATGAAAGTAATATAACATACTGTTTATTAAATATAAAAATATACAAGTGCAAATGTATACACTCTATTAGAATTCCAAAGGTGCATAAATATATAGCTCCACTGAGCATCTATAACTCCACTATGGGAGGTGATAGTGAACCAACTGCGCCGATTACAATATGAAGGTATATTACCTATCAGTGGTATAGTGACAGCCCTGTGTGGTGATGCCAGGCACTCCCCGACGCGCGTTTTGGAGCCAGCATCCTTCGTCAGGGTTGGTGACATGCATTGTTCGCTCCTGCACATTGTGCCACCTACTGGACCAGGTTGTCAGATTGCATTGATTTTTTATTTAGTGCCCCGTTCACATGAGCAATAAAAAAAAATCGAACATGGAAAATTTATTTTATTAACATAGATTATATGCAGAAAAAGTGTGGATTACATGATTTGAGCAAATTTACATGTAAATTGTTGGAAAAAATCTTGAGTTTCTGCTTTGGTTCTGAAATCCTGACATGGTCTGAATGTTATAAAGTCATTCAAATTATAAAGTATTCCAATTATTATATTACTTTAAGAACATGCATTACAGAAAGAGCTGTAAAAATTCTTTTAACTTTAAATCCATGTGCCTACTGCCAATGCCACCTCCATGTGTCTCTGCTGGACATCTGATATTATTCTACAGAAAGGACTTTTCTTTAATCAGCTGAAAACACATTGCGAACAAAAACTCCTCATATTTAAAAGTTTAACTTTACTTTCATCAATTTATAATCAGAGTTTCTCTGCTATGTTTGATTCCTAACAAACAAGGATAAAAGTCTTGTGCCCCCATTGCTAATGAGATGATAAAACAGCAGGGATCAAGTTTTTAATTACTACAGGCTATGCACTAGAGAGGTACCAGTGGTATTTTCTATTGCATGTCTAAGTTGTAACTTCAGGCTTATGACAGTCATGCTGTGTTGCTCTTCCTTTGATGATCTCTCATCTTTGTCTCCTGAGAACATAAGAAAATTTTGGAGTTAGTTTCCTTGGGGCTTAAGCAATTATTGTTGCAACCTGGTGCAGGTTCCGTAGTAAAAACTGCCACCACTTGTTGAGAAGTGAATCTAGTTATGGACATCATTGTATTCAAATTCAAGTAAGATTTGCTCTCATCTGCAGTGACACATATCTGCCATAAATAAATAATTTCATGTATTTCTATGTTGTGATATAGGAACACATCTCAATTTAGTGGTTGCAGGAATGGTACAAAGAAAAGAAAAAGAACAGTCACTTTAGTTTCTTATAGGAGGCTATTATCAGATATCGTCAGTCTCATCATTCTCTAATGTATCTTTAAACGTAGAACTTTGGTATACACCTTGATTCTAAAAAATTCTGTTGTTTTGTTTTCCATCAAACTATAGTATGACCTAGTATCACTTTATTGTGGCTTCAATGTTACATTTACCTCCATTCACGTCAAATAGGGAAATTGAGATTGAAGTAAGCCAAATATACTCACCATCTAATATGTCTGGAGGCCTCCTGACTTTCCCCTGACACATGATGTTGAGGGAAAAAAACTTTGTAAGAATAGTGGGTTCATGCCCCTATCCTTACAAAACACATGCAAATCGCCTGTCAAGCATGTATGTGGATCTATAACCATAGGCAAAAGCAATGTTCACCCAACAGCTCTCCAGAGTGTATGACTCTCTCCAGAAATATAGAAAAGGGGGGCGTCAAGGAAATTTATCACCATAAAAACGCTAATAACCTGCAAATATATGGTTAATCTGCAGATTAATAGCAACTTTATTCCCCCTGGCAGCATTCTGGTTTCAGTCATGGGGGTGGTACAGGCATGGGTTCAGTCACCTAGCAGCGGCAGTAATTGCGCCCCCAGCTGACTGACAGCCAGCCCCAGTGCAGAGCGAGTGTCAGTCAGTGCCGGGGAGGTGGATACAGCCGTTGCTCTCTATACTCAGAGCATTGACTGAACCAGCACTACCCCTGTGTCTGACACCGGAATACTATGGGTGGAATAAAGTTCATTTTTTCCCTGCAGTGTTCAGCTACAGTGGACAGCAGTGTGAGTGGCCAGCAGTCCAGTGCCCATATACCCACCACACATCCTCCATCCCATAGTCCAGTGCCCATATACCCATCATACATATCCTCCATCGCATAGTCCAATGCCCAAATACCCATCATACATATCCTCCATCCCATGGTCCAGTGCCCATATACCCATCACACATCCTCCATCCCATAGTCCAGTGCCCATATACCCATCACACATCCTCCATCCCATAGTTCCGTGCCCATATACCGATCATATACATCGTCCATCCCATAGTCCTGTGCCCAAATACCCATCATACATATCCTCCATCCCATAGTCCCGTGCCCATATATCCATCATAAATATTCTTGATCCCATAGTCCCGTGCCCATATACCCATCATACATATCCTCCATCCCATAGTCCAGTGCCCATATACCCATCACACATCCTCCATCCCATAGTCCCGTGCCCATATACCCATCATACATATCCTCCATCCCATAGTCCCATGCCCATATACTCATCACACATCCTCCATCCCATAGTCCAGTGCCCATATACCCATCACACATCCTCCATCCCATAGTGCCAAGCCCATATACCCATCACACATCCTCCATCCCATAGTTCAGTGCCCATATACCCATCACACATCCTCCATCCCATAGTTCCATGCCCATATACCCATCATACACATCCTCCTCCCATAGTCCCTAGCCAGGTGGCGCTGAGTAGGGATTTCCTGGAGATGTGCTATTGTGTAACCTGGCAGTGTGGCTCTGTGTGCGGGCTCTGTGTGCGGCCTCTGAGGATGCGATTTTCTACGCTGGTAACAATAGAGCTTGACATTATTAGAGGAGGGGTGATTCATTTCTCTCATGTGCTCTCTGCTTCTTTCTGGGGGGCAGACAATGGCTGGGATTTTATGTTCCCGGGAATGTTAGGTTTCTCCCACTCGGTCAGTGTCTGCTGAGGTGTTGTGGAGTGGGAAAACTGTTGCTCATAGCAACCTATCACAGCTCAGCTTTCATCTTCTCTGGTGAAATCAAAGATGGTTAGTGATTGGTTGCTATGGGCAACACAGGCAGTGTAGCCTGCTGTGGTCAAGAAGATGTGCTTATGAAATATATACAACACAATGTACTAGGATGTGTTACCTTTATTTTTTGAACAGTATATATATATATATATACTGTATATATTAGATTAGATATTATATATACATATATTAGATTAGATATTTATTATACGGGGCTTTGCGTGTGGAGTGAGTGTAGCTATGCAGAGTGGGCGGGGCTATGTGGAGTGGGCATGGCTTGATGCACACCCATACATACATACATACACTCATACATACACTCATTTTTATATATAGATAGATAGATAAAATGGGCAGTTATCAGTGTAATGGCTGCTCTCTGCTCTCCTGATCTCACTACAGAGCTATGTGTGATTATAACTGTCACATCTGCACATTTCTATCATGTTCAGCTTCTATCTCACAAGCAGCCAGTGTTGCAATACTGTTGCAATATAGAAGAGCTGTGAGAGCTGCAGCAAATCTATCTGTTATGACACAAAATTTAAGGTACTGTCACACTTAGCGATGCACCAGCGATATGACGCGGTCAGGATCGCTGGTGCATCGCTAAGTGGTCGCTAGTGAGCTGCCACACAGGCAGATCTCACCAGCGACAAAGCAGAGGTCGGGGGTCGCTACTTACCTGTCAGATGCGGCGATCCTGACGTCCTCCCGCACACGTCGTTCGTCTCCACAGCAGGAAGCCCATCAAGAAGCTGACAACGAGAAATGGTCCAGGACGTTCTCGCGCGATCAGCGATAACCAGCGGGGGAGCCAGTCGGAGGTAAGTATCAGACATAGCGATATCGCTAGCAATATCGCTATAACGTCACAAAATCGGTGACGTTATAGCGATATTGCTAGCGATATCGCTTAGTGTGACAGGCCCTTTAGTTCTAGTGCTTGTGTTAATCACATGTCTCACACTGATAATGCCCCTTTAGCTAAAAATAAGCTCTGTTGGCAGATTTTAATACAGATCAGTATCTAGCCCATTGTTAAGCCCCCGTTACACACTGCGATATCGCTAGCAATATCGCTGCAAACTCACCGATTTTGTGACATTGCAGCGATATTGCTAGCGATATCGCTGCATGTGATACTTACCTCCGACCGGCTCCCCCGCTGATAATCACTGATCACGCGAGAAGCTGCTGGACCATTCCTCGTCGTCAGCTTCCTGCGGCGCTTCCTGCTGTGACGACGAGCGACGCGTGGAGCCGGGCGGTAGGACGCAGGATCGCCTGGTGTGACAGGTAAGTAGCGACTCCCGTCCCCAGCGATGTCGCTGGTGAGATCTTCCTGTGTGGCAGCTCACTAGCGACCACCTAGCGATGCACCAGCGATCCTGACCGCGTCATATCGCTAGTCGGGATCGCTGGTGCATCGCTAGGTGTAACGGTACCCTTATGAAGAGCTCATCTACATATACAGTAAGAAGACTTCCCCACATCTCCATTGTTGGTTTTATAAAATAGTTACAGGTCTTGGAAAATGGCAACACAAAAAAAAAATATTTGAACATATTTCTGAATTTTTTTTAAAACCATTAAAACAGTTAAAAAAAAAGCAACAAAAAAACTACTGTATTTTTTGGACTATAAGACTCACCGGACCATAAGACATGCTTAGGTTTTAGAGGAGGAAATTAGAAAAAAAAAATTAGCAAAAAATGTGGTCAATTCTGTATTTAATAGTCCCTGTCCTGGAATATATGGTCCCCTCATCCCCATCCTGGTATGCATGGCTCCCTCTACCCTATCCTGGTATAAATAGCCTCCTTATCCCTATTCTGCTATGCATAGCCTCCTCAGCCCTATCCTGATATGCATGGCCCCCTCATCCCTATCCTGATATACATAGCCCCCTCATCCCCATCCTGCTGTGCATGGCCCACTCATCCCTATCCTGGTGTGCATGGCCCATTCATCCCTATCCTGGTATGCAAGGCCCCCTCATCCCCATCCTGATATGCATGGCCCCTTCATCCACATCCTGATATGCATGGCCCCCTCATCCCCATACTGGTATGCATGGACCCCTCATCCCTATCCTAGTATACATGCCCCCTTCATCCCCTTCCTGGTATACATGGCCCCCTCATCCCCATCTTGGTATGCATGGCCCCCTCATCCCTATCATGATATGTATGGCCCTGTCATACCGATCCTGGTATGTTTGGCTCCCTCATCCCTAGCCTGGTATGCATGTCCCCTATATCCCAAGCCAGTTAGGCATGGCCCCACGCTGAAAATATAAAATCTAAAAACAATGGTGGAATTTAATTTTTTAACTATTTCACCACCCATGGAATTTTTTTGCAATTTTTCCTTTTCTTTATATGGTAAAACAAATAGTGTCATTCAAAACTACTATCTGTCCCACAAAAAAGGCCTCATTCTGCTATGTCAGTGGATAAGCAAAAAAAAAGGTATGAATATTTAAAAAAGGAGAGGAAAAAGAAAAAATTGAAAATTTGCTGCAGAGGGAAGGGGATAACAGATGTAACATAACCAAATAAGCTCATTTTTAAATTTTTGTATTGGGAATAGGGCGGATTATTTAAAGCATTGTTTTTCATGTTGTATTTTCAGGAACACAATGCTTCCAGCGCCCGCCTTCCTGCTTTGCCACTGCCAGTGCTCCTCTGAAGTCTGACAGTTCAGACCAGTGGCATGGTTGCACTGCTAGTCTGAACTGTACTCTCTTTCAGACTGCTACCAGAGGCAGTCTTGCCTCGGCAGTGTGGAAAAAAGGGTTCGCTCACACTAGTGTATAAAAAATCGGTCCCATTCTTATCCAGAAAAGTTGGATGAGTGGAGTCCATATAGTCTCAGAATGAGGCTCCATAGGCTTTATATGCTGGATTCGTGGAACGATGTGGGAAGCACTGGGCAACTTTGGACCTGCGTGGGATCTTTTTTACAATAAATTGGTCAGCAAGAGACAGAGTCTTGTTTTTATTTTTTATTTCTCTCTTTTTTATGTTTTTCAGGTTTCCATTTGTGGACTACGTTGGATTCCCAGGACTGCGTTGGACCAGCGCAAGTTTTTTTTTTTTTTTAAAGAAATTGGTGAACCAATGAAAAAGTCAGGGAGTGTTTTTTAAAATAAACTATTTTTGTGTGTGTTTTTAACTTTTTAGTACTGGGGGTGTATGATAGACAGTATGGACACTATAATATGTTGTGTGATATCTCTTGAGTAAGCTGATACCCTACATGTGGTGGAAAACTACTGTTTGGGAACATGGCAAGGCTTGGAAGGGAAAGAGAGCTAATTAAATTCTGGAGCGCTGTTTTTGATGGAAAAGATTGCAGATGTCAAGTTGAAGAGCCCGTGACATGACAAAATAGCAGAAACCTACACATGTGACCCCATTTTGGAAACTACACCTCTTTAGGAATTCATCTAGCTGTCTAGTGAGCATTTTTACCCTCATGTGATTCACAGAATTGAATAACATTTAATTTAACAATTTTTCCACTAAAATGTTGCCTTCACCCTAAGTTTTTTATTTTCAAAAGTGATCATAGGAATACAATTTGTTATGCAATTTCTACTCAGTATGGCAACACCCCATATGTGGTCAAAAACTACTTTTGAAGCACAGTGGAAATCTCAGAAAGGAAAAAGCTCCATATTGGAGTTCAGATTTTGCTAGAATGGTTTGAGGGTGTCATGTAACATTGGCAGAAACCCTGAGGTGCGAGAACTGAAGAGCCCCCCCTTAAATGACACCATTTTACAAATTACACCTCTATATGAATTTATCTAAGCGTACAGAGAGCATATTGACACCATATGTGCCTCACAGAATTTTATACCATTGGGCGGTGAAGAAAGAATAATTACATTTTTAGTACTAAAATGTTGTCTTAGCCCCAAATTTTAAATTTTTATAAGAGGAAAAAAATGGACCTCACAGTTTGTTGTGCAATTTTTCCTGAGTGCACCATTACCCTACATGTAATTGGGAACTACTTTTTAGGCACAGTGGCAGGCTCAGAAGGGAGGGAGAGCCATAATGAAGTGCAGATTTGGCTGTTATGGATTGCAGATGTCAATACGAACTGGAAGAGCCCCTAAGATCCCAGAACAGCAAACCCCCCATAAGTGACCCCATTTTGCAAATTACACTTCTAAATTAATTCATTTAATGGAGCAGTAATCATAGTGTTACAAAGTTTTATACTATTGGGAAGTGAAAAAATTTTTTTTTACCAAAACGTGTTTTTTACCCAGATTTTTCATAGTCATATGGAGAAATTAGCAATTTGGGCAAAAAAATGATCACGCAATTTCTGTTGAACATGGCAATACTCCATATGTGGCTGTACAGTACTGCTTAGCCACATTGTGAGACTTGCGAGGGAAGGAGGCTATTTGACTCTTGGAGAACAAATTATCGTAGAATCGTTTGCAGACTCCAAGACAGGATCCCTTTTCACGTGACCCCATTTTGGAAATTACACCCATCTTGGAATATATCTAGAGATGTAGTGACGATTTTGACATCATGTGTGTTTTCCAGAAACAAACAGTAGTGGTTGTTGCTGATTGAAAATTGAAAATCTGCCAATGTAGTACTCGTACAGTGCAGTTCCCAGTACATTGTAGTGCCTATACATTGTAGTGCCGAATATGTTGTAGCACCCATTTCATTGTACCCAGCTCATGCTTCTGGAGACATGGACCCCATAAATTAGACGGACACACTTCATTGGGAGGCAGAATGAACAAATCAATGGCAGGTCAAGAATTGGTTTTATTTATTTTTTACGCCGTTCCTCGTGCGGTGATTAGATAAGTTTATTTTTCGGGTCAGTGCGATTACAGTGATACCAGATTTGTCTTTTTTATGTTTTATTGCTGTCACACACTAAAAAATGCTTTTTATTGCAAAAACAAGTTTTTGCAATGTTGTATTTTGAGAGCTATAATTTTTCTATATATCTGCCAACAGAGTCATGTGATGTTTTTTACGGGACGAGTTGACGTTTTTATTCGTACCATTTTCATGCACATAAAGTTTTTTGATCGCTTTCTATTCCGATTTTTGGGAGATAAAATGAACAAAATTCAGGAATTGTTTTTTGCTTTTGTTTTTTTATGCCATTCACTGTGTTGTAAAAGTGATAAGACAAGTTTATTCTTCAGGTCAGTACAATTAAAGCAATGCCACATTTATATTTTTTTATCATTTGCCGCTTTTACACAATAAAAACTATTTTACTGAAAAAAATTGTTTTTGCACCACTATATTCTAAGAGCTAAACATTTTTTATTTATGGAGCTTGTTTTTTGCGGGACAAGATGGCATTTTCATTGATGCCATATTTATTTCCATTCGAGTTTTTATCACATTTTATTTCACATTTTGTTCATATGATGAAAAAGCATACATTTTTACTGTTATTTATTTAATTTTTTATGGTGTTCATTGAAGGGGTCAACTAATATGAAAGTTATATAGGTCGGGTTTTTCCGAACATGGCGATACCATATGTGTATGAAAATTTAGCGGTTGAGACAGGAGATGGTAGTTGTACAATGCTATAAAGACAGGAGGAGGGAGGCATTAGAAACCTAGGTCCTCCCTCCTCCTCTCC
Source organism: Dendrobates tinctorius (assembly GCF_039654945.1). Lineage (NCBI taxonomy): Eukaryota > Metazoa > Chordata > Amphibia > Anura > Dendrobatidae > Dendrobates > Dendrobates tinctorius. The sequence continues at coordinate 8,490,102 of NW_027361910.1, read as the reverse complement.
CTTCCACCTAGATAGAATCTTATCATTAGCTACAAAGTTTCTTATTTTCTTGTGTACTATTGATCAATGAAATAAAAATTAAAATGACGGTTACACGTTAAATAAAAACAATTATGCATCTTTAGTATTGCCATAATCATACAGGCCTGGAGAATCATATTGATGGGTCATTTGGACAGCAGAAAGAATGATGTAAAAACAATAGCCAAAAAACAAGTGCAGAATTTTTTTATGCAATTTTGCTGCACTTGGATTTTTTTTTCCCGCTTTCTTTGAATGGTACCATTCAAAAGTACAAAAAAACAACAACTCATATCAATTGAAAAAAATAAGTTTTGTCTCTTGGAAAAAGGGGTAAAAAAAATTAAAGCAAAAAACCATAAAATCAAACAACTTGTTACATATACAGTGTATACAGTTTCTTAAAAAGTACCGTATTCATATCCCATGACCTTCTCCATATTTTTTCACATTACACCCGCAAAAATAAACGTATTTTATTGTGATTTTATGTGATATACTGTACAAACTCTAAGTGTCAAATATTTGTGAAGTGTAAATGAAGTGAAACATGATTTTCTAAATATTTTAAAATTAGAAATCTAAAAACTATGAAATGCATCAGTCAATAGTTAGTAGGACCACTTCTCGTTGGAATTACTGTTAAAAGTCTTTTTGGGTGAAATGTTTGCCCAATCTCCTTTGTAAAATAGCTCTTGCTCACTCAGATTGGATGGAGAGCTTCTTAGAACAGCAAGTTCTTGCCACAGATTCTCAAATGGATTTTGGTCTGGACTTTAACCGAGCCATTCAAACACATGAATTTGCTTTGATCTAAACCATTCCATTGTAGCTCTGGCAGTATGTTTAGGGTCGTTATCTTGCTCGAAAATGAACCTCTGCCCCAGTCTCAAGTCTTTTGCAAGGTTTTTTTCCATCCATCTTCTTATCAACTCTGACCAGCATTCCTGTCTCTGCTGAAGAAAAGCATCCCCACAGTATGATGCTGCCATCAACCTGTTTGACGGTGGGGATGGTATTCTCAGTGTGATGTGTGTTTTGGATTTAGCCCAAAAATTTATTTTGGTCTCATCTGTCCAGAGCACCTTATTCCACGTGTTGCTGTGTCCCCTACATAGCATAAACTGCAAATGGGACTTCTTATGGCTTGCTTTAAAAAAATCACTTTCTTTTTCCCACTCTTCCATAATGGTCTGATTTGTGGAGTATACAACTAATTATTTTTCTGTAGACATATTATTCCACTTGACAAGTGGATCTCTGCAGCTTCTTCAGAGTGACCATGGGCATCTTGGCTGCTTCTCTAATTAGTGCTCTCCTTGTTTGTGATGTCAGTGTAAGGATTTAGGATTTTCCATTGAAACTGTTTGCCCTTGTCCAAGATGGAGTCTTGTACCTCGCCCTGTCCTGGAACTTCCTGTTTGTAGTGCTATTTAAGTCAGAGTCGGGTGTTCCTCCTTGCTTGAGCATTTTGTTGCTGTTTGCTTCTCAGCTTCCTCCTGGCTTGCCTGTGGAGTCCCTTTTGATGCTCATTTCTCGGTGCTCTGCCTCTCCATTACCAGCTGCCTTCAGTCCTCTGAGCTTCTTCCAGATCCTGCTGAGGTTACCTACTGTCCTGACTTCTAAGACTGTGTCTGTTGCGGGTTGCTGTGCAGGACATGAGCGGGACTTTTTCAGCCCAAAAACATACTCTTAAAGATCTTCTCCTTGTTATGCTCCACCCATGTTTTTCTGGACTTCCATTAAACGTGTCATCTCCTCTGTCTGCATAATTCTGGACTTCCACGAATAAGTGCCGGTCGCACTCCTGCTTCGTGTTATTGCTGGACTTCCACATATAAGTGTCAGTCGCACTCTTGCTTCTAAATCAGGGTTCCCCAACTCCAGTCTTCAAGGCCCACCAACAGGTCATGTTTTCAGGATTTCCCTTGTATTGTACAGGTGATGCAACTATCACCTGGGCAATACTAATGAAATCCTGAAAACATGACCTGTTGGTGGGCCTTGAGGACTGGAGTTGGGGAACCCTGCTCTAAATACTGCTGGACTTCCACATATAAGTGCCGATCGCACTCTTGCTTCGTATTATTGCTGGACTTCCACATATAAGTGCCGTTCGCACTATTGCTTGACTTTCACGTATCAGTGCAGTTCATACTCTTGCATTATATTACTGCTGGCCTTGTTTGCTTTAGCGTTCATTACCTGCTATTACCTTTGCTGGACATTTCTGTTTATTGTTGTGCATTTTGCCCTAATTGCAGGAAAGCCTACGTTAGCTTTTGTTATACTTTTTACTTTGTTAAAATACTGTTAATTTGTCTCAACTTTGGTCTCAGATCCGTTTTATCCCACGCAATCAGATTCCATAGTACCTACATAATTGTTACAGTCAGTTTTTGTGGATGGCTATGTCTTTTTAGGTTTGCAGTTGTGCCATACTTCCATTTTTAGATGTTGAATTGAACAGTGTTCTGTGAGATGTTCAGAGCTTGGGCTATATATTTTATAATCTAACCCTAGTTTACCCTACTCCACAACTTTTAGCCTTGTCTGGTGTGTTCCTTGATTTTCATGAAGCTGTTTGGTCCTTATTCGTCTCAAACAAACCCCTGTGGCCTACAAGAACAGCTGAGAATTTATTACACAAAAGTGGACTCAATTTATTAATCATGTGACTTTTTCAGGCAATTGGTCATTCAGGATTTGCACGTCACAATTTTTCAGATTTATATTTTTAAAACATTTAGAAAACCATTTAGCATTTCCTTTACACTACACAAATACTTGCTACTTTGTGTTAATCTATAACATAAAATCACAATAAAATACATTTAAGTCTGTGGGTGTAACGTGAAAAAATGTGGAAAAGTTCACGGGGGATGACTACTTTTTTTCAAGGCATATGTGGTAGCACTGTAAATATGACAATCATTATGTGTCATGAAAATGCAGAAGGTTGCCCTAAATGGGAAAGGGTTCTTTACAGTTAGAGTTTTCTTTTCCAAACAATTTTATTAACATTTTATAACAGAGCATACATAAATGCAATATCATGAGGCATTCATGACACTTGAAAGAAAAAATAAAAAAACACAACCAGACTATAACTAATAATAAGGACTCATGGAAACATTTCCAGCCAGCGAGACCATTTCTTTATAAAGGAAGGAAGACAGCCATTCAGCAACGCCAATTTTTGCTCATATGACTTATGTAAAGTCAGCTTTGCAATAATATCGAGTGAAGAGGGCACTCGAGTGGATTTCCAATAAAACGCAATTTCATTTTTAGAAAGCAAAAGTAAATGAATAACCAATTTCCTAACAGAAGGATTCAAACGACTTGCATCCATCGAGAGCAGGGCGAACTGAGGAGTCAGTGAAAAATCTGATTGATTTAAAATATGATAAATAAGAGAGGTGATATCATCCCAAAAATGCCGAAGATGTGGACAAAACCAAAATAAATGGGAAAGGCTACCATGATGCCCGCAATCCCTCCAACAGAGAGGGGAGGTGGAAGGGTTGATAAAAGCTAGACGAGATGGCGAGTAGTACCATCTCGATATGATTTTAAAGTAGGACTCATGGAGAGCCATAGAAATGGTAGCAGAATAGGTTAGAGACATGGTCAGTTCCCAAACATCTGGGGTAAAAGAAAAATTCAAAACCGATTCCCATTTTTTCATATATGGGGATTTTATAAATGCAGAATCGTTGTTGAACCACTGGTAGATATAACGAGTGGACCAAAAAATATTATGGCCTGAGTTGCATAAAATATTGATCGCTGGCTCCGATAGCGGAGGGCAGCGAGTCACCAGAGGAGTAAAAAATTCTTTCAACATAGTAAAGTGTAGAAAAGCAGAAGAGGGAACCCCAAACCTATTCTTAAGATGAGAAAAAGATACAAATTTATGACCATCAAAGATGTCATTTAATTTAGAAATACCCCAGTCAGCCCAAGTAGAATGCAAATCGAATGAATAAACAGAGGCCAGAAAAGAGAGAGGAAGCCTCAACAGGAGTTGAATCCTAGTAAAACCACTCTTAAATTTAAAAAACTTCCTCCAAGCCACAATAGCAGCCATAAAAATTGGATGATTAGACTGAGATAAATGCTTAGATGTCAATAGATTCAAAATAAGAGAACAAGGAGGGGAATTTTTATTAAAATAAAATTCCAACTCCACCCATGAAGGTATATGGTCAGTTGACCACCAACATAGACTTTGCTTAATAAGATTTGAGTAATATTAAGCTGAGATGTTAGGCAGTCCCATACCTCCACATAACTTATGTTTGTATAACTGATTCAAAGCAATACGGGCCTTTTTATTTCCCCAAATAAATAAATTAAGGCATGTCTGCAGACTAGTTAAATAAGAAGTGGAAACAAGCAGGGGAAGAGATCTGAAAACATAAAGGATTTTGGGAAGGAATATTGATTTGGCTGCTAGACATTTTCCCCACCAGGATAATACTTTGTCCGCGTAAAAATTAAGGCCTTTAGAAATGGAGGCAATTAGGGAATCTAGGTTAGTGGAAATCAGAGATCCAAGGTTTCTAGAAAACCGCAGACCTAAATAAACAATTTCCCTCTCCGCCCAACCCCAAGAAGAGACAGCCTTTATACTCCTGATTTGAGAATTGGTGAGATTAAATTGGGAAATTTTGGATTTGGACTCATTAATCTTAAAATAGGAAAGGGAGGAAAATTTTTGAAGAAGGGATTGTAAATGTGGAATAGAGGAACAGGGATTAGTGAGAGACAGGAGGACATCATCAGCATATAGACTGATCCTAAACTCCTGACGATCTGTTCGAACACCCTATGGAGGAATAATCTCTGATTAATTGGGCTAGTGGTTCTATTGCAAGGGCAAAAAGCAATGGAGAGAGGGGACAACCCCGCCAGGTACCATTAGAAATTGGAAATGGGGAGGAAAAGTGATTATTAATGTAAATTTTTGCTTGAGGGTCAGAATTTAAGGCCATAATTTTGGTGATAAAGTCTAAATTAAATCCAAATTTTAGTAGGGAGCATCGGAGAAAGGTCCAATTCAAGCGATCAAACACTTTTTCTGCATCTAATGAAATTAGAGCAGAAGGAAGTTTTTGGGAATGGATTAACTTTATAATATTTATCAGCCGTCTGGTCCCTTCAATGGATTGTTGATGGTTGATAAAGCCAATTTGGTCCGTGGAAATTAATTTAGGCAGTATAATATTAAGACGATTAGCGAAATACAGTTAGAGTTTTCAGACTGTGGAATGCCTGACCACAAGAGGCAGTAGTGGCAGATGATATATCTGCATTTAGAAATAGGTTAATGCTTTCCTAACAAACAATGACATTGTGTGTTATAAATAATTTATCCATAAATGATTGCAGTAAATATAAATAAACGTATAATTGGTCTGAAAAGGTTGAACTTGACATACTCTGATGTACAGCACTGTAGAATCAATGGTGCAATATTAATAAATAATAAATAAATAAATATACCTCGTAAAAGAAGGATCTGTCAGGATCTTGCTGTGTGATGATCAGTAGTAAAGCATTGCAGAGCAGCTAGTTGAAATTACTCATAACCATACGCACTGCTGATATGAAAGTTTTATAAAACTTTGGTCTCATGACATCTCACAAATAAAAACCCACAGTATATATTTGAGCCTGTCATATCAATCATATGTATAAGTAATTCACTTCAACTGTAAATAACTGTAAAAAATGAGAAAAGAAAATAAAGAATATGAATAGTAGCACTAAGTTTATTATATTAACATTAATAAAAACAAAGAATCTCTATATATGCCCTCCACAAAAAAATGGAAATTAATTCCCAACCCAATTATGAAAAAAAAAACAAATCTGATTTAAGCTCTTTGTGAAATCCACGGAACGCTTATCTTTTTAATTTCGCTGGCTCTTTGTTGCTTTAAAATAGATAACAACTAACTTGTAATACAAAAAAATTAAAAAAAGAGAATATTTTGGGGGATTTAATTCTCGCTCTCTGTCTGCCTACTCCTTCGTAAGTCCTTCTTTTACTGTTTAGCTTTTGTTTAAAAGGCTGGCTCCCACCTCCCTGTCTCATTTGTGTTTCAAATAGATGTTTCATACATGTTGATTGGTTTTGGTATATGATATCAGCAGCTTTGAGTCCAGCACTCAGCTTGAGGCCAGAAGATTATTCATCAATGTCCCAGGCAGGGGGGACTATTCTAACTGTAGTACACGGCCGAGAAAAATTCAGCAGGGTTCCCCCACAATTCATTTGTTTCATTTTTCTCAAAGTAATTTTTCCTCTCAAAAGGTTACAAGATAACTTATACCAGTGGATCAGAGTATAAAGGAAAACTTCTCATCATCATTACCTGCAGGCTGCCGTTAACATGGAAAATAGAAAGCAATGTATATACAAATGTCATATTCATACAGCAAGTGTAGTAGTACTGGCAATAATACATTTGAAACAAAGAGGTGAAAAGTGAACTAACATAGCTGCTGCTGATTGCAATATAAAAGCTCTAATGACAAATTGTTTTATGTTGAATTATTAATAAATGAATTTAAAAGGGTTTTTCCGGTGTAGATCTAATTTTTGTCAAGCACTATAAAGGTACCGAATCCTAATAATGTGTAATATACAGACTGTTAGGCTGGGTTCACACATAGCGGAACTCTCGCGGAAATTACCGCGAGAGTTTCGGAATTCCAAAATCGCGGGAATGTAAAATGCGATTTTGCCGCGGAAAAACTAGCATTTTGCAAGCGTAAATAGCTTGCAGAATTGCTAGCGTTTTCCAAGCGATCTGGAGCATTGCTTGGAGAAATGATTGACAGGTTAGTCACACTCGTCAAACATAGTGTTTGACGAGTGTGACCAACTTTTTACTATTGAGGCCGCCTATGCGGCCTCAATAGTAAAAGATAGAATGTAAATAATAATAATAAAAAAAAATTGTTATTCTCACCTTCCGACGTCCCGCGCAGCCTTCCCGCCTCTCTCCACGCTCCCGGTCCCAGTAATCCTTTGCGACAATTACCGCGATAACGTCCGTTCTGGCGGGATCACGACGTCTCGCGGTCATTCGCGATGACGTCACGCGAATGACCGCGAGACTTTGCGATCCCGCGAGAACGGACGTCATCGCTCGCAAAGGCTTACTGGGACCGGGAGCGTGGAGAGAGGCGGGAAGGCTGCGCAGGACGTCGGAAGGTGAGAATAACAATATTTTTTATTTTAAATTCTATTTTTTACAGGGATATGGTACCCAAAGCACGGAGGACAGCCTCCTCTCCTCCGGACCGTGGGTACCATACGCAAATGTTCTGTTTACTTTTCGCATGGTGTGCACAGCCACATGCGGAAAGTAAGCAGAACAATGCATTCCTATGGGTGCGGGATCGCCGCGATTCCGCGAAATTAATGAGCATGCTGCGTTTTTTTACCGCGAAGCAATTCCGCCGCGGTAAAAACCGCAGCATTAGCACACCATTGCGGAATCCCATAGGAATGCATGGGATGCTTATTTGTCGCGTATTTGCAGCAAAATCGAGCAGTTAAAACCGCCGCAGAAACGCGAAAAAAACGCCATGTGTGAACTCAGCCTTAGAATTCTACTATGCTTCTCTGTTAGAGTACTCGTACCACATGACTACTTACATTCGATTTGCATACTAGAGACTAGTTTATTTTCCTGCTTTATGTTCCACTCAGACAAGCAGAAAAAGAAGCTAGTTAGCACATGACCTCCGATATGCCAAGCATACAGTGTTTCAGTCACGTGATAACTGCTGGAACCATCAAGCAGGGAGGAATCCTAACATCTCTCTATATAAAAATCAATGTGTGTGTATCACCAACCAATCACGGAAGCATCTTTCATTTCACCAGAGCTGTTCAAAAGAAGCTGAGCTGTGAATGGTTGCTATGAACAACAGTTTTCCTTGCAATCACTAAGCATCTCTCATTTCACCAGAGCTGTTCAAAAGAAGCTGAGCTGTGAATGGTTGCTATGAACAACAGTTTTCCTTGCAATCACTAAGCATCTCTCATTTCACCAGAGCTGGTTAAAAGAAGCTGACCTGTGATTGGTTGCTATGATCAACAGTTTTCCCACTTGACAACACCTCAGCAGACACTGACATGGTGGGAGAAATATAGCATCCCTGGGAACATAAGCTCCCAGCCACTGTCTACCCCCTGAAAGGAGCAGAGAGCACATGACAGAAATGAATCCCCCCTCCCTGCCCATATCCCATCACACATCCTCCATACCGTAGGCACTTCTTCCCTCTTAAAGGGATCATTGGTATAGAAGTCAGAGCAAATCCACTCTGCGCTTTAGTACTGACCCCAGGCCCTTCTTAAAGGGATCTCCAGTATGGAAGTCAGGGCAAATCCATCCAGCGCTTTAATTCTGACCCCAGGACCTTCCTAAAGGGATCCCTGGTATGGAAGTCAGGGCAATTGCCTTCAAATGCTCTGGTACTGACCCCAGGCTCTCTTAAAGAGATCTACTGTATGGAAGTTAGGGAAAATCCCTCGGCGCTCTGATTCTGACCCCAGGGTTCTATTAAAGGGATCATTGGTATGCAAGTCAGGGCAAATCCACTCAGCGCTCTGGTTCTGATCCCAGGCTCTCTTAAAGGGATCACCGGTATGGAAGTTAGGGCAAATCCACTCAGCACTCTGGTTCTGACCCGAGTCCCCTCTTAAAGGGATCCTCAGTACGGAAGTGAGGGAAAATCCACTCTACACTTTATTACTGACCCCAGGCCTCTGTTAAAGGGATCTCGAGTATGGAAGTTAGGTTAAATCCCTCAGTGCTCTGATTCTCACCCCAGGCTTCTATTATAGGGATCATTGGTATGGAAGTTAGGGCAAATCCACTCAGCGCTCTGGTTCTGATGCCAGGATTCTCTTAAAGGGATCCCCAGCAATGGAAATTATGACCGTTCCACTCAGCACTCTGGTTCTGACTCCAGGCTGACGGGATGATGTGGGATATTGGTGGTAGTTGTCCGGTGGCTCTGGCTGATGGGGTGATGTGGGATATTAGGAGTAGTAGTCCAGTGGCTCTGGTTGACGGGATGATGTGGGGTATTATGGGTAGTAGTCCGGTTGCTCTGGCTGATGGGATGATGTGGGATATTAGTGGTAATAGTCCGGTGACTCTGGCTGATGGGACGATGTGGGATATTATGGGTAGTAGTCTGGTAGCTCTGGCTGACGGGATGATGTGGGATATTATAGTGAATGTGGCTATGCGGAATGGGCGGGGCTGTACACTCAACTTTATATATATAAAGCTCCTCCTCCTCTCATCTTCCCCTTACTGTTGGGGTTCCTCAAGGATCAGTCCTAGGCCCCCTCCTCTTCTCTTTCTATACTGCCCCTATTGGTCAAACAATCAGCAGATTTGGTTTCCAGTACAATTTCTATGCTGACGACACCCAATTATAAGCTTCTTATCCTGACATCACGCCAGCCTTTCTAGAAAACACCGGCAATTGTCTAAACGCTGTGTCTAACATCATGTCCTCACTATATCTGAAACCGAACCTGTCAAAGACTGAACTCCTTGTGTTTCCTCCCGCTACTAATGTACCTATACCCGACATTGCCATTTCCGTGTGTGGTTCTACTATTACCCCCCAGCAACATGCCCGCTGTCTTGGGGTCATACTTGACTCCGAGCTTTCCTTTGTCCCCCACATCCGATCACTGGCTCGCTCTTATTATCTGCACCTCAAAAACATTTCTAGAATTCGACCTTTTCTTACTTTTGACTCTGCAAAAACTCTGACTGTTTCTCTTATTCATTCTTGTCTCAACTATTGTAACTCCCTTCTAATCGGTCTCCCTCTTACCAAACTCTCCCCCCTCCAATCTGTCTTGAATGCTGCTGCCAGGATCATATTCCTCGCCAATCGTTACACCGATGCCTCTACCTTGTGCCAATCATTACACTGGCTACCCATCCACTCCAGAATCCAGTACAAACTTATTACCCTCACCCACAAAGCTCTTCATGGCTCAGCACCACCCTACATCTCCTCCCTTGTTTCAGTATACCATCCTACCCGCGCCCTCCATTCTGCTGATGACCTGAGGTTAGCATCCTCAATAATCAGAACCTCCCACTCCCATCTTCAAGACTATACACGTGCTGCACCAATTCTTTGGAATGCGCTTCCCAGGTCAATACGATTAGTCCCCAATCCCCACAATTTTAAGCGTGACCTGAAAACTCATTTATTCAGACTGGTCTACCGCCTCAACACATTAACCTAATCATTCCCTATGTGGCACAGCCAAAAGTTTTTTACCATAACCAGGTTCCCCGCATCATGTTCCCACATGCTTTATGCATCCATTAGCCCTCTGTATCTGTACTGTTACACACTTAACACTATGGCTGGTCCATACAATCAGGGCAACTGTTACCACCCACCTTTCGTGTCTACCCTTTTTTCCTCATAGATTGTAAGCTTGCGAGCAGGGCCCTCATTCCTCTTGATATCTGTTATGATCTATGTGTTTATTGTTATGCTGTAATGTATATTGTCTGTAGAAATCCCCTCTGAAATGTAAAGTGCTGCAGAATATGTCAGTGCTGTAGAAATAAAATGTATTATTATTATTATTATATATACTAGCTTAAGAGCCCGGCGCTGCCCGGGCATAGTAATCATACATATCCACAATCCCATAGGCCCGTGTCCATATACCTATCATACATATCCTCCATTCCATAGTCGAGTGCCCATATACCCATCATACATCCTCCATCCCATAGTCCCATGCCCATATGCCCATCACACATCCTCCATCCCATAGTCCTATGCCCATATACCCATCATACATATTCGCCATCCCATAGTCGAGTGCCCACATACCCATCATACATATCCGCCATCCCATAGTCCCGTGCCCATATACCCGTCATACATATCCTCCATCCCATAGTCCAGTGCCCATATACCCATCACACATCCTCCATCCCATAGTCCCGTGCTCATATACCCATCATACATGTCCTCCATCCCATAGTCCAGTGCCCATATACCCATCACACATCCTCCATCCCATAGTCAACCATTATGACATCATAATGAGCGGTGGGGCTTGCAACCTATGATGACATCAGCGTCGCCATGGCAACCATTATGACATCATAATGAGGGGCGGGGCTTGATACACACACACTTTCCCCATTATGTAGATAGGGGCAAAATTGTTTGGTGAATTGGAACTCGCGGGGTTAAAATTTCACCTCACAACATAGCTTAGGACACTCTCGGGGTCCAGACGTGTGACTGAGCCAAATTTTGTGGCTGTAGCTGTGACGGTGCGGATGCCAATCCCGGACATACACACACACATACATGCATACATACACTTGAGCTTTATATATTAGATAGATGTAATCATCATTATAATTTGTTATAACTAACTGTAGTTAGTTACTATGCCCTGGCAGCGCCGGGTTCTTCAGCAAGTTATATATATTACACACGGTTAGGATTCGGCATCTTCTAGTACTTAATAATTTTTTGGACCATAAGATGCACTTTTTTTCCTCCAAAGTTGGGAGGAAAGTGTGGAGTGCGTCTTATGGTCTGAATGTAACATGTGGGGAGGGATTGCACTCCCAGGAGGTAGGAAAATGTTGCCGCTGCAGGAATCCAGCGCTGTGAAAAGAACGAGGTCCCGATGCTTACAGTGAAGGAATATTCAGTAGCCGCTTCACCACTCACATGTCAGCGCTGAGCAGTGGGCGGGGAGCAAGAAATGAATATTCCATCACTTAAACAGCAGACCTACATGGTTTCCCCAGTGCCAGATTCCTGCAGCGGCTGGGGAGATCATGTGTCCGGTGGAGAAGGAGGCGGCAGGAGCAGGGTGCCACAGGAGGGATCGCAGTTGCATACCTGGCAGCACAGCATGGGTAATGCTGAGGTGATGAATAGGGTGGACTAGAGCATCATATGACAGCACAGAACCCTCCCTCTTCATTAAGTCACCACAGGTCCTGCAGACACCGCACTAGAAACAATGCAGCTTCCTCTTTCAGGACCTGTGGTGAGGTAATAAGAGGGAGGGCTCTGTGCAGTCATGTGATGCTCCTGCCCTTCATTACCTCACCATAGGTCCTGTAAGCTATAGAGATAATTTCGGATTTCAAGCATGGCTGGCTGGCTGCAGAACCTGCACTGATGTGAGCACAGCCTGTACAAGTAAGAACTAATTATAATTTTAGTAATTGCAACACATAAAAAAGCACTCTGCCACTCCTTTGGTGAACTATAACTCCCAGCATGCCATAGTATCTGCAATACATGCTGGGAGTTATAGTTCTCTCATGGGATCTTAAAGCAGCATTCCAGTGTTATTTTTCAGTGATTTAAATAAGTCCTGTGCCCCCATTTTTACACCGTACTCACCCTCCATCGTTTTCATATAGTACTTTACAGACACCACACTGGTCCCACAGCACCATCTTCTACCCGTAGCTTCCAACATAGCAATATACTATTATATATAATAACACCACATATAATAGTATGTTATTTCGCTATTAAATATTTTACCACATTTTTTGCTTCAAATATTTTTTTCCCTATTTTCCACCTCTAAAACCTGGGTGCGTCTTATAGTCCGATGTGTCCCACAAAATACGGTTACCCCATATCTGCAGGTTAATAGCATTTTTTCTGGTGACAGGTTTCCTTTATAAAGGTTGTCTCACAAACAGGTGTCCACAGGATAAGTGGTAAGTGTTTAAAATCATTCAAATGGGTGTCCAGTATCGCTCATTTGAACGGTCCTTTCAATTGTCTGTGGGACTAGACTCCCAGATTCAAACATTGGACACAGGAACCGTTTTCTTGAATAATAGTGGTGTCAGAGTTGGGTTCACCACCGATCGTGCATTGTAAAAATTGAATTAACCAAGTGTTCTGTCTCCGACATCTGATTCATAATCCTGTTTATCTGCTTGTTAATGTTTACAGTGTTTTCTTTGGCTCCATCTAGTGACCAGAGTCATAACCGCAGTGTTATTTTACTTTCACTTTGCTTGTATTTTCCCTCCACTGCAGTGTATTCTAGTAAGCTTGCAATGCATCCTGGTAGCCTTTGCAAAGGATTATGGTTAGTTCAGCCCCCTTTTTCTCTCCAGTTCTCCATTTTCCTTCTGCCTGCATTCAGGAAGCATCTCATTTCTCTTCTCCCCTTGTGATAGCATCGCTGCTTCATTTAGTGTGGACCGAACACCAAGAATTATGAATATTGCAAAATTACACTTGTTCAAAATTAAACATTGATTTATTCATAACAAAATATATTAACATTTATGTATGACGTCAAAATATGATTTCTCTGATGTTGTATACATATAATTTGTTTGATTAGATGAGCTTATTCATATCTATAATTACTCTCTAGAGAACTTTTTTCTCCAGCACTACTGTTACTGAGAATGAGGGGCCCCAAGTCTTTCTGTTCACGTGTGTCCTGATGTTGTCTTTTATAGAAATATGGTCATGAAAACAACACACTGGTCAGAAGATTCCTATTGAAGCTTTCTTATTACAAAATTTTGTTGATTACTATATATGTTCCTAATGATATTTACATCCACATACATCAAAGTTAAGACTTAATTAAAAAGTGATTAATGTGCAAAGAGGAGACATTTCCAGTGATGATTTTTATTTTATGCTCATTCTCATTAAAAATCATTCACACAAACTGTTTGATCTTGCGCTGCTATTTAGTTACATCTGACCTCAAATACTGACAGTAAATGCATTTATAAACATATTCTATGTACACAACCGGCAAACCCTGGCATATCACTTGCAACCAAAAGTCAGATTTGTGAAACTGATAAACAGATCATTTCATGAAGGCAATCTGTTCTAAAATGAAGTCGGAAGATTGTCACTGTTCCAGTTCCATCGGTGATCCTCTGATCTAGGCATACATTTCACTTGTTGAAAATAGTGCTGGAAAGCACACAGGCTCTGATTCATCAAGTCTGACACTTTTCACACCAGTCTTTACAAGGGGGTATATTGTATTTGAAGATGCCTGATTCATAAAAACGCAGATGCTTCTTAATGAATCAGGTGCGTCTTAAAAGTGGCTAGTACAAAACGATCAATTTAGAAGGATTTGGAGTGTATGGATTTTGTTTCAGGACTCACCTGATTTCCATAATTTGTTCCGCTGAATGTTTCAGTTACATAGGAATTTGCACATTAATATATACATGATTTTAAGGACTGCTTTATCCATAACCCTTTTTTTTTCCTTTTTCCCCCTCTTCCCTTGTCTTTCTTTCCCGCTTTTTTTTACCCTATGTCTGTCCTCTGCATAATATAGAGGATACTTCCTCTCTTGAATACCTTGTTGGCGTTCGCCATATGGCTACTGTTATTGTCTACCATGGTATGTTTGATTTACTGATAGATGGTTGTATTCTGATTTTTGAATACTATTTTCTATGATTCTATATATTATCTGTTTGCATATAATATATTCTTTGTTTGTAAAATGCTCAATAAAATAGATTGAACATAAAAGTGGCTAGTACAAAGGGCAGCTCACTCCAGCTGTTAAAAGTATATGTTTCTATGAAATTTTCCAACGTTTCAGAGGCAAATATTCATAGCTGTGACTGCACAGCCTGTGACTGATACATTCTGCCCACGGTTTGGGTAGCATTTATCACCTGTCAGGATCTTTTTAAAGCTATCGCTGAGAAACTATGTAACTACTCGCCATAACTCCCGGCTCAATGACTTTATAAATGGAACTCAAACAAAATGTTATCGTCCATGTTTATAAACTTTCAAGATGTGCAAATTAAGGCGTGCCAAAGAGCTAGATTGATAAAATAAAAAAAAAAAACTAACGTGGTTACTCTTCTATCACTTTTCCAAAGAAAAGGTCTAAAAGATTGTCAGTTCTTCAGATTGTTTAACTAAGAATTATAAAGTCTGGGGAAGATATACATTTTTGGAAAAAGTACCATTTTAATAAAGTGGGTCTGTACTAAGAAAGATATATATAAAGGAGCCCAAGACTGAATTTCTTAAATCACTTTTGAAATAATTGAAGAGATATGTATTAAATATGAAATATCGTCTGTTTTACAGGTAAATTGAAAATTCTTTCTCCATCCCCTTATGATTGATTGGCAAATTACCAAAGCTAGGGATTTTGACTAATTAATTTTTAAACCAGAGAGCAGGGCATTCTTACTGAGTATTGGCATAATATCAGGCATGGCTTCCATGTGATTAGCCACCAGAACAGGATACCTTTAAATGTTTCTAATAAGTCTAAAACTCTCAGTAATGTGTCTAAAGCTAAATTAAATTAATACGAGGGGAGAGAGGACAATCCTGTTTTGTGCCTCTAAAAATAGTGAATGGCTCAGATTGCATGCCATCAATCCATAAGGTGGAGTTTAGACCAGAATAAGGTTTTCTCATGAAGTTTGTAAATGGAATACCAAAAAGAAAAAATGTCAGTGTTCTAATTAAATGAGGCCAAGAAATTCTATCAGATGCCATCAAGGTTAAATAAAATATGATATTGTAATTCCTTTTAATTATTTGCATAATATCGCCAATTGCTAACCTCATGTTGCATGTAATAGAATGCCCATGTGACGGACTCAGCTCCTGCTGAGTCGATTTTTTAGAGTGGACCCTCTGGGCCGTGGCACCCACCCACCTAGGGCGAGCTGACCTTGTGAGGAACCACCCCCTGTACAGGGAGTGTCAGGGGCAAGACCAAGGGGGTGAGCCACCATGACTGCTGGGACCAGACGGCCGGCTCAGGCAGACACTAGTGCGTGTGGGTTCGGCAACAGGAGCGAGCAAGGTACAAGACAAGACACAGCATGGTCACAGGGTTTCTTCATGAAGCGTGGTCTCAGGGTTTATTCAGATACACAACATAAATACGAGGACACGGAGATACACGGCTAAGTGCGTGCAAGGGCACACCAAGGTCCAAGACAGGGTACGTGCTAGGTGGCACGCCAGGATCCAAGGCAGGGTGCAATGCAGGATGCGTGCTAGGAGACACGCCAGGGTCCAAAGCAGGGCTCAATGCAGGATGCGTGCTAGGAGACACGCCAGGGTCCCAGGCAGGGTTCAATGCGTGCTAGGAGACACGCCAGGGTCCAAGGCAGGGTTCAATGCAGGATGCGTGCTAGGAGACATGCCAGGGTCCAAGGCAGTGCACACGGCTGAAGAACAAGCAGTGGCACGACTGAGGCACAGACAGGCGGGCAAGGGGAAAACAAGACAGGGTGCGTGCTAGACAACACGCGGGGAACTAGGCAAGGAAAAGACAAAGCAAGGAGCGGAAACCTAGGTAGAAGCACAGAGCCGGGTACAGACAATACAGGAGAGGAGAGTGTGCCAGGAGGCACAACAGAGCACAAGGCAGAATACAGAGCTAGCAGCGGAGCGTAGGCCGAAGCCCAGAGCCGGGTCAAGGAAGAACCTTGAGACTAGCCTGGAAATGTGCTGGAGAAGCACCATAGGTAAGAGAGCAGGGATGGTGCATGTGCCAGGAGGCACAACAGAGCACCAAGCAGAGAACAGGGCTAGCAGCAGAGCGTAGGCCAAAGCTCAGAGCCGGGTCAAGGAAGAACCTTGAGACTAGCCCGGAAATGTGCTGGAGAAGCACCATAGGTAAGAGAGCAGGGATGGTGCGTGTGCCAGGAGGCACAACAGAGCACCAGGCAGAGAACAGGGCTAGCAGCGGAGCGTAGGCCGAAGCCCAGAGCCGGGTCAAGGAAGAACCTTGAGACTAGCCTGGAAATGTGCTTGAGGAGCACCATAGGTCAGAGAGCAGGAATGGTGCATGTGCCAGGAGGCACAACAGAGCACCAGGCAGAGAACAGGGCTAGCAGCGGAGCGTAGGCCAAAGCCCAGAGCCGGGTCAAGGAAGAGCTTTGAGACTAGCCTGGAAACGTGCTTGAGGAGCACCATAGGTCAGAGAGCAGGAATGGTGCGTGTGCCAGGAGGCACAACAGAGCACCAGGCAGAGAACAGGGCTAGCAGCGGAGCGTAGGCCGAAGCCCAGAGCCGGGTCAAGGAAGAACCTTGAGACTAGCCTGGAAATGTGCTTGAGGAGCACCATAGGTCAGAGAGCAGGAATGGTGTGTGTGCCAGGAGGCACAACAGAGCACCAGGCAGAGAACAGAGCTAGCAAAGGCATAGGAAAGAAACGAGGCAAGAGACAAACAAGACATGAGACTAAGTACAGGACACAGGACGCAGACATGACTAAGGACAAACACAGTACACCAGACGACGTACAAGCACTGAGCGTGTGCAAATAAGCACAACTGGGCAAAGTGCAGGGGCACGGAATACAGGGAGCAACCGAGCAGACCAAGCAGCCTGACCATATGAAGGGACGGTCTGATATAGGGCATTAGCACCTGCACTTCCGGGTCAGGACCATGAGAGGACTTCCGGTTCAGTCCTCCAGGATCATAGAGAGGCTAACTAGATCAGATTCTGCTGGACCATAGAGAGGGTCACATGATCAGGGCCTCCAGGACCATAGAGAGGATTGCTGGATCAGATACTGCTGGACCATACAGAGGGTCACATGATCAGGGCCTCCGGGACCATAGAGAGGACCGCATGGTAGGGTCCTCCAGGACTATAGAGAGGATTGCTGGATTCGGTCCTCCAGGACTATAGAGAGGACCACAGCAGGCAGAGCAGAGACGGGTGCGCACACAGCAACGGCATGCAGCCATGATGAGGTACGCGTGCACACTAGCCATGGCGTACAGCAGTGAGAGGTAGCACCTGTGTGCACAAGCAATGGCGTATAGCCACGAGGTAGAGCACGAGTGCGCACCAGCAACGGCAGGCAGCTATGAGATGAGGTGCGCATGTACACTGCTCCAGGGTTCATGCAGCACAACAGACATGAGAGACCTCCGGGGCGCCCCCAGGACCTGGCACTGGGGGCAATACGGCATGACAGGCATGGCAGGCATGACAGAATGGATCATGCAGCGCAAGCAGCATGACAGCCCATTAATTAAACCAGTCTGAGAAAGTGTTACAATATTTCGTAAAATTGATTGAAGTCTTGTTGTCATAACTTTAGTCAATAAATTGAAATCAAATCAACAATAAAAAGGGAGATTGCACTACCCAGGAAGTAAAGGGTCTTTGCCATGTTTTAGCATTAAGGAACTACAAGCTTAATTAAAGCAACCTGGCATAGTTCCCTTCTCAAGAATTTCAAGAATAGCTTAAGAAACCATCTGGGCCATGAGACTTGTATATTTTTAAAGATTTAATTGCATCATTAGCTTCTTCAATTAGGATTACCCTATTAAGCATTTCCCCTTGGTCCGCTGTCAGTTTGGGAGTATTAGGTTGATGAAGAAAAGTAACACTCTCATTAAAGGATTCTGAGGACTATACAAGTCTGTGAAATACAGGAGTATAGCGTCCATAGTGGTAGTCCATGAGGCCGTTGTGGGGACACTGGGTGGAGGGCTGCAGTGCCCTCATAATATGTGGAGTCCCTAAAACTGCAATTTGAAGATGTATGGGACATCATATGTGGGCTCTCTTATTTTGTGGTCATCTGTCATTGTCATTATAGCATGTGTGGGAGCCATCACACTGCCTATGCCATCAGTGGGGGGCATCATATAGTGTGTAGTGACGCTCTTACTATGTGAAGGTTTTGTAGGGGCCATCATACTGCATGTTGGAGTTATAGGGTACATTGTATTACATGTGTGGGCCCTCATACTTTGTTGGGGGCTGCAGATGACATTATACAGACTGTGGGATTTTTGGGGGGATATCATACATCATATTGCGTGTGGGACTCTCATACTATGTGAGGGGAGTATGGAGTGATCATACTGTGTATAGGTGGCTGTGGGGCATCCATGCTATACAGTCATGGCTGGAAGTGTTGGCACCCTTGAAATTGTTCCAGAAAATGAAGCATTTCTCTCAAATTATTGGAACTCCACATGTTTTGTTATGCCCATGTTTATTTCCTTTGTGTGTATTGGAACAACACAAAAACATAGTAAAAAAAGGCAAGTTGGACATAATTTGACACAAAACCCCATAAATGGACTGGACAAAATTTTTGGCATCCTAAACTTGGACACCTCTTGGAATAAATAACCACAATCAATTGCTTCCTACAACCATCAACAAGCTTCTTACACCTGTCACCTGGAATTTTGAATAACTCTTCTTTTGCAAACTGCTCTAGGTTTGTCATATTTGAATGGTGCTTTCTCCCAACAGCAGTTTTAAGAGCTCTCCAAAACTGTTCAATGGAATTTAGAACTTCAGAACTCCCCAGTGCTACAACAGACCATGATTAGTCAGCAAGTGGGAATATGGGGATAAACTTTATTTCCAGTGCTGGTGTTCTGTTGTTGGGTTAGTGTTACTTCTATTTATTGCATCAGTGACTTGCCTGCAGCAGTGTCCTGGACACAATATTATGCTGAGGCTGTGTCTGGAGCTGAGGGAGAAGTGGGAGAGATTTAGGCCGAATTATGTGGTGGGCTAACTACTGACTTGCAGCCCAGAACAAGGGCTGATGGAAAATGTCAAAATAGAGAAACGTATTCTATAAAGGAAGTGATGGCTATGACAGCGGAGGGGGTGACAGGGAACAGGAAGTGAAGCAGGAAGGCATAACATGAAAATTGGCAGAAAATATGAGGTTATTTAGGGCATAAAAGTCAGGAGTTAATAGGATAGGGTGTTAAATTGGGAAGGATCCTTACTCATTAATAGTGTTGAAAGAGCACTAAAATGCTCGAGTGCTTGTTACTCAAATCGAGCAGGTCAGATGCTCGGATGGGCTCGACTCTAGTAACAAGTATAATAGAAGTCAATGGGAAACTCGGGCATTTTTCCTGCCAACCCTCCCAGGAGGACTGGGAGCGGCAGGAAAATTACTAAAATGGATAGATACAGAGCTCAAATGGAATGTGAACAGCATGAGGAAGATGCCTGAATGCATCTCTGACTCCCAGGTCGCTGCTGGGAACAATGTTGTCAGAGTATTACCCCACTTTTATGGAGTGACAATAAAACATCCAAAACCAAAGATAAAATGGATTTTACAAAAAAAAAGTTAGGAAATATTCATTCCTGTATAATGAATTGTATATACAGTTGTGCTCAAAAGTTTACATACCCCAGCAGAATTTTTGCTTTCTTGGCCTTTTTTCAGAGAATATGAATGATAACACCAAAACTTTTTCTACACTCATGGGTAGTGGTTGGGTGAAGCTATTTATTGTCAAACTACTGTGTTTTTCTCTTTTTGAATCAAAATGACAACTTAAAACATCCAAATGACCCTGATCAAAAGATCACATACCCTGGTGATTTTGGCCTGATAACATGCACAGAAGTTGACACAAATGGGTTTGAATGGCTACTAAAGGTAACATCCTCACCTGTGACTTGTGTGCTTGTAATCAGTGTGTGTGCATAAAAACTGAGAGAGTTTCTGGGATCCAGACAGACTCTTGCATCTTTCATCCAGACACTGACGTTTCTGGATTGTGAGTCATGGGGAAAGCAAAAGAATTGTCAGTGGATCTACGGGAAAAGGTAGTTGAACTGCTTAAAACAGTAATGGGATACAAAAAGATATCCAAGGAATTGATAATGCCAGTCAGCAGCATTCAAACAGCGATTAACAAATGGAAAATCAGGGGCCTTTGTAAAATCAAAACCGTGGTCAGGTACACAACAAAGAGTTCACCCACAACTGCCAGGAAAATTGCTCGGGATGCAAAGAAAAACCTACAAATAACATCTGAAATACTGGACTCTCTGAAAACTAGCGGTGTGGCTGTTTCAAGATGCACAATAAAGAGGCACTTGAAGAAAAATGGGTTGCATGGTAGAGTCACAAGGAGAAAGCCATTACTGTGCAAATGCCACAAAGTATCTCGCCTACAATACGCAAAACAGCACAGAGACAAGCCTCAAAACTAAAACTTCTGGAACAAGGCAATTTGGAGTGATGAAACCAAAATTGAACTTTTTGGCCACAACCATAAACGTTACATTTGGAGAGAGGTCAACAAGGCCTATGATTAAAGGAACACCATTCCTACTGTAAAGCATGGAGCTGGATCGCTGATGTTTTGGGGATGTTTGAGCTACAAAGGCACAGGTAATTTGGTCAAAGTTGAAGGAAAGATGAATGCAGCATGTTATCAGCAAATACTGGTGGAAAATTTACAATCATCAGCCCGGAAGCTGTGCATAGGACGTACTTAGATGTTCCAACATGACAACGATCCAAAACGCAAGTCAAAGCCGACCTGTCATTGCCTACAGCAGAACAAAGTGAATATTCTGGAGTGGCCATCTCAGTCTCCTGACCTCAATATCATTGAGTCACTCTGGGGAGATCTCAAGCATGCAGTTCATGCTAGAAAGCCAAGGAATTTACAGGAACTGGAGGCTTTTTGCCAAGACGAGTGGGCAGCTTTACCATCTGAGAAAATAAAGAACCTCATCCACAACTACCACAAAAGACTTCAAGCTGTCATTGATGTTAGAGAGGGCAATACATGGTATTAAGAAATGGGGTATGTGAACTTTTTATCAGGGTAATTTGGATGTTTTGGGTTGCCATTATGATTTAAAAGGATAAAACAAAGTAGTTTGACAATAAATGGCTTCACCCAACTACTAAACATGAGTTGAGAAAAAAATTTGGTGTTATCATTCATATTCTCTGAAAAAAGGCCAAGAAAACAAAAATTCTGCTGGGGTATGTAAACTTTTGAGCACAATTGTAAGGCAAAATTGAAAAGGGAAAAACCATTCTCCTCCACCCCTTAGGTTATGTTTACATGTAGCGTTTTTGCACTTTCACATTGCTTTCAATGGCACAAAACCATTTCCCAATAAATGTAATTTTAATGTTTCACTACCTTATCTGGGCATGTGCTATGTGTGTGACATGGTTAGAAACAGAGGCATATCTAGGGGGAAGGCAGGGCATCTTCCCCAGGCACAGCTTGCAGAGAGGTGCAGTCAGGCCACTCAGGCTGGTTTCACATTTGCGTTTTTTAGCGCTGGAAAAAAACGCATACGTGCGCATGCGATTTTTCCCCTATATTTAACATGGGTGCGCATACCTGCGCACTTGTAAGCGCATGTATGCGATTTTCATGCGCTGCGTTTTTTTGGGGTGTGCGTTGGTATTTTCCAGACGCTGCATGTTGCATTTTTTGGCCCTTGAAAAAATCGCATGCGCACGTATGCGCACGTTTTGCGCTAAAAATGGCCATTATAGCCTATGGATGCGCATACGTGCGCACTGGCATGCGCAGGTATGCGCTTTTTTAGCGCAGCGTTTTTTGGGTGGTGTCCACTTTTTATCCTAGTTAGAATCTTCTAAAGTCCAAAAAAAAAAGGCTATATAAAGGAGGTGCCTGCCAAAACTCTGCCACTACTACACTAGACAGATTGAAGAGCAGACATTCAACCAAGAACCCATTATATCAGCGAAGAATGTGAGTATATTACATTATATGCCTGTCCTTTTAAATTATGTATGTACTAATGATTTTTATTATTTTTACATGCAGTATGTCTTCAGAATCGGAGTATTCCCCATCGCGGCAGGAATTGGCGCAAGCAGACCGTGAGGTGATTATTTTCGTGCATCTGGTAAGTATATCTGCTGCTTCTCCAAATCTCTTACGTTTTTTTCAACTTTCAGACATCGTCATCATCATCTGCGGACGGGAATAGTGAGGGCGAACAGCAGGAGCAGCGAAGCCAAGTCCCGGTGGTGATACGTAATGTAAGTATCAAATGATTTGTAATGTTTTTTTTTTTTTTTTATCTTCTATTTTTACTCTTTTTTTTTTTTCTTTTTTTGTAACTTTTTAGTCAATTTAAATTTGATTATTCTAATGAATGTGTTTTGTCTAGGTTCCACAACGGGATGAAGACGTCTACCTGGATAATGAGCAGCTCATCAGCCTGGTCCAGGAGCGTTCGCCGTTGTGGGACAGCCGTGACCGGCTGTACAAGGACAATGTGGTGACACGGCGGCTATGGAATGAGGTGGCCGCAGCGTTGATGGATGGCTGGGACAGCGCCACAGCATCCGCCAAAAAGGCGTTTAGTGAGTATTTCCCTGCTCTGTATTGTGCCGCAGTGACTGTTGTCCTTGACGGCACTGTTGGGTTTCGTGCTAGGCGTATTCTAGCAGGAAACCCAACAGTGTCATCGTGGTCTACAGTGACTGCTTTGAGTATTGTATTGCTACATTGTGCCGCAGTGACTGTTGTCCTTGACGGCACTGTTGGGTTTCGTGCTAGGCGTATTCTAGCAGGAAACCCAACAGTGTCATCGTGGTCTACAGTGACTGCTTTGAGTATTGTATTGCTACATTGTGCCGCAGTGACTGTTGTCCTTGACGGCACTGTTGGGTTTCGTGCTAGGCGTATTCTAGCAGGAAACCCAACAGTGTCATCGTGGTCTACAGTGACTGCTTTGAGTATTGTATTGCTACATTGTGCCGCAGTGACTGTTGTCCTTGACGGCACTGTTGGGTTTCGTGCTAGGTGTATTCTAGCAGGAAACCCAACAGTGTCATCGGGGTGTACAGTGACTGCTTTGAGTATTGTATTGCTACATTGTGCCGCAGTGACTGTTGTCCTTGACGGCACTGTTGGGTTTCGTGCTAGGCGTATTCTAGCAGGAAACCCAACAGTGTCATCGTGGTCTACAGTGACTGCTTTGAGTATTGTATTGCTACATTGTGCCGCAGTGACTGTTGTCCTTGACGGCACTGTTGGGTTTCGTGCTAGGTGTATTCTAGCAGGAAACCCAACAGTGTCATCGGGGTGTACAGTGACTGCTTTGAGTATTGTATTGCTACATTGTGCCGCAGTGACTGTTGTCCTTGACGGCACTGTTGGGTTTCGTGCTAGGCGTATTCTAGCAGGAAACCCAACAGTGTCATCGTGGTCTACAGTGACTGCTTTGAGTATTGTATTGCTACATTGTGCCGCAGTGACTGTTGTCCTTGACGGCACTGTTGGGTTTCGTGCTAGGCGTATTCTAGCAGGAAACCCAACAGTGTCATCGTGGTCTACAGTGACTGCTTTGAGTATTGTATTGCTACATTGTGCCGCAGTGACTGTTGTCCTTGACGGCACTGTTGGGTTTCGTGCTAGGTGTATTCTAGCAGGAAACCCAACAGTGTCATCGGGGTGTACAGTGACTGCTTTGAGTATTGTATTGCTAAATTGTGAAGCAGTGACTGTTGTACTTGACGGCACTGTTTTTTTTTATCAACAGTGGACAAAGTCCGAACACGTTGGCGTTCGATCAAGGACCGCTTCAACAGTGATGTTCGTGCTGAGGGCCAGGTTCGCAGTGGATCTGCGTCAAGGACCAGAACTAGATACCGTCACTATCACGCGTTGCAGTTCCTAAGACCGGTCCTTGCCACAAGATCGTAAGTATTATACATTTTGGGTTTTTATTTTTATTAATCTGTGTTTTTCTAATCCACAGCTGATGCTTCTTGTAAAGGCATGGTAGTAATGATTTTCCTTTCTTCCACAGCACCTGGAGCAGCACCCTGCAACCTGGCCCTGGAGCGGTCCTTCGTCGGACGTCCTCTGACCCGTCCCAGCCATCCGACAGCCAGGAAGCACCTTGCAGGTCCCACACACACACAGCTGGTGACCAGGAAGCTGGGCCATCAGGTGTTCCCCTGTCCCAGGTCTCTGCCACTGGTTATGCGGGCACTACCCGCCAGCGGCAGAGGGCCTTGGACAGGAATGTCTTGCCCGAGTTTATGCATTTGAGCGAGACATTTAATTCCAGCCTCAAGTCACTGTCCGACAGAGTTGAAAGCGGTTTTGCACTGATGGAACGTGGTTTTAACCACTTTGAACACCGCTTCAATTCTGTAGAACAGCGCCTTGACCGTCTGGAGGCCGACCTCAACAGACCAGCACACCATTTTTTTAGTAAGATTGAAAAGGGCATGGCGGAACACCTTAGTCCTGATCAACAGCTGAATGTGCTGCAGGCCTGCAACAATGCTTTCTTGCAGGCTATGCAGCATAATCGGTACGGTCAGCAGTCAGTGGTGTCCTTTCCACCTGTGCCACCATTGACTCGCTTCACCTCACTACCGACTTGTGCTGCATACCACTGCACGGACACCTCTCTTCAAAGGCTGGACACCCACCGTTACACCACCACAAGTCTGAGTGCAGCTGGTCACTTCACCGACACCACCATGGCAAGCGCTGCTCCTGTCTGGAGCACCACCGCCAATCCCATGCATGCGTGGAGCTCAGCCACCACTAGGCAAACATGGAACAGCCCTGCCGCTACAACAACATGTAGTAGCCCTGCCACCACCACTCTGCAAACCTGGGCCATCACTGCCGCCACCAGTCCTCCTGCAAGGACGAGCACTGACCAAGAAGAGCAGCATCAGCCACCTCAGCAGCAGCAGCCAACTCAGCAGCCGCCACCTCAGCAGCAGCAGCCACCTCAGCAGCAGCCGCCACCTCAGCAGCAGCAGCAACCACCTCAGCAGCAGCCGCCACCTCAGCAGCAGCAGCAACCACCTCAGCAGCAGCAACCACCTCAGCAGCAGCTGCCACCTCAGCAGCAGCCGCCACCTCAGCAGCAGCCGCCACCTCAGCAGCAGCCGCAACCTCTGCAGCAGCAGCCGCCACCTCAGCAGCAGCAGCCATACCAGCAGACGGGGGACCTACATTCCATATTTGCCCCTACTTCAAGGCGAAATCAATCAAGGCGGGCATTGGGCCAAAGTCGGTCCAGGCACACAAGCCTACGGCGACATGCCATTACAACTAATGTAACTGAACAGATTTCCTCTCCTACAAGTGTTCCAAGTTTAATTCCCTTAACTGGACTACCTTCCCCCACAAGTTTTGTTGCCCCTTCCCCTCAAACACCGTCTTCAACTGCAAGTGTTGCATATTCCCTGCACACCCCCAAATTGAAACCATCTGCCCCCAAACGCCGTAAAAAATAATTTTTAAATTTTTTTTTTGTGATAAAAAATAAATTTACATTTGTGGTTCACCATTAATAAGTTTCATTAATGTTGTTTGCGCCGCTCACACACACTGATGGGTAAATACATGTTAAAAACCAACCCAAGGGCTAGTATAGTCATATGTGAAATAACATGGACTAGTATAGTCATTCAAAGGCCTAGTGTAATAACTCTAGTTTTACCAAATAGAATCTGGTTTCATGAAAAACAAATTGTTGAAACTTGTCTAAAAAATAAAGTTTCTTTCTAGTTTCACCACTTTGTTTTTGGTGAAACAAGATGCTAGTTGTTTAAAATGCTAGTTGTTAAAAATCGAGTTATTACAGTAGGCCTTGGTATGACTATACTAGGCCGTGGTATTTCACATATACTACTAGCCCCAAGGCCTAGTATACTCATATTTGAAATACCACGGCCTAGTATAGTCATTCCAAGGCCTAGTGTAATAACTCTAGTTTTACAAAATAGAATCTGGTTTCATGAAAAACAAACTGTTGAAACTTGTCTAAAAAATAAGTTTCTTTCTAGTTTCACCAGTTTGTTTTTGGTGAAACAAGATGCTAGTTGTTAAAAATCGAGTTATTACAGTAGGCCTTGGTATGACTATACTAGGCCGTGGTATTTCACATATACTACTAGCCCCAAGGCCTAGTATACTCATATTTGAAATACCACGGCCTAGTATAGTCATTCCAAGGCCTAGTGTAATAACTCTAGTTTTACAAAATAGAATCTGGTTTCATGAAAAACAAACTGTTGAAACTTGTCTAAAAAATAAGTTTCTTTCTAGTTTCACCAGTTTGTTTTTGGTGAAACAAGATGCTAGTTGTTAAAAATCGAGTTATTACAGTAGGCCTTGGTATGACTATACTAGGCCGTGGTATTTCACATATTACTATACTACTAGCCCCAAGGCCTAGTATACTCATATTTGAAATACCACGGCCTAGTATAGTCATTCAAAGGCCTAGTGTAATAACTTTTAATGGAGCAGATTACATTCATCCACTCAATGCTGACTTGTATTCCCCATGGACTTTCATTGGGGTTGGGTTTTGAGTGTTGTGTTTTGAGAAAATCACATACTTTGTTTTAAACTATTTGCACAATTTTATCTTGAAAAAAAATGGTTTCCTGATTCATGGCCTGCAGCTTTGCTCATTCCAATATATTTAACGCAGACTAGCAATGCTGCATTTTAACTCGTATGTGTATTTACCTGCCCAGGTGTGTGAACATAACAAAATTCAGTTATACATGGGAAGTTTTTTAATTAATCGGAGTTTAAAAAATATAGTGCACTCAGTAATGGTATCAAATAAGGATTTTTATTACCATAAACAACAACATTACACCATTTCATCTTGCCAGTGCACCCGTCCTACATCAGAAATAAAGTAGGCCGCAAATTTGTCCCTCATTTGGCCAACTTCAACGGATGACCTGAGAGTGTGCTGAGTGAATTCAGGCAATGGGTTAGGAGCATCATCGTCCAGTTCAAAGGTCGGGTGCTCTTTAGCCATCACAAAGTTATGTAGAACCACACAGGCCTTCACCACCTCATCGACTGTTTCAAGTTTAAGATTAATGGCCGTGCCCAGAATTCGCCATCTGGAAACAAGAATCCCAAAAGCACACTCGACAGTTCTTCTGGCCCTGGTCAGCCTGTAATTAAAAATTTTTTTGGTGTGGTCCAAGTCCCGGCTGGAGTAGGGTTTCAGTAAGTTTCCGCACATTTGAAAAGCCTCATCGCCAACCATTACAAAGGGCAGTGGCGGAGCTTCGGTGTGAGGAAGAGGCCGTGGCATAGGGAAATTAAATTGGTTGCCATACAACCTCCGGCCCATGTCTGAGTTTTTAAAAGCCTGCGAGTCATTACCACGGCCAAATGCTCCAATGTCCACTGCTACAAACATACATCCGGCATCCGCAATTGCAATGAGTACTATTGAAAAGTACTTTTTGTAATTATAGTACTCAGATCCCGTTCTTTGGGGTTTGATGATCCGTATGTGTTTCCCATCAACAGCTCCCAAACAGTTGGGAAAATTGCATACTGTCCAGAATTTGTCAGCAATTTCCATCCACTTTTCAGCGGTGGGCAGGGGCATAAATTCTGGGCAAAGAACATTCCAGAGAGCCCGGCAGGTGTCAGCAACAATTCCAGACAAGGTAGAGATTCCAATACGGTACTGGAAGTGTAGTGAGGATAGGGTTTCTCCAGTCGCCAGGAATCTGTGAACAGACAAAGAAGTAAAATTAATATTTATGTATATTATTTTTAAAAACTATAAAAAAAATATTAGTACATTCACGAAAACTAATTACCCAAGGTTTTGAATACTAAATTTACAAAAAAAAACATCAGACCACACCCCTTTGTTTTTAAAACATACCGTAATGTCACCAGTAGCCGTTCCTCAGGAGGAATCGCACGACGGAGCTGTGTGTCCTGTCTCCGGATGGATTGTTGGACACGAGCAAGCAAATCCATGAAACTTTCGTGGGACATCCGGATATAATCAGTAAATTTCTCCGGGTTTGCACGTAGCTCGCTGTAGAGGGTGTGGTATGCCCCACGGCTCTCCCGGAGTTCAACAATCGGATGTATCCACAAACGCCGCCGTCTTCGCTGCCTCTCTCTCTTCCTTTGTTCATGGCAAGCAACTGCATACGCCTGAGCCATCGCGATGTCCAAATCCAAGTTGAAGTGAAAACTCTTCAAGCGCAGATCCATGGTCACGAGAAGAATCAAGCAAATGTGAAGAATACTGTAGACAGGGTGTATATATATTAACATACCACACCCACAATGAAGTCCCATTGGTCTTGTGTGTTGTTGAATGGTTGTTTTTTCTTTTTTGTGGGGTTTTTCCAAAATCTGTAAAAAAACGCAAACGCACAAAAAACGCATACAAACGCGCAAAAACGCTGCGTTTTTTTCCTGCATGCGCATTAAAATGCTGGAAAAAAACGCAGCGTTTGTATGCATTTGTATGCGTTTTTTTAATGCGTTTTTTTGCGGGAAAAACGCGCTGCAAAAAAAAGCAAGTGTGAAACTAGCCTCAATGCAGCAGTCTGTGGTGTTCCCCTGGCGGCTTTATTTTGCCACCCCCCCGGACTGAGAGTTGGCCGTTTACTGAGATGGCTAAGGGCACCGTTACATTTAGTGATGCACCAGCGATCCCGACCACGATATGACCCGGTCAGGATCGCTGGTGCATCGCTAAATGGTCGCTAGTGAGCTGCCAAACAGGCAGATCTCAGCACCGATGCAGCGACACAGCAGCGGTCGTTACTTACCTGTCAGACGCGGCGATGATGACGTCCTCCGCCCGCATCCATGCGTTGCTTATCGGCGCCAGCAGGAAGCCCAGCAGGAAGCCGCCGACGAGAAATGGCCCAGGACGTTCTCACGCGATCAGCAATAGCCAGCAGGGGAGCCGGTCGGAGGTAAGTATCACATGTAGCGATATCGCTAGCAATATCACTGCTGCGTCACAAAATCGGTGACACTTTAGCGATATTGCTAGCGATATCGCTATGTGTAAAGCCCCCTTTACAGCCAGTTCACAGAGTGTGCAGCGTGCCAACTCCCAGTGAACAATTGTACTCACGTTTTTAATAAGAGAGTACAATTGAAGCTCTGACTGCCGGGTCAGGGAAACGTCAGCAGCGTGATCAGGTCATGTGATCAGGTCACTGGTGTAAAGTTGTAACTCCGGCATCTCTGCACTCTGCCTCCCTCCCCTGGCATCTGCCTACTCACTTACATCCGCAGTCCCACAGTCCCTCCTCCATCTCCTGCTGCTACTACCCGGGGTCTGTGCAATGCTCTCAGATCCCTGAACACTGTGCTTAGAGCGGGTGCACGGTCCCACCTTCTTAAAAGACCAGAGCGCCATCCTAAAGTGTCCCCAGCTAATAGCTGGGAGACAATTATTATTTAGGGCATCTCCACTTGAATTCTGGTAATAATGTGGGCTATACACCAGGCCACATTTCAGAATCTAAATCAATTGTGATAATAGTGTGGGTCATAGACGAAGCCACATTTCAGAATCAAAATCGTTTGTGCTAATAGTGTGGGTGAGACACCAGGCTACATTTCTGAATCTAAATCTTTTCTGCTAATAGTGTGGTCCAGACACACTATCTCAGCAAATTTATACTGATTGTTAATTTAGTGACATGACTGACAGGTCTGGGTCTAGGGTTGTGAAACAGCTGGTTAAAAGAGGTAAAGGGTTCATCCAACATGAGTGGGAAAAAGCGAGGTCATGGTGGAAGGGGGAATAGGCTTAGTGTTCAAGGTGTAAGTGGATTAGGTGTTAATGTAACAGAAAGCTCTACTAAACAAACACCATCTCGTCCTATCCAACGACAACTGACAGCATCTGTTACTGGACGGGCTACTCTACTCCCTTTCTTTGGCAGCCGCACAGTGGTACGCTTTGTAGATGAGGACCAGAAAGAGCATATGTTCAAGTGGATGGCAAGCACTGCATCAAGTGGCCTCTCCTCTTCTTTCTCCACCTTAACATCACACACAGTACAATCCTCAGAGATGGCTCCCCAATTACCCTTGTTTCCCCCCGTGTCACAACTCTCCAACCGCTGAACTAACTGTAGGGAACCACATATGGGTGAGTCTGCAGAGCTGTCCACACATTCCATGGGCATCAGAAGTCTACTCCAAAGATTCATAGAATTAAGAGAAAGAAAGTGTCACACTCCATTTTCAGATCTGTGGCAGAGTCTGGACTCTCTTATATTAACTTTTTCCTTCTGGCCTCGGGGGCTGCTGGGTTTTTGCCCCCAGTGGCCGCTGGTTTTACTACAACTGTAGTTGGTCGGCTGCTGGGTTTTTGCCCCCAGTGGCCACTGGTGTTACTACATGTTTAATTAGTCAGCAGGTGGTGACCTCCCCCCTCCTTCCTATAAAAGGTCGTCAGCTACTGCTGCTCCCTTTTGGTAATACTGGTAATTTGCTAACCAACCTTGGTGAAGACTGGACCTACCTGGTGCAGAGGGGGTTCAGCTTATCTGGAGCAGTGGTGTTGTTGCTGGATGCTGATCGAGTGCTTTTCTCTGCTGCTTGGAGCATTGGCAGCAGATAAAGCTAAGTTTTGGTTTTTAGTTGCTTTAACCCCATGGTGTCTGTTTTACCTTTTCCTTTTGTGTTATTGGTGCAGTTCACTTTATTCCCTGTCTCACCTCCTGGGGAGGGGGTTGGTGGTTTAGCTCAGGGCTAAACAGGAGATAGGGACAGGTGGGGGACTTGGTGCCTCACTACCTTCGAGTGTACCCCCAAGTTAAGGAAAGTCAGGGCACCTCCTTGGCCTGAGGGGCAGTTCAGGGGCCCAGGTTCCACGTCTCCTCTTTTCCCACTACTGCCCCGTGACATTATTACCAACCGGGAGCAGCAGCAGCTGACGACCTTTTATAGGAAGGAGGGGGGAGGTCACCACCTGCTGACTAATTAAACATGTAGTAACACGGCCACCGGGGTCAAAAACTTAGCAGCCGACCAACTACAGTTGTAGTAAAACCAGCAGCCACCGGGGGCAAAAACCCAGCAGCCCCCGAGGCCAGAGGGAAAAAGGTTCATATAAGAGAGTCCAGACACTGCCACAGATCCGAAAATGGATTGTGACAGTCCTGATGAATCCCTATACGCAGATGTATATTTTCTATGACTTGGGTCAACCTCCCCTGGCTCAGTGGGACAGAGTCAATGGACTCTTAGAGGTTTGGCCAGCTTCCTACACTTCAGGCCATGAGTCTGGACAAAGTGAGCATCCACCAGGTTGACTCCCGCTCCACTGTCCACAAACACCGGTATGCCCTCAGGTACTGTCTCGATCCATTTCTTTATTTCTCAGATTCTTCAACCTCATCCTCTTCCTCCTCCTCATCTTCCCTCGGGTCCTGCAGAACCGCCAAGCAGATGTCCCAGGACAGAAGATGAGGCAGTGCCCACCATTCTAGAAGATGAAGATGAACCAGAGCACCCCATTGCAGACCCCATAAGGACCTCGTCCCCCGAAAATTACGAGCCACTGATTCCTGTGCCAGAATCAGGAATCAAGTTTGACACCACCGGCCTCACAGAAATAGACTTTTTCAAAGTCTTTTTCTCTGAGGATTTTGTTAACCTCATGGTGGGCCAAACTTAAGTTATATGCTCGGCAATATTTGGCACAAAACCCCGGTTCATTATTTTCTAACTGAACTCCTGTAGACGCAGTTGAAATGATGCAGTTTTGGGGCCTGGTGCTTCACATGGGGATCCTGAAGAAGCCAGAACTTCGGCAATATTGGAGTGTTGATGTTTTATACAACACTCCAGTGTTCTGAATGTTCATAATCCGGATGCATTTTGACGCCATCCACAAATTCCTGCATTATACTGATAATGCTCAGTGTCCTCCACGAGATGACCCCCAACTTTGATCATCTGTTCCAAGTTCGGCCGGTCATCAAACACTTCATCAAAAAGTTTGTTGAAGTGTACATGCCCCAAAGGGACATCTGAGTGGATGAGTCCTTAGTTCATTTTAAGGGAAGGCTCAGATTCCGTCAGTACCTGCAAAGCAAGAGAGCTAGGTACAGAATTAAACTCTAAAAGCTGTGTGACAGTACCCAAGGGTACATCCACAGGTTTAAAGTTTACAAAGGAAAGGACACCAGGATTGATCCTCCTGAGTGTCCACCTGTCCTGGGAGTGAGTGGGAAAATTGTGTGGGATTTGGTGTACCCACTGGTGGATAAAGGTACCTTTTATACCAGCATCCCACTCTTCAAATCCCTCTCTGCACGAGGTACCGCAGTCTGCGGTACTGTCTGCAAAAATC
The DNA here is from genome assembly GCF_039654945.1 of Dendrobates tinctorius. NCBI lineage: Eukaryota > Metazoa > Chordata > Amphibia > Anura > Dendrobatidae > Dendrobates > Dendrobates tinctorius. The sequence continues at coordinate 8,457,063 of NW_027361910.1, read as the reverse complement.
AGAGAGGCCTCCCGAAAATGCTACTTGTGGAGATGCTCATAAGGGATGACAGCAGAGCCCAATGTAGTGATCACCTGCTGGTGGTCAAGTACAAGGACAAGAGGGATGTCCTTCTCTTGACCACCATACCCCGTGATGGCAGCGCCCTCATCACTGTACGTGGTATCTCTGCACAAATCAGCAAACTGGACTGTGTACTGGGGTACAACAAAATCATGGGGGGCATTGATCTCTCTGATCAACTCCTCCAACCGTACAGTGCTTTGATAAAGGCAAAGATGTGGTACAAAAAGCTGTCCGTGCACATCATACAAATGGCAATGCTCAACACTTCCTGACGAAGCCTAGCGGGCAAAGCGTGCATTGAGGTGCTTGGCAGTATGGCAGCAGAGTACAACTGTCCCCTATTTAACCCCTTCCCTACATTGGACGTACTATTCCATGTGACCTGGGACCTAAGTCCCAAGGACAGAATAGTACGTCCAACGCGATCAGCGGCGCTCACGGGGGGAGCGCCGCTGATCGCGGCCGGATGTCAGCTGATTATCACAGCTGACACTTGGCACTATGTGTCAGGGGCGGTCACGGACCGTCCCCGGCACATTAACCCCTGGCACACTGCGATCAAACATGATCGCAGTGTACCAGGGGCACAGGGAAGAATCGCGCAGGGAGGGGGCTCCCTGCATGCTTCCCTGGGACCCCCGGAGCGACGCGATGTGCTGCGTCGCTCTGAGGGTCCTCCTCCCTGCAGGCCCCAAGATCTAATATGGCCATGGGGGCCTTCGGGGTCCTGCAGGGAGGCAGTTTCCTCAGTGCCTGCAGAGAGCAGGCATGGAGGAAGCCTGCAGCAGCGCCTATCAGATCGCTGATCTGACAGAGTGCTGTCCAAACTGCCAGATCAGCAATCTGACACAAGACAGTGATGTACCCCCCCGGGACAATATAATAAAGTGAAAAAATAAAAAAAACTTGTAAAAATTATTAAAAAAAAATTCCTAAATAAATTTAAAAAATATATATATTTCCTAATAAACTCTTTTTTTTTCTAAATAAAAAATATAAAAGTACACATATTTAGTATCACTGCATCTGTAACAACCCACCCTATAAAACTGTCCCACTAGTTAACCCCTTTAGTAAACCCCTTAAAAAAAAGCCAAAGCAAAAAACAATGCTTTATCATCATACCGCCAAACAAAAAGTGCAATAACCCACGATTAGTGTTGAGCATTCCGATACCGCAAGTATCGGGTATCGGCCGATACTTGCTGTATCGGAATTCCGATACCGACTTCCGATATTTTTTCAATATCGGAATTCGGCATCGGAATCGGAAGTTCAGTTGATTGACGGCCTGACGTCATCATGATGCGCGGTGTGTGCGCATCATGATGCGCCGTCATTTCGGGCCTTCCGGGGGTCTCTGCCGGCCTGCCGGGGGGCTGTGCCGGCCTGCCGGGGGGCTGTGTGGACTGCCCGGGGTCTGTACCGGCCTGCCGGGGGGCTGTGCCGGCCTGCCGGTGGTCTGTGCACCCTGTGGGGGTCTGTACCGGCCTGCCAGGGGGCTGTGCCGGCCTGCCGGGGGGCTGTGCTGATGTCCGGGGGTCTGTGCAAGCATCGTCCGATGGGACTACAAGTCCCATCGGGCGATGCCTGCTACCATGACAGTGATTGACACATTAGCCAATGATGGGACAGTAGTAGTCCCATCATCCGGCTAATGTGTTAAATGTTAAAAAAAAAAAAAATACTACATACATACTACATGCATGCTACATACATACTACATGCATGCTACATACATACTACATATATACTACATACATACTACATACATGCTACATACATACTGCATGCTACATACATACTACATACATACTACATGCATGCTACATACATACTACATACATACTACATACATACCGCATGCTACATACATACTACATACATACTACATACATACTACATGCATGCTACATACATACTACATATATACTACATGCATGCTACATACATACTACATGCTACATACATACTACATATATACTACATACATACTACATACATGCTACATACATACTGCATGCTACATACATACTACATACATACTACATACATACTACATGCATGCTACATACATACTACATGCATGCTACATACATACTACATGCATGCTACATGCATGCTACATACATACTACATGCTACATACATACCACATATATACTACATACATACAATACATTCATACAATACATACATAGACATACAGTACATATAACATAGAGTAACATACTTACCAATACTTGTCACATTGTTCCCCGAAGCCATTGTCTTTTCTGGGATAAATATTAACATAACAAACCACAAAAATACTCACCCACGATCCGAAGCAGTCCACGAGTGTGTCCCACGACGATCTTGGGTAGAGAACTGCAGCATCAGATGATGCTGCCGTTCTCTACGGGCTGCAGGAATCCAATGACGGAAGGTAGGTATCCTTCCGCACTGTATTCCTCCGCCACTTAAAAAAAAAAGTCCCTAGTCTCACTTTATGCCATTGCTGTGTGGGAATTTCCCACACAGCAATGGCATAAAGTGAGACTAGGGACTTTTTTTTTTTTAAGTGGCGGAGGAATACAGTGCGGAAGGATACCTACCTTCCGTCATTGGATTCCTGCAGCCCGTAGAGAACGGCAGCATCATCTGATGCTGCAGTTCTCTACCCAAGATCGTCGTGGGACACACTCGTGGACTGCTTCGGATCGTGGGTGAGTATTTTTGTGGTTTGTTATGTTAATATTTATCCCGGAAAAGACAATGGCTTCGGGGAACAATGTGACAAGTATTGGTAAGTATGTTACTCTATGTTATATGTACTGTATGTCTATGTATGTATTGTATGAATGTATTGTATGTATGTAGTATATATGTGGTATGTATGTAGCATGTAGTATGTATGTAGCATGCATGTAGTATGTATGTAGCATGCATGTAGTATATATGTAGTATGTATGTAGCATGTAGTATGTAGCATGCATGTAGTATATATGTAGTATGTATGTAGCATGTAGTATGTATGTAGCATGCATGTAGTATATATGTAGTATGTATGTAGCATGTAGTATGTATGTAGCATGCATGTAGTATGTATGTAGCATGTAGTATGTATGTAGCATGCATGTAGTATGTATGTAGCATGCATGTAGTATATATGTGGTATGTATGTAGCATGCATGTAGCATGCATGTAGTATGTATGTAGTATGTATGTAGTATATATGTAGTATGTATGTAGCATGTATGTAGTATGTATGTAGCATGCATGTAGCATGCAGTATGTATGTAGCATGCATGTAGTATATATGTAGTATGTATGTAGCATGTAGTATGTAGCATGCATGTAGTATATATGTAGTATGTAGCATGTAGTATGTATGTAGCATGCATCTAGTATATATGTGTTATGTATGTAGCATGTAGCATGCATGTAGCATGCATGTAGTATGTATGTAGTATATATGTGGTATGTATGTAGCATGCAGTATGTATGTAGCATGCATGTAGTATATATGTAGTATGTATGTTGCATGTAGTATTTATGTAGTATGAATGTAGCATGTATGTAGTATGTAGTATGAATGTAGCATGTATGTAGTATGCATGTTGTATGTATGTAGCATGTAATTTTTTTTTTTTTTTTTACATTTAACACATTAGCCGGATGATGGGACTACTACTGTCCCATCATTGGCTAATGTGTCAATCACTGTCATGGTAGCAGGCATCGCCCGATGGGACTTGTAGTCCCATCGGACGATGCCTGCACAGACTCCCGGAGCCTGCACAGACCACCGGCAGGCCGGCACAGCCCCCCGGCAGGCCGGCACAGCCCCCTGGAGCCTGCACAGCCCCCCGGCAGGCCGGCACAGCCCCCCGGCAGGCCGGCACAGCCCCCCGGAGCCTGCACAGACCACCGGCAGGCCGGCACAGACCACCGGAGCCTGCACAGACCCCCTGGCAGGCCGGCACAGCCCCCCGAAAGGCCCGTACAGACCCCAGAGAGGCTGTACAAGTGCAGGAAAGGGTTTTTCTTATTCCGATACCGGAAGTCCCATAGACTTGAATGGGACTTCCGGTATCGGAATCGGCGATACCGATACTTTTTTTAAAGATCGGCCGATACCATCCGATACGATACTTTGAAGTATCGGACGGTATCGCTCAACTCTACCCACGATCAAAAAGACATATGAATAAACATGGTACCGCTGAAAATGTCATCTTGTCCCGCAAAAAACGAGCTGCAACACAGCATCATTAGCGAAAAAATAAAAAGTTATAGCTCGCAGAATAAAGAGATGCAAAAATAAATATTTTTTATATAAAATTGGTTTTATTGTATAAAAGCGCCAAAACATAAAAACAACATAAATGAGGTATCGCTGTAATCATACTGACACAAAGAATAAAGCCACTTTATCAATTTTACCACACGCAGAATGGTGTAAACGCCTCCCCCCAAAAAGAAATTCATGAAATCCTGGTTTTTGTTCATTCTGCGCCCCAAAAATCAGAATAAAAAGCGATCAAAAAAATGTCACGTGCCTGAAAATAGTACCAATAAAAACGTCAACTCGTCCTGCAAAAAATAAGACCTCACATGACTCGGTGGGTCAAAATATGGAAAAATTATAGCTCTCAAAATGTGGTGATGCAAAAAGTATTTTTACAATAAAAAGCGTATTTTAGCTCATGACAGCAGCCAAACATAAAAACCCACTATAAATAGTTAATCAAACCTCCTTTTATCACCCCCTTAGTTAGGCAAAAATAATAAAATTTAAAAAAAAAATGTATTTATTTCCATTTTCCCATTAGGGTTAGGGTTAGGACTAGGGTTAGGACCAGGGTTAGGGCTAGGGCTGAGATTAGGGTTAGGGGAGTGTTGGGGTTAGGGTTGGAGTTAGAATTGGGGGTTTCCACTGTTTGGGCACATCAGGGGCTCTCCAAACGCAACATGGCATCTGATCTCAATTCCCACCAATTCTGCGCTGAAAAAGTCAAACGGTGCTTCTTTTGGGGTCCTGTTTCCCTTGGGAAAATAAAAATTTGGGGTGAAAAGATCATTTTTGTGGAAAAAATAGGATTTTTTAATTGTACGACTGTACGTTATAAACTTCTGTGAAGCCCTTGGGGGTTCAAAGTTCTCACCACACATCTAGATAAGATCTTTGGGGGGTCTAGTTTCCAAAATGGGGTCACTTGTGGGGAGTTTCCACTGTTTAGGCACATCAGGGGCTCTCAATGGCGCCCGATCTCAATTCCAGCCAATATTGCGTTGAAAAAGCTTTCCTGCTGTCACAATGGGCAGGCCACAGCGATACGTCATACCTTCAGTTCCAGGACGTAGTGGTTAAGGCCCTGACATTTGAAACTCAAAAAGGAGCATGTCCCAGTACTTCTGGAACTGAAGATGCTCATATCGTACCAGGTCAGCATTTCCCGGGGGTGGTCCCACACACTAGAAAAAAGGTAAGTCACAAAAAAGGTGCCGAGTGTGTTACAAAAGAGAAATACACAAGGACACCATTTATCAATGCGACACCTGCCCCGAAAATCCTGGCCTGTGTATGAAACATTGCTTTAAACTGTAAAACACATCAATGCACTACTAATTTATTTAAATTTACATAACAGGAAACAGTAGATTAGTTCCAAAAAGGGGGCACATCTAGATAAGTTCATTGGGGGTCTAGTTTCCAAAAAGGGGGCACTTGTTGGGCATTTCCACTGTTTAGGCACATCTAGATAAGTTCATTGGGGGTCTAATTTCCAAAATGGGGGCACTTGTTGGGCATTGCCACTGTTTAGGCACATCAAGATAAGTTCCTTGGGGGTCTAGTTTCCAAAATGATGTCACTTATGTTTTTTTTTCCTGGTTAGATACATCAGGGGCTCTGCAAACAGAACATGACGCCCGCAGACCATTCCATCAAAGTCTGCATTCCAAAACGTCACTACTTCCCTTCCGAGCCCCGACGTGTACCCAAACAGTATTTTTTCCCACATATGGAATATCAGCGCACTCAGGACAAATTGGACAACAACTTTTGGGGTCTAATTTCTCCTGTTACCCTTGGGAAAATTTTCAAATTGGGGACTAATATATCACTTTTGTTGGAAAAAATAGGATTTTTTATTTTCACGGGTGGGCATTATAAACTTTAGTGAAACACTTGGGGGTTCAAAGTTCTCACCACACATCTAGATAAGATCCTTAGAGGGTCTAGTTTCCAAAATGATGTCACTTGTGTTTTTTTTTTACTGGTGAGGCATATCGGGGCTCTGCAAACGGAACATGACGCCAGCAGACAATTCCATCAAAGTCTGCATTCCAAAATGTCACTACTTCACTTCCAAGCCCTGACGTGTACCCAGACAGTATTTTTTCCCACATATGGGATATAGATGTACTCAGGACAAATTGGACAACAACTTTTGAGGTCCAATTTCTCCTGTTTCCTTAGGAAAATAAAAAATTGGGAACTAAAAATATGATTCTTTTATTTTCACGCCCGGGGATTATAAACTTTAGTGAAACACTAGGGGGGTCAAAGTGCTCACCACAAATCTAGATAAGTTCATTGGAGGGCCTAGTTTCCAAAATGAGGTCACTTGTGGGGCGTTTCCACTGTTTAGGCACATCAGGGGCTCTCCAAACGCGACATGGCGTCCAATCTCAATTCCAGCCAATTTTGGTTTGAAAAAGTCAAATGTCGCTCCTTCCCTTCCAAGCTCTGACATGCGCCCAAACAGTTGTCCCCCCACATATGGGGTATAAGTATACTCAGGACAAATTGGCCAACAACTTTTGGGGTCAAATTTCTCCTGTTACCCTTGGGAAAATAAAAATTTGTGGACTAAAGGATCATGTTTGTGGAGAAAATATGATTATTTATTTTCACGCCCGGGCATTATAAAGTTTAGTGAAACACTTAGGGGTTGAAACTGCTCACCACACATCTAGATAAGTTCCTTGGGGGGTCTACTTTCTATAATGGGGTCACTTGTGGGGGTTTCCACTGTTTAGGCACATCAGGGGCTCTCCAAACATGACATGGCGTCCGATCTCAATTCCAGCCAATTGTGGTTGGAAAAAGTCAAACGGTGCTCCTTCTCTTCCGAGCCATGCCCTGCGCACACATATGGGGTATTGGTGTACGCAGGAGAAATTGTACAACAACTTTATCTGTCCATTTTCTCCTTTTAACCTTTTGAAAGTAAAAAAATTGTTGCTAAAATATCATTTTTGTGACTAAAAAGTTAATGTTCGTTTTTTCCTTCCATGTTGCTTCTGCTTCTGTGAAACACCTGAAGGGTTAATAAACTTCTTGAATGTGGTTTTGATCAGCTTGAGGGGTGCAGTTTTTAGAATGTTGTCACTTTTGGGTATTTTCTGACATATTGACCCCTCAAAGTGACTTCAAATGTGAGGTGGTCCCTAAAAAAATGGTTTTGTAAATTTTGTCGTAAAAATAAGAAATCGCTGGTCAACTTTTAACCTTTTTAACTTCCTAACAAAAATTTTTTTTCCAAAATTGTGCTGATGTAAAGTAGACATGTGGGAAATGTTATTTATTAACTATTTTGTGTGACATATCTGTGTGATTTAAGGGCATAAAAATTCAAAGTTTGAAAAAATTGCAAAATTTTCTACATTTTTGCCAAATATCCGTTTTTCACACAAATGAATGCAAGTTATATCAAAGAAATTTTACCACTATCATGAAGTACAATATGTCACAAAAGAACATTTTCAGAATTGCCAAGATCCATTGAAGCGTTCCAGAGTTATTACCTCATAAAGGTACAGTGGTCAGAATTGTAAAAATTGGCCCGGTCATTAACATGCAAACCACCCTCGGGGGCAAAGGGGTTAATAACCAGCAAAGACTATGCAGACAGCTGCGGGCTGATATTAATAGCCTAGGAAGGGGCCATGGATCCTGGCCCCCCAGGCTAAAAATATCAGCTCTCAGCCGCCCCAGAAAAGGCACATCTCAAAGACTAGCCAATTTTGGCACTTAGCCTCGCTCTTCCCACTTGCCCTGTAGCGGTGGCAAGTGGGGTAATAGTTGGGGGGTTTATATCACCATCAGGTGATTCTGTGTTTCACCCTGAAAAAATGTAGAGAAGGGACTCAGAATAATTTTTTAAAAAATTTTAAGAAGATTCTACAAAAAGACAGAATTTGCCATTTAATTCATGTCAAGAAGCTATCATGTTGCGGACTGTGGAAGAGATTTATGTGACAAGAAGGAACATTCATTTCCATCAAATGATGCTGACATGAGACAACGAGAAATAAAGTAGAAAGAAATGCAAAAAAGCAAGAACTTGACTTGAATGAAACTAAAGCTGTTGATGTACTGAGTGGGTAAAGACTATAAGGAAAGTGAAGATCTTACCATTATTGCTGCATTAAAAATCGAAGAAACACCCCAAAACAACGATGGAATGTAGAAAGACTCATTCACTGTAAGGCTGCATTAACACATTGCGTTTTTTTCGCGTTTTCGCGGCGGTTTTTAACGCCCGATTTTGCCGCGAAAACGCCAAAAAACAGCATCCCATGCAATCCTTTGGGATTCCACAATGCTGTGCTAATGCTGCGAATTTTCCCGCGGCGGAATCGCATTGTGGAAAAATATGCAGCATGCTCATTAATTTTGCGGAATCGCGGCGATTCCGCCCACATAGGAATGCATTGTTCTGCTTACTTTCCGCATGTGGCTGTGCCCACCATGCAAAAAGTAAGCAGAACATTTGCAGATGGTACCCAGGGAGTGGAGGAGAGGAGACTCTCCTCCAGGCTGTGGGTCCCATATCCCTGTAAGAAATAGAATTAAAATAAAAAAACGGGTTATATTCACCTTCCGGCGTCCCGCGCAGCCTTACAGATGCTCCCGCCAACTCCCGTTCCCAGTAATGTCTTGCGGCAAGGACCTGTGATGACATAGGGAATCGCAAGACCGCTACAGTATCGCGAGACCACTACGTCATCAAAGGTCTCGCAAGGCATTACTGGGAATGGGAGCATCACGATGATGGGGAACGCTGCGCGGGACGTCGGAAGGTGAGAAAAACACGATTTTTTATTTTGATTATTATTTTTAACATTACATCTTTTTACTACTGATGCTGCATAGGCAGCCTCAATAGTAAAAAATTGGTCACACTAGTCAAACACAAGTGTGACCAACCTGTCAATCAGTTCTCCAAGCGATGCTACAGATCCGTGGGAAAATCGCGGGAATTTAAAATGCGGTTTTCCCACAGAATGGAATTCCGGAGTTCCGCAATGTGTGCACATAGCCTAACTAGTGAACAATAGAACGTCAGATCAGCTTAGTTGAAGAGTGAGACTGGCAGAGAGTCAGCAGACCGGCCCCGAAAGAGGAGCACGCACGCGCACAGGAAGTGAGTCACAGTCTGTGACCATTTTCTCAGAGACTCATTTCTAGAGAGAGAGTTTTAAAAACAGTGGGACTCCTACACTGCTAAAGCCTATACACTTAGTGCAAGGCCTAGAAAAAATTTAAAGGAGGGATTGCAATATACCCTGGAAGAGATGTAGAGGAGGGTCTCAGTATTTTTTTTTTTGACAATTTGAAAAAGAGTCGGACTCCTCGACCCTCTTCCGCAGCAGGCACAGTTTGTCCTGGCCCACCGCCACTGTATACACCATTATCAACTGGACGTCCATTTCCCCTTCTCTTACCCACATCTTGAGCATTTTAAATTAATTAAGTAAAAAATAACTGCAAACTTTACGGTATTATTTGGAAAAATAAAATATATAGCCTTGCAAAGGACTTTTGTTTTAAGCTTGCTGCAGCAGTAGACCTATGAAAGGAGTGGAAGCCAATTAACTCTGCCTACATGTCTCTAATTCCATACTATCCCTCCTTAAGCAACTCTCCCTACAATCAATGCAGGTAACAGTAGTATTAATAGGGAAAATAATAGATGTTGCCCTTAAAAGGACTTTTGGTTTTAGCTTGCATCAGCAAGGACTGTAACACAAAACCTTGTTTATATGCCTATAATCAGGGTCAGGGTGAGGGGTAGACAGGGTAGGTACCCACCTAGGGCACTACATCCTCCCTTCGTGAAAGGGGCGCACTATGGAGACAGTAAAAAAATATACCGTAAGATGGACTATGGCTGTGGGGGAGGGAATGGTGGCGGAGGAGGAGCAGGTCATAGGAGGCAGGAGCAGACACTGGGGCTAATACCTGTGCCTGCTATTAAATATAATGAATATTCACTGCTCCCCATGCCCATAATCCAGCCCACCTCTCTGCACTGAAGACAGCACCGAGAGTTGGGTGGGACTATGGGAGTGGAGACCAGTGAATATTAATTTTCTTTAATAGCAGGCACATGTGTTAGCTGCAGCTGCCGGCTCCCAGCAGCAGCAGGGAGATTACATGTGTCCGCTATTAAGGAAGTGGGGGCGTGGGAAGCAGTGAACATTCCGGCAGCTGAATATACAGGCAGTAGACGTCGGGGTGTGGGGGCGCATGGCAGTGACGTCACATGCTTCTTAGACACTGAAATCAGCTGCCAGCATCAGAACAGTACACTGCGAGCGAGCAGCGGTAAGGTGAGGAGAATCTTTTTTTTTTTTTTATTATGTGGGTGGCGTGAAGGGGGACATGGATACCAGTATGGGGAGGCAATATATACCGGGATGGAGGGGCGATATATACCAGGATGAGAGGCTATATAAAACAGGTTGGGGGAGCACATATACCAGGATGGAGGGGCATATGCACAAGGATTGGGGGGCATATATACCAGGATGGGGAGGAGACATGTATGCCAGGATGGGGGAGCATATATACCAGGATGGGGGGGCATATATACCAGGATGGGGGGGCAATATATACCAGGATGGGGGGGCAATATATACCAGGATCAGGTAGCCAAATATACAAGGATGGGAGGTCATGTATACCAGGATTGGGGGCATAAATACCAGCCAGGATGGGGGGTCCATATATAGCAGGATTGGGGGCCATATATACCAGGATGGGGCGACGCATATATACCAGGATGGGTGTCATTTATACAACGATGGGGGGGCATATATACCAGGATGGGTGGCCCACAGATACCAGCCAAGTTATGGAGTCCATATATACCAACCAGGATGGGGGAGCTATATATACCAGCTAGAATGGGGGGCATATATACCAGCCAGCATGGGGAGGGACATATATACCAGCCAGGATGGAGGAGCCATACGTACCCGAATGGGGGTCCATATATGCCAGAATTGGGAGGTATATATACAAGGTTTTGTGGGCCATATATACCAGGATGGGGGCTGCAGATATGCCAGGATGGGGGCCTATATACCAGAATTGGGGTTCACCAATACCAGGATGGGGGGCCATCTATACCAGGATGGGGATCATATATACCAGGATGGGGGACATATTTGCCTGGAAGGAGCCCAGGATAGGGGACACTACTACAGAATTGGGGGACAATACCCCTATAACAGTGTCGTCGTTCATAAGCGCGGATGGTGGAATCTGACAAAAGTAATAATAAATCAAAATGAACAAATGAAAGTCAGACATTGCTTTTTAACCATGCTTCCACAGAATTTAAAAAAATAAAACTCATGAGGCCTGGACAGAAATGATGGTACCCTTAACTTAAGATTTTTTTTGCACCACCTTTTGAGACAATCACTGCAATCAAACGATTCCTGTAACTGTCAATGAGACTTCTGCACCTCTCGACAGGTATTTTTGCCCACTCCTCAAGAGTAAACTGCTCCAGTTGTCTTGTGTTTGAAGGTTGCCTTTTCCAGATGGCATGTTTCAGCTCTTTCCAAAGATGGTCAATAGGATTTAGGTCAGGGCTCATAGAAGGCCACTTCAGAATTGTCCAATGTTTTCCTCTTAGCCATTCTTGGGTGGTTTTAGCTGTGTATTTTAGGTCATTATCCTGTTGCAAGACCCATGATCTGTGACTGAGATCAAGCTTTCTGACACTGGGCAGCATATTTCGCTCTAGAATCCCTTGAGATTTCATTGTACCCTGCACAGATTCTAGACACCCTGTGCCAGATACAGCAAAGCAGCCCTAGAACATAACAGAGCCTCTTCCATATTTCACAGTAGGGACAGTGTTCTTTTCTTGATATGCTTCATTTTTCCATCTGTGAACATAAAGCTGATGTTCCTTGCCAAAAAGTTCCATTTTGTCTCATCTGTCCATAGGACATTTTCCCAGAAGCTTTGTGGCTTGTCAACATGTAGTTTGGCAAATTCCAATCTGGCTATTTTATGATTTTTTTTCAACAATGGTGTTCTCCTTGGTCGTCTCCCATGAAGTCCACTTTGGCTCATACAGCGACGGATGGTGCGATCTGACACTGATGTTCCTTGAGCTTGAAGTTCACCTTTAATCTGTTTAGAAGTTTTCTGGGCTCTTTTGTTACCATTCGTATTATCCGTCTCTTTGATTTGCCATAAATTTTCCTCCAAGGCCACGTCCAGGGAGGTTGGCTTCAGTCCCATGGATCTTACATTTCTGAATAATATGTGCAACTGAAGTCACAGGAACATCAAGCTGCTTGGAGATGGTCTTATAACTTTTACCATTAACATGTTTATCTATAATTTTCTTTCTGATCTCCTGAGACAACTCTTTCCTTTGCCTCCTCTGGTCCATGTTGAGTGTGATACACACCAAGTCACCAAACAGCACAGTGAGTATCTATAGTCCTCTATACAAGCCCACTCACTGATTCCAAGATTGTAGACAACTGTGATGCTAATTATTGGACACACTTTGATTTAATATATCCCTTTTGTCACATTATTTTCAGGGGTACCATCATTTCTGTCCAGGCCTATTTCACAAGTTTTATTTTTTTTAAATTCTGTGGAAGCATGGTTGAAAAGCAATGTCTGACTTTCATTTGTTTATTTTCATAGATTTTGGATTTATTAATCCTTTTTTCAGATTCAAGTTATTTCTGTGACCATTGTGGGTTTTTCTGTCATTAATTGAGTGGTACCAACAATTTTGACCATGTGTGTATATTTATCTCCTTAACAACCAGGGGTATTTCAGTTTTTGAATTTCTGTTTTTTGCTCCCCTTCTTCCCAGAGCCATAACTTTTTTTCATTTTCTGTCACTATGGGCATGTGAGGGCTTGTTTTTTGCGACACAAGTTGTACTTTTGAACGACACAATTGGTTTAAACATATTGTGTATTGGAAAACGGGAAAAAAATTCCAAGTGCGGTGAAATTGCAAAAAAAAGTGCAATCCCACAGTTGTTTGTTTTTTTTTTTTTTGTTCACTAAATGCTAAAACTGACCTGCCATTATGGTTCTCCAGGTCATTACGGGTTCATAGACACCAAATATGTATAGGTTTTTTTTTATTTAAGTGGTAAAAATAAATTCCAAATCTTGTTAAAAATTAAAAAAAATTGCACCATTTTCCGATACGCGCAGCGTTTCCATGATCTCGGGTTGGCTGAGGGCTTATTTTTTGCATGCTGAGCTGATGTTTTTAATGATATCATTTTGGTGCAGATATGATCTTTTGATTGCCCATTATTGCATTTTAATGCAATGTTGCGACGACTAAAAAAATTTAATTTTAGTGTTTTGACATTTTTTCTCGTTACTCCATTTAGCTATCAGGTTAATTCTTTTTTTATATTGATAGATTGGGTGATTCTGAATGCGACGATACCAAATATGTGTATGTTTGATTGTTTTTATTTTTTTAATATTTTTTAAAACTTTTTTGTAGTTTTAGCCTGCTTCAATAGTCTCCATGGGAGACTAGAAGCTGCACTTGTCCGATCAGCTCTGCTACATACAGGCAATGATCAGATCGCCTGTATGTAGCAGAATTGCTCACTTTCTATGTCATGCCAACCCATCGGTGACCCACTATCACGTGACGGGGTCACCGATGGGCGGGATTTCCGGCGCTCTTGCCGGAACGCAAGTTAAATGCCGCTGTCAGATTTTGACAGCAGCATTTAATGGGTTAACAGCTGTGGGTGGATCGTGATTCCACCCGCACATGTTAGGGGCACATGTCAGTTGTTCAAAACAGCTGACGTGCCGGAAAAGATGTGGGTTCAGGACCGGAGCCCACATCAAAGGGAGGGATTCCGACATCGGCGTACTATTACGCCCGATGTCAGAAAGAGGTTAGGTTAAAGATCATAGGGACATACTGTATACAAATGCAAGGCTGATAAGAAACGGTTGTCAGGTCTGGACCTGGGTGTGAATGATTTAGTATGGCTGTCTTCCAGAAATATTAAACAAAAGCTTCAACTTAGAGGATTCTGCTCTTCTAGCTCTTAGGGGCTCTGTACATGGAGTCCGCAGACTATTCCAGGGAAATCTGCGCACCAAGAAGCAAATAGTGTCTCCTCCCTCCTGAGTCTCGCTGTGTGGCTAAGACAAATTTTGGTGCCATTTTTACCCATTTACTTGTGTGAAAATGTAAAATTTGGGGCTAAAACAAAATATTTGTGGTAAAAATGTAATAATATTTTCTTCACTGCCAAATAGTATAAAATTCTGTGACATGCCCATGGTGTCCATATGATCACTGCGCTCTAGATGAATTAATTGAGAGGTGTAGTTGTAAAATGGGATCACTTAAGAGGGGCTTCTGCTGCTTTAGCACCTCAGGGGCTCTTCAAGTGGGACATGGCACCAGCAACCAAAACAGCCTACTCAGCAGTACAATATGGCACTCCTTACCTTCCAAGCTTTGCATTGTGCCTGAAATGTAGTTACCGATTACATTTAGGGTATTGGCATACTCAAGAGAAATTGCACAACAAACTGTGACTTTATTTTTTCCTAATAGCCCTTATAAAAATTAAAAACTTGGGGCTAAAACAACATTTTACTGGTAAAAATGTAATTATTCTTTCTTCATCGTCTAATGGTATAAATTTCTGTGAGGCATATGTTGTGTCAACATGCTCACTGCACCCCTAGATGTATTCGTTCAGAGGTGTAGTTTGTAAAATGAGGTCACTTAAAGGAGTTTCTGCTGCTCTGGCACCTCAGGGTCTGCCAATATGAAATGGAACCCTCAAACCATTCCAGCACAATCTGAACTGCAATATGGTGCTTCTTCATTTTTGAGTCTTCCACTGTCCCTCAGAAGTAGTTTTCAACCACATTGCCGCACTCAGGAGAAATTGCACAACAAATTTTGGAGTCCATTTTCTCCTGTTGCCCTTGTGAAAATGAAAAATTTGGGGCTAAATTTTTGTGGGAAAACGTGATTTTTTTAAATTTTCATGGCTCTACGTTATAAACTTTTATGAAACACCTAGTGGTTCTAGATGCTCATCACACATCTAGATACTGTACATTCCTAGAGGGAATCAGTCAATTTGTATTACCATATTAATAACTTAGATATGTCCAAGGGGGGTGATGGATTTCCTATAAGGGGTCTAGTTTCCAAAATGGGGTTATTTGTGGGGTGTTTCCACTGTTTAGGCACATCAGGGGCTCTCCAAACTCGACATGGCGTCTGCTCTCAATTCCAGCCATTTTTGCATTCAAAAAGTCAAACAGTGCTTCTTCCCTTCCAAGACCTGCCGTATGCCCAAACACTGATTTTCTCGACATATTGGGTATCGCCGTACGCAATAGAAATTCAAAAACACATTCTGAGGTCCATTTTCTCCTTTTACCCTTGTAAAAGTAAAAAAATTGGGGCTAACATAACATTTTTGTGAAAATATAAAATTAATTGTTCTTTTTTCTTCCACAGTCCATTAATTCCTGTGAAGGACCTGAAGGGTTAATAAACTTCTTGAATGTGATTTTGAGGACTTTGAGGTATGCAGTTTTTAGAATGGTGTCACTTTTGGGTATTTTCTGTGTTATATGCCCCACAAAGTCATTTCAAATGTGATGTGGTCCCTAAAAAAATGGTTTTGTAAATTTTGCTGGAAAAATTGGAAATTGCTGATCAACTTTTAACCCTTCTAACTTCCTAACAAAAAAAAATATTTTTCATAAACTGTGCTGATGTAAAGTAGATAGGTGGTAAATATTATTTATTAACTATTTTGGGTGACATAATTCTCTTGTTTAAGGGCATAAGAATACAAATTTAGAAAATTTAAATGAATTCGTATCACCATTCCAAATCATAATGATATTGTCTATATATCTTTTCCAAAAGATATACCGTAATGCTTCTGGAATAAGATGTTGACCAGTTTGGACGATAACACTATATTAGACTGCGCTGCTGTAATAAATAATCCTTGGAATAAAGATGACTTGAACAGTTTTTTTTTCACAACACATTTCAACGTTGGACTAGCATCTTTTTCAATTGAAAATGCAATTAGTTTACTTTCCCTTTTACTTTACTTTGTAGCTAAAAAGAGTATCACCTGATGGTCTTGTGCACTTTTTGTTCCCCCACAGCTTTTATACTACTGGAGTAAGATGTTGGTATAAATGAATGTGGTCTCAAATTGAGTCATAAAAATGTTTGCACATGGAGCGCAACGTTCGA
Organism: Dendrobates tinctorius; assembly: GCF_039654945.1. Taxonomy (NCBI): domain Eukaryota; kingdom Metazoa; phylum Chordata; class Amphibia; order Anura; family Dendrobatidae; genus Dendrobates; species Dendrobates tinctorius. The sequence goes on along the minus strand of NW_027361910.1, from coordinate 8,440,439 downwards.
ACTCATTGTGATCCCAGTTCTTTGAAGAAAAAAATTATTCTCAAAGAGAAAATAGTTTGTCAAAATTAAAGTTAGAAGAGACTGGCAAAAATCCTTCTGTAATGTAGAAAACGTGTAATGTCCAAAAATAATTTTACAGCCAAAATCCCCTTCTCGTGTTCAATGCTTGTATACAAACTATTGACATCTAGAGTAAAGTGGAAAGAAAATGTGACCTTCAAATTTTTACTAATGCCATTACTATTGGTGATAATGTAAGCAGGTTATGGGATGCAGGGAAGGCAGAGCAATGGATAAGAGTAAAACAATTTAATTATAACAGTAAGGGAACTCCTCGCAGGGAGAAAACAGTTAAATTGAGAACAGAAATTGAAATATAACAACAGTCCAGTTATTAAACTTATCGTGTCTTTAGGTTCCTCAGCCACAGGCAGTCCACTGGGGGTAGTAGTACCAGCAACGGCCGGTATTGAGTCTTGTAGATGGATCCCAACAGATCCCGTTCTGGCTTCTGGCAGCAGCGGGCGGTCACTGGTTCTGCCCGCTGAGCCCCTAGTCCATAAATCTGTGCAGCCAAAGTGAGGATTGCTGCAGTAGTCTCTGTCCAGCACAGGTGTCGCTGTGCATCCATCAGTAATGGGGAACGCCCCTCAGGGTCCTGCACTTGGCTCTTGCTCCGCGTGAGCGCTACACTCTGATTAGATGGGGCACGGCGCTCTGCACTCCTACTTACTTCATGGCGCATACGCGAAGACTTGGCCACGGCTCAGCCTCCGTGCTGTCTCTCAAGCTGCAGAGCACGCCGCACACTTGCCTCTACTTTTGCTGCTGGTGGGAAACTGAGACTTTCCTGCACTTCCTGTTCACTGCCCAGCTTAACCACGCCCCTTCCTCCCAGGTCATGGGACCTGTCCGGTCCCTCATTCTTTCCCCCCGGCAACACTGAGCCCAGCCTCGACAGTTCCGGACCCAGCATCGTGCAAGTACCCACAGCCCGGACTTCATCCTCACACTCTCGCTCTCCATTCCACAGGTGAGTGTTCCTTCATCAGACGTTCACACTCTTCCATTTCTTGAATAATTCACTGCCAACTAAGCTGGTCTTGTTCATAACGAGTGGGAGGTATTCCAGCTGTTGTCCGCTCCGTATGGCATAGCTCAGGTTGAGTGGTAGAAGACGGGAGCATGTCTTGATCTGATTAATCGGCTGTCTCTGGGGTTTCAGGCCCATGCACTTCCCTGGGACTGACGGGGGGCGGACTATCCAAGTCTGAGAACGAGGCGAGTATCTCTTCCTCGTCAGTTGAGAAATGCGCATTTTTCTGCAAAATTAATGAGCATGCTGCGTTTTTTACCGCAATGCGTTTTTTTGTGGACAAAAACGCATCAATATGCACAAAAAGTGCAGAATTCATTAAAATGAATGTGATGCTTCTTGTAGGCGTTTTTTTAAAGGGAAGGTGCCGCAATTTTATATAATTTGCAAAAAAAGAGTAACAAAACATGTTGTTTCAGCAAATGTTGTACTAACCAGGATTTATGGTTTGTTTGTAATAATGTTTTAATATAGCCACTGGGCACTGCCATCTTGATTTGCAGATCTGTGGAGGACTCATACAGTCTGCAAATATGGCCGTCCCTGTACATAGGAGACTGCGGTCGGTTCCCGACCCCACATTGCAGCCTCATTAGCAGTGAACTGGGCACGCCCCTGTGGGCTGCACCATTCACTGCTGTAGGTGTGGCTGGGTGCCATTTTACTGTAGCCCAGTGCTATCTGCTGAGCTCCACTTTCTGCACTGTGCTTCCTGCTCCAGCTCCCCTGTCCTCCTGCTCTGTCTCCACCTCCTCAATCACAGCCCCAGTGATCTCCGGTAATCTGATACCTTCCTTTTTATGACAGCTTTTATGGCTGTCTGAGGAGGACAGTGACATATACAGAACATAGTCTAGTGTATAATTGGGGGGGGGCTGGAAGTTTCACCAGTGTGGGCATATCTGTAATACTGTCTTGTGTGATACTGCCTGCTGAGCCGTGTATCTAATCCTCTCCTGTGTGATGCTGCCTGCTGAGCCGTGTATCTAATCCTCTCCTGTGATACTGTCTGCTGAGCCGTGTATCTAATCCTCTCCTGTGTGATACTGACTGCTGAGCCGTGTATCTAATCCTCCCCTGTGTGATACTGACTGCTGAGCCATGTATCTAATCCTCTCCTGTGTGATACTGTCTGCTGAGCCGTGTATCTAATCCTCCCCTGTGTGATACTGCCTGCTGAGCCGTGTATCTAATCCTCTCCTGTGTGATACTGACTGCTGAGCCGTGTATCTAATCCTCTCCTGTGTGATGCTGCCTGCTGAGCCGTGTATCTAATCCTCTCCTGTGTGATACTGACTGCTGAGCCGTGTATCTAATCCTCTCCTGTGATACTGTCTGCTGAGCCGCGTATCTAATCCTCTCCTGTGTGATACTGACTGCTGAGCCGTGTATCTAATCCTCCCCTGTGTGATACTGCCTGCTGAGCTGTGTATCTAATCCTCCCGTGTGATACTGCCTGCTGAGCTGTGTATCTAATCCTCTCCTGTGTGATACTGACTGCTGAGCCGTGTATCTAATCCTCTCCTGTGTGATACTGACTGCTGAGCCGTGTATCTAATCCTCTCCTGTGTGATACTGTCTGCTGAGCCGTGTATCTAATCCTCCCCTGTGTGATACTGCCTGCTGAGCCGTGTATTTAATTCTCTCCTGTGTGATACTGACTGCTGAGCCATGTATCTAATCCTCTCCTGTTTGATGCTGCCTGCTGAGCCGTGTATCTAATCCTCTCCTGTGATACTGTCTGCTGAGCCGTGTATCTAATCCTCTCCTGTGTGATACTGACTGCTGAGCCGTGTATCTAATCCTCCCCTGTGTGATACTGACTGCAGAGCTGTGTATCTAATCCTCTCTTGTGTGATACTGTCTGCTGAGCTGTGTATCTAATCCTATCCCATGTGATTCTGTCTGCAGAGCTGTGTATCTAATCCTATCCTGTGTGATACTGTCTGCTGAGCCGTGTATCTAATCCTATCCTGTGTGATACTGCTCTCCTGAAATACTCTGTGCTGCTGTCACCCTGCTGGTTTTATGTGTGATCTACATGGTGGTATGAACTATATGGCGGCATTATGTGTGAAGTATATGGCGGTATTATGTGAGAACACTATGGCAGTATTATCTGCTAAAAGCATTCTAGGGTGGTTCTGGCTGAGCACCTGCACACGGGTGAGGGGTAATAGGTGCAGTCAGGGGAGGGCTGGTGAGGCAGCTGAAGAGAGGAGTCTCATTTTTATCTTTACTGTATGGCTACATTTTCCCCCAGCCTGCTTCCCAGCGTCACCCCGGACTGCGCCTGTCGCCTCGCTTTCACACATCACCAAGACAGGATCTGAGGAGGGGAATGGGGTCTTTGCATGCAAAGTCTGGATCAGAACAGGCCATCAATCAGCAGAAATGTTTCCTGGATTTCTGTGGTGCTGTCACCCTGCTCCTCCCCCATATATCTCCCTCTGTGACCCCCATAGACCAGCGCACTGCTCTCCTGAAATACTCTGTGCTGCTGTCACCCTGCTCCTCCACCATACATCTCCCTCTGTGCCACCCATAGACCAGCACACTGCTCTCCTGAAATACTCTGTGCTGCTGTCACCCTGCTCCTCCCCCATATAGCTCCCTCTGTGCCCCCCATAGACCAGCGCACTGCTCTCCTGAAATACTCTGTACTGCTGTCACCCTGCTCCTCCCCCATATATCTCCCTCTGTGCCCCCCATAAACCAGCACACTGCTCTCCTGAAATACTCTGTGCTGCTGTCACCCTGCTCCCAGAATCCTTCCTGCCTGCCATCCTCAGTGACCGAAGACCCCATTCCTCTCCTCAGATCCTGTCCTGGCGATGTGTGAAAGAGAGGCGACAGGGGCCTGATATATGGTGGAAGGAGCAGAGTGACAGCAGCACAGAGTATTTCAGGAGAGCAGTGTGTTGGTCTATGGGGGGCACCCTGTTCGGTGCCAGGTATTGTACATAGAGCGCTGTGTTTTATACACATGGATGGACCATCTGCTTGTCTGCTCCACAGAAATCCAGGAAACATTTCTGCTGATTGATGGCCTGTTCTGATCCAGACATTACATGCAAAGACAGTCAGTAACTTTGCAGGCCCCATCAAAATGGCGGCTCACTGTGTTCCTAGATGTCATAGGTTTTTGTGCCAGATTTCAGTAGCTGCTCCCCCTAGTGTTAACAAGTGGAAATGCCAAACTTTTTAAAATTATTTTTCATATTTTGCAAAATTAAAAACAAATGATAATATTTTTTAAGAAAATGTAAACATTAATTCTTTACATTTTTTCAATTGCTGAAAAAAAAATTTTGGATGGCACCTTCCCTTTAAGCATTTTTGCCGGTAAAAACGCTTAAAAAATGCAAAAAAAAACCGCTTACATGTGCACACACCCTAACGGTTGCCGAGTAAGAGGTCGCCCCCGTCTCATACACCCTTGGGCATAGTGTCCAACGTCCCCACACTTGAAACAAGTCGGATGTCTCTCTGCTCAGGATTGCCCCATCTCCTGGTGATGTACAACGGGCAAGTGGGATTCGGGGTCACTCCTGTCTCTGGATGGATTTGCAGCCACAGTGGAAACTCTTCTAAAGTCTGACCACTCTTCCTGCATTTCCTGTATTTCCTTCCAGATCTCCCTGGCCCATCCTGGCTCGGCCATGGGCGATGTGGGTACCTCACTGCTCCGAACCATCCCTGGCGCAGCTGTTGTCCCCTGCTCCTGTTCTCGCCGTGATTTCTAAGAAGGTCATGCGCAGATCGTTGCGCAGGTGCTCCCGCAAAGCTTGTTTAAGCGACGCATCTCTGAAGCACGCTACAAGTTGATCTCTCAAGATCACATAAGGGAGTCCCACGACCACGTCATCCCGCTTGGCGAACGCCGTGTGCACCTCTTGTAACGCATTCATGTATTGAGTTAAGTATTCTCCCTCTCTCTGAACATGGCTAAACAATCGCATCCGCAATTTCCTGACATCAGTGGGATCCCCATGCATTTCTTCTAAAATTTGCAACACCTTGGTGAAGGTGTTCCGTTCATGAGGGGGCCGAAACATTACAGAACATCTAGCATCCCAGTCCAGGGCCATCACAGCAATCTCTGCTTGCATAGATGGGGTCATAGGGTGCATCCTCAGCATGGCTTTAACCTGCTCAGTCCAGTCCCACAGCAGTGAAGTACTCCCTGTAAAATTTGGGAGATTGCTGAGCTTGGCCCCCAGCAGTAAGCTGGCTCTCGGGGTACCCATGACCGCTTGGTCTTCTGCCTCTGCGTTCGTAGACTGCATCCTGCCGTCTATGCCAAATGTAAGCAGGCTAAAGAATGCAGTGATGCAGGGAAGGCAGAGCAAGGGTTAACAGTAAAACAATTTAATTATAACAGTAAGGGAACTCCTCGCAGAAAGATAACAGTTAAATTGGGAACAGAAATTGAAATATAACAAGAGTCCGGTTATTAAACTTACCGTGTCTTTACGTTCCTCAGCCGAAGGCAGTCCACTGGGGTTAGTAGTGAGACATATCTGGGGGGGGCAGCCGGGGCATGTGCCCCAGGCGCAGCCGGCAGGGGGGTGCAGTCAGGCAGCCTAATGTGTCTCCCCTGGTAGGTGCATTCTGCCGCCCCTGGACTGGGAGTCGGCCATTCTGTGTCGGGTGTCAAGATGACAGCCGGCACAGAGAAGCTGCAGCATGATGGCTCGCAGGGTCAATTGTACTCTGCACAGACGTGAGTACAATTGAAGCTCTGACCACTGGGTCAGAGCGACGCCAGCAGCATGATAAGGTCATGTGATCACGCTGCTAATGTCACAAGCCGGCGAACAGAAGCGTGAAGAGCATCGGTGGTAAGTGCTCTACTCTGGAGCTGAAGAAAACACCAAAGATTAAAGGGGAGGGTACATAATGTGTGAGGGGATTTGGAGTGGGGATGGGGTTTTTTTAATGTGTGGGGAGATTTGAAGCGGGGATGGGGGATTTAATATGTATGGGGAGAATTGGAGTGGGGATGGGGGATTAATGTGTGTGGGGAGATTTGGAGTGGGGATGGGGGGATTTAATTTGTGTGGGGAGATTTGGAGTGGGGATGGGGAATTTAATGTGTGGGGAGATTTGTAGTGGGGATGGGGGATTTAATGTGTCGGGAGATTTGGAGTGAGGATGGGGAATTTAATGTGTGTGGGGAGATTTGGATGGGGGATTTAATGTGTGTGGGGAAATTTGGAGTGGGGATGGGGGATTTAATGTGTGTGGGGAGATTTAGAGTGGGGATGGGGGATTTAATGTGTTGTGGGGAGATTTGGAGTGGGGATGGGGGATTTAATGTGTGTGGGGAGATTTGGCGTGGGGATGGGGGATTTAATATGTGAGGGGAGATCTGGAGTGGGGATGGGGGATTTAATGTGTGTGGGGAAATTTGGAGTGGGGATGGGGGATTTAATGTGTTGTGGGGAGATTTGGAGTGGGGATGGGGGATTTAATGTGTGTGGGGAGATTTGACGTGGGGATGGGGGATTTAATGTGTGAGGAGAGATCTGGAGTGGGGATGGGGGATTTAATGTGTGTGGGGAGATTTGGAGTGGGGATGGGGGATTTAATGTGTGTGTGGAGATTTGGAGTGGGGATGGGGGATTTAATGTGAGGGGAGATTTGGAGTGGGGAAGGGGGATATAATGTGTGTCGGGAGATTTAGAGTGGGGATGGGGGATTTAATGTGTGTGGGGAGATTTGGAGTGGGGATAGGGGATTTAATGTGTGTGGGGAGATTTACAGTGGGGATGGGGTATTTAACCCCTTACCTACAATGGACGTAATATTCCGTCCATGTGAACCTGGACCTAATTCCCATGGACAGAATATTACATCATAGCGATCAGCGGCACCCACGTGGTGAGCGCCACTGATCGCGGCCGGGTGTCAGCTGATTATCACAGCTGACACCTGGCACAATGTGTCAGGGGCGGTCATGGACCACCCCCGACACGTTAACCCCTTGCACACTGCGATCAAACACAATCGCGGTGTACCGGGGGTTAAAGGGAAGCATGAGCAGGGAGGGGGCTCCCTCCTTGCTTCCCTGAGCCCCCCACAGCAGCGCAATGTGCAGCACTGTTGCGGGGGGGCTCCATCCCTGCAGGTCCCCGGATCCAAGATGGTGATGGGGACCTTCGGGGGCCTGCAGGGAGCTGGCTTCGTCAGTGCCTGCAAAGCGCAGGCACGAGGAAGCCTGTGTAGTGCCTGTGACAGATCGCTGATCTGTCACAGTGATCTGTGATGTGACAGATCAGCGATCTGTCACATGACAGTTATGTCCCCCTGGACAATGTAATAAAGTTAAAAAAAGTGTATAAATAATTTTAAAAAAATCGCTAAATAAATTTAAAAAAAAAAAAATATTCCCAAATAAATTCATTTTTTGGAAATAAAAAAAAACCAATAAAAGTACACATATTTGGAATCGCCGCGTCCATAACGACCCGCCCTATAAAACTGTCCCATTAGTTAACCCCTTTAGCGAACCCCTTAAAAAATAAAAATAAAAAACGAAGCAAAAAAATAATGATTTATTATCATACCGCCGAACAAAAAGTGCAATAACGCGCGGGCAAAAAGACGCATTTAAATATCCATGGTACCACTGAAAACAACATCTTGTCTCGCAAAAAACGAGCCACCATACAGCATCATCAGCAAAAAAATTAAAAAGTTATAGGTCACAGAATAAAGCGATGCAAAAATAATTATTTTTTACATAAAATTGTTTTCATTGCATAAAAGCACCAAAACATAAAAAAACGACCTAAATGAGGTATCGCTGTAACCGTACTGACCCAAAGAATAAAAGCGCTTTATCAATTTTACCGCAGGCGGAACGGTGTAAACGCACTCCCCAAAAGAAATTCATGAAACGCTGGTTTTTGTTCATTCTGCGTCCCAAAAATCGGAATAAAAAGCGATGTCACGTGCCTGAAAATGATACCAATAAAAACATCAACTTGTCCCGCAAAAAATAAGACCTCACATGACTCGGTGGGTCAAAATATGGAAAAATTATATATGTGGTGATGCAAAAACTATTTTTAAAATAAAAAGCGTCTTTTAGCGTGTGACAGCTGCCAAACATAAAAACCGGCATAAATAGTAAATCAAACCCCCGTTATCTCCCCCTTAGGTAGGGAAAAACAATAAAATTAAAAGAAAATGTATTTATTTCCATTTTCCCATTAGGGTTAGGGCTAGGGTTAGGGCTAGGGTAGGGCTGAGATTAGGGTTAGGGGTGTGTTGGGGTTAGGATTGGAGTTATAATTGGGGGAGTTTCCATTGTTTGGGCACATCAGGTGCTCTCCAAATGCAACATGGCGTCTGATCTCAATTCCAGCCAATTCTGCGTTGAAAAAGTCAAATGGTGCTCCTTCCCTTCCAAGCTCTGCCATGCACCCAAACAGTGGTTTACCCCCACATATGGGGTATCAGTAGTGTTGAGCATTCCGATACCACAAGTATCGGGTATCGGCCGATACTTGCTGTATCGGAATTCCGATACTGACATCCGATATTTTTTCAATATCGGGCATCGGAATCGGAAGTTCAAAGTTGATTGACAGCCGAAATGACGTCATCATGATGCGCGGTGTGTGCGCATCATGATGCGCCGTCATTTCGGGCCTTCCGGGGGTCTCTGCCGGCCTGCCGGGGGGCTGTGCCGGCCTGCCGGGGGGCTGTGCCGGCCTGCCGGGGGGCTATGCTGATGTCCGGGGGTCTGTGCAGGCATCGTCCGATGGGACTACAAGTCCCATCGGGAGATGCCTGCTACCATGACAGTGATTGACACATTAGCCAATGATGGGACAGTAGTAGTCCCATCATCCGGCCTATGTGTTAAATGTTTAAAAAAAAATAAATAAAAATATATACTACATACATACTACATGCATGCTACATACATGCTACATACATACTACATGCTACATACATACCACATATATACTACATACATGCTACATACATACTACATGCTACATACATACTACATATATACTACATGCATGCTACATACATACTACATGCTACATACATACTACATATATACTACATGCATGCTACATACATACTACATGCTACATACATACTACATATATACTACATGCATGCTACATACATACTACATGCTACATACATACTACATATATACTAGATGCATGCTACAAACATACTACATGCTACATACATACTACATATATACTACATGCATGCTACATACATACTACATATATACTACATGCATGCTACATACATACTACATGCTACATACATACTACATACATACTACATACATACTACATACATACTACATGCTACATACATACTACATATATACTACATGCATGCTACATACATACTACATGCTACATACATACTACATATATACTAGATGCATGCTACAAACATACTACATGCTACATACATACTACATATATACTACATGCATGCTACATACATACTACATGCTACATACATACTACATATATACTACATGCATGCTACATACATACTACATGCTACATACATACTACATACATACTACATACATACTACATGCATGCTACATACATACTACATGCTACATACATACTACATACATACTACATACAAACTACATACATACTACATGCATGCTACATACATACTACATGCTACATACATACCACATATATACTACATACATACTACATGCATGCTACATACATACTACATGCTTCATACATACCACATATATACTACATACATACTACATGCATGCTACATACATACTACATGCTACATACATACTACATATACTACATGCATGCTACATACATACTGCATGCTACATGCATGCTACATACATACTACATGCTACATACATACTACATACATACTACATGCATGCTACATACCACATATATACTACATGCATGCTACATACATGCTACATGCTACATACATACTACATACATACTACATACATACTACATGCATGCTACATACATGCTACATACATACTACATGCTACATACATACCACATATATACTACATGCATGCTACATACATACTACATATATACTACATGCATGCTACATACATACTACATGCTACATACATACTACATATATACTACATGCATGCTACATACATACTACATGCTACATACATACTACATATATACTACATGCATGCTACATACATACTACATGCTACATACAAACTACATACATACTACATGCATGCTACATACATACTACATGCTACATACATACCACATATATACTACATACATACTACATGCATGCTACATACATACTACATGCTTCATACATACCACATATATACTACATACATACTACATGCATGCTACATACATACTACATGCTACATACATACTACATATACTACATGCATGCTACATACATACTGCATGCTACATGCATGCTACATACATACTACATGCTACATACATACTACATACATACTACATGCATGCTACATACCACATATATACTACATGCATGCTACATACATGCTACATGCTACATACATACTACATACATACTACATACATACTACATGCATGCTACATACATGCTACATACATACTACATGCTACATACATACCACATATATACTACATGCATGCTACATACATACTACATATATACTACATGCATGCTACATACATACTACATGCTACATACATACTACATATATACTACATGCATGCTACATACATACTACATGCTACATACATACTACATATATACTACATGCTTGCTACATACATACTACATGCTACATACATACTACATATATGCTACATGCATGCTACATACATACTACATGCTACATACATACTACATGTTCCCACACAGCTTTTACCATAAAGTGAGACTAGGGACTTTTTTTTTTTTAAGTGGCGGAGGAATACAGTGCGGAAGGATACCTACCTTCCGTCATTGGATTCCTGCAGCCCGTAGAGAGCAGCAGCATCAGCTGATGCTGCAGTTCTCTACCCAAGATCGTCGTGGGACACACTCGTGGACTGCTTCGGATCATGGGTGAGTATTTTTGTGGTTTGTTATGTTAATATTTATTCCGTAGACGACAATGGCTTCGGGGAACAATGTGACAAGTATTTTTAAGTATGTTACTCTATGTTATATGTACTGTATGTCTATGTATGTATTGTATGAATGTATTGTATGTAGCATGCATGTAGTATGTATGTAGCATGCATGTAGTATGTATGTAGTATATATGTGGTATGTATGTAGTATGTAGTATGTATGATGCATATATGTAGTATGTATGTAGTATGTATGTAGCATGTAGTATGTATGATGCATATATGTATGTAGCATGTATGTAGCATGTAGTATGTATGTAGCATGTATGTAGCATGCATGTAGTATATATGTAGTATGTATGTAGTATGTATGTAGCATGCATGTAGTATATATGTAGTATATATGTACTATGTATGTAGCATGTAGTATGTATGTAGCATGCATGTAGTATGTATGTATGTAGTATTTTTTTTTTTACATTCAACACATAGGCCGGATGATGGGACTACTACTGTCCCATCATTGGCTAATGTGTCAATCACTGTCATGGTAGCAGGCATCGCCCGATGGGACTTGTAGTCCCATCGGACGATGCCTGCACAGACCCCCGGACATCAGCACAGCCCCCCGCAGCCTGCACAGATCCCCGGACATCAGCACAGCCCCCCGGCAGGCCGGCACAGCCCCCCGGCAGGCCGGTACAGACCCCCACAGGGTGCACAGACCCCAGGCAGTCCGCACAGCCCACCGGCAGGCCGGCACAGACCCCTGGCAGGCCGGCAGAGTCCCCCGGAAGGCCGTACAGACCCCCGAGAGGCTGTACAAGGGCAGGAAAGGGTTTTTCCAATTCCGATACCGGAAGTCTCAGAGACTTGAATGGGACTTCCGGTATCAGCATCGGCGATACCGATACTTTTTTTTAAAGATCGGCCGATCCATTCCTATCCGATATTTTGAAGTATCGGACGGTATCGCTCAACTCTAGGTATCAGCCTACTCAGGACAAATTGAAAAACAACTTTTGGGGTCCAATTTCTCCTGTTACCCTTAGGAAACTAAAAAAATGGGGGCAAAAATATATTTTTTGTGGAAAAAAATGATTTTTTTAATTTCACGCCCGGGCATTATAAACTTCTGTGAAGCACTTGGGGCTTCAAAGTGCTCACCACACATCTAGATAAGTTCCGTGGGGGGTCTAGTTTCCAAAATGGGGTCACTTGTGGGGAGTTTCAATAGTTTAGGTACATCAGGGGCTCTCCAAACGCACATGACACCGGCAGACCATTCCATCCAAGTCTGCATTCCAAAACGTCACTACTTCCCTCCTGAGCCCGACGTGTGCCCATACAGTAGTTTTCTCCCACATATGGGGTATCAGCGTACTCAGGACAAATTGGACAACAACTTTTGTGGTCCAATTTTTCCTGTTACCCTTGGGAAAATAAAAAAATTGGGGACTAAATGATCATGTTTGTGGAAAAAATACGACTTTTTTATTTTCATGCCCAGGCATTATAAACTTCTGTGAAGCCCTTGGGGGTTCAAAGTGCTTACCACACATCTAGATAAGTTCCTTAGGGGGTCTAGTTTCCAAAATGGGGTCGCTTGTGGGGGGTTTCTACTGTTTAGGTGCATCAGGGGCTCTCCAAAAGCAACATGACACCCGCAGACCATTCCATCAAAGTCTGCATTCCAAAACGTCACTACTTCCCTTTCGAGCCCTGACGTGTGCCCATACAGTAGTTTTCCCCCACATATGGGGTATCAGCGTACTCAGGATAAATTGAACAACAACTTTTGGGGTCCAATTTCACCTGGTACCCTTGGGAAAATGAAAAAATTGGTGACTAAAAGATCATGTTTGTGGAAAAAATAAGATTTTTTTATTTTCACGCCCGGGCGTTATAAACTTCTGTGAAGCACTGGGGGGTTCAAAGTGCTCACCACACATCTAGATAAGTTCCTTGGGGGGTCTAGTTTCCAAAATGGTGTCACTTATAGGGGGTTTTCACTGTTTTGGTACATCAGGGGCTTTCCAAACGCGACATGGTGTCCGATCTCAATTCCAGCCAAAAACGTCAAATGGCGCTGCTTCCCTTCCGAGCTCTGCCATGCGCCCAAATAGTGGTTTACCCCCACATGTGGGGTATCAGCATACTCAGGACAAATTGCACAATAACTTTTAGGGTCCTGTTACCCTTGGAAAAATAAGAATTGAGGGTGAAAAGATCATTTTTGTGGAAAAAATATGATTTTTTAATTGTACGGCTGTACGTTATAAACTTCTGTGAAGCCCTTGGGGGTTCAAAGTTCTCACCACACATCTAGATAAGTTCCTTGGGGGGTGTCTAGTTTCCAAAATGGGGTCACTTGTAGGGGGTTTCCACTGTTTAGGTACATCAGGGGCTCTCCAAACGTGACATGGCGTCGGATCTGAATTCCTGCCAATGTTGCATTGAAAAAGTCAAACGGCGCTCCTTCCCTTCTGAGCTCTGCCATGCGCCGAAACAGTGGTTCCCCCCACATAGCAGGTAACAGCGTACACAGGATAAACTGCACAATAACTTTTGCAGTCCAATTTCTCCTGTTACCCTTGGTAAAATAAAAAAAATTGGACCTGAAGTATTTTTTTTGTGAAAAAAAGTTAAATGTTCATTTTTTTAAATTTTAAAAAAAATTCCTGTGACGCACCTGAAGGGTTAATAAGCTTCTTGAATGTGGTTTTGAGCACCTTAAGGGGTGCAGTTTTTAGAATGGTGTCACTTTTGGGTATTTTCTATCATTTAGACCCCTCAAAGTGGCTTCAAATATGATGTGGTCCATAAAAATAAAATGGTGTTGCAAAAATGAGAAATCACTGGTCAACTTTTAACCCTTATAACTTCCTAACAAAAAAAATTTTGGTTCCAAAATTGTGCTGATGTAAAGTAAATATGTGGGAAATGCTACTTATTAAGTTTTTTGTGTGCTGTATCTCTGTGATTTAAGGGCATAAAAATTCAAAGTTGGAAAATTGAGAAATTTTAAAAATTTTGCCAAATTTCCGTTTTTTTCACAAATAAACGCAAGTTATTTGAATGAAATTTTACCACTAACATGAAGTACAATATGTCACGAGAAAACAATGTCATAATCACCAGGATCCATGGAAGCGTTCCAGAGTTCTTACCTCATAAAGGGACAGTGGTCAGAATTGTAAAAATTGGCCCGGGAGTTAATGTGCAAACCACCCTTGGTAGTGAAGGAGTTAATGTGTGTGCGGAGATTTGAAGTGGGGATTGGGGGATTTAATGTGTGTGCGGAGATTTAGAGTGGGGATTGGGGGATTTAATGTGTGGGGAGATTTGGAGTGGGGATGGGGGATTTAATATGTGTGAGGAGATTTGGTTTAAGGATGGGGGATTTAATGTGTGTGAGGAGATTTGGAGTGAGGATGGGGGATTTAATGTGTGTGGGGAGATTTGGATGGGTGATTTAATGTGTGTGGAGAGATTTGGAGTGGGGATGGGAGATTTAATGTGTGTGGGAAGATTTGTAGTGGGGATGGGGGATTTAATGTGTCGGGAGATTTGGAGTGAGGATCGGGGATTTAATATGTGTGGGAAGATTTGGAGTGGGGATGGGGGATTTAATGTGTGTGGGGAGATTTGGAGTGGGGATGGGGGATTTAATGTGTGGGGAGATTTGGAGTGGGGATGGGGAATTTAATGTGTGAGGGGAGATTTGGAGTGGAGATGGGGTATTTAATGTGTGTGGGGAGATTTGGAGTGGGGATGGGGGGATTTAATGTGTGTGGGAAGATTTGGAGTGGGGATAGGGGATTTAATGTGTGTGGGGATATTTAGAGTGGGGATGGGGGATTTAATGTGTGTGCGGAGATTTCGAGTGGGGATGGGGGATTTAATGTGTGTGTGGAGATTTGGAGTGGGGATGGGGGATTTAATGTGTGTGGGGAGATTTGGAGTGGGGATGGGGGGATTTAATGTGTCGGGAGATTTGGAGTTAGGATGGGGGATTTAATATGTGTGGGGAGGTTTGGATGGGGGATTTAATGTGTGTGGGGAGATTTGGAGTGGGGTTGGGGGATTTAATGTGTGTGGGGAGATTTGAAGTGGGGATTGGGGGATTTAATGTGTGTTGGGAGATATGAGGACACAAAATGAGGAAACAGTATGGGGATAGGTGTAGACACAGTATGGTGAGTGGGGGTATGGGTGTAGACAGTATGGGGAGTGAACGGGTGAATGTATGTGGACACAGTATGAGTAGCGATGGGAAAAATGCATGAGGACACAGTATGGGGAGTGAGGGTGATGGGATGTGTGCAGACAAGGTAGGGGTATGTGTGAGGGAGATGTGTGAGCAGGCAATATAGAGAGTGAGGGGGTAAAAAAGTGAGGAGACAGTATGGTGAACAGGGGGATGTAAGAGGAGACAGTATGAGGAGGGAGGGGAATAATGTGAGGCGACAGTATGGGGGAGAAAAGTGAGTGGGCACAGAATAGAGACTGAGTAGTGGGGGTGTAGCATGGGGGACAGTGTAAGGGTACAGCCAGAAGGGGACTGTATACCAAAGAGGGGGAGTGTGATGAGAGGGTACAGTATAGAGACTGAGCCCTATAGGGAGGACACAGTGTGAGAGGACAGTGAGAAAAGGGATCCCAGTATGGAAAGGAAAGGTCAGTTTGAAGAGCATGTACCAAAAGAGGGACAGTGTGGGGTCATATTTTGTGCAGACAAAATAGTGAGGGGCAATTATTTATTCAGGGGCTCAGTGTACTGCAGATATTTTTATTCAGGAGCATCATAATGACACTTCTATCTTTAAGGGCATTGTGTGGCGATTTGCTGCAGAAGACTGGAGAAGATGGAAGTCTGCAGAGACGGCTGTGGATGAGAATACTCATCATGGGGTCAGGACAAGATGAAGAAAAGGAGAACGACTCCAGAGATGACATCATCTATAAGGTACCTGTATGTAAATATTATTTGTGAAACTGAGTTATTCTCAAGTTTTTATTTATGTAAGGAGCATTAAAAGGGTTGTCCAGGTTTGTGCTGAGTCTGCAGTCATTCTATGTGACTGCAGACTTCTGAATTCTCACAGTGCTCACTGAAAGCTGTTAGGATTCTCTCGTGCCGGTAATTTACATACATGCGGTCATATGCTGACTGGACATGTGTGGCCTCACTCAATGAAAATGAACTGAGCGAGGCCGGGCACGTCTAGTCAGAATGTGGCCACATGCTTGAGCTGACATGACCGTGTACTCTTGCCACCAGTAAGGGAGAATCCTAAAACTGTGCAGTGCATTCATTGTGAGAATTCAGAAGCCATGTCAGGATTCAGCTCTGCAGGTTCCAGTAGTCATCACATGGACACTTCACTCATATGCAATTTTCATACTTATGTACTTGACTAAGTGTGCAACTCGCATGTGTTCTTGTGGGAAGGGGGAGTGCCGAACCGAATTCTTGCCCCAGATGCCAGAAAGCCTAGATACACCTCTGGCTCCCAACAGATCTTGGTTTAGCTTCTGGTGGCAGTGGGTGGTCACTGGTTCTGCCCTCTGAGCCCCTTGTCCATAAATTTGTGCCGCAGATGTGAGGATCGCTGCAGTAGTCTCTGTCCAGCATGGGTATCTCTGCGCGTCTGTCAGCAATGGGGAAGGCACCGCAGGGTCCTGCACTTGGCCCTTGCTCCTCTGCGCGAGCGCTGATCTCTGATTAGCCGGGCTCACGGCGCTCTGCACTCCCACTGATTTGATGGCGCGTACACGAAGGTTCAGCTCAGCTCCACGCTGTCTCTCACGCTTCGGAGCGCGCCGTGTTATGAGCTCATTTTCTGCTCCACCAGTTGAGAGTTCTCCTTCTGTTCTCCCTCTGGTGGTGACAGGAGGTAGTGAGGTTGGTTTAAGTGGTAGTGATCTGCCACCTGATGAGGAGGATAACGATTGGATCTCTGGAGTATCAGACTGGATATAAGACAGCCGACGCCCTATCCTGGTGCTGGTGATTCAGTCTGCTTCTCCGGTCTTGGACTTCAGCTCTCTTCCAGTCTTCTCAAGTTAAGTTTGTTTTTTGCTAATGTTCACACTTGCGCTTGTTGGTCAATTCAGTTTCTTTTGTGGTCAGCTTGCCCCTGCTGGGGCCATGCTGAACTTCCACTCCTATTTATCTGTATTTGCCAATTTGCCTTTTTGTCCCTTATTAGATTGGCCTATTTTTGCTCTGTTTCAGAATATTTCAGAGTGCTGATATAGTGTGAGAAGTCTAGTGACTTCAGGGTTAATTTTGCTATCAGATGTGTTGGACATTATTTTGGTAGGGTTTTTTGGCAGATTGCAGACAGTGGCTTTCCTTTCCTGTCCTTTCTAGTTAGTCAGGCCCCATCGTTTGCTCAGCCTATTTTCCTGCCTGTGTTTGTGTTTTCATCTTGCTTCACCGTCAATACATGTGTGGGGGCTGTCTATTCCTCTGGGGCAGTTAGTTTTCCCTTTTCTTGCTTTAGGTTTATGTAGCCCTCCGGCGGTGACGAGGCGTCTAGGAACATCGTAGGAATGCTCCACTGCTACTGTTAGTTGTGTGGTTAAGATCAGGGATCTGCAATCTGCATAGATACCAATCTCTCTGGTTTTCTGGGACTTAGCTTTTTGTTGTTCCTCCTCGGTGACCCATTCATAACAGCGCCGCACCCTTCACTCTCCTCTCGTTGCCAGTGGGAAACTGAGGAGACTTTCCCGTGCTTCCTGTTCACTGCCCAGCTTAACCACGCCCCTTCCTCTTGGGTCATGGGACCTGTCCGGTACCTTATTCTTTCCCCCCGGCAACACTGGGCGCAGCCTTGACAGTTCCAGACCCGGCATCGTGCAAGTACCCACGACCCGTTCTTCCTCCTTACAATAACAAATAATTGGTAGAAGCCACAACTGGAGCTCTAGGGTGAGTAAGATTCTTAAGGATTTTTAGTAAGGTGTAAAATATCGGGACCATTGGATGGCTCTTAAAAGGTTCGCTGTCATACTTATTTCAAATCAAAAGTGGAGTATCTAGAAACTGATGCATAAGTTCGGGTCACTAAATTGAGAATACATTTCTGATACATAATTACTATGGCCCCTCACTTATCGGCAGGTTTTATGGTAATCTGTTGTTCTTATGATTTTGAATCAACCTCTGTTCAGTCCTCGTGACATTACAGTGGGTATGGAAAGTATTCAGACCCCTTTAAATTTTTCACTCTTTGTTTCATTGCAGCCATTTGTTAAATTCAAAAAAGTTCATTTTTGGTTCTCGTTAATGTACACTCTGCACCCCATCTTGACTGAAAGAAACAGAAATGTAGAAATTTTTGCAAATTTATTAAAAAAGAAAAACTGAAATATCACATGGTCATAAGTATTCAGACCCTTTGCTCAGACACTCATATTTAAGTCACATGTTGTCCATTTACTTGTGATCCTCCTTGAGATGGTTCTACACCTTCATTGTAGTCCAGCTGTGTTTAATTAAACTGACAGGACTTGATTTGTAAAGGCATACACCTGTCTATAAAAGACCTCACAGCTTACAGTGCATGTCAGACCAAATGAGAATCATGAGGTCAAATGAACTGGCCAAGGAGCTCAGAGACAGAATTGTGGCAAGGCACAGATATGGCAAAGGTTACAAAAGAATTTCTGCAGTACTCAAGGTTCCTAAGAGCACAGTGGCCTCCATAATCCTTAAATTTGATACCACCAGAAGTCTTCCTAGACCTGTCCATCCATCCAAACTGAGCAATTGTGGGAGAAGAGCTTTGGTGAGAGAGGTAAAGAAGAACCCCAAGATCACTGTGGCTGAACTACAGAGATGCAGTAGGGAGATGGGAGAAAGTTCTATAAAGTTAACTATCACTGCAGCCCTCCAACAGTCGGGCCTTTATGGCAGAGTGGCCGGTCGGAAGACTCTCCTCAGTGCAAGACATATGAAAGCCTGCATAGAGTTTGCTAAAAAACACATGAAGCACTTCCAGACTATGACAAATAAGATTCTCTGGTCTGATGAGACGAAGATAGACCTTTTTGGTGCTACACTGTGTGCAGAATTATTAGGCAAGTTGTATTTGAGAGGTTTTTTTTATTATTGAATAACAACTATGTTCTCAATCAACCCAAAAGACTCAGATATCAAAGCTTCATATTTTTGGAAGTTGGAGTGGGTTTTTTTTTTTAGGTTTGGCTATCTTAGGAGGATATCTGTTTGTGCAGGTAACTATTACTGTGCAGAATTAGGCAACTTAATAAAAACCAAATATATACCCATCTCACTTGTTTATTTTCACCAGATAAACCAATATAATAACACAAAATGTAGAAATAAACATTTCTGACATTCAAAAACAAAACAAAAATCAGTGACCAATATAGCCACCTTTCTTTACGATGACACTCAAAAGCCTTCCATCCATAGATTCTGTCAGTTGCTTGATCTGTTTACGATCAACATTGCGTGCCGCAGCCACCACAGCCTCCCTGACACTGTTCCCAGAGGTGTACTGTTTTCCCTCCTTGTAGATCTCACATTTTATGAGGGACCACAGGTTCTCTATGGGGTTCAGATCAGGTGAACAAGGGGGCCATGTCATTATGTTTTCTTCTTTTAGACCTTTACTGGCTTGATGCTTGATTTTCCTCAAATCAAGGGCAGTTATTTTGCGCCTTTTTTATCAACACGCTTCTTGCGACCCTGTTGGCTATTTGCCATGAAACGCTTGATTGTTCGGTGCTCACGCTTCAAAAGTTTGGCAGTTTCAAGACTGCTACATCCCTCTGCAAGACATCTCACAATTTTTGCCTTTTCAGAGTCCATCAAATCTCTCTTCTGACCCATTTTGCCAAAGAAAAGGAAGTTGCCTAATAATTAAGCACACCTTGTATAGGGTGTTGATGTCATTAGACCACACCCCTCCTCATCACAGAGATGCTAATCACCTGATTTACATAATTGGCAGTTGGCCTTTTTTTCCTTTCTTTTAAAAAATTAAGTCCAAAAGCATTTCTTATTGAGTATTTCCATACCCTGTTTCCTGTCTTGTTTTTTCACTTTTCTATTACCATGCTACCAAACGCTGCAGGTCTTTATGGTATATTTTGTGACTATGCTACCGTCTCCTGTGGAGGCAGATTCCATGATTAGATATTATAAATATATACTATTTTCCCTTCAAACCCGTCCATTGGTTGATCTAAGGTCTCATAGTACTTTTTGTAAGATATAACATGTCTGATGTCCTGATAGGGATTCTATGTATACTTTTCCCTCTGTATGATGGGGTTAATCCACTTTTCTGGGACTGTAGTCCGCTTTACATAAATATTCATTCATGTGTAACATGTGCTTCTATGAGCTCTAGCTCATATATGACTATACTGGATTATGCAATGTCATTTTAAAACCAGTTGCACTTTATTATATAAGTTAATGTTAATTTATTTTTTCTGTTGTTGTTTTTCCTCTACACTGTATACAGTCTGAGGAAGGTCCATGATAGTGACCGAAACGTAACACAAATAGAATGTACACCGTGTGGATTGTTAAGCTGTGAATAAAACGAAACTAATTTAGGAGTGCCGGATTTCTTATTCTATGGTGCTGGTAGTATCCTCGGAAGCGCAGGCAACCATCTCCTGCTCCTCCCCCAATCCAAGCTAAGAAAAGGAGACGAGGCTGGGCTCTGTAGTATCACCCTGTGTACTTTCTTCCTCCACCTCCACTTGGTCCGCATGCAAAGTTTCTTCTTTAAATATGAGCAGCAATCATTTGAGTAGACACAGAAGCGGGATGGTTACGCTGATTATGGCGTTATCACCACTCACTGTCTTAGTTGATTCTTCAAAGTTTTGGAGAACTACACAGGTGTCAGACATTCATGCCCACTCGTCTGTTATTATGGGTGGAGGCTGACAGGAATACCGACAAGCATATTGTAGCTGGTATTCAACTACTGCCCTTTGCTGCTCACAAAGCCATGCAAACATATATAATGTTGGGGTCCAGTGCATGGACTGGCCGCAAACCAGTCGGTGAGGTGGCACTTGCAAGTGCTGCTGCTGCACTGCCAGACCGACGACAGCTGAAGCTGACTTGCGGAAATGGGCGCACACCCACATACCTTCACAAGGAGCTCAGGCAAATCTGGGTAGGTTTTCGGGAAGCAGTGAGCCATTAAGTTGAGCACGTGGGCTAGGTATGGTACTTGTGCGAGCTTACCAAGGTTCAGAGCTGCCACCAGATTCCAGATGTTATCACGCATGACTATGCTGGTTGTAGCTTCAGCTGAGAGATCTGTTTAACAGACTTTTAAACAACCTTGTGGTGGTGTGCTATTAGTCACCTAACTAAATTAGTTTGAACAGAGCCTGTAGCCACTTAACCGAGGCAGTGCTGCAGTGCTTCCAGCTGGTGACCAATTTGAATGATAATTCAGAGATGGGAGATGGCAGATGAGGGGGTTGCTGATAATGGTTACTAATGTGCAACGACAGCTGCAGGATGGGAGGCATCCACACCTGCGCCCTAGACAGGGAATTGGCAAACATGTACCACAGGGGAAGAGGCAGTGGTGTCACCCTCAGACACTGATTGCGGATCCAGGCGATTGGCCCAACTAGTCAGGTGTTTGAATGACATGCCTGAGAATGCTGGTGATGGTCAGGCTGATAGTGATCAGGCACCTGCTGATATTGGTACTGCACAGGTTGTACATGACCGTTTTCTTGTTATCACTTTCAGTAAAAAAAAAAAAAAAGCACTAGACTGGGGAACACCTAACCCTTGGCCTGCGATATTGCCGATGTGGATGCTCTGACTAACTCATTGCCTCTTCCTGCCTATTGTGGTGCTGCAGATCTTTCACCCTCTGCGCTGCTATGCTCGCACTGCATGGCACCTTCCCAGGTTGAGTCAGTGTCTTCATCGTCCACCACCTTGTCTTCCACTTCTGCACTCTGGTCTTCCACCCGACTTGCTGACTTAACAACGTGACTTGTTTGCAACTGTGTCTCATCATCATCTACCTCTTGAGATACTAATTGCAGTTCCCCACCATTGTTTTTTTACTGATCGTGGCTGCTCAAATATTTGGGCATCACTATACATCATCTCCTCATTTCCTTCTTTAAATGTGCAGGGAAAGAGGCCAAAATCAGTAAATGGAAATGTAAAGAGCTCCTCGGATTGTCCGAGTGTGGGATCACTTGTCTCCTGGGACTCGCTATGGTGGGAGGAAGAAGGATGAGGGTAAGGATTATATGGTCCAGACACTCGGCTAGTGACACTGGACCGTGTGGAACACAGGGTGGTGCAGGGAAAAATAGTGGAAGCATTATCTGCCATCCAACCGACCCCCTGTTTGCACTGTTATGGCTTCAAGACTGGTGTCCTGTGCCCCCCTGCAAAGTGGGACAGGAAGCTTGGTCTGCATGAGAGTGTTTCTTGGGCTCCCACAGAAGGCACAGTTTCACCTGACCCACGGGCTTGGCTTCTTCGTAAATCATCAGCAGCACTAGTTTACGTTTACTTAGGTGTCAACAGTCACAGCACAAATAGACAGAAAACTAATGTTGGAGTGGCAAAAATGTCTGCCTGGAATAAATAACAGGTTCAGTACACATAAAACATGATGATACGAAAAAAATATACACCAGAACCATATAAAGCAAAAAAAAATATAGAAAGTTTATTAATTACAACATTACAAGAATCGTACATTAAAAGAGAGTTAAAAAGTGGGAAACCATAAGGTGGCGTCACAATCCAAGATTCAGTATATAACAGGAGGTAAATCACAATATTTATTAAAGTCTATATTACACATACAGCAAATTTCTATGCCCCGAAGGAAATGTACTAATTTATATAATAATATCACAAGTGGTAAAAGTGATTTGAACCAGCAGGGACGGATGAACTATCAGACAGGTGACAAAGAAAAATGAACACCAAGAGTCATTACCTCTAGTGGGATGTGGTGCCAAGCCGCGACGTGCTTTTTGGCATGTTTGGGTTGGCAGTGGTTAAAACGGACACACTGATGGAAAACACTGATGGAAAACACTAATACCTGTACCATTTTTTCACATATGCGTTTAAACACGGACGTGTGAAAGAGGCCACACTTGACAATATTTGGACTAACAATTTACTGATAGTTTTATGAGAAAGGGTAAAACCTTTTTTTTTGCCAGTTCAAGTCGAAGCGAATATCCAGATCTGAAACGCTTGCAGTCACACTCTTCTGCACTCTCATCTTGTATCAACACTGTGTAAAGAAAGAGCTTTCAAGGATATAAACATTATTACTAGTCAATACCATTTTTTTACCAGCAGATAGCACTATTGTATAGGTAAAGCAAGACTGTATCCTGACCCGAGCACAGCAAACATAGATAGAGCCATATAACAGTATAATTCCTATTATCTGGCTAAGTGGCACTTTACCTGGACCGGTAAAGAGCCTACAAGAAGACAACAATTCTAACCTATGAAATAACAATAGGAGTTTGCAACTTTGACATTGTATTAGGTTAGAAGTGATTTGGTTTTGTAAAAAAAAAACTGATATGGTCTCAGTGTTTACTGGCGTTGATGGATTTAAACCAATCCAGTGTTATTGATGTCATCAGTCTTAATGGGATATTCCCATCTGATAAAGTAATGGAGCATCACTAACTGACCAGGGTCCTCTGGGATCCTCATTGACCCTGAGACTAAAGAAGTGACTGTCAACTGTGACTATCACTTCTCTAAAAAGTGGCAAAATGTAATCACCAGGAGCTGATTTATCAAAATTGCTGTTTCTTGGATCTATGAGACCTGAGATTAGATTCACGCTGCCTGAACCACTGGCGGCACCATTGCAGTCAGGAATGTTTTATTCTGAAATACTGCAGCGCTCCTATGAGTGTGGGTGGGGAGACCTGTCAGTCTAGGGGAGCTGGGAGAAGCTGCCTATGACTAGTATCCCAAATGCTGGATTATTTCAAAGTATTCTCTGAAACATGGCAGCACTACAGAGGAAACTTGGCTGCAGTGACGCAATCGGTATCTGATTTTGCCTGTGGCTCTGGCACCGGGAATCTCATGACAGGATCCTATTAACTATATTTTCTAGCTTTTGTAAAAACGTAGCTAAGAGCAAAGAAGACGGAATAAAACAAGCTGTACATGCTGCAGACATCCACTGCCGTTCCAGCGCGACCACCCTGGGCGCTCCCACTGGTGTGTTTGCGTCCTGCAGCGACCACACACCGTGCATCATTCTTGTGACCGCTGCAGCCAATCACTGGTCATTTATATGACCAAAACATCACTGAGGAAAGTGGAATAGATGGCAGCAGAAAGTAAGCAGCAACCAAGTCAGGGCCCTCTGGAGAGGTGGAGACAAGATTGAACGTGCGAATACAGGTTTCATTTTATTATGTATTCCAGCAACCAATCACATTTTTATAAAAGACCCTGAAAAAAAACAAATCATTGCTGTCCCTCTGACCAAAGAAAGGTTACACGGTGTGGTATACGCTGAGGGGACACAGGTAGGCTGCATGTTACAAAGTGTCCAAGGAGAACTCCATATAACTGGAGTGCAGTTCTGTCACCATGATGGTACAAAACACAGTGGAGAGACGAGCAGGTAATGGCGGAGCCTTGAGACGACTTTTTAGTCAGAAAGGACATGTCTATTGTCTAATAATAACCGTCACCAAGCTGCAGTCAGAATCGTTTTGCTAAATCATATTCTCTCAAACCCTATTGGGTACATTTGCACGACTGACAAGATGCGGCGACCAATCACCTAAAAATGCGCGAAGAGCGGAGACTTTCTATTGGTTAGATGCATGTCGTCACAAAACTCAATATGCTTCCTCCGCGCAATAAAAAGAGTTCTTATAGCCACACAGTGTAAAAACATTTCCAGCGAAACCCAATTGTGTCATTGACTTCACAGTGAAGCTAAGGATTATTATGTGAACATTCTTATAGTCTCTAAAGTTTACCTTAATTGACGGCGAACTTTTAAGTGCGGAAGGATTCCCTAGTAAGCGTACCGTTAAATGTGAGCGTGGATTGGGCAACTGTCTCACTGACTCCGCGCAGATAGAAAGTCGGAGGAGCGGAGGGCGAGCGCTTGGGCGGTGTTGCAGTCTGTCTACGGAGAATACGTCTACTGAGGTGATTTAGTTATTTCCAGATGCATTTAAGTGTAGGTTGTTTCGTAGACAAGACTTTTTTTTGTTCCCGTACATAAAATCGTGGCTAATTCTCTAGACGTGTATCAGCCGCTTTGCCTGCTCCGAGAAGGCTTTCCCTGCTGAGCTGGGTGTGGAGAGTTTACAAATGGCGGGAGAGGTGTGAGGTAAATCACAAACTGAGAAAAGCCAAAGCCAGCGCTTAGTCGTGCACTGCCGTGTGTGTGACGCCTGTGATGGAGGCGCACTGTGGCCGGTGGAGGAGCTCTCAAAATGGCGGCAAGGAGGTGAAGTGCAAGTGTTACCTTTGGCGCCTCTTCTAACCCCCCTCCTCCCGCGCGTGCAACACATTCTAGGCTTCTGATGTGGACTGGCCTTTTAATCCATAGAAGAGATGCCACATTCAGAGGTTATAGTGCTGGAGAATCAGGGATTTCCAGCGTTATTTTACGTTCTAGCAGCTGTTTAGGACTAATCTGCTCTCATTTACATATTAAAGCTGCTGCAACATATATCACAGTACTAAAGTTGGTTTCCCACTCGCAAATTAATAACAAGCAGTCATTGGCGCTAATAAAATTCACTGTGGGGCCATGATGTGAATAAACTTGGATGCAGCTACAAAATATATAAGTGGCACAAAAATGAGACTAAAAGTGGGCATCAGAATGGTAAAATGACTGATCTAATGCAGACACATGGATAGGGGATGCTTCACATCAAATTCAGGTTACTCCAACCTGTCCCAAATGGGTTCTGGGCATAAGAGCTGGAATTAACCCCTTCATGACCAAGCCTATTTTGACCTTAATGACCAGGCCATTTTTTTTGCAATCTGACCAGTGTCCCTTTGTGAGGTAATAATTCTAGAACGCTTCAACGGATCCTAGCGATTCTGAGACTGTTTTTTTTCGTGACATTGGGCTCCATGATAGTGGTAAACTTAGGTAGATAATTTTTGCGTCTTATTTGTGGAAAAAAAATCGGAAATTTGGTGAAAATTTTGCAACCTTCAAATTTTGAATTTTTATTCTGTTAAACCAGAGAGTTAAGTGACTCAAAATAGTTAATAAATAACATTTCCCACATGTCTACTTTTACACCTGCACAATTTTGGAAACAAAATTTTTTTTTTGTTAGGAAGTTATAAGGGTTAAAAAGTTGACCAGCGATTTTCTCATTTTTACAACAAAATTTATAAAACCATTTTTTTAGGGACTACATCACATTTGAAGTCAGTTTGAGGGTCTATGTGGCTGAAAATACCCAAAAGTGACACCATTCTAAAAACTGCACCCCTCAAGCTACTCAAAACTACATTCAAGAAGTTCAGTAACCCTTCAGGTGTTTCGCAGCAGAAGCAACATGGAAGGAAAAAATGAACATTTAACTTTTTAGTCACAAAAATGATCTTTTAGCAACAATTTTTTTATTTTCCCAATGGTAAAAGGAGAAAATGGACCCCAAAAGTTGTCCAATTTGTCCGGAGTACGCTGAAACCCCATATGTGGGCGGGAACCACTGTTTGGGCGCACAGCATGTCTCTGAAGGGAAGGGGAGCCATTTGACTTTTTGAATGGAAAATAGGCTCCAATCGTTAGCGGACACCATGCCGTGTTTGGAGAGCCCCTGTGTGCCTAAACTTTACAGCTCCCCCACAAATGACCCCATTTTGGAAACTAGACATAAGGAACTTATCTAGATGCATAGTGAGTACTTTGAACCGCCAGGTGCTTCACAAATTGATCTGTAAAAATGAAAATACTTTTTTTTCACAAAAACTTTATTTTAGCCTCAATTTTTTCATTTTCACATGGGCAACCGGATAATATGGATCCTAAAATTTGTTGTACAATTTCTGAGTACACCGATACCTCATATGTGGTCATAAACCACTGTTTGGGCGCAGGGCTTGGAAGGGAAGGAGCGCCATTTGACTTTTTGAATAGAAAATTAGCTCCAATCGTTAGCGGACACCATGTCGCGTATGGAGAGCCCCTGATGTGCCTAAACATTGGAGCTTCCCCACAAGTGACCCCTGTTGTGAGTTCATTTTCCCCTTCACCATTGAGGTCTGATGAACTCCTTCTTCTAGTGAAGGAAGGTAGTGAGGCTGATTACCAAGCATCTGGGCAGGATGATGATGACTGGGTGACGGGAATTGCTGACTGGATATAAGGCAGCCGACGCCCTTCTGCCTTGCTGGTGATCTCTGAGGGATTCTAGGAGATCAGTCTGATTCCTGCTCCTCAAAAGCTAAGTTTTCTGCCCTGCCTTTTGCATTTGTGTTTTGGTTTTGTTTTTCCTTGTTTTTCTGGATTTCTGCCATTCCCTGCTGGGGTGTGCTGAATTCCTTTTTGCTCTGTCTTCAGAAAATACCTGAGTACTGATATAGTCTTTTTGAAGCCTAGCGTCTTCAGGGCTTTTTTCCCTATCAGCTGTTGGCTCTTGTTTTGATAGGGTTTTGGCAGATTACAGACAGCAGCTTTTCTATCCTGTCCTATGTAGTTAGCTTGGGCCCCATCGTTTGCTCAGCCTATCTTTCTATCTGTGTGAGTGTTTTTTCATCTTGCTTCACCGTCATTATATGTTGGGGGCTGCCTATTGCTTTGGGGTCTGCTCTGGGGCAGTTTAGATTTCCCTTTCTGTCTTTAGGCTATGTAGTTCTCCGGCTGTGATCGAGGGGTCTAGGGCACCGTAGGAACCCCCCACGGCTACTGCTAGTTGTTGATAGGTTCAGGGGTCTGTAATCCGATAGCTGCCAACTTCTCTGGTTTTCTGGACTTAGCTAGTATTTCTGTTTTTGCCTCCTACGGTGACTCATTCATAACAGACCCCATTATGGAAACTAGACCCCCCCCAAGTGTAGGCTGATACCCCATATGTGGGGGTAAACCTCTGTTTGGGTGCACGGTAGAGCTCAGAAGGGAAAGAGTGCAGTTTAACTTTTTCAACGCAGAATTGGCTGGAATTAAGATCGGACACCATGTTGCGTTTGCAGAGCCCCTGATGTGCCTAAACAGTGGAAACCCCCCCCCCCAAGTGACATCATTTTGGAAACTAGACCCCCTAAGGAGCTTATCTAGATGTGTGGTGAGCTATTTGAACCCCCAAGTGCTTCACAGAAGTTTATAACGCAGAGCCGTGAAAATAATTTTTTTTTCACAAATATTTTTTAGCCCCCAATTTTTTATTTTCCCAAGGGTAACAGGAGAAATTAGACCCCCAAAGTTATTTTTCCTGAGTACCCTGATACCCCTTATGTTGGTAAACCACTGTTTGGATACAAAAAAGGGGCTCGGAAGGGAGAGAGCAGTGTTTGACTTTTTGGATGCAAAATTGGCTGGAATCAATGGTGGCGCCATATCGCGTTTGGAGACCCCATGGTTTGCCTAAATTGTGGAAACCCCCTCAATTCTAACTGAACCCTAATCCCAACCACAAGCCTAACCCTAATTCCAACACACCCCTAACCTTAATTCCAACCCTAACCTTAATTCCAACCCTAACCTTAATTCCAACCCTAACCTTAATTCCAACCCTAATTCTAACCCTACTGCTAACCCTAAAGGAAAAATAAAAATATATTTTCTTTATTTTATTATGTGTCCCTACCTATGGAGGTGATAACAGGGAACTTTATTTACTTTTTTTTTGTATTTTGATCACAGTGATACATTTTGATCACTGTGATAAACTACCTGTAAAATGAATGAATTTGCCGCCTGGCAGATTCGCGGGTGCACTGCGCATGCGCCCGCCATTTTGTAAGATGGCGGCGCCCATGAAAAGAAGATGGCTGGACACTTGGAGGTACCCGGGTGGGGGGCGGTCGGAAGATGCGGAGGGGGAGCAAATACTGACAACGGCGCTGTCAGTCGGTGTGGGGGGTTGGATCACGGTCTCCAGCCATGCCCCATACTATTGCAGCATCGGGCATGGCTGGATTGTAATATTCCACCAAATATCATTGGCGAAATATTACTATCGCTCTGATTGGCTGTTTCACTTTCAACAGCCAATCAGAGCGATCGTAGCCACGGGGGGGCTAAGCCACCCCCCAGTGGTGAAGTACAAAGCCTCCTGTGTGTGCGGGTCGGGTGACCTTTCAGTGACCCCGGTCACCCGGACCAGCAGGAGAGCAATTAATTCATGACGCCACATAGGCGTCATTGGTCGGATTGGCACAGCTTTTCATGAAGCCTATGTGGCGTCATTGGTCGGGAAGGGGTTAAAGAGGTTATTAAAGGGAACCTGTCACCTGTTTTTGTCTGCTATAATATGCGGTCACTTCCTTTCAGGGTTTTTCTACAGCATTCTATAATGCTGTAGATAAGCCCCCGGTGCGACCTGCAAGAGAAGAAAAATAAGTTTTAATATACTCACCTGGGGGTGCGTTCCGATGCAGTCAGGACTGATAGGTGTCACTGGTCTGGAACCTTTCATCTTGCAACGCTGCCCTCCTGTTTGCTTCCTCGCTCCCGGCATCGCACTTCTGCGCAGGTGTACTTCTCTGCCCAGTTGAGGCAGAGCAAAGTACTGCATTGTGCAGGCGCCGGGAAACGTCAGAGAGGCCCAGTGTCTGCGTACTGCAATACTTTGCTCTGCCCTCAACAGGGCAGAGAAATAAGCCTGCGCAGAAGCAAGCAGGAGGACATCAACACAAGAGGATGGGAGGACCCGGACCTGTGTCACCCATCGGATCGGACGCCCCCCCCCCCCGGGTGAGTATAATAAAACTTGTTTTTCTTATTTTGCAGGTCAGACCGGGGACTTATCTACAGCATTATAGAATGCTGTAGATAAGCCCTGAAAGGCAGTGCCCGCATCTTACAGCGGCCAAAACAGGTGACAGGTGCACTTTAAGAACTTTGGCGGTTTTGGTCTATGGGACCAAGAACAGGTAAATAGTTGCTGTCTGTTCTACTTAGCACCGATCTCTGCCAGCTCAGTGGTCACAGAGCGCTCCTGCCAGCAATTCTTCCTGTCACGTCGATGGAGCATTGTTTTTATCTTGTGCTCTGTTGATGGGGCGTCGCTAACTTGCTATCCTACTTAATTGACGACTCCTTGCTGCCTAATGATGGGGAGTCGTCTGTCAATCAGCATGATTTTGGAACTGATGAAGAAGAGCTACTCTGACTGATGTGAGTTCAAAAGAAGCTGGAGAATCGTTGGCAGAGATAATCGCTGGATAATCTTAAAGGGAATCTGTCACCTATTTTTTGGACTATAAGATGCAACCACCGCCATCAGGGACTGATCTACAGCATTCAGTATCAAATATATATATATATATATATATATATATATATATATGTACTTTTATTGTTTTTTATTTACAATAAATGTATTTATTGGAAAAATATTTATTTTTTTATTTTTAAGGACATTTTTAAAAAATATTTTTAGGCTATGTTTACACGCTGCAGATTGGTCTGCGGATTTGTATCTGCGGAACCGCAGGTAAAATGACCTGCGGATTGGCCTGCAGTTTTCCCCTGCATTTTATCACCTTTACAATGGAGGAGATGGTAAACCGCAGCAGAATCCTCAGAAAAGAAGTGACATGTCATTTCTTTCTGCGGATTCAAAACCGCAGCTTTTCCACAGTTAAAAATCCGCAGCATGTGCCCAGCAGATTGTAAATCACATAGATTTACATGTTACTGTACACTGTCTGCAGAACTGCTGCAGATCCGCATCAGCTAAAACCGTAGCGGATCCGCAGCAAAAACCCCAGTGTGTGCACATAGCCTTACACATTCTAATTACATATTTTTACACATTCTAATTTTTTAAAACTTTTTACATTGTCCAAGTATGGGGCATCACTATATAATGTCAGATCACTGATCTGACACTCTGCACTGCAGAGTATCAGATCAGGATCTGACAGGCAGGGAAGGAGGCATGCCTGTGCCTGCTCTTAGCAGGCGCTAGCAAGCCACCTTCCCCGCAGGACTCGGAAGTACCCCGCTGCCATCTTGGTGCCGGGGATATCCATGGAGATCCCTCCCTGCGCAATGCTCCTCTATTCCGCTGTCACTATTGACAGCGGCATTAGAGGGGTTAAATGACCATTGAGCATTGATGCAGGGGTGTCAGCTGTCACAGCTGACACCCGTACACAATTGCCGCGTGAGGCTGCGCGATCGATGCGCCATACATTTATTCCTTTTTGCGGGAACTCATAGCAGTATATGTACGCCGCATGTCGGGAAGGGGTTAAACCTCCTAAAATGCTAACAAAATAAAAGAACATTTTACAAATGGTGCAGATTTAAAGCGGACATGAGGGAAATGTTATTTATTAATGTTATTCTATGGTATGACTCTGGATTAAAGGGATAATCACTCAAAGTTTGAAAATTGATAATTTTTAAAGATTTTTCTTAAATATCTGATATTTTTTGTAAATAAGAAATGTTTTGACCTAAAATTACCATTACCATAAATTATAATGTGCCATGAAAAAACAATCTCAAAATCACTGATATTTTAAAGCATTCCAAAGTTATTATTCAATGGCTTATTAGTGACCGAGACAATTTTTACCTTAAAGTGAACCAGTCAGCAGGATTGTGCTCAGTAACCTACATACAGTGTCAGGTTGACGCCGTTATGCTGATTAAAATGATACTTTGGTTGTTATAATCCATCTTGTGGTTGTTGTGTAATTTGTATTTGTAGTTTGCACTGAATGAGATTCTCGTGCTGTGGGGCGGGTCTTTTTGTGGTGCTCTGCGTAGCCATTCATCCTTACGGCAGGTCAGTGATCCCTTAGTGACCTTCCCCCAATTTTACATACTGCATATCTTAACACCTTCACGACATGCGCTGTACATGCATGGCGTATGTCGTGTCCCTCCCTCCGGCGCTGATTCCACATCTTTCCTGGCACGTCAGCTGTTTTGAACTATGAGTTGGCATGACATCCCAGGGTCTGCAGGAGACCGTGGTTGTCAGTACCGGATTGCTATGAGCGCCACCCGGCAGTCATAGCAAGTGAGAATTTCTGCTGCACACAGGCGATCTGATCATCGCCTGTGTGTAGCAGAGGCGATTGGACAACTGCAGCTTATTGCATTTAAAAAGTAAAAAAAGTTTTAAAAATAGTTAAAATGTAAAAGTTCAAATCACCTCCCATTCGCCCCATTCAAACTAAAACAATAATTAAAAAAAATCAAATATGCACATATTTGATCACCGCATTCAGAATCGTCCGAGCTATCAAGTTATAAAAAGAATCCGATCGGTAAAAATAAAAAAAAGTCAAATCCCCAGAGTTATTTTTTATTTTTTTTGTCACTGCAACATTGCATTACAATGCAATAACAGGCGATCCATAGATCGTATCCACATCAAAATGGTATCATTAAAAGGTTAGCTCGGCACGCAAAAAATAAGCCCTCACCCAGCCCCAGATCACGAGAAATGGATACGTTACAGGTCTCAGAATATGACGCCAATTTTATTTTTTTTTAATAAGCTTTGGATTTTTTTTCCACCATTTAACCCTTTCATGACCCAGCCTATTTTGACCTTAACCCCTTTCCTACATTGGATGTAATATTCCGTCCATGTGACCTGGGACCAAAGTCCCAAGGACGGAATATTACGTCACACGTGATCGATCAGCGGCGCTCACGGGGGGAGCGCCGCTGATCAAGGCCGTGTGTCATCTGATTATTACAGCTGACACCAGGCACTGTGTCAGCTGATTATCACAGCTGACACCCGGCACTGTCGGTCACGCGCCCGATCTCAATTCCAGCCAATTTTGCGGTCCCATGTAATTTAGCCATGTGCTTGTGCTGAGGGGCCAGCTGCTATTACGCTGGGTGAAGGGGTGATTTCATCCATACCTCAATGGTCTGGGTTGCTGGTAATATAATTTAATATGCTGTTTTGTGTGGTATAAATTTACAACTTGTCTGTATTCTGATGTGATCATGATATATTTTTGGTTTAATATTTAATATCATCAATATTGTTGATACAAACAGCATATGGTTATACTAGTACTAGATGGTGGCCCGATTCTAATGCATCAGGTATTCTAGAATATATATGCAGTTTATTTTTGAAGATTTAATAATAATGCAATAATGTACCCCCCAATCCTGATATGTATGGTTCTCTCACCCCCAATCCTGATATGTATGGTTCTCTCACCCCCAATCCTGATATGCATGCTACCCCTTAACCCCCTATCCTGGTATGCATGGTCCCCTGACCCCCCCAATCCTGGAATGCATGGTCCTCTCACCCCCCAATCCTGTTATGCATGGTCCTCTCACCTCTCTTTCCTGGTATGCATGGTCTTCTTACTCCCCTTTCGGGGTATGCATGGTCCTCTCACCCCCCAATCCTGGTATGCATGGTCCTCTTACCCCCCTTTTGGAGTATGCATGGTCCTCTCACACCCCAATCCTGGTATCTATGCTCACCCTCACCCCCCTTTCTTGGTATGTATGGTCCCCTCACCCCCCTTTCCTGGTATGCATGGTCCCCTCACCCCCCTTTCCTGATATGCAATGTCCCCTCACCCCCCGAATCCTGGTATGCATAGTCCTCTTATCCCCCTTTTGGGTTATGCATGGTCCCCTCACGCCCCTGACCTGGTATACATGATCCTCTCACCCCCCAATCCTGGTATGCATGGTCCCCTCACCCCCAATCCTGATATGCATGGTCTCCTCACCCCCCTTTCCTGGTATGCATGGTCCCCTCACCCCCCTATCCTGGTATGCATGGACCCTCAACCCCCTATCCTGGTATGCATGGTCCCCTCACCCCCCAATCCTGGTATGCATGGTCCCCTCACCCCCCAATCCTGGTATGCATGGTCCCCTCACCCCCCTTTCCATGTAGCCGCCACCAATCAGCGTCGCGACCCTCTGTCTGACCAATCAGCAACGCAGCCATGTAGCCGCAACCAATCACTGCCACGGCCCTGTACAAAAATAATATTAAAAAATAAAAGTTATTCTCACCTTCCGACGGGCTCCTGTCTTCTTTCCATGCGCCCGGCTTCGCATTCCCAGCAATGCTTTGCGGCTTAGACCGCTGATGACGTCGCTCTTTTCTTGCTCTCGCGAGAGTGACGTCGGTCTTCCTTCTCGCTCTCGCGAGAGTGACGTCATCAGCGGTCTAAGCCGCAAAGCATTACTGGGAACGCGAGTCCGGGCGCGTGGAAAGAAGACAGGAGGCCGTCGGAAGGTGAGAATAACTTTTTTTTTTTTTTTAATTCTCTTTTTTACAGATTAAGGCCGCGACCAATCAGCTGCAGGTGCAGCTTACCGTTACAAACAGCTGTACCTGTCGCTGATTGGTTGCGGCCTGGCGGCCGCGACCAATCAGCGGCCCGCACTTTCGGTTACAGAAACACGATAAGGCGATATATATATATATATATAGATTTTTTGCATTAGTTGGGCTATGATAACCAGCAAATGTCTGTTTTTGTCTACAGCACACTGATTGTATGGCTAATCTGGTACTCTTAACTGCTTAATATTTTGACCCATTGTTTGTCGTTCGATTTATGTCTGTTTTTTCAGACTTTTTAATTGATTTTAAACAAGTGTTTTGTTTGTTGTGTCCACTAAAATAAAATAAATTTGTTGATTTTTGACTATTTAACTTGGTGGTGATCCCTATATCTTTGTGCGTATACTTTTTTCTTGTATGTTTTTTGAAAAAGTCAAACGGCGCTCCTTCCCTTTCAAGCTCTGCCATGCGCCGTAACAGTGGTCCACCCCCACATATCAGGTATCAGCGTACTCAGGACAAATTTCACAATAACTTTTGCAGTCCAATTTCTCCTGTTACCCTTGGTAAAATGAAAAAAAAAAATTGGACCTGAAGTAATTTTTTTGTGAAAAAAAGTTAATGTTCATTTTTTTAAACGTTCAAAAAATTCCTGTGAAGCACCTAAAGGATTAATAAACTTCTTGAATGTGGTTTTGAGCACCTTGAGGGGTGCAGTTTTTAGAATGGTGTCACTTTTGGTTATTTTCTGTCATATAGACCCCTCAAAGTGACTTCAAATGTGATTTGGTCCCTAAAAATAAAATGGTATTGTAAAAATGAGAAATAGCTGGTCAACTTTTAACCCTAATAACTTCCTAACAAAAAGAAATTTTGGTTCCCAAATTTTGCTGGTGTAAAGTAAGCATGTGGGAAATGTTACTTAAGTTTTTTGTGTGCCATATCTCTGTGATTTAAGAGCATCAAAATTCAAAGTTGGAAAATTGCGAAATTTTCTAAATTTTCGTCAAATTTCCGTTTTTTTCTTTTTACAAATAAACGCAAATTATATGAATTAAATTTTACCACTAACATGAAGCACAATATGTCACGAGAAAACAATGTCGGAATCACCGGGATCCATGGAAGCATTCCGGAGTTATTACCTCATAAAGGGACAGTGGTCAGAATTGTAAAAATTGGCCCTGGCATTAACATGCAAACCACCCTTGGGAGTAAAGGGGTTAATGACCTGGCCATTTTTTGCAATTCTGACCAGTGTCCCTTTATGAGGTAATAACTCAGGAACGCTTCAACGTATCCTAGCGATTCTGAAACTGTTCTTTCGTGACATATTGGGCTTCATGTTTTGTGGTAAATTTAGGTCGATAATTTTGCGTTTATCTGTGAAAAAAATGGAAATTTGGCGAAAATTTTGAAAATTACGCAATTTTAAAATTTTGAATTTTTATTCTGTTAAACCGGAGAGCTA
Source organism: Dendrobates tinctorius (assembly GCF_039654945.1). NCBI lineage: Eukaryota > Metazoa > Chordata > Amphibia > Anura > Dendrobatidae > Dendrobates > Dendrobates tinctorius. The sequence goes on along the minus strand of NW_027361910.1, from coordinate 8,404,270 downwards.
TGTGACACAAAATAGTTAAAGGGATTGTCCTGGCTTTTCACATAATCTCAGTGCATATCTTGGCTGCAGAATGATGACAATAAGTAATTTATCTTCTGTCACCAGTTTGCAGGGTTTACTAGATATCAGTGTCTTGCTTCTAAGCAGAACGTCCAAGGATGGGGGGTGTTCTGGTATTGAAATGAGAACTGGTCGGTTCCTCCTACTCTACTAAAAATCTGCCCTGTTATGAATGAGTCACCGTAGGAGGCAAAAACAGAAATACTAGCTAAGTCCAGAAAACCAGAGAAGTTGGCAGCTATCGGATTGCAGACCCCTGAACCTATCAACAACAACTAGCAGTAGCCGTGGGGGGTTCCTACGGTGCCCTAGACCCCTCGATCACAGCCGGAGAACTACATAGCCTAAAGACAGAAAGGGAAATCTAAACTGCCCCAGAGCAGACCCCAAAGCAATAGGCAGCCCCCAACATATAATGACGGTGAAGCAAGATGAAAAAACACTCACACAGATAGAAAGATAGGCTGAGCAAATGATGGGGCCCAAGCTAACTAAATAGGACAGAATAGAAAAGCTGCTGTCTGCAATCTGCCAAAACCCTCTCAAAAACAAGAGCCAACAGACTGATAGGGAAAAAAGCCCTGAAGATGCTAGGCTTCAAAAAGACTATATCAGTACTCAGGTATTATCTGAAGACAAAACAAAAAGGAATTCAGCTCACCCAGCAGGGAAAGGCAGAAATCCAGAAAAACAAGGCAAAACAAAACCAAAACACAAATGCAAAAAGTAGAGCAGAAAACTTAGCTTTTGAGGAGCAGGAATCAGACTGGTCTCCAAGAATCCCTCAGAGTAATCACCCGCAAGGCAGAAGGGCGTCGGCTGCCTTATATCCAGTCAGCAATCCCAGTCACCCAGTCATCATTCTGCTCAGGTGCTTAGTAATCAGCCTCACTACCTTCCTTCACCAGAAGAGGGAGTTCATCAGACCTCAATGGTGAAGGGGAAAATGAACTCACAACAGTACCTCCCCCTTGAGGAGGGGTCACCAAACCCTCATCCACGCCACCAGGGCGATCAGGGTGAGCCCGATGAAAGGCACGCACCAATCTTTTGGCATGATTATCAGAGGCAGAGACCCAGGAATTATCCTCCTGACCATAACCCTTCCACTTAACCAAATACTGGAGTCTCCGTCTAGCCAGACAGGAATCCAGTATCTTCTCTACCTCATATTCCATGTTACCTTCAACTAATACAGGGTCCGGAGGTGCCACCCCAGGAACAACTGGTTCAACAAACCTCTTCAACAAGGACTTATGAAACACATTATGAATTTTAAATGTGACAGGAAGAGCCAAACGAAAAGAGACCGGATTAATAATCTCCAATACCTTGTAAGGTCCAATAAATCTAGGCTTAAACTTAGGAGAAGCCACCTTCATAGCGATATTTTTTGATGATAACCAAACCATATCACCAACCTTAAACTGGGGACCAATGGTCCTATGTCGGTTGGAAAACCGCTGGGCCTTTTCCTGGGAGAGAGATAACTTATCCACCACTTGGTCCCAGATCTGGTGCATTCTCTCCACCACAGTGTCAACACCTGGGCAGGCAGAAGGCTCCACCTGCCCTGAAGAAAATCGAGGATGAAACCCAAAGTTACAAAAAAAAGGTGACATCAAAGTGGCAGAACTAGCTCTATTATTCAAAGCAAACTCGGCCAAGGGCAAAAATGAAACCCAATCATCCTGATCAGCGGAAATAAAACATCTCAAATATGACTCCAAGGTCTGGTTTGTTCTCTCCGTCTGCCCATTGGTCTGAGGGTGAAAAGCAGAGAAGGACAACTGAATTCCCAGCTTGGAACAGAAAGTCCTCCAAAATCTAGACACAAATTGAACTCCTCTGTCAGATACAATGTTCTCAGGAATCCCGTGCAAGCGAACCACCTGTTGCAAAAACAGGGGCACCAACTCAGAGGAAGATGGCAACTTAGGGAGTGGTACAAGATGAACCATCTTAGAGAACCTATCACAAATCACCCAAATAACAGTCATTCTCTGAGAGACAGGCATATCAGAGATGAAATCCATTGAAATATGGGTCCATGGCCTCCTGGGGACCGGCAAAGGCATCAACAACCCACTAGAGCGAGAACAAGGTTTAGACCGGGAGCAAGTTCCACAGGACTGCACAAAATTCCTGACATCACGAGACAAGGCGGGCCACCAAAAAGACCGACTCACCAGATCTCTAGTACCAAAAATACCTGGATGACCAACCAATGCAGAGCAATGAACTTCAGACATCACTCTCTTCTTCCACTGGTCAGGAACCAGGGTGGATAAAAATCAATGTTTATTTAAAAAAAATTAAAAACAAATCGGATTTTTTTGATTTAAATCGGATTTTTTTCAATAAACTGCTTTTTGAGGAAAATATTTTACCATCCAAAGGTTCTTCCATCATGAGATAAAGCTGAGTTGTTTAACTCAGTAGAATAAAGGCTGTATATGTGTAACATTCACAATGCCATGCTCTTCCAGAGGTTTCTGTAGGATTAGTGGGCAGTTTCTCTCCTATATTATCACAGACGCTCGCTTTACTTACGCAGTTCTCAAAACTGAATTTGACTCCGCAGAGGTTCCAGCCTCTTCTTCACGGCAAAAATGTTACAACATGAACAGAGTTGAGAAAAAGACCTTAATCCTATTGTTCTACAAACCTATGAATACAGAATCAACCCCTTCAGTGCCAAGTCCAAGAAGTTAGACAATATGTTTCTGATTGTTTGGAGTGGAATAGATCTGCACAACACAAGAAGAATGTGAATCTAAGTGTGAGGAGGAGGAAGGGCAAGCAAACAAGAAAATGAAAGTGAAACTTTGAGCACAATACTGCAGCATAGCCACAGACAGACAAGTCTGGATCTGTTTGTGTGTACGATCTGAGGTTTATTACATTCTTTCCTTATAATGGCAGCAGGCCGTAAAAGAGACCCAGTTTGGGAATATTTTAATGAAGCTCCTTCGCCTATCTGTAAGGCAGGCATGCGTGCAAAATGCAAACGATGCAACAAAGAGATGCAAGGCCTGGTGGCGCGAATGAGGCAACATCATGAGAAGTGCGGTGATGAAGATGACCAAAGAAACACTTCTGAACAGGCAGGATCTTCAGGTTGGTAAACATTTTTATTGAATCCTATTTCTAAAGACTGAACTGTCATGTGTGAGAAAAATTATATTTCTTATTATTACTGCATGTTACTGTCATTTGGTACAGTTATGAAGAAAAACAAATATTCCTTTTGGGGCAGGGGCAGTGATGTGTTGTGTACAATAAGCAGAAATTGTATAAACAATAAAATAACAGCATTGACTTTTTTTGTTTAGAGGAATTCATGGATTCTGGAAACTATCCACCTCCAAGATCACCATCATCCTGTTCTACAGTTTCAGAGTTATCCATCCAGGATAGTGCTTCATTAGCAGCAGCAGCAGCAGCATCAGACACCCACAGCCACATATCACCATCACCCAAAAGGAAGAAAAAACCTTTACCTCCTGGAACCACCATAGATAGGTTTGTGATAAGAACTAGCAGATTAGAAAAAGAGTTGATTGATGAAAAAATTGCCCAGTTTATTTATGCAACGAACTCTTCTTTCCGTCTGACTGAGAACCCACATTTCATTAATATAGTTCAGTCACTGGACCAGAATACAGTCCACCCAGCAGAGCTGATGTTGCAGGGAAACTGCTGGATCAAGTGTATGACAGAGAAATGGAGCAATGTGCAACAGCTCTGGAGGGTAAAATTGTTAACCTAAGTATTGATGGGTGGAGTAATGTCCACAATGATCCTATTGTATGTGCTTGTATAACAACAGAAGAAGGTAAAGTCTTCCTTGCACAAACAACTGATACGTCAGGAAATGCACACACAGCAGAATACTTACAAGAAGTGGCAGTAAAAGCTATAACGACATGTGAACAAAAATTCAAATGTCTAGTACGCAGTTTGGTCACTGAAAATGCTGCAAACGTATCCAAGATGAGAAGAGATTTAGAAGAGCAGGGAGGGAATACAAAGCTGCTAATAACATATGGTTGCAGTGCTCAAATTTGCTGCACCTCTTAGCCAAAGACTTAAGTGTTCCAGAAATAAAGGCTAATGTTGTTGAAATTGCTAAATACTTCCGTAATAATCATTTTGCTGCAGCAGCTCTGAAAAGGATGGGTGGAACCAAGCTAACGCTCCCACAAGATGTTAGATGGAACTCTGTGGTGGACTGTTTTGAGCAGTATATCAAAAACTGGCCTATTCTGATGACACTTTGTGAAGAAAATCGAGATAAAATAGATGGCACTGTCACGGCCAAAATCCTCAACATTGGGCTTAAGAGAAATGTTGAACATATGCTGAGCTTCCTGAAACCCATCTCTCAAGCTTTAAACAAAATACAGAAAAATAGCTGTTTTATTGCGGATGCTGTTGAAATTTGGAAGGAACTGAGTGAACACTTAAAAACAGAACTACACATGGACAGAATTAAATTACAAGCAGTAAACGAATGGGACAAGCACTGACTCCAGCTCATTTTTTGGCAAATATTGTCAATATCCAATATCAGGGTCAAAACTTAAGTGCTGAGGAAGAGGAGTTAGCTATGACATGGGTATCCAGCAATCATCCATCTTTAATGCCAACTATAATAAACTTCAGAGCTAAGGGGGAACCATTCAAGAAATATATGTTTGCTGAAGATATTTTAAGGAAGGTCACACCAGTAAACTGGTGGAAGTCACTTAAGCGCTTGGATTTAGAGACTGTTCAAGTAATGATTTCACTTTTAACAGCAGTAGCTTCTTCTGCAGGCGTTGAAAGAATATTCTCTTCCTTTGGACTCATTCATTCTAAATTGAGAAATCGGTTGGGACCCAATAAAGCAGGAAAGCTTGTTTTTCTTTTCCAGATTATGAATAGGAACAAAGAAGAAGATGATGATGAAGATGACGACAAGTGAGCTACAGAGGACAGCAGGGACAGTAGTATTTAAGTTTTTCATGTGTCGGCTGGGCTGACAGTCTAAGTTTCTTAAAATATATATGTATTTTGTTTAGCCAAATTAGTTAACAAACATGGATGTTTGTTTAAGCAAATAACTTATGCTGTAATGTTGTTATTGTTTCAGTTAAATAAATCTATTTAAATTGTTATTAAGGTCAGGATTATTTTTCTCCTTCCTAAGTACAACAGAACAGTGGTGTCCAAATATGAATGATTAACCCATTAAACTGGGGAGAAAAAAGTAATATAAAAAGTAATTCTAAAAATCTTCATCTACTTGCATGTTAAAGAAGCAAGAACTAGTTTAGGTAGAAACTTTGATTTAAATCACTGATTTAAATCAAGCCTTACTGACTAGTGATTTAAATCATGATTTAAATCAGTTAGATTTAAATCAAATCCACCCTGTCAGGAACATACAACTTTCCACTGGGACAACGCTCAGGTTTGTCCTCCTGGAAGGCTTCCAGAGCACGTCTCAAATCGGGCGAGATGGCAGAAAGAACTACCCCTTCGCCTAAGATGGTAGCAGGCTTGGTCACCACAGGAGAATCAGCAAAGAAGCTCCTAGAGAGGGCGTCTGCCTTGACATTCTTAGTGCCAGGAAGAAAAGAGACCACAAAATCAAAACGTGTAAAAAACAAGGCCCATCTAGCCTGTCTAGGGTTCAAGCGTTTGGCCGACTCCAGGTAAATCAAACTCTTGTGGTCAGTGAGGACCACAACTTGGTGTTTAGCTCCCTCCAACCAATGTCTCCACTCCTCAAATGCCCATTTCATGGCTAACAGTTCCCGATTCCCCAGATCATAGTTACGTTCAGATGGAGAGAACTTTCGGGAAAAGAAAGCACAGGGATTCATTTTAGATGTTACAGGATCCTTTTGGGACAAAACATCTCCTGCACCAATCTCAGAAGCGTCCACCTCTACCTGGAACGGGAGTGAGACATCAGGTTGCCGCAAAACCGGGGCAGAAGTGAATCTTCGCTTCAGCTCCTGAAAGGAAGAAACAGCCTCCGGAGACCAATTCAACACATCAGCACCCTTTTTAGTCAGATCAGTCAATGGCATGGCAATACTAGAAAATTTTGCTGTAAATTTCCGATAAAAATTAGCAAAACCCAAAAACTTCTGGAGGGCCTTCAAAGAAGTGGGCTGAACCCAATCATAAATGGCCTGTACCTTGGCCGGGTCCATTTCAATAGTTGACGGAGACAAAATAAATCCCAAAAAAGAAATCCTCTGTACCCCAAAAAGGCATTTCGATCCCTTGACATAGAGGGAATTCTCCCTCAAGATCCAGAACACAGTCTGAACATGTTCCACATGAGAATCCCAATCCTTGGAGAAGATCAAAATATCATCCTGATAGATAATCAAAAATTTATCCACAAAGTCTCGGAAAATGTCGTTCATGAAGCACTAGAAGACAGAAGGGGCATTAGTGAGCCCAAAAGGCATCACCAGGTACTCAAAATGTCCCTCCGGAGTATTAAACACCGTCTTCCATTCATCCCCATGCTTAATGCGGATAAGATTATACGCCCCCCTGAGGTCAAGCTTGGTAAACCAGCAAGCACCTTTAACCCCTTCATGACCCAGCCTATTTTGACCTTAATGACCTGGCCATTTTTTGCAATTCTGACCAGTGTCCCTTTATGAGGTAATAACTCTGGAACTCTTCAACGCATCTTAGCGATTCTGAGATTGTTTTTTCGTGACATATTGGGCTTCATGTTAGTGGTAAACTTAGGTTGATAATTTTTGCGTTTATTTGTGAAAAAAACAGATAATTGGCTAAAATTTTGAAAATTTTGCAATTTTCAAATTTTGAATTTTTATTCTGTTAAACCAGAGAGTGATGTGACACAAAATAGTTACTAAATAACATTTCCCACATGTCTACTTTACATCAGCACAATTTTGGAAACACTTATTTTTGTTTGGAAGTTATAAGGGTTAAAAGTTGACCAGCGATTTCTCATTTTTGCAACAATATTTACAAAACCATTTTTTTCAGCTCACCCAGCAGGGAAAGGCAGAAATCCAGAAAAACAAGGCAGAACACAAATGCAAAAAGTAGAGCCGAAAACTTAGCTTTTGAGGAGCAGGAATCAGACTGGTCTCCAAGAATCCCTCAGAGTAATCACCCGCAAGGCAGAAGGGCGTCGGCTGCCTTATATCCAGTCAGCCATCCCAGTCATCATCATTCTGCTCAGGTGCTTTGTAATCAGCCTCACTACCATCCATCACCAGAAGAGGGAGTTCATCAGACCTCAATGGTGAAGGGGAAAATGAACTCACAACACTGCCCTCTATAGCAACAACCCCACCCTCCATAGCAACAGGCCCTCCCTGTCCACATGAACAAGCCCTACTCACACAGTAACAAATCCTCCCCCTCTAGCAGCCTCAGTGCAGAGAGCAGAACCACCCAGCTGCTCCTCCCCCAGACACACACTGAACAGTGATCTATGGAAAGTGAAACTATAGTTAGGAGGGAAAATCGTAGTAGAGTAGGAGGAAACGACCAGTTCTCATTTCAATGCCAGAACATACCCCCCCTGGACGTTCTGCTCAGAAGCAAGACACTGATATCTACAAAACCCTGCAAACTGGTGACAGAAAGTAAATTACTTATTATCACCATTCTGCAGCCCAGATATGCACTGAGATTATGTGAAAAGCCCGGACAACCCCTTTAATAAATAACATTTCCCACATGTCTACTTTACATCAGCACAATTTTGGAAACACTTATTTTTGTTAGGAAGTTATAAGGGTTAAAAGTTGACCTGCGATTTCTCATTTTTACAACAATATTTACAAAACCATTTTTTTTAGGGACCACCTCACATTTGAAGTTACTTTGAGGGGTCTATATGGCAGAAAATACCCAAAAGTGACACCATTCTAAAAACTGCACCCCTCAAGCTACTCAAAACTACATTCTAGGAGATTATTAACCCTTCAGGTGCTTCACAGGAACTAAAGCAACGTGGAAGGAAAAAATGGACATTTTATTTTTTGCACCACAAATTTTCTTTTATCATTAATTTTTTTCATTTTCACATGGGCTACAGGATAAAATGGATCCTAAAATTTGTTGGGCAATTTCTCCTGAGTAGACCGATACCTCATATGTGGTCATAAACCACTGTTTGGGCGCACGGCAGGGCTCGGAAGGGAAGGAGCACATTTGACTTTTTGAATGGAAAATATGCTGGAATATTTAGCGCTTGCCATGTCGCGTTTGGAGAGTCGCTGTGCGCCTAAGTACTGGAGCTTCCCCACAAGTGACCCCATTTTGGAAACTAGACCCCCCCCAAGAAACTTATCTAGATGCATAGTGATCACTTTGAACCCCCAGGTGCTTCACAAATTGATCTGTAAAAAAAAAAGTACTTTTTTTCACAAAAATTATCTTTTAGCCTCAGTTTTTTCATTTTTACGTGGGCAACAGGATAAAATGGATCCTAAAATTTGTTGGACAATTTCTCCTGAGTACTCCAATACCTCATATGTGGTCATAAACCACTGTTTGGGCGCACGGCAGGGCCCGGAAGGGAAGGAGCACCATTTGACTTTTTGAATGGAAAATAAGCTCCAATCGTTATCGGACACCATGTCGCGTTTGGAGAGCCCCTGTGTGCCTAAACATTGGAGCTCCCCCACAAGTGACACCATTTTGGAAACTAGACCCCTTAAGGAACTTATCTAGATGTGTAGGGAGCACTTTGAACCCCCAAGTGCTTCACAAAAGTTTATAACGTAGAGCAGTGAAAATAAAAAATAAATTTTTTTCCTCAAAAATGATTTTTTAGCACGCTATTTTTTTTTTTCTCACAAGGGTAACAGGAGAAATTGGACCACAAAAGTTGTTGTCCAGTTTGTTCTGAGTACTCTGGTACCCCATATGTGGGGGGGGAACCACTGTTTGGGCGCACGGCAGGGCTCAGAAGCGAAGGAGTGCCATTTGACTTTTTGAAATGAAAATTAGCTCCAATCGTTAGCGGACACCATGTCGTGTTTGGAGAGCCCCTGTGTGCCTAAACTTTGGAGCTCCCCCACAAATGACCCCATTATGGAAACTAGACCCCCTAAGGAACTTATCTAGATGCATAGTGAGCACTTTGAACCCCCAGGGTGCTTCACAGAAGTTTATAACGTAGAGCCGTGAAAATAACAAATATTTTTTTTTCTTAAAAAAATTATTTTTAGTCCGCAATTTTTTATTTTCACAGGGGTACCAGGATAAATTGGACCCCAAAAGTTGTTGTACAGTTAGTCCTGAGTACACTGGTACCCCATATGTGGGGGGGGGGACCACTGTTTGGGCAGACGTCGGGGCTCCGCAGGGAGGTAGTGACATTTTGAAATGCTGACTTTGATGGCATGGTCTGAGGGTGTCATGTTACATTTGCAGAGCCTCTGTGTGCCTAAACAGTAGAAACCCCCCGCATGTGACCTCATTTTGGAAATTAGACCCCCAAGGAACTTATCTAGATGTGTGGTGAGCACCTTGAACCCCCAAGTGCTTCACAGAAAATTATAACGCAGAGCCATGAAAATAAAAAATATTTTTTTTTCCTCAAAAAATGATTTTTTAGCTCGCAATTTTTTATTTTCACAAGGGTAACAGGAGAAATTGGACCCCGAAAGTTGTTGTCCAGTTTGTCCTGAGTACGCTAATACCCCATATGTGGGGGGGAACCATTGTTTGGGCACACGTCAGGGCTCGGAATGGAAGTAGTGACGTTTTGAAATGCAGACTTTGATGGAATAGTCTGCGGTCGTCATTACGTTTGCAGAGCCTCTGATGTGCCTAAACAGTGGAAACCCCCGACAAGTGACTCCATTTTGGAAACTAGACCTTCCAAGGAACGTATGTAAGATGTGTTGTGAGCACTTTGAACCCCCAAGTGCTTCACAGAAATTTATAATGCAGAGATGTGAAAATGAAAAAATCATTTTTTTCCACAAAATAGCCCCCAATTTTTTATTTTCCCAAGGGTAACACGAGAAATTAGTCCCCAAAAGTTGTGCAATTTTTCCTGAGTACGCTGATACCCCATATGTTGGGGTAAACCACTGTTTGGGCACATGTCAGGGCTTGAAAGGGAAGGAGCACCATTTGACTTTTTGAACGCAAAATTGGCTGGAATCAATGGTTGCACCATGTCGCGTTTGGAGACCCCCTGATGTGCCTAAACAGTGGAAACCCCTCAATTCTAACTCCAACCCTAACCCCAACACACCCCTAACCCTAACACATCCCTAACCACAAGCCTAAGCCTAATTCCAATGCTAACCCTAATTCCAATGCTAACCCTAATTCCAATGCTAACCCTAATTCCAACCCTAATTCCAACCCTAACCCTAATTCCAACCCTACCCCTAATTCAACCCTAACCCTCTTTCCAATCCTAACCCTAACCCTCTTTCCAACCCTAACCCTCCTTCCAACCCTAACCCTCCTTCCAACCCTAACCCTCTTTCCAACCCTAACCCTCTTTCCAACCCTAACCCTCTTTTCAACCCTAACCCTCTTTTCAACCCTAACCCTAATGGAAAAATAAAAATATTTTCTTTACTTTATTAGTTGTGCCTACCTATGGGGGTGATAATCGGGGGGTTTATTTACTTTTTCTTTCATTTTGATCACTGTGAGAGTGATCAAAATGAAAGAATGGAATCTGCAGCCGGCATTTTCCAAAATGGCTGCGCCCATGAACTGGACCCGCCGGACACCGGAAGCGACAGGGGGACTTAGAAGGTGCCGGGGGAGGTGAGAGGGGGTGAGGGGGTTATCGGAAGCTGGCGGGGAGCAGAAGGAATGGGAGGGGGCAGATGATGACAGCGGCGGCAGAACGCCGCTGTCATTCAGTTGCAGGGTGGGGGGGGTGGAATCGGTGTCTCCAGCCATGTCCGATGCTACTGCAGCATCGGCCATGGCTGGATTGTAATATTTCATCAATTTTCATTGATGAAATATTACTATCGTTCTGATTGGCTGTTTCACTTTTAGCAGCCAATCAGAGCGATCGTAGCCACGTGGGGGCAAAGCCACGCCCCCTGTGGCGAAGAACAAAGCCCCCTGTATCTGCGGGTCGGGTGACCTTTCAGTGACCTAGGTCGCCCGACCCGCAGGGGGGCTTTAAAGTCATGACGCCACATAGGCGTCATGGGTCGTTCTGGCACGACTTTTCATGACGCCTACGTGGCGTCAAAGGTCGTGAAGGGGTTAACTCTGGAGAATAGATCCGAAATCAGGGGTAACAGATACTGATATTTAATAGTAATTTTGTTGAGGGCACGATAATCAATACAAGGCCTTAATGAACCATCCTTTTTGGCCACGAAAAAAAAACCCGGCACCTAAGGGTGAAGAGGATGGTCTAATATGACCCTTCTCCAACGCCTCCTTAATATAGGATCGCATAGCCTCGTGCTCGGGTACAGATAAATTGAAGAGCTGACCCTTAGGAAATTTACACCCCGGGCTCTGTTCAATTGCACAGTCATAACTCCTATGAGGAGGCAAAGACGCAGACTCATTCTCACTAAATACATCATAAAAATCCGCCAAATAGTCAGGAACATCATGCGACTGAGGAGAGGTGGAAAAAAACGGAGCCTCACTAAGGGCACACTGACAACCCCAACTCACCACAGACACAGATTTCCAATCCAAAACTGGATTATGAATTTGCAACCAGGGAAACCCCAGAACAATGGTATCATGCAAATTATGCAACACCAAAATCTGCAATTTTCTTGATGGTCTGGGGCGACATGCATTACCACCTGGGTCCAAAACTGAGGTTTATTTTTCGCCAAAGGAGTAGCATCAATCCCCCTCAACGGGATAGGCGTCCGCAGAGGTGTCATCGGAAATCCACAACGTTTAGCAAAATCCAAGTCCATTAGATTCAGGGCTGCTCCCGAATCCACAAAAGCCTTGGCGGAAAATGTTGACAGGGAGCAGATCAGAGTAATAGCCAGAAGAAACTTAGGTTGAACACCACCCACAGAAAACGTGTGTGCAAAACGTTTCTCTCGTTTAGGACAGACAGAAATAATATGCGAGGCATCGCCACAAAAAAACCACAGCTTATTACGCCTTCTGAACTCCTGACGTTGCTCCCTGGACAAAACTCTATCACATTGCATAGGTTCAGACACTTGTTCAACAGGTGGCAACACCTCTCGTGCAGTCCTGCGTTCACGTAAACGCCGATCAACCTGAATGGCTAATGACATAGAATCGTCAAGACCAGAGGGAACAGGAAATCCCACCATAGTATCTTTTACGGCTTCTGACAAACCCTTCCGAAAGAGAGCTGCCAAGGCATTATCATTCCAGGTAGTAAGGACCGCCCACTTGCGGAATTTTTGACAGTACAATTCTGCAGAATCTCGACCCTGGCTCAATGCCAACAGGGTCTTTTCAGCCTGATCAATAGCATTAGGTTCATCATACAACAACCCCAAGGCTTGAAAAAATGCGTTCACATTAGTCAGAATAGGATCATCCGGTTTCAAAGAAAACGCCCAATCCTGGGGATCGCCACGCAGCAAAGAGATGACAATTTTAACCTGCTGCGCGGAGCTCCCTGACGAGTTAGGCTTCAAGGCAAAAAATAATTTACAATTTTTGAAATGCAAAAATTTAGACTGATCCCCAAAAAACACATCAGGAGTAGGGATGTTTGGTTCAGCAGCATGTGAATGAGCAAGGTAGGCGGAAATTCCCCGCACTTCCGCAGCGAGCTGCTCCACACGATCAGACAGGCTTATACGCGAGTCAATAAGTTTTCCCAGTTTTTTTGTGACAAAATTAGGGGGGGTCGGCTTATACACGGGTCGGCTTATACACAAGTATATACGGTAGCTCCAATCATTAGCGAACACCATGTTACGTATGGGGAGCCCCTGTGTGCCTAAACATTGGAGCACCCCCACAAGTGACCCCATTTTGGAAACTAGACCCCCCCAAGGAACTTATCTAGATGTGTGGTGAGCACTCTAAACCCCCAAGTGCTTCACAGAAGTTTATAGCGCAGAGCCGTGTAAATAAAAAATCATTTTTTTCCTCCAAAAATTACTTTTTAGCTTATACACAAGTATATACGGTAGCTCCAATCGTTAGCGAACACCATGTTGCGTATGGAGAGCCCCTTGTGCCTAAACATTGGAGCACCCCCACAAGTGACCCCATCTTGGAAACTAGTCCCCCCCAAGGAACTTATCTTGATGTGTGGTGAGCACTCTAAACCCCCAAGTGCTTCACAGAAGTTTATAACACAGAGCCGTGAAAATAAAAAAAATATTTTTCCTCCAGAAATTACTTTTCAGCCCGCAATTTTTTATTTTCACAAGGGTAACTGGAGAAATTGGACCCCAAAAGTTGTTTGTCCTGAGTACACTGGTATCCCATATGTGGGGGGGGACCACTGTTTGGGAACACGTCGGGGCTCGGAAGGGAAGTAGTGACGTTTTGAAATGTAGACTTTGATGGAATGGTCTGCGGGCGTCATTATGTTTGCAGAGCCTCTGATGTGCCTAAACAGTAGAAAGCCCACAAGTGACCCCATTTTGGAAACTAGACCCCCAAAGGAACTTATCTAGATGTGTGGTGAGCACTTTTATCCCCCAAGTGCTCCACAGAAGTTTATAACGCAGAGCCGTGAAAATAAAAAAATCATTTTTTTTCCCACAGAAATAATTTTTTAGTCCCCAATTTTTTATTTTCCCAAGGGTAACAGGAGAATACCCCCAAAGTTGTTGTGCATTTTTTCCTGAGTACTCTGATACCCCATATCTTGGGATAAACCACTGTTTGGGCAAACGTCGGGGCTTGGAAGGGAGGGAGCACCGTTTTGACTTTTTGAACGCAAAATTGGCTGGAATCAATGTCGCGTTTGGAGACCCCCTGATGTGCCTAAACAGTGGAAACCCCTCAATTGTAACTCCAACCATAACCCCAACACACCCCTAATCCTAACAACCCCAATACACCCCTAATCCCAACCCTAACAACAAGCCTAATCCCTAATCCCAACTCTAACCCCAACACACCCCTAATCTTAACCCTAATTCCAACCCTAATTCTAACAGTAACCCTAACTCTAATTCTAGCCCTAATAATAAAATAAATAAAATATTTTTTTTTTTTTTCTATTTGTCCCTACTTATGGGGGGTGATAAGGGGGGGTGATTTACTATTTTTTTTATTTTGATCACTGTGATGGGCTCTATCACAGTGATCAAAATGTAATGAATGAATCTGCCGACTGTGGGGGTGATCGGAAGGGGAGGGGGAGCAGATGCTGACGGCGGTGGCAGATCGCCCCGTCAGTCGGTGTGGGGGGTTCAGATTAGTGTCTCCAGCCATGGCCGATGAAAGGTTTTTGAGCTCATAGATAAAGTTTTCAATAGCAAAAGAAGAACAGATTTCTAATCTATCTATCCATTTATCCATATCTGTCTATCCATATCTTATCTGTACCAAAAATGCCAGGACAGGCATTGCTCGTCTTCAGTAACACATCAACATCAATTGATAGTTGGAATAAATAGACTGCATTCACCACATCTTGAGGTGCAGGCTTTATTTTCAAGTGTAGGGGTGTGCAGTATAATGTTCTGCAGCAGCTGAGGTGTGCAGTATGAGATTCTGCGGAACAGTATGAGGTTCTGCCCCCCCCCCCCTAGTTTTGATCCTGGCTAAAACCGTTTTTTATAGATATGGCGACCCTCAGGTAACCCTAAATGAAGGTCAATGGACACAGGTGGCTGAATTGAAAGAACTACTTAATCACCTATTTACCGTGACTAAAAAATTACAAGCTGAGGATTTAACTCCTGGCATTTTCATAAGGGAGTGGAAGAACTTGCTCTTTTGCCTGTCCCAAAGAGGAGATTTAATCGCAGATGGCATTTCTGCTTCAATGAAACGGAGAGCGACACAGCTATTGGAAAATAAAAATTTTCTGGCAGCTGTTTATGTGGACCCAAGTCATCGTATATTGCTTGATGATCAACAGCTTACTAAAGGAAAAGAAGCTCTGACTGAGGTAGCAGTTAAGATGAGTGGCCTACAGGAGGACTGCCAGGCGTAAGAGGACTTGGGTCCTGACAGTGCTACTGCTGCCATATCTTCATCCTCATCAGATGAGGAGTTTGACTTTGTCAAGTATTTGGGTGATATGGAGCAGGCAAAGCGTTGCTGCAAGGAAAAAGATTTCACTCCGTCTCCTATAGCAAGCAGATTGACCATATTTCAGCAAAATGTTTCACTTGCTCTCAAAGAAAAATTCAACCGTTCATCAAAACTGACTGTGCATGAGGCAATTCCTTTATACTTGGAAATTGTTAGAGATGTTGCCCATGTGGTTACGGCTTTGCTTCCAACCTAAGTTAGTGCAGAGAGGTTGTTCTCTGGCCTTAAAATTATTAGGTCAGATTTTAGGTCATCTATGAAGGAGGATCTCATGGAGGCAATTCTATTTCTTAGAACAAATTCATAGACTGCACAAATGTTATTTAGTATGTTTTTGTTGAAAACTGTTTTTTGCCACTTACATAGTTTATTACATAGTGTTATATATATATATATATACACACTGTGTGTGTGTGTGTGTGTGTATATATATATATATATATATATATATATATAATCGATATTACATATTTACAATTTATTAGTTTTTTGTGTTCTAACGTATTCCAATAAATATATATTATGTTCTATCTAATTATCTTGATTATTGTATCATAAAAATGATTAAATGTCTGATGTTCACATTGTACTACAATAAATTTTTCACTTAAATATAAGCAATATATATGTTGGAGTCGTGGAGTCGGTGGAAGGGAAATTGAGGAGTCGGAGTCGCAGGTTTGGCTTACCGACTCCACAGCCCTGCCAACATATATTGCTTATATTTAAGTGATCAGCGACTTGTTAGCAGTCTGTATTTTGAATGCCTAAGCAGAGCATCACCACAAAAAGAACTCCCCTCCAGTCCCGCCCCGAGGCATGAGCATATCATTAACTAAAATTTGAAAATAAACATTACAGAACAACCACAAGACGGATTTCATCAACCAAGGTGTAATTTTAATCTGTATAACAGCGCCGACCTGACACGGTCTGTAGGTTATACTGTGCACAATCCTGCTGACAGGTTCCCTTTAAGAAAATTATCCCGGAGCCCATGCCATTTTTTCAGAAAAATAATGTTAATTAAATATATGTACATTAAACTGCACTAATTGTATATGTCACTGACGGCTATATACAGTATCTACCTATTCTAAGTGGATTTACTGTGAGTAATCCATCTATTCTATCATGTCAGCTCCTACTGTGAATTTACACTGTGAATTGCCAGCTTTTCGTCTATCTATGCGATATTCATTTATGTATATATGTATGTGTCACTGACCTCTATATTCAAGTGCATCTCACAAAATTAGAATATCACCAAAAAGTTAATTTATTTAAGTTTTTAAATACAAAAGTGAAACACATATATTAGTCATTACAAACAGAGTGATCGATTTAAAGTATTTATTTATGTTAATGTTGATGATTATGGCTTACAGCCATTGAAAACCCAAAAGTCATTATCTCAGTAAATTGGAATACTTTAGAACACCAGCTTGAAAAGATGATTTTAAAATCCGAAATGTTGGCCTATTGAAATGTATATTCAGTAAATGCACTCAATACTTGGTTGGGGCTCCTTTTGCATCAATTACTGCATCAGTGCGGCGTGGCATAGAGGTGATCAGCCTGTGGTACTGCTGAGGTGTTATGGAAGATAAGGTTGCTAACAGTCTTCAGCTCGTCTGCATTGTTGGGTCTGGTGGCTCTCGTCTTCTTGTCATTACCTCTTGGATTTTCTGTAGGGTTAAGGTCAGGCGAATTTACTGGCCAATTGAACACAGTAATGCTGTTGTTTTTATACCAGGAATTGGTATTTTTGGCAGTGTGGACAGGTGCCAAGTCCTGCTGGAGGATGAAATTTCCATCTCCAAAAAGCTTGTCGGCGGAGGGAAGCATGAAGTGCTCTAAAATTTCCTGGTAGATGGCTGCGTTGACTTGAATCTTCATAAAACACAGTGGACCTACCCCTGCACATGGCACCCAAAACAATCATTGATTGTGGATACTTCACAGTAGACCTTGGAAATCAAGGTCCGAGAGTCTGGAGGAAGAGTGGAGAGACAGACAATCCAAGTTGCTTGAGGGTCTAGTGTGAAGTTTCCACAATCAGTGATAGTTTGGGTAGCTACACGTGGTCAAAATTGTTGGTAACCCTCGTTTAATGACAGAAAAACCCACAATGGACACAGAAATAACTTGAATCTGATAAGTAATAATAAATAAAAAATTATGAAAATGAACAAATGAAAGTCAGACATTGCTTGTCAACCATACTTCCATGGTTTGTGAGATGCACTTGTATCTACCTCCTCTATGTGTATATCCTCCTCTACAGTCATGGCCAAAAGTATTGACACCCCTGCAATTCTGTCAGATAATATTCAGTTTCTTCCTGAAAATGATTGCAAACACAAATTCTTTGGTATTTTTATCTTCATTTAATTTGTCTTAAATGAAAAAACACAAAAGAGAATGAAGCAAAAAGCAAAGCATTGATCATTTCACACAAAACTCCAAAAATGGGCCGGACAAAAGTATTGGCACCCTCAGCCTAATACTTGGTTGCACAACCTTTAGCCAAAATAACTGCGACCAACCGCTTCCGGTAACCATCAATGAGTTTCTTACAATGCTCTGCTGGAATTTTAGACCATTCTTCTTTGGCAAACTACTCCAGGTCCCTGATATTTGAAGGGTGCCTTCTCCAAACTGCCATTTTTAGATCTCTTCACAGGTGTTCTATGGGATTCAGGTCTGGACTCATTGCTGGCCACCTTAGAAGTCTCCAGTGCTTTCTCTCAAACCATTTTCTAGTGCTTTTTGAAGTGTGTTTTGGGTTATTGTCCTGCTGGAAGACCCATCACCTCTGAGGTAGACCCAGCTTTCTCACACTGGGCCCTAAATTATGCTGCAAAATTTGTTGGTAGTTTTCTGACTTCATAATGCCATGCACACGGTCAAGCAGTCCAGTGCCAGAGGCAGCAAAGCAACCCCAAAACATCAGGGAACCTCCGCCATGTTTGACTGTAGGGACCGTGTACTTTTCTTTGAATGCCTCTTTTTTCTCCTGTAAACTCTATGTTGATGCTTTTGCCCTAAAAGCTCTACTTTTGTCTCATCTGACCAAAGAACATTCTTCCAAAATGTTTTAGGCTTTTTCAGGTAAGTTTTGGCAAACTCCAGCCTGGCTTTTTTATATCTCGGGGTAAGAAGTGGAGTCTTCCTGGGTCTCCTACCATACAGTCCCTTTTCATTCAGATGCCGACGGATAGTACGGTTTGACACCGTTGTACCCTCGGACTGCAGGGCAGCTTGAACTTGTTTGGATGTTAGTCGAGGTTATTTATCCAACATCCGCACAATCTTGCGTTGAAATCTCTTGTCAATTTTTCTTTTCCGGCCACATCTAGGGAGGTTAGCCACAGTGCCATGGGCTTTAAACTTCTTGATGACACTGCGCACGGTAGACACAGGAACATTCAGGTCTTTGGAGATGGACTTGTAGCCTTGAGATTGCTCATGCTTCCTCACAATTTGGTTTCTCAAGTCCTCAGACAGTTCTTTGGTCTTCTTTCTTTTCTCCATGCTCAATGTGGTACACACAAGGACACAGGACAGAGGTTGAGTCAACTTTAATCCATGTCAACTGGCTGCAAGTGTGATTTAGTTATTGCCAACACCTGTTAGGTGCCACAGGTAAGTTACAGGTGCTGTTAATTACACAAATTAGAGAAGCATCACATGATTTTTCGCACAGTGCCAATACTTTTGTCCACCCTCTTTTTTATGTTTGGTGTGGAATTATATCCAATTTGGCTTTAGGACAATTCTTTTTGTGTTTTTTTTCATTGAAGACAAATTAAATGAAGATAATACCAAAGAATTTGTGTTTGCAATCATTTTCAGTAAGAAACTGAGTATTATCTGACAGAATTGCAGGGGTGTCAATACTTTTGGCCATGACTGTATGTGTATATATCTATTCCCAACCTGTCACGCTATGATTGTACTGTATGCGGCACATGAATTGCCAGCTTTTCAAAGGACACGTGTTGAGTTCATTTTCCCCTTCGTCACTGAGGTCTGGTGAACTCCCTATTCTGGTAAAGGAAGGTAATGAGCCTGATTATCAGGCACCTGAGTCTAATGAGGATGACTGGCTGAGTGGAGTCACGGACTGGATATAAGGCTGCCGACTCCCTTCTGCCCTGCGGGTGATTTCTCTGTGGACTTCTAGGACACCAGTCTGATTCCTGCTCCTCTAAAGCTAAGTTTTCTGTTTTGCCTGTTAGCTTTTTTGTTTTGTTTTTTGTTTTTCCTTGCTTTTCTGTATTCTGCCATTCCCTTCTGGGGTGAGCTGAATCTCCTTTTGCCTGTAGCTCTGTCTTCAGAATATTCCTGAGTACTGACATAGCTTTTTTGAAGCCTAGCATCTTCAGGGCCTTTTTCACTGTCAGTCTGTTGGCTCTTATTTTCATAGGGTTTTTCACGGATTGCAGACAGCAGCCTTCCTGTCCTTTTCTATCTAAGTTAGCTTGGGCCCCGTCTTTGCTCAGTCTATCTTTCTGTCTCTGTTAGTATTTTCATCTTGCTTCATCGTCATTATATGTTGGGGGCTGCCTATTGCTTTGGGGTCTGCTCTGGGGCAGTTTAGATTTCCCCTTTCTTTCTTTAGGCCTATTTAATTCTCCGGCTGTGATCGAGGGGTCTAGGGCATCGTAGGAACCCCCCACGGCTACTGCTAGTTGTGTTGATAGGTTCAGGGGTCTGCAATCCGATAGCTGCCAACTTCTCTGGTTTTCTGGACTTAGCTAACATTTCTGTTTTTGTCTCCTACGGTGACTCAATCATAACAGACACGGCTGCGTAAAACTCGGACAGCACTGTGCACACGTACTTATCTGCCCTGTTGAGGGCAGAGCAAAGTACTGTAGTGCACAGGTGCTGGACCTCTCTGACCTTTTCCTGCACCTGCACACTGCAGTACTTTGCTTTGCGCTCAACAGTGCAGATAAGTATGCCTGCGCAGGAGCGCGATGCCAGGGAGCCATGAGGCAGCAAGCAGGAGGGCAGCAAGCAGGAGGGCAGCATCGCAAGAAGATGAGAGGCGCCAGACCAAGACCTGCGACACCCATCGGACTGCCCTGCATGTGAGTATAATAAAAGTTATTTTTCTTCTCTTGCAGGTTGGATCGGGGGCTTAGCTCCAGCATTATAGAATGCTGTAGATAAGCCCTGAAAGGCAGTGTCCGTAATTCATATCTGCCAAACCTGGTGACAGGTTCCCTTAAAACTGGGCCAAGGGCTATGCTATGTTATCTCACCGGGAAAGGTCAGAGGCCCAGCGCCTGTGCACTGCAGGACTGTGCTCTGCCCTCAATAGGGCAGATAAGTAAGCCTGTGCAGGAGCGCGTTGCCAAGTAGACTATGTGGATGATGCAGGAACGCATCATCCACACGAACAAAGAAGGAGGACAGCGATCGTAAGAAGATGGGAGGCGCCGGACCAAGAAGAGCGACACCCCTTGGACCGGAACGCCCCGCAGGTGAGTATAATAAGTTATTTTTCTTCTATTACAGTTCAGGTTGGGGGCTTATCTACAGCATTATATAGTTGAATGCTGAGAAAAAGGAGGAAAAAAGTAAAAAAAAATCACCATTTATTGAATACATAGACACAATGGAATAAGAAGTATTAAAATGGTAAAGTGATATAAATAAATGAATGGGGAAAACAAAGACAGAATTACCCAGAGATGAAAACAGGACGGTAAACACTGAAAAAGTATGAGGATAAATAATGCCAATGGATCAAATCGCAGACTGCTGCAGTATTCATCCATAATAAAAGTCACAAGGATTAAAGTATCCAATTTAAGTTTATCTATGTAGGCAGCCAAAAAAATCAAGTGCAGGTGGGGTCTGGGCGATGCACTTGATCTTCTACAACTATGGGTAAATTTTATCTCTCTGACCCTTTAATTGGATGAGCATTGTTTTGCCTTTGTGTGCTGTATTGACACTTGTCCTCCTAGACCACTTGGACTACTTATACACCTCTTTTTGGACTGTTTAGTCTTGGTGGTCATTTTGTTGAGGGAGCTATTGAGGGAGGGCTAAATTAACCCTTGACGGTTGACCAAGTGATTTCAAAATTAATCCACGGGGCGTTGCTAGCAACTGCGAATGACCAGACGGAGAAGGGGGTCTCTGTATGGGAGGATCAAGGCAGATCACTAACCCCCTTTATTATGTCACCTTTTTATAGTATTTTGCTTAATTATGCAAAGTACTCAGCTACAAATAGCATCATCGTGACACATTCTCTTTATAAGCCAATAGTATTGCAAGAAAATCGGAATATGTCCCTATTTACGTGACGTAGAAAATAGAACAGTAGCACATTCTTCAGGGTTTCATATCTCATATCTTGTTCCGACTGGGACAATCTGGTTTTATAACAGCTGCAAACTTTCACCTAGTTAAGTTACAAAATTTAACTCGTAAACAACAAAATGGCGTCGCAAGCACAAAAATTGAGGTCTGGAGAACAAGATGTCCTGTACAACTGAATACTGTACTTCACAGTTTTTCCACTTACGAGGGACCCGTCTATGCTATATTTTTACTTTCACTTTATGGATCATGTTTACCAATGGGGTTTTAATTCCCCCATTTGGCTTTATTTTTGCCAATTCATCAAGCCCCCTTTATGGCTCACGGTGCTAGCGGGGATGTCACCGCAGCTCAGCCCGGTGGTGAACGCAGCGTCAGTAACCGTGGGTGACGTAATAGAGGTAACCTCTGGTCATTGGGCTCCATTCCGAGCCAGGCTGAACTGCGGTGAGATCCATGCTAGTACCGTGAGCGCTCACTGTGTTAGCGGGGATCTGATCGCAGCTGGGAAAGGAGCTCAGTGACGTGACCAAAGGTAACCTCTATGGGTATGTGCACATGTTGCGGATTGGTGTGCGGAATTTTCCACGCAGAATTTGCTATTTTTGGCAAAATGCGCAGGTCAAAAACCGCGTATTTTTCCTGCGGATTCATTGCGTATTTGGCATGCGTTTTTACACCTGCGGATTCCTATAATGGAATGGGTGTAAAAACGCGGAATCTGCACAAAGAATTGACATGTAAGGAAAATAAATTGCTGCGTTTCCACGCGGATTTTTCCACAGCATGTGCACAGCGGTTTTTATTTCCCATAGATTTACATTATACTGTAAATCACTAGGAAAACTGCAGCAGAACCGTAGCGTCAAAACCGCTGCGTATCAGCAGCAAATCCGCAACGTGTGCACATACCCTAGTTTTGATCCTGGCTAAAACCGTTTCTTATAGATATGGTGAACCCTCGGGTAACCCTAAA
The DNA here is from genome assembly GCF_039654945.1 of Dendrobates tinctorius. Lineage (NCBI taxonomy): Eukaryota > Metazoa > Chordata > Amphibia > Anura > Dendrobatidae > Dendrobates > Dendrobates tinctorius. The sequence continues at coordinate 8,381,649 of NW_027361910.1, read as the reverse complement.
TGAAGGTCAATGGACACAGGTGGCTGAATTGAAGGAACTGCTTAATCACCTATTTACCGTGACTAAAAAATTACAAGCTGAGGATTTAACTCCTGGCATTTTCATAAGGGAGTGGAAGAACTTGCTATTTTGCCTGTCCCAAAGAGGAGATTTAATCGCAGATGGCATTTCTGCTTCAATGAAACTGAGAGAGACACAGCTATTGGAAAATAAAATTTTTCTGGCAGCTGTTTGTGGACCCGTCATCGTATATTGCTTGATGATCAACAGCTTACTAAAGGAAAAGAAGCTCTGAGGTAGCAGTTAGGATGAGTGGCCTACAGGAGGACTGCCAGGCGCAAGAGGACTTGGGTCCTGACAGTGCTACTGCTGCCATATCTTCATCCTCATCAGATGAGGAGTTTGACTTTGACAAGTATTTGGATGATATGGAGCAGGCAAAGCGTTGCTGCAAGGAAAAAGATTTCACTCCGTCTCCTATAGCAAGCAGATTGACCATATTTCAGCAAAATGTTTCACTTGCTCTCACAGAAAAAGAAAAATTCAACCGTTCAACAAAACTGACTGCATGAGGCAATTCCTTTATACTTGGAAATTGTTAGAGATGTTGCCCATGTGGTTACGGCTTTGCCTCCCACCCAAGTTAGTGTAGAGAGGTTGTTCTCTGGCCTTAAAATTATTAGGTCAGATTTTAGGTCATCTATGAAGGAGGATCTGATGGAGGCAATTCTATTTCTTAGAACAAATTCATAGACTGCACAAATGTTATTTAGTATGTTTTTGTTGAAAACTGTTTTTTGCCACTTACATAGTTTATTACATAGTGTTATATATACTGTATTTATATGTGTAATTGATATTAACATAGTGTATTACATATTTACAATTTATTACAGTTTTTTGTGTTCTAAAGTTGTATTCCATTAAATATATATATTGTATATATGTTCTATCTAAATGTCTTGATTATTGTATCATAAAAATGATTAAATGTCTGATGTTCACATTGTACTACAATAAATTTTTCATTTAAATATAAGTAATATATGTCGGAGTCTGTGGAAGGGGAAATTGAGGAGTCGCAGGTTTGGCTTACCGACTCCACAGCCCTGCCCACACCTATTTTTTTAATTATGTAAATAATTTTAAAAAAACAGCGTTGGGACCCCTCTATTCTTGATAGCCAGTCTTGATGAAGCTGACAGATGACGGTTGCAGTCCCTAGTTGTAAGTTTTGACTGGCTGGTTATCAAAAATAGAGGGGAACCTACGCCGTTTCTCCCCCCCCCCCCCCCCCCCAAATCGCCGTATTTACAGCTGAGTTAGCGGTAGATGAATACTCCCATCCGCAGCTCCTGCTGTCACTGTTTATTAGCCTCAGCAGAGGTAGGCTGATGGGAGTAATAGTCCCATCAGCCGCAGGCTGCTGTCTCTTTTATTACTTAAATGCTTGCGCCGATTGCCGGCGGAGCAGGGGAGAATGATAGTGTTCAGCACCTGGCGCCGGAGAATAGCGCTTACTGTAGCGCTTCTTCCCTGGCGCCCGTCCTTGTAGTGATGCGGCACACGCATGCCACACACTGGCGCAACTATTACACACACGGACACTGACCTCTCCGGTACCGGAAATATGTGTGAAAGAGGCCTTAGGGTATGTGCACACGCTGCGGAATGCTCTGCGGATTTGGCCGCGTGGATTTTGTAAAATCCGCAGGTAAATCTGCAGGTCAAAAGACCTGCGATTTTTCATCTCCACAATGGAGGAGATGGCAAACCGCAGCGGAATCGGCAGAAATAATTGACATGTCAATTCTTTGTGCGGTTTTGAAACCGCAGCAAATCCACGCGGAAAATTCCGCAGCGTCTGCACCAGGGCTGTGGAGTCGGTATGCCAAACCTCCGACTCCTCAATTTCCCTTACACCGCCTCTGACTCCCACATATATTGCTTATATTTAAGTGAAAAATTTATTGTAGTACAATGTGAACATCAGACATTTAATCATTTCTATGATCCAATAATCAAGATATTTAGATAGCACATAATATCTATTTATTGGAATACAACTTTAGAACACAAAAAACTAATAAATTGTAAATATGTAATACACTGTGTAATATCGAATACATACGGTACAGACCAAAGTTTGGACACACCTCATTCAAAGAGTTTTCTTTATTTTCATGACTATGAAAATTGTAGATTCACTCTGAAGGCATCAAAACTATGAATTAACACATGTGGAATTATATAATTAACAAAAAAGTGTGAAACAACTGAAAATATGTCATAATATTCTAGGTTCTTCAAAGTAGCCACCTTTTGCTTTGATTTCTGCTTTGCACACTCTTGGCATTCTCTTTATGAGCTTCAAGAGGTAGTCACTGGAAATGGTCTTCCAACAGTCTTGAAGGAGTTCCCAGAGATGCTTAGCACTTGTTGGCCCTTTTGCCTTCACTCTGAGGTCCAGCTCACCCCAAACCATCTCGATTGGGTTCAGGTCTGGTGTCTGTGTAGGCCAGGTCATCTGGCATAGCACCCCATCACTCTCCTTGGTTAAAAATAGCCCTTACACAGCCTGGAGGTGTGTTTGAGGTCATTGTCCTCTTGAAAAGTAAATGATGGTCCAACTAAACACAAACCGGATGGAATAGCATGCCGCTGCAAGATGCTGTGGTAGCCATGCTGGTTCAGTATGCCTTCAATTTTGAATAAATCCCCAACAGTGTCACCAGCAAAGCACCCCCACACCATCTCGCCTCCTCCTCCATGCTTCACGGTGGGAACCAGGCATGTAGAGTCCATCCGATCACCTTTTCTGCGTCGCACAAAGACATGGTGGTTGGAGCCAAAGATCTCAAATTTGGACTCATCAGACCAAAGCACAGATTTTCATTGGTCTAATGTCCATTCCTTGTGTTCTTTAGCCCAAACAAGTTTCTTCTGCTTGTTGCCTGTCCTTAGCAGTGGTTTCCTAGCAGCTATTTTACCATGAAAGCCTGCTGCGCAAAGTCTCCTCTTAACAGTTGTTGTAGAGATGTGTCTGCTGCTAGAACTCTGTGTGGCATTGACCTGGTCTCTAATCTGAGCTGCTGTTAACCTGCGATTTCTGAGGCTGGTGACTCGGATAAACTTATCCTCCGTAGCAGAGGTGACTCTTGGTCTTCCTTTCCTGGGGCGGTCCTCATGTGAGCCAGTTTCTTTGTAGTGCTTGATGTTTTTTGCCACTGCACTTGGGGACACTTTCAAAGTTTTCCCAATTTTTCCGACTGACTGACCTTCATTTCTTAACGTAATGATGGCCACTCGTTTTTCTTTACTCAGCTGCTTTTTTTCTTGCCATAATACAAATTCTAACAGTCTATTCAGTAGGACTATCACCTGTGTATCCACCAGACTTCTGCACAACACAACTGATGATCCCAACCTCATTTATAAGGCAAGAAATCCCACTTATTAAACCTGACAGGGCACACCTGTGAAGTGAAAACCATTTCCGGTGACTACCTCTTGAAGCTCATCAAGAGAATGCCAAGAGTGTGCAAAGCAGAAATCAAAGCAAAAGGTGGCTTCTTTGAAGAACCTAGAATATAAGACATATTTTCAGTTGTTTCACACTTTTTTGTTAATTATATAATTCCACATGTGGTAATTCATAGTTTTGATGCCTTCAGAGTGAATCTACAATTATCATAGTCATGAAAATAAAGAAAACGCTTTGATTGAGAAGGTGTCCAAACTTTTGGTCTGTACTGTGTGTATGTATATATATATATATATATATATATACACACTGTGTGTGTGTGTATGTGTGTGTGTATATATATATATATATATATATATATATACACACTATGACTTATCTCGGCTAAGATAAAGCCTAGATCCTCAGGCTACATTCACACTATGGGCGTAGCCAGGATCAAACCTGGGGGGTGGGGGGGGTGGGGGCAGAACGTCATACTGTTCTGCAGAATCTCATACTGCACAACTTAGCTGCTGCAGAATCTTACTGCACACCCCTACACTTGAAAATAAAGCCTGCACCTTAAGAAGATATGGTGCTGAATGCGGTCTATTTATTCCAACTATCAATTGATGTTGATGTGTTACTGAAGACGACCAATGCCTGTCCTGGGCGTCCTTTTGGGCAGCTATGAGGTGTACCTGACTAGTGCTATAAATGGAGTGTTAGTCTGTGTGCTGTCCGGCTTTCATTCTTTTTGGTACAGATATATGGATAGAAAGATATGGATAAATGAATATATTGATAGAGCAGATTTCTCATCTGCTTTTGCTATTGAAAACATTAGCTATGAGCTCAAAAACCTTTCAGGTGATGCCGTTTCTTAAAAAGCTGATCTGCTTTTGCAACTGAAAAACGTATATTCAAAAAACGCAGGAAAAACGCTGTGTGTGAATGTAGCCTTAGATTAGAAATAGAACAGTCATTTATAGGACATTTCATAACTTTCCCAAATTCCTATGAAAAAATATTCAGCACATTCTGCATTGAACTACTGTACCCAATTTATTATATATTTTAGGAGTCGGAGTCGGTCCATTTTATACCAACTCCGACTCCACCAAAATGAGCACCGACTCCACAGCCCTGGTCTGCACAGCGGGTTTTTTTTTTCCTTAGGTTAGAATGCTACTGTACACCACAGCAAAAACTGCTGCGGATCCGCAGCGGCCAAATCCGCTGCGGATCCGTAGCAGAATCCGCAGCGTGTGCACACACCCTTATAGCGGGTTTTTATGTTTGGGTGCTGTCACACTCTAAAAGACGCTATTGCAAAAAATAGTTTTTGCATCACCACATTTTGAGAGGTATAATTTTTCCATATTTTGGCCCACAGAGGCATGTGAGGTCTTGTTTTTTTGCGGGACAAGCTGACGTTTTTATTGGTACCATTTTCAGGCACATGACCTTTTTTAATCGCTTTCTATACCAATTTTTGGGAGACAGAATGAGCAAAAACCAGAAACTGATGATTTTTTTTTTTTTTTTTGGGGGGGGGGCTTATACCATTGTGTGGTAAAATTGATAAGGCAGTTTTATTTTTTGGGTTAGTACGATTACAGAGATACCTCATTTATTTATTTTTTTTAATGTTTTGGCGCTTTTATACAATAAAAACTATTTTATAGAAAAAATGTTTTTTGCGCATCTCCTTATTCTGAGAGCTATAACTTTTTTATTTTTCCACTGATGGAGCTGTATGGCGGCTCGTTTTTTTTTTTGCTGGACAGCTTGACGTTTTCAGCGGTACCATGTTTATTTATATCCATCTTTTCATCTTGTCTTATTCCACTTTTTGCTCGGCAGTATGATGATAAAGCATTGTTTTTTTGCCTTTGTGTTTTTTTTTTTTTTTTAAATGGCGTTCAGTAAATGAGTTAACTAGTAGGACAGTTTTACAGGTGTGGTTGTTGCAGGCGCGGTGATACCAAATATGTGTACTTCGATTTTAATTTTTTTTCTTTTTAAAATATTTATTTAGTGCCACTTTTTGTAATATTTTTACAATTATTTAATTTTTTTTTTTTTTTACTTTTTCCTAACTTCTACATTTAGTCCCACTATGGGACAATATTTTTTTTTACATGCTGATCGCTTCTATAGTATGCAGATGAAGCAGCATCTCTGCATACCATAGAAGCTGTCAGCGCTGCTCTGATACAGGTAGACTTGCTGATCATGACAACATCCGCTCACCATGGCAACGATCGGGACCCCGCGTCACGCCGCGGCGCCTCCGATCAAGAGGGATAGGGGCTGTCAGCCCTGCGCCGGCTCCTGGAATGCTGCGATCTTGTTTGATTGCAGTATTTTGGGGGTTAAAGTGCCGGGAGCGGTCTGTGACCACTCCTGGCACCTAGTGTCGGGTGTCAGCTGTGAGAATTAGCTGACACCCGGCCGCGCACCCCCGTGAGAGCGGCCGATCGTGATGACGTATTGATCCGTCCATCCTCAAACAGGTCCAGGTCACATGGACGGATCATTATGTCTGATGTCAGAAAGGGGTTAAACGGCATAAGAAAAAAATCAAAACTCTAGAATTGTATTGTTTTAGTTGCCCGCAACATTGCAATAAAATGTAATAGCAGGCAATCAAAACATCGTATTTACCCAAAAATGGTATCAGTAAAAGCGTTAGCTTGCTGCAAAAAATAAACCGTCACCCAGCCCTGAAACTGAAAAATGAGAACGTTACTGGTTTTCTAAAATTGAGACAAACGCAAAAGCTTTTTTCATACAAGTTTTGGATTTTTTTTTTTACCACATAAATAACACGATACATGTTTGCCTACTTATCTGCATACTAGTACTTACCTGGGGAATCGTATTGCCATGTCAGTTTTACCATATAGTGAACATGGTAGATGAAAACCCAAAAAACAATTGTGGAATTGCTCTTTTTTTCAACTTCACTTGATTCTTTTTGTGAGGTGAAACATTTCCCTGCCTGTTTTTAACCACTTCACCCCGATCCTGTTCATCTTCATGACCCGACCAAATTTTACAATTCTGATCAGTTTCACTTTATGTGGTAATCACTGGAATTCTAGAATGGATCCCACTGACTCGGAGTCTGTTTTTCATGACATATTGTACTTCATGGTATTGTTAAATGTGTGATGGTATTTCATACTGCACACTTCAGCTGCTGCAGAACCTCATACTGCACACCCCTACACTTGAAAATAAAGCCTGCACCTTAAGAAGATGTGGTGATGAATGCAGTCTATTTATTCCAACTATCAATTGATGTTGATGTGTTACTGAAGACGAGCAATGCCTGTCCTGGGCGTCCTTTTGGGCAGCTATGAGGTGTCCCTGACTGGTGCTAAAAAAAAGGAGTGTTAGTCTGTGTGCTATCCGGCTTTCATTCTTTTTGGTACAGATATGATATGGATGCAGATATGGATAAATGGATATATAGAGCAGATTTTTAATCTGCTTTTGCTATTGAAAACATTATCTATGAGCTCAAAAACCTTTCAGGTGATGCGGTTTTTTCAAAAGCTGATCTATTTTTGCAACTGAAAAACATGTCCTTAAAAAACGCAGGAAAAACGCTGTGTGTGATTGTAGCCTTAGATCAGGAATAGAACAGTCATTTGTAGGACATTTCATAACTTTCCCAAATTCCTATGAAAAAATAATCAGCACATTCTGCATTGAACTACTGTACCCAATTTATTATATATTTTCGGAGTCGGTCCATTTTATACTGACTCCGACTCCACCAAAATGAGCACCGACTCCACGACTCCGACTCCACAGCCCTGCTAAGCGGTCTGATGCCAGGAGATGTCCAGTGTGTTTCAACTGGTGCTTTAAATCCCAATCCAAAGGAAAAAAGAGGTGTTCTCCATCATCAAAATTATATAAAAAAGATAAAACTCACATTTATTAGGAAGGTTTTCAAATCATATTAATAAGCCACCATGACAGGCAAGGCTACCTTACGTGTTTCTGACACATATTACATGTCTGTAAAAAACACAATATTTCACCTCGCTATACTGGGAAAGTCAAAGGATCAAAATAGACTACTCACTTGATAATGCAGTAAAAATAATTGTCAAATTTTATTAGAGTAAAGTACTACAAATGACATATATATAACGGTGTGCTAATGAAGACAAAAACAGACAGTATCCACCCAGAGTGCCCTAAACCTCCATGCAGATGGAAAACATAGCCCCAGACCATGTCCCTGAGTAAGTCCAATGACCCCAATGTAAAATGGAAGAAGCGCCCAGGTACAATGACCTGAATGTAAACATCATAGGATTAAGAATAGTAAAGGGCGTCAGTATAATAAGATAAACTGCCACAATGAGCAGAAAAAAGGTATGGGGAAGAGAGACCTCAGAGGCACTTACCGGGGCAGAGAGGGTAAGGGGAACCTGGGTGGTACAGCCAGGCGTGCTGTCCTTATTCAATTAGTTTTTTGGCAGCTAACTATATTCCCAAATCAAGGCGAACAGCCTCAATAACATCACGCTCTCTCTATGTATTATCAAGTGAGTAGTCTGTTTTGATCCTTTGACTTTCCCAGTATAGCACGGTGAAATACAGTCTTTTTTTCAGACATGTAATATGTGTCAGAAACGCGTAAGGTAGCCTTGCCCGTCATGGTGGCTTATTAATATGATTTGAAAACCTTCCTAATAAATATGAGTTTTATCTTTTTTATATAAATTTGATGATGGAGAACACCTCTTTTTTCCTTTTGATTCTAAATGTCTAATGTAGTAATTTTGTTATTGCATTCTGTTAATTTTTGATATGTGTGAAAATTGTATTTTTCTAAAATGTTCACATCGGCAAAAAGGCCAATTTGGCCATTGCCCCAGTTTATCATAGGGCAATAATATGTTTGCCTTTTAAAAAACAAAACAAAAAAAGGCAAAAGTAAAAATTTGTCTAACACACTTTACGTCTCTGTCTCAATTCTCAAAAACCGTGGCAGCATACTAACATACGCTTACCAATGCAACTAAACAGTCATAGAATCAGAAGGGGTAGAAATATATCTGTTTAGACACACATAAAACCAAAAATTATAACATAGATACAGCATGCTCTTGCCAAGAAGATTCCCCCCTCAGGTGACATAAAGTAATTAGTGAAAATATCACGCACTTTGAGCCCAGAGAGCAGTCTATGTTGAGGGTTGATAGGTGGTCTCACCCTACGCACATTGTCCGGCCTACGCACAACACCAGCAGAGGAGGAACAATCATGTATCCTGGTGAAGTTATGAAGAACCACGCAGGGTTTAACTACTTCATTAACATTTTGTTCACTCAGCTGAATGGCAGACTGGAGTACCCGCCATTTGCTACAAAGAATGCCAAAGGAACACTCCACCAGTCGCCGAGCACGTGATAGGCGCAAGTTAAAAATTCTGCGCCTGTGGTCAAGGTTGGGCCGGGGATATGGTCTCATGACATTGCGTGTTAACTCAAACGCCTCATCTGCCACAAGGGACATAAGGGACTGATTCCTGAGTGGAGCCTGGTAGTTGGCGTGGTGGTGGTAGATCCAACTTGTTGGTGCGTAGCCGCCGAGCCATAATGGAAGTGTCATGATCCAGTGTTGGATCTCGCGGTATTAAAAGCACAAAGTGAACTTTTTTTACTTTGGTTAAGTTCAAAGGTGTTTTGACTGTCCCCGGTGGTGGTTGTGGTATTGCACCTTAGGTTAGGTTGCACTTAATTATGGTTCAGGTGTGACACTCTATAAATGGGTCTCAGGGTGTTCACTCACTGCTGGTGATATTTCTTGCTGAGTTGTTGGAGAGCCTGGTGGAAGGATGGAGCTGGATAGGAGTCCTGCGCAGTCAGCCAGAGAGAATGAGTGCCAGCTAATGGTGTCTGCAGGAAGGACTGGCATGGCTTGGTGGAGTCGCAGTTTATGGTGTCGGCGGGAAGTGCGGGCATGGCTTAGAGGAGTGGCGACTAGGAAGAGAGTTGCACTCAGCATGTTCGACTTGGTTGCTGAGAACTGGACTCGAGCATGCTTGGATTCTTGGCAGAGGCTGGACTCATCTTGGGACTCTGTGTACTGGACTGCTGCAAGTGGTGATGGACTCTGCTCCCAGGCTGCACGATGGTGATGGATCCAGTTATGGTGATGGATCAGGGTGGAGGAGAAGATGCACACAGGTGGTGGGCTCTGTTGCTAGGAGCGCACGCAACAGAGCAAAGATAAGTGGTGTTTCCCCTGTATTGTCTCTTTCCTCATGTGTGTTGTTAGTGCAGTGGTGGGATTAGTCTCCGCACCGACCTATTCCCTAGTGAGGGTTTAGGCTCAGGGCGAGCAAGGCTGTTAAGGTACGCGTGCGGCGACAGGTGCGGAGCCTGTTTAGGGAATGTGAGGAGTGTAGGGACACTGGCTCAGGGGAGTGCAGGAGGTCTCCATTTCCCCATTCCCTATCGCAGGGCCCACCATTGTTAAAGTTACCCAGGTTCCCCCCTTATTATTTAAATGCGCCTTACTGGAGGCGGTGTTTCCAGATATATGTATGCATGGCGTGTAATACCTAAATCCGCCAGGTGGAGGCGGCGTATCCACCTGCACGCTTTATTATTTAAATTCGCCCCACTGGAGGCGGTGTATCCAGGGTCACGTGTGTTATGGGTTCGCCTTGTGACATCATCTGCGTCCTGACACACGTGATCATGACAGGAAGTATTGAAGACTCTAGAGTCTCCCGTCCTTCCATAGGCCCCAATGTCAACAATTATAAACTTGTATTGAGGGTCGGCCAGAGCCAACAATACAACAGAAAAGTATTGTTTATAATTGAAGAATTGAGAGCCAGAATTCGGCGCCTTACGCACCCGGATATGTTTGCCATCAAGGGCCCCAATACAATTAGGAAACTGGCATTCCTCCTCAAAGTCCCTTGATATCCTCAACCAGTCTTCCATCCTGGGCTCGGGCATAACGACTTGATGTAGTCTTGTCCAGATTTCAATACATGTTGACCTGACTATGCCAGAAATGGTAGATCTTCCAATGAGAAACTCATGGTGGAGGGCGGCATAAGACAGGCCAGTAGACAGGAAGCTGAAGAACAGAAAAGGAAGATTTTAGATTGCACAAATTCCAAAAAAAAACAGGTATATACATACCAAACTTGTTAGGAATTCAGATCAACTAACACACACATATTTGGTTGCACAATTACTAAGTGATATTCAGTACATATTACACATAACATTCTGGTCTGTAAGTTGAAACATATGTGGACTAAGATGAGGGCATTAAACTTAGTCCAAGAAGCCAAAAATACATACTTTGGTCAACACATTATGAACATAGAGAATGTGGTTGGGTAGTACATACCGTATTGTGAGTAGAAATCGCTCCTCTGCAGATATAGCTTTGCGCATCCTTGTGTCCTGAAAGGTTATCCAGGGCGCACTGTCTCCAAGAGTCGATCAAATATTTCAAGGCTCATGCGACAGTATTGGTAGAATTTTACAGGATGCTCCAGCATAGAAGAAAAGAGGCGGTGAAAATGACCTCTTGTGAGTCGTTGCCTCAAAAGTGGATGTACCCACATGCTTCTCCTCCTCCGCGGATCCACTATCACTGGGTATGGTTGGCCAAAGAGGCGTGGCAAAAGCCAGTTGAAGAAAACCTGCTCAGTTGTGTTGAAACTCAGACTTTTTGCCATGTTGCACATACAACAGCAATACACCTAGTGAAGGCAAGGTCACAAATGGCCAGAGTGGAGGCAGCCACCTGTTCCTGAGGCAATAAATAGGGTGCAGGCTAATGATTTAACTAGTTAGCAGGCCTCAAAACCTTTTAATGTCCATTTTGCAAGGCTGCGAGAAAATCTCGCAATACGGATTACATACGGATGCTGACATGCGCAAAATACGCGACCACACCTTGCTTACGGATGACATACGGAGCACTATTTAGGGGTCATTCATCCGTATTACGCCTGTAAACTACGGACCGTATTTTGCGTCGGTTAGTGTGACCCCGGCCTAAGGCTGCATTCTGTGAAGGTGGCTCTTATGTTTTTTAACCCTATGAACGCTGAAATAATCACTTATAAATTTCCCGCAATACCTCTATAGAGTTAAGGAGACATATTTTCTGCCTCTGACTCAACCGCCTCGCAGCCGTCCATGATTCCCCTCTGGGCTCCGTGCGCCACTTTCTATTTTGTGACGTCACCGGCGCCTGTGCTCTGCATTAATTTCTCGGTCATGCCGGCGGAGGGAGATGAGGACAAACGCAGAGACCCTAACTGCGCAGGCGCCAGATTCCCAGTCCTGCAGTGTAAATAAATCATAACACACTGCGGGGCGAGATCTCCTTACACCACCTGATGTAAGGTCCTGGGCAGCGCGCATGGCGCATGCCCAAGGAATGATTGCAGGGCGCAGGCGCTGGTGACGTCAACAAGAAAGAGAGGAGGCTGCGCACGGAGACCAGAGGGGGATGATGGACAGCTGCGAGGTGGCTGAGTCGGGGAGAAAATATGCCTCCCTTACTCAATAGAGGTATGGAGGGAAATTTATAAAAGTGATTATTTCACCGTTCATAGGGATCATAAACATAAGAGCCACCTTTACAGAATGCAACATTAGTCCTGCTGAAGGTGGCTCTTTTGCTATAACCCCTTCCTGACATCTGACGTACTATCCTGTCCAGGTGCCCTGGGCCCGCATAACCGTGGACGGGATAGTACGTCATAGCGATCAGCTGCGCTCACGGGGGGGAGCGCAGCTAATCGCAGCCGGGTATCACAGCTGACACCCGGCACTATGTGCCAGGAGCGGTCACGGACCGCCCTCAGCACTTTAATCCCCGGCACACTGCAATCAAACATGATCGCATTGTACCGGGTGCATAGGGAAGAATTGCACAGGGAGGGGGCTCCCTGCGTGCATCCCTGAGACCCAAGGAACAACGCTATGTGCTCGCGTTCCGAGGGCCTCCTCCCTGCAGGCCCCCCAGATCCAAGATGGCCGCTGGGGACTCCCAGGTCCTGCCAGGAGGTGACTTCTCAGTGCCTGCTGAGAGCAGGCGCTGAGAAGCCGCCTGCAGGTCCTGTCAGATAATGCACTGCAAAGTGTCAGATCAGCGATCTGACTTTATATAATAAGTGGCTGAAGAGCCCGGCGCTGCCCGGGCATAGTAACTAACTGTGGTTAGTTATAACAAATTATAATTATCCTCCATCCCATAGTCCCGTGCCCATATACCCATCATACATATCCACCATCCCATAGGCCCGTGCCCATATACCCATCATACATATCCTCCATCCCATCGTCGAGTGCCCATATACCTATCACACATCCTCCATCCCATAGTCCCATGCCCATATACCCATCATACATATTCTCCATCCCATGGTCCCATGCCCATATACCCATCATACATATTCGCCATCCGATAGTCGAGTGCCCATATACCCATCACACATCCTTCATCTCATAAGTCCAATGCCCATATACCCATCATACATATCCTCCATCCCATAGTCCCGTGCCCATATACCCATCATACATGTCCTCCATCCCATAGTCCAGTGCCCATATACCCATCACACATCTTCCATCTCATAGTCAACCATTATGACATCATAATGAGCGGCAGGGCTTGCAACCTATGATGACATCAGCGTCGCCATGGCAACCATTGTGACATCATAATGAGGGGCGGGGCTTGATACGCACACACTGTTTCCCCATTATGTAGATAGGGGCATTATGACATCATAATGAGGGGCAGGGCTTGACACGCACACACTTTTTCCCCAGTATGTAGATAGGGGCAAAATTGTTTGGTGAATTGGAACGTGCGGGGTTAAAATTTCGCCTCACAACATAGCTTAGGACGCTCTCTGGGTCAAGACGTGTGACTGCCAAATTTTGTGGCTGTAGCTGCAACGGTGCGGATGCCTATCCCGGACATACACACACACATACATACATACACACTTTGAGCTTTATATATTAGATGTCCCACACTAGGACAGTATAACAAAGTAAAAAAAGGGTAAAAATAATTTTTAAAAAATTCCTAAATAAATAAAAAAAAATTACCTAATTCTTTTTTTTTTTTGTGAATAAAAAAAAATAGAAGTACACATTTAGTATCGCCGTGTCTGTAACGACCTGCCCTATAAAACTGTCCCACTAGTTAACCCCTTTAGTGAACTCCTTAAAAAAAATGGCAAAAAACATTGCTTTATCATACCGTCGAACAAAAAGTGCAATAACGCGATCAAAAAGACTGATATAAATGTACTGCTGAAAACATCATTTTGTCTCGCAAAAAAAAGTTATAACTCGCAGAATAAAGCGATGCAAAAATAATTATTTTTATATAAAATTGTTTTTATTCTATAAAAGCGCCAAAACATTAAAAAAATTATATAAATGAGGTATCGCTGTCATCGTACAGACCCGAAGAATAAAACTGCTTTATCAATTTTATCACATGGTGTAAGCGCCTCCCCCAAAAGAAATTAACGAATTGCTGGTTTTGTTAATTCTGCGTCCCAAAAATCGGAATAAAAAGCGATCAAAAAAGGTCATGTGTCCAAAAATGGTACCAATAAAAACATCAACTCCTCAAAATATGGAAAAATTATAGCTCTCAAAATGTGGTGATGCAAAAACTATTTTTTGCAATAAAAAGCGTCTTTTAGGCTATGTGCCCACGTAGCGTTTTAAAACGCACAGTGAAAACCGGACTCCTTCCCAGAAATCGCGCGTTTTTCCCCGCACGATTTTACCGCGATTCTGTTCGCGATTTTGCCGCGATTTTCTCAAGCACTTTGCAAGCGATTTGAAGCATCGCTTGGAAAGTGATTGACAGGTTGGTCACACTCGTCAAACATAGTGTTTGACAAGTGTGAGCAGCTTTTTACTATTGAGGCCGCCTATGCGGCCTCAATAGTAAAAGATAGAATGTTAAAAAAAAATAAAAAATCAGGGTATATTTACCTTCCGACGTCCCGCGCTGCCATCCCGGGCCTCAGCGTTCCCAGTGATGCTTTGCGAGACCTGTGATGATGTTGGTCTCGCGTTACTATGGCAATCTCGCGAGACCACGTCATCACAGGACCTTGCTGCAAGGCATTACTGGGAACGCTGTGGCCCGGGATGGCAGCGCGGGACGTCGGAAGGTAAATATACCCCAATTTTTTATTTTTTATTCTCTTTTTTTACAGGGGTATGGTACCCAGGGCCTGGAGGACAGTCTCCTCTCCTCCACACCGTGGGTACCAACCGCACATGAGACGCTTAACTTCCCGCATGGTGGGCATAGCCACATGCGGGAAGTAAGCGATTCTCATGCATTCCTATGGGTGCAGAATCGCGGCAATTCTTTGCGATTCCGCACAAAACAATGATCATGCTGCGATCTTTTCCTCGATGCGATTCCGCCGCGGAAAAAAGCACAGCATGTGCGGCATGCCATAGGAATGCATGGGGGGCATTCTGTACACGTTTTTCCACCGAAAATCGCGGCAAAAACGCTTAAAAATCGCATCGTGGGCACATAGCCTCAGCGTGTGACAGCTGCCAAACATAAAAACCCACTATAAATAGTAAATCAAACCCCCCTTTATCACCCCCTTAGTTAGGGAAAATTAATAAAATTTAAAATAATGTATTTATTTCCATTTTCCCGTTAGGGTCAGGGCTAGAGTTAGGATTCGGGTTAGGGGTGTGTTGGGGTTAGGGTTGGAATTAGAATTGGGGAGTTTCCACTGTTCAAGCACATTAGGGACTCTCCAAACGCGACATGGCGTCTGATCTCAATTCCAGCCAATTCTGCGTTGAAAAACGATGCTCCTTCCCTTCCAAGCTCTCCCATTCTCCCAAACAGTGGTTAACCCCCACATATGGGGTATCAGCCTACTCAGGACAAAATGCACAAGAACTTTTGGGGTCCAATTTCTCCTGTTACCCTTGGGAAAATAAAAAAAATGGAGGCAAAAAGATCATTTTTGTGGAAAAACATTATTTTATTTTTATGGCTCCACATTATAAACCTCTGTGAAGCACTTGGGGGCTCAAAGTGCTCACCACACATCTAAAGTTCCTTGGGGGGGGGGGGTCTCGTTTCCAAAATGGGGTCACTTGTGTGGTGTTTCCACTGTTTAGGCACCTCAGGGGCTCTCCAAACGTGACATGACACCCGCAGACCATTTCATCAAAGTCTGCATTTCAAAACGTCACTACTTCCCTTCCGAGCCCCAACGTGTGACCATATAGTATTTTTCTCCCACATATGGGGTATCAGCCACATACTCAGGACAAATTGGACAACAACTTTTGGGGTCCAATTTCTCCTATTACCTTTGGGGGAATAAAAAATTTGGGATTGAAAGATCATGCTTGTGGAAAAAATATGATTTTTTAATTCTCACGCCCAGGCGTTATAAACTTCTGTGAAGCACTTGGGGTTTCAAAGTGCTCACCACACTTCTAGATAATTCCTTGGGGGGGGGGGGGGGGTCTAGTTTTAAAAATGGGGGTTACTTGTGGGGGGTTTCCACTGTTTAGGCCAGGGGTCCTCAAACTTTTTAAACGGGGCCAGTCCCTCGGACCATTGGAGGGCCGGAATACAGTTTAAAAAAACGATGAACAAATTCCTATGCACACTGCACATATCTTATTTTGAAGTAAAAAACAAAACAGGAGCAAATACAATATTTAAAATAAAGAACAAGTGAAGTTAAATCAACAAGCTTACCGGTATTTAAATGGGAACTGTGGGCCTGCTTTTGGCTAATGAGATGGTTCGGTTCCATATTTGTCACTGCTAGTCATAACAAGTGAAGCAATTTTTCTCTTTCTTGATATCATTGTTTCCTAGGGATTCCAAAGTACTATTAGTAAAATACCAATATATATACAGCGCTACAAAAACAATATACCAGCAATAAAATTGCCCACACAGAGACATACAAACTGCACTGCCCATCAATGCCATCTGATCAATGCCCATCAATGCAGCCTCATCAGTGCCCATATTGGTAGAACTCTACTTTAACCTCAGGTCAGATTGGTGTGGCGTGAGGAGTCCCCAATAGACAGGTAAATGTCCCAATAGGCAGGTAAATGTCTCCAATAGGCAGAATTGGTCCCTAATAGGCAGAATTGGTCCCTAATAGGCAGCATTGGTCCCTAATAGGCAGCATAGGTCCCTAATAGGCAGGTAAATATCCCAATAGGCAGCATATGTCCCCAATAGGCATCATAGGTCTCTAATAGGCAGGTAAATGTCCCAATAGGCAGTATATGTACCCAATAGGCAGCATAGGTCCCCAATAGGCAGGTAAATGTCCTAATAGGCAGCATTGGTCCCCATTAGGCAGGTAAATGTCCAAAATAGGCAGCATAGGTCCCCAATAGACAGGTAAATGTCCAAAATAGGCAGCATAGGACCCCAACAGACAGCATAGGTCCCCAATAGACAGCATAGGTCCCTAATAGGCAGGTAAATGTCCCCAATAGGCAGGTAAATGTCCCCAATAGGCAGCACAGGTCCCAATAGACAGGTAAATTTCCCCAATAGGCAGCATAGGTCCCCAATAGGCAGCATAGGTCCCCAATAGGCAGCATAGGTCCCCAATAGACAGGTAAATTTCCCCAATAGGCAGCATAGGTCCTCAGTAGGCAACATAGGACCTCAATGGACAGCATAGGTCCCCAATAGGCAGGTAAATGTCCCCAACAGGCAGGTAAAGGTCCCCAACAGGCAGGTAAAGGTCCCCAATAGGACCCGGTGTTGTCTCCCGCTGCTCTGATGAGGCGCCTGCTGGTCTCCGTCTTCCAGCACAGGCACATCCGGCGTGGCGTCATCAGGCCGCGCACGCGGCATGATGACAATCACGTCGTCTGTGTGTGCTCGCTGCATACAGAGGGCTGCGCAATGCCTTTCCTTGGTGCCTCGTTGTTCTGCCCGCGATTTCAGGGTCCGCCGGCATTGAACTGCAGAGAAGTTCAATGTCGGCCGAGCCCAGGGGGCCGGATAGAAGTCCTCAGAGGGCCACATGTGGCCCGTGGGCCGTAGTTTGAGGACCCCTGGTTTAGGCACATAAGGGCGTCTCCAAACACGATATGGCGTCCAAATTCAATTCCAGCCAATTTTGCATTGAAAAAGTCAAACGGCGCTCCTTTCCTTCCGAGCTCTGCCATGCGCCCAGTGGTTTACCCCCACATATGGGGTATCGGCGTACTCAGGACAAATTGCACAATAACTTTTTGGGGTCATGTTTCCCTTGTGAAAATAAAAATTGGGGGTGAAAAGATAATTTTTTTTTTTTTGTGGAAGAAATATGATTTTTTCAATGTACGGCTGTACGTTATAAACTTCTGTGAAGCCCTTGGGGGTTCAAAGTTCTCACCACACATCTAAATAAGTTCCTTGGGGGGGTCTAGTTTCCAAAATGGGGTCACTTGTGGGGGGTTTCCACTGTTTAGGCACATGAGGGGTACTCCAAACGCGACATGGCATCCGATCTCAATTCCAGCCAATTTTGTGTGAAAAAGTCAAACGGCGCTCCTTCCCTTCTGAGCTCTGCCATGCGCCGAATCTGTGGTCCCCCCCCCCCCCCACATATCAGGTATCAGCGTACGCAGTGCAAATTGCACAATAACTTTTGCAGTCCAATTTCTCCTGTTAGCCTTGGTAAAATAAATAAATTGGACCTGAAGTAATTTTTTTGTGAAAAAAAAGTTAAATATTCATTTTTTTTAAACATTCAAAAAAATTTGTGAGGCACCTGAAGGGTTAATAAACCTTTTGAATGTGGTTTTGAGCAACTTGAGGGGTGCAGTTTTTAGAATGGTGTCACTTTTGGGTATTTTCTATCATATAGACCCCTCAAAGTGACTTCAAATGTGATGTGGTCCCTAAAATAATTGGTGATTTAAAAATGAGAATCGCTGGTGAACTTTTAACCCTTATAACTTCCTAACAAAAAAAAAATTTTGGTTCCAAATTTGTGCTGATGTAAAGTAAACATGTGGGAAATGTTACTTATTCAGTATTTGTGTGCCATATCTCTGTGCTTTAAGGGCATAAAAATTCAAAGTTGGAGAATTGCGAAGTGGAGAGCTCGCCATATCTCTGTGCTTTAAGGGCATAAAAATTCAAAGTTGGAGAATTGCGAAGTGGAGAGCTCCAGATGTGCCTAAACAGTGGAAACCCCCCACAAGTGACCCCATTTTGGAAAATAAGTTCCTCGAAGGGTCTATCTAGATATGTGGTGAGAACTTTGAACCCCCAAGGGCTTCGCAGAAGTTTATAACGTACAGCTGTACAGTTAAAACATTTTTTCCACAAAAATGATCTTTTCACCCCTAATTTTTATTTTCCCAAGGGTAACAGGACACCCAAAGTTATTGTGCAATTTGTCCGGAGTACGCTGATACCCCATATGTGAGGGTAAACGACTATTTGGGCACATGACAGAGCTCGGAAGGGAAGCGGTGCCATTTGACTTTTTTGGCTGGAATTGAGATTGGATGTCATGTCGTGTTTGGAAAGTCCCAGATGTGCCTAAACAGTGGAAACCCCCCACAATTGTCACCATTTTGGAAACTAGACCCCCTAAGGAACTTATCTAGATGTGTGGTGAGCACTTTGAACCCCCAAGTGCTTCACAGAAGTTTATAACGCCCGAGCGTGAAAATAAAAAAATCATTTTTTTCCACAAACATGGTCTTTTAGTCCTCAATTTTTTTATTTTCCTAAGGGTAACAGGAGAAATTGGACCCCAAAAGTTGTCCAATTTGTACTGAGTACACTGATATCCAATATGTGGGAGAAAACTACTGTATGGGCACATGTCGGGGCTCGGAAGGGAAGTAGTGACGTTTTGGAATGCAGACTTTGATGGAATCTTCTGCGGGTGTCATGTTGCTTTTGGAGAATCCCTGATGTGCCTAAGCTGTGGTGACCCCATTTTGAAAACTAGACTCCCCAAGGAAGTTATCTAGATATGCGGTGAGCACTTTGAAACCCCCAAGTGCTTCACAGAAGTTTGTACAACGTAGAGCCATAAAAATAAAAAAATCTTATTTTTTTTCCACAAAAATTATATTTTTGCCCCCATTTTTTATTTTCCCAAGGGTAACAGGAGAAATTGGACCCCAAAAGTTCTTGTGCATTTTGTCCGTTAGTAGGCTGATACCCCATATGTGGGGGTAAGGCCGGAGTCACATTAGCGATTAAATCGGACGAATGCAGTGCGATAAAAAAATCGCATTGCATTCGTCCCAATGTTATTCTATGGTGCTGCTCCCATCATGCGTTTTTTTATCGGATCCATTCCTCAGACCGAGACAATCGCAGCATGCTGCGATTGTCACCGATTTTCGAATCGGATTCGACAATGCAAGTCTATGGATGCGATTAAAAATCTCATTGAAAACGCACCACACGTGTGACTTGCGATTTAAATCGCAAGACTTCTCCAGTTCAACAGGAAAGAGCATCAGGCATTAACATTGGATGTCAATTTGATGCTTAGATGGGAATAAAATCGGTTCATCGCCGGAAAATGGGATGACAGACAGATCCCTGGACAAGAATTCTTTGTGCGATTTCGTACCGTTAAAATGGGACCGATTTTTTTTTTATTCGTTGTGTGTGACTCCAGCCTAAACCACTGTTTGGGCGCATGGCAGAGCTTGGAAGGGAATGAGCACCGTTTGACTTTTTCAATGCAGAATTGGCTGGAATTGAGATCAGATGCCATGTTGCGTCTAGAGAGCCCCTGATGTGCCTAAACAGTGGAAACCCCCCAATTCTATCTCCAACCCTAACCCCAACACACCCCTAACACTAATCTCAGCCCCAACCCCTATCCCTTTAGGCCTGTATCACACATCCGTTTTTTTTGACGTTCGTCAAAATCCGCCGTTTCGAAAAAAAAAAAACGGATCCGCCATTTTTTTGGACGGATCCGTTTTTTCCCCAATAGACTTGCATTAGTGGCTAAAGCGGATCTGTCCAAAAAACGGATCCGTTAGCATCCGTTTGTGGCAAAACGGAAACGGATCCGTCTTTCACACTTTGGCGGACGTCAAAAAACGGATGTGTGTTACCTGGAAATACATTTTTTTAAAATCTTTTATTATTTTTCCCTAACTAAGGGGGTGATAAAGGGGGGTTTGATTTACTATTTTTAGCGGGTTTTTATGTTTGGCAGCTGTCATACGCGAAGGCTATGTGCCCACGTTGCGTGTTAAAACGCACACTGAAAACCGGACTCCTTCCCAGAAATCGCGCGTTTTTTTCTGCGCGATTTTACCGCGATTCTGTTCGCGATTTTGCCGCGATTTTCTCAAGCACTTTCCAAGCGATTTGAAGGATCGCTTGGAAAGTGATTGACAGGCTGGTCACACTCGTCAAACATAGTGTTTGACAAGTGTGAGCAGCTTTTTACTATTGAGGCCGCCTATGCAGCCTCAATAGTAAAAGATAAAATGTTAAAAATGATAAAAAAATAAAAAATCGGGGTATATTTACCTTCCGACGTCCCGCGCTGCCATCCCGGGCCTCAGCGTTACCAGTAATGCCTTGCGAGACCTGTGATGACGTTGGTCTCGCGTTACTATAGTGATCTCGTGAGACCGCTAGAGTCATGCGAGACTACGTCATCACAGGACCTTGCCGCGAGGCATTACTGGGAACGCTTAGGCCGGGAATGCAGCACGGGACGTCGGAAGGTAAATATACCCCGATTTTGTTATTTTTTTACAGGGGTATGGTACCCAGGGCCTGGAGGACAGTCTCCTCTCCTCCACACCGTGGGTACCAACCGCACATGAGACGCTTAACTTCCCGCATGGTGGGCATAGCCACATGCGGGAAGTAAGCTATTCTCTTGCATTCCTATGAGTGCGGAATCGCGGCAATTCTTTGCGATTCCGCACAAAAGAATGATCATGCTGCGATTTTTTCCGCGATGCGGTTCCGCCGCGAAAAAAAAGCGCAGCATTAGCACAGCATGTGCGGAATGCCATAGGAATGCATGGGGGGTGTTCTGTACACGATTTTTAAACGTTTTTGCGCCGAAAATCGCGGCAAAAACGCTTAAAAATCGCATCGTGGGCACACAGCCTAAAAGACTTTTTTTTATTGTAAAAATAGTTTTTGCATCACCACATTTTGAAAGCTATAATTTTTCCATATTTTGACCCACCAAGTCATGTGAGGTCTTATTTTTTGCGAGACGAGTTGATGTTTTTATTGGTACCATTTTTCGTGCATGTGACATTTTTGATCGCTTTTTATTCCGATTTTTGGGACGCAGAATGAATAAAAAGCAGCATTTCATGAATTTCTTTTGGGGGGTGCGAACTTTACTCCGTTCCGCGTGTGGTTAAATTCATAAAGTGGTTTTATTCTTCGGGTCAGTACGATTACAGGGATACCTTATTTGTCTTTATTTATGCTTTGGCGCTTTTATGCAATGAAAACTATTTTATATAAATAATAATTATATTTGCATCGCTTTATTCTGCGAGCTATAACTTTTTTATTTTTTTGCGGAACAAGATGACGTTTTTAGCGGTACCATGTTTATTTATATACGTCTTTTTGATCGTGTGTTATTGCACTTTTTGTTCGTTGGTATGATAAAACATCGTTTTTTGCTTTTTTTTTTTTTAGGGGTTCACTAAATGGGTTAACTAGTAGGACAGTTTTATAGGGCGGGTCGTTACGGACGCAGCGATACTAAATATGTGTACTTTGTTTTTTTTATTTCCTAAAATGAATTTATTAGGGAATATTTTTTTTCTATTTAGAGATTTTTTATGTTTGATCTGTGTGCCAGGGGTTAATGTGCTGGGGGTGGCCCTTGACCGCCCCTGACACATACACATAGTGACGGGCTGTGATAATCAGCTGACACCCGGCCATGATCAACGGCGCTCCCCCCGTGAGCGCCGCTGATCGCGTTGGACGTACTATTCCGTCCTTGGGACTTAGGTCCCAGGTTACATGGACGCAATAGTACGTCCAATGTAGGAAAGGGGTTAATGTATCATCAATTTATCATCATTTGTGTTTTAACATTGTCTATTTCATAAATAGAATTTATTGACTTTTGAACTATATATTTTCTTGCATGTCCATAATTTGGAGAGATTTTTTTTATTTATTTATTTTTTTTTTTTTTTTTTACATTTTTTTAACATTTTTTTTTTAGCCCCAAATTTTGCATATTCAGAAGGGTAACAAGATAAATTGCACATTTTGCCTTTTTTTTTAATGGTGTTCACTAAAGGTGTTAACTAGTGGGACAGTTTTATAGGGTCGGGTCTTTGCGGATGAGGCAATACCAAATATGTGTACTTTTTTTATTTTTTTCATAAAAATATTTATAGATACAAGGTCTCTTGATTTTGTTATTATTTTTAATTTTAAAAAAATATATGTTTACAATTATTTCAGGTTTTGCTTTTTCCTTTTTTTTTTTTTTAATTATTTTTACTTCGTCCCACTATGGAACTATCATTTTTTGCAGGCTGATGGCCTGCCTAGTAGTATGAGCAGCATCCCCTTACTATGCAAACTGTCAGCTCTGCACTGACAGAGAAAGTTGCTGATCATGCACTGCGCATGATCAAGCAACTTTCCCAGCTCTCGTGATTTGGCTATCGTCATGACAACATCGGGTTACCATGACAAAGATGGAAACCCCTTGTCACACTGCGGGGGCTCCAATCCAAAGGCAGAGGGGCTGTCTTCCCGAAATGCTGCAATCACGTTTGATTGCAGCATTCATGGGGATAAGTTGCCGGGAACGGTGCGTGACTGCTCCTTGCACTTAGTGTCGGGCGTCAGCTGTGAGAATCAGCTGCCACCCGGCGGCGATCGCCCACGCGCCAACGTTTTGCTCGTAAGGCCGGGGTCACACTAACCGACGCAAAATACGGTCAGTATTTTACATGCGTAATACGGATGAATGGCCCCTAAACAGTGCTCTGTATGTCATCCGTAATCAAGGTGTGGTCGCGTATTTTGCGCATGTAAGCATCCGTATGTAATCTGTATGCCATCCATATTGCGAGATTTTCTCGCAGGCTTGCAAAATGGACATATAATGGAGCCCTATGACAGGGTTTCTAACAGAAACGAAAGAATAGATATAGACACATAGAATGCATATATATATATATATATATATGTATTCTTTGTGTATATATCTATTCTTTCGTTTCTTTATTAAACCTGTCAGTGTGAGTTTACTGTATAGCGCACTGAATTGCCGGCATTGCTAAAAGACACCTGTTGCGTATTTCTCGCAAGTCACATGTGTGGTCCGTGTGTAATCCGTATTTTTTGCCCACCCATAGACTTGCATTGGCGTACTACGGGCGTAGTACGCTGACAATCGCAGCATGCTGCGATTGGCATGGAGCGTAGAATTACGATGAGAAATATACGCCTGGTGCGAGTGACCCCATAGAGAATCATTTGTCCGTGTCTAATGCGTGCTTTTAGCGCCTCTCACTTTGCCGTATTCCTCGCCCGTGTGACCCCGGCCTAATAGTCCGTCCCTGGTCAAATAGGCACAGGGACGGATTATTACTTCAGGAGTCAGAAAGAGGTTAATAAGAGATTTTAATTTAAAAGCTGCATTTTGTGTTTACTTGTGTTTTGTCTAATATATAAATTTGTTTAACTATCTAAAACATTTAAATGTGACAAACATGCAGAATAGGAAATTAGGAAGTGGGCAAACACTTTTTCACACAACTGTATGTTTATTTGTTGCAGGATTAAATCATGACTGGAAGAGCCAGAGCAAGAGCACGTGGAAGAGCACGGGTCCAGGACTCGCAACAACCACCCAAGGTTATTATATGTTAAAATTATAATAAAAATATAAATTTTTTTTAAAATGAAATTATTTTCATCCTGCATTATTACCTTAATTTATGCACCTGGTAAAACTCTCTATGTATATGTTGTATACAAGCCTGTGGCAGATGACACCCTACACTCATAACCCCTTCCAGAGGTATAAATAGGGTTTTGGTTGAGGGGGGGCAAAACCTCTCAGTGGGTCCCTATCTAGGTAACCTTGATTACAACTGGGTGACGCACCCTAATAGTGGAGGAGAACCTTAGCAGATCACTGCTCTGTTAATGGAAATAATCTCTATATAAAGACCAATATTGATATTGCCGCCATATGGTCCGTGGTAGATACCAGTGCTACAGAACATATAAGTGATCACCGTAGAGTTAGGCTGGAGTCCCACACAACGTTCAAAAATACGTTCCGTATTTTACGGCCGTAATATGCAGAAATGGTCCCTAAATAGTGAACCGCGTGTCATCCGTTATCAGGGTGTGGCTGCGTATTTTGCCCATGTAAGAATCCGTATGTAATTCGTATGGCATCCGTTTGCCGAGATTTTCTCGCAGGCTTGCAAAATGGACATATAATGGAGCCCTATGACAGGTTAAAACCCAAACGAAAGAATAAAACCCAAACGAAAGAATATATATAATTTTTCGTTCAGGTTTTATTCTTTCGTTTGGGTTTTAACCTGTCATAGGGCTCCAATATACACTCACTGGCCACTTTATTAGGTACACCTGTCCAACTGTGTGTTAAGACTTAATTTCTAATCAGCCAATCACATGGCGGCAACTCAGTGCATTTAGGCATGTAGACATGGTCAAGACAATCTCCTGCAGTTCAAACCGAGCATCAGTATGGGGAAGAAAGGTGATTTAAGTGCCTTTGAACGTGGCATGATTGTTGGTGCCAGAAGGGCTGGTCTGAGAATTTCAGAAACTGCTGATCTACTGGGATTTTCACGCACAACCATCTCTAGGGTTTACAGAGAATGGTCCGAAAAAGAAAAAAAATCCAGTGAGCGGCAGTTCTGTGGCCGGAAATGCCATGTTGATGCCAGAGGTCAGAGGAGAATGGGCAGACTGGTTCGAGCTGATAGAAAGGCAACAGTGACTCAAATTGCCACCCGTTACAACCAAGGTAGGCAGAAGAGCATCTCTGAACGCACGGGGCGTCGAACTTTGAGGCAGATGGGGTACAGCAGCAGAAGACCACACTGGGTACCACTCCTCTCAGCTAAGAACAGGAAACTGAGGCTACAATTTGCACAAGCTCATCGAAATTGGACAGTAGAAGATTGGAAAAACGTTGCCTGGTCTGATGAGTCTCGATTTCTGCTGCGACATTCGGATGGTAGGGTCAGAATTTGGCGTAAACAACATGAAAGCATGGATCCATCCTGCCTTGTATCAACGGTTCAGGCTGGTGGTGGTGGTGTCATGGTGTGGGGAATTTTTTCTGGGCACTCTTTGGGCCCCTTGGTACCAATTGAGCATCGTTGCAACGCCACAGCCTACCTGAGTATTGTTGCTGACCATGTCCATCCCTTTATGACCACAATGTACCCAACATCTGATGGCTACTTTCAGCAGGATAATGCGCCATGTCATAATGCTCGAATCATCTCAGATTGGTTTCTTGAACATGACAATGAGTTTACTGTACTCAAATGGCCTCCTCAGTCACCAGATCTCAATCCAATAGAGCATCTTTGGGATGTGGTGGAACGGGAGATTCGCATCAGGGATGTGCAGCCGACAAATCTGCGCCAACTGTGTGATGCCATCATGTCAATATGGTCCAAAATCTCTGAGGAATGCTTCCAGCACCTTGTTGAATCTCTGCCACGAAGAATTGAGGCAGTTCTGAAGGCAAAAGGGGGTCCAACCCCTTACTAGCATGGTGTACCTAATAAAGTGGCCAGTGAGTGTATGTCCATTATATATATATATATATATATATACAGTGGGGCAAAAAAGTATTTAGTCAGTCAGCAATAGTGCAAGTTCCACCACTTAAAAAGATGAGAGGCGTCTGTAATTTACATCATAGGTAGACCTCAACTATGGGAGACAAACTGAGAAAAAAAAATCCAGAAAATCACATTGTCTGTTTTTTTTTCCTTTTATTTGCATATTATGGTGGAAAATAAGTATTTGGTCAGAAACAAAATTTCATCTCAATACTTTGTGATATATCCTTTGTTGGCAATGACAGAGGTCAAACGTTTTCTGTAAGTCTTCACAAGGTTGCCACACACTGTTGTTGGTATGTTGGCCCATTCCTCCATGCAGATCTCCTCTAGAGCAGTGATGTTTTTGGCTTTTCGCTTGGCAACACGGACTTTCAACTCCCTCCAAAGGTTTTCTATAGGGTTGAGATCTGGAGACTGGCTAGGCCACTCCAGGACCTTGAAATGCTTCTTACGAAGCCACTCCTTCGTTGCCCTGGCGGTGTGCTTTGGATCATTGTCATGTTGAAAGACCCAGCCACGTTTCATCATCAATGCCCTTGCTGATGGAAGGAGGTTTGCACTCAAAATCTCACGATACATGGCCCCATTCATTCTTTCATGTCCCCGGATCAGTCGTCCTGGCCCCTTTGCAGAGAAACAGCCCCAAAGCATGATGTTTCCACCACCATGCTTTACAGTAGGTATGGTGTTTGATGGATGCAACTCAGTATTCTTTTTCCTCCAAACACGACAAGTTGTGTTTCTACCAAACAGTTCCAGTTTGGTTTCATCAGACCATAGGACATTCTCCCAAAACTCCTCTGGATCATCCAAATGCTCTCTAGCAAACTTCAGACGGGCCCGGACATGTACAGGCTTAAGCAGTGGGACACGTCTGGCACTGCAGGATCTGAGTCCATGGTGGCGTAGTGTGTTACTTATGGTAGGCCTTGTTACATTGGTCCCAGCTCTCTGCAGTTCATTCACTAGGTCCCCCCGCGTGGTTCTGGGATTTTTGCTCACCGTTCTTGTGATCATTCTGACCCCACGGGGTGGGATTTTGCGTGGAGCACCAGATCGAGGGAGATTATCAGTGGTCTTGTATGTCTTCCATTTTCTAATTATTGCTCCCACAGTTGATTTCTTCACTCCAAGCTGGTTGGCTATTGCAGATTCAGTCTTCCCAGCCTGGTGCAGGGCTACAATTTTGTTTCTGGTGTCCTTTGACAGCTCTTTGGTCTTCACCATAGTGGAGTTTGGAGTCAGACTGTTTGAGGGTGTGCACAGGTGTCTTTTTATACTGATAACAAGTTTAAACAGGTGCCATTACTACAGGTAATGAGTGGAGGAAAGAGAAGACTCTTAAAGAAGAAGTTACAGGTCTGTGAGAGCCAGAAATCTTGATTGCTTGTTTCTGACCAAATACTTATTTTCCACCATAATATGCAAATAAAAGGAAAAAAAAACAGACAATGTGATTTTCTGGATTTTTTTTTCTCAGTTTGTCTCCCATAGTTGAGGTCTACCTATGATGTAAATTACAGACGCTCTCATCTTTTTAAGTGGTGGAACTTGCACTATTGC
Organism: Dendrobates tinctorius; assembly: GCF_039654945.1. NCBI lineage: Eukaryota > Metazoa > Chordata > Amphibia > Anura > Dendrobatidae > Dendrobates > Dendrobates tinctorius. The sequence goes on along the minus strand of NW_027361910.1, from coordinate 8,353,704 downwards.
TGACTGACTAAATACTTTTTTGCCCCACTGTATATATATATATATATATATATTCATCATGGAGACGTGTGTTTATATGTATGTATATATAATATACCGTATATACTCGTGTGTAAGCCGAGATTTTCAGCCCATTTTTTGGGGCTGAAAGTCCCCCTCTCGGCTTATACACGAGTCATATACCTGGGGGTCGGCGGGGGAGCGGGGTGTCAGATCATACTTACCCCTCCTGGCGCGGTCTCTGCAGCCACGCTTCTCCAGGGTCTCCCTGCCTTCAGCGGTCACGTGGTACCGCTCATTAAACATGAATATGCGCATATTCATGTGTAATGAGCGGTATCACATGACTGCTGAAGGCAGGAAGGGAGACCTTGGAGAAGCAGGGCTGCAGAGACCGTGCCAGGGGAGGGGTAAGTATAGCGATATTCACCTGTCCTGTGTCCATCGCTGCTCACAGCTGTCTGCTCTGCTGAGTCCTGTCAGTGACATTTAGGCAGCAGAGGGCGCGGTGACGTGGTTAGTGCGCGCTTCGCCCTCTGCTTGAACAGTCACTGACAAAAAGCGGCAGGCAGTGGTGAATATCTCAGGTCCCGGGTCCTGAGCAGGAGAGGTGAGTATGGCTTTTTTTTTTTTTTTTTTTTGCAGCAGCATATGGGGGCATAATATATGAAGCATCTTATGGGGGCACCATATGGGGGCATATTCTATAGAGCAGCATATGGGTGCATATTCTATGGAGCAGCATATGGGGGCATATTCTGTGGGGCAGCCATATAGGGGCATAGTCTATGGGGCAGCATATGGGGGCATATTCTGTGGAGCAGCATATGAGAGTATATTCTATGGGGCAGCAAATGGGGGCATATTCTATGGGGCAGCAAATGGGGGCATATTCTATGGGGCAGCATATGGGGGCATATTCTATGGAGCATTTTATGGGGGCATAATCTATGGAGCATCTTATTGGGGCATAATCTATGAAGCATCTTATGGGGTCATAATCTATGGAGCATCTTATGGGGCCATAACCTTTATGGAGCATTATATGGGGCATATTATTCTATGGAGCATCCTTTGTGCAGCATTATATGGGGTGTATTTTGTATGGAGCATCTTATGAGGCCCATCATGAACTGTATGGAGCATTATATGGGGCCTCTGATTCAATATGGATATTCAAAAACAATTAACCTACTGATGTCTCAATTAATTTTACTTTTATTGGTGTCTGTTTTTATTTTTGAAATTCACCAGTTGCTGCATTTTCCACCCTAGGCTTATACACGAGTCAATAAGTTTTCCCAGTTTTTGTGGCAAAATTAGGGGGGTTGGCTTATACACGGGTCAGCTTATACACGAGTATATACGGTGTGTGTGTGTGTGTATATATATTTCATATAGTTCTACATAGTAGAATAGCCGCAAAATCAATTGCCGGCTTTCGTAAAATCATTCCCCAACCCCACATGAAATGACACATGGTTTACATACAGTAGACCATTTCACTTCATGTATTTTTATATGTCCCTGACTAATGGGGTTTGTGTGTAAAATTTGGGACGTCTAGGTGTTAAATTAAGGGGTTAATTCGTTGGAAAAAAATGCGTAGGCTCCCGCGGCAAAATCGCAACCAGAGAAGTAAAGCAGGGGAGTGAGTGCAGATTTTAATAGCCTTGAGAGAAACCATTGTTTTTGCCCCCCCCGCTACAAAAATCTGCCCCAGACACCCCAGAAAAGACGCATCTGGGGTAAAAAGGGTTAAAAAACAGACATTTATTAAAAAGTCTTTTAATAAAATAAAGACACCAAGTTTTTGACCAATTTTTATTACTCTGCTATTCAAAAATAAAACCATGAACTGTAAAAAAAACCCCCAAAACATAAAACAGCAACAATATCCTTACCTCTCCGCCGTTCAGTCATGTCCCACGCTGTAATCCTTCACAAGGGGTTACATGGTTTACAATGAGGACCGGTGCTAATGCGACCAGCCCCACTGTAAACTACTTCACAATGAATTAATTCAGCTCTGCGCAGCCTCAGTGGCTGCCTGTAGATGAACAAATTAGCGTGGGAAAGTTTCTGACTTTTTTTCCCACGCTCATTAGTTCACCTCAGGTCAGCCGGGGACTCCCGCTGACGTCATTGAGGCTGTGTGGAGTCCCCTGGTTGAGCTGAGGAACTAATGAGCGTGGGGAAAAAAGGCAGAAACTTTCCCATGGTAATTAGTTCATCTCAGGACAGCCAGGGAGGCTGCGCAGAGATGAAGTAATTCATTCTGGCAGTGGTTTACATGGGGCTGGTGGCATTGCACCGGACTCTGTGTAAACCACTTAACCCTTTCTGATGGATTGCAGCGGGGGACCTGACTGAGCAGTGGAGAGGTAAGGATATGGCTGATTTTTTGTTTTATTTTTGTTACAGTGCGATGGTTTATTTTTGCATTAGCAGAGCAATAAATCTTGTCAACAACTAGGTGTCTTTATTTCATTAAAATAATTTTTAATTAATGTCTGTGTGTTTTTTAACCGTTTTTAACTAAGAGTCTAGGGTTAATGATGGATAAGTGTCTAATTGACACCTCTCCATTATTAATCGGCTTAATGTCACCCCAGCCCCGCAGTGTGAGTACATCATAACACACTGCGGGGCAGGATCTGGGGCCTCCACAACACGCAGACGCAATAGCCTGATGTCGGTTCTCGGGCAGTGTGCACTGCGCATGCACGAGAACTATTGTCACAGCGTAGGCGCCGGCATTCAAAACAGCAGGATGCAGCAACACACAGGGGCATCATGATGGACGGATGGTGGGCGGTGCCGAGACACAGGACAGGCATGATGGACGGATGGTAGGCGGCTGATACAGGGGGACACGTCATACCTATGGGACACATTACAGGTATGAGGAGCTATTTATAAAAGTCGATATTTCAGCGTTACTAGGGGTCAGAAAAAGAAGAGCCACCGTCTCAGAATGCAGCCTTTGTGCTGCTGAAGGTGGCTCTTTAACTGAAAAATGCCCTGGGAGGGTGACGGGTTCCCTATAAACTTGTCAGTGTGATTTTACTTTATCACGCACTGTATTGACGGCTTTTCTAAAGGACACTGGGTGCATATTTCTCGCAAGTCACACATGTGGTCTGTGTGTAATGCATTTTTTTTTTTTTTGAGCAGCCATAGAACTCCATTGGCGTACTACGGGCGTAGTACGCTGACAATCGCAGCATGCTGCGATTGGCACAGCCCGTAAAATATACGCTAGAAATAATACTGATGGGAGGTACCCCATAGAGAATCATTGGTCCATGTGCAATACGTGTTTTTAAACCCTCTCGTCCGTATTTCTCTCTAGTGTGACTTAACCTCTTACCTACAATTGACGTAATATTCCGTCCATGTGACCATGGACCTAATTACCATGGACGGAATATTACGTCATCGCGATCAGCGGCGCCCACGTGGTGAGCGCCGCTGATCGCGGCCGAGTGTCAGCTAATTATCATAGCTGACACCCGGCACAATGTGTCAGGGGCGGTCGCGGACCGCCCCGACACGTTAACCCCTTGCACACTGCGATCAAACGCGATCGCGGTGTACCGGGGGTTAAAGGGAAGCATCGGCAGGGAGGGGGCTCCCTCCGTGCTTCCCTGAGCCCCCCCACGGCAGCGCAATGTGCAGCGCTGCTGCGGGGGGCTCTTTCCCTACAGGCCCCCGGATCCAAGATGGCGACGGGGGCCTGCAGGGAGCTGACTTCCTCACTGCCTGCAAAGCGCAGGCATGAGGAAGTCTGCAGCAGTGCCTGTGACAGATCGCTGATCTGTCACAGTGATGTGACAGATCAGCGATCTGTCACAGGACAGTGATGTCCCACCTGGGACAAGGTAATAAAGTAAAAAAAAAAAAAAAATTGTTAAAAATAATTAAAAAAAAATCGCTAAATAAATTAGTAAAAAAAAAAAATATTCCCCAATAAATCCATTTTTTCAAAATAAAAAAACCCAAAAACAATAAAATTACACATATTTGGTATCGCCGCGTCCGTAATGACCTGCCCTATAAAACTGTCCCATTAGTTAACCCCTTTAGCGAACCCCTTAAAAAATAAAAATATAAAACGAAGCAAAAAATAATGATTTATTATCATACCACCGAACAAAAAGTGCAATAACGCGCGATCAAAAAGACGCATATAAATATGCATGGTACCGCTGAAAACGTCATCTTGTCCCGCAAAAAACGAGCCGCCATACAGCATCATCCGCAAAAAAATAAAAAAGTTATAGCTCGCAGAATAAAGCGATACAAAAATAATTATTTTTTATATAAAATTGTTTTCATTGCAAAAAACCGACAAAACATAAAAAAACGACCTAAATGAGGTATTGCTGTAACCGTACTGACCCGAAGAATAAAAACGCGTTATCAATTTTACCGCACGCGGAACGGTGTAAACGCACCCCCCAAAAGAAATTCATGAAACGCTGGTTTTTGTTCATTCTGCGTCCCAAAAATCGGAATAAAAAGCGATCAAAAAATGTCACGTGCCCGAAAATGGTACCAATAAAAACGTCAACTAGTCCCGCAAAAAATAAGACCTCACATGACTCGGTGGGTCAAAATACGGAAAAATTATAGCTCACAATATGTGGTGATGCAAAAACTATTTTTACAATAAAAAGCGTCTTTTAGCGTGCGATAGCCGCCAAACATAAAAACCGCCATAAATCGTAAATCAAACCCCCCGTTATCACCCCCTTAGTTAGGGAAAAAAAAATAAAACTAAAAGAAAATGTATTTATTTCCATTTTCCCGCTAGGTTTAGGGTAGGGTTAGGGCTAGGGCTCAGATTAGGGTTAGGGGTGTGTTGAGGTTAGGGTTGGAGTTATAATTGGGGGTTTCCACTGTTTGGGCACATCAGGTGCTCTCCAAAGGCAACATGGCGTCTGATCTCAATTCCAGCCAATTCTGCGTTGAAAAAGTCAAATGGTGCTCCTTCCCTTCCAAGCTCTGCCATGTTCCCAAACAGTGTTTTACCCCCACATGTAGGGTATCAGCCTACTCAGGACTAATTACAAAACAACTTTTGGGGTCCAATTTCTCCTGTTACCCTTAGGAAAATAAAAAATTGGGGGCAAAAATATAATTTTGCGGAAAAAAATGTTTTTTTTATTTTCACGCCCAGGCGTTATAAACTTCTGTGAAGCACTTGGGGGTTCAAAGTGCTCTCCACACATCTAGATAAGCTCCGTGGGGGGTCTAGTTTCCAAAATGGGGTCACTTGTGGGGAGTTTCAATAGTTTAGGTACATCAGGGGCTCTCCAAACACACATGACACCCGCATACCAATCCATCAAAGTCTGCATTCCAAAACGTCACTACTTCCCTTCCGAGCCCTGACGTGTGCCCATACAGTAGTTTTCTCCCACATATGAGGTATCAGCGTACTCAGGACAAATTGGACAACAACTTTTGGGGTCCAATTTCTCCTGTTACCCTTGGGAAAATAAAAAAAATGAGGACTAAAAGATGATGTTTGTTGAAAAAATACGATATTTTTATTTTCACGCCCGGTCGTTATAAACTTCTGTGAAGCACTGGGGGGTTCAAAGTGCTCACCACACATCTAGATAAGTTCATTATGGGGTCTAGTTTCCAAAATGGGGTCACTTGTGGGGGGTTTCCACTGTTTAGGTACATCAGGGGCTCTCCAAACGCACATGACACCCGCAGACCAATCCATCAAAGTCTGCATTCCAAAACGTCACTACTTCCCTTCCGAGCCCCGACGTGTGCCCATACAGTAGTTTTCTCCGACATATGAGGTATCAGCGTACTCAGGACAAATTGGACAACAACTTTTGGGGTCCAATTTCTCCTGTTACCCTTGGGAAAATAAAAAAATGGGGACTAAAAGATCATGTTTGTGGAAAAAATACGATTTTTTTATTTTCACGCCCGGACGTTATAAACTTCAGTGAAGCACTGGGGGGTTCAAAGTGCTCACCACACATCTAGATAAGTTCCTTGGGGGGTCTAGTTTCCAAAATGGTGTCATTTGTGGGGGGTTTCTACTGTTTTGGTACATCAGGGGCTTTCCTAACGCGACATGGTGTCCGATCTCAATTCCAGCCAAAAACGTCAAATGGCGCTGCTTCCCTTCCGAGCTCTGCCATGCGCCCAAATAGTGGTTTACACCCACATGTGGGGTATCAGCGTACTCAGGATAAATTGCACAATATCTTTTAGGGTCCTGTTACTTTTGGAAAAATAAGAATTGAGGGTGAAAAGATCATTTTTGTGGAAAAAATATGATTTTTTAATTGTACTGCTGTACGTTATAAACTTCTGTGAAGCCCTTGTGGGTTCAAAGTTCTCACCACATATCTAGATAAGTTCCTTGGGGGGTCTAGTTTCCAAAATGGGGTCACTTGGGGGGTTTCCACTGTTTAGGTACATCAGGGGCTCTCCAAACGCGACATGGCTTCCGATCTGAATTCCAGCCAATTTTGCATTGAAAAAGTCAAACGGCGCTCCTTCCCTACTGAGGTCTGCCATGCGCAGAAACAGTGGTTCCCCCCCACATATCAGGTATCAGCGTACTCAGGACAAATTGCACAATAACTTTTGCAGTCCAATTTCTCCTGTTACCCTTGGTAAAATAAAGAAAATTGAACCTGAAGTATTTTTTTTGTGAAAAAAAGTTAAATGTTCATTTTTTTTAATATTCAAAAAATTCCTGTGACGCACCTAAAGGGTTAATAAACTTCTTGAATGTGGTTTTACGCACTTTAAGGGGTGCAGTTTTTAGAATGGTGTCACTTTTGGGTATTTTCTATCATATAGACCCCTCAAAGTGGCTTCAAATGTGAAGTGGTCCCTAAAAATAAAATGGTGTTGCAAAAATGAGAAATCGCTGGTCAATTTTTAACCCTTATAACTTCCTAACAAAAAAAAATTTTTAGTTCCAAAATTGTGCTGATGTAAAGTAAACATGTGGGAAATGTTATGTATTAAGTTTTTTGTGTGCCGTATCGCTGTGATTTAAGGGCATCAAAATTCAAAGTTGGAAAATTGCGAAATTTTCAAAATTTTCGCCAAATTTCCGTTTTTTTCACAAATAAACGCAAGTTATTTGAATGCAATTTTACCACTAACATGAAGTACAATATGTCACGAGAAAAAAATGTCAGAATCACCGGGATCCATGAAAGCGTTCCAGAGTTATGACCTCATAAAGGTACAGTGGTCAGAATTGTAAAAATTGGCCCGGGAGTTAACGTGCAAACCACCCTTGGTAGTGAAGGGGTTAAGCCCCAAGGGTGGAAGGGTGGTTTGCATGTTAATGACCAGGCCAATTTTTACAATTCTGACCACTGTCCCTTTATGAGGTAATAACTCTGAAACGCTTCCATGGATCCCGGTGATTCTGACATTGTTTTCTTGTGACATATTGTACTTCATGTTAGTGGTAAAATTTCATTCAAATAACGTGCGTTTATTTGTGAAAAAAACGGAAATTTGGCGAAAATTTTGAAAATTTTGCAATTTTCCAACTTTGAATTTTTATGCTCTTAAATCACAGCGATACGGCACACAAAAAACTTGATAAGTAACATTTCCCACATGTTTACTTTACATCAGCACAATTTTGGAACCAAAATTTCTTTTTGTTAGGAAGTTATAAGGGTTAAAAATTGACCAGCGATTTCTCATTTTTGCAACACCATTTTATTTTTACGGACCACATCACATTTGAAGCCACTTTGAGGGGTCTATATGATAGAAAATACCCAAAAGTGACACCATTCTAAAAACTGCACCCCTTAAGGTGCTCAAAACCACATTCAAGAAGTTTATTAACCCTTTAGGTGCGTCACAGGAATTTTTTGAATATTTAAAAAAAAATGAACATTTAACTTTTTTTCACAAAAAAAAATACTTCAGGTTCAATTTTTTTATTTTACCAAGGGTAACAGGAGAAATTGGACTGCAAAAGTTATTGTGCAATTTGTCCTGAGTACCCTGGCAGACCTCAGCAGGGAAGGAGCGCCGTTTGACTTTTTCAATGCAAAATTGGCTGGAATTCAGATCGGACGCCATGTCGCGTTTGGAGAGCCCCTGATGTACCTAAACAGTGGAAACCCCCCCAAGTGACCCCATTTTGGAAACTAGACCCCCCCAAGGAACTTATCTAGATATGTGGTGAGAACTTTGAACCCACAAGGGCTTCACCGAAGTTGATAACGTACAGCGGTACAATTAAAAAATCATATTTTTTCCACAAAAATGACCTTTCACCCCCAATTTTTATTTTTCCAAGGGTAACAGGACCCTAAGTTATTGAGCAATTTGTCCTGAGTACACTGATACCCCATATGTGGGTGTAAATGACTATTTGGGCGCATGGCAGAGCTCGGAAGGGAAGCGGCGCCATTTGACGTTTTTGGCTGGAATTGTGATCGGACACCATGTCGCGATTGGGAAACCCCTGATGTACCAAAACAGTGGAAACCCCCCACAAATGACACCATTTTGGAAACTAGACCCCCCAAGGAACTTATCTAGATGTGTGGTGAGCACTTTGAACCCCCCCAGTGCTTCACAGAAGTTTATAACGCCTGGGCGTAAAAATAAAAAAATCGTATTTTTTCCACAAACATGATCTTTTAGTCACCAATTTTTTCATTTTCCCAAGGGTAAAAGGAGAAATTGGACCCCAAAAGTTGTTGTCCAATTTGTCCTGAGTACGCTGACACCCCATATGTGGGAGAAAACTACTGTATGGGCACACGTCGGGGCTCGGAAGGGAAGTAGTGATGTTTTGGAATGCAGACTTTGATGGAATGGTCTGCGGGTGTCATGTTGCCTTTGGAGAACCCCTAATGTACCTAAACAGTGGAAACCCCCCACAAATGACCCCATTTTGGAAACTAGACCCCCTAAGGAACTTATCTAGATGTGTGGTGAGCACTTTGAACCCCCAAGTGCTTCACAGAAGTTTATAACGCCTGGGCGTGAAAATAAAAAATCATTTTTTTCCACAAAAATGATATTTTTGCCCCCAATTTTTTATTTTCCTAAGGGTAACAGGAGAAATTGGACCCCAAAAGTTGTTTTGCAATTTGTCCTGAGTATGCTGATACCCTATATGTCCCCACATATAAAACACTGTTTGGGCGCATGGCAGAGCTTGGAAGGGAAGGAGCACCATTTGACTTGAATTTCAACGCAGAATTGGCTGGAATTGAGATCAGACGCCATGTTGCATTTGGAGAGCACCTGATGTGCCCAAACAGTGGAAACCCCCCAATTATAACTCCAACCCTAACCCCAACACATCCCTAACCCTAATCTGAGCCCTAACTCTAGCCCTAACCCTAATGGGAAAATGGAAATAAATACATTTTCTTTTAGTTTTATTATTTTTCCCTAACTAAGAGGGTGATAACGGGGGGGTTTGATTTACTATTTATGGAGGGTTTTTATGTTTGGCGGTAGTCGCACGCTAAAAGACGCTTTTTATTGTAAAAATAGTTTTTGCATCACCACATATTGAGAGCTATAATTTTTCCGTATTTTGACCCACCGAGTCATGTGAGGTCTTATTTTTTGCGGGACGAGTTGACGTTTTTATTGATACATTTTCGGGCACGTGACCTTTTTTGATCGCTTTTTATTCCGATTTTTGGGGCGCAGAATGAACAAAAACCAGCGTTTCATGAATTTCTTTTGGGGGGATGCGTTTACACCGTTCCGCGTGCGGTAAAATTGATAAAGCGGTTTTATTCTTCGTGTCAGTACGGTTACAGCGATACCTCATTTATGTCGTTTTTTTATGTTTTGTCGGTTCTTTGCAATGAAAACAATTTTATATAAAAAATAATTATTTTTGCATCGCTTTATTCTGCGAGCTATAACTTTTTTTTAATTTTTTTGCGGATGACGCTGTATGGCAGCTCGTTTTTTGCGGGACAAGATGACGTATTCAGCGGTACCATGGATATTTATATGCGTCTTTTTGATCACGCGTTATTGCACTTTTTGTTCGGTGGTATGATAATAAATCATTATTTTTTGCTTTGTTTTTTATTTTTTAAGGGGTTCGCTAAGGTGGTTAACTAATGGGACAGTTTTATAGGGCGGGTCGCTACGGACACGGCGATACCAAATATGTGTACTTTTATTTTTTTATTTTCAAAAAATGAATTTATTGGGGAATATTTTTTTTTTTTTTTTTTTTACTAATTTATTTAGTGATTTTTTTTTTTTTTTAATTATTTTTACACTTTTTTTTTTTTTAACTTTATTACATAGTCCCAGGTGGGACATCACTGTCCTGTGACAGATTGCTTATCTGTCACATCACAGATCACTGTGACAGATCAGCGATCTGTCACAGGCAGTTCTGCAGACTTCCTCATGCCTGCGCTTTGCAGGCAGTGAGGAAGTCAGCTCCCTACAGGCCCCCGTCGCCATCTTGGATCCGGCGGCCTGTAGGGAGGGAGTCCCCCGCAGCAGCGCTGCACATTGCGCTGCCGTGGGGGGCTCAGGGAAGCACGGAGGGGAGCCCCCTCCCTGCCGATGCTTCCCTTTAACCCCCGGTACACCGCGATCGTGTTCGATCACGGTGTACAAGGGGTTCACGTGTCGGGGGCGGTCCGTGACCGCCCCTGACACATTGTGCCGGGTGTCAGCTGTGATAATCAGCTGACACCCGGTCGCGATCAGCGGCGCTCACCACGTGAGACGTACTATCCCGTCCTTGGGTATTAAGTCCCAGGGCACATGTACGGGATAGTATGTCTAATGACAGAAAGGGGTTATAGATAATAACTTACAGAGAATGTTCTTTATGATGGGAATCGTTCGCTTTTCATGTATTTTCCATCTCCCCCAGACCAACATGACAATTTCTTTCAGCCGGAACTCGGCTGCAGAGATTACAACAAAGACACATTTCACGTCACATTTTTTCAGCCCTGTAACCAATGGTACTATTCCCAACCCGCACAAACGCCTCAACTTGCTAATAGCCCAATGCTGAGTAGCTGCTGCCGTATGTGTCCCGGTTACTTGCCATGTGGTTCTCTGTGTCCTTTAAGTTCTAAAGCAACCCTCTAGAACAGAGATCCCCAGCCTTCCTGACCTTGAGAGCCACATTCAGCTCTGAGAGAGGGTTGCGAGCCATATCCAGGTACTGTGCCTCCCTCACAGCAGTGGCAACCAAAGCCCCCATTATGGGTGCAATGATAACCAAAGCTTTTCCACAAAGATCCCAAAGCAAAATACCAAGATCCAAGGGTTCCCACAATACCTCCATTCAGTTTTCTCCCAACACACTGTTACATCCAGCTTCAAGCATCTCTATATAGGTAGTATCATCCTGTCCAGTCTATCATACTCAAATTATCTATAAACCCCTAAGACCAGTGTATGTGCATCCAGGTCTGCTCTTCTGTGCAGGACTACTCACAAAATACACCATTTTGAGATGTGTTCTTCACACCTGTTTCCTAGACCTGGAGCTAATGCGCCAAGCTGGCAGACAGACGCGAGCCACAATCCATGTGACCGTGAGCCACATGTGGCTCCTGATCTACAGGTTGGGGACCCCTGCTCTAGAATATAGTAATGCTGGGGGCAAGTGCCCTAGAAAACAGTGCCCACATTTTGTTCCCTAGAAAGTAATAATGCCCTATGTGTGCCCCTTTGACAGTCACAGTAACCTGAGTTTCCCTATAACAATAAGTGCCCACTTAATATTAAATAATGTCCAGAATCTCCCCCTGTACAGCTCCCCTATACACAGTATGATGCTCTCTTATACACAGTCTAATGCCCCTCACTGTATATATACTGACCCCTAAGTATCTCCAAAACTGTTTGATAGCTCCAACACTAATCTCCACACTGTATGATGGCCCCCCAGGTATCCTCCATATAGCATAATGCACCAGACAATCCTCAATATAGTCCTCAATACAGTATAATGCACTCCCCATAGGTCTCTGTTACGAAATGAGTCACCGTAGGAGGCAAAAACAGAAATACTAGCTAAGTCCAGAAAACCAGAGAAGTTGGCAGCTATCGGATTGCAGACCCCTGAACCTATAAACAACAACTAGCAGTAGCCGTGGGGGGTTCCTACGGTGCCCTAGACCCCTCGATCACAGCCGGACAACTACATAGCCTAAAGACAGAAAAGGAAATCTAAACTGCCCCAGAGCAGACCCCAAAGCAATAGGCAGCCCCCAACATATAATGACAGTGAAGCAAGATGAAAAACACTCACACAGATAGAAAGATAGCCTGAGCAAATGATGGGGCCCAAGCTAACTAGATAGGACAGGATAGAAAAGCTGCTGTCTAATCCGCCAAAACCCTATCAAAACAAGAGCCAACAGCTGATGGGGAAAAAAGCCCTGAAGACGCTAGGCTTCAAAAAGACTATATCAGTACTCAGGTATTGTCTGAAGACAGAGCAAAAAGGAATTCAGCTCACCCCAGCAGGGAATGGCAGAAATCAAGGAAAACAATGCAAAACAAAACCAAAACACAAATGCAAAAAGTAGAGCAGAAAAGTTAGCTTTTGAGGAGCAGGAATCAGACTGGTCTCCTAGAATCCCTCAGAGAGATCACCAGCAAGGCAGAAGGGCGTCGGCTGCCTTATATCCAGTCAGTAATTCCCGTCACCCAGTCATCATCCTGCCCAGGTGCTTGGTAATCAGCTTCACTACCTTCCTTCCCCAGAAGAGGGAGTTCATCAGACCTCAATGGTGAAGGGGAAAATGAACTCACAACAGGTCTCCAAATAGTATAATGCACCCCCCCATAGGCAGCCTCTATAGTATAATGCATCCCTTAGCCCCTTCCCAACCTTTGACGTCACGTAGGAGTCATGAAAGTCGGTGCCAATCCAACCTGTGACGCCTATGTGGCGTCATGGGGAGATCGCGGTCCTGCGGGTCGGGTAACCGGGTCGCTGAAAGGTCACCGGACCCACAGGTGCAGGAGGCTTTGTACTTCACTCCGTGGCTACGATCGCTCTGACTGTTTAAAGTGAACAAGCCAATCAGAGCATTGTAGTATTTCACCAATGAAGTTTGGTGCAATATCGCAATCCAGCCATGGCCGACGCTGCAATACCGTCGGCCATGGCTGGAGACCGTGATCCGACCCCCCCCCACACACACACACCGACTGGGGGGGGGGGGTTTATCTGCCCCCGCCACTGAATGACTGCGGTGTTCTGTCGCTGCCATCAGTATTTACACCCCCTCCCCTGCCCTCTGCTCTCCCCCCCCCCCCCCCTTTACCTCCTGAGTCCTGGTGTCCCTTCCGGATCCACCTTCATGGGCGCCACCATCTTCCAAAATGGTGGGCGCATGCGCAGTGCGCCCGCCAAATCTGCCGGCAGATTCGTTCCAGGTACGTTTTGATCACTGTGATAAACCCTATCACAGTGATCAAAATAAAAAATAGTAAATAACCCCCCCCCCCCCATAGGTAGGGAAAAATAATAAAGAAAATATATTTATTTTTATTTTTTGGTTAGGGTTAGAATTAGGGTTCGGGTTGGAGTAAGGGCTAGGGTTGGAATTGAAGGGGCATGGTTTGCAGGGGAAAGTAGCAGACCTGTTTACCAGGAGCTCCTGCTAATCCCCTAATTAAGCTTGCAAAAGCTTACTTAAAAGCGGATTTTTGGACTAAAACTTTATTTATGGACAAAGAAGCCCTGTGAGGAGATCTGACGGAGGCCTACCTTCCCCCGGAACAAAACAACATAAGCAGCTGTATCGGGCTGCAGCGTCTGGACAGGTGTGGGGGAAGCCGGTGACTCAGGAGGCCCAGGGGAACCGCCGGGCTATAGAAGCAAAGAATGTACAGACCGCGGCTCCTGCTCCAGATGAAGCTATTTTGAAGCAGCGTCGTCGGGAGACTGCGGGGAGATCTGTTGCAGGAAGACTGCAGGGAAAAGCATAGGCGTCCTCGGTGGCGGCCCTGGTCCGGGGAAGCAGCGTGTCCTCTGGGCGGGATGCTGTAGGCTGGAGCTCGGGTGGTGCAGCAGTATCTACATCAACAGCGGCAGGAGCACATCATCAGTGGTGGCAGGAGAGAGCCCGGGTGCAGCGGCGGTGAAGACAGTGGCAGTGCTGGGAGCAGGTAGGAGCCTGGGAGAAGTGGCGGTGTCTGTATTATCAGCGGTGACAGGAGCAGAAGAGAGCCCGGGTGCAGCGGCGGTGATGACAGCGGTGGTGCTGGGAGCAGGCAGGAGCCCAGGAGACGCGGTGGTGTTCACAACATCAGTGATGACAGGAGCAGGAGAGAGCCTGGGTGCAGCGGTGGTGCTGGAAGCAGGCAGGAGCCCGGGTGATGCAGCGGTGTACAAGTTAGAGGAGACAGGAGCAAGAAGAAGCTGGAAACAAGCGGCGGTGACTGAAGAAGATCAGCGTGACACAGCAAAGGAAACTCGGCGGGGGGGACTACTGACCTGAGAAGGGGAAAATGATACCTTCAAACCGGCGAAGCTGCGGTGACCTAGGAGAGGAATCTCACCTACATGATTCAGCAATGCTAGGGGAGAAAATTGAGCGTGAGCAGTGCAGCTCCTGTACTGTATAACCCTAGCAGGTCTTTTTCACCCAAGTTGGCCATTAACGGCAGGCTCAGGTATGATGCGCTGGTGTTTGTCCCAGGGAGAGATGGGGAGGGTAATAACAGGGCTTGGGAGGAGATAAAAGGAAAAGAAGATGGTGCAATAGTATTAAAGAATAATCCAGGAGCGTTGTGTCCTAGTCCTGGGATGGGGAAAATATCTGAGGACTATATGCAGCGTTGTGACTTAGCTGAAGCAGGTTGTGATCTTGTTTTTCCTAAGGCTAATAATATTACAGAAGTCTTATCAGATCATTCATACAATTCTTGTAACTCATTGGAGGGTCTGGAAAGTGTTCACTCGGAGGATTTTATAGAGTAGATGGGATCACCTGAATTTGGGGGAAGTGACTTTTCCACTGACAAGGATTCTGGGGGGTATAGTTCTTCAGGTTCACTCTCAGATGATATTATTAGAGATGACAACTTTGATTTTGGAGGAGATTACATTACTCAAATAGATGCAAATAAAATGGATCCTGACAAGTTATGTACCAGTAACAAGCATAATTCCTCTATTACATAATAGATGAAATACCTGCTTCTGATGAGTACCCTACAGAAGGTTTTATGGCTAGGATGTTTAATGCTCTTTTAATATCGGTGGAAATGTTAGGGAAAAGTCCCATTACAGATAATGAATCGGAAGCAGTGATCGAAATAAAAACCAAAACAGCCGACTCTAAGCAAGCTAAAGCATATGAAGCCTTTATAAAAAAAAAAGCTCTTCCAGAAGACGGTGTCATTATTTGTAGAGGATTCTAAGGCTGTGTGCACACGCTGCGGATTAGGTGCGGATTCATCCGCGCGGATTTTGTAAAATCCGCAGGTCAAAAGACCTGCGGTTTTACCTGCGGATTGCTCTGCGGTTTTGCCCTGCGGTTTATCATCTCCTCAATAGAGGAGATGGCAAACCGCAGGAGAATCCGCAGAAAGAATTGACATGTCAATTCTTTCTGCGGATTGAAAACCGCAGATAATCCGCGCGGAAAATTCCGCACCGTCTGCACTGCGGTTTTTGATTCCCATAGGGAATCATGGTACTGTACTGCGGGTCCGCAGCGGCCAAAACCGCAGCGGAACCGCAGCAAAATCCGCAGCGTGTGCACACAGCCTAATTCTACTGAGACTTCTGTCTGTTCTTCTCATGAACCCAAAATAGTTGAATCTCCTTATTCAAAATATGTGTCTCTATGTGCTGGGGGAATTAAGAGTCTATCTATACTCAGAGTCCGTGGAAAAGATCCAAAAGGATATAGATTCCTTTAGAAATAGTTTGGCCACATATGAAGATTTTAAAAAGAGAAATAATGTTAAGATAAGAGGGATCCCCGAAACAGTTCAGACCTTCCAATTAAAAAGTTATGTTTCCTCAATGATCCACCATATAATTCCAAATATCGAAAAAAGCAACTTGATTGAAAAATCTTTCTCTTCTACCTGATGTAGCCAGGGATGTCATTGTCTCAATCTACCCCAAGTGGGTCTGGAACACGCTTTTAAACTTTTTGAAAGAGTCAATATTTTTCATCTCCCTACGGTCACCTATCTTTTTACAAAGACCTGTCTAAAGACACTTGGACAAAAAGGAAATCGTTTCAAACCACAAGCGAACTCCTTCGTGCCGGTATTCCCTACAGTTGGACTCTACTCTGATCTTCAGGTCAGGTTTGCATAAAAAATGATTGTTATTTCTTCACCGGAGGAGGGAGTTGAATTCCTGAAAGAGAATATTAACTTCTACAACCTCTGCTGGTCTCCTTTAAGGGTATGTGCGGATTTGGCCCTGCGGATACGCAGCAGAATCTGCTGTGTTGTACAGTACCATTATATCCTATGGAAAATGGAAACCGCAGTGCACACGGTGCAGAATTTTCCGCGCGTTTTTTGCTGCGGTTTCCAATACGCAGAAAGAATTGACATGTTGTTCTTTTCTGTGGATTCGGCTGCGGTTTGCCATCTCCTCCATTGTAGAGGTGATAAACCGCAGGGCAAACCCACAGGATAATCCGCAGATAAACCGCAGGTCTTCTGACCTGCGGATTTTGCAAAATCTGCGTGGAAAAATCCGCAGACCAATCCGCAGCGTGTGCACATAGCCTAAGTCATCTAAATCGGATCTTCGTCCTGACTGAAAATACCGGAAATTTGAAAGAATTGGAATATAATAGTAGTTCTTTGTTTTAGGGGTAAATTGTCTGAATCTATAACAAATAATATTTACTGGTTTAACTATACTAATAATGGGTTAAAAGGTTTTCTTTTAGGGGTAAAATATTGGAGTATAATAAATAAATAATTTACTGGTTAAGTGATAGTTACTGGATTAGCGATCCTAATATTGTTTATACTGTATTTGTGTGAGGCTAAAGGAATCTAAGGCTAAGTGCACACACTGCAGATTCGTCTGCGGATTCATATCTGCGGAAACGCAGGTAAAACCGCAGGTAAAATGACCTGCGGTTTGCCGCCTGGACAATGGAATAGGTGTCAAACCGCAGCAGAATCCGCAGAAACAATTGACATGCTGCGGAAAAAAACCCGCAGCTTTTCCGCAGGTAAAAATCCGCAGCATGTGCACAGCAGAATGTTAATCCCATAGGATAACATGCTACTGTACACTGTCTGCAGAACTGCTGCAGTTCTGCTGCGGTCAAAACTGCAGCAGAGCCGCAGCAAAAACCGCAGCGTGTGCACATGGCCTTATTCCACTTTTATAGCTATTGAATGAACCGATCTCTGCCCCAATCGGTCTTAGGGCCACCTACGGTGTCCCGGACGGAACAGGCCTTCATACATTTTATAGCTATTAGTTTATTTGCAGTATTCGCAATACAATATTTTTTTAGGTATAGCGGTATGTATGCTATGTAAGGTTTTTATACAGGGTGTGGTGCAGTGACCGTTGTGACATCTAGGGGGCGCTGTATGGGTCATGCACACAGGTATATCCATTGTGGTAATGGAGATAGGATGAACGCCAGGATGGTAAATGACCGTTATGTATCCCAGGGTGGGTGGCCCTGGGATGGAAGCTTGAACGTGTGTTAATCAGCTGAGGTTTTCGTTACAGTGTGTCAGGGAAAGCTTCCAGGTGGCTGGTGAGACAGGTGGGACCAGTCACCTACACACCCACCCAGGGGCGTGTGGCTAAACGGCCATAGTAAGCATGTATATATTTGTCTATGGCTGGGTGTCTGAAATAGGACCTGCGATGAGGTCATAGCCATGTGATCCAGTGGGGGTGGCAATAGACCATGTAAGGTATCCAGGGTAGGTCACATGGGAGAGAGTGCCTCGATCTGATTGGTCCGTGTGGAAAGGTCCCGGAAGGTCGACGTGCTAGAAGGTGTGCTGCCTTCCTGAAGAGCACGTGCGGAGGCCGCTGACCCGGGGAGGCCTGTGTATAATGGCCTGCGTGTGTGTCAGTTTCCAGGAGGGAATGGACGTCCGGAGTGAGAAGCAACTAAGAGGTAACCCCGGACAGGGGGAAATAACTGAGGCCATAGAGCCTGATTGCTGGACATTGCACAATCTGTGACCACAGGTCTTAGCGAGCGGAGCTCTATCATGAACTTTCTGTTGCTGGATGTAATCCTGTTCCGATGTAATCCATTTAATAACGGGTGTCCCACGGCAATATCCCGTGTAGAGCTGTCACATCGGGAAATCTGACTGCTCTACAGGGCCTCCAATGAGACACTGACCTGAGATAATACTCCCGCAGTGTACTTCATTGGAGTTTGTGCTCTAACTTTACGGCAACACTGCTATGTGAGAATTTTCTCATGCAGCGGTGCCGCAAGTGACAGGACGAACTCAGGTGACCTCTAGGCGGTGGAGTGATCCACTGCGAGAGGATTATCTCCTGTCACTGTACACCGGAGCCCCTGTAGAGCGAGATGTGACAGCTCCACACAGGAGATAGTCGTGGGACAATCAAATGCATTACGTCGGAACAGGGAGTATTTGTGTTGGTTTATTTTTTGCAGGTAATCGAGGGCGTCAGGAATTAGCTGTTTGAGTATGTGTACTGTATTATTTTTTTTTATTATTTTTTTTTAACTATTTCACACACTAGCCGGTTTATGGGACAATAACTCAGGTGGAGCCCAACACCATGACCGGCCGCACATACTCTTTGACACAAAATGAAATGGCCATTGCTAGTAAGCGCTTATGGACCAGATTACATTTCACCCACTAGAAGGGAGAAATTGATGATAAAAGGCCAGTTTAAAAAATGTACTATTACCGTATATACTCGAATATACGGCCTTCAGTGGTCACGCGGTACTGCTCATTAAAACTCATGAATATGCGCATATTCATGAGTTTTAATGAGCGGTACCACATGACCGCTGAAGTCAGGAAGAGAGAGCGTGGAGAAGCTGGGGGTTCAAGACACAGCGTCAGAACGGGTAAGTATAGCGATACTCACCTGTCCTGCGTCCATGGCTGCTTGCTGCTGTCTGTCATCGGTGAGTGACTTTAGACAGCAGAGGGCGCGGTGACGTGGTTAGTGCGCGCCGCGCCCCCTGCAGTCTGAACGTCACTGACTGATGACGTGGCAGATAGCGGTGAGCAGCCATGGACGCAGGACAGGTGAGTATCTGACACCCAGCGACGCAGAGTTGAGTATGTCATTTTTTTTATTTTTAAATGGGGGAATAATCTATGGAGCTTCTTCTGGGGTCAGCATATGGGGGAACAATCTATGGAGCTTCTTATGGGGGCAGCATATGGGGGAATAATCTGGAGCTTCTTCTGGGGTCAGCATATGGGGGAACAATCTATGGAGCTTCTTATGGGGGCAGCATATGGGGGAATAATCTATGGAGCTTCTTCTGGGGACACCATATGGTGGAATAATCTATGGAGCATTTCCCACCCTAGGCTTATAGTCGAGTCAATAAGTTTTCCCAGTTTTTTGTGGCAAAATTAGGGGGGTCGGCTTATACTCGAGTATATACGGTAATTGTTTGATTAGTTCGTATTTTGTAGAACGAGGCTTTAACTACTGTACTATTCTTCTTAAACACTTCATAAATGACATGTTTAGTGATGAATTGTTACATGTATAAATAGGTGGTAAAAATATAGGTTCTTTTAGGCCAGGGTCACACTAACCGACGCAAAATGCAGTCAGTATTTTACATGCGTAATACGGATGAATGGCCCCTAAACAGTGCTCCGTATGTGATCCGTAATCAAGGTGTGGTCGCGTATTTTGCGCATGTAAGCATCCGTATGTAATCCGTATGGCGAGATTTTCTCGCAGCCTTGCAAAATGGACATATAATGGAGCCCTATGACAGGGTTTCTAAACAGAAACCAAAGAATAGATATAGACACATAGAATGCATATATATATATATATATATATATATATATATATATATATATATATGTCTTCTATGTGTCTATATCTATTCTTTTGTTTCTTTATTAAAACTGTCAGTGTGAGTTTACTGTATAGCGCACTGAATTGCCGGCTTTGCTAAAAGACACCTGGTGCGTATTTCTCGCAAGTCACGTGTGGTCCGTGTGTAATGTGTATTTTTTGCGCACCCATAGACTTGCATTGGCATACTACGGCCGTAGTACGCTGACAATCGCAGCATGCTGCGATTGGCTCGGAGCGTAGAATACGGATGAGAAATATACGCCTGGTGCGAGGGACCCCATAGAGAATCATTTGTCCGTGTCTAATGCGTGCTTTTAGCGCCTCTCACTCGGCCGTATTCCTCGCCAGTGTGACCCCGGCCTTAATCTTGTTTTTAACTTATAATTAGGATGAGACCACTTAGAAAATCACACTTGATGATATGATCACCTTTTTTCTTTTGGTTTGTTCAATGTATTCAGGTTGAAAATGCTGAGCAAGTTGTGTTATGATGATTAAGATGGATTTATTCTGGCACTTCGGGATTTGTTTTTTGTGTTTCTTTATTGTTACATATAAATGTTGAGTCCAATACGTTGTAATTTGAAAAGAAAAAAGGAATAAACTCACAAACATAAAATCAGATGATTCATGGCTTAAGAAAAAAAATACAAATTTGATAGGTCCCAAGTTGAATCCCTGTACAAATATAAACAAGAACACAAGTAATGCACATGCATTTTTTCACCATTTTAAAACAAACGTTTTTTTTCGCAATTGCGCATCAAAATTATGAATTTGATTTCTCAAAAACAAAATGTAAAGAAACATAGTTTCTTTACGGAACGTTACCGTTATGAGAAAAATGATGCCTCTCCCACCTTTGTATCTTAATTCTAGCCCAAGATATGATAAAAAATGTAAAGCCATACCAGGCCAAAATTCGCTCTTTTTCACAACTTTGGAAGTCTGTAAAAAATTAACTGATGGAGAAAAAAATTCAAAGCTTTTAATTTGTAATTAACTAAAGTTGTACTTCATAAAAATAAAAAAAATCTAAAGACGTCAGGTAAAAAAAATGTTCATTTTTGGAATGACCCTGTCCCATCATCGGCTAATGCTGTTACTGTAGCAGACATAGCCGGATGCGACTAGTAGTCCCATCGGACGATGTCTGCCTACACACAGACCCACACACAGCTGAGCAGACACCCTCACACACACTTGGATACACACAGACACCCGCAGACAGACCCGCATACGCTCTCTGCTCACACATAGTCTCCCTCCACACACTCTTCCTCCCTATCTGCAGCGTTGTTCGCTCGCAACTCTGCAGCAAAATCGCAAATCTATTTACACCTGGAATTGACATGCTGCGGAAAATAAAACGCTACACATCCACGTGTATTTTTCCGCAGCATCTGCACACCAATTCTGAATTTCCCATTGACTAACATTGGTTGTGCACTACACTGCAGATTTGATGCAATGCCGCACGTCCAAACACACTGCGGATCCGCATCAAAAGCCGCAACATGTGCACATAGACTAAAAAAAAAATTACACTTGGCTTCCTGCAGTCCCTTGCAGCATCTTGTTCTGTGCTAGCAACTGTTTTACGCTTGTAAGCAGTGCATGGCAGGGACGACATGCGCTGTTTACAAGCCAAGGACATCTACCGGAATAGTTACTGCTCTGCACGTCGGGCCTGTGTGTGTGCAGAGCAGTGAGTATTCATTGCTCACTCTTTATTAGCGAGCACAGTGTCAGCCACCTTCGTCCTGCAGCTGACGACGTTCTCGTGTCCCAGTTACTAAAGGGAATGAATAGTTACTGCATTCCACACCCATGGGAGTGGAGTGCAGTGAATATTTCTCTTAGGTTTTGAACACCGTCAAAAACACCTATATCATCCCCTGGGGTTATCTTTTGCATGGTTCATCTTAGGCCTCTTTCACACTCCTCCGTTTTTCTGGTCAGTTGCAATCCGTGAAAAAATGCAAAAGACGGATCCGTTTCACATATGCCAATGGACCGTTGTTTTGACTGATCCGCTGAAGTCGGAAATTTAAAGGAACCACAGCCTAGAAAAGGAGAGAGAGAGAGAATTTTTTTCCTGCCGCCAGAACGGGATTGTCCGTCCACTCAAGTAAGTGGACGCCAAAATTTTGGCGGATCCGTCAAAAAACTGATCCAACGGATGACCATCCGTCAAAATCCGCCACTAATGCAAGTCAATGGGAAAAAAACGGATTCGCCAAAGATGGCGGATCCGTTTTTCTGCAAAACGGCGGATTTTGACTGATGAAACAAACGGAAGTGTGAAACAGGCCTTACCTTTCCATCTGCTTTTTGCTGCTGTTGAATCTGTTGCATCAGGAGTTTGTCATCTGCTGCTGCTCACAGTACTGTTGCTCTTGGCGCTGCTACTGTTGCTCTTGGTGCTGATGCTGCTCATGAAGCAACTGGTGTTCCTGCTGTTGGGTCAGGATCATATGCTTAATCAGCTCTTCCATTTCGTCCAACCGTTGTTCCATTCCTGTAGCCGCCTTCACCCAGGACATACGACTTGTCCACAGCTGCTACCTTTGGTCCTGGAAAGTTGCCCGCATCCAAAACACCACTTTTGGAAGGTCGGCTCACTTAGCTGCTCCCCGAGGTAGACACAAGAACACTTTATGTTAAAGTCTCTGGGTGGTTTATTACTTCATAAAGCTAAAATAGTAACGAAAACTGCCTTTCTGGCACAAGCGAAAACAAAAAGTACATGCAAAGTCCTTCCCAGTATGGCTCCCGCCTTCTGAAACAAACGGCAGCTCTCTCTGGAGCTTCATCCTGGAGGCTTCCTTCCTCCAAACAGAACAGACAGAAAAAAAAAACTGGCTGGACATTGAGGATGTGTGCACACTCTGCGGATTCTGCTGCGGATACGCAGCGGATTTGGTCCTGTGGATCCGCAGCAGTTTCTGCTGCGGTTTACAGTACCATTATAATCAATGGAAAATTAAATCCGCAGTGCACACGGTGCGGAATTTTCCGTGCTGATTTGCTGCAGTTTCAAATCTGCAGCATGTCAATTCTTTGTGCGGATTCCGCTGCGGTTTGGCACCTACTCCATGGCAGATGTCAAACCGCAGGGGAATACCCGCAGGCTAAACCACAGAAAATCTGCAGATAAACCGCAGCAGAATCCGCAGCGTGTGCACACACCCTTAACTCCCTCCAACCACACCCTTGAAGTGGAGATATGGTGAGTGGGTGACCCGCCCATCTCTTAACCTACTGTCCATGAAAACCAGACAGTGAAAGTGACTGGTTTACTCTCAGCTTATATCATGCTGGAAGAAAAGTTATGGGTTTTACATCATGCAGGATAACAACTTTTGCGACACATATCTCTCTTCACATACGGCGCCAATGACCGTGTCACAATATATTTTTATTTTTATTATGTGATTGTTAAAAGAAATACTTTTACAACTGTTTTCCTTTTTTTTGTTTTATCTTTTTACTTTTTCCCAAATTGGGACTTTCACTTTCTGCAGACAAAAGTGAAAGTCCCAATTTGGGAAATGGTAAAAAAGATAAAAAAAAAAGGGAAAAAAGTTAAAGTATTTCTTTTAACAATCGCAGTTATAAGGTATGGCAATACAGGAGCATTGCTATACCTTATATATTGCCTGTCAGACCTGCAGAGACAAGTTAGTTAGATCATGCACTGCGCATGATCTAACTAACTTCTTAGTGCTTGTTGACCCTGATGTTGTGTTGACAAAGATTGGGACCCCGCGATGATGTTGCGGGGTCTCCGATCTATGGACAAAGGGGATTTCTTCCTGTCGGGGTACCTATTGAGGGAGGGCTAAATTAACCCTTCACGGTTGAGCCAGTGATGTCCAAATTATTCCACATGTTGCTAGCATCTCAAATGACCACACGGAGACGGTCTCTGTACGGGAGGATCAAGGCAGATCACTTGTCCCCTTTATTTTAGTCACTTCTTTTATAACATTTTGCTTAATTATGCAAAGTTCTCAACTACCAATAACATAATTTCACTTTATAAGCCAATAATATTGCAAGAAAACCGTAACTACATATATGTCCGTATCCAAAAGTAGTATAAAGGCATATTCTTCAGAATTCTACACCACCGCCTCCCTTATCTTGCACCTGATGGGAACAGTCTGGTTTCATGACAGCCCATCCCAATTACAAAAATTTACCTTGCAGCAACAAAAATGGAGAAATGAAACCTTCAGAGAATGGACAAAACAAAACTTCAGCTTTGATTTGTTTTAACCCTTCACATTCCCCCCTAGATAAATTTTTTTTAACACATATGCAGCATCAGAGGTGCTATCCCAAGCTAACAGCTTGAGGGGTACTGGTCTTCACATGGCTGATGCCGTGTTATCAGTTATGGCTGTTGCGGCGCACCCGTCCCCCCTGTATGCTGCAGTTCACAAATAATTTTTGATGACGGTGGTGGAGATCTTTTGTAGGTAGCCATGTGCTTTGCTTCGACATCTTCATCAAGTAGCCTTTTGAGATCAGTGCAGAGAAGAGCAGGGGCAACGACGCCTTTGGTATCATTATTACAGTCATATGTTAAAGTTTGGGCACCCCTATTAATGTTAACCTTTTTTCTTTATAACTTGGTTTTTGCAACAGCTATTTCAGTTTCATATATCTAATAACTGATGGACTCAGTTATATTTCTGTATTCAAATGAGGCTTATTGTACTAACAGAAAATGTGCAATCTGCATTTAAACAAAATTTGACCGGTGCAAAAGTATGGGCACCTCAACATAAAAGTGACATTAATATTTCGTAGATCCTCCTTTTGCAAAAATAACAGCCTCTAGTCGCTTCCTGTAGCTATTAATGAGTTCCTGGATCCTGGATGAAGGTATTTGTGACCATTCCTGTTTACAAAACAATTCCAGTTCAGTTAAGATTGATGGTTGCCGAGCATGGACAGCCCGCTTCAAATCATCCCACAGATGTTCAATGATATTCAGGTCTGGGGACTGGGATGACCATTCCAGAACATTGTAATTGTTCCTCTGCATGAATGCCTGAGTAGATTTGGAGCGGTGTTTTGGATCATTGTCTTGCTGAAATATCCATCCCCTGCGTAACTTCAACTTCGTCACTGATTCTTGCACATTATTGTCAAGAATCTGCTGATACTGAGTTGAATCCATGCGACCCTCAACTTTAACAAGATTCCCGGTGCCGGCATTGGCCATACAGCCCCAAAGCATGATGGAACCTCCACCAAATTTTACTTTGGGTAGCAAGTGTTTTTCTTGGAATGCTGTGTTTCTTAGCCTCCATGCATAACGCCTTTTTGTATGACCAAACAACTCAATCTTTGTTTCATCAGTCCACAGGACCTCCTTCCAAAATGTAACTGGCTTGTCCAAATGTGCTTTTGCATACCTCAGGCGACTCTGTTTGTGGTGTGCTTGCAGAAATGGCTTCTTTCGCATCACTCTCCCATACAGGTTCTCCTTTTGCAAAGTGCGCTGTATTGTTGACCGATGCACAGTGACACCATCTGCAGCAAGATGATGCTGCAGGTCTTTGGAGGTGGTCTGTGGATTGTCCTTGACTGCTCTCACCATTCTTCTTCTCTGCCTTTCTGATATTTTTCTTGGCCTGCCACTTCTGGGCTTAACAAGAACTGTACCTGTGTTCTTCCATTTCCTTACTATGTTCCTCACAGTGGAAACTGACAGGTTAAATCCCTGAGACTTTTTGTATCCTTCCCCTGAAAAGCTATGTTGAATCTTTGTTTTCAGATCATTTGAGAGTTGTTTTGAGGAGCCCATGATGCCACTCTTCACAGGAGAATCAAATAGGAGAACTACTTGCAAGTGGCCACCTTAAATACCTTTTCTCATGATTTGATACACCTGGCTATGAAGTTCAAAGCTCAATGAGGTTACAAAACCAATTTAGTGCTTCAGGAAGTCAGTAAAAAGTAGTTAGGAGTGTTCAAATCAAGTTAATGATAAGGGTGCCCATACTTTTGCACCGGTCAAATTTTGTTTAAATGCAGATTGCACATTTTCTGTTAGTACAACAAACCTCATTTGAATCCAGAAATATAACTGAGTCCATCAGTTATTAGATATATGAACCTGAAATAGCTGTTGCAAAGACCAAAATTGTTATAAAGAAAAAAGGTTAAAATTAATAGGGGTGCCCAAACTTTAACATATGACCGTTGCTGGCTTAGTGTAGAATTTCCTAATACTTACAGAAATACACCGAAAAACAAGTTTTAGTATCACATATACAACAAGGATACAGGCAGCAATGTGCAACAAGCTTTGTAAGATCCCAGCTACCCAGCCCCCAATTCCCTTAAATCAATTGGCTGGACTGAGAAAGGAGAAGGTGTCTGACCACCAACTGTCCTTATTACAATCATTGTCTTTATCGTATTGATCTCTGGGTCTTTGAATATCTTCTAACTTTAACTTTTAACTTCTACCAATAATAATATGGAAAATGCGAAAAACCAAAACATGCCCCCTTTATTTGCTATGGGCTTGTTGGGTGATGAGGAGAACTGATAGGGACCGTCATTATAGTCCGTGCTTTCTGACATGCCTTTTCACGACTACCAAATCACCAGGCTTCAGGTTATGACAGGTGTCGGTTTCTGCTGAATCTGGAAAAGAAAAGAAAACTAGAACATAGGTGTTAGTAAGATTTTTACTAAGCTGAAAAACATATTGAACAGCACGGTCAGTATCTTCTGATAACTGCTGAATCTGGAAATTTGCAACTGGGGGCCTAGTACCAAACAATATCTCATATGGGGACAGGCCATGTTTTGCAATAGGGGTAGTACAAATGTGGTATAGTACAATGGGTAGGAGCTCTGGCCATGGAGCCGTAGTCTCCTGCATCATTTTGGTCAATTGTCCCTTCAGTGTGCCGTTCAGCCTCTCAACTTTCCCACTGGATTGTCGGTGGTACGGAGTATGGAGGGCTACAGTGGATCCAAGCATTGTCAGAACTTCTTGGTACACATGAGAAGAAAAGGCCGGACCTTGATCACTTTCAACAACTTCTGGAACCCCATAACTTCCATCACCAGTTTCTTTGCTGTGGTCTTTGCAGTCATATCGGTAACAGGGAATGCTTCCGGCCAACTGAAGAACCGGGGCCCGGTAGAATTTTTGCACCAGTGCGAGGGCCTGATTCTTTCCTTGATATATACCGTATTTTTCGGACTATAAGACGCACCCCAATTTTCAGAAGGAAAATAGGGAAAAAAAATATGTCAAATGGGGGTCCGTCTTACAGTCCGAATTCAGCTTACCTGGGAAGGGATCCGGCACAGGTGGAAGAGTGGTCACAGGAGTCATTCAGTGGTCCAGGCTCGTGTGGTGGCGGCATAGAATCATAGAATCGCAGAGTTGGAAGGGACCTCCTGGGCCATCTGGTCCAACCCCCTGCTCAAAGCAGGATTCGCTAAATCATCCCAGTCAGATGTCTGTCCAGCCTCTGTTTGAAGACTTCCATTGAAGGAGAACTCACCACTTCTTGTGGCAGCTTGTTCCACTCATTGATCACTCTGTCAAAAAGTTTTTTCTAATATCTAATCTGTGTCTCCTCCCATTCAGTTTCATCCCATTGCTTCTAGTCTTTCCTTGTGCAAATGAGAATAAAGTTGATCCTTCTACAATGTGACAGCCCTTTAGATATTTGTAGACAGCTATTAAGTCTCCTCTCAGTCTTGTCTTTTGCAAACTAAACATTCCCAAATCCTGCAACCTTTCTTCATAAGACAGGGTTTGCAGACCGGTCACCATTCTGGTCGCTCTTTTCTGAACTTGCTCCAGTTTGTTGATGTCTTTTTTTAAAATGTGGTGCCCAAAACTGGACACAATATTCCAGATGAGGTCTGACCAAAGAGGAGTAGAGGGAAATGATGACTTCACGTGATCTAGACTGTATGCTTCTGTTGATACATCCTAGAATTGCATTTGCCTTTTTTGCTGCTGCATCACACTGTTGACTCATATTCAGTCTGTGATCTATTAGTATACCCAAGTCTTTTTCACATGTGCTGTTGCTTAGCCCTATTCCTCCCATTCTGTATATGCTTTTTTTCATTTTTATTGCCCAGATGTAGTACTTTGCATTTTTCCCTGTTAAAAACCATTGTGTTAGTTGCTGCCCACTTCGCCAGTTTGTTTATATCTTTTTGAATCCTCTCTCTCTCTTCTCTAGTATTAGCTATCCCTCCTAGCTTTGTGTCATCAGCAAATTTAATCAGTTTACCCTCAATTCCTTCATCTAAATCATTGATAAAGATGTTGAACAATACAGGGCCCAGGACAGAGCCCTGTGGTACCCCACTTGAGACATTCTTCCAGCTGGATGTGCAGCCATTTACGACCACTCTTTGGGTCCGATCACTAAGCCAGTTATGAATCCACCTAACAGTTGCCTTGTCCATTCCATACGTAGTCATTTTTTCAATAAGGATTGTATGAGATACTTTGTCAAATGCTTTGCTGAAGTCAAGTTATACTATATCTACAGCATTTCCTTGATCCACCCAATCAGTGATTCCGTCATAGAAGGAAATTAAGTTAGTCTGACATGACTTATTAGTTACAAACCCATGCTGACTCTGTTTAATCACTTCATTCTTATCCAGGTACTGACATACATGTTGTTTAATAATTTGATCAAAGATCTTTCCTGGTATAGAAGTCAGACTCACCGGCCTATAGTTGCCTGGGTCCACCTTCTTCCCCTTTTTGACGATAGAAACAACATTTGCTCTTCTCCAGTCTTCTGGGACTTCTCCTGTTCTCCAAGAATTTTCAAAGATTATGGATAGGGGTTCAAAAATTTCTTCTGCTATCTCCTTCAGTACTCTGGGGTGTAATTCATCTGGACCTGGAGACTTGAATTCATTTAGGTTAGCTAAGTGTTTCCTCACTATATTTCTGTTTATAGATATCCTGGATTCTTCTATTCCCTTAATAGGACAGTGAAGAACAGCTGATGTTACATTTCCTTTCTGAGAGAAAACAGATGCAAAATAGGAATTTAAACGTTCGGCCTTCTCAACATCCTGTCTTACCATTTCATAATTTTCATCCTGTAAAAATCCTATAGCATCTTTGACTTTTCTTTTACTTTTGACATATCCCCAAAATCCTTTATTATTGCTTTTGACATCTCTTGCAAGCCTCAATTCATTGTCAGCTTTAGCTAATCTGATTTGTGCCCTGCAGGTTCTGCAGACAGCATTATATTCTTCTTTAGATATGCTTCCCTCTTTCCACTTTATAAACATTTTTTTCTTCCTTTTTAGCATGTGCTTAAGTTCTGTGTTCATCCATCCAGGCTTCCTTAAATGCTTCCTATTCTTCCCTCTTTTCGGAATTGTTAACAATTGTGCATTGAGAATTTCATTTTTCAATATTTCCCATCCTTCCTGGACATTTTTGTCTTTAAAGATATCCAGCCATTGGATCCCTCCAATTCTCTTTCTGAATCCCTTAAAATCTGCCTTTCTGAAATCTAACCTTGACGTCTGAGTCTTCACAGGTCTTCCTCCTCTAGTTATCCAAAATTCTAAAATAGCATGGTCGCTACCTCCTAGGGTCCCAGCCACTTTTACCTCCTCAACCATTTCCTCCCTGTTTATAAGGATTAGATCCAAGGTAGCAGTTCCCCGTGTTTTCTCCCCTACCTTTTGGAAGATAAAGTTGTCAGCAAGAGAGGATAAGAATTTCCTTGACCTGTTAGTTTTGCCTGAGAGAGATTCCCAACAAATATTTTTTGGAGAACTTGTCCATTTGATGCATAAAGAGTTCATCCATATCTTCAGCTTGCACAGGCGGCCTGTAGTAAATGCCTACATTGGTGTCCTTTCCATTGTTCTGTCCTTGTATTCTTACCCAAACAGTTTCCACAGAACTCCCAGTTTCTGAAGCTTCAATCTCTGTGCAGATATACGCGTTTCTAACATACAATGCGACACCTCCTCCTCGTTTATCAAGTCTGTTTCTTGCAAATAAGTTGTATCCTTCTAGTCTTGTATTCCAATCATGTGTATTGTCCCACCAGGTTTCAGTGATTTCAATGACATCATATTTCTTTTCCTGTGTTAGTAGTTCCAATTCTCCTTGTTTGTTGCCCATGCTTTGTGCATTAGTATAGAAACATTTTAGTTTGTGATTGGTTTCTCTTTCGCCAATATTTGTATTAATTAGATTCTTTTGTCTTTGTTCTTCCTTTCCACTTCTAATAGAGTTCTCAATAGCATTTGTCAGGTGTTTGGCTTTTTCTGGTCTTTTGCTTCCCTTCCCATGTTGTTCTAGTTTAAAGCTCTCCTTACAAGTGTAGCAAGGCGACTTCCAAATACATGTTTTCCAGTCTTCGTAAGGTGCACCCTATCTCTAGCAAGTAGTCCATCGTAAAGGTAATTCAATCCGTGATCCATAAATCCAAATCGTTGCCGACGGCACCATCGACGTAGCCAGTTGTTCACCTGCAGAATCTTATTCCACCTCCTTGTTCCATGGCCATCCACTGGGAGGATGGAAGAGAAGACCACCTGCGCTCCCAGTTCTTTCACTTTCTTGCCTAAGTCTTCAAAGTCTCTGCAGATGGTTTCCAGGTCGTTTCTTGCGGTGTCATTTGTCCCCACGTGTAGTAGCAGGAATGGGTAGTTATCTGTAGGTCTGAAGAGTCCTGATATCCTGTCAGACACATCTTTAATTTTTGCACCTGGAAGACAGCACATTTCTCTTGAAGTTATATCCGGTCTGCAGATAGCGGCCTCTGTTCCTCTCAACAGGGAATCCCCCATGACCACCACTCTCCGTTTCTTCTTCACAACGCTTTTCTTTCTCCATCCAGGAGGACTCTGAAGGCGTACAAGGTTGCTGTTTGTGGGCAAAGTCTTATTCTGATGTATATCTTCATCGTTTTCCTGCGTGAGAGCCTGGTACTGGTTCCTGAGAAGTATGGGTGCTGACTGCCTCCTGATCCTCTTGCTTCTCTGGGTCACATGTTTCCATTCCTCTGTTTCTTCAGGTGCACTTCGAATTTCTTCCCTTTCTGTAACATGAAGAGATAATTCTGCTCTGTCTAAGAACTCTTCACCTTCCTTAATGATTTTCAACGTAGCTAACCTCTCTTCGAGATTTTGCAACTTTTCCTCCAACAGGGACACAAGCTTGCATTTGTGGCAGGTGAAGTTTGGCTTTTCCACTGGTAAGTCTGTGAACATGTAGTAAGAAATGCAGCTCACCAAATGGCTCCTGGCCTCTTCCATATTGAGATTTCTTAAAAACGATGAAAGATCGGCGCCCGGTTTTCCGATTTTCTCTTTTCACCTGCAACGGCCAAAACCCAGTGATCGTTGAGCTCGCGGAGACTCTTCACTTATCCCAGAAGGCACTGGGAATATGCAAATGATCTCCTCAAGTCTCTTCCCCTGGTTTCCCGATTTCCTCTTCACCTGCAACGGCCAAAACCCAGTGATCGTTGAGCTCGCGGAGACTCTTCACTTATCCCAGAAGGCACTGGGAATATGCAAATGATCTCCTCAAGACTCTTCCCCTGGTTTCCCGATTTCCTCTTCACCTGCAACGGCCAAAACCCAGTGATCGTTGAGCTCGCGGAGACTCTTCACTTATCCCAGAAGGCACTGGGAATATGCAAATGATCTCCTCAAGACTCTTCCCCTGATTTTGGCAGGTTGATTGTGCTGGAGCAGCTGGGCTGTACTGTGGCAGCTGGGCTGTACTGTGGCAGCTGTGCTGGGGCAGCTGTGCTGTGCTGGGGCAGCTATGCTGGGGCTGGGGCAGCTGGGCTGTGCTGGGGCAGATGGGCTCTGTGGGGTGAGTGTGGCGGCTCTCTGTGCTCCGGTGCAGGGCCGGCGGCTCCGCCGGCATTTCCTCCAAGCCCGAAGGCCCCCCGCACATCCCTTGCTGGCCGCCGCCATGTTGCGGTGGACGCCGGGAAGATGGACGTCGGTCCGGGGACGGCGCATGCGCAGGTTCAGATCTCGTCCCGAGATCTCGGGGGACGAGATTCAAATCTCGGCAACGAGATCTCGTCCCCCGAGACGTCGGGACGAGATCTGAACCTGCGCATGCGCCGTCCCCAGAGCGGCGGCCATCTTCCCGGCGTCCATGTTCCCGGAGGCCACCGCAACATGGCGGCGGCCAGCATGGGATGTGCTGGGGCCTCCGGGCTTGGAGGAAATGCCGGCGGAGCCGCCGCCCCTGCACCGGAGCACAGAGAGCCGCTACCCCTGCACCGGAGCACAGCCCGCTGCCACCACCGCACTACAGAGCCCCCGCGGCACCAGCTTCACTATTTAGTACATTGCGACCATAAGACGCACCCCCCACTTTCCCCCAAAATTTTGGGGGAAAAAAGTGCGTCTTATGGTCCGAAAAATACGGTAGGTCCATGTGCCCATATGGCAATAGCAGGGTACATCCGCTTACGGAGACACACAAGTCGGTCCTTTTTCCAGAGACCATTATCCATAGGTGCTCCATCAGTCTTCCATTGCTTCACCTCTTCCTTTGGAGACATTCTCTGCATCGTCATTAAGCGGTCTCGCAGGGTCCGACAGAGAACTTCAGTCTGTTGTAGATCATCAGGTTGTTGTAGGGTCAATGCTTCTTGCAACTGTTTACGCTGAGAGCTTGTGGTCACCATAGTTGGTATGGTTGGTTCAACGGGTAAGAGCGGCGGCTTTTGCTTGCATATCCACAAATATGTTGCCAACAGTCTGGGCTGTTCCTAGGACCATGAGCCTTAACTTTGATAATAGCCACCTGAATAGGTAATTTGATCGAGTCCATGAGGGATTTAACAGCTTCAGCATTTTTCACTGGGGTTCCGGCAGTAGTAATAAACCCTCAATTGGCCCATAGAGCCCCAAAATCGTGAGCAATACCAAATGCATACCGTGAGTCTGTGTATATATTAGCCCGTCTGTTCTTGGCCAAAGTACATGCAGTAGACAGAGCCTGGAGTTCCGCTTCTTGCGCTGACTGAGGGCGGGAACGCAGCTGCGTGCACTACAGTGTCCTCTGTGGTAACAGCGCATCCCGTGTGAATCTACCAAACTCGTCAGCATATCTTGAACCATCCGTGTATAACACCAGATCAGGACTTGGGAGTGGATTCTCACTGACATTTGGTGGAGTAGCTGTTTCTTCAGTCAAAAGTTTGGAACAATCATATTGGAGGTAATCCTCATCACTGCCATCTTTCCTTATAGTTCATTATACGTCTTTCAAGGCATTGTAAAGGGGTTGCATTATGCGGGATGCATCCGGTATCCACTGACAACAATAAGTGCATAGTCCAAGAAAACGCTGGAGTTCAGTTTAATCTTTTGGGAAAGGAAGGGAGCTGACAGCTATTTTTCTTTCTTCTGCGAGGTGTCTGGCACCCTGAAGGAGACAGTGACCCAAGACTATCACTTGACCAAGGCAGAACTGAAGTTTCCATGCCGAAACCCAACAGTTCAGTGCTGCCAGATGCTTGAGACTAACAGTGGCAACAATGGCAAAAGACACCTACTCATATATTATTATTTATTTTTTTTTTTTTGCAAACTGGTTGGGACTGTTTTGGGCTCCTTGTGGCATTTGTGGGAAAGGCATGAAAAACACAGATTTCCTCACTGCCTTCATCTACATAGTGATTATATAACGTAAGAACCATCCGACCATCATCTTGGAATTGTATTTCGGAGCGGAACTGTGATAATAAATCTGCCCCTAGTAAATTTACAGGACATGTGGGAGAGATTACAAACTGAATAGTAACCTCGGGGAAGGGTTTCACAGGGATGGGGTTTTGTAAAAGTATATTAATTGGGTCTGCCATTTACTCCGATTAAAGCAGCAGGGGAATGACAATCTCTCTGAAAGTGTCCGAATCGGGCACAGCGTCAGAATTGCTGACGAGAATTAGCAGGGTTCCCAGTCATAGGATTGGAAGAGATATTGGAGCGCGGGAGCTGGAGTTTAAGGGGGAGCTGTGTGTTCACAGCTGCAGTGGGGGCGATGGGAGGGGGCTGGAGCAGCTACGGCTGCTAGCTTGTTTTTTTTTTTTTTTTCTTTTTCTCTCTCTCTGCTGAACAGAGCGGGTTAAAGTCTTCTGAAAACTTTTTTTTCTCTGGATCTGGTAAATGGAAGGGGGTGGATACTCATAACCACTAGCAATATTAGGCATAACGGGGACTAAGGCTGGCGGCGGTGGCTGATAATAGATACCATGAGCGTTTAACAAAGAAAAGGTGGGGGCTGCGACTCTCGGTCTCCTTGTACAATTGTCATCTAGCAGGGAGACCTCTTCTTTCAAATAATCACTTAACTATTTGTCTGCCTGACACATTAGTATCAATCTCAGTTCCTTCTTAACCAATCACTTTCTCACACCACAGTCACTTTCTTGAACCACAATACATCCAGTCCTTGCCATAATAATAGACAATTTTTCTTCTTCAACATAGCAGTAACAGAAAAAATCAGCATTCACTTCCTCTGTTCATCCTAACACCTTCGTCACACAATTCATGTGCCAAGCCACAAAATTCTTCTTTTCCTTCCACGGATTCTCTCATTTAGAGCTAAATATCCTTACTTCAGTTGTGCACAGATCTGGAGCGGCCGTATCAGTATGTTCCACAGGGTCAATAATCCCCCTGTGGGATTGCCCAAAATTCACGGTACTCAGTGAAAGGAGGAGGGCGTCTCAGACTATCCCTCCGGACACCTCTGGTTATATATATCTATATATACCCGAGTTCCGTATCTTACCCAGTCTTCGATCACTTCACCACGCCTGACTATAACAGTGAATTCAGGACTTCAAGATATTTTGACTATAAAGAGAGCCACAATCACTGGTCAATCCGGGGTGTCCGTCTCTTATGAGGTACGGTTCGAGCACTGGGCCCCCAACGGGA
This sequence comes from Dendrobates tinctorius, assembly GCF_039654945.1. NCBI lineage: Eukaryota > Metazoa > Chordata > Amphibia > Anura > Dendrobatidae > Dendrobates > Dendrobates tinctorius. The sequence continues at coordinate 8,318,660 of NW_027361910.1, read as the reverse complement.
CTGCACCTCTACATGATTCCACCCATGAATCACCCCACCACGGGGACAAACCTCAGATCCTCTTTGCAGCAACAAGCACAGGAAAACCACACCAACGGTCAGTCTGAACAGTATAACTGCTAACTTACCGTGGTTGTTGTGGGGGATGATCAGTCCCAATTTTCCAGCACCTGTGTCCACTCCGAGGGTCCTTTGTCTTGCTGTCCTCCGGGGGCAGAGGCGTCCCTATTCGGGGGGCCCACGTTGGGCAGCCAGCTGTCGGGGTAGCTATTGAGGGAGGGCTAAATTAACCCTTCACGGTTGAGCCAGTGATGTCCAAATTATTCCAGTGTGGCTAGCAACTCAAATGACCACACGGAGACGGGGGTCTCTGTACGGGAGGATCAAGGCAGATCACTAGTCCCCTTTATTTTAGTCACTTCTTTTATAACATTTTGCTTAATTATGCAAAGTTCTCAAGAACCAATAACATAATTTCACTTTATAAGCCAATAATATTGCAAGAAAACCGGAAACTACATATATGTCACTTGTTCTATTGATAACTTATGTACTTGCGAGATGAAAATATTGTAATATTGTGTACACAGCCTGGTGTTCCTGGACCGGATTCTGACAAGCCTGCACCTACTAATACGGAACTTGTTGGACGAGGACGTCAAAAAGGAGCCCCTGCAGTTGCTAGACCAGAAGCTAGAGGTAATTAAACACCTTCACTCCCCCAAAATGTTTTCATCGTCCTGACCAGGCCAAGTTTTACTATTCCTACCATTGTCAGTATATAGGGTAATAACCCTGGAACATTTCAACGGATCCCAGTGATTCTGAGGCTTTTTGATGACACATTTTACTTTCTGTTCGTGGTGTAATTTAGGTTGACTTTTTTTCCCGTATATTGGTGAAATTATTGGAATTTCGACAAAAATGTTGAAAATTTTTCAATTTTCAAACTGTATGACCTTTAAAACAGATATTTTTTTTTTTTTTTTTCAGATAAGGCATACTTCCCTCCAAATTTAGGTGTAAATTAGGGGTGCGTGTTCTAATCCAAAGTGAGCTTACCGGGGTTGCGCTGCAGTGGAGTGGGGTTATAGGGTCGCTTCTTCAGTAGTCCATCGGCGGCAGGAGTGGGGCGATGCTGTGGGTCTTGGGCTCCGGAGACCCCTTTCCGTAACAAGCCCACTGCAGGGAAATCATTGGGAAAGGGCCTCCTGAAGCATTGGCCCTGCCTTCCGTGGACCTGCTCCAATGCCGCCTCCCACCCCTCGTAAACTACCGTTAAAATGGATTATAAGATGCATCACTATTTTAATTTACTTTTTCTTTATATGTTCCACCCCAAATAAGGTGCGTCCTATGGCCCAGTGTGTCTTATAGTCCGCAAAATATGGTATATCACATGAAATACATAAATAGCATTTCTCATATGTCGACTTTACATCAGCATCATTTTTCCAACTTTTTTTTTTGTTAGGAAATTAGAAGGATTAAAAGTATATCTGCAATTTCTTATTTTCTGCCAAAATTTACAAAACAAATTTTTCTATCATTTCATTGGGGGGGGGGGGGGGGGGGGGGGCACAGGAACCATGGGTGTATGCTGTGCCACTAGGAGGCTGACACTATGCATACAAAAAAGTTAGCTCCTCCTATGCAGTATACACCCCACCGTCTGGCACTAGGTTAATCAGTTTTAGCTTGGTGTCAGTAGGAGGTGGATATGGGTCTTTCATTTGACCCATATCCAGGGCTGTGGAATCGGAGTTAGTTTTGTTTGGAGTCGGAGTCGGTAGAAATGTACCGACTCCAGCTTTAAAAAAAATGTATTAATATTTCATAATTGAACTTTCATATGAATTTTATAAATGTTACTCAAATATATATGTTCTATCAAACTATGAACAACAGTGATAAGCAGTTCTGCTGGAGATAGAGACATTTCTTACTTCTTGTGTGTCACTGTTCTCCACTGCCCTTATCTAATCTTATACTTGGTTAACCTCATGCTGCCCCAACCCCCCTACTTACAATGTATGAAACTGAAAGTGAAAATGTGTTGCAAATTCTTAGTAGTAAAGCTCCTCCTCTAGACTAGATCATACTAGGTGTGCGTCTTCCAAGCATCTCACAGCTGCCTGCTACTCAGAAGAGGAAGACTGTAAGAAGTATTATCCTTTCAACAAACTTTGCATCAGTTAACTGTGAGTACACGAGGAATAATAACAGTATTATTGACCACTATATCAGTTGTACGACCTGGCAATAATTTTGTACAATTGTTTTTAGGAAAAACCATTGTCATTTGGATTGTGAATGCAGAATTAAAAACCTGAGAATGTCAAAGAAGCATCACATTAAATCAGCTGTATTTGAACATTTCACCATCACTCAAGATAGAAAACATTATGTCTGTCAGTGTATGACAAATGATCCAGACGAAAACAAATGCTGTGAAGCCAAGATGAGTGCATATTCAGGCAAAGATAAAAATGCTACTACCAGACCTTCTAATCTAAAGAGACATTTACAGCGCTTTCATCCAGAAGTACTGAAAGCAGTGGATGAGAAAGACTGCATCCAAACCAATGAACCAGTGCCCAGCTCTTCCAGCCAAACAAAGGAGCAGAGAACTTTGCAGCCATCAGTTGCAAGATATTTTGTCAGTGACAAAGTTACTGTGACAATGACAGTAGATACATTTAAAAAACAGATCATAGAGCTTGTTGTAAAGGATAGTGTGCCTATTTCATTATTTTCACGACCAGCTTTTATGTGTCTGAATGGGGAAATGGCCCGCAAGCTTGGTGTTTCTCTGGAGAGAGAGAGTATTAGAAAATTAGTAATCGAAGAAGCTTTTAAACAAAAGGAAGAACTTAAAAAACTCTCAAGGGACGCTTTCTGTTTCTTAAAATGGATGCCTGCACACGTCACAGAGTGAACTATTTTGCCATCAATGTCCGATTTGTTTGTGACAAAAATGAAATAGTTACCAAGACATTGGCAGTAAAAGACACCAAAGCTCATCACACCAGTGAGTTTCTCCAGGTCTTGGTGGAAAAGGTTCTGCAAGACTATGAACTTAAAAAAGAGCAAGTTCTTTCTGTCGTAACTGACAATGCTTCAAATATGATAAGTACTATTAAGCTAATGAATGAGAGTAATGATGGTGACCAGCAGCTAGAAGAACATTCTGGGTCCACAGACACAGAAATGTTTGAAATAGAGAAACACAGTATTGTAACTGAGGAGCAAACTGAAGTTGCTTCAGATGAACAGCAACATGATAGTTTAGATGATCTTGTTGAAACTGTCAATATGTTCTTTCATTCATCACATGCGCTGTGTTGTGCATACGCTACAGCCGGCTATAAGAGACAGTCTGCAAGAAGGACATGCTGCTGCACTGATTGGCAAGGTGAGAAAATTGGCTACTGTTGCCAGAACCCCTAAAGTTGACTCAATTTTGAAGAGACGTACTGGAAAAGGGGCAATTATTGATCAAGCCACACAATGGGGCAGTACTTACTTAATGATTCAGCGCTTGGTTGAACTGAAAACCTTTCTTGTAGACATGGCTAACCCTCAACTGACGCTAAATGAAAGTCAGTGGAATCAGGTGACTGAGCTGGAAAAATTGCTAGAGCACCCATTTACAGTGACTAAAAAATTACAAGCAGAGGACTTAACTCCAGGTATTTTCTTAAAGGAGTGGAAGAACCTGATGTTTCGCCTGTCCCAAAGAGGAGGGTTAATTGCAAGTGGCATTGCTACATCAATGAAATGGAGAGAGGAGCTACTATTACAAAATAACATTCTTTTGGCAGCTGTTTATGTAGACCCAATGCATCGGATTCTTCTAGATGATCAACAGCTAAGTAAAGGAAAAGAAGCTCTGTTTGAAATAGCAGTAAGGATGAAAGGGTTGCAGAACAGTCAGGAGGAACAAGAAGAATTTGGTCGTCCTGCCACATCTTCACCCTCATCATCAACTGATGAAGAATTTAATTTCGAAAAATATTTGGATCACAAGGACAGTGCAAATCGTTTCCGCATAGAACACAGCCAGTACATTTCAGCAGAATTTTTCATGTGCACTAAAAGAAATTGAGAAATTTGACCGTTCATCAAAAATAACAGTGCAACAAGCGATTCCTCTGTATCCTGACATTGTCAGAGATGTTGCCCGAGTGGTTACTGCTTTGCCACCAACACAAGTTAGTGTAGAGAGGTTGTTCTCTGCTCTCAAAATAATTAGATCAGATTTGAGGGCATCCATGAAGGAGGATCTGACAGAGGCAATACTTTTTCTGAGGACAAATTTATAGATTTCTTCTTATTAACTGCATAAAAGTGTTTATTGCATATTTACTTAACTTTTATAAACTTTTCTAAACTGTATTTGCTATATTCTAATTGTATTCTAATAAATGTAGTTTTTGCTCTAAGTGGTCTGATTACTTATATGATGGTGAGAAACTGAATAAGCACGATGTTTAATATTTTACAACAGTAAATTTGTTGTTATGAATAAATATCCAGGAGTCGGAGTCGCAACTGTGGCTTACCGACTCCACAGCCCTGCCCATATCTACCTCAGTGGGCGTCGTTTCTTTTCAGGTACCCAGAGAGATACAGCGTAAACAGTCAAGTTGTACTCCCACAAAAATACTATGAGTTCGGCGTGTACTGCCACCCCGTAACCTCATAAGTCTACTCGGCAGGACCCCAGCCCCTAACACAAGTGTGTTTGGGTGATTCCAACATCGGTCCTGCCTCTGTCTCTCGCCCACCAGAGCCTGTCTGTTTGAGGAGATGCGGATGTCCCACAATGCAGGATTATCCGACTTCTGATCTTTCCTGGATGGGGAGGTACTTTTCTCCCCAGGAGATCAAAGAAGAAAGAAAAAAAAAATTTCCTTTACTTTAATGGTGGGCATTAGGGGTCTTTCCCCTTTAATTCAGGTATACCTTTGTGGCGTTTAGGGCCCACCACGCCGCTCCCCCATGTTCCGGCGGTCACCAGCTGTAATCTACATCCTGGCTTCACTCGGGCCTAGCTGCAGAGTTCGGCATTAGGGGTCTTTCCCCTTTAATTCCGGGGGTATTGAGGGCACCAAATATTCCTTTACGGAGTTCTAGGGCCCTCCGCTCGCTGCTCCCCATGCACATGCGGTCACCAGCTGTAATCTAGGTCCCAGCTTCACTCAGGCCTAGCTGCAGCATTGCTCCGCCCCCTTCTTCCTGCTTTTCGGGTGGGCTTTTCTCCCACCCGTCTCATAGTCATCTCCTTCCTGCCTGCGCTTAGCTCTGTCCCCCTCGGCTTCATCTCTCTGTCTGGAGCCGGCGCCATCTTACTGCTCCTGGACCCGGCGCTTGGCTCCTCCCCCCCTTCCGGTTTAAGAGCGGGCTTTTCAGTGTGTGTTCCTCCAGCCCACGCTTTTTCTCTCCTGGACCTGGGCATCCTCTTTCGGCCGCCATTTTTCCGGATTGTGGATCCAGATAGTGCCTTCTTCCTGCAGAGCCTCCTCTTCCTAGCACAGCAGCCCTACAGCCTGGAAGATGAATACAGGATGACTGCACGTACTGTGATTAGCTGCTCTGCAGACTGACACTCCTCTACACTGTCCCCTAACCTTCTGGCATCAGTTAGTGGGTCTGCTCATCATGTCTAATTCTCACCCTCTCACCTCCTCTTCTTCTTCCGCCTCCTCTACCCTTGTCAGACATTTGTGTGCACTTCGTGCAAATGCAAGCTTCCTTCAGGTCATTCCTCTCCCCTCTGTCAGGACTGCAGGGGAACCCCACTGTGCTCACTGCCCAGGAGCCCCCTTCTGCCCCAGGTGAGCGCGAGGTCCCTATTCCAGGGTAGGCTTCCTCTCTCAGTCCTTGGCGGACCTCACCAAGGTGTCCCAGACCCTGGTGTCTGTACTTGACAGGCTACCCCTTCCGACTTCCGTAGTTGCTAGTGGGTCACAGGAATCACTGTCTGGGCCTTCCAACACAGGCTGCAAGAGATCGAGACAGGAGCGCTGGTCCTCCTCCCACTCCATCTCGCCCGGCGGTCTACCTCTTCCCGATCCTCCTCTCCCAAGTCAGGCGAGGCATTTTCGGACACACTATCAGAGGGTGATTTGGACTTGGATTCAGACTAAACCTCTAACATGAGGGATATGGTCCAGAGCCTCATTGTTGCGGTCAACCAGACCTTTAGCATCAAGGACACCTCTATGGAACCTGCAGATCAGGTGGTTTCGTTTAGCCAGTCTAAACCACCTTCCAAGGTCTTTGCTCCTCATAGAGAATTTGAGGATGTACTTACCAGGGAAAGGGAGTCCGACCAGCCGCTTTCAACGAGGGAAGTGCCTTGGCGTCCTATATACCTTTTCTCCCGAGCTCAACGCCAACTGGACAGCTTCTCTGGCCGTGGACCCGCCAGTTTCTAGACTGTCCACCAACATTGTCCTCCCCGCTTACTAATGGAGCATCCCTCAAGGATTCCAATTACAGAATTATAGAATCCTTTGCAAAGTCAGCCTTCGAAGCGGCCGCTTCTACATTATGTCCGGCTTTTTCCTGTACTTGAGACTCGAAATTCATAGCTAGATGGGCCAAACAACTCCGTCAGGGCATTCTTTCTGGAGCTCGACCGGAAGATCTGGCGGATCTCGCCGACCATATCTCATGCAGGAAAGTACTTGGTATTTGCCTCCCTGGATGCAGCATCTTGCGCAGCTCAGGCGTCCAGTAATATCGTGGCTATCCGACGGACTATTTGGCTTAAGGGCCTGGCAGGCGGACTTGTCAAAAAAGTCCCTTACCAGCCTGCCTTTCCAGGGTTCAAGTCTGTTCCGCTCCATGTTGGACCAAATTATTAAGGACTTACCGGGGGCACGAGTTCCCTTCTCCCTCAGGCCAAACCTCGACGGCCTCCTCCAAAGCAGCAGTTTCGATCCTTTCGTCCCTTTCATCGTTTCGCAGCGACAGAGGATGTTTACCACCAGCAGAGGCCGCAGGCTCGTCAGGTTAGGAAGAAGGTATCCTTTAAACCCACCCCTTGGCGTTCTTGTACCCAAGGTAGATCCATCAGGCCTGGACATGGCAGATCTTCCTCGGCATGACTCGTATTGAGACCCCAGCGTATCTCCCAGGCTTGGAGGTCGTCTCCTTTTTCAGGGACATTTGGCTTGCCTTTGTGGAGGACGCATGGATCAGGGAGGTTGTATCCTCAGGATACAAAATAAAGTTCACTTTGCAATTCCTAGATCGATTCTTCGAATTCCTTCCCCCAAGAGTTCCTTCTCTGGTTCCAGGTTTCTTTGCATCCATCGCCTACCTTCTAAGTTCGTGGGTATTTGTTCTCATCCCAGACCGGGAACGTTTCACAGGTTTCTATTCAAGTCACTAGTCAGTTTGTGGTGCCGAAAAAAAACTGCGAGGTTCGGCCCATCCTGGATCTCAAGTTACTGAACAAAAGGGTCCGCCTGCGCCATTTCAGGATGGAATCCCTTCGTTCAGTAATTGCTTCCATGGAGGCACAGGAATTCCTGTGTGCCATAGATATCCAAGATGCCTATCTCCATGTCCCTATTTTCCCATTGCATCAGAGATGCCTGCGTTTTGCGATACAGCACGACCATTTCCAGTTTGCCGCCCTGCCGTTTGGACTCGCAACCGCTCTCGGTTTTCACAAAAATCAAGGCCGCGTTGATGGCTATTTTGAGGATCAGAGGTCTAGTGCTCATGCCGTACTCGGAACGATATCCTCATCAAGGCTCTGTTCTTTTCTCAGGCCCAGTAAAGGCTTGCCATCGTTCTCGACAGACACCCTGTCCCGTTTGGGGTGGCTTGTCAACAGGAAAAAGTCCTTCCTTGTTCCGACTCGGCGCCTGATTTTTCTAGGCATGCTGTTCGACACCCGTCAGACAAGGGTTTTAGCAATCCTCCAGCAGGGAGTTCGCTCTCCATAAGGCCCTCAGCTTCCTTCCGCTCAGCCATGAAGGTCCTAGGAAGTATGGTGGCAGCGTCGGAGGAGATCCCTTTCACCCAATTCCACTCAAGACCACTTCAGCAGGCCATCCTTTCGCAGTGGGACAGGTCTGTTCTCTCTGGATGGTTCGATTTGGCTCTCTTTCCAAGTCAGACAGTCTCTCAATTGGTGGCTGTCATTCCACCTAATCTTCCAGGGCCGGTCCTTCCTTCCTGTTCACTGGCAGGTGGTGGCAATGGACACCAGCCTACTAGACTGGGGAGCGGTATTTCATCACCTGACTGTCCAAGGACGTTGGTCGGCTCAGAAATCCTCTCTGCCAATCAACATCCTCGAGATAAGGGCCATTCTTCTGTCCCTCCTTCACTGGGACAGGCTTCTCAGGGGTTTGCCAATCTTGAGTTCAGACGGACAATGCCACGGCGGTGGCATACGTCAATTACCATTGAGGGACTCTGAGTTCCTTGGTGATGGCCGAGATAGCCAAGATTCGTTCCTGGGCAGAGGCGTCTGTTCCGGCGATATCTGCAGTGCATATGCCTCGTGTGAACAACTGGACCGTCGATCTTCTCAGCTGCGAGGGCCTCACGGCAGGAGAGTGGTCTATGCATCAGTGCATCAGGAGGGCTTCCATCAGATTTGCATTCGATGGGGAACTCCAGATGTTGACCTCATGGCGTTCAGGCTGAACAGGAAGGTTCCATGGTTCATATCCAGGTCCCGCGATCCTCTCGCCGAGGGCCCCGACACTTTTGCCATTCCCTGGTCGCATTTATTGCTTCCCTACCAGTTTCCTCCCCTTCCACTTCTTCCTGGGCTATTGTAGAAGATCAAGGCAGAAGGGGTGACGGTCATACTGATCACACCGGATTGGCCCAGAAAGTCTTGGTTTACAGAGATCGTCTATCTTCTCGCGGACGTCCCCTGGAGGCTTCCAGACAGACCAGATCTGCTGTCCCAAGTACCGATCTGCCTCCGGAATTCTCGGTCGCTCAATTTAACGGCGTGACTGTTGAAACCGCGGTTCTGAGAGCGTCTGTTTTTTTCAGATCGGGTGATTCACACCATGATCCAGGCTAGAAAACCCATCATCTTCCAGGGTCTATTATCAAACCTGGAAAGCCTATTTCAGCTGGTGCGAGTCCAATCAAATTCCGTCTGTCCTTTTCTCTCCCTTCTATTTTGACGTTTCTACTTTCTCCAGGTGTGACTGGACGACGCTGGTCGCTTAGTTCGCTAAAGGGTCAGGTGTCAGCGCTTTCCTTTCTTTTCCAGAGGAGTTTATCCTCCCGCTCTCAGGTGAAAACCTTTCTTCAAGGGGTAGCGCATGCGGCTCCTCCGTACCGGACTCCCGTGGATCCTTGGGACCTCAATCTAGTCTTGGAAGCTCTGAGGAGTTCTCCTTTTGAACCTCTCCGAGAGATTTCTCTGTTCTTACTGTCCCGGAAGTTGGCCTTGTTACCATCACATCACCTCCATCAGGCGCGTCTCTGAGTTGACAGCGCTTTCTTGTCTCCCTCCTTTGTTGGTTCTTCACCAGGATAAGGTTTGTTTTTTCTCGGCCCCCCCCCCCCCCAAGTGACCCCATTTTGGAAATTAGACCCCTCCAAGGAACTTATCTAGATATGTGGTGAGAACTTTGAACCCACAAGGGCTTCACAGAAGTTTATAACGTACAGCGGTACAATTAAAAAATCATGTTTTTTCCACAAAAATGATCTTTTCACCCCCAATTTTTATTTTTCCAAGGGTAACAGGACCCCAAATGTTATTGTGCAATTTGTCCTGAGTACGCTGATACCCCATATGTGGGTGTAAATGACTATTTGGGCGCATGGCAGAGCTCGGAAGGGAAGCAGCGCCATTTGACGTTTTTGGCTGGAATTGAGATCGGACACCATGCTGCGATTGGAAAACCACTGATGTACCAAAACAGTGGAAACCCCCCACAAATGACACCATTTTGGAAACTAGACCCCCCCAAGGAACTTATCTAGATGTGTGGTGAGAACTCTGAACCCCCAAGGGCTTCACAGAAGTTTATAACATACAGCCGTACAATTAAAAAATCATATTTTTTCCACAAAAATGATCTTTTCACCCTCAATTCTTATTTTTCCAAGGTAACAGGACCCTAAAATATATTGTGTAATTTGTCCTGAGTGCGCTGATACCCCACATGTGGGGGTAAACCACTATTTGGGCGCATGGCAGAGCTCGGAAGGGAAGCGGCGCCATTTGACGTTTTTGGCTGGAATTGAGATCGGACACCATGTCGCGTTTGGAAAGCCCCTGATGTACCAAAACAGTGGAAACCCCCCCACAAGTGACCCCATTTTGGAAACTAGACCCCCTAAGGAACTTATCTAGATGTGTGGTGAGCACTTTGAACCCCCCCAGTGCGTCACAGAAGTTTATAAAGCCCGGGCATGAAAATAAAAAAAATCGTATATTTTTTCAACAAACATGATCTTTTAGTCACCAATTTTTTCATTTTCCCAAGGGTAAAAGGAGAAATTGGACCCCAAAAGTTGTTGTCCAATTTGTCCTGAGTACGCTGACACCCCATATGTGGGAGAAAACTACTGTATGGGCACACGTCGGGGCTCGGAAGGGAAGTACTGACGTTTTGGAATGCAGACTTTGATGGAATGGTCTGCGGGTGTCATGTTGCTTTTGGAGAGCCCCTGATGTACCTAAACAGTGGAAACCCCCCCACAAGTGACCCCATTTTGGAAACTAGACCCCCTAAGGAACTTATCTAGATGTGTGTTGAGCACTTTGAACCCCCCAGTGCTTCACAGAAGTTTATAACGACCGGTCGTGAAAATAAAAATATCGTATTTTTTCAACAAACATCATCTTTTAGTCACCATTTTTTTTATTTTCCCAAGGAGAAATTGGACCCCAAAAGTTGTTGTCCAATTTGTCCTGAGTACGCTGACACCCCATATGTGGGAGAAAACTACTGTATGGGCACACGTCGGGGCTCGGAAGGGAAGTAGTGACGTTTTGGAATGCAGACTTTGATGGATTGGTCTGCGGGTGTCATGTGCGTTTGGAGAGCCCCTGATGTACCTAAACTATTGAAACTCCCCAAAAGTGACCCCATTTTGGAAACTACACCCCCCATGGAACTTATCTAGATGTGTGGTGAGCACTTTGAACCCCCAAGGGCTTCACAGAAGTTTATAACGCCTGGGCGTGAAAATAAAAAAATCATTTTTTTCCACAAAAATGATATTTTTGCCCCCAATTTTTTATTTTCCTAAGGGTAACAGGAGAAATTGGACCCCAAAAGTTGTTTTGCAATTTGTCCTGAGTATGCTGATACCCTATATGTGGGGGTAAAACACTGTTTGGGCGCATGGCAGAGCTTGGAAGGGAAGGAGCACCATTTGACTTTTTCAACGCAGAATTGGCTGGAATTGAGATCAGACGCCATGTTGCATTTGGAGAGCACCTGATGTGCCCAAACAGTGGAAACCCCCCAATTATAACTCCAACCCTAACCCCAACACACCCCTAACCCTAATCTGAGCCCTAACTCTAGCCCTAACCCTAATGGGAAAATGGAAATAAATACTTTTTTTTAATTTTATTATTTTTCCCTAACTTAGAGGGTGATAACGGGGGGTTTGATTTACTACTTATGGCGGTTTTTATGTTTGGCGGCTGTCGCACGCTAAAAGACGCTTTTTATTGTAAAAATAGTTTTTGCATCACCACATATTGAGCGCTATAATTTTTCCGTATTTTGACCCACCGAGTCATGTGAGGTCTTATTCTTTGCGGGACGAGTTGACGTTTTTATTGGTATCATTTTCGGGCACGTGACATTTTTTGATCGCTTTTTATTCCGATTTTTGGGACGCAGAATGAACAAAAACCAGCGTTTCATGAATTTCTTTTGGGGGGGGTGCGTTTACACCGTTCCGCGTGCGGTAAAATTGATAAAGCGGTTTTATTCTTCGGGTCAGTACGGTTACAGCGATACCTCATTTAGGTCGTTTTTTTATGTTTTGTCTTTTTTTGCAATGAAAACAATTTTATATAAAAGATAATTATTTTTGCATCGCTTTTCTGCGAGCTATAGCTTTTTAATTTTTTTGCGGATGATGCTGTATGGCGGCTCGTTTTTTGCGGGACAAGATGACGTTTTCAGCGGTACCATGAATATTTATATGCGTCTTTTTAATCGCGCGTTATTGCACTTTTTGTTCGGTGGTATTATAATAAATCATTATTTTTTGCTTCGTTTTTTATTTTTTAAGGGGTTCGCTAAATGGGTTAACTAATGGGACAGTTTTATAGGGCGGGTCGCTACGGACGCGTCGATACCAAATATGTGTACTTTTATTGTTTTTTTTTTTATTTTCAAAAAATGAATTTATTGGGGACTATTTTTTTTTTTTTCACTAATTTATTTAGCGATTTTTTTTTTTTTTTAAATTATTTTGACACTTTTTTTTTTTTTTTTTTTTTTTTTTAACTTTTACTTACATAGTCCCAGGTGGGACATCACTGTCCTGTGACAGATCGCTGATCTGTCACATCACAGATCACTGTGACAGATCAGCAATCTGTCACAGGCAGTTCTGCAGACTTCCTCATGCCTGCGCTTTGCAGGCAGTGAGGAAGTCAGCTCCCTACAGGCCCCCGTCGCCATCTTGGATCCGGGGGCCTGTAGGGAAGGAGTCCCCCCGCAGCAGCGCTGCACATTGCGCTGCCGTGGGGGGCTCAGGGAAGCACGGAGGGAGCCCCCTCCCTGCCGATGCTTCCCTTTAACCCCCGGTACACCGCGATCGTGTTTGATCGCGGTATACAAGGGGTTAACGTGTCGGGGGCGGTCCGTGACCGCCCCTGACACATTGTGCCGCTTGTCAGCTGTGATAATCAGCTGACACCCGGCCGCAATCAGCGGCGCTCACCACGTGGGCGCCGCTGCTTGCGCTAGACGTACTATCCCGTCCATGGGCATAGGGGCCCGGGTCCCATGGACGGGATAGTACGTCTGATGTCAGGAAGAGGTTAATTACTGAATGCCATGTCGCATTTGAAGCGCCGGCAACATGTGAAAACGGCAAAAAACGCCTACAATTTACTCCATTTTGGAAATTAGACCCCTCAAGAAATTCACCAAGGGATATTGTGAGTATTTTGAACCAAGAGGTGCCTCATAGTATTTTATAACCTTTAGAAATATGACATTTTAGTTGTCAAAATTAAATTTTTTGTATTTGCTGCAAATTTGTCAGGTACACAAAGGTTAATAGGTGAAACTAGATCCCACAATTTATTGCGCAATTTATCCCTAAACGTGGAGCTGTCCCATATGTTGTCAGAAATTACAGTTGGGCCACATGTCAGGACTGAGAAGGAAGGAGCGCTATTTGGCTTTTGGAGCACAGATTTTGCTAGAATAGTTTACTCGTGACATTTTCAGAGCCCCTAAGATTCCAGAACAGCAGAAAAACCCCAAAAGTGACCCAACTGTAGAAGTGCAGCTCTAAATGTATTCATCTACGGTTGCAGTGACTAGTTTGTAACATCCATGCCTGTCTTTTTTTCTGGAAAATTGCAAATCTGCCATTCTAAAACAACCTATACATTGTGTCCCATACAGTGTAGAGCCCCCATATATTCTAGCTCACCCATACATTGTGCCAAGCTTGTGCTTCTGGCTATACACACCTGTAAATTAAATGCCTTCTCTCCATTACAGTAATGCCAAACATGTAGCCACTTACTGTGATTTAGGCACAGTGGGGCTCAAAAGAAGGGGCTATTTGGATTTGAGAATGCAGAATTCACTGGATTTTTTTTAAGGGGGTGGGAGCAATGTAGCTTTTCCAGAGTCTTTGTTTTACCAGTAACGTTGAAATCCTCTATAGGTCCAGTGACAGATGATTGACCTGAGTGGGGGCTGGATTTGTGTTGGATAAATTAAGGTTTTTGTTGGTAACCTTTTTGGTGGTGCATTGTAGTTTTCGATCGCTTCTAAAATAAGGCTGGATCGCATTTTTGTGTTCTACACTGAACACATATGTCAGGGGTTTCTGTGTAAATCCCACAAAACTGTCATTCGGATGAAACCACCAGCAGAACCACTCAACATGAGGCAGATGGAGACACTTCGTACTCCTTTAGGTGTCTGCTCTGTGGTCTCCATAGTTTTAGGCGTGCACTGATCTGTGCTCGTCCACATCTTAAAGAGACGCTTAACCCTGCCGTACTGTCTATATGAACCAAAATGAGATTTGAGACCCTGCAGATTATTTATTATGCGGATCTGAAACTTGTGATTAATTGACTTTTCCTCATTTGAGGGGTTCTTAGGCCATGTTCACACGTTGTGGATTCTGCTGCGGATCCGCAGCAGATTTTGCTGCGTTGTACAGTACCATTGTATTCAATGGAAATCAAAAAGCGCAGTGCACATGCTGCAGATTTTTCCGCGCGGATTTGCTGCGGTTTCATATCCGCAGCATGTCAATTCTTTGTGCGGAATCTGCAGCGGTTTTACACCTGCTCCATTGTACAGGTGTCAAACCGCAGGTCTTTTGACTTGCGGATTTACCTGCGGATTTTTCCAAATCCGCGTGGAAAAATCAGCAGCACCTTCCACTACGTGTGCACATGGCCTTACTATGAGTGTTGTTTTTTTTTCTTGTTTACTTTTTGCTACATGCTGATTGTTAGCTTTTCTTAAGCGATTCCGTGGCAGAAACGTGCGTCTAAAAGCGCTGCGGAAACGCTTAAAAAACGCAACGTGGGCACATAGCCTTATTATGAAAATATAAAATTTTATACTGTTCAACAGGTCACTAATTATTTGTGCCTGCAAAATGTGTTTGTTTTCCTGTGTACTGTGTAAGGGCAGTTTCACACGTTGGTGTCTCCGGTACGTGTAGTGACAGTTTTCTCACGTACCGGAGACTCTGACAAACGTAGACACATTCGAATGAATGTGTCTATGCAGATGTCAGCGTGTTTTCATGGACAGTGTGTCCTTGTGCAAAACACGCTGACATGTCCATTTTTGTGCAACAGCACGGATCACACGGACCCATACAAGTCAATGGGTCCGTGTAAACACGTACCGCACATGGATGCTGTCCGTGTGCGATCCGTGTGCGTTTTTAAAAGTCAAAGGGTTAACATTGAAAATAATTTTTCAAAGAGACGGACAGTATACGGACAGCACACTGATGGTACACACGGACATACGGATAGCACACTGATGTCACATGGATGGCATACGTATGCACACGGACAGCTCCGGTGCCGGTTTTTCTGGTACCGGAATTATCTGGACGTGTGAACTGCCCTAAGGGCTCATACTCACTGGCAATTAAATCGGAAGAATGCTATCCGATAAAATATCGGATTGCACTCGGACCAATGTTATTCAATAGGTGACATCTCCTTTGCAATTTTTTTCTCAGCTGAAAACCATATCTGCTGCTTCTTTCTCCTCCCTCAACTTGGCAAGTGTTCTTGCACAGATGTTCGTCCTGTGAAGCACCTGGAGTGTTAATAAACTTGTTGAATGTGGTTTTGAGCACCTTGACAAGTGCAGGACCTTTCCCTAACACCAGTCGGTGTTATGGGCGGATGACTGGTGGCCAGTCCTTGCCAAAACAACCCCTCACCCCTCTCCTGGGACAGGGCTGAGAGGAAGACTGCGGTGGTCAGCAGGCTATCCCTCGCTCCCAGCAAGAAAACGCCGTCTTCTACATGTCAGAGAGAAAGAGATCTTCTCCCAGCGGCCTGACTGTTACGCAGGGCCCCTGCGGTTATCCTCTTCAGGGACGTCAGGTAAGAGTCTGATCGTTCCCTTCAGCCGGCATGTCTCTGAGCAACATTTGAAATTCCCGCCCTCCTCCCTCTCTGCCAGCCGCGCGCCTCATGCTGACAGCCGCGCTCCCCGCCGGGGAGGGGGAGCGGTTTCACTTTCTCTCCTGCCTCCCTGCTCAGGACGCGCTTCTCCTTTTCTCTCTGGCGCCCTTTTTCGCGCGCCCATTCCACCCTATTACAGGGCTCCTTTTCCTTTCAGAGGCATCAATCTTTTTATTATCGCTCCCCCCCGCCTCCATGGCCCGATCACGTCCCGGCGCCAAGCTCCGCCTTCCTCAACCTCACAGCCAGTTTCCTGACTGGAATCTCTCTTCTTCCTTCGCTGCTTGGAGGACACTTCAGGGGCCTGCTGCTCGTCAGATTCTCGGTAATCTCAGCTCTTTATTGCAAATTAGCTCCCCTCTGCAGTCCTTGATCTTATCTAGTGCGGCCATACCGCGTATCCCACCTATGTTCAACCCTTCATCGGCGCTTTCTTTCAAGCCCACCGTTATTCACTACGCCTGTGCACGCTGTAAAAAGAAGTGGCCTTCAGGTCAGTCGTCGCCCCTCTGTCCGTCCTGCAGTCCCTCCGCCATGTCAGTCTCTCAGGAGCACACAGATTCCCAGGATGAGGGTACCTCTTCTCTCCCAGAGTGGGCCGTGGCAATGTCGCAGTCGGTCTCTGATCTGACTAAAGTGTCTCAGTCCCTGGTCCAGGTCCTAGAACGTTTGCCTCAGCTATCTACAGCCACCTGTGCAGCGACTGCCTCGCAAGGTGAGTCGTCTGCAACTGACCGCGACCTTCAGAGGGACAGATCGAGTAGAATTACTAGGAAGCGTGTTCTCTTTGGCTCGTCTTCCAGCTCTCTAGGCCTGACTGCTTCTCCCAGGTGCCCTTCTCCCTCTTCAGGAGACGACACTAGGTCAGATGAGGATCCCCAATCAGGATCTAGCTCAGAAGCAGATGGCATGTCTAAAACTCGGAAGATGGTCGATAGCCTCATTTCAGCTATCTTTCAAACCTTAGAAATTAAACAAGACAAGCCCCCTTCTCAGGAATGTTCCATTCCATTTAAGCGGGCAAGGCCTCTATCCCAAACTTTTCCAAACCATAAAGAGTTTGATACTACACTGACCAAACACTGGGAGCAACCCGAGCAGAGCTTCTCAGGCCGCAGGTACTTAGATGTCCTATACTCCTTTGATGCGGATTTACGCGCAAATGGTCCAAAGCCCCCGAAGTGGATCCTCCTGTCTCTTGCATAGCCTCAAAGACGGTCCTATCCCTCCCGGATGGGACATCACTTAAGGATCCAACAGACAGACAAATAGAGTCTCTAGCGAAATCAATTTTTTTGAGGCATCTGGTGCCTCCCTCTCCGATTTTCGCACCTGCCTGGGTAGCAAAGGTCATCTCTTCTTGGGCAAAGATTCTTCACAGGGGCATCTTAGCAGCAGCTCCTCAGGACGAGTTGGCGGATCTGACAGATCAAATTAATCATGCGGGTAAATACCTTTTGACCGCCGCCCTAGATGCAGCTGGGTGCGTGGCAAGGGCTAACAGCAACATAGTAGCCGTACGCCGAGTCCTTTGCCTAAAGTTATGCAATGCGGACACTACCTCAAAGATCGGCCTTCCGCATCTAAGGAGCGAGAGCAGAAAAGACCATCTTACAAACCCGCTCCCCGCTGGGGATCTAGAGATCAATACCCTAGGTCGTCAGGTACCCGGTCCGGTCGGTTTGCCTCCAAGTGACGGGTCACCCCCACCTGGAATTTCTTCCAGGGTGGGAGGCAGACTTTCCTTTTTCATGGACGCCTGCTGTTTGTTGTCAACGACGCTTGGGTCAGGGAAAATCATCACATCCGGATACAAGATCGAGTTTGCGTCTCCGCCAAAGGGACGTTTTTTTCCTGTCCCGACCTCCAAGACAGCGGTCTCACATTCCAGGATTCTTTCAAGCCGTCTCTTCTCTTCTTGCCGCTGGAGTGATCGTTCCCGTTCCCGCACACGAACGATTTTCAGGCTTCTATTCAAGTATCTTCGTGTCCCAAAAAAAAAAAAAAAAAAAAAGACGCTTCTTTTCGGCCAATCCTGGACCTCAAATTGCTCAATCGTCAAGTAAAGATTTTCCACTTCAGAATGGAGTCTCTTCGGTCGGTGATAGCCTCGATGGAACACAAGGAATTTCTCTGTTCTGTGGAAATACGGGATGCCTACCTTCACATCCCTGTGTGTTTGCAACATCAGAAATACCTTCGTTTTGCGATTCAGGAAGACCACTACCAGTTCACGGCTCTTCCCTTCGGTCTGGCCTCCGCTCCCCGGGTTTTCCCGAAGGTAATGGCGACAGTCATGGCCATCCTCCGCTCCAGGGGGATCCTCATCATCCCTTATCTGGACAACCTTTTGATCAAGGGATCGTCCCGGCAAGACAGTCTTCAGATAGTCCAAGGCACTCTTTGCCGTCTTGGGTGGATAATCAACAAAGGAAAGTCCATTTTGATCCCCACACAGCTCCTGACCTTCCTAGGCATGGAATTCGACACAAATCTAGCCCGTGTGTTTCTTCCAAAGGAGAGATTTTCAGCTCTTTCCAAAGGGATCCGACTTCTCAAGCGGCCAACCCCCATTCCCCTTCGGTCCGGCATGAAGGTTCTGAGGAAGATGGTAGCTTCCATGGAAGCGGTGCCCTTTGCACAATTTCATCTTCGTCCCATCCAGTTGGCTCTTTCGGCCTGGGACAAGACCTCGCTGTCCTTGGACCGTCCCATTCTCCTTCCCCTCAGAATGAAACAATCCCTGACTTGGTGGGCAAGGCCAGAGTCGGTCCTTTCTTCCGCTTCAATGGCAAGTCATCACCACCGATGCCAGCCTTCTAGGGTGGGGAGCGGTGTGCCATCTAAAGACGTCTCAAGGCCGGTGGAACCCACAGGAGGCTCTTCTCCCCATCAGTCTTCTGGAGATCAGAGCAATCTTCCTGGCTCTTCTTCACTGGCAGCCTCTCTTCTTCGGCAAGCTGGTCCGCATTCAGTCGGACAACGCCACGGCTGTGGCATACATAAACCACCAGGGGGGCACGCGCAGCAAGCAAGTAATGGCTGAAGTAGCCAAGATACTGCGCTGGGCAGAACGTCACGTCCCTGCGATCTCTGCCGTTCACATTCCAGGGGTGGAAAATTGGGCGGCCTACTTTAAGTCGTCAAGGTCTAGCATCAGGCGAATGGGCCCTTCACCCCTCAGTCTTCCTTCAGATATGCCAGCGCTGGGACACCCCAGATGTCGATCTCATGGCATATCGGATGAACCACAAAGTCCGCAGTTCGTAGCCAGGTCCAGGGACCCTCTAGCCGTCTCTTGCGACGCCCTGATAATTCCGTGGTCCCAGTTCCGACTTCCTTATCTATTTCCGCCTCTTGCCTTGATCCCTCGAGTGGTCAAAAAGATAAAAATCGGAAGGCGCACCAGTGATTCTGGTGGCCCCAGACTGGCCAAGACGCCCCTGGGTACGCGGAGCTGGTGAACATGCTCGCGGACGTTCCCTGGAGGCTTCCAGACCGTCCGGATCTTCTCTCGCAAGGCCCCCTTTACCACGAGAATTCTCAGTCTCTGAATTTAACGGCATGGCCATTGAGGCCGCGATCCGGAGAGAATCAGGTTTGTCTGACCAGGTGATTCAGACTATGATCAAAGCCAGAAAACCGGCCTCTTCCCGCATTTACCATAGGTGCTGGAAGACCTTTTTTCCGTTGGTGCGACGGTAAAAGGAAAAAAAAAGTCTTTCCTATGTCCTTTTCCATTCCATCTATTCTGGGGTTCCTCCAGTCTGGTTTAGATGCGGGTCTGTCCCTCAGTACCCTCAAGGGCCAGGTCTCCGCCCTGTCTGTCCTCTCCCAAAGAGAGCTGGCGGCCTTACCGCAGGTTAAGACTTTTCTCCAAGGGGTCGCCCATGTGGCTCCTCCGCATCATTCGCCGATAGATCCGTGGGATCTCAATCTCGTCCTTAGCGCTCTCCAAAAGGCGCCGTTCGAGCCTATCCAGGACATTCCTTTATCCCTTCTCGTGGAAGGTAACTTTCTTGATTGCCATTACATCCATCAGAAGAGTTTCTGAATTGGCGGCCTTGTCATGCCGCTCCCCGTACCTGATTCTCCATCAGGATAAGGTCATTCTCAGACTCGTTCCTTCCTTTCTCCCAAAGGTCGTATCCTCATTCCTCATCAATGAGGATATCGTTCTTACATCTTTTTGCCCGACTCCGTCTCACCCTATTGAGAAGTCCCTCCACAAACTCGATGTAGTCAGAGCCTTGCGTGCTTATCTCGCCAGGACTGCTTCTTTTCGTCAATCCTATTCCTTGCTAGTCTTCTATGAAGGTCGCCGGAAAGGGTTCCGGCGTCCAAATCCACGATAGCTCGCTGGATTCGTTCTACCATTCTGGAAGCGTACCGACTTCAGGAAAAGCGGGACCCTCCGGGAGTGAGAGCCCTCTCTACCCGGGCTGTGGCAGCTTCGTGGGCTGTGCGTCACCAGGCTTCAGCTTTACAGATTTGCAGGGCCGCGACCTGGTCGTCCTTTCTCACTTTTGCGAGGTTCTACAGGGTTCATACCCAGGCCTCGTCTGATACAGTTGTTGGTAGGAAGGTTCTGCAGGCGGCAGTGGCTCACCGGCCGACCCAAGCCTTTCCGGTTCTTTCGTTCCTTTTTGCTGTTCCCGCCCTTGGGACTGCTTTGGAACGTCCCATGGTAATCTGTGTCCCCCAATAAGGCGATAAAGAAAGATGGATTTTTGGTTCTTACCGTAAAATCTCTTGGAGCCTTCATTGGGGGACACAGCACCCTCCCTGTTTAAGTTGTACCGTGTTGGGCTTTGAGCTCCTTGTTGGGTTGGTACATATGTTTAAAGTTCCGTGGCTTCTCCTACTGCTTTCTCACCAACTGAGGTACTTGGTATCTTTCGGTGGGTGTATACTGCCGGGGAGGAGCCAATTTTTCTTGTTTTTGCATAGTGTCAGCCTCCTAGCAGCAGCAGCATACACCCATGGTAATCTATGTCCCCCAATGAAGGCTCCAAGAAAGAGATTTTACTGTAAGAACCAAAAATCCATCTGTTACTGATAACCTTTCTAACTTCCCAACAAAAAAATATGTAAGAAATTATGCTGATGTAAAGTAGACATGTGGGAAATATTGTTAGTGGGATATGTTGAAGTGTTCTAGAGTTATTACCACATAAAGTGACAATTCTCAGAATTGAAAAAAATTATAGTCTGGTCATGAAAGTGAAAATGGGCTGGAGGGTGTGAAGGATTAAGCGTTTAACCAATCATGTGGGACAACTCGTTCAACAATTCTTATGACTGATAATAGCAACTTTTAGGTTAAAGGGGTTGTCCGATCTTCAGTCAATCTGTGTAACAGCAGACTTATGAATCCCCTCTTTGCATGCACTGAGAATTTTATAGTTTCTCGTTCGCCTTATTGGGGGACACAGAGACCATGGGTGTATGCTGCTGCCACTAGGAGGCTGACACTATGCACAAAAAAAGGTTAGCTCCTCCTCCGCAGTGTACACCCCACCGACCGGCAGGAAGTTCCTCAGTTTAGCTTAGTGTCAGTAGGAGGTGGACACGGGTCTTTCATTAGACCCATATCTACCTCGATGTGCGTCGTTCCTTTTCAGGTTCCAGGAGGGATACAGTGTGAAGAGTCACAACTGTACTCCCACAAAGAGGCTATGAGTACGGCGTGTACTGCCACCCCGTATCCTCTTAGTTCTCCGGGCGGACCACAGGCTGAGCACAGGTGTCGTGCCAGCGAAAACAGATGGTCCTTGCCCCCCGCCTCCCACCCACTCGCCCACCAGAGCCTGTCGGTTGGACGAGGCGCGAATATGTAGAAGATGAGCAGACAGCGTGGGATACAGAAGGTACCTTTATTGGAGCACCGGAACATAAAGGGAGCGGCGCCAAAGTAGCGCCGCAGATTCTCGCACTGCTCGCGCCGTCCGACGGTCGTCGCATCCCTTTTTGGCCCCGGCGGCGGTGCGGGCCTTCTTCACCCCACCGCCGGTATTCTTGTGAGGGTTGCGTCTGGGAGCAGGGCTATGGCGGCGTCTCCTTTAGGGGCGGACGCGGCTGCGTCGCAATTCTTCCGCGCCGCCCTGTGCTGACAGGCGGCCGCCATTTCAAATTTAGTCCCCGGCTTCAGTTTGGGCCTTTGCACCCGTCGCGGCCACGCCCCCCCGTTCATTATCATAGGCCGGCTGCGCTCCCGCCCGTTCCTAAGCCCTCCCACCGCCTCTCTAGTCTTGTGGCTGGGAAGGGGGAGGAGGCGGTTCTTCCCTCTGGTGCAGGCGGCTAGCTCCGCCTTTCTTCTTACACAAAGACCGCGCTTTTTGATTCCTCACATCAGGCTGCCGCCATCTTTGCAGCCTGACAGCCGGAGACTACAGCAGATGCCATCTTTCGGGGACACCGGACCGTGAGTAGTTCTGCAACTGCAGACTGACACCCTACCCTGCCTTGCTGTCCCCCAACCCTCCAGCACTTCCACAGATTTTTTTCGCATGCTCCTCTTGCAATCGCATATTCCCCTCTGCCGGGACTGCAGCAATCCCGTTCAGCAGGATGCCGTCCAGGAGCCATCTACTGCGCCACGTGAAATCGAACCCCCCATTCCTGCCTGGGCCTCGTCCCTTTCACAATCTGTGGCAGACCTCACCAGGGTGTCTCAGTCCCTAGTTGGCCGTTCTTGATAAGTTGCCCCTGGACACTTCTGCAGGGTCCAGCAGGTCGCAAGACGTTCCATCTGAGCCAGCTAGCAGATGCCGCGAAAGGCCCAGGCAGGATCCACGGCTGGAATCCTCTCCTGGTCTCTCATCGGCACCTAGTCCTTCCCAGCAGTCGCCCTCCCGTGCCTCCTCACCCGAGTCAGGTGAAGCGTTCTCGGATATGTCCTCTGAAGGGATTTTAGAGCTGGATTCTGACCAGGACGCGGACATGAAGGTTACGGTACAGAACCTCAATGCTGCGATTAACCACACCTTCGAAATATCTGACTCCCCTGCGAAATCCTCAGATCAGGAGGTTTCGTTCAGACGGGCACAAACACCATCCAGGGTATTCGCCTTCCACTCTGAGTTTGGCAAGATCCTTGCCAGGGAAAGAGAAAATCCGTCCAGGCGATTTCAAAGAGGGAAGCGTCTCGGCGTGCTGTATCCGTTGGCTAAAGAGCTCTCTGACAACTGGTCTGCTTCCCTGTCGGTGGACGCACCCGTGTCCAGACTTTCTAATAACACGGTTCTCCCGCTTTCAGGTGTAGCGTCACTAAAGGATTCTAATGATAGAATTATAGAATCCTTGGCAAAGTCAGCATTCGCGGCGGCTGCAGCGGCGCGATGTCCAGTCTTTGCCTCATCTTGGGTGGCAAAGGCCATAGCCACTTGGGCAGAGGATCTCCGTAAGGGCATCCTAGATAAGGCCCAACCAGAGCAATTGACCGATCTGGCCAACCAGATTTCCCATGCAGGGGATTATCTGCTTTCTGCTTCCTTGGATGCCGCGTCTCGCGCTGTTCAGGCGTCAAGCAACGTTGTGGCAATCCGACGTACAATTTTGCTCAAGGCTTGGCAGGCGGACTTGTCTTCTAAAAAGTCTCTTACCAATCTGCCTATTCATGGAGCGCGTCTCTTTGGGTCCCAGCTGGACCAGATTATTAAGGACGCCACTGGAGGCACGAGTTCTCTCCTCCCTCAGTCCAAACCTCGCAGACCCCCGCCAAGGCGTCAGTTTCGGCCCTTTCGGGCTTACCGCCGCTTCAATACGGCAGAGAACTTCTCTAACCAACAAAGACCACAGGTACGCCAGGATAGAAAGACGGTGTCCTTCAGACCCACTCCCTCCTGGCGATCTCACTCCTCCCAGGGCAGACCCTCCAGGTCCAGATCTGGACGGTCCACGCCAGCATGACTGTCAACGAACTCCCGAGGGTCCCTCCCAATTGGGAGGTCGACTCCGTTTCTTCAGGGATACCTGGCTGGCCTCAGTAGAGGACGCTTGGGTCAGGGAGCTTGTATCTTCAGGGTACAAGATAGAGTTCATTTCTCGTCCACGGGATCGCTTCTTCGAGTCCCGTCCTCCAAAAGATCCAGCCTTAGTTCCGGGGTTCTTGCATCCATCGCCTCTCTCCTCAGTTCCGGGATGATTGTGCCCGTTCCCGAATCAGAACGTTTCACAGGGTTTTCTTCAAACCTGTTCGTGGTGCCGAAAAAAGGCGGGACAGTTCGCCCCATCTTCGACCTCAAATTACTCAACAGGAGAGCCCGACTGCGTCATTTCCGAATGGAGTTTCTTCGGTTAATCGCTTCCATGGAGACGCAGGAGTTCATGTGTTCAATAGACATTCAAGATGCCTATCTACATGTTCCCATATTCTCCGGGCATCAGAAATTCCTGCGATTCGCCAGGAACATTATCAATTTTGTGCACTGCCGTTCGGTCTTGCCACCGCACCCAGAGCATTTACAGAGATCATGGCGGCGTTGATGGCCTGGTGGAGAATCAGAGGTCTCGTTCTTTTTCCGTACCTTGACGACATTCTGATCAATGCTCCATCCTTTCGTCAAGCTCGCCAAAGTCTTACCTGACCAATTTCGGGTGGCTCATCAACGAAAAGAAGTCTTGTCTTGTCCCGACACAACGTCTTGTGTTTCTGGGTCTATTGTTCGACACTCGTCGATCGAGGCTTTTTCTCCCTCAAGAGAAAATTGGCTCCCTGCAACGGGATGTACGATCACGGCCGCTCATGAGACTTCCATCTCTCCGGACGACCATCAAAGTCCTGGGAAAGATGGTGGCGGCAACAGAGGCGGTCCCCTTTGCCCAATTTCACTCCAGACCTCTCCAACTCGCCATCCTATCCCGGTGGAACAGGTCTGTCCTTTCCCTGGATCGCCCATTTCGTCTTTCAAACCATGTCAAGCAGTCCCTCAATTGGTGGCTGACGTCTCCTCTCATCTCCCTAGGACGGTCATTCCTCCCCTTTCACTGGCAGATTGTGACAACGGATGCCACCCTCCTCGGCTGGGGGGGCAGTGTTCCGCAATCACACTGTTCAGGGTCGTTGGTCAACTCAGGAGTCAGCCCTGCCATTCAACGTCCTCGAGATACAAGCGATTTATCTGTCTCTCGTTCACTGGGAGAGACTTCTCAGGGGACTGCCTATCCGGATTCAGACAGACAATGCCATGGTGGTGGCATATGTCACATGCCAGGGAGGGACGCGGAGTGTCTCAGCCCTGGCAAAAATGTCCAAGATTCTTCATTGGGCGGAGGCTTCAGTCCCGGCAATATCCGCGGTACACATTCCCGGCGTGGACAATTGGGCCGCCGATTTCTCAGCCGCGAGGATCTCGCAGCGGGAGAGTGGTCCCTACATCCGGAAGTATTTCTTCAACTTGCCGTCGTGGGGAACCCCGGACGTAGATCTGCTAGCTTCTCGCCTCAACAGAAAGTTCCACAGTTTGTATCCAGGGCTCGAGATCCTCTCGTGGTGGGCGCCAATGCTCTGGCCATTCCTTGGTCACAGTTCGAGCTCCCCTATCGGTTTCCTCCCCTGCCTCTTCTTCCCAGGCGGCTGAAGAAAATCAAGGCGGAAGGAATTTCAGTCCTCCTCTTCGTCCCGAATTGGCCCAGTAGGGATTGGTTCGCGGACATCGCCAACCTTCTCGCGGACGCCCTCTGGAAGCTTCCAGACTGAGCAGATCTGCTGTCTCAAGGTCCGATTTGCCACCCCAATTCTCGGCCGCTCAATTTAACGGCGTGGCTGTTGAGGCCGAGGTTTTGCAACGATCAGGATTTTCCGATCGAGTTATTCATACCATGATCTGAGCCAGGAAGCCATCGTCTTCCAAGATTTATTGCCGTTCTTGGAAGAACTATTTCACTTGGTGCGAGATCAATGACATTCCGCCCATGTGTTTTTTCGCTCCCTTCTGTCCTGGTGTTCCTTCAAGCGGGGCTGGATGCGGGTCTTGCCCTCAGCTCTTTAAAGGGTCAAGTGTCGGCGCTGTCCATTTTATTTCGGAAGACGGCTCCCGTCCTCAGGTTAAAACTTTCCGTCAAGGTGTGGCTCACATGGTTCCTCCGTACCGAGCGCCCGTAGATCCATGGGATCTTAATCTGGTTCTCGAGGTTCTGCAAGGTCCTTCCTTTAAACCTCTCTGGGATGTTTCCCTTTCTCTCCTTTCGTGGAAAGTAGCCTTTCTGGCAGCCATCACCTCCATCCGGCGCGCGTCGGAATTGGCGGCCCTCTCTTGCCGCTCTCTTGGTATTCTACCAGGACAAGGTAGTTCTGCGGCCTCCGCCCTCTTTCCTTCCTAAGATTGTGTCCACTTTCCACCTGAATGAGGACATTGTTCTCCCGTCCTTTTGTCCGGGTCCAGCTCACCCTCGGGAGCGGTCCTTGAACAAGCTGGACTTGGTCAGGGCGATGAATGTCTACCTAACTAGGATGACTTCTTGCGGAAGACAGATTCTTTCCTCATCATTCCAGATGGGGCGCGGAAAGGTCACCCGGCCTCCAAAGCAACTATTGCTCGCTGGATCAGATCGGCAATTTTGGAGGCCTACCGGGTCAAACAACGAGTGGTTCTTCCGGGAATTAGAGCGCACTCTACCCGGGCAGTGGGTGCCTCCTAGGTGGTACGTCACAGAGCTTCCGCGCTGCAGCTTTACGAAGCTGCAACCTGGTCATCGGTTCACACGTTTGTAAAATTCTACAAGGTCCATACCTACGCTTCGGCAGATGCCAGCCTAGGTAGAAGGATCCTGCAGGCTGCGGTAGTGAGTCCGCTGGCCTGATGGAAGTTTGTTTTTCCCACCCCAGGGACTGCTTTGGGACGTCCCATGGTCTCTGTGTCCCCCAATAAGGCGAACGAGAAAACAGGATTTTTGGGTTGCTTACAGTAAAATCTGTTTCTCGGAGCCTTCATTGGGGGACACAGCACCCTCCCATGTTCTACAACTCTTGTTATTATGTTGGTTGGTTTGAGTTGTCTGTTCTGTTTTCAATCTATTCTGTTACTTCTCCTACTGCTTTCTCACTAACTGAGGAACTTCCTGCCGGTCGGTGGGGTGTACACTGCGGAGGAGGAGCTAACCTTTTTTTGTGCATAGTGTCAGCCTCCTAGTGGCAGCAGCATACACCCATGGTCTCTGTGTCCCCCAATGAAGGCTCCGAGAAACAGATTTTACGGTAAGCAACCCAAAAATCCTGTTTTCTGAGCCAGGACCAGCAGGTATGTAATCGTTATTCAAACTCCCATCCAAGAGTTGTCTATGGAGCGAGGCCGCGCCCACTAGTTGAGCTCTGGCTGGAAGTATGCATAAGGCCGAGGTCACACTTGCGCGTGTGATGCGAGAAACTCGTGCATCAATACCAGGGCACTGCCACCGGCACTCGTACCGGAGTGTGCGGCTGCATAAAAATACATGCAGCCATACACTCCTGTCCCGGCTGCCGGGTATTGATGCGAGAGACTCTAGTGAGTTTCTCAAATCACACTCACAAGTGTGACCCCGGCCTTATGCACACTTACCCACTGGTTCCGGCTCAGAAAAAGGCAAATACTCGCAAAAAACAGTCTGTTCGCTGGGGGGGGGGATTCATACATCTCCAGTCACAGAGTTACTGTAGACTTATCGATTTAGACCGGAAAACCCCCTTAAGTTCCCATGATGAGTTTTGGTGCGTAGAGTTTTCTGCGCCAATTAGCTACATTAGGTTACTTGTAGTTTTTCACTGTGGTTTTTTGAGTGTATTGTTTTAACAAATGTTTTTATCTTGTTTTTTTTTGTACTACATTTTTTTTTAGTATGTCATGTTTTCCTATAAATGCCATTCGCTTTAATGGAACTGTAAAATGCTGAGTTTCCTGCGCAGCGAAAAATGCTGCATGTTGTCATCATGGTAACTTAGCCTTAACTCCCTTAAAAGTTACATTTTATAAATATCAATATAATTATAAATATTTTTCTTGGCCTAAAATATGTACATTTTTATTTAAAAATTCTGAAAGCAACAGTATATTAACCTCATGTTACTTTTTTACCAAACTATAGATTTGGACATTTCGGCTGGTTTTCAAGATTTGTCAATTGGAGAGCGTGGTGGTCGTAGACGTGATTTCCATGATATTGGTGTTTCCACTAGACAATCCATCCAACATGTCATAGAATCAAAATCTGGTAACATGATTATAATTAATATCTGGTTTCACTTTTTGTTTTATCATTTCTAAAAAAAAAATGCATGCAATTTGAAGTTCTGTACTGTTACATTAGTCCTTCATGCTACACTCATGCTAGTTTCAGACAAAATAAGCTGAATGATTTTACAATTAATTAGTTTTCTAGGGTACTAAAATTGTTTGAAACTTGGAAATTGTAAACTTTGTAATTGTTAATATATGGTTTATAGTTGTCTGAAAAGAAACTATGCTGAACGATTTTCCATATGACATTTCTTTGCAGAAAAAAATCATGCTTGCTATCCTATCAAGTCTCCAAGCTATGACTATATGGCAAAGACCGGAATAAGCAACTACTATGTGTGTGTTTATCTGTTTTATGGCACCTTTTGTAGTATTTTAAATAGCTTCCTATTGGTCTTATTTAGGTTTTACTGGCGACTCTATTCAGCTTTGCACAAACTATGTCAGATTGATCGCTAGACCCCAGTGGGTCTTGTACCAGTACCATGTTGACTACAGTCCACAGATGGAATCTAGATCCCTGAGGTCAGCTCTACTTTACCAGCATGATGAATTAATAGGAAAAGCACGTGGTTTTGATGGAACTGTTCTTTTCTTGCCAAAGAAACTGAATAAGGTAATTTATAAGAAAACAATTCATTTTACTTCTAGTAAAAATGACAGTCTTAAGATCTGGACCCCTGTGATCACATCTGACATTTCATTTGTTAATTTACCAAATACTTAAAGGGATCCTGACATCAATTTATTGATCCCCTACTCTTGGACTGCATTAAACAACTGCACCCTTCCTCATGTTTTTCTCTAAAATGCGGTTTTATTTTTTAAAAATAGAGGAATGTCTGCAGTATTGCACCTCTTAATTTTATCAACTTATTTGGCATGTCTCTTTATTTAGATATGTTAAGAAGGTAGTCTTAATGAAAGGTTCCCATTATATGCGGTTTCAGGTTTAAAAAATAAAAATGCACTGTATATTGGTTTCAGAGTACCAGTTATCTCAAGGATTATCAGGTTTTTGCCAATAAACAATTTTGTTCTATGATTGTTTTGCATTTTAACTAGTGGTAATACTACATTTAATTTAAAGGCTGAGTGAGTCATAGGTCCTCTAGTCCCCAGTCAGTCCTCTTTCACAACTATGTTATGATTATCAATTATTTTAAGGGTTTGTGAAACTTTTGAGGACATTTTTTCTCTCTTAAATGCTTATATTGTTGGCTAAAAATTATTTTTTAAATTGTGCTTTATTAAAACATTTGCACAGCTTGGCTTTTGTAGGCTCTTTGCTTTCCTGAAAATTCAACTTTTAGGTGTTTATAAATTTAACTGAGCAGCTCAGGAAAAGAGTTACAAATTCCCCATCGGAGCCAATTTGCAGACCAGGCCAATTTTTTAAATTGTGAACGCTAACTTTCTGAGGTTATAACTCTGAAACTCTTTAACGGATCCCGCTGATTCTGAGGTTGTTTTTTTGTGACATATTGTACTTCATGTTAGTGATAACATTTCTTCACAATATGACTTGCGTTTATTTATGAAAAAAAATGGAAATATGGCGAAAATTTTTATAATTTTGCAATTTTCAAACTTTTAATTTTTATGCCCTTAAATCTAAGAGATATATCACACAAATTACTTAATTCATCATGTTCCAAATTATTATGCAAACGATATTTTTCTCTGATTTTCCCAAGTGGTCGATGCAAATAAGGCTATGTTCCCACATTGCAGAAATTCTGCGGAAATGTCCGCAGCATTTCAGCAACTCCCTGCCGCGGGTAAAACACATGCAGAATTCGCATGTGTTTTCCAAACGTTTTTAACTTGCGGAATGCTTGCGCTTTTCAAGGGATATGATGCTTCGCTTGGAAAGGTGATTGACAGGTTGGTCACACTTCTCAAGCATAGTGCTTGACAAATGAGACCAACTTCTTATTATTGATGCTGCCTATGCAGAATCAGTAGTAAAAGATAGGATGTTAAAAAAAAATAAAAAATATGGTTATTCTCACCTTCTGCCGCCCCCCCCAGAGTCCTCAGCGACGCTGCCGGCAAGTTCCGTTCCCAGGCGTGCTTTGCACGAAGGACCCTTGAAGACGCAGCTGTCGCGAGACCGCTACGTCATCTGGGGTGATTCTCGCAAAGCACGCCTGTGAACAGAAGATGCCCGAAGCGTGGCTGAGAGGCGGGAAGGACTTCAGGGGCTGCCAGAAGGTAAGTATATCGGTTCACGGGATTTTATTCCAACCTATTTGTGGTCCCAAGAAAGGACGGGACGATGCGACCCATTCTGGATCTCAAACTGTTAAATCAGTTTGTCAAGGTACGGCGATTCCGAATGGAATCTCCGATCAGTTGTTGCTTCCATGAAAAAGAGTTCCTAGCATCCATCGACATCAAGGACACTTACCTTCACATTCCGATCTGCCCGTCTCACCAGCAGTTCCTCCGTTTTGCAATTCACGAGGAACACTTCCAGTTCGTTGCCTTACCAAGGTCATGGCGGCTGTCATAGCCATTCTTCATTCTCGGGGAGTAGTGGTGTTTCCGTATCTGGACGACCTGCTCATCAAGGGACCGTCCCTTCCAGCCTGCGAGGAATCCGTGGCTATAACAATAAATACACCTTCTCGCCTGGGGTGGAAGATAAACTTCGAAAAGTATTTCCCAAAATCGGCTCAGCAGATTTCCTTTTTAGGAATGATCTTGGACACTTCCTGAGGGTTGGTCATTCTCCCTACAGAAAAAACCCAAGCCTTACAACAGGCAGCGCGGACTCTTTCCCGACCAGTTTCTCATTCCATTCGTTTCAGCATGACAGTTCTCGGAAAGATGGTGTCTGCTATGGAAGCAGTTCCATTTGCACAGTTCCATCTCCGTACCTTACAACAGGGGTCCCCAACCACCGGTCCGCGGCACAGGACCGGGCCGTTGCAGTGCTCTTGCTGGTCCGTGGAGCTGGAGACAAGGGGAGCCGGCGGCTGTAGCACTGTAGTGACAGCTGCAACCACCGGCTTCCAGAACACATGGATACTCACAGTTCCTGCATCCCTGTCCCTGTTGGCGCGGCGGCTTCATCCAGCGCTGAGCGATCACGTGGTACCGCTCATTTAAAGTCATTTATATGGACGCCACTCCTCTCCCATAGGCGTGACGTCCATATTCATGACTGTAAATGAGCGGTACCACGTGACCGCTCCCTCCGCACAGGAAGAAGCTGACGCGCCAGGATAGAATTGCAGGGAAGTTCAGCAGCGATGGTATGAGGGTAAGTATGATGGGGGAGGACGGGGGAGCGGAGCCATGTATACAGGATGGGAGCAGAGCTTGTATACAGGATGGGAGAATGGGAGCGCAGAGCCATGTATACAGGATGGGAGCAGAGCCGTGTATACAGGATGGAAGAGTGGGAGCAGAGCCATGTATACAAGGATGGGAGGGTGGGAGCAGAGCCATTTATACAGGATGGGATTACATGTGTGGGGCCATCATATATATGGGGGATTACATCTGTGGGGCCATAATATATATGGGGGATTACATGTGTGGGGCCATCATATATATGGGGATTACATGTGTGGTGCCATCTTGCTATACATGGGGGATTATATGTGTGGTGCCATCTTGCTATACATGGGGGATTATATGTGTGGGACCATCTTGCTATACATGGGAGTATTATATGTGTGAGGCCATCTTTACATGGGGGATTATATGTGTGGTGCCATCTTGCTAGATTATATGTGTGGGACCATCTTGCTATACATGGGGGGATTACATGTGTGGGACCATCTTTCTTTACATGGGGGATTATATGTGTGGGACCATCTTGCTATCCATTGGAGTATTATATGTGTGGGACCATCTTTCTTTACATGGGGGATTATATGTGTGGTACACCTTTTGAATATTTGTCAAATATGGGACCATCTTGTTGCAGGAAAACAAGCCAAGTGCTCCCACTGATGCAGGGAAACAAGCCCGGTGCTCCCACTCATTCAAAACCTATGGTGATTTGAGTCACATTCACATTATAAATGTTATATTAAATGATAAGTATGCACTGACTACTAAACTACAACCCGTCCATAGCCCCTCCCCCTTATGACCAAAGCCCTGCCCCTGCCACACCTCCATCCCCGCCCTGCCGGGCCATGGAAGAATGATCTTGCTTGAAGCCAGTCCCTGGTGCTAAAAAGGTTGGGGACCACTGCTTTACAATATGTGTTGCTGTTAGCTTGGGACAAGAAGCTTGGGACAAGAACCCTCTCTCCCTGGACAGTCTGATCTTTCTGTCCCTGCGGGTTAGGCAAGCCCTCAGGTGGTGGACACTGAGGTCCTCCCTGAATCAAGGGATGTCTTTTCTCCCAGTAAGACGCAAGCCTTCTTGGCTGGGGGTGCGGTGTTTCGGAACCACACGGCACAGGGTCGTTGGACAACCCGAGAGTCAGGTCTCCCCATCAACATTTTGGAGATACAAGCAATCAGACTAGCTCTACGGAGTTTCCACCATCTCCTCATGGGTCACCCCATCAGGATCCAATCTGACAATGCCATGACTAGCGTATATCAACCGTCAGGGAGGTACCCGTAGCAGGATGGCCATGCACGAAGTGAGTCACATCCTCCATTGGGCCAAGACCAACCATTCGCCCATCTCAGCAATCCACATCCCGGGCGTAGAAAATTGGGCGGCAGATTTTCTCAGTCGCCAAGGCATTGCCTCGGGAGAGTGGTCTCTTCATTCGGAAGTCTTTCAGCAGATTTGCCGTCGTTGGGGGGACTCCGGATGTGGCTCTCATGGCCTCAAGACTAAATAAACAACAACCTCAGTTCATTGCCCGATCGCACGATCCATGCACCATCGGAACGGACGCCCTCGTTCTGCCATAGCACCGGTTCCGTCTCCCGTACATCTTCCCCCCTTGCTTCCGAGGGTCATCAAGAAGATCAGAGCGGAGGGAGTACCAGTGATTCTAGTCGCGCCATATTCGCAGCGCCGAGCATGGTATGCAGAACTAATACAACTAGTCGCCGACGTCCCCGTCCTTCCTGCCTAAGGTAGCCTCCTCTTTCCATCTCAACGAGGAAATCGTTTTGCCTTCCTTTTGTCCGGCGTCAGTCCATCGCATTGAGAAGGCCCTCCACACCCTGGATGTGGTTAGGGCTCTGAGATGGTACATCTCGCAGACGGCTCCCTTCTGCAAGTCAGATGTCCTGTTCATACTTCCTGAGGGTCATAGGAAGGGTCTAGCCGTTTCAAAAGCAACGCTAGCCAGGTGGATTCGCTTGGCAATTCAGGAATCCTACCGTGTCAGGAACGCGCTTGTCCCAGCAGGGATTAAGGCACACTCTACCCGGTTAGTGGGCGCCTCTTGGGCCATTCGGCACCAGGCCTCTGCAGAACAGGTCTGCAAGGCTGTGACTTGGTCCAGTCTGCTTACTTTTACCAAATTCATTCTCAGACCTCTGCGGATGCAGCTCTCGGCAGACGCATCCTGCAATCGGCAGTACCTCAGCATTGACTCAGTGGTACATGGGGTATTAGCAGATGTTTGCTCCCCACCCAGGGACTGCTTTAGGACGTCCCACGGTCTCTGTGTCCCCCAATGAGGCGTAGGAGAAATAGGGATTTTTGTGTACTCACCATAAAATCCTTTTCTCCGAGCCATTCAATGGGGCACACAGCACCCACCCTGTTTAGCCTACTGGCTCATTGTAGCATTCTTAGGTTGTGACATAGTTATCGTTATTGTTGACTGTTTAAGCTCCTGCTTTTTTTTACTGAACTGGAGAAATCTCATCCAGCAAGAGTGTATACTGCAGGGGAGGAGTTAACTTTTTTTCTGGTTTACTTAGTGTGCTCCTAGTAGCAAGCAGCATAACACCCACGGTCTCTGTGTCCCCCAATGAATGGCTCGGAAAAAAGGATTTTACGGTGAGTACACAAAAATCCCCATTTTAAGCTTTTCTGCTGCGGGAAAACAGCAAAAACGCTTAAACGCAACGTGGGCACACAACCTGACAGTCTAATAAGTCATCAACCGTTAGAGTGTACATCGAATTTTATTGAAGAAACTTCCCAATGATAACAGTATAATCTCCAAAATGAATAATAACTCAAAAATGCACTGTTCCAAATTATTAGGCACAGTAGAATTTCTAAACATTTGATATGTTTTAAAGAACTGAACATGCTCATTTGTGGAATTTGCTGCATTAGGAGGTCACATTCACTGAACAAAAAAGCTATTTAACTCCAAAACATCCTAATAGGCCAAGTTACATGTTAACATAGGAACCTGTTGTGAATTGGCTTTCTGGCCTACCTCTGGTTACTAGTGAAGGTAGTGGAGCTGGTTGTATTGACAGAAGGAGTCACAAGTTATCTTTCTGGACTCCCTCTGGTGGTGACTGGAGGTAATGGAGCTGATCTGATTAACTGAGGCTTGGACCTGATAATGAGGAAGACGATTGGAGCTCTGGAGTTTCTGACTGGATTTAAGACAGCCGACTCCCTCTATCCCTGCTGGTGATTTTTTTTCCTGCTTTCTGAGGTCTTCCAGCTCAGTCCCTGCATGCTCAGTTAAGTTTTATTTTGCTATTGTTCACATTTGATCTGGTTTTGTCTATTTCAGTTTTGTGTGGTCAGCCAGCTCGGGCTGTGGCTGTGCTGAATCTCCATCCATATGTTACTGCTTGTGACAGTTTGTTTTTGTACTTTATTAGATTGGCCTCTTTTTTGCTTTGCTTTCAGAATATACCAGAGTGCTGATATAGTGGGCGAATTCGTGCGACTTCAGTATTTTTCTATCAGACGTGTTGGACAGTTTTTGCAGGGTTTTTTGCGTGATTTCAGACAGTGTCTTTCCTGTCCTGTCTAGTTAGTGTGGGCCCCAACGTTGGCTCAGTCTATTTTTTCCTACCTGCGTTTGTGTTTTCATCTTGTCTCACCGACAATATATGTTTGGAGGCTATCTATTCCTTTGGGGTCTGCTCTGGGGCAGTTTAGACTTCCCCTTTCTTGCTTTAGGCTTATTTAGCTCTCTGGCTGTGTCGAGGCGTCTAGGATCATCGTAGGTACGCTCCACGGCTACTGCTAGTTGTATGGATAGGATCAGGGGTCTGCAATCCGCTTAGTTACCAACCTCTCTGGTTTTCTGTGGCTTAGCTTGGTCTTGCTGTCCTCCTCGGTGACCCAATCATAACAGGAACCCTTCTTTGATATCACAATTCTTGCATCCATTGAACCTGTGAGTTTTTGGAGAGTTTCTGCTTGTAATTCTTTGCATGAAGTCAGAACAGCCTCCCAGAGCTGCTGTTTTGATGTGAACTTCCTCCCACCCTCAAAGATCTTTTGCTTGATGATACTCCAAAGGTTCCCTATAGGGTTGAGGTCAGTGGAAGATGGTGGCCACATCATGAGTTTCTCCTTTTATGCCCATAGCAGCCAATGACTCAGAGGTATTCTTTGCTGCATGAGATGGTGCATTTTCATGCATGAAGATGATTTTGCTCCTGAAGGCACGTTTCTGCTTTTTATACCATGGAAAAAAGTTGTCAGTCAGAAACTCTTTATACTTTGCAGAGGTCATTTTCACACCTTCAGGAACCTTAAAGGGCCCTACCAGCTGCTTCCTCATGATTCTGGCCCAAAACATGACTCCTCCACCTCCTTGCTGACGTCGCAGCCTTGTTGGGACATGGTGGCCATCCACCAACCATCCACTACTCCATCCATCTGGACCATCCAGGGTTGCTCAACACTCATCAGTAATCAAGACTGTTTGAAAATTAGTCTTCAGGTATGTCTGGGCCCATTGCAACCGTTTCTGCTTGTGAGCACTGTTTAGGGGTGGCTGTTTAGTAGGTTTATGCACCACAGCAAGCCTTTTCCGGTTTGTAATGGCTTTTTAGCAGCTGCTCTCTTAATCCGATGAGCTTGCCTGGCAGAAACCTTCCTCATTCTGCCTTTATCAGCACCAACACGTCTGTGCTCAGAATCAGCAACAAATCTCTTACAGTACGATGATCACGCTTAAGTGTTCGTGGAATATCTAATGTTTTCATCCCTTGATCAAGGCATTGCACTATTTGATGCTTTTCAACAGCAGAGCGATGCTTTTTCTTTTCCATGTTACTTGAAAACTCTGGCCTGCTTAATAGTGTGGAACATCCAGTTTTCCTTTTATTGGGCTCACATGGCAAACTATCACAGGTATCTGAGATTGATTTCAGTGATTCAAAGAACCCTGAGACACAATACCATCAATGGGTTGCATTGAAAAAAAAAAAAAAAAAAAGCTATGACACTTAAAACCAATTTGCATAATAATTTGGTGTAAATAACATTTCCCACATGTCTACTTTACATCAGCACAATTTTGGAAACTAAATTTTTTTTGTTAGGAAGTTAAAAGTTGAGCGAACATAAAAAAATAAAAAAAAACACATACCATGAGATTTGGCCTGTCTGATGACAAATGCACATTAGCAGGACGCAGCAGGCCTCCACTAATAAAGGCAAGGGGCAGCACAGGTGCAAACTACTGATAAAAACAGCCACCCCACACCTATCAGACTGTGGAGGGGTGGCTGCCTAGTGGAAAAAAAAAATGCACATTGATATTGCTTGCATAGAACGCCAGTCACACAGGTAAGTGTGATGCAAGTGTCTGGCTTGCAGCCTATTAATGACGCCCATAGTATTATCAGGCGGGCTGCACCAGCACTATAATATGCAACATACAGGGCTACAGACGTCACAATAAACCAAGTCAACAATGAGGCCTGGCTGTATCCTGCAAAAAAAGTGCAAAAAATAATGTATATGATAAATACATTAAATGAGGTATTGGTTGATATTTTGGCCAAAATAGATAAGCCCACAAGCCACGTCACGGCTCCTCATATTTGTGGGTCCTAACACTAATATCAGAACAGCGAACATGAAAAATCAAAAAAACACATACCATGAGATTTGTCCTTCCCAAGTCTGATGACAAATGCACATTAGCAGGAAGCAGCAGGCCTCCACTAATAAAGGCAAGGGGGCAGCACTGGTGCAAACTACTTATAACAACAGTCACCCCAAACCTATCAGACTGTGGAAGGGTTGGCTGCCTAGTAAAAAAAAAAAAAATAGCCAACACCTCCACAGTCTGATAAGTGTGGGGTGGCTGTTTTTATCAGTACTTTGCACCTGTGCTGCCCCTTTCCTTTATTAGTGGAGGCCTGCTGCATCCTGCTAATGCGCATTTGTCGTCAGACAAGGTTTTGGGAAGGCCAAATCTCATGGAGAGTTAAAAGTTGACCATCGATTTCTCATTTTTACAACAAAATTTACAAAACCATTTGTTTTAGCAACCACATCGTATTTGAAGTCACTTTGAGGGGTCAGTATGACTGAAAATACCCAAAAGTGACACCATTCTAAAAACTGCACCCCTCAAGGTGCTCAAAACCACATTCAAGAAGTTTATTAACCCTTTACGGGCTTCACAGGAACTGAAGCAATGTGGAAGGAAAAAATGAACATTTAACTTTATTATACAAACATTGTACTTCAGAAGCTATTTGTTGTGCAATTTCTACTGAACACGCCGATACCCCATATCTGGAGGTAAACCACTGGGTGCACGGCAGAGCTCGGAAGGGAAGGAGCGTCGTTTGGCTATTTCAATGCAGAATTGGCTGGAATTGAGATGGGACTCCATGTCATGTTCGGAGAGACCCTGATGTGCCTAAACCGTGGAAACCCCCCACAAGTGACACCATTTTGGAAACTAGACCTCTTAATGAACTTATCTAGATGTGTGGTGAGCTCTTTTTAGCCCAAAGTGCTTCACAGAAGTTTATAACTCAGAGCCTTGAAAATAAAAAATAATTTTTTTTCCACAAAAATGATTTTTTTTTGTAGTTCTCAATTTTTTATTTTCACAAGGTAACAGA
The DNA here is from genome assembly GCF_039654945.1 of Dendrobates tinctorius. Classification (NCBI taxonomy): domain Eukaryota; kingdom Metazoa; phylum Chordata; class Amphibia; order Anura; family Dendrobatidae; genus Dendrobates; species Dendrobates tinctorius. The sequence continues at coordinate 8,280,602 of NW_027361910.1, read as the reverse complement.
GAAATTGGACCCCAAAAGTTGTTGTCCAATTTGTCCTGAGTACCCTAGTATCTCAAATGTGTGTGTGTGTGTGGGGGCACTGTTTGGGCACACGCCGAGGCTTGATATGGAAGTAGTGACATTTTGGAATGCAGACTTTGATGGAATGTTCTGCGGGCGTCATGTTGCGTTTGCAGAGCCCCTGATGTGCCTAAACAGTAGAAACCCCCTACAAGGGCCCCATTTTGTAAACTAGACCCCCCCAAGAAACTTACCTAGATCTGTGGTGAGCACTTTGAACCCCCAAGTGCTTCACAGAAGTTTATAACGCAGAGCCGTGAAAATAAAAAATATTTTTTTTTTTCCCACAGAAGTGATTTTTTTTTAGCCCCCCCCCCCACACACACACAATTTTTTTTATTTTCACAAGGGTAAGGCTGAGTTCACTCGTGGCGTTTTCTTCGCGTTTCCGCGGCAGTTTTAACCGCGTGATTTTGCTGCGAAAACGCGAAAAATAAGCATCCCATGCATTCCTATGGGATTCCGCAATGCTGTGCTAATGCTGCGGTTTTTACCGCCGTGGAATCGCTTTGCGGTAAAAACCGCAGCATGCTCATTAATTTGCGGAATCGCGGCGATCCCGCACCCATAGGAATGCATTGTTCCGTTTACTTTCCGCATGTGGCTGTGCACACCATGCGGAAAGTAAGCAGAACAATTGCGGATGGTACCCACGGTCCGGAGGAGAGGAGACTGTCCTCCGGGCTTTGGGTACCATATCCCTGTAAAAAATAGAATTTAAAATAAAAAATATTGTTATTCTCACCCTCCGACGTCCCGCGCAGCATTCCCGCTTCTCTTCACGCTCCCGTTCCCAGTAGTCCTTTGCGAAAATGCCCGCGATGGCGTCCGATCTCGCGGGATCGCGAAGTCTCGCGGTAATTCGCGAGACGTCGCGTTCCCGTGAGAACTGACGTCATCGCGGGCATTTTCGCAAAGGACTACTGGGAACGCCTGTGCGGGACGTCGGAAGGTAAGAATAACACTATTTTTTATTTTTTTTTTACATTCTATCTTTTACTACTGATGCCGCATAAGCAGCCTCAGTAGTTAAAAGTTGGTCACACTTGTCAAACACTATGTTTGACGAGTGTGACCAACCTGTCAATCAGTTCTCCATGCGATGCTACAGATCGCTTGGAAAACGCTAGCATTTTGCAAGCTAAATACGCTTGCAAAATGCTAGTTTTTCCGCTGGAAAATCGCGGGAATTTAAAATGCGATTTTCCCGCGTACTGGAATTCCGGAATTCTCGCGGTAATTTCCGCGAGAGTTCCGGTACGTGTGCACTTAGCCTTACAGGAGAAATTAGCAGGGCTGTGGAGTCGGTAAGCCAAACCTGCAACTCCTTAATTTCCCTTACTCCGACTCCACGACTCTGACTCCCACATATATTGCTTATATTTAAGTGAAAAATTTATTGTAATACAATGTGAACATCAAACATTTAATCATTTTTATGATACAATAATCAAGATAATTTACAGTGTGTGTGTGTATATATATATATATATATATATATATATATATATACACACTCACTGGCCACTTTATTAGGTACACCATGCTAGTAAGGGGTTGGACCCCCTTTTGCCTTCAGAACTGCCTCAATTCTTCGTGGCAGAGATTCAACAAGGTGCTGGAAGCATTCCTCAGAGATTTTGGACCATATTGACATGATGGCATCACACAGTTGGCGCAGATTTGTCGGCTGCACATCCCTGATGCGAATCTCCCGTTCCACCACATCCCAAAGATGCTCTATTGGATTGAGATCTGGTGACTGAGGAGGCCATTTGAGTACAGTAAACTCATTGTCATGTTCAAGAAACCAATCTGAGATGATTCGAGCTTTATGACATGGCGCATTATCCTGCTGAAAGTAGCCATCAGATGTTGGGTACATTGTGGTCATAAAGGGATGGACATGGTCAGCAACAATACTCAGGTAGGCTGTGGCGTTGCAACGATGCTCAATTGGTACCAAGGGGCCCAAAGAGTGCCCAGAAAAAATTCCCCACACCATGACACCACCACCACCAGCCTGAACCGTTGATACAAGGCAGGATGGATCCATGCTTTCATGTTGTTTACGCCAAATTTTGACCCTACCATCCGAATGTCGCAGCAGAAATCGAGACTCATCAGACCAGGCAACGTTTTTCCAATCTTCTACTGTCCAATTTCGATGAGCTTGTGCAAATTGTAGCCTCAGTTTCCTGTTCTTAGCTGAGAGGAGTGGTACCCAGTGTGGTCTTCTGCTGCTGTAGCCCATCTGCCTCAAAGTTCGACGCACTGTGCGTTCAGAGATGCTCTTCTGCCTACCTTGGTTGTAACGGGTGGCAATTTGAGTCACTGTTGCCTTTCTATCAGCTCGAACCAGTCTGCCCATTCTCCTCTGACCTCTGGCATCAACATGGCATTTCCGGCCACAGAACTGCCGCTCACTGGATTTTTTTTTCTTTTTCGGACCATTCTCTGTAAACCCTAGAGATGGTTGTGCGTGAAAATCCCAGTAGATCAGCAGTTTCTGAAATTCTCAGACCAGCCCTTCTGGCACCAACAATCATGCCACGTTCAAAGGCACTCAAATCACCTTTCTTCCCCATACTGATGCTCGGTTTGAACTGCAGGAGATTGTCTTGACCATGTCTACATGCCTAAATGCACTGAGTTGCTGCCATGTGATTGGCTGATTAGAAATTAAGTCTTAACACACAGTTGGACAGGTGTACCTAATAAAGTGGCCAGTGAGTGTATGTGTATATATATATATATATATATATATAATATATTGTATATACTCGTACATATAACACTATGTAATAAACTATGTAAGTGGCAAAACACTGTTTTCAACAAAAACATACTAACATTTGTGCAGTCTATGAATTTGTTCAAAGAAATAGATGACCTCAAATCTGACCTAATAATTTTAAGGCTAGAGAACAACCTCTCTACACTAACTTGAGTTGGAGGCAAAGCCGTAACCACATGGGCAACATCTCTAACAATTTCCATGTATAAAGGAATTGCCTCATGCGCAGTCAGTTTTGATGAACGGTTTAATGTTTCTATTTCTTTGAGAGCAAGTGAAACATTTTGCTGAAATATGGTCAATCTGCTTGCTATAGGAGACGGAGTCCTTGCGGCAATGCTTTGCCTGCTCCATGTCATCCAGATACTTGTCAAAGTCAAACTCCTCATCTGATGATGAGAATGAAGATATGGCAGCAGTAGCACTGTCAGGACCTGAGTCCTCTTGCGCCTGGCAGTCCTCCTGTAGGCCACTCATCCTAACTGCTACCTCAGTCAGAGCTTCATTTCCTTTAGTAAGCTGTTGATCATCAAGCAGTATATGATAACTCGGGTCCACATAAACAGCTGCCAGAAAATGTTTTATTTTCCAATAGCTGTGTCTCTCTCCGTTTTATTGAAGCAGAAATGCCATCTGCGATTAAACCTCCTCTTTAGGACAGGCAAAAAATAGCAAGTTCTTCCACTCCCTTATGAAAATGCCAGGAGTTAAATCCTTTCTCACTTTCTCCATCTCGGGTCCCAGGAATCGGATCCTGTGCAGGGTAGGCACCCTTCCCCCTCCTCACTCTGGTGAAGACGGCAGAAGACAGGACAGAGGAGGGGAGATTGCCCCATGCAGTCTGGAGCCGGTGCAGGATGGGAGCTCTATAGCATACAAGTGAGTGCCCCTGCTTCTAGGATGCGGGGGGCAGCTGCCCCACGCTGGCTATGGCCATGATTCACGCACAGCGTTTTTGCGGATCCGTTTTTTGCAGTAAAATGCAGTGATTCTGGGCATCCCAGCAAAGTCAATGGGTTTCAAGATATGACATTCAGACACATTGTTTTGTGAGGATCCGTTTTTGGGCTGAATGAGCATGTCAGTTTGTGTGGCGTTTTTCTAATCTGCTTTTGCTATTGAAAACATTATCTATGAGCTCAAAAACCTTTCAGGTGATGCGTTTTTTTTTAAAAAGCTGATCTGCTTTTGCAGCTGAAAAACGTATCCTCAAAACGCAGCAAAAACGCTGTGTGTGAATGTAGCCTTAGATCAGGAATAGAACAGCCATTTATAGGACATTTCATAATTTTCCCAAATTCCTATGAAAAAAATATTCAGCACATTCTGCATATAACTACTGTTCTCAATTTATTATATATTTTAGGAGTCGGTCCTTTTTATACCGACTCCACCAAAATGAGCACCGACTCCGACTCCACAGCCCTGGAAATTAGACCTCCAAAGTTGGTAAATAGTGGAAACCCTTAATTCTAGCTCCAACCCTAATTCCACCCCTAACCCTAATTTCAACCCTAATTCTAACCCTAATTCCACCCCTAACCCTAATTCCAACCCTAACCCTAATTCTAACCCTATTGGAGAAATGGAAAATAAATATATTTCCTTTATTTCATTGTTTCCTTAACTAAGGGGGGGGGGGGGGGTATTTTCTATTTTTATTTTTTTTTTTTTTTTATTTTGATCACTGTAATAGGGTTTATCACAGTGATCAAAATGCACATTGAATGAATGTAATCTGCCAGCCGGCAGATTCGGTGGGCGCACTGCGCATGCGTCCGCCATTTTCTTCCGGGTCCAAGATGGCGACGCCCATCGGAGGAGGCAGGGGGCCCCGATGACAACGAGGACCACTGAGAGGTAGCGGGGGGAGGATCGGGGACCTTATTTATCTCTCCTCTGATGTGCGTTCACATCAGAGGAGAGAGAAATTAAATACAACATCGCTGCTTTTTTTTTTTTTTTGCGGTCGCCGTTATACGGTTAATAACGGCGATCGCAAAAGCGGGGTCGTTAAAAATCGACCCGAATCATTTTCTCTACCCCTCCCCCGCAACCGAGGCCACGGAAAAATTCCGACTCTGGGGGGCGCTATTTACTTTCTCCACAGCGCCATGAATTAACAGCGCTGTGGTTTAAGTACTCTTAACTACTGCCGTTAAAAGGCATATCAGCGGTCGTTAAGGGCTTAAAATCCTATAGATCTGTGAAACATACTTCTGTGTAAGATAGGTCTGAAATAAAAATAAGAATTATGAAGAATAGACCTTAGAAGCAAAATTCAAATGCAGCTTAAATAAGAGATGTATTGTATTGCTAGCGTGTATTCTTTGCTAGCGTGTGCTCATTATGCATGAAATGCCATGGGGTATCTCATAAGAAATGATTTTTGTTTTGCCACATCTAAGATGGCGTCTAAGTGGTGATGATATTGTGCACTTGCATAGGTTGTGAACGCCACACAGCGCTGACTATTGGCCGATAGTCTATGACAGTGAAGCTGGAGCATGCACAGTAGAATTGTAAGAACGCTGGAAACATCGCTTATGGCGTCCTCCATGTGGCGGCATGTTAACTGAATGGGGAGTTGTATGATAATGTAAATTGATATGCATATAAGCGCCGAGAAAAGATATTTTTTAATCAGTAATGCAATGAATTAATAGATCTACTATGCACGGAGCACTTTGGTACTTTTGGCACTGATAAGCACCTATGCTAAGTACAGTATGAGATGTCTGAAAAGTGAAATAAGATGTTATGCACTTTAATGTATTTATTGTATTATATTATGTAAAATGATAAGCACTAATTGAGGATTGTTAATGCCAGGCCCTTCACTGGCTTCCTATTGCCCAGAGGCTCCAATTCAAAACCCTAACCATGACATACAAAGCCATCTACAACCTGTCTCCTCCATACATCTGTGACATGGTACCTACCCGCACGCAACCTTTGATCATCTCAAGATCTCCTTCTCTACTCCCCCCTTATCTCTTCTTCCCACAACCGCATAAAAGACTTCTCCCGTGTTTCCCCCATGCTCTGGAACTCTCTGCCGCAACACATCAGACTCTCACCATCAACTGAAACCTTCAACAAGAACCTGAAGACCCACCTGTTCCGACAAGCCTACAGCCTGCAATGATCCTTGGTCTACTGAACCACCGCATGGCCTGCTCTACCCTCTCTTACTGTATCCTCACCCATCCCTGTAGACTGTGAGCCCTCGCGGGCAGTGTCCCCTCTCCTTATGTACTTGTGTGTCCCTTGTCTTACACATGTTTATTATACTTATCTATATTTTCCCTTTTCACATGTAACGCGCCATGGAATAAATGGCGCTATATAAATGCATAATAATAATAATGTCTATAAATAAGCACCTTTTTGTAACACCCACTGCTTGAGAGGCTCAGTTTGAGCCAAAACGTTGCCCAAACATGTGGCTCTGAATAAATTCACAACCTTTATCAACATATGGTGTGCTGCCTTCATTTTTGATTTACTATCTTTAGATATATCTATAGCTAGATGGATTATAATTGCAAGGCCGATGTTTATTAATGAACAATGTTTAATTTTGAAAAATATATATATTAAAAAAAAACAGGGAAAAAAATGGCGTCAGCTCCCGCGCAATTTTCTGCGCCAGAGAGGGAAAGTCGGGGGCCAAGATTTGTAGCCTGGGAAGGGTGTAATACCCATGGCCCCTTCCTAGACTATGAATATCAGGCCGCAGCTGTCTACATAGCCTTTACTGGCTATTAAAATAGGGAGACCCCCCCCAAAAAAAAAATGACATGGGTCCCCCTATATTTTATAGCCTGAAAGTCTGCGGGCTTAAATTCATAACCTAGGAAGAGGCCATGGATATTGCGCCCCCAATTACCTTGCTATTATATGGTGACATTAAGCCTGGTTAATGGAGAGGCGTCAATAAGACACCTATCCATTATTAATCTAAGTAATAAAGGGTTAAAAAAACAATCAGAATAAAGTATTTTAATGAGATAAAACATGACACATTTTTTCATAATTTTTATTACACGCCTAAATACATTCGAAGCCCCCGATCACCTGCAAAAAAAAAAAAAAAAAAACAGTATACTTCCATCCGACGCAGTCTCTCTTTAATAACGATTGTCCCCTGATGATCTCCCCTATAGAGCAGTCACGTCAGCAGATGTGACCGCTCTATAGCCTTCCAATGACACACTGGAGATAACCCTCCCGCAGTGTGTCATCGGAGATTCAAGACTCTCGCTTTCCGCTGTAGTGCTGCAACGTGGCAGGTGAACTCAGGTGACCTGTCAGTGGCGGAGTGATACAATGCAGAGGATTATCTCCGTCATTGTATCATTTGAGCCCCTGGAGAGCGGTCACATCAGCTGATGTGAAAAATGAGAATGAATGAACTCATGGAGATCAACATCCAGCACTGCGGAGACACCATCACATGTTTCTCAACGCAGTGATTCTAGCGCAATGCACCCACCCTTATGTGAAATATGTAAATATATGCAAAACACAAGCCGCGGAGACACCATCACATGTTTCTCAACGCAAGCTCCTACTGGCCAGATTCCTACTCCACACTGATGAGGGGCAATACCCAGAAACAGCTGTCTGAGGATGGATACCATGTTTTGGCATAGGTGGTTTCCTTCATTGGAGACTGCCCTTCCCGTGGTTGTTCCCTCCCGGGGAAAGACCTGGCTAGTCATTGCTTGCGTTGAGAAACGTGATGGTGTCTCCGCAGCTTGTGTTTTGCATATATTTACATATTTCCCATAAGGGTGGGGGCATTGCCCTAGAATCACTGCGTTGAGAAAAGTGATGGTGTCTCCGCTGTGTTGGATGTTGATCTCCATGAGTTCATTCATCCTCATTTTTCACGGTCTTCTACTAGGCATTGCTCCTACTGGCCAGATTACTACTCCACACATCACATGGTAATTCTTTAAGTCTGTTGGTGATTGGTGGCTGGACATGTGGGATAATGTTTGTTTTTCTATGTATGAGGATTTTTGTCAAAAATACCTTGCTATATGCAGGTTTACTTTATGATAGTCTACACTGATATATGTACCTATTTAATGTGTAAAATGTCATGTCATTTGTATTTAATATTGATGGGCGGTTCCTTATTAATGATTGGATGTTCCACACCATATAAGGCAGAATAAACTTTTGGATACTTTTTCACCTGGACTGGATGCTGCTCTTTTCTATTTTTTCTGTGAGTCCTTTGTCCGATTGGGTCTTTGGACTTTGAGCATGCATCCGTTTAATCTTGGACATGCTGTCGGCTGCTCTTCCTATAGCTCTCCACAGGAGATCGTTGTGGGACAATCATATTAATTGGATTACGGCGGACACAGGGAGTATATTGTTTGTTTTAATTTTTTCGGGTGAGCGAAGGCTTCAGGAATTAACAGAATATGGTGAGTATGGACTACATGTGTACTGTATATGTTTTTTTTTTTTGTTTTTGTTTTTTTTTTATTCCAAAACATTAGCCGGATGATGGGACTACTACTTTCCCATCATTGGCTAATGTGTCACTCAATGTCACTGTAGCAGGCATTTATTGCCTCTACAACAGGTGGCAGCCTCCAACCTGGCCATTTTGGTGCTGTGCTTGTTTTAGTGTATTGGTGGCTTGTTGGCAACATGTCAGACAGACTTAGATTCACCCCAACTGAGCGTGTTCTATACAACTGGGTTTTGTCACGCTGCTTTGGGCTGAGGAAGAGGAGATGAATGTGGGTCCATCCGCTTTCATCTCTTCCTCCTCGGATCCACAATCACTGGGTATGGCTGCCCAAAGAGGTGTGACAAAACCCAGATGTATAGAACACTAAAGGCTATTTCCACCGTCTCTATGCATCTCTGCTGACACATCCCGACAAGTTTTACCAATAGTGTCATATGAGCCTTGCCACCTTTGATGTTTTGTTGGAGACATTGCGCCCTGGGATCACCTTTCAGGACACCCGGATACTCAAATGTATATCTGCTGAGGAGCGCCTTCTCCTTACATTACGGTATGTATTCCTCCTCATACTCTATATTGATGACGTTTCTCTAAATGTAGTATCTAGTTATTGTTACCAGTTTCTTTTCCTTTCTTCTTAATATAGCCCAAATTTCTACTATAAGTAGTACTAATATGGTATTTTTTTTTTAAATTCACATAGCCATTGTAATTTTTTTTAATGTTGTGATTGGCTGGCTTGTTAGTTATGCACTGTTGTAATCTATATGATTTTGACTAAACCTACTTGTTTTACTAATGTTTTTTTGTCCAACTGTGTTTTCTTTTAGCTTTCTCACAACTGGTCTTTCATATGCAGCCCTCCATCATGAATTTTTGATTGGGAAATCAACAATATCAGTCACAGTCCAGTCTACCTGTTCCGAAATCTGGTCACGACTTCATCAAGTGGTCATGCCTCTGAGCCCAAGATGGAAGACTGGTTGCGGATTGCCTGGGGATTTGAGGAGCCCTACAAATTTCCCAATTGTATTGGAGCACTGGATGGGAAGCACATCCGTGTGCGTAAGCTGCCGAACTCGGTCCCAATTCTATAATTATAAACAATATTTTTCTGTAGTTTTGTTGGCTCTGGTTGACAGTCACTACAGGTTTATAATTGTAGACATTGGGGCCTGTGGAAGAACTGGAGATTCTAGAGTCTTCAATTCTTCCATTATGGTTCGCCGGCTGCGCAATAACCAGTTGGACCTACCACCATGTCAGCTTCCAGGCTCCAATCAAGATTCTGTGCCTTATGTCCTTGTCGCAAATAAGGCCTTTCAGTTAAACAGGCATATAATGAGACCATATCCCCGTCGAAACCTGGACCACCAACTCAGAATTTTTAACTTGCGCCTATCACGCGCTTGAAGACTGGTGGAGTGCGCTTTTGGCATTCTTTGTGCATACAAATTTGGGCATAGCTTTTTTTTCAAAATTAGTAAAACCAAATATTTGAACATAAACAGACATTTGCTAAAGCAAAATCAGACAAAAATACTAATTACAAATTTTGGTAAGTTGGGGTGGTGATGGCAGGAGTCCAGCCTCTGTTTGTTGCTGGCTTTGTTGGCCAACCTGACCTTGACCCTGTGTGGGTGCCTAATCTTGGCCATGATGTATGATGTGGCCAGGATCATGTTGCTGAGTTGCAACGTGGCCAGAGGGATACTGCAGATGATACTCCTGGGGGTTCGGGTAGCCACATGAGTCATTTCCCCCAATATGGCCATGTCGTCCAAAGCCAGGTTGGGGCCAGCCTCCAACACTGGGTCTGAACAAGAGACAATATTGGGCTGGTGGGTTATAGGCTGCCAACTGGCCCTGTGGTGGCCAAGGTTGGGTTTGGGGGAGGGGGTTTTTGAGGCGTGGGATGGGGTGAGGTGTAGGCACACGTGTAGGAGGCCCCTCAGATCCATATTGAGCATGTACTTCTGGTTTGGGGGCAACTCGGAGCAGGTTACAGGGTGACAGCTGCCACCACTCCAAGAACTCAATGGGGTATTGGGGGGTGTGCATGCATCAATGAGGATCTGAATTGATCCTTGCACACGTAGCCTCACCCCACGGGGTAGGGGATGGAGGTGCCGCTGCTGGAATATGCCTCCTCAACCTGGGCAACCCTGGACAGGTAATTCACCACCACCGTCCCGTACGTTCTCCACCAATTTGTTTTGTCTGTAGTCAGACGGGTCATTACGCCAATAGGTGTCCCAGGCATCGGGGTGAACGAACGTCTCTAGTGGCTATAGGAGGAAGCTCTCTAGATTCGTCGGATATCTTCATCAAACTAACTTTTAAAGTGACGCTGCCCTATGGGTCGACCTCTCACATTACTGAGGCTTGCGTGGATTCCGGGGCTGAGGGTAATTTTATGTCTTCCTTTTTCGTTCAATGGCACGCAATACCCCTAGTGGTGCTCTCTAAGCCTGTTACCATCCGAGTGGTAAAAGGGAGCATGCTATCCTCTCAGATCACACATCAGACCATTCCTCTTCCCCTTACAATATCTCCAAAACATCAGGAGATAATTTATTGGTCATTCCTGAGGGTATAGACGAGGTATTGTTGGGTATAACTTGGTTGTGTCACCATTCACCTCACATTGACTGGTCTACTGGAAGCCTGCTAGGATGGAGTAGGTCGTGTGAGGGATCGTGTTTGGGGGCTCAGGTTCAGGTTGGTTCATCTGAGGTAACCACAGACCTAACCACTCTCCCTAAACATTATTGGCAATATACGAACGTCTTCTCCAAGAGGGCCGCAGGGACTCTTCCTCCTCATCGCTCCTATGATTGCCCCATAGACCTCATTCCGGGTGCAGAGCCTCCTTGTGGGAGTGTCAACCCTTTGTCTCTCCCCGGAGACTGAGGCTATGTTTGAGAATATCAGGGAGAATCTGGCGAGGGAGTTTATCAGGAAGTCTGTGTCTCCTGCTGGGGCTGGGTTCATCTTTGTTCAAAAGAAGAGTGAAGAGTTACGCCCTTGCATAGACTATAGAGGATTGAATGCCATCACCATAAAAAAAAATATCGTTTGCCTCTAATTTCCGAGATCTTTGATAGGCTTCGGGGGTGCTAGGATATTTATCAGAATGGACATGTGTGAGGCCTATAACCTAATCCGTATTCGTGAAGGGGACAAATGGAAGACCGTTTTTAACACCCAGGATGGTCATTATGAATACCTACTCATGCCATTTGGTCTCTGTAATGCCCCCACAGTCTTTCAGGACTTCGTGAATGACCTCTTTCAGGAGTTGTTATCCACATCCGTGGTGGTATATCTGGATGATATGCTCACATCTACTCTCTGGATATCGACACTCACCGCAAAGATGTGTGTAGGGGTCTTTGAGCTCATGCGCGCCAATTCTCTTTTTGCCAAACTGGAGAAGTACGTGTTTGAGCAGGAGTCCCTGCCATTCCTAGGGTATATCGTTTTAGCAAAGGGTTTAGCTATGGACCCTGCTAAGCTGGAGTCGGTGATGAATTGGCAGGAGCCTCACTCCCTTAAAGCGGTGCAGTTCTTTATAGGGTTAATCATTCCCCACTTTTCCACTCTAGCAGCTCCTTTGGCAGCCCTCATCAAGGAGCTAATCCTAAGTGGTGGCCTGAGGAGGTCTCCAAGGTCTTTACTTCCCTAAAGTCCCATTTCGCTAGGGCGCCATTTCTGTATCGGCCTGATGTGGGTATGCCCTTCATTTTGGAGGTGGATGCCTCTTCCGTCAGTGCTGGAGCAGTCCTGTACCAAAAGGATGCTCAAGGTCGGAAACATCCCTTTCTTTTTTTCCCCCAAGACCTTCTCACCGGCGGAGAGGAATTAGTCCATTGGGGACACGGAGTTGTTGGCCATGAAATTGGCTTTTTTTTTGGAGTGGAGACATCTCCTGGAGGGAGCTCGGCATCCTTTTAAGGTCTACACGGACCACATCAACCTCCTCCATCTGCAAACTACCCAACGCCTGAATTCTCGTCAGGCCAGGTGGTCTTTATTCTTCTCCCAGTTCAATTTTACCATTCATTTTTTTGTCAGAAGAGAAGAATTTACGTGCCGATTCCCTGTCCCGTTATGTGGTCTTGTTTGAAGATGGGGGGACAAGCCACGTGCCTCCTGAGAGCAATCGACGACACCGGTGTCGCAAGAGCAGGTACCTCTGGGCAAGACCTATGTTACACCTAATCTGTGGCTGGAGGTTCTCTCATGGGCTCACACCTCCAAATTGGGTGGCCATTTCGGCACTACAAGGACCATCGAGCTTCTAGAGAGGTGTTACTGGTGGCCTCGGATGGCACGAGATGTCAGGGAGTACGTACAGCCTGTATCCCTTCCCAGGAATCGGCCTTCCAGGTAGAGACCCGCAGGGTTGCCTTATCCTTTGCCTGTGGAAAGCGTATTGGCCTGCACTCTGTCTTATGGCGAGGTGCTATTGTAGCGGGCCAGATGGCCCCTAAGTTCATGTAGTAAAAAATCACCGCACACTCTATAACTTTGAAGTGATGCAAGAAAATAATGTTTAATATAATTGATGAGAACAAAAAAATAATGGTAAAACGCAGGAGAAATTGCAAGAGTGACTATATTCAAGTGACTTTTCGAACTATCCCAGGTCTTATTCAATACGTCATTGGCAAGCAGCAGGAGGCCAGGCAAAGCGTGGGAGCGCTGCCTTGAATGCATCTTAAAGTATCTAGCCACATCTCCCTGATCTTAAGGACTATACAGCTCACCTTGCACATTACCATTACAAGGGTGTTTGCCCAAACCAAGTTCTATATTTATGACTGAGGAATTAATTGCCAAGGACGTGTTGAATAAGACCTGGGATAGGTCGAAATGTCACTTGAATATAGTCACTCTAGTAATTTTTCCTGCGCTTTACTGTTATTTTTTTTTGTTATCAATTATATTAAACACTTTTCTTGCATCACTTCAAAGTTATAGAGCGTGTGGTGAATTTTTACTACATTATCCTATGCCTATTCACACAATTGGTTCCTAAACAAGGCAACACAAAAGGATGCTAATAAAACAATTTTTTTATTGAAATATTTTTAAAAAACATGATAAAGGAATTCATGAATTAACAACACTACCAAGGACCACATGTCATAGACAAAATACGATGCAAAGAAAAGCTGGGAAAACAGCAATGTCACCACCTAATCAAAGTGTTGAACCCGCTAAGAAAATACCTCTTTCATATATAGAATGTTTCATATATAAAGTGCAATCTTACAGGGTGATACATTTTATGCACCAATCTCCTTCCTCTTAACTAGACAGCATAAAAAGCCCACCCAATGGGCACATATGTCTATGGCATTTATCAAATGATTATATATGTAAAGGGGCTAAATAAGCCACTGTAAAGTGCTTAGCATAAATGCATATAACTATAGCGCTATAGAAATGTGCCACTGAAGGCTGTACAGACTGATGTGTAAAACACTACCAGTCTTGTATAATAACAGCCCTTAAAATCATGGAGTAATGTGCACATATGTACCTATCCAAGTTGAAAAATCAGTATAATAAACTATTATCCTATGCCTGTGGCAGATAGGCCCTGGGAGATGGTTGGGATAAACTTCCTAGTAGACCTACCTAAATCTCATAATAGTAAAGTCATCTGGGTGGTCACCGACCATTTCTCCAAGATGGTAAACCTGGTTCCTCTTCCGAGGCTCTGGCGGCATTGCTCATCAAGCACGTGATGCGTCTTCATGGGATGTCTGATGAGGTTGTCAGTGACTGTGGTCCCCAGTTCGCCTCTCGTTTCTTGAGGGAGCTTTGTCGCCTGCTCTGCATAGAGCTCAATTTGTCCTCGGCGTATCCTGAGAAGAATAGGCTGGTAGAGGACCAACAAGATACTGGTTACTGATCTGCGGCACTTTGTGTCTGCCAGTCATGACAACTAGTTATCCCTGTTGGGGCAGAGTTTGCTCGTCTTCTGCTGGAGGCTCGGACACGTCCTCGGACGATTTTGAGGTTAACGTCATTGTCAGGTCCAAGGTGGTGCGTGGCAAAAATTTGGTTGACTGGAAGGGTCATGGACCAGCAGCGGCGATCAGGCGTTTCAGAGGCTAAGTCCATAAATCGCCCTACTGAGCATGGTCGTGAGGTGGCGACCTCTCATTGGTGGTCGGTTGTCAGCTGCTTGGGTAGTTCTGGATTGGTCCACGAGCAAGGTCCTGTCTGACTGGACTTGAACAGGAACATACAGCTCTGGAAAAAATTTAAGACACCACCACATCAAAACCCTGTGATAGGCAGCCCATTCTCCAGACTTGAACCTCATTGAAAACCTCTGGAATGTAATCAAGAGGATGATGGATAATCACAAGCCATCAAAGAAGAACTGCTTAATTTTTTGCGCCAGAATCAGTGTGAAAGACTGGTGGAAAGCATGCCAAGACGCATGAAAGCTGTTTTTAAAAATCATTGTTATTCCACAAAATATTGATTTCAGAACTCTTCCTGAGTTAAAACATTAGTATTGTTATTTCTAAATGATTATGAACTTGTTTTCTTTGCATTATTTGAGGTCTGAAAAGTTTTTTGTTTTTTTTTAATTTTGACCATTTTTCTTTGTCAGAAAAACAAACTTTATTGCTTGGATATTTGGAGACATGTCAGAAGTTTATAGACTAAAAGCACAATTTACATTTTACTAAAAAATATACCGATAAAGAGAAAAATTAGACTAACTGAACATTTGAAAGTGGTCTCTTAATTTTTGCCAGAGCTGTATAAAAGGTTCCCCGGAGCGCACGTCGGCACGCCAAGATCATTTGTGTTGGTGGATCAGTGACCACCCTGTGTGCACGTGTGCCACTACTAGCAATGCGAGTGTGTTTCTAGGCAGGCAGTGTAGGGTGGGAACTCCGGCTTGGCTTAGCATCTGACTCCGGGCGTCCTAAGTTGCATGTGCTGATCGCGCACACCGAATGTCAGAGCAAGCGCAACCACCAGCTTTGACTTTCCTGGGGGGTAGCTATAGGGACCCCAATTAGTGTCATTATCACTGTACTCCTATGATGCCTAACAGGTTATAGGCCTGAGCGCTCTCGTTGTACCTCTCTGTGGAGCAACCGAGCAGGTACTTTGCAGGGCTGTGGAGTCTGAGTCGGTGCCTATTTTGGTGGAGTCGGAGTTGGATTCGGTATAAAATGGACCGACTCCGACTCCTAAAATATATATAAATTGGGTACAGTAATTCAATGCATAATGTGCTGAATATTTTTTCATTTGAATTTGGGAAAGTTATGAAATGTCCTATAAATGGCTATTCTATTCCTGATCTAAGGCTACATTCACACACAGCGTTTTTCCTGCGTTTTTTGAGGATATGTTTTTCAGCTGCAAAAGCAAATCAGCTTTTTAAAAAACCGCATCACCCGAAAGGTTTTTGAGCTCATAGATAATGTTTTCAATAGTAAAAGCAGATTAGAAATCTGCTTATCCGTTTCTGTACCAAAAAGAATGAAAGCCGGGTACAACACAAACTAACACTTTTTTTTTTTTTTTTTTTTTAGCACCAGTCAGGCACACCTCATAGCTGCCCAAAAGGACGCCCAGGACAGGCATTGCTCGTCTTCAGTAACACATCAACATCATTGATAGTTGGATAAATAGACTGCATTCATCACCACATCTTCTTAAGTTGCAGGCTTTATTTTCAAGTGTAGGGGTGTGCAGTATGAGGTTCTGCAGAAGCTGAGGTGTGCAGTACGAGGTTCTGCCCCCCCCCAGGTTTGATCCTGGCTACGCCCATGGTGTGAATGTAGCCTGAGGATCTAGGCTTTGTCTTAGCTGAGAAGTCATAGTGTTATATAATATACAGTATATATGTAATTGATATTACATAGTGTATTACATATTTACAATTACAGTTTTTTGTGTTCTAAAGTTGTATTCCAATAAATATATTTTCTGTTCTATCTAAATATCTTGATTATTGGATCATAAATATGATTAAATGTCTGATCACATTGTACTACAATACATTTTTCACTTAAATATAAGCAATATATGTGGGAGTCAGAGTCGGTGTAAGGGAAATTGAGGAGTCGGAGTCGCAGGTTTGTCTTACCGACTCCACAGCTCTGGTACTTTGCACTCTTTCCACACGCAGCATCGCTCTGCCATTGGTTACTAGCTGTGGTTCCTCCACCGCACGGTGGACCCCGGGTTGCGATCACACCTTCTCATAATTTATATTTGGTGCAATCCGCAAACCCTAACATAAAATTTATATACTTTGTCCACTGGCGTTACTAACAATATACACCCTTCTTGTATCACCTGCAGTTGAATAATATTATTATTCCACCTGAGAATTAAACATATATAGTTAAAAGATATAATGGCAATACAGACTAATATAATATGTTCATGAGATTAAAAAGCACGTAGAACCAAGGATTAGCTAATCTATTCACAGGCAGTGTCTAAAGGTGCTATGGTTAGTGTTGGTATCTCAAGTTTGCTCTAAATTTTTTTGTGACGTCAAAACTACGGTATATTACATGTACCAAAAATCGCAACGTGTTTCTGAGAAGCTCGCTCTCCTTTGTCAGACAGCACATGTATTGTCCATCTACTCCATCTATAGGCAAAGCAACGCTGAAATTAGCTGATTTACATAATTAGTTTTGTCGGGGTCGTAAACGACAATAAATCCTCATTCACCAGTCATTCCAAATCATTGTGCGAGCGCAAAACATCTGGTACCAATTAAGAATGACTCAGACACGCAGCTGATTCAGTCTTAGCTAATGTCCCGCATCCACACCTGTCAGGAGCAGTACAACAACTGGCTTTATTTACAAATACACAATACTATATTGAGTGTTAGGGGAAGGCGTGCATTAGGCGGGGTTTATGCAGTATACATCTAGTGTCCAGTCTCTCTCTGATACGTCAAAAAGTCTCCCGATGGTTACTTCTTCTTCACATTCCTGAGTTATCTTTTTTTAGGAGAAATGAAACTTAACTTAACTCTTTAGACACTGAATTTAAGTGAAAGTGAACACTGGCAGCCATCTTTAATACAGTTACATTTGCATTAGCAAGCAATTAGGAAAAACTTATTGTTTCACAGTATAAAAGTATAAAAGTTATATAAGAAAATATATTTTCACCTTGACAATCCCCCCTAAACACTAAGTTTTTCCCTTAATGAAAGATCCTTCGAGACTGTCCATGCGATGGGAAAAGGGGAGGTGGATTTCTTCATCCAGACACCTCAGAAGCTCTCCCCTAGCGAGAGGCCTCCAGGCAGCTGAACCCTTCACTAACCTCACATGGAGTTCTCCCGCTGTCCCTAAACTAAGTCTCTTAACATCATCTGAGAATGGGGGGTTTTGTCTACTCTCTTGAGGGGAATATACTTAGGGATCTCCCCTAGATCAGTACCATCGTACTCTGGTGGGTCTACTTCTTGATTGAGGAAGGTGCCAGTCGGAGTTGCTTTGGCAATAACCTTTTTATACAAGGGAATAACACAACAAAGAGTTATCGATCCAATTACAAGGAGGGCAATCAGTACTATACAAGCTTGTTGAAGGAATCCCTTGAGTCCACCCAACCAGCCGGAAAAGAAAGATGTGTCTACTCCAGCATTAGTTTTCAATTCTGCTGCTAACCCAGTTATCTTTTTAAGGGCTATCATGGTTTTTCCATTCACTCCAGAGTTCTGAGGGATATAGGTACAACACTCCTCTCCCACCATCCCACAAACTCCTCCTTTCTCAGCTAATATCATATCAAGGGCTAGTCGATTTTGGAGTGTCATTCTAGTGTTAGGGCCCAATTCTTCAACTATACCTTGGAAGGCATCTTGGCTGAAATTGACAAACCTTTGTTCACTGTAATATATGTAATTGATCCATTCAACATTTTAATCTGCACCTGTGGGATTATAGAAGCAAAGCCAGCATAGATCTGGTTCTGGGCTTTAAATTGGTCAGGCACCCCCCTTGGCACTCCAATAGCATCAATATATACTAGTGGATCTTCTTCATAACTCATATGGAGCTGATCGAGGCTTCTCCTTTTCCTGGTAGGTTCATCAGGTATCTTTGGATCCCAGGGTAGAATCTTGAACTGCATAGCTAGTTTAACAAGGGTGCATTGGCCTGTCCAGGCATTTGGCAACCTAGGGCGGAGCTTACCATCTCCACATAACCAATAAATGTCATACATATATTGTGTATGTTTGATTAACAAGTCAGTATCTAGAGAACTATTCTCTTTGCAGAAACCTGTCTCGAAGATCCCTACTGGTGTACCTGTGGTGTCGTGGGAATTATAGCAGGTGTAATTGTCAGCTAATACAGTTACTTCTCCTGGGACCTTTAGTTTGGGTTCCTTATGAATTAGTGGGACGTAATCTGGGCAATCAGTGGGCTTCAAACCTTTCAACAAATTCATGACACAGGCAGTGGTGTTGTCATCAGGGAAAAGCAATGCATGTGTGTATAGGTGTGTATTCGCAGCAGCACAAGCAATACATCCTACAGAGATATTCTGGACTTTTACATTGTACCTCACCCATTCTAACCACAAATTTTTCCTTGGGGCTGTTTGTGTTTCTATGGAGAAAACCTCTTGCCAACTGAGACCTGGAATGGGGATCACATCATTAACTACATTTTGCAAACGCTCACCTGGGCCTATTTTAGGTGTACTGGTAACGGGGGCCTTGGTTGGTCTGAAGCTAATATCCTGAAGCCGTATATGGCCTAAATACACATAAGGTCCAGCACTAAATACATAATTATAATGCCTTCCTAGTACGAACGTCTGCAGATCAGCAGATTGAGGGCTTTCAAGATTTAGGAGAAGGGGGTGACAGCTTCTACCCCATTTACAGCCCCTAAATGGTTGCAGAAGGGCTGTTAGATGCATTCTCTCACGAAGACTCCTACCCGTCCCATCCTTGGGGAACATGGCTTCGCTAGGTTTATATCCCCAATCATTCCCCGTACTCCAGGCAGCATCTGTCCAATAATGACAATTATTGTTGTCTTGTCTGGTAACACACATATAGAACTGGATGATCCCCTCTACCACCCGTTCAGTCTCAAGGCACTTGACTACATCACAGAAATCAAATCGCCAGATATTCACCGGGGCTGTCAGGTTTACCCAGAGAATAAAGGGACCAGAATTCTTATTTACAATAGGGGCCGAAGAGGTAGGGGCGAGGATGGCCCCCAGTCCCAAGGTCAAAAACAACAGCAACATTTCCCTTCAGTCACTACTGTGACTAAACACTGGTTCGGTCTCTTTTACAGTGTGAAGCATGAATCCAGGTGCTCTTTCCTTCAAGTTTTACTGCAGTGGGGGTGACCAGGATCACCGTGTGGGGTCCTTCAAATCTCGGCTGGAGACAATCTCTGCGCACAAACTTTTTCACATACACCAGGTCTCCTGGCACAAAGTCATGGACCACGTCACCTGTGGATTCTGGAAGAGAAGCAGAAACTGTAGAGTGGGTGTTAGACAGTTCCTTAGACAATGCAATCACAAATTGTACAACTTTATCATTTGTCTCAGACAACTCTTGTGGCCTAATGTCTCCTATTTTAGGTGGAGCACCAAAAAGAATCTCAAAGGGAGTCAGGCCGTGTTTTCCCTGTGGGGTGTGTCTGATATGGTATAGGACCACGGGGAGCAAATCTGGCCATGGGAGTGGGTGGTCCTGGCTCATTTTAAGCAACTGGGTCTTAATTGTGGAGTTCATTCTCTCAACTTTGGCTGAACTGGAGGGGTGATAGGGGGTGTGCAGACCCAAATCTGTCCCTAACATGTGCCACAATTCCTCGTAGACATTGGCAGTGAAGGCTGGGCCTTGATCTGATTCAACAACTTCGGGAATTCCAAATCTGCACGAAATTTCAGTGATGAGCTTCTTAGCTGTAGTTTTGGCAGTCATGTTGGTCACTGAGTAGGCTTCGGGCCATCCTGAGAACATATCCACAGCCACTAGGACGTACTCATACTTTCCTGACTTGGGCATCTGAATATGATCAACCTGGATTCTCTGCCAAGGGTAGTCTGGTTTGGCAAGATGCTGAAGTGGAACCTTGGCGGTGGCTGTTGGGTTACAGATGGCACAGACTGGGCAGGCTCTTGAGTAGGCTGTGACAGTGGTAGAGATTCCTGGGGCCCAGTAGAGCTTCTTGATACAGGCCAGAGCTTGGTTCTTTCCTCGATGAGTTGATCCATGAGCCCATGCTGCAATGGCTGGATACATTCTTTTGGGTAGACAGGGTTTCCCATCCACCTTATAGAGTCTAGGAAATTGGTATTGTCCGGCAGAACTACGATTCCCATGAATGGCTCCTGCAGCTTCCCACTGCTTCTTTTCTTCTTTAGAGGTCAACTTTTGTTCTTCCCACAATCTCTCTTCAGGTGGTCGGGCTGGCTTCCAGACAGATCCGGTGGCAGGGTATTCCATTTCCATGTCTTCTATCAACTCCCTCTTCTTTCTTCGGGCTTCGGACTTCTCAAAGTCTCGTTCTTCGGCTTGGGTAGCTTCTTTGGTTGCCTGTTCTCTTGTTTGTGCTCTGGTAAGCACAGGCATCACAGGTGTATCAGTGCCTTCCCAACAGGGTTTTTCTGGTGCTGTTTCTTCTTCTTCCCACTTTGCTGAGACATTCTTTATGGCAGCAGCTTTGGCAGCTTGATCTGCTAAATGGTTTCCTCTAGTCTCCTTCGAATTGACTTTCCCGTGAGCTTTGACCTTGATCACCGCAATTTGTACAGGTAGCTCCAATGCCTTCATCAGGGCTTTAATCCTTAGTGCATGTTTAACAGGGGTTCCTGTAGCCGTAATGAACCCTCGGGACTTCCACAGGAATCCAAAATCGTGACAGATTCCATAGCCGTATCTTGAGTCAGTGTAGACATTGGCCGTCTTCCCTTCTGCTAGATAACATGCTTGTTGTAGGGCCACAAGTTCGGCTTCTTGAGCCGAAAGGTGAGGTGGCAAGGCTTCAGCCAGAAGGACTTCTGTTTCAGTGGTGACCGCATATCCAGTGTGGAACTTGCCATAAGAGTCTGCAAATCGAGATCCATCAGTCCATAGTTGCAAATCAGGGTTGAGAAGTTCTTGAGTTACCACATTTTGTGGTGCAGAGGCTTCTTGTTCCAGTGCTTTTACACAGTCATGCGGGTCATCAGGTGACCTCCCGTCTGGTAAGTCCTTATACCCGTCAGGGAACTCCCCCCTAGAATGTGGAAGCAAAGTGGCTGGGTTGATGGTAGTACATTTCTGGAAGGTGATGTTGGAGGGCAGAAGTAGAGAGCACTGAAGTCTGAGATGTCTTTGGCTCGTTAGATGCTTTGGAGCTGTTTGTTGGAGGACAGCAGAGAGATCATGTCCAGCTTGAATGACCAAGTCATGACCAAGTGCTATGTCAGCAGACTTATCCAGAAGAACATGGGCTGCATGCACAGCCTTGAGGCAGGAAGGAGCAGTTCTGGCAACAGGGTCTAGCCTGGCTGAGTAGTAGGCCAGAGGACGGAAACGATCAGCATGTTTCTGTGCCAGCACACCAGAGGCATGTCCTTCAGATTCTGAAACAAAGAGATTAAACGGCTGAGTGTAGTCAGGGAGACCCAGAGCAGGGGCGCTGACAACAACTTCCTTGAGAGCCAGGAAACAGTCCTTTTGCTGAGCATAGATATACGGATTTTCAGCATGATCCCAGTCCGGTCCTCCAGTCTTGAGGCAATCATACAAAGGTTGCATGAGTCTTGAAGCATCCGGAATCCACTGTCTGCAGTAGGTAATGAGTCCTAAGAAAGACTGCATAGCAGAGTATGTCTTTGGATAAGGGATATCCTCGATTGCATGTTTTCTGTCCTCTGTGAGGTGTCTCGAGCCTTGAGAGATGCAGTGTCCGAGGAAGACGACTTTCTCTTTGCACCACTGGACCTTGGCCTTTGAGACTTTGCAGTTGGCAGAATGAAGAAAAAGGAGCAAGGACTCAGAAGCAGCAAACAGATTCTCTTCAGTTCCACAGAGGAGTAGGTCATCAACATACTGGAGAAGCGTGACATGAAGATTCTGTAACACCCACGGATCCAGGGTCATCTTCATAGCATGAGTGAACTGGTTAGGGGAGTTCTGGGCACCCTGTGGTGTCCTGGTCCAGGTCAGCTGAGATCCTTGAAACGTGAAGGCAAATAAAAACTGTGAGTCTTCATGAAGCGGGACACTGAAGAAAGCATTAGCCAGGTCAATAACGGTGAAGAGTGTTGCTGAAGTAGGCACTTGAGAAAGCAAGGTGTTTGGGTTGGGTACCACAGGAGTTTCCAAGATGGTGGCTGAATTGACTGCTCTGAGGTCCTGTACAAGTCTGTACTTCGGAGGGTCTCCAGGAGCTGTCTTCTTCTTCACTGGAAACAGGGGTGTGTTACAGGGTGAAACACATCTGATTAGCACTCCAGAATGTAAGAGGGAGGTAATCTGAACTCCAAGGCTCCGCTCTTGGGCAGCCTTAAGCGGATACTGAGGTAGTCTGGGGTATGGGTGCCCAGGTTTGAGGTGGACTTTTACTGGAGGCACTTTGAGCAGACCCACATCCTCAGGTCCAGTTGACCACAGAGTGGTAGGTAGATTGGGCAAATCCGGGGAAGGTGTCGTTTGCAGAGTCATCATCATCAGAGGGAAAGCCTTAAGGACACAACGATCTTCAGTGCCTTGTTGTGAGGCAGGATCTTGTAATTGCAATTCCATCCCTTGATCACCGAAGATGATGGTAGCGTGAAGCCTTTGAAGGAGGTCAGCTCCTAGAAGGTTGACGGGGCAGGTTTCAGACACCAGAAATTTGGCAAAGACACCAGAGAATGGGCCAGCTGGGACGGGAACAGTGAGTGGTGATGAGGTTTGTTGACCTTCAACTCCAATACATGTGAGGAAATCTGAAGACAGGGAGATTGTAGGAGGCAGCTGAGATGAAGAGATAACAGAGGTGGCCGCCCCAGTGTCCACTAAGAACTTGAGAGGTTGATTGTCCACTTCCAGGGTCACTGTACCACAAGACGAGGAAGTACAGGTGGCGGGAAAAGTGGGCACCGGTTGGCCTGAACTTCATGAGTGTGGAGGAGGAAGAGGTCTCTGAGGGTGCCCCCTGCGAGGACAACTTCTTCTCATATGACCAGGGCTGGCACACTCCCAACACAGAGGTCTCCCTTGGTCATCACGAACTGGTCTGTCCCTGTAGTTTTGGCCCTGGGACCCTCTCGGCCTCAAGCGTGGTGATCCATACCGATCCTGAGCCTGATACACCATAACAGGTACTTCTGAGGCTTCTGCCATATACATGGCTGGTTTCTTCTTGCCTTTGTCCTTCTGTGCTTCCTTCTCTGCTTCCTTTTCTGCTTCTTTTTCTTCCCTTTGAAGCATTTTCTGATAACTCTTCACAACAGTGAGGGCCTGTTTTAGGGGACCATCATGTAATTCGGGACGAAGCTTCATGACCTTATCCTTCAGTGGATCTTCCAGACCATCAATAAAAGCACGGACCAACAAGGCTGCCTGCGTCTTCACATGAGTTGAATAACCCAAGTCTTCAAACTGCATAGTTAGTCTGGCAGCGTATTTCTCCACAGCTTCACCAGATTCTTGTTGTATATCCTGTATTGATCCTGCTTCGTCACAGAGACGATCCTGGGCCCACTTTGTGAGTTGAGCGATAAACTCCTTTCCAGACTTGAACTTGTTGAGAGGTCCTGCTTTAGTGGGGTCCAATTCCTTCATGATGGTGGGGAGAAAATATTCGGAGGCTTTGATTGAGGTGATGCCTGATAGATCAGACCATGTAGCCCCGTAGATGCTCCTAGTCTGTTCCAGTTTCCTTACATACTGCATGGGAAATTTGTCCGGGTCAGGTAACTTGTTAACAATAGCATCAATTTGTACCGGAGTGAAGGGTTTGTATTTCAGCTTCAGCCCTTCTTCTTCTTCGTCATGTGTCACTGCCTCATCCTTCGGGGCAGTTGGGGGTGCTGTGGGTATTACCTCATCCAGGGGCTTTATACCTGTGTGCATCAGTGGTATCATGTATTCAGCTACCAAGGGCATGATGCCCTCTAATCCGGATTCATGGTAACAGACGATCCTAACTTGTAAATCGAGATCTGGGGTTGATTGGAGACAATTCTTGATGACTTCAACGTGTTCCTTCATACAGGGGCCCAGTGGGTATCCAAAGAGTCCTGAAGATATCAATGGTATAGCCAAAGTTCTACGAGGAAGTGTATCTCTCCCTAGCCGTCCTGCAAAGATAAGCACTGTCTGTAAGGCGGTCTGCAATATTGTACGGCAATGCTCGGGTGTCCTGTAATCATATATAGGGCCTGCAGTGTGTAACACTATATCACAGGGCAAATTCCCTCCCTGGGTGGACATAGCGTCTCCTGGATGCAAGGGGCCATAATTGGTAAGGTAGGCCTGACACTCTTGGGTTATGGCTGGGCCTCCCTTTTTAGCTATCTGTTGGGCCAAACCACCTCTATGCGACAGGGTAGAGTTAGCTGGGTTCACTATGGCTCCTACCTGTCCCCATACCCCACTAAGAACCTGGGAGCCCTGAGGTGTGATGTAATAGCGTGAATGACAGGGGAACCAGATTTCAGGGTCATGGGGCAACCTAGAGGATTTGTTGAGAGGGGTAGGTAGTGGGCTCCTTCCGGGCCGGGGGGATTCGAACGGACCTAATAGCAGTGGCGGGGCAGGGGGAATTGTAGCAACCTGATTGTCAGAATCTTCTGATCCCTCATCATCTCCGATAGCTTGGCGCCTCATACGCATTACGGACCGGAAAGCCGTACTGCCGGTCAGGGCATCAAGAGTGAAGGGACCTTGACCAGGTGTATTTACAAATATCACAGTGGGTTGCACCGGGAGACTAGGCCCAGAGGCCGGAACAGAAACAGGAACATTAGAGGTGGGAACAGCATCGGTCGGTGCCGGAGGTTTCTCAGGAAGTGGTGGTCCCTGATAGTACTCGCCGGAAAGTGTTACCAGCGGACATAGTGGCTGGGGAGGAATTCCGGGTGCACCAAGATGGCTGCCGGTGGAGGCGTGGCATGCCCCACTTCCGTCCATGGTCTGGGCGGAACCCCAAGGACGGCCCGCCCCACACACACGGCAGGTTTCCACCCAGGTTGGATTCTGCACGCCACAAACAGGACACACCCAACGCTTCTGGAGAGCTCGTCTTGTCGCCATTATAGGGCGGTGGTTGGGACTGCATTTTCATCATCAGTGGCACGGCGGCCATTTTACAATCTATAAGATCACAGTTCAAAGGCATTTTATAACCAAACACAGGTTCCGCATTGTCTGATCCTCCTTCCCCATCAATCTCTTTCCATCCTTCATTCTTCAAGCCTCGCGCAACTCGCAGATGAGCTTGTGCTTGTTCTAACAATCCTTTATCTTTCAACATGCCTCGTTTGTTCTCTATGAGATTATGCCAAATTATGACGAGGGCAATCCTACATGCTTATACAATCTCTCAACATTCTTGACTGCCTTCTTGCCTTCCCGTGACGCTACTATTGCCTTGACCTCCACAGTATCCTCATCTAACTTGTGGGGCACAGACTTCTTCTGCTTTAAGATACGCAGCATGACTCTTACAGAATACTATGGTTCTCTGCAGAAAAACCACTGGTAGCGATATCAACACTGATGTTCCACAGTACGGAGCCTCACGTTCGACGTACTAGGAAAAGAGCCTCGCGCTCAATATTTCCTTTCCCTAACCTTGAACAGCAGTGATTAACAGATTATCCTGCCACGATATTCCAACAGTCGGGAGGCGGTCTCCTAGTGAGAGCCCTCCACAGAAATACAGGTGGTCCCTTCTCGGGACGTCTTAATTACCTAGCTGGTACAATATCACAGAGGCTGCATCTCCTATCCCTTCCTGAAAGTTGCCCCACAATCTGCAACTAGCTCAATTTATCACTCCACTTCACTACTAGACAATAGTCACGGGTAGGGTGGTTGAATGGAGTACAATGACCGGTGGAGGAGGTGTGGTGTACACGAGGACACGCAGAATGCGACGTCTCTCAGTTGCTGGTTCAGAGCGTGGCACAGGATCGCACTCAGTCTCACCACTCGACCGGTCACCCCTCAGACCCAAGGAGACCACAGACAAACCAATAACGGCTGAGACACTAGCAAGTGTGACACATACAGTGTATATGATCTCACTTACCGTGTTTTGGAGGGTGATCAGTCCTCGAGGTCAGCCACTACAGGTATCATCCACAGACATCCAGGCATGGGTCCAGAGGAGCCTCGGATCACTGTCCACGCCCCCCGTTGGGCTCCAAATTGTCGGGGTCGTAAACGACAATAAATCCTCATTCACCAGTCATTCCAAATCATTGTGCGAGCGCAAAACATCTGGTACCAATTAAGAATGACTCAGACACGCAGCTGATTCAGTCTTAGCTAATGTCCCGCATCCACACCTGTCAGGAGCAGTACAACAACTGGCTTTATTTACAAATACACAATACTATATTGAGTGTTAGGGGAAGGCGTGCATTAGGCGGGGTTTATGCAGTATACATCTAGTGTCCAGTCTCTCTCTGATACGTCAAAAAGTCTCCCGATGGTTACTTCTTCTTCACATTCCTGAGTTATCTTTTTTTTAGGAGAAATGAAACTTAACTCTTTAGACACTGAATTTAAGTGAAAGTGAACACTGGCAGCCATCTTTAATACAGTTACATTTGCATTAGCAAGCAATTAGGAAAAACTTATTGTTTCACAGTATAAAAGTTATATAAGAAAATATATTTTCACCTTGACAGTTTAAATATGCAAATTATATAAAATACACAGAAACCAATTGACATGTCAAAGTTCATCGAATGGAGATAATTCTTTCTCATGGTATTAATTCACGTTGGTATCATGCTCAAACTGCATGAGAAAAAAATTGTAGATCTGCACTGCCCCTTAGTAAGCCAGGGTCACACTTGCGAGTGCAGTGCGAAAAACTAGCTCAAGTCTCTCGCTTCAATACCCGACACTGTTGCCAGCACTTGGGACTGGATCGTTCAGCTGCATAGAAATACATGCAACCGCACACTCCGGTCCCGAGTGCTGGCGGCAGTGCCGGGTATTTGAGCTCGCATTGCATGCAGCCGCAGACACTGGTCCTGAGTGCCGGCGGCAGTGCTGGGTATTGAAGCGAGAGACTCGCGCGAATTTCTCGCATTACAACACCAAGAGAAAAAGGAGTACTACGTCCAACATCACAATAAAATGTAGAAATTTAATGACCATTTAATAGATACAAGATAACATTAACATAACACATCATATACAAGAAGGATCAGGTAATATAAACTGCCAATGTCATGACACACAAAATAGCATATTATTAAAGTGCTAAGTGCTCAAGTAGATAGGGATTTATAACTGGGACTCAGTAATTTGTGGGGATCAAGATAGGATGCACACCTTCTTAATAGTCCCCATCACCCAGCGCTTACCCATATTAGTCAGGACAGGACACGTGCAGCGCCACCACCGATGCGCGTTTCGCCTCTTTCTCAAGGTGCGCGCCTGATCCTTCTTGTATATGATGTGTTATGTTAATGTTACCTTGTGTCTATTAAATTATCAATACATTTCTACATTTTATAGTGATGTTGGACATAGTACTCCTTTTTCTTTTAGTGTTGTAATATGGTATCCAGTAGTGTCCATTTAAGATGCCCTTTGAGACATAACCACATGGTTTTTGATCTCTTAGGTGTGTCTATGGTATTGTTCGATATGGTTTTTGTACAGGAGTTTCTCGCATTGCATGCAGCCATACACTCCGGTCCCGAGTATTGACGTGGGACACTCGTGCGAGTTTTGTGCTCGCATGTGAGATCCTGGCCTTAGTATAACATTCAACCGAGTAATTTCTAATAAAACATCGCATAACACTCAGCCATATTACACGCTCGTGTGATCGAGGCTTTAGAGTCATTGTAAGTTTTTGCCAGCATTCAATTATTCCAGCTGCAAGTAAAAGTAGGAGAAAGGTAGCATGCTGTAATGAGGGATTTTCCAGCCTTCTATCTTTGTGGCACTATCCATTGGAGAGCGGTGCAGTGTCAGAGAAAAGAAAGTAAGGAGATCCTACTGATCGCATATGAATCCTGTATTAAAAATTGAAGACACCTTATATATTTGCATAAATTGGCAAACTTCAATTTATTTTTTTTCCCCCCTCCTTTTTGTAGATCAATGAGGTGGTTAGCTGCACACGAAATGGAGAAATGGTAAAGATTACAATTACTTTGACAAATGAGTTACCACCAACTTCACCAACCTGCTTTCACTTTTACAACATTATATTCCGAAGGTAAGCTCTTAAGTAGCAGTGTCTTTACTTTTCTATGTATAAGCACCCTTGAGTCATTTGCAGTCCTATCTTCCAGAAGAAACTTATAGCTCTTTAACAGTATATGGTCAAAGAGTTGTCCACTTCTAGAACGACCCCTTCTTAAATAAAATTTTTGCCTCTAATAAGATAAAAAAAAAAAAAAAACCTATACTCACTTCCCGTGCTGGCACCATTCCAGCGGTGTCAGCACTCGCAGTTCCGGAGCTCTTTTGCGACATTCCCAATCAGCGCGGGTGTCACTGTCTCCGCCTTGCTACTGATTGAACATGAATAGGAAGCCAGCGATCAGCTGGAGTCCGGACTTCATGTTCAATCCATGTGAAGGTTTAGTAGGCCTCCATGATTGTCATATTTGTGCACCAAGCCTTCAGTATGTTAGGAATTTTTCCCGACATACACTACGATGTTTCCCAAAGCCCCAATGTGCCTGACGGCGTACAAAAGGTTTTTTATTTTTGTCTCACATCTGACCAGTATGCATCTGCATATCCAGCACTTTCTTGTATAAAGGATTAGTCCAAAAAACATACACCAGGCAGTATTTGTTTCTTTATGGTCAGTCCCTATCGTGAATATATGCCTCAGCATCCAATGTTGTGGCTGGGCTTCATGGGAAAATGTTATTTTGACTATAAACTGCAATACCACAGTATTTCAGAGTATGTAGAGCGAACGCTAGAAGGTTAAAGTCCTCTAAAAGTGAAGGGGCTCTCCAAATGCAACATGATGTACGGAGACCCTTCAGAGCCCTGTCATGCGCCCAAACAGTAGTCTTTCCCCACATGCTCAGGAGAAAGTGCCCAACAAATTTTGAGGTCCATTTTCTCTTTTTACCCTTGTGAAAATAAGAAAATTAAGGCCAATAGATAATTTTTGTGGAAAATTGTTTTCTTGTAAGACTATAAACTTCTGTGAAGCACCTGGGGGTTCAAGGTGCTCCCTAAACATCTAGATAGGTTCCTTGAGGTGTCTAGTTTCCAAAATGGGGTCACATGGGGGGTGGGGTTCCACTGTTTAGTCATATCAGGGGATCTCCAAATGCGACATGGCGTCCGCTCTCGATTCCAGTCAATTTTGTGTTCAAAAAGTCAAATGGTGCATCTTCCCTTCCAAGCTCTATTGTGCGCCTTAACATATACTTATGCAGTATATATTCATCGTGTCAATCATGTGACTAAGCATGCGGTTGTCACATGATTGTCCATGCTGTTTCTCACAGCAGGGAACATGGCATTGTTGTACCGGGGGGAGGGTGGTGGTGGCGACGCCCCCTGCAACTACGATTGCTGTGATTGGCTGGTACATAGGTTAAAAAATGACTTGGGTCCATCAAGATAAACCTTTCTCCACCAATTCTTAATTTTATCACTAATTTAACACGCAGTGTTGTGTATTGAGGTAATCATCCATCACTTTTATAAAAGCTGTCACAATGTCTGCCATTACTACCTCTTATGGTAGGGCATTCCACACTCTGACTGATCTAATTGTAAATAAACCTTTGTAATATATCTCTGCAGGTCATATCTTAAAATGCCCTCAACAGTTTTGTACACTACTGATGTCAGGCTTACAGGACAGTAGTTGCCTGGATACACCTTCATACCTTTCTTAATGACCGTCAATATGTCTTTTAACTGACGAGATAAGAGAATAGCGTACCCTTACAGGTAACAATCCAGCAGCTGTTGGCTGTACACTATAGCTAACAACTTGCTGCATCAGCCACGATCAGTGTTGTCACCGTTCATATGCTGCTGTTAATAGTGATCGTCGGCACCCTGAGATTATGATGGTGTGGTCCTGAGGTTCGCCATGGCAATTCATGAGCAAATAGCGGCCTTAGAGTCTTGACTGCTGTTGTAACCTGTTCAGAAGTTAGCGACATTTAGGTGGTAAAAATACACTTTTTCATTCCTGTCATGTCACATTGTATTAATTCCTGAAAAGCACCTGAAGGGGTAATAAACTGACAGAAGTTTTCAATATGTCAGGGGGCACTGTTTTTAAAATGGTATCACTTTTGGGGGTTTTCCAATATATATGACCATCAAAGTCACTTTAACCTGGATAGGTCCCTAAAAAAAAAATATTGTAAATTTCCATGAAAAATTACTGCTACATTTTTAAACCAAAAATACTAACAAAATAAAACAACATTTAACAAATGGTGCTGATGTCAAGCAGGCAAGAGGGAAAGGTTGTTAGGTTTTGCTATGGTATGACTATCTGAATTAGACTCATACCCATTTGTGAGAAAAAAGGTCTGATTTCCGGACCGAAAAAACAAACGAGTGCTATGCCAGGGTCATGCGAGTGTAATGGGATTTTAACATGAGCTTTTGCATACAGCAGTTCTCTCTATGTAAAAGTTCATATTCAAATCAAATTGTAAAATACAACTGTACACAGTTTTAAAACCAAATAATCCTCAAAACATATATATTTATAGATAGGTTAAAGCTGGCAGATGCCTTTTACAGTATACAATAGAATAGGTTAGAATAGATAACACACTCACATTTATATCTTTGTATTTCATAGGGAGATAGATAACAGAATAGCCGTTAATTCATTTGTCGGCTTCTGTAAAATCATTGCAGAACCCGACAGGATAGCAGACATGGTTTACATACAGTAAACCCATGCAGATCAGTTAGATTTATAGATGTCATTGTCTAATACTGTTAGTAGTATGTGTGTAAAATTTGGGACCTGTATTTATTTAATAAAAGAATGTTTTCACGGATAAAACTGGTGTGGGCTCCTGCACCAGAAAGGGAAAGTGTGACTAAGGGCAGGTATTAATAAGATAGAAAGGGACCATGGTTATTGCCCCCAGCCACCCCAGAAAAGGTGCATCTGTAAGGCTGTGTGCCCATGTTGCGTTTTTTTAAGTGTTTTTGCCGCTTTTTTTCCCCACTTAAAAAACGCTAACAAAGCGCATCCCATGCAATCCTATGGAATTCCGCAGTTGCTGTGTCAATACTGTGGATTTTACCACTGCGGAATCACAGAGGTAAAATTCACATGTTCATTATTTCTGTGGAATCACAGCGATTCTGCCACCATAGGAAAACACATGAAAAGAAGAAAGTATATGCACACAAATAGGGATCACCACAAAGATATGAAAAAAGTATCAATTTTATTAATGGACACAACAAACAGACACTTTGTGGTTAAAAACAATTAAAAAGTCTGAACAACCAGACATTAATAACAAAACAAAGACAATGGGTCATTTTGATAAGTAGTTAAATGCTATGGGTCCCAAGACCAACCATACAGTATAATGCCAGGTATCTGCTAGTTACCATAACCTAGGGTCTATCAAATCAATTGTTATGACAATCATGACCTTAAATCAAAAAATACCATATTATCAATAACTACTATGGTTACATAGAAATTCTACATATACCATGGACAGAAAATTGAATGCTTATCATGTTGCCAACACAAATAAACATACATTAATAAGTCCCTTTCCCTAGCATGATATCACCTGGTTTCTGAGGATGAACAAGCTACCAGGTAGGTTACATGGGACCCCCAAACCCACGCGTATCGACACAGTGATGTGTCTTTCTCAAGGTCAGTGTGATGTTCTGTTGAAGTCCTTTATATACCTATCCAATTAGTAATCACTCTTACCAGCTGAGTTTCAGAG
This sequence comes from Dendrobates tinctorius, assembly GCF_039654945.1. Taxonomy (NCBI): domain Eukaryota; kingdom Metazoa; phylum Chordata; class Amphibia; order Anura; family Dendrobatidae; genus Dendrobates; species Dendrobates tinctorius. The sequence continues at coordinate 8,248,080 of NW_027361910.1, read as the reverse complement.
TGGGGGAGAAAGGTAGATCGGATCTGAGTTTAATGAAACAGCGTCCTGCTCCCATCAGTGTGCAGGAGCTTATATTAAGATCATATATCACATCAATACATTCAAGCACAGGCACCAAAACATAATGTAACGCATAGTGTGAACAAGGCCACAATTTGATGTGTCAAAAAATAATCTGGACACTGGCACAACATAACAGTAATAATAAACTTTATCTGTGCACTCAATATAATGCGCTGAAAGCGCTACCATAAGATGACGCATAATGTTAATAAGGCCACAATTTAATGTGTCAAAAAAATACATAGTCTGGACACTGGCACAACATAACAGTAATAATAAACTTTATCTGTGCACTCAATATGATGCGCTAGAAGCGCTACCATAAGATGACGCATAGTGTGAATAAGGCCACAATTTGATGTGTCAAAAAATAATCTGGTCACTGGCACAACATAACAGTAATAATAAACTTTATCTGTGCACTCAATATAATGCGCTAAAAGCGCTACCATAAGATGACGCATAGTGTGAATAAGGCCACAATTTGATGTGTCAAAAAAAATATATATAGTCTAGACACTGGCACAACATAACAGTAATGATGAACTTTATCTGTGCACTCAATATAATGCGCTGGAAGCGCTACCATAAGATGACGCATAGTGTGAATAAAGCCCCAAAAAAAAAAAAAAAAAGTCTAGACGCTGGCACAACATGACAGTAATAATAAGCTTTTATCTGTTCACTCAATATCACGGCGCCCAGATTAAATCCTTGCTGGAAGCATCATGGGGATATAGCAAAAATCATGTATTACATCAGTACATTCAAGCACGGGCACCAAAGCTTAATGCGCTAAAAGCGCTACCATAAGATGATGCATAGTGTGAATACAGCCACAATTTAATGTGTTAAAAAGTGGTCTAAATATTGACACAGAATGACAGTAAAAATATATCTGTTCATGACACCCAGATTTAATAGCCCTTGCTAGCACCACGGCTTAATGCGCTAAAAGCGCTACCATAAGATGACGCATAGTGTGAATACAGCCACAAGATATATCTGTTCACTCAATATAACGACACCCAGATTTAATAACCCTTGCTAACACCACGGCTTAATGCGCTAAAAGCGCTACCATAAGATGACGCATAGTGTGAATCCAGCCACAATGTAATGTGTCAAAAAAGTGATCTTGACACTGACGCAGCTTGACAGTAAAAATATATCTGTTCACTCAAAATAACGACCCCCAGATCTAACAGCCCTTGCTAGCACCACGGCTTAATGTGCTAAAAGCGCTACCATAAGATGACGCATAGTGTGAATACAGCCACAGTGTAATGTGTCAAAGAATGGTCTAGACACTGGCACAGCATGGCAGTAAAAATATATCTGTTCACTCAATATTACGACACCCAGATTTAATAGCCCTTGCTAGCACCACGGCTTAATGCGCTAAAAGCGCTACCATAAGATGACGCATAGTGTGGATGCAGCCGCAGTATAATGTGTCAAGAAGTGGTCTATACACTGGCACAGCATGACAGTGAAAATATATCTGTTCACTCAATATACCGATATCCAGATTTAATAACCCTTGCTAGCACCACGGCTTAATGCGCAAAAAGCGCTACCATAAGATGACGCATAGTGTGAATGCAGCCGCAATATAATGTGTCAAGAAGTGGTCTATACACTGGCACATCATGACAGTGAAAATATATCTGTTCACTCAATATACCAATATCCAGATTTAATAACCCTTGCTAGCACCACGGCTTAATGCACAAAAAGCGCTACCATAAGATGACGCATAGTGTGAATGCAGCCGCAATATAATGTGTCAAGAAGTGGTCTATACACTGGCACATCATGACAGTGAAAATATATCTGTTCACTCAATATAACGATATCCATATTTAATAACCCTTGCTAGCACCACGGCTTAATGCGCTAAAAGCGCTACCATAAGATGACGCATAGTGTGAATACAGCTGCAATATAATGTGTCAAGAAATGGTCTATGCACTGGCACAGCATGACAGTAAAAATATATCTGTTCACTCAATATAACGATATCCAGATTTAATAACCCTTGCTAGCACCACGGCTTAATGCGCAAAAAGCGCTACCATAAGATGACACATAGTGTGAATGCAGCCACAATTTAATATGTCAAAAAGTGGTCTTGACAACGGCACAGCATGACAGTAAAAATATATCTGTTCACTCATTATAATGACACCCAGATTTAATAGCCCTTGCTGGCACCATGGCTTAATGCACTGAAAGCGCTACCATAAGATGACACATAGTGTGAATACAACCACAATGTAATTTCTCAAAAAGTGGTCTAGACACTGGCACAACATGACAGTAAAAATATATCTGTTCACACAACATAACAACACCCAGACCCAGTAGCCCTTGCCAGAAGCTCCATAGGAATATAGGGAAAGTCATATAGTCACCAGGTTATTCAAATCAGATATAATTGTGAAGTCTACATGTTTATATGTTCATAATTTATCTTGATGAAATCAAGCACTCTCCTATATTTTGAATCACTCAGAAACCAGGCTCTGATATCACCCCATATAGATATAGAATAATTTCTCAGGAATATTCTTAACAGGGTTACTTAGCTAATCCTGAAGAAGCTAACCATCTACACGAAATTCTCCTGTAGATGTTGATGACCAACATATTAAGACACAGAGCATTTGAGTCAGACATGAACATGAGTTATTTTAGTATCAAAGGTCCATCCATATGAAGTTCCAATATAATACAAGGACTAGACCACAACTTGTGTACCATCAATAAGAAACATAATCATCACAAGATAATTAGTCTTAAATGTCCAAATATTATCCAAGATGTAACGAATTGGTGGTTGTTCTATCCCAATCAACTTCATCATCACGTATCTTTCAGAAGGTATTCTCCCAGATTTGGATCCCAGTCCTAGAGCCCTACAGACAAAACAAAAGAAAAGAAAACGTCATGGGGCTGGGGGTTCACGGGAAGAATCGGTGTATCTAGATCAACTGTAAACTGGTCATCAAAGGAGATAAGAAGATAGTAAGTTAACTCTCTTTGTATAACCCTGTATACAGCAGCTCTTCATTTAAACCCCCTGGAGCCAAGCTTTTGAGTTCAAAGATCCATCTGGCTTCACGCCTCAATAGCTCATTTGTAATTTTACCTCCCCTGATGTTTGTCTGAACTCCTTCCAGCCCCATGACTCAAAGGGACTTTGGACTACCACCATGACATTCCAAAAAATGAGCTGCCACAGACGTGATCTGTTTTTCTTTAGTTTTATCAACTCTAGCCGTGGCTATATTAGAGAGATGTTGTTGAACTCTCCTGCGCAACTCTTGTGTGGTTTGACCCACATACACCTTATTACAACCACAAACCAGTGCATAGACCAAATTGCGCGAACGACAATTGAAATATGCCCTAGACTGGACCTATATAGGTATACCTGGTATTGAAAGCCCCCTAGTCGCAATCATCAGTGGGCATACTGTACAATTACCACAAGGGAATGATCCCTTGTTGGAATTACCACATCTGATTTTAGTTTGGGAACGTCTGAAATGGCTATTCGTAAGGTAGTCCTTAAGGTTTGTTGCTCTCCTTGCTATCATCCTAGGCCTCTCAGAGATAAAATTCTTTAGTTTATTCTCACTACAAAGAATATCCCAATTGTTGTTCAAAATTCTATAAATATCACCCCATTGGTTATTAAATTTGGTTATTAAATTTATTGTGCTTAGATTAGTTCTCACCCTAGGCCTCAGGGTGTCTTCTCTCGTACAGTTCCTTGAATATTCATACGCTCTAGACACCGTATTTCGTGGATAACCACGTTCCAGGAAACGCTCCGTTAGAGCACGAGATTCTTTTTGGAAATCCTCCAGCCGACTACAGTTCCTCCTTAATCGTAAGAACTGTCCCTTCGGGATCCCATTACGCAAGTGGGCTGGGTGAAAACTCCTGTAATGAAGAAAGTTATTCGTTGCTGTACTCTTCCGATGAAGTGTCGTGTTTATCTTATTATCTTGAATCATAACTTTCAAATCAAGGAAATTCACCGAGCTGTTGGAAACACAGGAGGTTAAATGTATATTCCAGCTGTTGTTATTAAGTTCCTCAACGAAGGAATCAAATTCTACCCTCGAGCCTGTCCATAGGAGCCTGCCACCATAGGATTGCATTGAAATGCTCACTTTACGCATGTGGCTATCCCCACCATGGGTAAAGTGAGCACTTCATGTGCGGATGGTACCGAGGGTCTGGAGGAGAGGAGACTCTCCTCCGTGCCCTGTGTTACCATAACCCTGTCAAAAATAGAAATAAAATAAAAAATTGGGATATACTCATCTTCTGGCAGCCACCGGAGTCCTTCCCACCTCTCAGCTACGCTGCCGGCATCTTCAGTTCCCAGGGATGCATTGTGTGAATGACCTGATGACGTAGGGGTCTCGCGTGATGCTACGTCATCAGAGGTCATTGTCGCAATGCATCAATGGGAACAGAAGTTGCCGGCAGCGTCGCTGAGGGGCAAGACGACTCCGGGGGCCACCAGAAGGGGAGTATATCCCTATTTTTTATTTTTAACATCCTATCTTTTACTACTGATGCTGCATAGGCAGCATCAATAGTAAAAATTTGGTCAAATGTGTCAAGCACTATGCTTGACAAGTGCGATCAACCTGTCAGTCGCTTGGAAAGTGCAAGCATTCTGCAAATAAAAACGCTTGGGTTTTGTGGGAAAACGCATGCGAATTCCGCATGTGTTTTATCCGCGGCAGGGAGTTGCGGAAATGCTGCGAACATTTCTGCAATGTGGGCACTTAGCCTAGATGTGCCAATTCCAGTACTTAGCCTCTCTCTTCCCACTGCCCTGTAGAGGTTGGCATATGGGGTAATAAGGGGTTAATGTCACCTTTGTATTGTAAGATGACATTAAGCCTGGCTTAGTAATGGAGAGGTGTCAATAAGACACCTCTCCATAACTAATCCCAAAGTTTGTAAACACAAACACACAGGCAGAATAAAGTATTTTAATGAAATGAAAGACCACACGGTTTTGCCATCTTTATTCTTCTGCTAATCCAAATGATGCCCTCGATCTCCTGGAAAAAATTAAAAATAAAAAACCAACAGTATACCATACCTTTCCAGCGTTTTGTGTCCCACTCAGTAATCCATATCTAGGGGAAAATCTGTTTACAACTGGGAGCGGTGCTAATGTTACCCCCCGGCTGTAAACCACTGAGGAATGAATGAGATGCTGTCGGCGGCAGCATCAGTGGCGTTAGCGCAGCCTCCCAGCTTGACCCAAAGTGAACTCTTGAGCGTGGGAAAATGACAGCGCATGGCAGGGATGTCATGCACTGTTTGCAAGATGAAGGAAACTGTCGGAATTCTCACTGCTCTGCGTGCCCAGACTGTGCGCAGAGCAGTGAGCATTCAGTGCTCTTCAGTGGCGCACAGTGTCAGCCGGAGCTTTCCTGCAGCTGTCGGCGTTCACGTGTGCTGCTTCTTAAGAGAAATGAATATTCACGCCCATGTGCATGGAGAGAGGTGAATTTTCATTTCTCTTTAAGTGGCGGCACACGTGACCACCGGCAGCTGCAGGAAGGCTCCGGCTGACACTGTGCTCGCTAGAGAGCAATGAATACTCACTGCTCTGCGCGCAAACAATCCCGGCGTGCAGAGCAGTGAGTACTCCGGCAGCTGCCCTTCAGCTTGCAAGCAGCGCATGACGTCCCTGCCATGCGCTGTAGCAACTGCCGGCAATGGAGCAGGACGCAGTGAGGGAGTGCCTTTAAGGTAAGTGTAATGTTTTTGTTTTTTTTTTATCTTTTCTGATGGGGCCATGCATACCAGGATGTGGGCCAATCATACCAGAATAAGGATGGGCCCATGCATACCAGGACTGGGGATGGGGGCCAGTCATACGAGGATAGTAATGGGACCCTGCGTACCAGGATAGGGATGAGGAGCCATGCATAACAGGATAGGGATGGGGGCCCTGCATACCAAGATAGGGATGGGGCCATACATATTAGGACGAGATGGGGACCCTGCATACCAGTATAGGGATGAAGGTGATCATTCCTGGCAGGATAAGGATTAGGGGACCATTCCTGCCAGGATAAGGATGAGGGGGCCATGCCTTCCATTCTAGGGATAAGGAGGCCAAGCATGCCAGGCTAGGAATGAAGAGGCATGCATACCAGGATGGGGATGAGGGCTGTGCATGCCAGGATAGGGATGAGGGAGCCATTCATACCAGGATAGGGATGTGAGGGAGCAATGCATACCAGGCTAGGGATGAGGAGGCCATGCATACCAGCATGAGGATGGGGGCCATGCAGACCCAGGATAGGGATGAGGGAGCCATGCATGCCAGGATAGGGAAGAGAAGGGCCCATGCATACCACGATAGGGGGGCATGTGTATCAGGATGGAGATGAGGTGACCATATTTACCAGGATTGGGTATATTAAGTACAGAATTGACCACATTTTTTGCTTCCAATTTTTTTTTCTAATTTCCTCCTCTAAATCCTAGGTGTGTTTTTATGGTAGTTATGTTTACAAGGTTAAAATGAGAAAATGGACACTGAAAATTATTGTGCAATTTCTCTTGAATCTGCTGATATTCCATATGTCGGGGAATACTCCTATTTAGGCGCATGGCAGGTTTCAGAAGAAAAGGAGCACCGCTTGACTTTTTGAACGCAAAATTGACTGAAATCAAGAGCAAACATCAAGTCTCATTTAGAGAGAGTTTGATGTGCCTAAACAGTGGAAGCCTCTCACAAGTGACCACATTTTATAAACTAGACCCCTAAAGGAATGTTTCTAGATGTGTGCTGAGCGCCTTGAAACCCCATACGCATCACAGAAGTTTATAACAAAAACCTATGAAAATAAAAAATCACATTTTACTCACAGAAATGTTCTTTTAGCCCCAAATTTTCTATATTCATAAGGGTAACAGGAGAAAATGAACATCAAATGTGTTGTGCAATTTCTCGTGATTACGCTGATAGCACCTATATGGAGGAAAACTACTGTTTAGGTGCCAGACAGGGCTCTAAAAGGAAGAAGTGACGTTTTGGAAAGCAGACTTTGATAGAATGGTCTGCAGGTGTTATGTCGCGTTTAGAGAGCTCCTGATGTGCCTAAACAGTGAAAAACCTCCACAAGTTACCCCATTTTGGAAACTGCGCTTCTCAAGGATTTTATTCAGTGGTATAGTGAACATTTTGAACCCACAGGTACTACATAGAATTTGCTAACATTAGGTCGTCATATTGAAAATTCTAGTTTCTTTATCGCCTTATTATTGGGGGACACAGATTACCATGGGTGTATGTTGCTGCTGCTTGGAGGCTGACACTATGCAAAACAAGAAAATTAGCTCCTCGGCAGTATACACCCACTGACAGGCACCAAGTACCTCAGTTTGTGCTTAGTGTCTGTAGGAGGCGGACTGGGATCTTCCCAGATCCGCATTTAACCCTTTTCCTTTCAGGTTTTTAGTTGTGTGTATTAATGTTTTCACTTTAATTTTCAGATACAGCTGCAGGAAACGGGATGTGAGTTCATCCTGCTTTTCCTTTTTCAGGCGGCTGAGCGAGCAATGTGGTATTGTCCACATCACAGCTCTCAGGACCGCAGGCAGGACCTTCTCCTATCACCCTCGGCTGCTATAGGATATTGACGGGTGGCCGGTCCTAGCCGATTCCCCTCCTCTCCCCCCTCCCAGGGCAGGGCTGAGAGGAAGACTGCGGTCGCCAGCGGTGACGTTTCCCCTGCCAGCATGGGTTGGAGCCGTCTTCTGCACCACACGGACATGGTGCGGGTACCGAGGATCGCCTTTCCCAGCGGCCTGCTCCCTATCGTGGGCCCCTGCGGTCATCCTCCTCAGGGACGTCAGGTAAGCTGATCTGATGTCCTCTCCAGCCCCGCTCTCAAGAATGGCAACCTGACCCACTCAGCTCAACAGCAGTACAGCGCTGCTTTAAATGCCCGCCCTGCAGCCTCCCCACACGCCATCAGGGTCGGTAACACTCATCTCCGTTTTGAATTTCCCGCCATGTACTTGTCAGACGCGCACTCTTCTACTGTCTCCGGGGGTCCAGCGGTGGTTTCCACGTGCAGAATCCTGCCCTATGCCTTCCCTGTCCCTGCGGCTGCTTGGCTCCGGGCGCGCCGTCGCTTGTGAGTGCAGAGGGAGCGCTTTCACTTTCGCTTTCATTTTCAAAGCTGCTTCTCTCCCTGCGCTCGCTTTCAACGCGCGCTTTCTCAGCCTATTTCAGGGCTGCTTTCACTTCATCCCTGTCAATGACATTAACCGCGCCCTCCCTCGGTCATCTTCCAATCACGCGGTTCGGCGGTTAAGCCCCGCCCACCATTAGCGTCTCTTCCTGTCCTTGCTGGATATCATTCTTCCTCTTCACCGGATCTCTGCCTGGGGGACACGACTATGTTTATTTGTCTGCTTCTGAACCTCAGTAGGCTCGGCGCTGCTCCAGTCCGACGCTAGAATTAGCTCCCTACCGCAGTTCCATATCAGATAGCCTTTTCTCTACCGCATAGACAGCCCAACCCTGCAGGGGCGCTCTGTCCTAGACCCATCACTATTCACTACGCCTGCGCTCGCTGTAAAAAGAAGTGGGCATCAGGTCAGTCATCTCCCGTCTACCCGTCCGGCAGCCCTTCCTCCATGTCTGCCCCTCAGGAGCACTCTGAGCCCCAGATTTAGAGCACCCCCCCCCCACTCCCTGAGTGGGCCGTTGCAATGTCTCAGTCGGTCTCTGACCTGACTAAGGTGTCTCAGTCTCTGGTCCAGGTCTTAGAGCGGTTGCCCCAGCTATCTACAGCCACCTGTGCGCCGACCGCCCCTCACGGTGAGGCGCCTGCACCTGACCGCGAGCATCAGACAGACAAGCCGGGTAGGGGCTCTAGGAAGCGGGTCCTGTCTGGCTCTTCTTCCAGCTCGCACAGTCCCTCCGCTTCTCCCAGGCTACGCTCTTCGTCTCCATCCTCAACAGACGATCCTAGGTCAGACAATGATTCCCAATCTGGATCTGACTCGGACGCGGACAACATAGCTAGAACTCGGGATATGGTAGATAGTCTCGTATCAGCTGTATTCCAAACTCTCAAGATAAAGGAGGTTAAGGCACCCCCTCAGGAATGCTCTGTTTCCTTTAAGAAAGTGAGGCCTCCATCTCGAACTTTTCCTAATCACAAATAGTTCGACACTTCCTTAGCCAATCACTGGCAACATCCTGAGAAACGTTTTTCAGGCCGCAAGTACTTAGATGTACTATATCCCTTTGATGCGGATCTAGTCACGAAATGGACCAAAGCTCCCGAGGTAGATCCACCAGTTTCTCTTTTTACCTCTAAGACGGTTCTTTCCCTTCCGGACAGAGCTTCGCTTAAAGAGTCAACGGACAGGCAAATAGAGTCTTTGGGTAAGTCAATTTTTGAGGCATTCGGCGCCTCCCTCTGTCGTATTTTCGCCTCCGCTTGGGTGGCGAAAGTCATTTCGGCTTGGGCAAAAAATCTGCGCAAGGGCATTTCAGCGGCAGCTCCTCAGGACGAGCTGGCAGATTTAGCAGACCAAACTAATCATGGTGGCAAATACCTTTGGGCCGCCTCCTTGGACGTGGCTGGGTGCGTAGCAAGAGCTAACAGCAGCATAGTAGCCATACGCCGCATTCTTTGATTGAAGTCGTGGAATGCGGACACCACCTCAAAAAAGTCGCTCACCAACCTGGCGTTTCACGGCTCTAGGCTATTTGGCGTCAAGCTGGATCAGATAATCTCAGATGCCACTGGTGGAAAGAGTACTTCCCTTCCTCAGTCCCGCCCTAAGAGGTTCTTTAACAGGAAGGCTTCTCGGCCGTTTAGGTCCTTTCGCCCCTTCTCTCCCGCAGAAGGTTCATCCCAGCAGGACTGGCACTTTGCTTCCAGAGATGGAAGAAAGCCATCTTATAAGCCTGCTCCCCGCTGGAGAGCCAGAGGTCAGCCCTCCAGGTCCTCAGGCTTCCGATCCGGCAGATTTTCGTCTAAGTGACGGGTCACCCCCACCTGGAAATCTTTACACGGTGGGCGGCAGACTTGACGCTTGGGTCAGGGAAATCATCACATCCGGATACAAAGTCGCTTCTTCCTGTCTCAATCCCCAAGACAGTGGTCCCAGATTCCAGGGTTCCTTCAGGCCGTCTTATCCCTCCTTTCTGCCGGGGTCATCTTTCCCGTTCCTTCAAACGAACGGTTTTCAGGGATCTACTCGAATCTCTTCGTAGTCCCGAAAAAGGACGGCTCCTTTCGTCCAATTTTGGACCCCAAGCTGCTCAACCGTCACGTGAGAATCCGCCACTTCAAGATGGAGTCTCTCCGTTCGGTAATAGCCCCGATGGAACCCTGAGAGTTTCTCTGCTCTGTGGACATACAGGATGCCTACCTCCACATCCCCATTTATTGGCGACATCAGAGATACCTCCGCTTTGCGATTCAGGACAATCACTATCAGTTCACGGCCCTTCCCTTTGGCCTAGCCTTCGCTTCCCGTGTCTTTACGAAGGTGATGGCAGCAGTCATGGCCACCCTTCGATCGAGGGGGATTCTTATCATTCCTTACCTGGACGATCTCCTGATCAAGGGCTCATCCCGCCAAGACTGTCTTCAGAGTCTTCAGATAACCCTGGATGCCCTCGGCCGCCTCGGATGGATAGTCAACAAGGAGAAGTCCATCCTGCGTCCTACCCAGCGTCTGACGTTTTTGGGCATGGAATTCGACTCGAATCTAGCCCGGGTGTTTCTACCGAGGGACAAGTTTTCAAGCCTTTGCAAGGGGATCCAGTCCCTAAAACGCTCGAGGATCATGTCCCTTCGGTTCTGCATGAGGGTCCTGGGGAAGATGATAGCTTCCATGGAAGCAGTGCCCTTCGCACAATTCCACTCTCGCTCTCTCCAACTGTTCCTCCTGTCAGTCTGGGACAAGACCTCGTTTTCTCTAGCCCGCCCCATTCTTCTTCCGCTCAGAGTCAGACAATCGCTGACTTTGTGGACTTTTCCGGCGTCGGTTCTCCACGGAAGGACTTTTCTTCCTCCTCAGTGGCAGGTCATCACCACCGATGCCAGTCTACCATCAGAAAACGGCCCAAGGGCGCTGGAACGCCCAGGAGACTCTTCTGCCCATCACCCTTCTGGAGATCGGAGCAATCTTCCTTGCTCTCCTGCGTTGGCAGCATCTCCTCGTAGGCAAACCAGTCCGCATTCAGTCAGACAACGCCACGGCCGTGGTGTACATAAACCACCAGGGCGGTACTCACAGCAGGCAGGCGATGTCTGAAGTGGCAAGGATACTGCGTTGGGCACAGCGTCACGTTCCGGAGATCTCCGCTGTTCACATTCCAGGGGTGGAAAATTGGGCATCCGACTTCTTAAGTCGCCAGGGTCTTGCGTCAGGCGAATGGTCCCTTCAACCCACAGTCTTCAGTCAGATATGCCAGCGTTGGGGCACCCCGGACGTCGATCTCATGGCATCTCGGATGAACAACAAAGTTCCTCACTTTGTAGCCAGGTCCAGGGATCCTCTAGCCGTCGCTTGCGACGCCCTAGTAATTCCGTGGTCCCAGTTCCAACTGCCTTACCTATTCCCCCCCTCTTGCCTGAATTCCGAGAGAGTGGTTAAAAAGATAAAGTCAGAGGACATCCCAGTCATCCTAGTGGCTCCAGACTGGCCGAGACGTCCTTGGTACGCGGAGTTGGTGAACATGCTCGCGGACGTCCCCTGGAGGCTTTCAGACCGTCCAGATCTTCTATTACAAGGCCCCCTTTACCATCAGATTTCTCAGACTGAGTTTAACGGCATGGCCGTTGAGGCCGCAATTCTGAGAGAATCAGGGTTTTCCAGCCGGGTCATTCAAACCATAACCAAGCTAGGAAGCCGGCCTCCTCCCGCATTTACCATAGGTACTGGTGCATTTTTCCATTGGTGCGATGATAACGATCTTTTTCCATTGTCATTCTCCATTCCATCTATACTTGGTTTCCTCCAAATCGGCTTGGATGCGGGCCTGTACCTCAGTACCCTCAAAGGCCAGGTGTCTGCCCTGGCAATCCTCTCCCAGAAGGATCTGGCTTCTTTACCGCAGGTGAAGACTTTTCTCCAAGGAGTCGCCTATGTAGCTCCTCATCATTCTCCGATAGATCCGTGGGATCTCAATCTCGTTCTTGGCGTTCTGCAAAAGGCGCCGTTCGAACCAATCCAGGACATTCCTCTGTCCCTTTCATGGAAGGTGGCTTTTCTAATCGCCATTACATCTATCAGGAGAGTTTCTGAGCTGGCGGCTTTATACTGTCGTTCCCATACCTTATCTTCCACCAAGATAAGGTCGTTCTCAGGCCAGTTCCTTCCTTCCTTCCAAAGGTGTTATCACCTTTTCACATTAACGAATATATCGTTCTTCCATCGTTTTGTCCTGAGCCCGCTCATCCTCTGGAAAAGTCGCTCCACAAGCTAGATGTAGTGAGAGCATTGTGTGTCTACCTTGCCAGGACCGCTTCTTTTCGCCAATCCGATTCCCTGCTTGTCATCTCTGAAGGTCGCCGGAAAGGGCTTCCGGCGTCTAAATCCACAATTACTCGCTGGATTCGTTCTACCATCCTGGAAGCCAACCGACTTCAGGAAAAACGTCCCTCTCCTGGAGTGAGAGCCCACTCCAACCGGGCTGTGAGGGCTTCTTGGACTGTGCGACACCAGGCTTCGGCCTTGCAACTCTGCAGAGCCGCGACCTGGTCGTCTTTGCACACCTTTACGAGGTTCTACAGGGTTCATACCCAGGCCTCGTCCGATGCAGCTCTTGGTAGGAAGGTTCTGCAGGCAGCGGTCGCACATCGGCCGACCTAAGCCCTTCTTTCTTTCCTTTATGGCTGTTAACCACCCTCAGGACTGCTTTGGAACGGTAATGGTAATCTGTGTCCCCCAATAAGGCGATAAAGAAAGAGGGATTTTGGGTTCTTACCGTAAAATCTTTCTTGGAGCCTTTGTTGAGGTAGGGCTAAATTAACCCTTCACGGTTGAGCCAGTGATTTCCAAATTAATTCACAGAATGTTGCTAGCAACTGAGAATAACCACACGGAGATGTGTCTCTGTATGGGAGGATCGAGGCAGATCACTGAGCCCCTTTACTGAATCTCACATTACATAGAATTCTGCTTAATTATGCAAAGTATACAGCTACCAATAGAATCGTAATACATTTAAGCCAATAGTTTTGCAAGAAAATCAGAATATGTCCCTAGCTGCGTGACGTAGAATATAGAACAATAGCACATTCTTTTAGGGTCTCATCTCATATCTCATATATTGTACAAGCTAGAACAGTCTGGTTTCATAACAGCCGTGAACTTTCATCTAGTTAAGTTACAAAATTTAACTCGTAAACAACAAAATGGCGTTGCAGGCACAAAAATGGATCCCGAAGAACAAGATGTCCCGTACATCTGAATACTGTACTTCACAATTCCCCCCTAGATAAATTTTGATAACACATATGCAGCATCAGAGGTGCTATCCCAAGCTAACAGCTTGAGGGGTACTGGTCTTCACATGACTGATGCCGTGTTACCAGTCATGGCTGTCGCGGCACACCCGTCCCCCCTGTATACCGCAGTTCACGAATAACAATTTTTGATGATGGTGTTGGGGATCTTTTGTAGGTAGCCATGTGCTTGGCTTCAACATCTTCATCAAGTAGCCTTTTGAGATCGGTGCAGAGAAGAGCAGGGGCAACGACACCTTTGGTATCATCATTAGCTGTCTTAGTGCAGAATTTCCTAATACATACAGAAATACACCAAAGAACAAGTTTTAGTATCACATATACAACAAGGATACCGGCAGCAATGTGCAACAAGCTTTGTAAGATCCCAGCTACCCAGCCCCCAATTCCCTTAAATCAATTGGCTGGATTGAGAAAGGAGAAAGTGTCTGACCACCAACTGTCCTTAGTACGATCATTGTCTTTATTGTATTGATCTCTGAGTCTTTGAATATCTTCTAACTTTTAACTTCATAGTACTGTTAGGATCTATATAATGACAGCAAGCGGGTCAAATGACCTGACACATACCACCTTGTGCTGCTGTTAAGTAGTCCAGCACTATAGTATGTTGATTTTGGACAGCAACAGTAGTATTAAGTATATCCAATATATCCCAAATTTGATCATCTGGATAATCTGTGGCTCTAACCAATTTATCCCACATTTGTATAATCATAGGGTAAATGAAAATAGAACTGACAATTTTATTGGCCACACTCATCTGTACTATATGTGGTCTCCCTGAAGGGCGAGGTGAATTGTCCGCAGCTCTTTTATATAATGTATGTTTGGGTATAGCCTGTGCATCCAAGTGTTTGTTCGGAATAACAAAGGTGGCCGGGGTCAAGCGACCTAGAGTACAAGTACCTCTTACCCCTACTGGCACCTATTTATAAGCATTGTCTCCACATACCCAGAACATGTCATCAGGTAAATCCCATAGGGCTGAATGTTGCAGTACCAATCTATGCGCTAAGTCTATGAATGCAGATGCATTCTCAAGCATACACCAAGCTGGAGATTGCCCTAAAGGACTACAATTACCTACATCGGGATTTCCACAAGTGGGGGTTCCTGGCACATATTCAGAGGACTCATTACAAGATATATTGCCAGGGATACTGGCACAGGTTTCGTTAGAACCCTGGGGAAACAAATTAGAATATTCCCATGACGTGTTATGTAACCTTCTTTCTAGCAACATTGGTTTGAAAGCATCAGTAGAGTGTGAAGTTACATTGAAACTGACTTGTAGACCATACATTGGAACTTGCCCCAGATTGGTTAGACTAGTCTTATTCTTAGGGACCCATGCCCCTCCTTTGTAGGCCAAATATTGAAGTTGTGTATTACTTCCTGAAAGGTTACCTTGTCACCAGGGGTATCCCACCCATCCCACAATAGGTATACCAACAGTTAAATTCCATAATTTAGCTTTATCTGTGGCATTATTAGCGAGTGTGTCAGAGCAGTCAGTCCAAGCAAATAACTCCTCTGGTGGAACAGGGATAGCCAAAAAGGGGATGCTTGTGGCTGACACTGGTGAATACGTGCAGATCCAACAGTCTGCCAGAGACTGGGAATTGTCCAACAAATCTCTCAGTAATTTTTCATGATGTTGTGTAAACGTATTATTCAAGGACGTTGGGGAATTTAGGCTGTCCCATGCAGTTACCAATAATATGAAAAATGCGAAAAACCAAAACATTATGTCCCTTCATTTGCGATTGGCTTGTTAGGTGATGAGGAGGACTTCATAGGGACCGTCATACAAGGGTTCTAGTCCGTGCTTCCTGACATGCCTTTTTCACGACTACCAAATCACCAGGCTTCAGGTTATGACAGGTGTCGGTTTCTGCTGAATCTGGAAAAGAAAAGAAAACTAGAACATAGGTGTTAGCAAGATTTTTACTAAGCAGAATAACATTGAACAACACGGTCAGTTTCTTCTGATAACTGCTGAGGCTGAAAATTTGCAACTGGGGGCCTAGCACCAAACAATATCTCATATGGGGACAGGCCATATTTTACAATAGGGGTAGTACGGATATGGTAGAGTACAATGGGTAGGAGCTCTGGCCATGGAGCCGTAGTCCCCTGCATCATTTTGGTCAATTGTCCCTTCAGTGTGCCATTTAACCTCTCAACTTCCCCACTGGATTGTGGGTGATACGGAGTATGGAGGGCTACAGTGGATCTAAGCATTGTTAGAACTTCTTGGTACACATGAGAAGAAAAGGCCGGACCTTGATATCAACAACTTCTGGAACCCCATATCTGCATATAACTTCCATTACCAGTTTCTTCGCTGTGGTTTTTGCAGTCATGTTGGTAACAGGGAATGCTTCCAACTGGAGAACCGGGGCCCAGTAGAATTTTTGCACCAGTGCGAGGGCCTGATTCTTTCCTCGATGTGTAGGCCCATGTGCCCATGTGGCAATAGCAGGGTACATCCGCTTAGGGAGACACACGAGTCGATCCTTTTTTCCAGAGACCATTATTCATACGTGCCCCATCAGTCTTCCATTGCTTCACCTCTTCCTTTGGAGACATTCTCTGCATCGTCATTAAGCGGTCTCGCAGGGTCCGACAGAAAACTTCAGTCTGTTGTAGATCATCAGGTTCTCGTCGGGTCAATGCTTCTTGTAACTGTTTACGCTGAGAGCGTGTGGTCACCATAGTTGGTATAGTTGGTTCAACGGGTAAGAGAGCGGCGGCTTTTGCTTGCATATCTGCAAATGCGTTGCCAACAGTCTGTGGACTGGTCCTAGGACCGTGCGCCTTAACTTTGATAATAGCCACCTGAGTAGGTAATTTGATCGAGTCCATGAGGGTTTTAACAGCTTCAGCATTTTTCACTGGAGTTCCGGCAGTAGTAATAAACCCTCGATTGGCCCATAGAGCCCCAAAATCGTGAGCAATACCAAATGCATACCGTGAGTCCGTGTATATATTAGCCCGTCTGTTCTTGGCCAAAGTAAATGCAGTAGACAGAGCCTGGAGTTCTGTTTCTTGTGCTGACTGTGAGGGCGGGAGTGCAGCTGCGTGCACTACAGTGTCCTCTGTGGTAACAGCGTATCCCGTGTGGAATCTACCAAACTTGTCAGCATATCTTGAACCATCCGTGTATGACACCAGATCAGGATTTGGGAGTGGATTCTCACTGACATTTGGTGGAGTAGCTGTTTCTTCAGTCAGAAGTTGGGAACAATCATATTGGAGGTAATCCTCATCACTGCCATCTTTCTTGGGGATCGGCAGTAAAGTAGCGGGGTTGATTGTTGTACAGCGATGCAACTTGACATAATCAGGCAAAAGGAGTGAACACTGCAGCCGTAAGTGTCGTTGCACAGTCAAATGTCTTGGTTGCTGAAGGCTCAGTATTGCTGCAATATCATGCGGGGCAAAAATATGCATTTCATGTCCAAGAATTATGTCTGCAGTCTTGTCAAGCAACGAGTGAGTGGCGTGAACTGCCCTCATGCAACTTGGTGATGCGCGGGCCACCGGGTCGAGGCGGGCCGAATAATAGCCCACTGGTTGCTGCCTATTGCCATGTGATTGTGTAAGTACTCCTGCTCCGTGTCCTTCATTCTCAGACACATACAAATGGAACAGTCGAGTATAGTCTGGGATGCCCAAGGCAGGGGCGGAAGCAATAAGCCGCTTCAACTCAGAGAAGGCATGATGAAGGCTTTCCATGCAAACCGGTGATCTTTCCTTGTAGCACATTATGCCGTCTTTCAAGGCGTTGTAAAGAGGTTGCATTATGCGGGATGCATCCAGTATCCACTGACGACAGTAGGTACATAGTCCAAGAAAACGCTGGAGTTCAGTCTCATCTTTTGGGAAAGGAAGGGAGCTGACAGCTATTTTTCTTTCTTCTGCGAGGTGTCTGACACCCTGAAGGAGACAGTGACCCAAGAAGATCACTTGACCAAGGCAGAACTGAAGTTTCGAGGCCGAAACCCGACAGTTAAGTGCTGCTAGATACTTAAGGAGGCTAACAATGGCAGAAATGGCAAAAGACACCAGCTCATATTTTTTTGCAAACTGGTTGGGACTGTTTTGGGCCCCTTGTGGCATAACTGTCCATGTTAATTGTTGTCCCTGATAAATGAAGGCAAATAGAAACTGGCAGTCTGGGTGTAACGGAATGCTAAAGAAGGCATTGGTAAGATCAATAACTGTAAACCAAGCAGCATCCTGGGGTATTTGGGACAAAAGAGTATGAGGATTAGGCACCAGGTTTGAGAAACACTTTTACTGGTTCTACGGGCATTTTCCCTATATCATTTGGCCATTTTTTTACCAGAGTTTAGATAGTATCTCTGAGAGGTATGGGGTGAGTCATTGATCCTCAGGAAATATTGGGGATGGATCTGAGCCTATCAGGGCCATCATAACTGTGGGAAAGGCATGCAAAATACAAATTTCCTCACTGTCTTCATCTACATAGGGATTTTATAACATAAGAACCATCTGACCATCATCTTGGAATTGTATTCCAGAGCGGAACTGTGATAATTAATCTGCCCCTAGTAAATTTACAGGACATGTGGGAGAGATCACGAACTGAGCAGTAACGAGAATTAGCAGGGAGGGGCTGAGGAGCAGGGTTCCCACTAGCTGAAGTCGAGGAAGGGGGGCAAGAGTTTGCTGTGTGGGCTGAAGGGCACACTGTGTGCTCGCAGCTGCGGTGGGGGCTGGAGGCTGCTGTTTGCTTTTGTTTTTTGTTTTTTTTGTACGCTGAACAGACGGGTTAAATTCTTCTGCGGTGGCTCATAAGAGATACTGTGAGCGTTTAACAAAGAAAAGGTGGGGGCTGCGACTCTCGGTCTCCTTGTACAATTGTCATCTAGTAGGGAGACCTCTTCTTTCAAATCATTACTTTTAACTATTTCCCTGACACATTAATATCAATCTTAGTTCCTTCGTAACCAATCACATTCTCACAGCACAGTCACTTTCTTGAACCACAATACATTCCGTCTTTGCCATAATAATAGACAATTTTTCCTTCTTCAACATAGCAGTAACAGAAACAATCAGAATTCACTTACTCTGTTCTTCCTAACACCTTCGTCACACAATTCATGTGCCAAGCCACAAAATTCTTCTTTTCCTTCCACAGACTCTCTCATTTAGAGCTAAATATCCTTACTTCAGTTGTGCACAATACTGGAGCGGCCGTCTCAGTCTGTTCCACAGGGTCAATAATCCCCCTCTGGGATTGCCCAAAATTCGCGGTACTCAGTGAAAGGAGGAGGGCGTCTCAGACTATCCCTCCGGACACCTCTGGTTATATATATATATATATATATATATATATATATATATATATCTCTATCTATACCTGAGTTACGTATCCTACCCATCTTCGATCACATGACCACGCCTGACTACTAACAGTGAATTCAGGATTTCAGGATATTTTTGACTATAAAGAGAGTCACAATCACTGGCCAATCCGGGGTGTCCGTCCCTTATGAGGTACGGTTCGAGCACTGGGCCCCCAACGGGACTACACCTCTATATGATTCCACCCATGAATCACCCCACCATGAGGACAAACCTCAGATCCTCTTTGCAGCAACAAGCACAGGAAAACCCCACCAACGGTCAGTCTGAACAGTATAACTGCCAACTTACCGTCGTTGTCGTGGGGGGGTGATCAGTCCCAATTTTCCAGCACCTGTGTCCGCTCCGAGGGTCCTTTGTCTTGTTGTCCTCCGGGGGCAAAGGCTTCCCTACTCGGGGGCCCCACGATGGGCGCCAAGCTGTTGAGGTAGGGCTAAATTAACCCTTCACGGTTGAGCCAGTGATTTCCAAATTAATTCACAGAATGTTGCTAGCAACTGAGAATAACCACACGGAGATGTGTCTCTGTATGGGAGGATCGAGGCAGATCACTGAGCCCCTTTACTGAATCTCACATTACATAGCATTCTGCTTAATTATGCAAAGTATACAGCTACCAATAGAATCGTAATACATTTAAGCCAATAGTATTGCAAGAAAATCAGAATATGTCCCTAGCTGCGTGACGTAGAATATAGAACAATAGCACATTCTTTTAGGGTCTCATCTCATATCTTGTACAAGCTAGAACAGTCTGGTTTCATAACAGCCGTGAACTTTCATCTAGTTAAGTTACAAAATTTAACTCGTAAACAACAAAATGGCGTTGCAAGCACAAAAATGGATCCCGAAGAACAAGATGTCCCGTACATCTGAATACTGTACTTCACACCTTCATTGGGGGACACAGCACCCTCCCTGTTTAAGTTGTACCATGTTGAATCTTCGAGTAACTTGTTGGGTTGGTACATATGTTCATAGTTTTTGGTTGCTTCTCCTACTGCTTTTTCACCAACTGAGGTACTTGGTGCCTGTCGGTGAGTGTATACTGCCGGGGAGGAGCTAATTTTCTTGTTTTGCATAGTGTCAGCCTCCTAGCAGCAGCAGCATACACCCATGGTAATCTGTGTCCCCCAATGAAGGCTCCAAGAAAGAGATTTTACGGTTAGAACCCAAAATCCCTCTTTTTTTCACAACATTTTTAGCCCCATATTTGTACTTTTCACAATGGATAATTGACGAAAATAGACCCAATAATTTGTTGCGCAATTTGTTGGTTATCCCATATGTGGTCAAAAACGTCTGCTTGGGCACATAGCAGGATTAATAGAGGACAAAGCACTATTTGCCTGGGATAGCTTGTGAATGCCATGTCGGATTAGAAGAGCCCCTGACGTGAAAATGGTTGAACCCCCATAAGTGACCCAATTTTGTAAATTCGACCCGTCAATAATTCATCTTGGTGTGTAGTCATCAGGTCTGTGGAGTCGGTAAGCCAAACCTCCTACTCCCGACTCCTCAATTTCCATGACACTGACTCCAACTCCCTCATCTCCCTCATACATGGCTCATGTTTAAGTGATAAGTTTACTGTAGTAAAATGGTAACATCAGGCTTTTAATCATTATTATGATACAATAATAAAGTCCATTAGATAGAACATAAAATATATTTATTGGATTACAACTTTAGAACAGAAAAACTTGCTTATTTACAATTTATTATACACTTTGCAGTAAGTGGAAAAAACTGCTTTCAACCAAAACGAACTGAAAAACATTTGTGCAGTCTATGAATTTGTTCTGAGAAATAGTATCGCCTCCGTCAGATCCTCCATCATAGATGACCTCAAATCTGACCTAATTATTTTAAGGCTAGATAACAACCTCTCTACACTAACTTGGGTTGGTGGCAAAGCAGTAACCACATGGGCAACATCGCTAACAATTTCAGGGTGTAAAGGAATTGCCTTGTGCACAGTTTTGATGAACGATTGAACTCTTCTGGTTCTTTGAGAGCAAGTGAAAACGGTTGCTGAAATATGGTCAATCTGTTTGCTATGGGAGTGGAATCTTTTAACCTTTGGCAACGCTTTGCCTGCTCCATGTCTTCCAAATACTTTTCAAAATCAAACTCCTCATCTGATGAGGATGAAGAAATGGCAACAGCAGCACTGGCAGGACCCGAGTCCGCTTGCTCTTGGCCGTTCAGTAGCCCACTCATCCTAACTGCTACCTCAATCAAAGCTTCTTTTCCTTTAGTAAGCTGTTGATCATCCAGCAATATACGTTGTCTCTGGTCCACATAAACAGCTGCCAGAATGGGAATTTTGTTTTCTGATAGCAGTGTCTCTCTGTTTAATTGAAGCAGCAATGCCATCTGCGATTAAACCTCTTTGGGACAGGCAAAACAACAAGTTCTTCCACTCCTTTATAAAAATACCACAAGATAAATCCTCAGGTTGTAACATTTTAATCACTGTAAATGGGTGATGAAGTAATTACTTCAATTCAGCCACCTGTGTAAATTGACCTTCATGTAGTGTTACCTGAGGGTTGGCCATATCTACAAGGGTTTCAGCTCAAGCAATCGAATCGCTCAATCATTAAACAGGTGCTGCCCCACCAAGTTGCTTGAACCACAATTGCCCCTTTTCCAGCACATCTCTTCAAGATGGAATCAATTTTAGGGGTTCTGGCAGCAATAGCCAATTTCCTCACTTTGCTACTCAGAGTTCCAGCATGTCCCTCTTGAGAACTGTCTTTTATTGCCAGCTGCAGTGAGTGCACAACACAGCGCATGTGATGAATAGGAAAGAGGTGTGAAGCAGCTTCAACAAGGTCATCTAATTGTAAAGAATCATTTTGGTGTTCTTCTGTAGTAATATCTGTTTGTTCCTCCGTTATGGGAACAGGACTGTGGCCTCCCATCTCCAACATACTGAATGTGAAATGTTCTAGCTGCTGTTCACCTTCATTATTCTCATTCATCAGTTTAATTGTACTTTTATCATGTTTGAAGCATTACCAGTTACAATAGCAAGAACCTGTTCTTTTGTGAGTTTATAATCTTGCATCTTCCTTATGGTTAAGGGCTTCTTCAATCATTAATTCTAATACTTTCTCTTTCCATAAGTTTGCGGGCCATTTCTCCCATTAAGAGCTGTAAAAGCTGGTCGTGCAAATAATGATAATGGTACACTGTCCATCACAACAAGCTCGATGAGCCGTGTTTTAAACACAATTGCTGTCATTGTTACAGTAACTTTGTCATATCTTGTAACTGACGTTTAAGGCGCTCTTTCCTCTTCCTTTGCCTGGCGGGAAGTGTTGGGCTATGTTTTCTTGGTGCTGCTGTGATGTTTTTCAATCACAGCTTTGTAAACGTCTGGGTGGCAGCGTTGTAAATGTATTTATCGCCTTATTGGGGGACACAGAATACCATGGGTGTATGCTGCTGCTGCTAGGAGGCTGACACTATGCAAAACAAGAAAAATTAGCTCCTCCCCGGCAGTATACACCCACCGACAGGCACCAAGCACCTCAGTTTGTGCTTAGTGTCTGTAGGAGGCGGACCGGGATCTTCCAAGATCCGCAATTAACCTTTCTTTCCTTTAGGTGTTCTAGTGGAACTTTTTAATTTGTTGTCTTTTGTCTTGAAGATTCAAGTCGGGAAACAGGGTAGAAGTTTCACCCTGCTTTCCCATATCAGGCGGCCGAGCGAGCAGTGTGGCTGATCCCACATCGCAACTCTCAGTACGCTGGCAAGACTTTTTCCATATCACCTTCTGGTGCTATGGGATGTGGACAGGTGGCTGGTCCTTGCCAAATCCCCCTCCTCACCCCTCTCTTGGTACAGGGCTGAGAGGAAGACGGCGATCGCAAGATTCTCCTCACCAACAAGAGGTTAATGCCGTCTTCTGCAGGATGTGGGTACAGAGGACAGTTGCCAGCGGCTTGCCACTACCCTTGTGAGGCCCCTGTGATCATCCTCTTCAGGGACGTCAGGTAAGTGCCTGTACGATCCCTCCAGCCCGCAGCATTACCAGAAGAACCATCGGTAACATCATCAGGCTGTTTGAATCTGCCCGCCCCTCTCCCTGCCTGACGGGCGCCGCTCTCATCAGCCGCGCGCCTCTCCACATATATTCAAGAGGGCTAAATACAGGGTTGTCTCTCCCCCGTTGTCACAGCTGGGTAGGGGTTTCAAAAGTTTTTCTGCGTGCACAGTACCTTCTTACAGGCCTTCTCTTCTCCTTGCAGAGCGATTCCATCACGAGGCTGCGGTGCAGGCTCTTTCACTTTCGCTTTCGTTTCAGCTCCCGCTCGCCTTTTTTAGCCCATCACAGGGCTCCTTTTCTCTTTTTGTATGTCAGATCCAAGCGCGGCTCAGCTGCTAAGCTCCGCCCACCGCTCCCCTCATCAGTCATTTCCTGCTTTTCTGTCCTGGCTTTTTGCGCTGCTTGGGGGACACTTCAGCGGTTCTGCTGCTCGCCGGACCTAGGTAGGCTCTGCTCTAGGCAGAAATATTAGCTCTCTTTCGCAGTTCTTCCCCAATTCTCGCGGCCGTTCAGCGCAGTTTCCTTATGCCCAATTCTGCAAGGGAGCTCTGTTTCAGGCCCACCGCTACTCATTACGCCTGTGCACGCTGTAAAAAGAAGTGGGCTTCAGGTCAGCCATCTCCTTTCTGCCCGTCCTGCAGTCCTTCAGCTATGGCCTCTCAGGAGCACACAGATTCCCGTGACGAGGGCACTTCCCCTCTCCCAGAATGGGCCGTTGCTATGTCTCAGTCGGTCTCCGATCTGTCCAAAGTCTCTCAGTCCCTGGTCCAGGTCCTAGAACGTTTGCCTCAGCTATCTACAGCCACCTCTGCACCGACCACCTCTCGAGGTGAGTCATCCGCACCTGACCGCGACCTTCAGAGGGACAGGCCTAATAGGATGTCTAGGAAGCGTGTCCTATCGGGCTCGTCTTCCAGTTCATTAGGCCCGTCTGCTTCACCCAGGTGTCCGTCTCCTTCAGAGGACGACCTTAGGTGAGACGACGATCCACAATCAGGATCTAGTTCAGAAGCAGATGACATGTCTAAAACATGAAATATGGTCGATAGTCTCCTTTCGGCTATCTTCCAAACCCTGAAGATTAAGCAGGACAAGCCCCTTCCTCAGGAATGTTCTGTTCCATTTAAACGATCAAGGCCTCCATCCCAAACTTTTCCAAACCACAAGGAGTTCGATACTACTCTAGCCAAACATTGGGAGCACCCTGAGCAACGTTTTTCGGGCCGCAGGTATTTAGATGTTCTGTACCCCTTTAAGGCTGAATTGCTTTCAAAATGGACCAAAGCCCCTGAAGTGGACCCTCCCGTTTCTTGCATAGTCTCTAAGACTGCTCTGTCCCTTCCAGATGGGGCATCGCTTAAGGATCCAAGAGACAGGCAGATAGAATCTCTGGCGAAGTCTATCTTTGAGGCCTTCGGCGCCTCCCTCTGCCCTATTTTCGCCTCCTCCTGGGTGGCTAAAGTCATTTCGGCTTGGGCAAAAACTCTTCGCAGGGGCATATTAGCGGCAGCTCCCCAGGACGAGCTGGCAGATCTAGCAGATAAAATTAATCATGCGGGTAAATACCTTTTAGCCGCCTCCTTAGATGCGGCCGGTTGCGTAGCAAGGGCTAACAGCAATATAGTGGCTGTACGCCGAGTTCTTTGGTTAAAGTCATGGAATGCGGATACCACCTCTAAAAAGTCGCTCACCAATCTGCCTTTCCATGGTTCTAGGCTCTTGGGGCCAAGCTGGATCAAATAATTTCCGATGTCACTGGGGGTAAAAGCACTTCCCTCCCCCAGTCTCGACCAAAACGCCTTTTTAACAGAAAGGGTTTTCGGCCCTTTAGGCCCTTTCGTCCGTTCTCGTCCACAGAGAGATCTGCCCAGCAAGAGCGTCCTTCCGCATCTAGGGAGCGAGAGCAGAAGAAACCATCTTACAAACCTGCTCCCCGCAGGAGATCTAGAGGACAATACTTCAGGTCTTCTCAGGTGCCCGTTCCGGTAGGTTTGCCTCCAAGTGATGGGGCACCCCCACCTGGAAGCTTTTCCAGGGTGGGAGGCAGACTTTCCTTTTTCGTGGACGCTTGGCTGTCGGTTGTCGACGACGCTTGAGTTAGGGAAATCATCGCATCCGGTTACAAGATCAAATTTTCTTCCCCGCCAGACAGACGTTTTTTCCTGTCTCGACCTCCAAGACAACGGTCCCACATTCCAGGATTCTTTCAGGCCGTCTCCTCCCTTCTTTCCGCCGGAGTGATTATTCCCGTTCCCTCAGACGAACGGTTTTCAGGGTTCTACTCAAATCTCTTCGTAGTCCCAAAGAAAGACGGCTCCCTGCAGCCAATCCTGGACCTCAGATTGCTCAATCGCCATGTGAAGATTCTTCACTTCAAAATGGAGTCTCTTCGATCGGTGATAGCCTCAATGGAGCCCGGAGAATTTCTCTGCTCTGTGGACATACGGGATGCCTATCTTCACATCCCTGTTTGCTTGCAGCATCAGAAATATCTCAGGTTTGAGATTCAAGTCATTACCAGTTCACGGCTCTTCCCTTCGGCCTAGCCTCCGCCCCCCGTGTTTTCACAAAAGTGATGGCGACGGTCATGGCCATCCTTCGATCCAGAGGGATTCTCATCATTCCTTATCTGGACGATCTCTTAATCAAGGGCTCGTCCCGTCGAGACTGTCTCCTAAGTCTTCAGATAACCCTGGATATTCTCGGCCGTCTCGGATGGTTAGTCAACAAAGAAAAGTCCATTCTCAGCCCCACTCAGCGTCTGACCTTTTTAGGCATGGGATTTGACACAAATCTGGCCCGGGTGTTTCTTCCGAGGGAAAAATTTGCGTCTCTGTTCAAAGGGATTCGAGCCCTCAAACGGCCAACGCCCATTCCCCTTGGATTCTGCATGAAAGTTCTGGGGAAGATGGTGGCTTCCTTGGAAGCAGTTCCCTTTGCACAGTTTCACTTTCACCCTCTTCAGCTGTCCCTCCTTTCAGCCTGGGACAAGACGACGTTGTCCTTAGACTGGTCCATTCTCCTCCCTCTCAATGTGAGGCAATCCCTCACTTGGTAGACAATGTCTACGTCAGTCCTCCAAGGGAGGTCCTTCCTTCCGCTTCAGTGGCAAGTCATCACCACCGATGCCAGCCTCCTGGGTTGGGGAGCGGTTTTCCATCAGAGGACGGCCCAAGAACACTGGAACCCACAGGAACCTCTTCTCCCTATCAATCTGCTCGAGATTAGAGCAATCTTTCTGGCCCTTCTCGTCGACAAGCCGATCCGCATTCAGTCGGACAACGCCACGGCTGTGGCGTACATAAACCATCAGGGCGGCACGCGCAGCCACCAAGTCATGTCAGAAGTGGCCAGGATTCTGCGCTGGGCGGAACGTTACGTCCCAGAAATCTCCGCCGTTCACATTCCAGGGGTGGAAATCTGGGCAGCCGACTTTATGCGTCGTCAAGGCCTAGCGTCAGGCGAATGGTCTCTCCATCCCTCAGTCTTCGATCAGATATGCCAGCGCTGGGGTTATCCAGATGTCGACCTCATGGCATCTCAGGTGAACCACAAAGTTGCGCGCTTCGTAGCCAGGTCCAGGGACCCTCTAGCCGTTGCTTGCGACGCCCTAGTAATTCCGTGGTCCCAGTTCCAACTTCCTTATCTTTTTCCACCTCTTGCCTTGATCCCAAAAGTGGTCAAGAAGATAAAATCGGAAGGCTTTCCAGTAATTCTTGTGGCTCCAGACTGGCCAAGAAGGCCTTGGTATGCGAAACTGGTGAACATGCTCGCGGACGTTCCCTGGAGGCTTCCAGACCGTCCGGATCTTCTCTCGCAAGGCCCCCTTTACCACGAGAATTCTCGGTCTCTGAATTTAACGGCATGGCCGTTGAGGCCGCAATCCTAAGAGAATCAGGTTTTTCCAACCAGGTGATTCAGACGATGTTCGAAGCCAGCCTCCTCCCGCATTTACCATAGGCATTGGAAGGCTTTTTTCCGTTGGTGCGACGATAAAAAAAGTTTTTCCAATGTCCTTATCCATACTGGGTTTTCTCCAGTCTGGCTTAGATTCGGGTCTGTCTCTCAGTACCCTCAAGGGCCAGGTTTCCGCCTTGTCTATCCTCTTTCAAAGAGAGCTCGCTTCCTTACCGCAGGTTAAGACGTTCCTCCAAGGAGTCGCTCATGTAGCTCCTCATCATTCACCGATAGAACCGCGGGATCTCAATCTCGTTCTTAGCGCTCTCCAAAAGGCGCCGTTTGAGCCCATCCAGGACATTCCTTTTTCACTTTTTGATCGCCATTACATCCATCAGAAGAGTTTCTGAGTTAGCGGCCTTGTCATGTCGTTCTCCTTGTCTGGTGCTCCATCAGGATAAAGTCGTCCTCAAGCCCGTTCCTTCCTTTCTTCCAAAGGTGGTTTCCTCCTTTCCCATCAACGAGGATATCGTTCTTCCATCGTTTTGTCCTGCTCCTTCTAACCCTCTTGAGAAGTCGCTCCACAAACTGGATGTTAAGAGCCTTGCATGTCTACCTCGCTAGGACCGCTTCACTTCGTCAATCCAATTCATTGCTGGTCATCTCTGAAGGTCACCGGAAAGGGATTCTGGCATCCAAATCCACGATCGCTCGCTGGATTCGTTCTACCACTCAGGAAGCATACCGACTTCAGGAAAAACGGCCCCCTCCGGGAGTGAGAGCTCACTCCACCCGGGCTGTGGCAGCTTCGTGGGCCGTTTGACACCAGGCTTCGGCTCTGCAAATTTGCAGGGCCGCGACCTGGTCGTCCTTGCACACTTTTGCGAGGTTGTACAGGGTTCATACCCAGGCTTCGTCTGATGCAGTTGTTGGTAGTAAGGTTCTGCAGGCGGCGGTGGCGCACCGGCCGACCTAAGCCCTTCCTATTCTTTCGTTCCTTCCCGCCCTTGGGACTGCTTTGGAACGTCCCATGGTATTCTGTGTCCCCCAATAAGGCGATAAAGAAAGATGGATTTTTGGTTCTTACCGTAAAATCTCTTTCTTGGAGCCTTCATTGAGGGACACAGCACCCTCCCTGTTTAAGTTGTACCGTGTTGGGTCTTTGAGTCCCTTGTTGAGTTGGTACATATGTTTAGAGTTACATGATTTTTCCTACTGCTTTTTCACCAACTGAGGTGCTTGGTGCCTGTCGGTGGGTGTATACTGCCGGGGAGGAGCTAATTTTTCTTGTTTTGCATAGTGTCAGCCTCCTAGCAGCAGCAGCATACACCCATGTTATTCTGTGTCCCACATTGAAGGCTCCAGGAAAGAGATTTTACGGTAAGAACCAAAAATCCATCTTTTTAGATTGGAGGCTCTTGAAAAAACATTTTTATCACTGAGTATGCTGTGATTTTGGCATCACAACATTTGTTTTCATCAGGGTAACTTATACACACAATGTTTTTTTTATCTTGGGTCACTGTTAAATGCACAAATACAGCTGACTTCATAAGATGCTTTTTAGACATTTTGTAGTTATGCAAATTCGCTATAAAAATAATTTTGTTCTGTAAAAAAATAAGGTATATTGAAATTCTTGCAAGAATAGAGAATCATGCACTGTATAATTTAGGATAGAAATAAAGCAATCTTTGCATAAATTAATAGGACAGATAAGTATAAAGTTTGTAAAATATGTTACATAGCTTTATTCTGAACTTTCAGTGTCAGGCTTGTCTCAGGGTACAGCTCACTAAATGCTTCACATTATATTTCTTCACAGTGGATGAGGTAGAGAGCATATTTGTGCCGAATCATATTCCAGAACACACAAATACAGTGTGTCCGTAATGTCATAGTGCACTTTTGACCAATCACAAGAAAGCAACAAAAGACGATAGAAATGTGAAATCTGCACCAAGTAATAGGAAAACCCTCCCAGTTTCTGTAGGATGATGTGGCAACATGCGCAGATGATGACGTAACACCATGTATACAGCGGAGCAGCCCATGCCAGTCGAGATGTGGACGGTACAGAGGAAAGTTCAGTGTGTTTTTGTGGCTCACTAAATTTGAATCTTTGACCAAAGTGCTACGTGAATATCGGCGCGTTTATAGCGAAGCGCCACCACATAGGAATAACATTACTCAGTGGGATAAGCAGTTGAAGGAAACCTTCACTTTGGTGGAGAAACCTTGTTCTGGTAGGCCATCAGTCAGTGACGAGTCCTTAGAGGCTATATGAGATAGGTACCTCAGGAGCCCTAAAAAATCTGCGTGCGTGTGCTCGACAATTACACCTAAGCAAGACTACAGTTCATAAGGTGTTAAAGAAACGTCTCTGTTTTACGGGGTACAAATTGCAGCTGTTGCACGCTATCAAACTGGTGGATAAACCCAAACGATGCGAGTTTGCTACAGATACGCTTCATGAGATCGACAATGATGCAAGATTTTTGCAGAAGATTGTGTTTAGTGATGAGGCGACCTTCCATATCTGTGGACATGTTCATAGCCATAACGTCCGAATATGGGCTGCTGAACATCCTCTTGCCTACGATGAGTACGAACATAACACCCCTAAAGTGAACGTGTGGTGTGGCCTGATAGGCCCATTTTTTTTTCATGGAGCAGTTTGTGACGGCAAACGCGTATCTTGACATGTTGGGATTGTATGCAGTGCCACAATTTCCAGAAGTTGTCATCTTTCAACAGGACAGTGCCCCTCCACACTACGCCACCATTGTTCGTGAGTTTCTGGATAGAACATTCCCTGGCGGTGGATAGGCAGGGGTTCTTGTCGAGCCATGGCCACCACGATCCCCGGTTTTGACGCTTTTAGACTTACTTTTGGGATTATGTGAAGCACATGTGTACATTAAACTTAGCAATGACATTAATCACTTAAAACAGAGAATCACAGACGTTATTCACTGTTACACCAGACATCTTTACCCGTGTGTGGCAAGAAGTTCACTATCGTTTGGATTTGTAGAGCAACAAATGGAGCTCATATCGAACTGCACTGAATAGGTATGAAACTGGGAGAGTTTTTGTTATATTTGGAGCAGATTTCACATTTCTGTCGTCTTTTGTTGCTTTCCAGTGACTGGTCAAAAGTGCACCATGAATTTACGGACACACTGTATATGTGTCCTCATAGATCCTGTTACTGTATTTCCGAATTTGAGATGTTAGAAAACAGTTTTTCCATGTACTATGTATAGTGTATATAAGGTATCAGAGCAGCTAATTTCTCCAAACAGGATCTTAGAGGAAAAACAAACTAAAACCTCAAGCATACAGAGACAACTTATACTGGACTATTGATTTATGCACAGTTTATTGAAAGTTTAAATATGCTTAAAGAAGTACTTACCTTCCTTAATCCTGCTTTCCTGTTCACTCCATCAGTTCTGAGAATAATGCAGGCATTCCTTCCCTGTGTGTTTGTTATTTTTCCCCTTATCTGTAGAGGAGGAACTTCACTACTTATGAACATCAACTGCAGCACAGCTTCATCTCAGCTAAAAGTCTACACCTTAGATCAGTATTAGGACAGACATTTATAAGACATTTCATAACTTTCCCAAATTATTATGAAAAAATATTCCCCACAAACTGCATTGAACTACTTTTCACAATTTATTACATATTTTAGTAGTCCATTTTATACCGACTTCACCAAAATGGACTCTGACTCTACGACTCCACATCCCTTGTAATGAGTATTTTAACCCCTTAAGCCCCAAGGGTGGTTTGCACGTTCATGACCGGGCCAATTTTTACAATTTTGACCACTGTCCCTTTATGAGGTAATAACTCTGAAACGCTTCCATGGATCCTGGTGATTCTGACATTGTTTTCTCGTGACATATTGTACTTCATGTTAGTGGTAAAATTTCATTCCTATAACTTGCGTTTATTTGTGAAAAAAAATTTGGCGAAAATTTCGCAATTTTCCAACTTGAATTTTTATGCCCTTAAATCACAGAGATACGGCACACAAAAACTTGATAAGTAACATTTCCCACATGTTTACTTTACATGAGCACAATTTTGGAACCAAAATTTTTTTTTCTTAGGAAGTTATAAAGGTTAAAAATTGACCAGTTATTTCTCATTTTTGCAACACCATTTTATATTTACGGACCACATCACATTTGAAGCCACTATGAGGGGTCTATATGATAGAAAATACCCCAAAGTGACACCATTCTAAAAACTGCACCCCGTAAGGTGCTCAAAACCACATTCAAGAAGTTTTAGTAACCCTTTAGGTGCGTCACAGGAATTTTTTGAATATTTAAAAAAAAAATGAACATTTAACTTTTTTTTCACAAAAAAATACTTCAGGTTCAATTTTTTTTTTATTTTACCAAGGGTAACAGGAGAAATTGGACTGCAAAAGTTATTGTGCAATTTGTCCTGAGTACGCTGATACCTGATATGTGGGGGGGAACCACTGTTTCGGCGCATGGCAGACCTCAGAAGGGAAGGAGCACCGTTTGACTTTTTCAATGCAAAATTGGCTGGAATTCAGATCGGACGCCATGTCGCGTTTGGAGAGCCCCTGATGTACCTAAACAGTGGAAACCCCCCACAAGTGACCCCATGTTGGAAACTAGACCTCCCAAGGGTAACAGGAGAAATTGGACCCCAAAAGTTGTTGTCCAATTTGTCCTGAGTACG
Source organism: Dendrobates tinctorius (assembly GCF_039654945.1). Classification (NCBI taxonomy): domain Eukaryota; kingdom Metazoa; phylum Chordata; class Amphibia; order Anura; family Dendrobatidae; genus Dendrobates; species Dendrobates tinctorius. Next base: position 8,216,361 of record NW_027361910.1, on the reverse strand, counting down.
CTGACTCCCCATATGTGAGAGAAAACTACTGTATGGGCACACCTCGGGGCTCGGAAGGGAAGTAGTGACGTTTTGGAATGCAGACTGATGGAATGGTCTGCGGGTGTCATGTTGCCTTTGGAGAGCCCCTAATGTACCTAAACAGTGGAAACCCCCCACAAGTGACCCCATTTTGGAAACTAGACCCCCTAAGGAACTTATCTAGATATGTGGTGAGCACTTTGAACCCCCAAGGGCTTCACAGAAGTTTATAATGCCCGGGCATGAAAATAAAAAAATCGTATTTTTTCCTCAAACATCAATTAGTCTCCAATTTTTTTTATTTTCCCAAGGGTAACAGGAGAAATTGGACCCCAAAAGTTGTTGTCCAATTTCTCCTGAGTACGCTGATACCTCATATGTGGGAGAAAACTACTGTATGGGCACACGTTGGGGCTCGGAAGGGAAGTAGTGACGTTTTGGAATGCAGACTTTGATGGAATGGTCTGCGGGTGTCATGTGCGTTTGGAGAGCCCCTGATGTACCTAAACTATTGAAACTCCCCACAAGTGACCCCATTTTGAAAACTAGACCCCCCACGGAACTTATCTAGATGTGTGGTGAGCACTTTGAACCCCCAAGTGCTTCACAGAAGTTTATAACGCCTGGGCGTGAAAATAAAAAAATCATTTTTTCCACAAAAATAATATTTTTGCCCCAATTTTTTATTTTCCTAAGGGTAACAGGAGAAATTGGACCCCAAAAGTTGTTTTGCAATTTGTCCTGAGAAGGCTGATACCCTATATGTGGGGGTAAAACACTGTTTGGGCGCATGGCAGAGCTTGGAAGGGAAGGAGCACAGTTATGAATGAGTCACAGAGGAGGAAAAAACAAAAAGCAAGCTAAGCCCAGAAAACCGGAGAGGTTGGTAACTAGCGGATTGCAGACCCCTGATCCTATCCACAACAACTAGCAGTAGCCGTGGAGCGTGCCTACGGTGGTCCTAGACGCCTCGTCATGGCCGGAGAACTAAATAAGCCTAAAGAAAGAAAGGGAAAATCTAAACTGCCTCAGAGCAGACCCCAAAGCAATAGACAGCCCCCAACATGTATTGTCGGTGAAACAAGATGAAAACACAGACACAGATAGAAAGATAGGCTGAGCAAACGATGGGGCCCTCACTAACTAGAAAGGACAGGAAAGAAAAGCTGCTGTCTGCAATCTCGCAAAAAACCCTGCCAAAAAAAATGTCCAACACGTCTGATAGAAAAAGGCCCTGAAGTCGCTAGACTTCAAAACACTATATCAGCACTCAGGTATAGTCTGAAGACAGAGCAAAAGAGATGAACTGATCAGAGACAAAATGGGGATTCAGCCCAGTCCCAGCCAGGGCTGGCTGAGCACAAAAACTAAGTAAACCAGACAAAAACTCGTATGAAAAATAGAAGAGAAAACTTAGCTTTAGGAAGGCAGGAACCAAACTGGAAACCAGAGGCCACCATCAGGAAAATCACCAGCAAGAAACTAGGGAGTCGGCTGCCTTAAATCCAATCAGAAACTCCTGATGTCCAATTGCAGTCCTCTTCCTCAGGTGGCCGGTCTCTGCCATTTAGATCAGCTTCATTACCTCCCTTCACCAACAGAGGGAGTCCAGATAGAGAACTCACTACTCCTCTGTCAGCACAGCCAGCTCCATAACCCTCACCAGAAGCCAGAGGCAAACCCGAAAATGAGCTCACAACAGAGCACCAGTTGACCTTTTCAACGCAGAATTGGCTGGAACTGAGATCAGGCGCCATGTTGCATTTGGAGAGCACCTGATGTGCCCAAACAGTGGAAACCCCCAATTCTAACTCCAACCCTAACCCCAACACACCCCTAACCCTAATCTCAGCCCTAACCCTAATGGGAAAATGGAAATAAATACGTTTTCTTTTAGTTTTTTTTATTTTTCCCTAACTAAGGGGGTGATAACGGGGGGTTTGATTTACTATTTATGGCGGTTTTTGTTTGGCAGCTGTCACACGCTAAAAGACGCTTTTTATTGTAAAAATAGTTTTTGCATCACAACATACTGAGAGCTATAATTTTTCCGTATTTTGACCCACCGAGTCATGTGAGGTCTTATTCTTTGCGGGACGAGTTGACGTTTTTATTGGTACCATTTTCGGGCACGTGACATTTTTTTAATCGCTTTTTATTCCGATTTTTGGGACGCAGAATGAACAAAAACCAGCGTTTCATGAATTTCTTTTGGGGGTGCGTTTACACCGTTCCGCGTGCGGTAAAATTGATAAAGAGATTTTATTCTTCGGGTCAGTACGGTTACAACGATACCTCATTTAGGTCGTTTTTTTATGTTTTGTCGGTTTTATGCAATGAAAACTTATATAAAAAATAATTATTTTTGCATCGCTTTATTCTGCGAGCTATAACTTTTTTATTTTTTTGCGGATGATGCTGTATGACGGCTCGTTTTTTGCGAGACAAGCTGACGTTTTCAGCGGTATCATGGATATTTATATCTCTTTTTGATCGCGCGTTATTGCACTTTTTGTTCGGCAGGATGATAAAACATTTTCTGCTTCGTTTTTTATTTTTTAAGGGGTTCGCTAAAGGGGATAACTAATGGGACATTTTTATAGGGCGGGTCGTTACGGACGCGGCGATACCAAATATATGTACTTTTATTGTTTTGTGTTTTTTATTTTCAAGAAATAAATTTATTTGGGATTTTTTTTTTTTTTTTTTTTTTTTACTAATTTAGCTATTTTTTTTTTTAAATTTTTACACTTTTTTTTTTTTTTTTACTTTATTATATTGTCCCAGGTGGGACATCACTGTCCTGTGACAGATCGCTGATCTGTCACATCGCAGATCACTGTGACAGATCAGCGATCTGTCACAGGCAGTGCTGCAGACTTCCTCATGCCTGAGCTTTGCAGGCAGTGAGGAAGTCAGCTCCCTACTGGCCCCCCGAAGGTCCCCGTCGCCATCTTGGATCCGGGGGCCTGTAGAGAAAGAGCCCCCCGCAGCAGCGCTGCACATTGCGCTGCTGTGGGGGGCTCAGGGAAGCACGGAGGGAGCCCCCTCCCTGCCGATGCTTCCCTTTAACCTCCGGTACACCGCAATCGTGTTTGATCGCGGTGTACAAGGGGTTAACGTGTCGGGGCAGTCTGTGACCGCCCCTGACACATTGTGCCGGGTGTCAGCTGTGATAAACAGCCGACACCCGGCCGCGATCAGCGGCGCTCACCACGTGGGTGCCGCTGATCGCTGTGCCCTGGGACTTAACTCCCTGGGACGGGATAGTACGTCACAGCGAAAGCGGCGCTCACAGAGTGAGCGCCGCTGATCGCGGGCGGGTGTCGGCTGATTATCACAGCTGACACGTGACAGCTGCCAAACATAAAAACCGCCATAAATAGTAAATCAAACCCCCCGTTATCACCCCCTTAGTTAGGGAAAAATAATAAAATTAAAAAAATGTATTTCCATTTTCCCTTTAGGGCTAGAGTTAGGGCTGAGACTAGGGTTAGGGGTGTGTTGGGGTTAGGGTTGGAGTTAGAATTGGGGGGTTTCCACTGTTTGGGCACATCACGTGCTCTCCAAACGCAACATGGCGTCTGATCTAAATTCCAGCCAATTCAGCTTTGAAAAAGTCAAATGGTGCTCCTTCCCTTCCAAGCGCTGCCATGCGCCCAAACAGTGTTTTACCCCCACATGTAGGGTATCCGCGTACTCAGGACAAATTGGACAACAACTTTTGGGGTCCAATGTCTCCTGGTACCCTTGGGAAAATAAAAAAATTGGGGACTAAAAGATCATATTTGTGGAAAAACTACGATTTTTTTTTTATTTTCACGCCCAGGCATTATAAACTTCTGTGAAGCACTGGGAGGTTCAAAGTGCTCACCACACATCTACAGTAGATAAGTTCCTGGGGGGGGCTAGTTTCCAAAATGGTGTCATTTGTGGGGGGTTTTCACTGTTTTGGTACATCAGATCTCAATTCCAGCCAAAAAAGTTAAATGGCGCTGCTTACCTTCTGAGCTCTGCCATGCGCCCAAATAGTCGTTTACACCCACATGTGCCAAATAGTCGTTTACACCCACATGTGGGGTATCAGCGTACTCAGGACAAATTGCACAATAACTTTACGGGTCCTATTACCCTTGGAAAAATAAGAATTGAGGGAGAAAAGATCATTTTTGTGGAAAAAATATTATTTTTTAATTGTACGGCTGTACGTTATAAACTTCTGTGAAGCCCTTAGGGGTTCAAAGTTCTCACCACACATCTAGATAAGTTCCTTGGGGGGGTCTAGTTTCCAAAATGGGGTCACTTGTGGGGGGTTTCCACTGTTTAGGTGCATCAGGGGCTCTCCAAACGTGGTATGGCGTCCGATCTGAATTCCAGCCAATTTTGCATTGAAAAAGTCAAACGGCACTCCTTCCCTACTGAGCTCTGCCATGCGCTGAAACAGTGGTTCCCCCCCACATATCAGGTATCAGCGTACTCAGGACAAATTGCACAATAACTTTTGCAGTCCAATTTCTCCTTTTACCCTTGGTAAAATAAAAAAAACTGAACCTGAAGTATTTTTTTTTTGTGAAAGTTAAATGTTCATTTTTTTTAAATACTCAAAAAATTCCTGTGAAGCACCTGAAGGGTTAATAAACTTCTTGAATGTGGTTTTGAGCACCTTGAGTGGTGCAGTTTTTAGAATGGTGTCACTTTCTAAAGTATTTTCTATCATATAGACCCCTCAAAGTGGCTTCAAATGTGATGTCGTTCGTAAAAATAAAATGGTGTTGCAAAAATGAGATCGCTGGTCAACTTTTAACCCTTATACAGTTATATGTTAAAGTTTGGGCACCCCTATTAATGTTAACCTTTTTTCTTTATAACAATTTTGTTTTTTGCAACAGCTATTTCAGTTTCATATATCTAATAACTGATGGACTCAGTTATATTTCTGGATTCAAATGAGGTTTATTGTACTAACAGAAAATGTGCAATCTGCATTTAAACAAAATTTGACCGGTGCAAAAGTATGGGCACCTCAACATAAGTGACATTAATATTTCGTAGATCCTCCTTTTGCAAAAATAACAGCCTCTGGTTGCTTCCTGTAGCTATTAATTAGCTCGTCAGAGCTGAGAAGGAAGGATCGATATCTGGCTTTTGGAGCACAGATTTTGCTAGAATAGCTTGTGGGCGACATTTACAGACCCCCCGAAGGTGCCAGAAAAGCAGACCCCCCCAAAGTGACCCTATTGTAGAAGTTGCACCTCATTGAATTCACCCACGGCTGCAGTGACTATGTTGTAACATCTACGCCAGGTTGTTTTTCTGGAGAATTGCAAATATGCCAGTCTAGTACTCATACATTGTGTCCCCTACCATATATTGTAGCTCCCATTGTGCCCATCTGGTGCTTCTGGCGATACGCATCTGTAAATTCTTCGGTGCTCTCTCCAAGCTACAATAATACCAAACATGGCTGCTTACAGTGGTTTAGGCACAGTGGGGCTCAGAAGGTGGGACGTTTGGATTTGGAAGCAAAGAATTCACTGGATTTTATTTGAGGGAATGGGAGCCGGAGATATCGATCTTTTTAGGCGTGCACAGTCTTCCATACTTGTGCGCTAAAAAGATGCTAAAAATAATGGTACACCTCTGGAACACAGACCAGTCCAAAGTTACTCAATCTGCCTCATAAGTGAGTGGGAAAAATATGAGAAACACTTACAGCAACTGGGGTGTAATGGAATCATTATAAATTATATCAAAAATAGCAACCAATCATATACACTATACCCATGGCTAATATGATGTAGGACACACTGAATATGCCACATAGAGATAACCACGAAAGAACCACAGTGCTATCGTCCAATAAATATGATATTTCACCAATTGTATTTATATAGCAGATATATGAGTTAAAAAGTGACAGGCTCGTAAAAATGCGCTGTCTAAGTTCCTCCGCCCTACGCTCAAAAATCTGTTGGAGGAGCAAATTTGGCGAAGACGGAGGAATTGTCCAACAGGAACAAATCTTATCATGTGACATGGTTGTCCTGAAGAAGCATAAAGCAATGTATTGGTAGCCGTTTTTTTTCTATAAATATCAGTCTGCAAAATGCCCATCGGGTCCCTCCTAATGGTGACATCCAAAGAATTCAATAAGTCACCACTATAAACAAAGGTCAAATGGATATTGAGGTAATTGTTATTCAGGGTAGTTATACGTTGCTCATGGTCTGTGGGGGTGCCTTGCGTGACTAGGAAGATATTGTCAATAAACCGCGTCCAAAACGGGACAGGTCCATGAACCCCTGTTCGTCTGACAAGAGGTCCCTCTCCCACAACCCCAGGGAGAGTCCAGCATAAGCCGGCGCAAAGGCCGCCCCCATGGCAGTCCACTGGAGCTGCAGGTAGAAGGACCCCTTGAACACAAAAAAAATAAGTCAGTGGCTCTGTCGGGATTTTGTCTGAATGGTGATTTTGAGGGAATTTACACGGAAACCCCAGTGTAAGTTCTCAGCCAAGAGCGCAGGATAAGTATGAGCCTAGCTTTATTCAGATTTTTTTTTTTTAGAGGTATAATGAACAAACAGACAGAAGTACAAATATAGTTCTTATTTTTCTTTTTGCGTGATTCATCATGCGGTATAAGTGATAAGGCGGATTTACAGTATTCTTCAGGTCAGTGCGATTACAGCGAGACCAGATTATTGTTTCTTTTAACATTTTGCTGCTATCACACAGTAAAAAATTTTTTTATTAAAAGTAGTTTTTTTTTCATAGTTAGATTCTGAGAGCTGTAACTTTTTACTCAGACAGCTGTATGTGAGGGCTTATTTTTTGCGGATCGAGTGGCAGATTTTTTGGTACCATTTTGGGGTACATAATAATTTTCGATCGCTTTTTATTTAGATTTTTCAGATACAGAATGAACAAAAGCCCGCAATTCAGTTTTTTTTTTATTTGTTGCACCATTCATTGTGTGGTAAAGGTGATAAGACTCATTTGTTCGTCGGGTCGGTCGGTACAATTACAACGATACCAGATTTATATTTTTTTTTAGGCTTTGCTTTTTTACACACTAAAAACAGCTGGATCTCACAGGCCACTGTACGCTGGGGTCATCACATGAGGGTACCATTGATACAATTGAGACCTGTGATTCTCATCACTGGATGCAGATGGTTACTAAGTGGGCCTTGTTACCCACTTGCAACAACTTAAATACTGTTGTCGCGATTGACGGCGGTATTTCAGGGGTTAATCAGCCTGATCAGTTGCAAAACCTGCTGGTTCTGATACTGCAGAATGTCAGCTGTCATATATAACTGACACCTGCAGGAATCTCTGCCGCCGGGCAGTGCTATTCTATACCGATGGGTATCATGGGAGCCGGCAGCTATGATTCTGCGCTGTAACCTAAGGAGCGATGATCAAATAACGACTCTTCATAGGTCACTCCCTGTCTTGTCTCACGCTTGATGAATTTAGTAATGTCATCAAGCGTGAGAAATGACCAGAAGTAACCTATGAAGCGTCGTTATTTGATCAACGCTCCTTAGGTTACAGCGCAGAATCATAGCTGCCGGCTCCCGTGATACCCATCGGCTCTGTACATCAGTGATATCAGTAAATACAACACTCACTGGAGTTGATGAGTCATGCTGCCCTCTGTGAGACTTTTACTCTGCTTTTTAAGTACTAATAAATGTGACCTGCAACTAAATGTATTTAAAGACTTTAATTTTAACATATATTTTATAGGTTTCTGAAGATGATGAATATGAAGCAGATAGGTCGGAACTATTACAACCCAAATGATGTTACAGAAGTCAGAGCACACAAGTATGTAAATTACTTACTGCATGTGATTTTTGAAAAAAAGAGATTTACAAAGATTGATATTGGATAGCACAATCTAAAGAGCAATTATCATTCAAAGTGCTAGGCGTTGGCTTACAACTGCTGTTCCCAGTATAGTGAATGGAGTCTGTATCCTCTCCTAATGACTAAAAGCCGGCAGATCTTGGGAAGAAATAAGTTCAATAAGGTTCCCAGGCAGCATTTTAACACTGTTTACCAGCAGATTAACCCTATATCTGCAGGAAAGTAGTGTTTTCCAAACGGAGTGGTTCCCTTTAAAGGAGTTGTCCATTACTTCTTTATTCAATTCCGGACTTCAATTCAAATTAAAAAGTATTAATACTGATCTTGGTGAGGTGACGTCTTTCCTGTCAAGTCGGCGTTGCTGTTCTCGGAGTCACACAACCCAGTGAAATTGTATGTTGTCCATTTAAAGCTCTGCCACAGTCAATGCATAGGTACAAATAATTGACTACACCCAGAGTGTGCGCTGTATATAATGTAATATGATATTTGCTTTCATGTTGTTAACTATCTTTTATTATTATTTTCAGACTATCGGTGTGGCAAGGATTTACCACCTCAATTTTGCAGTATGAGACTAGTATCATGTTGTGCATTGATGTGAGCCACAAAGTCCTTCGAAGTGAAACTGTTCTGGACGTAATGTACAATTTGCACTCGAAACTTGGAGCACATGCCTTCTATGATGTTTGCAGTAAAGAACTGATTGGACAGATAGTTCTTACCAAGTTAGTTCAGTGCTTCCTCACATTAAAATAATTTGATCTGGGACAACTATTGTAACTTGTATTGTAATTTGATTGAAAATATAATGCTATAGATAATGGTAATTGATTTCCGGGCACCAAGATATCGTATATACTCGTGTATACGCCAAGTTTTACAGCACAGGTATGGTGTGTCCCCCTGTATCAGCCGCCTCCCACCGTCCATCATCCCCCTGTTGCGTCTGCCCCACCTCCTCCTGTGTTGCTGTTACATGCCGGCGCCTGCACTGTACCAACAGTTCTCGGGCATGCACGCTGCTGGGGAACTGACATCAGGCTATGGCTCCTGCGTGTTGCGGAGGCCCCAGATCCCGCCCCGCAGTGTTTTATGATGTATTCACACTTCAGGACTGGAATCTAGCGCCTGCGCAGTGAGCATCTACAGCTGTGCCTGCCCCCAGCTATAGTTAACTGCATGTGGGGAGCTCAGCTGGCAGGTCAGTTAATCAGACGCTGCCGAGGGAGGAAAGAGGAGGAGGGAGATGGGGGCAGGCACAGGTATAGTTGCTCACTCCGCAGGCGCCAGATACATCACAACACACTGCGGGGCGGGATCTGGGGCCTCCGCAGCACACAGGCGCGACAGCCTGATGTCAGTTACCGGGCAGCACGCACTGCGCATGCCCAAGAACTGTTGGCACAGCGCAGGCATGTAACAGCAAAACAGTAGGTGGCGGCGCACAGACGCAACAGGGGGATGGACGGCTGGGAGGTGGCTGATACAAGGGGACACTCCATACCTATGGGACTCAATACTGGTATGTGGAGCAATTTATAAAAGTCAATATCTCGGCATTACTAGGGATCAGAAACATAAGAGCCACCTTCCTTAGTGCTGCTGAAGGTGGCTCTTTTACTTAAAAATGCCCTGGGAGGGGGGGGCGGGTGACAGGTTCCAAACATTGATACTGATTGGTATGATCATATACAACGTGTAGATGAAAATGTAGAGCAATTTGTTATTTTATAAGGTTCACACCCCACTTGTTGAAGTAATCCAGAGCGGTGCACAGATTAAGCTTCTTAGGCTTCAAGAATACTTGACAAAGTTGTAACTGTCAGATTTCGGATCCAGCCCTATTTCAAATTTCTTTTTTAAGGTTTCGTTAAAAATGTAGGAAACAAATATGTCTTGGTTTTCTGATGTGTTTCAGGTCTGTCCAATATTCTACTGCATATACAGATGTGTCAAAAAGTGTTTGTCCCCTTCCTGATTTCCTATTCTTTTGCATGTTTGTCACATTTAAATGTTTCAGATCACCAAACAAATTTAAATATTAGACAAAGATAACACAAGTAATCACAATATGCTATTTTTAAATTAAGGCCTATATTATTAAGGGGAAAAGAAATCCAAACCTACAGGACCCTGTGTGAAAAATGATTATCCCCCCCACTCTTTTAAAATATAAATTAACTGTGGATAATTTTAAAGCACTCTCCGAATTGGTTTGCTCCTTCATAAGGAGATTTATGTTATTAATTTTCTCTCTCACCCATGACAGCACCACGGAGAGAGGGGGTCCGCCCATCAAGGACAGGAACCTACAGATAAAAAGGCGGCACCTCTCCTCCGCCCCCAGTTGGGTTCCTGTCCTTGACGGGTGACCCACGGAACCAGCAGCAGCTTACCTGAAGAGGAGTCCAGGACCGTCCCGTTCGCACTCCGGCAGCGGGGAGGCCCCTGTCGCGGCGGGGTCGGTTCCTGAAGCCGCCACCGCTGCAGCTGATGGGCTGTTAAGGGTGAGCGGGCGGGGGAGGACCGAGCCGCCGCTCCGGAGAGGAGAATGGGGCTGGGGGACACCGGCATGCGCGGGCAGCACCATGGTACAAAGGTGTACCAAGACGGCGCTGCCCTGGAAATGAAAATGACGACTTCCGGGTCCCGCGGTCAGCGCATACGTGGTGCGCGCTCCCCGGGGCACAGCAGTGCAGGCCGGGAGTAACAGGTGATGTCAGCGCGGGAGATTTGAAAAAAAGAACGCTGAAGCTGCCTCTATGCTGGAAGCGTCCTGTGAACATGGAGGACAGCGACCAGCACGAGCAGCAGGCAGTACAGCAGCCTAAGCAGCAGCAAAATAGGCAACACCACCAGCGCCGGAAAAAAAGACAAGGACGGGCGGGAGAGCCGGTCCAGTAGTCACTCCACGCAGCAGAGTAAATCGACTGCAAGGAGCAAGTCACCTGCCGTGGATTGCCCAGTGAGGGATTTAAATCCACCTCCAGAACCGGTACCTGCAACCACGCATATGGGGTAAGTGATCTACGTGAATGTTCCCCATTTTAATAGACTTCTTTCCCTTATTAGGGAAAGAAGAAAGAAAAAACAAAGAACAGGGAGGGAATGCCCCACCTGTAAAAGGTCATTACCAGCAGCCTGGAATAAAAAATTATGTGACTCCTGCATACAGGAAGTTCTCTGCGACGAAACCCCGGATTACGCCTCAGATCTAAGGGCAGTAATCCGTTCGGAGGTTCAGAGTGCCCGTTCATCCATAAAACGGAAAGGGAAGGGAAGAAAGACGGACACGGTAATAGAATCCCGATCAGAAAGCTCAACATCAGGGGAAGTCACCTCCCATACTTCAAACACCGACTCATCATCCTCTGATGAGGAGACAGAGGGTCGTCATTGTTTCCCCCGGATGAGGTGGATGCATTAGTAAAGGCGGTAAGATCCACCATGGGGGTGGAAGATCCCCGGCCCGATAGATCAGTCCAGGACATTATGTTCGGGGGACTGGGTCAAAAGAAACGGAGGGTATTTCCATTAAATGAGAATGTCCAGGGCCTCATAAACAGAGAATGGGAGAGACCAGATAGGAAGAACTCTACGGTTCCATCCATTAAAAGGAAATACCCGTTTGATGAGGAAGCATCCACGTCCTGGGATAAAGCCCCCAAGCTGGACGTGGCGGTCGCCAAGGCTTCAAAGAAATTTGCACTCTCCTTTGAGGATATGGGTACTCTGAAGGACCCATTAGACAAAAAGGCGGATACCCTACTCAAGGGCACCTGGGAATCCGCAGGAGGAAACATTAGGCCAGCTGTAGCGGCAACCTGTACCTCCAGAGCCCTCATGGTGTGGGTAGACCGTTTAGAGAAGCAGCTAAGGGAAGGTACTCCCAGGGAAAAGATCCTAGAATCCATTCCTATGATAAAAGGGGGCAGCGGCCTTCTTAGCTGACTCTTCGGCTGATTCGGTAAGGTTGTCATCCAAAACGGCAGCCCTATCAAACGCAGCCAGAAGAACGCTGTGGTTAAAATGTTGGCCTGGAGATTTACAAACTAAAATGAAATTATGCGCCATCCCCGTGAAGGGAAATTCCTGTTCGGGGAGTCCTTGGATGACATCCTTGAAAAGGCGGGCGACAAAAAGAAAGGCTTCCCAAACCTAGGCCCCACAGGCTTTAAATGGTCCTTTCGTAACGAAAAAATTCTTTCAGAGGAGGCCCCCGAGAGAACAGAAATGGGACGACAGAAGAAGGGACAGGGGGTTTTTCTTTGGTAATTCGTCCCGGGACAAAAAGCCCTCCAAGTGACTTTGCCCAGGGTGGGAGGGAGGCTAAGCTTTTTTCTCCCAGCCTGGAAGAAAATATCAAACAACCCCTGGTTGATAAATCTCATAAGATCAGGATTAAGGATAGACTTTTTTTTTCTCCCACCTCAAAAATATATAGTGACCCCAATAAGATCCTCAAAGAAAGAACAAGAAGCCCTCGAAAAAGAGGTCCTAAGCCTGTTGAACAAAAAGGTCCTACAGGAGGTTCCCCCGCAGGAGGAAGGCAGAGGGTTCTACTCGCCTCTCTTCCTAATAACCAAACCGGACGGTACCTTCCGGACAATTATAAATTTAAAAAGACTGAATTATTACGTCAAAAACGAAAAATTCAAAATGGAGTCGATCAAATCGACCATCAAAATTCTCTTTCCACACTGCTTTATGGTGGTTTTAGACCTCAGCGATGCCTACTACCATGTCCCCATCCACAAAGACTCCAGACAATACCTCAGACTGGCGGTCTCTATAGCAGGCGAAATAAGGGAATTCCAGTACAGGGCCCTGCCATTTGGGATCTCGGTTGCCCCACGGGTCTTCCCGAAATTGGTGGCAGAGATGATGGCTCACCTAAGAGAACAAGATGTTCTAATAGTCCCATATTTGGACGACTTTTTAATAGCGAGCGACTCAGCCCAAAGATGCAGGGAACAGAGGGACAGAGTGATGGGCACTCTAAAAAAAAAACCTCGGGTGGCTCCTAAACCTGAAAAAATCAAGGCTGGAGCCCAGGAGAGTCCAGGAGTTCCTAGGCCTGACACTGGATTCAAACACACAGGTGGGTTACCTGCCAGATCACAAAAAGGAGAGGATCGCTCACATGATAGACAGAGCAATGCAGAACCCTTCCATGACACTAAGAAAAGCAATGTCTCTGTTAGGGTCCCTCTCCGCATGCTTGCCGGCGGTCCAGTGGGCGCAGATACACACAAGAGATCTTCAATGGGATGTCTTGAGCAACCGGTCGGTTTTAGGAGACCAGTTGGAAGGCCATATTACTCTAAACTCAGAAACTATTCGTTCCCTAGCTTGGTGGGGGAACAGAGACAACCTGTCCAAAGGGATTCCCTGGGTGACAAAAATCACACATATAATCACCACAGATGCCAGTCCCGTGGGATGGGGAGCACACATGAGCAACAAGGTGGCTCAGGGGGAATGGGGAGGTCAGGAGCTAAAAGCCTCCTCGAACCAAAAAGAACTGCTGGCAGTAGGCTACGCACTAAAACACTTTTTACCAGCATTAAGAGGCCATCATGTCTGCATATTTTCGGAAAATCGAGTGACGGTGGCCTACATAAACCACCAGGGGGGAACCAAGTCCAGAACACTAATGAACGCATCCTCCGAAATATTCACGCTAGCCGAGGAAAACCTACTATCCCTATTGGCATTACACATACGGGGAGCAGAGAACCAGACAGCAGACTTTCTGAGTCGCACCCAACTACATCAAGGGGAGTGGGTTCTAAAACAGTCCATTTTTCAGAAGATTGTGAAAATGTGGGGGACCCCGGACATAGATTTGTTCGTCGATCACAAAAACAAAAAAGTGGAAGCATTCTGTTCCCTAGATCCCAGGGGGAATCCTCGGACCCTGGATGCGTTTATGCTTCCGTGGACACAAGGACTAATGTATGCCTTTCCACCGGCCATTCTCATCCCGGCAGTAATAAGGAAAGTCAGGGAAGACAGGGCACGAATAATATTAATAGCCCCCTTTTGGCCAAAAAGAACATGGTTTTCATGGCTGAGAATGATGTCAGTAACCAACCCCTGGGTTCTACCAGATCTCCCCGACCTTCTGTCTCAAGGTCCCGTGCTACACCCTCGAGCAGTGAACCTCCATTTAACAGCATGGAATTTGAAAGGGCACTGCTGAGGGGGAAAGGGTTCTCAGAAAATCTGGTTTCCACGTTAAAAAAAAAAAGTAGGAAACCATTCACAACCAAGGCCTATGGTAGAACCTGGAGGAAATTTCTATCCAGCTCCGGGGCAAGGGTTCAGGACGGAATACAAATTAATAAAATCCTTGAATTCCTACAAAAGAGGTTAGAGCAGGGGCTAGCGACTAAAACACTGAAGGTACAGGTAGCGGCTCTAGGCGCCCTCTATAATCAGGATGTGGCAGGCGACCCTTGGGTAACACAATTTATGAGGGCCGCAGCCAGGTCTAGACCGATAACCACCCAGAAGATACCATCATGGGATCTGAACCTAGTGTTGTCGGCCCTAACAAGACCCCTATTTGAGCCCATCAGTCAGCTCCATTAAAAACTTTATCATTAAAAACGATACTATTCGTGGCCCTAACATCCGCTCGCAGAGTGAGTGACATTCAAGCCTTATCGGCGATACCCCCATTCACAAAAATCATGGATGAAAGAATTATATTGAAACCTGACCCAGCATATTTACCTAAGGTGTCAACACACTTTCATAGATCACAAGAGGTAGTCCTTCCTTCCTTCTGCCCAAACCCTAGGAATAGGGGAGAGGAAAAATTTCACACACTAGATGTGAAGAGGTGCCTAGTGCAGTACCTAGAGGCCACCAAGGGATGTAGGAAGGAAGGGTCTCTCTTTGTGTGTTTCCAGGGACCTCGGAAGGGGCTCAAGGCATCCAAAAGTACCCTGGCGAGATGGATAAGGGATGCGATTGCCCTGGCGTACTCATCCAGTGGGAATACCATCCCGGAAGGTTTAAAAGCCCACTCTACAAGAGCAATGGCGACCTCATGGGCAGAAAGATCAGAGGTATCAATAGAGCAGATCTGTAAGGCGGCCACCTGGTCAACACCTTCTACGTTTTTCAAACACTATCGCCTAGATCTAGCCTCTACGTCTGACCTGACCTTCGGGAGAAGGGTCCTTCAGGCGGTGGTCCCTCCCTAAGCTACCAATCTCTGAAATTCTCTCCGTTGTGCTGTCATGGGTGAGAGAGAATAGCTTAGTTACTCACCGATAACGGTGTTTCTCGGAACCATGACAGCACCCGCTTATTCCCCCCCCCCCCTTCACGTGTGCGATGAGCACGAGTTAATGTATATAAAGTGTTTTTGTTAGACACGGGGCTTCTCCATAATATGCAATATTATAATGTTATGTATATACTTTTGTTGTTAACTAACCGGGAGACCCTCTGATGCTCTAACCAACTGGGGGCGGAGGAGAGGTGCCGCCTTTTTATCTGTAAGTTCCTGTCCTTGATGGGCGGACCCCCTCTCTCCGTGGTGCTGTCATGGTTTCCGAGAAACACCGTTATCGGTGAGTAACTAAGCTATTTTTGCTTATTTGTGGTGGCAGAAATCATTTTTTGCTCATCAGCTTTTGTTAGTGTTTGTGTTTAATGTGCGGCTAACTCTTCCAATGTTGCCCAGAGATGCCAAAAAGTTGGTCTTCCCTGATGTAAAGGGACTGTGTGCTATATTCTTTTTAGAGTTATGGTATGAATTTGAATTATATCTTTTACATGCTTTGTTTTCTATCGTGATGTTTTCCCATAAAGGTATAAGCTCTATTTTCTGTAAATTGCTCACTTTGCATACAGAAATGTAATTCATTTTTGTACACTTGCAACAATTTGTTTTTACTTATCTGTATCTGTTGGATATTACGATTAACCCCTTTACACCCGAGTGTGGTTTGCATTATAATGACTGGCCAATTTTTACAATTCTTGCAGAGCTAAAAATGAACCCGGTCCAAAGGAGCGCACGCACTGGAAGGGTGTTAGAAGTATAAAATTACAGTCCTTTATTAAATATCTACAACGCGTTTCGACAGACAGAAGCTGTCTTCCTCAGGTGCAGCTTTTCAGGTGACACTGCCACCTGAGGAAGATGGCTTCTGTCTGTCGAAACACGTTGTGGATATTTAATAAAGGACTGTAATTTTATACTTCTTACACCCTTCAAGTGAGTGCGCTCCTTTGGACCGGGTTCATTTTTAGCTCTGCAAGTTTTTTTTCTTCTGTTGAGGTTCCTGGCTGGAGCTGCACCTTTTCCTTAATCACGCCTGGCTGGCGCTCCTCTTTGGACTGTCTCACTTATCGCCTGAATTTTTACAATTCTGACCACTGTCCCTTTATGAGGTAGGTAATACCTCTGGAACGCTTCCATGGATCCCGGTGATTCTGACAGTGTTTTCTCGTGACATATTGTACTTCATGATAGTGGTAAAATATCTTTGTCATTACTTGAGTTCATTGGTGAAAAAAAAGGGAAATTTGGCGAAAATTTTTGAAATTTTCGCTATTTTCCAACTTAGAATTTTCATGCCCTTAAATCACAGAGAAATGTCACATAAAATACTTAATAGGTAACATTTCCCACATGTTTACTTTACATCAGCACAATTTTGGAACCAATTTTTTTTGTTAAGATATAAGGGTTAAAAAGTTAAACAACGATTTCTCATTTTTACAACAGCAATTTTTTTTAGGGAGCACATCACATTTGAAGTCACTTTGAGGGGTCTAGATGTTAGAAAATACCCAAAAGTGACACGATTCTAAGAACTGCACCCCTGACGTTGCTCAAAACCACATTCAAGAAGTTTATTAACCCTTTACGTGCTTCACCGGAATATTTGGAGTGTAAGAAAAAAAAAATTTCACAAAATTTACTACAGATCCAATATTTTTTATTTTACAAAGGGTAACAGGAGAAATTGTACCCCAAAAGTTGTGCAATTTCTCCTCTACACTGATACTCCATATATGCAGGTAAACCACTGTTTGGGCGCATGGCAGAGCTCAGAAGGGAAGGAGTGCCGTTTTAATTTTTCAACGCAAAATTGGCTGGAGGATCAGGCACTACGTTTGGAGAGCCCCTGATGTGCTTAAACAGTGGAAACCCCCCACAAGTGACACCATTTTTTCAATTTCCTAATGGTAACAGAAGAAATTGGACCCAAGAGTTACTGTGCAATTTGTCATGAGTACGATGAAACCCCATATGTGGGAGTGCCATGATCGACTGGGAGAGCCCATGAGGTGCCAAAAACAGTTGAACCACCCATAAGTGACCCCATTTTACAAACTACACCTCAGTGAATTCATCTAGGCGTGCAGTGATCATAGTGACATCATGTGTGTGTCACAGAATTTTATACCATTGGGCAGCCATGGGGAGAGACTCGGGAGGAACAGAGCGCTATATGCCTAATCAAGTGAATGGGTCTTCACATGTCAGTGTGTTTTCACGGACCCTGTGTCCGTGGGCTAAACATGCTGACATGTCCATTTTTTTAATTTCAGCACGGTCCACAAAACCTCCAGTACACATGCGTACGCATAACACACATGGATGTCACCCATGTGACATGCATCGGCGCCAGGGAAGAAGCTTTACAGTAAGCACTGTTCCCCGGCGCCAGGTGCTGAACACAGCTCTTATCATTCTCCCCTGCTTGTGCAAAAAACCTTTCTCCTAATGACAGTTCAATTTCCGATGCTCAAGAGTTCAGCGCGGGTCAGGCTGTGAGGCTGCGCAGCATCAGTGATGTCACCGTTAGTCATTGATGCTACGCCAGCAGCTTCTCATTCATTCATCAGTTTTTTTTACAGCCGGGGTGGTCGCATTAGCACTGCTCCCGGTTGAAAACTATATCCCTCAGATATGGATTACGCCGTGGGACTCAACGCCGGACAGGTATGGTCATTTTTTTTTTTTCTTTATTACAGGAGATCGAGGACGTCATTTGGATTAGTAGATCAATAAAGATGGCAAAACTGTGTGGTATTTTATTAAAATACTTTTTTTCTGGCTGTGTGTTTATTTAACTCTTTATATACTATAGGATTAGTAATGGAGATATGTGTCATATTGACACCTCTCCATTACTAAGCTAAGCTTAATGTCACCTTACAATACAAAGGTGACATTAACCTCCTATTACCCCATATGCCACTGCTACATGGCAGTGGGAAGAGAGAGGCTAAGTGCCGGATTTGACGCATCTTACAGATCCGCTTTTTCTGGCGTGGCTGGGGGCAGATGTTTTTAGAGAGGGGGGGCAATAACCATGGTCCCTCCCTAGGCTATTAATTTCTGCCCCCAGTCACTGGCTTTCCCTCTCGGACGCAGAATATTGCATGGAAGCCCACTCAATTTTTCTCCCCGTAATTAATCTTTTATTTAATACATACATGTCCCCTAATTTACACACATATGGCAGGATGGCACATCAATGCGAGATGTGGCAAGAAGGTTTGCTGTGTCTGTCAGTGTAGTGTCCAGAGGCTGGAGGTGCTACCAGGAGACAGGTCAGTACACCAGGAGACGTGGAGGGGGCAGTAAGAGGGCAAGAAGCCAGTAGCAGGACCGCTACCTCCGCCTTTGTGCAAGAAGGAACAGGAGGAGCACTGCCAGAGCCCTGCAAAATGACCTCCAGCAGGCCACAAATGTGCATGTGTCTGCACAAACAGTTGGGAACCGACTCCATGAGGATGGTCTGAGTGCCCGATGTCCACAGAAGGGGGTTGTGCTCACAGCCTAACACCATGCAGGACACTTGGCATTTGCCACAGAACACCAGGATTGGCAAATTTGCCACTGGCGCCCTGTGCTCTTCACAGATGAAAGCAGGTTCACACTGAGTACGTGGCAGACTTGACAGAATCTGGAGATGCTGTGGAGAGCGATCTGCTGCCTGCAACATCCTTCAGCATGACCGGTTTCGTAGTGGGTCAGTAATGGTGCGGGGTGCTGTCACGTGCCCCGTCCTGTGTGACACGGCAAGCAGGCTGGTAACTAATACAACAGGACACGGCACGTATAATTGTCCAGTGTGACACGGCCCGCAGGCCGGTAACTAATACAACAAGACATGGGATAGGGAAACAATTACAACGGTGGGCCCTGCGATAAGGAACGGGGGATGTGGAGACCTCTTGTACTCCCCTGAGTCAGTTTCCCTAACACTCCTAACGTTCCCTATACAGGCTCCTCACCTGTCACCATAGCACACCCTACACCTATTCCTTACTAGGGAGCTGGGTGGTGCAGGCACTGGCCCCACCGCTGTACTAACACCAACATGAGGAAAAGTGACAAACAGGGAAACACTTTGCTTTGCTCTGATGCACTTGCTCCTGGCAACAGAGTCCAACACCTGAGTGCATCTAACTCCCACCGTGTCCAACACCTGGATGCAGCTTTACAGCAACAGCGTCAAGCACCCAAGTGCCACCTTGGAGCAACAGTGTCCAGCACCTGAGTGCAGCTGTCCAGCAACAGTGTCCAGCACCTGAGTGCAACTGTCCAGCAACAGAGTCCAGCACCTGAGTGCAGCTTCCAGCAAAAGAGTCCAGCAACTGAGTGCAGTTGAGGGAGGGCTAAATTAACCCTTCACGGTTGATCCAGTGATTTCCAAATTCACAGGGCGTTGCTAGAAACTGGGAATGACCACACGGAGGCGGGGGTCTCTGTACGGGAGGATCGAGACAGATCACTAGTCCCCTTTATTTTAGTCACTTTTATAATATTTTGCTTAATTATGCAAAGTTCTCAACTACCAATGGCATCATTTCACTTTATAAGCCAATAGCATTGCAAGGAAATCGGAATATGTCCCTAGTTACATGACGTAGAAAATAGAACAATAGCACATTCGTCAGAGTCTCATATCTTAAACCTTTTTCAAGCTGGAAAAGTCTAGTTTCATAACAGCTGCGAACTATCACCTACAGTAATTACAAAATTTATCTTGTAAACAACAAAATGGCGTCGCAAGCACAAAAATGGATCCTGGAGAACAAGATGTCCCGTACATCTGAATACTGTACTTCACACACCAAGCTTTGCAAGAATTCTTCACTGACACCATAGCTGCCACTCCACCATGCTTTACACGAAATCCTCGCTGACACCATAGCTGCCACTCCAGGCCTCTGACTGAGCTGCCCTAGACTCTCCTCAGCTCCCTCCTTCGCCCAGGATGGTTGAAAAAGCCCAACAATATCACCAACGTCAGTGAGCACAACTGACACACCTTTATTGAGTAAACACACCTGTTAGTGATTCCCGTGCAATTACACTAACCCTCACCGGGGGCGAAACTATCTCTAAAAACACCAGTGCAATGACCATACTGGCCGCCGGGGGCAACACTATCTATGCACAAAGCTTAGAGAAAAAAAAAGGTTACCAGTGATCTTATCTGACATAATCCCGCATGGATCATGACAGGTGCTATTTCTTTGGAGGGCCGCACAGTTTTGGGCTGTGAGCACAACCCCCCTCTGTGGCCATCGGTCACTGAGACCATTCTCATGGAGTCGGTTTCTAACCGTTTGTGCGGTCACATGCAGATTTGTGGCCTGCTGGAGGTCATTTTGCAAGGCTCTGGCAGTGTTCCTCCTTGCTCATATGCTGAGGTAGCAGTCCTGCTGCTTCTGGGTTGTTGACCTCCTACGGCCCCCTCCTCATCATCTGGTGCACTGGCCTGTCTCCTGGTAGCGCCTCCAGCCTCTGGAAACTACACTGGCAGACAGCAAACCTTCTTGCATTGATGTGCCAACCTGGATGAGCTGCACTACCTGAGCCACTTGTGTGGGTTGTAGAGTCCGTCTTATGCTACCATGAGTGTGAAAGCACAACCAACATTCAAAAGTGACCAAAACATCAGCCAGAAAGCATTGGTACTGAGATTTGGTCTGTGGTCCCCACCTGCAGAACCACTCCTTTATTGAGGGTGTCTTGATAATTGCCAATAATTTCCCTCTGTTGTCTATTCCATTTGCACAACAGCATGTGAAATTGATTGTCAATCAGTGTTGCTTCCTAAGTGGACTGTTTGATTTCACAAAAGTTTGATTTACTTGGAGTTATATTCTGTTGTTTAAGTGTTCCCTTTATTTGAGCAGTGTATATATGTGTGTCACTGATTACCGTATATACTCGTGTATAAGCCGACCCTCCCCTAAATTTGCCACAAAAAACTGAGAAAACTATTGTCTCGCGTATAAGCCTAGGGTGGAAAATGCAGCAGCTACTGGTAAATTTCAAAAATAGATACCAATAAAAGTAAAATTAATGGAGACATCAGTAGGTTAAATATTTTTGAATATCCATATTGAATCGGGAGCCCCATATAATGCTCCATACAGTTCATAGTGGCCCCAAAAAGATGCTCTCTACAAAATATGCCACATATAATGCTGCACAAAGGTTAATGATGCCCCATAATATATTCCATAGATTTTGCCCCATAAAATGCTCCTTAGATTATGCCCCATAAAATGCTCCATAGATTATGCCCCGTATGCTGCCCCATAAAATGCTCCATAGATTATGCCCCATATGCTACCCCATAAAATAAATGCTCCATAGATTATGCCCCCATAAGATGCTCCATAGAATATGCCCCATATGTTGTCCCATAAGATGCTCCATAGATTATGCCCCCATATGCTGCTCCATAGATTATGGCCCATATGCTGCCACATAAGATGCTCCATAGACTATTCACCCATAAGATACTCCATAGTTTATGCCCCCATATGCTGCTCCATAGATTATGCCCCCATATGCTGCTCCATAGATTATGGCCCATATGCTGCCCCATAAGATGCTCCATAGATTATGCCCCCATAAGATACTCCATAGTTTATGCCCCCATATGCTGCTCCATAGATTATGTCCCCATATGCTGCTCCATAGATTATGTCCCCATATGCTGCTCCATAAGTATGACCCATAAGATGCTCCATAGAATGCAGTATGCCCCATGAAATGCTCCATAGATTATGCCCCCATATGCTGCCACTGCAAATAAAAAAATATGACGTACTCGCCTCTTGTCGCTGAAGGCCCCGTGCCGGTGTCCTGAGCTGGCGGGGACAGGTGACGGTGTCGTCGCTGGCTCAGGACCCCGGCACTGGCGATATTTACCAATCTCCGCTCCATGGCTGCACGTCGCTTTGTCTGCCGGGTTCCTTTATCAGTGAGAGTGCGGCATGCACTAACTACGTCACTGCGCCCTCTGACCTGAACATCACAGACAGAGGACGCGTAGGAGAGGAAAGAGCAGCGATGGAGCGGGGACAGGTGAATATTGCATATACTTGCCCCCTCCAGGCGCGGTCTCTGCAGCCTCCTTGCTTCTCCCGTTCTCAGGCTCCTTCCTTCAGCGGTCACGTGGTACCGCTCATTAAAGTTATAAATATGTGCATATTCATGACTTTAATGAGCGGTACCACGTGACTGCTGAAGGATGGAGCCTGAGACCAGGAAAAGCAGGGGGGCTGCAGAGACCTCGCCGGGGGGGGGAAGTAAGTATGACCTTGACACTCCCCCCGCTGACCCCGTACAGAGCAAAAGTTTGGACACACCTTCTCATTCAAACAGTTTTCTTTATTTTCATGACTATGAAAATTGTAGATTCACTCTGAAGGCATCAAAACTATGAATTAACACATGTGGAATTATATAATTAACAAGAAAGTGAAACAACTGAAAATATGTCTTATATTCTAGGTTCTTCAAAGTAACCACCTTTTTCTTTGATTATTGCCTTGCACTCTCTTGGCATTCTCTTGATGAGCTTCAAGAGGTAGTCACCGGAAATGGTTTTCACTTCACAGGTGTGCCCTGTCAGGTTTAATAAGTGGAATTTCTTGCCTTATAAATGAAAATCAAGGCAAAGAAAATAAAGAAAACTCTGAATGAGAAGGTGTGTCCAAACTATATTCATGCAAACTAGTGGGTAAGTCAAAGAAGTAGCAGTGACCTGTCAGCAGTCTTAATTATGAATACTTAAACAGAGCACCACATGCAGACCCCCCTCCAGGCCCGCCTTAGGGCATGAGCATATCATTAGCTCAAAACTGAAATTAAAGGTTAAAAAACAATCACAAGACAGATTTCATCAACCAAGGTATCATTTTAATCAGTATAATGGCATCGACCTGACACTGTAGGTTACAGTGCACAATCCTGCTGACCGGATCCCCTTTAAACAAAATTTTCTTTATAATTTTTTTTTTTTTTTTAGGTACAACAATCGTACATATCGTATTGATGATATCGACTGGGATTTTACTCCGGAGTCTACTTTTAAGAAGTCAGATGGCTGTGAAATCAGTTTTATCGATTATTACAAAAATGTATGATTTTACTTTTTATCAATCAAATACTTAAATATGTAATATTGTAAAGAGTACCTATTGTTTTTATTGATTTTTTTTATTTATATATGCTACCTAACCTGCTCTGTAGAATAATGGTGGGGGGGGGGGGGGGTGTTAAGGTACCAAGAACCAATCTTGTTGTTGACTAATCTTGTTGCAATGCCACATTGCAATATTGCTCATCTCAACTCTTTCTGCATCACCTGTCTGTGCCTTAACAAGCAATTCAGTGACTTTCACAGTACTCCCACCGTTCAACCCACACTTGGTCCCTAAAATGAGACCGCTCCTCATTCAGGGACTGAATCTGAGGCCGCATCCTCGGACACAAACTTGTTTATGGAAGAAATGTAGTGATGCATATCACGTTGAGGTGGGCAAGTGGATGAGGCCATAGAAACTGAGGGCACTGAGTACAATTAGATATGGACTCTTAACGCCTCATGTACCTAAATCATCAAATCAGAACCCACAGCTATGTCTGAGATCACCAACTATGTTGACAACTTTTTCAGCTGATAGCGGGTCAAGCCATCATGTTCGGCCCTTTATTCCTCTGTATTCAGAGTCTCCTCCAATTTCAGTCTCATAGATGTATTTGGTAGTTGGCATCCAGACTCCACTGCAGACTGCCCCAAAAAACAAAGTTTGAAAAATCTAAACAAAATTACAAAACTTTACCATCTTTTTTCATGTTATACCCACAAACTAAAAATGTATTGGGATTTTATGTAATATACACACATATAGCACAACGTAGCAAGTATTTGTGATGTATAAAGGAAATACATGTTTTTCTAAATAATTTTAAGATATGAACCTGAAAATTGTGACATTCATATGTATTCAATCTCACTGAGTCAATACTTTGTAAGGCCACTTTTCGCTGCATTTAGTGCTGCAAGTCTTAACTCCACCAGCTTTGCAAATGTAGATGCTGAAATTTTCTCCCATTTTTCTTTTCACACTTGTTTTATCTTAGTGAGATTTGTGCCTGTGAACGGCAATTTTCAAGTCTTGCCAGAGATTCTCAATGAGATTTGGACTTTTACCCAGCCATTCACACACAAAATATAATTTAATCTAAACCATTTCATTGTAACTCTAGCATTATGTTTATTGTCATTCTCCAAGAAGGTGAACATACGCCCCAGTTTCAAGTCTTTGCAGTCTCTAGCAGGTTTTCCTCCAGGATTGCCCTATATTTAGCTCCATTCATCTTCCTATCAACTCTGACTAGCTTCTCTGTCCCTACTGAAGAAAATCATTCCCATGGCATAATGCTGTTACCACCATGTTTGAAAGTTGGGATAGTGTTTTTAGGATCATATACAGTGTTAGTTTTCGGTCACACATAGTGTTTTGCATTTAGCCCAAAAAGTTCAACTTTTCTCATCTGACCAGAGCATCTTCTTGTGTCCTCTACATGGCTTTTTGCCAACAAGACTTCTTATGGCTTGCTTTCAAAAAATGTCTTTCTTCTTGCCACTCTTCCATAAAAAAACAAACTGAGCAAAGCTCCAAAAAAGCGACCCTGATGAAGGAGCAACCCTCCGAAACGATCGTTGGGGTAGATTGCTGACTGCTGGGACCTCTGCCCTCCATTTCATTAGGTAATTTATGCTTCCTCTCTATGATTTTTAGGTGTCATATACCAGTCTAACCATGGTGAATGATCACCTGCTATCTGATAATGACCTGTGTATTTAGCTGTCTACTTGATGGATGGAGATCGTATAAGATGTATATATACTTTTTGGTGGTGCATTCTTAATTGCCATGCACTATATGCACTTTGCAATAATTTAGTAACTTTATGTATGTTTTTCTTGTTACTTCATAGGTTCTGATTGTACAGCAACCCCTTTTTATCCATGCGGTGTGCGGTTTTCGCACTTTATTGTCCACTTCCCCCCATTTGTATTTGGATTTGTCTTAATAAAAATTATTGACTTTACTTTGGACTTATAGTCGCTTTTTTGGAGCTTTGCTCAGTTTGTTCTCTTGGCAGATTGCGATTGTCCTTATTGTCCATCTATTTGTGTCTGCTATTGAATTATTATGCTGATTTCTTGATATTTAAAATGCAGATACTTGTCAAAGGTATTTTTATTCATTATTTTTATTCACTCTTCCATAAAGAATAGGTTTAGAGCTCTGGCAAAAATTAAGAGACCACTGCAAAATTTTCAGTTTGTCGGATTTTTCTCTTTATAGGTATACTTTTGAGTAAAATGTAAATTGCTCTTTAATTCTATAAACTACTGACAACATGTCTTCGAATTTCCAAGCACTAAATTTTGTATTTATTTTTAGAAAATGAGAAATGGACAAAATAACAAAAAAATGCAGTGCTTGCAGACCTCAAATAATGCTAAGAAAACAAATTCATAATCATTTTGAAACAACAATACTAATGTTTTAAGAAATCAATATTTTGTGGAATAGCCATGTTTTCTAATCACAGCTTTCATGCGTCTTGGCATGCTTTCTACCAGTCTTTCACTCTGCTTTTGGGTGACCTTATGCCACTCCTGGTACAGAAATTTAAGCAGTTCTTCTTTGTTTGATGGATGCGGTGGTCCTTAATCCACACATTGACCTAGCTGTGTGGCATGGCTCATTGTCCTGCTGGAAAAAAACAGTCCTCAGAGTGAAAAATGCCTGAGCAGAAGGAATCAACTGTTTTTCCAGGATAACCTTTTGAGGCTTGATTCATACGTCCTTCGCAAAGATTCACCTGCTCAATTCCAGCCTTGCTGAAGCATGCCCAGATCATCACTGATCCGCCACCAAATTTCACAGTGGGTGCAAGACACTGTGGCATGTACGCCTCTACAGATCTCCGTCTAACCATTACACTACCAGATGTTGGGCAAAGATGAAAATTAGACTCATCAGAGAAGATTACTAGTGATGGGCGAGCACTAAAATGCTCGGGTGCTCGTTCCTCGGGTCGAGCAAATTGTAATACTCGGGTACTCTAACAGAACAAAGAGCCCAATGTAAGTCTATGGGAGACCTGAGCATTTTTGCTGCAATCCTCCTGGGGGTCCTTTTAAGGTCTAAAAATATCTGAAAATGATGGAAACACTGCTCAAATGACACGGGGGACATCATGGGGATCACCCCTGGAAGGATTCCTGACTCCTAGTTCATAGCTTTAAACAATGTTGTCAGAGCTTCATGCCATTTTTACCGGTGCACCAAAAAAACATACCAAAACGCATTTTGCTGGGAAATATGTTACGGTACATCCTTTCCAGGTGAATGACTTGTATATAAGGAAAACTAACCCCAGAACAAAATGTTTCTCCCCCACTTGGGCTATGTTCAGACGCAGCATTTTTGAAGCGTTTTTCAACATTGCTTTCAACCAAAACAAATGCATTTACTTGGAAATATCATTGTAACATTTAACAACCCTAGCTCGCCATGTGGTGTATGACACATAAGTCACAGAGCCTATTTTTACCGAGGCATCAGGCTGCATTAATCTTCTTAAAGGGCCATTATTAAACAGTGGGTCTCCTAAACTGTTATAGCCTATGCAGTGAGTGGATGGGCTGCCAAGAGTTACGACGCACCCCAATACCCTTTTCACGAGAAGTCCAGGAGGGCTTCCATAAAAAATCCTGGCTTGCCCCAAAGTTACATGCACCCCAATAAGCTTTTTTCAGCCCCATACTGGATGGCCACTGGAAAATCCACTTCACATTATTCATTTTGTACTACCATTCTGTTTTCTTTGCATTAACAGCAAGATCTGCCCTGCTACCAAGTCATATGCACTCCAATAAGCCTTTGAATCCACGTACTGGTAGGGCACAGGAAAATCCACTTCACATTATTTATTTTGTACTCCCTTTCTGTTTTCTACCAAGTCATATGCACCCCAATAAGCCTTTGAACCTACATACTGGAAGGGCACTGGAAAATCCACTTCATTATTCATTTTGTACTCCCATTCTGTTTTCTTATGCATTGACAGCAAGACCTGCCCTGCTATCAAGTCTTATGCACCCCAATAAGCCTTTGAACCCGCATACTGGATGTGCACAGTAAAATGCTTCACATTATTCATTCTGTACTCCCATTCTGTTTTCTTATGCATTCACTGCAAGGCCTGCCCTGCTATCAAGTCTTATGCACCCCAATAACCCAGTCCCCCCTTGGAAGAGACATGGAGGAGGGCCTCTTAACAAAAAAATGTTCCATTAAAAAGTAGCAGGTCTCCTAGACTTGTAATGGTCATACAGTAAGTGTATTGGGCTGCCAAACATTTTCCCCTGTGGGGTACATCTCAGCCTTTTACATAACAAGTATTTAACACCCAGCAAAAACCCCCACCCTTGTTAGGATTTTGACACTGGCTGTAGCAGCACGGAACACGTTAACGCTGGTGATCTAGTGGCGGCGGATGATGAAACGTGGAGGAAAGCATGACTAAAAACTATGGCAGATTTAAAGGAGCAGGTCTCCTTGACTTGGAATGCCCATACACTTAGTGATATATGCAAAGATATGCATATACACACATACAGTGCCTGCAGTCCTTGCACTGATGTTTATACAGCGACGTACACTACCATGCCTGCCTAACACTGGAACCTATATACCCCAGAATTCATCCTTAGAAGGACTGTTTTAGCTGGATTTGAGTTGTGTAGGATGGTAGACCCCACACTCACTAATAAAACTCCAATTCTGACCCTATCAAGGCAGCAGCTTTCCCTACACGATCTCAATACGTAGCTGAATGCAGCAACCAGGATGGAGTCCGGTCTCTTGTACCCCTGATGATGCTGTGCGGCCAGCCAATCACTGCATGACCACAACAAAGATGGCTGCAGCGTTTCATTGCCTGGCAGACAATCCCTGCATCGTGATTGGTTCTTTAAAGTCCGCCAAAAAAGCTTGGTGGAGACCCAAGTTCCCGCCGAGTAATGCCGGAAATACTCAGTGCTCGCCGAGTACAGTGATACTCTGGCGAGTAACGAGTAGTGGTGATCACGTTCGCTCATCACTAAAGATTACCTTTCTCCAGTCCTTTATGGTCCAATCCTTATGGTCTTTGTCAAACTTCAGCCTGGCTCTCCTTTGCTTCTCATTGATGCAAGGCTTTTTCTACCTTTACATGACTTGAGCCCTGCCTCTAGGAGCCTGTTACAAACAGTTCTTGCTGTGCACTTCACCTCAGCTGCCATTTGCCATTCCTTTTGTAGGTCACTTGATGTCATCCTGCGGTTGCTGAGTGACTTTCGAATAAGATGATGGTCATCCTGGTCAGTGGACAGTTTTCGCCCTCTGCCGTTTTGTAGCTTTGTTGTCCCCAATGTCTGCTGCTTGACCTTGTAATAGACTGAAATTATAAGGATGAAGGCGACATGACGCGCACTGTTTCCCTCTGTTAGTAAAGCCAGAATCGAGCCCTTCTTTTCCTCACTCAAGACTTTTCAACTCCTTTGGCATGGTTAAAAGTTATTTTTTCATTCCTATTACTTTTGAGATATTACTAGCACTTGTCTTGCCATCCAGCTTGTCCTATTGCAAGAGGATTGTGAACATACTTTCCTTCGTTAAATAAGATTTGGTTCAGGTGATCACCTAATCAGAAGCACCTTAAGTAGAATGAGGTGTACTCTGGTTGGAATTCAACTGACACTGGAATGGAATGGCTGTCACATGTAGAGAAGCTGATTTTTATAAAACTGCAGTGGTCTTTTAATTTTTGCCAGAGCTGTATTTTCCCTGAGCTGTGGATCTCTGTGCTCCTTCACTGATCATTTGCCTCTTGACTGCTTCTCGTTTTATTAGGTCGACAGACATGTCTTGGTTGGTTTGTAGTTGTGCAATACTCCTACCATTTTTGGATGATAAATAGAACAGTGCTTCATGAGATGTTCAAAGCTTGGATTTTTTTTGTAACATAACCCTGCTTCACTCTTCTCTACAACTTTATCCCTGACCTGTCTGGTGTATTCCTTTGTTATCATGATGTTGGATCTCTTAAGTCTTTCACAGAACAGCTGTATTTATACCGAGAATAAATGACATAAAGGTGGACTCAATGTTCTTATTTTGGATGCAGTTGGTCACTTAGGATTTTATTTAGGGTTTTAAGACTGTGGGGCTGAATACAAATGCACTTCACAATTATCAGATTTTATTTTTTAAACAATTAAAAACGTGTATTAATTTCTTTACACTTCACAAATACTTTATTTTACAGAGTATAAGACCAGGGGCGTACATAGAAATCACGGGGCCCCATAGCAAAAGTCTGAATGCCCCCCCCCCCTGAAATGGGCTATCAGCTATTGGCCAATAAGTAGCCGATTGATTGTCAGTATACATCACAGACATTTGGCAAGGCAGAATAAATCATTGGTGGCTCAGTTGTGTGTGTGTGTGTGTATATATACACTCACTGGCCACTTTATTAGGTACACCATGCTAGTAAGGGGTTGGACCCCCTTTTGCCTTCAGAACTGCCTCAATTCTTCGTGGCAGAGATTCAACAAGGTGCTGGAAGCCTTCCTCAGAGATTTTGGACCATATTGACATGATGGCATCACACAGTTGGCGCAGATTTGTCGGCTGCACATCCCTGATGCGAATCTCCCGTTCCACCACATCCCAAAGATGCTCTATTGGATTGAGATCTGGTGACTGAGGAGGCCATTTGAGTACAGTAAACTCATTGTCATGTTCAAGAAACCAATCTGAGATGATTCGAGCTTTATGACATGGCGCATTATCCTGCTGAAAGTAGCCATCAGATGTTGGGTACATTGTGGTCATAAAGGGATGGACATGGTCAGCAACAATACTCAGGTAGGCTGTGGCGTTGCAACGATGCTCAATTGGTACCAAGGGGCCCAAAGAGTGCCCAGAAAAAATTCCCCACACCATGACACCACCACCACCAGCCTGAACCGTTGATACAAGGCAGGATGGATCCATGCTTTCATGTTGTTTACGCCAAATTCTGACCCTACCATCCGAATGTCGCAGCAGAAATCGAGACTCATCAGACCAGGCAACGTTTTTCCAATCTTCTACTGTCCAATTTCGATGAGCTTGTGCAAATTGTAGCCTCAGTTTCCTGTTCTTAGCTGAGAGGAGTGGTACCCAGTGTGGTCTTCTGCTGCTGTAGCCCATCTGCCTCAAAGTTCGACGCACTGTGCGTTCAGAGATGCTCTTCTGCCTACCTTGGTTGTAACGGGTGGCAATTTGAGTCACTGTTGCCTTTCTATCAGCTCGAACCAGTCTGCCCATTCTCCTCTGACCTCTGGCATCAACATGGCATTTCCGGCCACAGAACTGCCGCTCACTGGATTTTTTTTCTTTTTCGGACCATTCTTTGTAAACCCTAGAGATGGTTGTGCGTGAAAATCCCAGTAGATCAGCAGTTTCTGAAATTCTCAGACCAGCCCTTCTGGCACCAACAATCATGCCACGTTCAAAGGCACTTAAATCACCTTTCTTCCCCATACTGATGCTCGGTTTGAACTGCAGGAGATTGTCTTGACCATGTCTACATGCCTAAATGCACTGAGTTGCCGCCATGTGATTGGCTGATTAGAAATTAAGTCTTAACACACAGTTGGACAGGTGTACCTAATAAAGTGGCCAGTGAGTGTATATATACAGTGGGGAAAAAAAGTATTTAGTCAGTCAGCAATAGTGCAAGTTCCACCACTTAAAAAGATGAGAGGCGTCTGTAATTTACATCATAGGTAGACCTCAACTATGGGAGACAAACTGAGAAAAAAAAATCCAGAAAATCACATTGTCTGTTTTTTTTTTCATTTTATTTGCATATTATGGTGGAAAATAAGTATTTGGTCAGAAACAAGCAATCAAGATTTCTGGCTCTCACAGACCTGTAACTTCTTCTTTAAGAGTCTCCTCTTTCCTCCACTCATTACCTGTAGTAATGGCACCTGTTTAAACTTGTTATCAGTATAAAAAGACACCTGTGCACACCCTCAAACAGTCTGACTCCAAACTCCACTATGGTGAAGACCAAAGAGCTGTCAAAGGACACCAGAAACAAAATTGTAGCCCTGCACCAGGCTGGGAAGACTGAATCTGCAATAGCCAACCAGCTTGGAGTGAAGAAATCAACTGTGGGAGCAATAATTAGAAAATGGAAGACATACAAGACCACTGATAATCTCCCTCGATCTGGTGCTCCAAGCAAAATCCCACCCCGTGGGGTCAGAATGATCACAAGAACGGTGAGCAAAAATCCCAGAACCACGCGGGGGGACCTAGTGAATGAACTGCAGAGAGCTGGGACCAATGTAACAAGGCCTACCATAAGTAACACACTACGCCACCATGGACTCAGATCCTGCAGTGCCAGACGTGTCCCACTGCTTAAGCCTGTACATGTCCGGGCCCGTCTGAAGTTTGCTAGAGAGCATTTGGATGATCCAGAGGAGTTTTGGGAGAATGTCCTATGGTCTGATGAAACCAAACTGGAACTGTTTGGTAGAAACACAACTTGTCGTGTTTGGAGGAAAAAGAATACTGAGTTGCATCCATCAAACACCATACCTACTGTAAAGCATGGTGGTGGAAACATCATGCTTTGGGGCTGTTTCTCTGCAAAGGGGCCAGGACGACTGATCCGGGTACATGAAAGAATGAATGGGGCCATGTATCGTGAGATTTTGAGTGCAAACCTCCTTCCATCAGCAAGGGCATTGAAGATGAAACGTGGCTGGGTCTTTCAACATGACAATGATCCAAAGCACACTGCCAGGGCAACGAAGGAGTGGCTTCGTAAGAAGCATTTCAAGGTCCTGGAGTGGCCTAGCCAGTCTCCAGATCTCAACCCTATAGAAAACCTTTGGAGGGAGTTGAAAGTCCGTGTTGCCAAGCGAAAAGCCAAAAACATCACTGCTCTAGAGGAGATCTGCATGGAGGAATGGGCCAACATACCAACAACAGTGTGTGGCAACCTTGTGAAGACTTACAGAAAACGTTTGACCTCTGTCATTGCCAACAAAGGATATATCACAAAGTATTGAGATGAAATTTTGTTTCTGACCAAATACTTATTTTCCACCATAATATGCAAATAAAATGAAAAAAAAACAGACAATGTGATTTTCTGGATTTTTTTTTCTCAGTTTGTCTCCCATAGTTGAGGTCTACCTATGATGTAAATTACAGACGCCTCTCATCTTTTTAAGTGGTGGAACTTGCACTATTGCTGACTGACTAAATACTTTTTTTCCCCACTGTATATGCAGAATAAATCATTGGTGGCTCAGTTGTGTGTGTATGTGTGTGTGTGTATATATATATATATATATATATATATATACTAGCTGAAGAGCCCGGCGCTGCCCGGGCATAGTAACTAACTGTGGTTAGTTATAACAAATTATAATTATCCTCCATCCCATAGTCCCGTGCCCATATACCCATCATACATATTCTCCATCCCATAGTCGAGTGTCCATATACCCATCACACATCCTCCATCCCATAGTCCCATGCCCATATGCCCATCACACATATTCTCCATCCCATAGTTCCATGCCCATATACCCATCATGCATATTCGCCATCCCATAGTCGAGTGTCCTTATACCCATCACACATCCTTCATCTCATCGTCCCATGCCCATATACCTGTCATACATATCCTCCATCCCATAGTCCCGTTCCCATATACCCGTCATACATATCCTCCATCCCATAGTCCCGTGCCCATATACCCATTATGACATCATCATCACCATGGCAACCATTATGACATAACAGTCACCATTGCAACCTATTAAGACATCATCGTCACCATGGCAACCATTGTGACAGCATCTTCGCCATTGCAACCTATTATGACATTAGCGTCGCCATGGCAAGCATTATGACATCATGAGGGGGCGGGGCTTGCAACTTATGATGACATCAGCGTCGCCATGGCAACCGTTATGACATCATAATGAGGGGCGTGGCTTGATACACACACTTTTTCCCCATTATGTAGATAGGGGCAAAATTGTTTGGTGAATTGGAACATGTGGGGTTTAAATTTCGCCTCACAACATAGCCTATGACGCTCTCGGGTCCAGACGTGTGACTATGCCAAATTTTGTGGCTGTAGCTGCGACGGTGGGAATGCCTATCCCGGACATACACACACACACATACATACATACCCACATTGAGCTTTATATATTAGATATATACACACACACACACCTGCAGTGCATGCAGGGCCCCCTCCACAGTGCGTGCAGCCGGGCCCCCCTCCCTAAGGTGCAAAGTGCAGCCAGAGCCATTGTAAATGTAAAGTGCCAGGCTGCCAGCACAGTGAGGGGACACATTTAACAAAGCAAATCCACCCCAAGCCGGGCTCACCGTCTTGTGTGTGTATTCCTCTCCCTGAGTGAGAGAGGCTCATGAATGTTTTCTGCTTCCTGCAATGCACGTGTGCTGCTCTCTGGCTGCCAGGAGGCGTGGCGCTCTTATGCAAATCCAGCCAGAGACTTCAGCTAACTGCTGACCAGGAAACAAGGAAAGGGGAGCTTCAAGGGGCCAGGGGGTATACAGCGTTCAAGGGGCCAGGGGGTATACAGCGGCCGGCGCTTACATTTAATTAAAGGAGATAGTACTGTGTCAGCACAGCTGCCAAAACGCAGCGGCCGTCACGGGCCCCCTCACCTGTCCGGGCCCCATATCAGCTGCGTGGTCTGCTACTTTTGATGGTACGCCGCTGTATAAGACACATCAGACAATAAAACACACCTCTGATTTTGTGGAGGAAAATAGGGAATTTTTTTTATAAATACAATGGTAGTGCATCTTGTAGTCCCATTTTAAGGTACCTTACCGGAGGGGGTCGACGGTGGCGGAATGGGATCACAGTAGGCAGGGTGGCTGCTTCAGAAGTACAACGGTGGCAGGATTGAGGCAGTGCTGCGGTACCTTGGCTGGGAGGTGGAGTTTAGAGGCTGCAGTCCCTGGGCTCTCCTGAGGGTATGTGCTCACGATCCGGAGTTGATGCTGGTTTGACGCTGCGTACTTATGCAGCATCAAAATCGCAGCGGTCAGATGTTACAGCATACTGTATGGGATTTCAAGAACTCCCATGTCCACTATGCCTCCACGTAGACTGACATGCGGCACATCTTTCCAGACCGAAGCATGTCAAATTCTCTTGCGGAGATGCCATTTTGATAGATAATCAGCGCCTGCATGTTGAATGTAATTTTTAAAAAAAAGCAATATGTGCAGCATGTAAAATAGGGGGAAGGTCACATGTCATAAGCCATAATGAATATCTATTCAAAGCACCACTTAAAGCCTGCCCACAGAAGCTCATTAGCTGAAAATGAAGATTAAACAACAACTACAAGACAGATTTCATCAACCAAGGAATCATTTTAGTCAGTATAACTGCGCCTACCTCACACTGTATGTTACTCAGCCCAATCATGCTGACAGGTTCACTTTAAATACTTGGATGCACATTGCTGTGTACAGTGCCTTGCGAAAGTATTCGGCCCCCTGGAACTTTTCAACATTTTCCCACATATCATGCTTCAAACATAGATTCCAAATGTAAATTTTTGAAGAATCAACAAGTGGGACACAATTGTGAAGTTGAATGAAATTTATTGGTTTTACATTTTTGTGGAAATTCAAAAACTGAAAAGTGGGGCGTGCAATACTATTCGGACCCTTTATACTTTCAGTGCAGCAAACTCACTCCAGAAGTTCATTGTGGATCTCTGAATTTTCAAATGTTGTCCTAAATGACTAATGATGATAAATGTAATCCACCTGTGTGTAATCAAGTCTCCGTATAAATGCACCTGCTCTGTGATAGTCTCAGGATTCTGTTTGAAGCACAGAGAGCATCATGAAGACCAAGGAACACAACAGGCAGGCTGTTGTGGAGAAGTTTAAAGCCGGATTTGGATACAAAATGATTTCCAAAACTTTTAACATCCCAAGTAGCACTGTGCAAGCGATCATATTAAAATGGAAGGAGTATCGTACCACTGCAAATCTACCAAGACCTGGCCGTCCCTCTAAAATTTCATTTCAAACAAGGAGAAGACTGATCAGAGATGCAGCAACATGGTGGTGGCAGCATCATGGTTTGGACCTGCTTTTCTTCAACAGGGACAGGGAAGATGGTTAAAATTGATGGGAAGATGGATGAAGCCAAATACAGGACCATTCTTGAAAGAAAACCTGTTGGAGTCTGCAAAAGACCTGAGACTTGGACTGAGATTTATCTTCCAACAAGACAATGATCCCAAACATAAAGCAATATCTACAATGGAATGGTTCACAAATAAATGTATCCAGGTGTTAGAATGGCCAAGTCAAAGTCCAGACCTGAATCCAATCGAGAATCTGTGGAAAGAGCTGAAAACTGCTGTTCACAAACGATCTCCATCAAACCTCACTGAGCTCGTGCTGTATGCCAAGGAAGAATGGGCAAGAATTTCAGTCTCTCAATGTACAAAACTGATAGAGACATACCCCAAGCGACTTGCAGCTGTAATCGCAACAAAAGGTGGCGCAACAAAGTATTACGTTAAAGGGCCGAATAATATTGCACGCTCCACTTTTCAGTTTTTGAATTTCCACAAAAATTTAAAATAACCAATAAATTTCGTTCAACTTCACAATTGTGTCCCACTTGTTGTTGATTCTTCATCAAAAATTTACATTTGGTATCTTTATGTTTGAAGCATGATATGTGGGAGAAGGTTGAATAATTCCAGGGGCTGAATACTTTCGCAAGGCATTGTATTTGGTAGTTATAATACATATGTCCCACTTTAATATACGCAAGAAGCATATTTATTTGCTGATTAAATGGCAAATTTAGTGTTGTATGACTGTTTTTAATTAGATAAAAAATTAAAGTTAAATTGAGAATTTTTTCTTATTTTGTCATATTACTGACTAATTTACCTCTAACATATAGTACAGTGTCAGAAATAGGCATTCTCGGAAACACTTATGTAGAAGTATTGGAGCATTACAGTGACACTTCAGATTTTAAGAAACTTGACCTCATCAGGAAGGTGAAAATGGGCTGGAAAGGGTTAAAACGTATAGAAATGTTTTAGTCTTGAATATGACATACAATTTTGAGCAAAGATGTGGCGCTATCACTAGAAAGGCCAAACAAATTAAACATCAAAGAAGGCTAGTTGGAGTTGGTGTAGATCAATTCGAAGGACCCAATTATCGTCCTGCTCAGTGATCTCCTGATCGGGAGTTCTGAAAATGACCTCTTAATCCGATGGCATCTCTGCCTCCTCTTTTGAGTAGCTGGACCTTGTGAGACGTCATTACTGCCATAAGATACATATGTGATCTCACGCCAGTCTGGCTAGTTAAAGGAAGAACCATGGATACCATCATATAAGAGGCGTTCAGCGGCCACAAATAAATGATATGTGAACAATGTAGGTCCTGTAAATTTATGTCTGTTCACTTGAACTTTTAATTTTGTCTTTATGTGTTGCTATTAAAATGTTTAAAGTGTTAATACTTTCTTTATAGCAATACAACAAGCAGATCACAGACCTGAAACAGCCTGCTCTCATACACAATCCCAAAAAAACAAGAGGCCCAGGAAAAATGCCAACAGGGCCTATTATTCTGATTCCAGAATTCTGCAATTTAACAGGTAACTTGCCACTTTTAGTAATTTAATTTTACATCACTTTGAACTATAGATTTTGTTTGCCTATATATGTCTAAGCCATTTCATTTGCTAGAAATAGTGACCAGTTGCAATTTTTGCATAAATGGGAATTTTTCGATTTACAATCTATGCTTCTCCAGGTCAGTACCATTGATACCAAACCGTAATAAAAAATAAGGTTTACAATTTTCAGACACTGGAGTTGTGTGAGGTTTTGTTTTCTTGCACTCTGAGCAGTCAGTTTTTAAAGAGATCATTTTAGGGTAGATAAGATGTGTTGTTGCTGTGACAAAAATCACCCCCCACAATTCTGGCATTTAGAGCTCATGCACACATTCAGTATTTGGTGAGTTTTTTACTCCAGGATTTGTAAGCCAAAACCAGGAGTGGGTGATAAATGCAGAAAGGATGCAAATGTTTCTATTAGGGCTCATACCCATTTGCGAGAAAAAAAAGGTCCGATTTCCAAACCGAAAAAACGGATAAGTGCTATTCGAGTGTAATGCGATAAAATGCGATTTCTGTGCAATTTTTTTCCACAGAACATCCATATGACATGCCTATGCAGAGTTCGTATGCAATGTGATTTTAACGTGAGGTTTTACATAGAGCAGTTCTCTGTATTTAAAAGCTCATGTTAAAATAGCATTGTAAAAAAAAACTGTACATATCGTTTAAAACAAAATAATCTTCAAAACATATATATATACCGTATTTTCCGCTTTGTAAGACGCACTTTTTTTCCCCCAAAATTGAGGGGAAAAAGGGGGTGCGTCTTACAAAGAGGATATACATTTGCGCTGCCACTGAGGGTACTTGCCGCGGCACTCTGTGCCCTGATGCTGCCGCTGCGCTGTCCGCCACTCTCCTGTCCCCCAGTGGTTTCTTCCGCCCCACCGCCGCCGCCGCGCTCTGTCCCGTTCAGCGTGGGGGGGTCTCTGTCGCTCCATGCCTGCTTTCTTCCTGGAAAATGGCCGCCGCGCATGCGCAGACGGACATCTCGGCACTGAAATCTCGGGAGATGAGATTTCAGCGCCGAGATGTCCGTCTGCGCATGCGCGGCGGCCATTTTCCAGGAAGAAAGCAGGCATGGAGCGACAGAGACCCCCCCACGCTGAACGGGACAGAGCGCGGCGGCGGCGGTGGGGCGGAAGAAACCACTGGGGGACAGGAGAGCGGCGGTGGCGGACAGCGCAGCGGCAGCATCAGGGCACAGAGTGCCGCGGCAAGTACCCTCAGAACGGGACAGAGCGCGGCGATGGCGGCAAACACCGGGGGGACAGAGCGCGGTGGTGGCGGTAAGAACCGGGGGAGAGCGCGGCGGTGGTGGCAAGCAGGCACCGGGGGACAGCGTGGCGGTGGTGGCAAGCACTGGGGGACAAAGTGCGGCGGTGGTGGCAAGCAGGCACCGGGGGACAGAGCGTGGCGGTGGTGGCAAGCATCAGGGGACAGAGGGCGGCGGCAGTAACAGACACCGGCAGCGGCACGCTGCACATCAAAACACCCCCTCATCCCAGCAGCAATGTTCCACTCCGGCCTCCTCCATCACCACCCCTGGAAAGCAATAAGACGCATGGATTATAAGATGCACCACCATTTTATTAAAAATAAAGTTTTTTTCCTATTTTTCTCCTCAAAATTTGGGGTGCGTCTTATAATCCAGAGCGTCTTATAAAGCGAAAAATACGGTATATATATATATATATATATATATATATATATATATATATATATATATATAATGTCTGTATATAGATATAGTAAAATCCGACAGATGCCGCGTGCATTAAAGAGTAGAATAGGTTTGACTAGAATAAATATATACACATACTATAGATGTGTGTGTCTGTGTATATATACTGCTCAAAAAAAATAAAGAACACTAAAATACCACATCCTATATTATAGTGTCCCCTTTACTTATTTTTTAGTAGTATGTGTGTGTATATATACGTTGTGTGTGTGTGTGTGTGTATATATATATATATATATACATACACAGTATATCTGTATCATTGTGTGTGTGTGTATATATATATATATATATATAATATATATAATTTGAAAGAGAGATAGCAGAATAGCCATTAATTCATTTGTCGGCTTTTGTAAAATAATTGGAAAAGCCGACAGGATAGGAGCCATGGTTTACATACAGTAAACCATGGCATATCAGTTAGATTTATATATGTCCATAACTAATAATGTTAGTAGTATATGTGTGTAAAATATTGGAGCTGTAGGTGTTACTTTAAAGAATTAATTCACGGAAAGAAATTGTGTGTGCTCCAGCGCATTTTTCTCCGCCAGAGAGGGAAAGCCAGTGACTGAGGGCATATATTAATAGCCTAGAGAGGGACCATTGTTATTCTAAGATGCCCCAATTCTGGCATTTACTCTCTTTTCCCATTGCCCTGTAGCAGGTGGCATATGGGGTAATAAGGGGTTAATGTCACCTTGCTATTGTAAGATGACATTAAGCCTGGTTAATAATGGAGAGGTGTCAATAAGACACCTATCCATTATTAATCCACTAGTCTGAAAGGGTTAAAAAAAACACATTAAGAATAGTCTTATAATGAAATAATTAAACACACATTTGAAATAATTAAACACACATTTTTGCCATCTTTATTTAACTCCCAATCCAATCGAAGCCATTGTTCTCCTGGAAAAAAATCCAAACTAAAAAAGCAACAATATCCCATACCTGCCCGCCGTACAGTCAAGTCTCACGCTGCAATCCATTACAAGGGGTTAAATAGTTTACAACCGGGAGCATTGCTAATGCGACCTCCCCGTCTGTAAACCACTGTAGAATGACTGAGAAGCTGCCTGCGCAGCCTCCCCGCCTGACCGGACATGAACTCATTGGCGTGGGAAAGTTTCTGAACACTTTCCCACGCTGTCAGTGCACCGCGGGTTAGGCGAGGAGTCTGCTCCAGCCTCAGTGACTACTGCTGATGTCACTTCGGCTGCGCAGACTCCCCACCTGACCTGAGATGAACTCACCAGCATGGGAAAATGTTCAGAGAGTTTCCCACGCTAATCAGTTCATCTCCGGTCAGGCAGGGAGGCTGTGCAGGTAGCTTGTCATTCCACTGTGGTTTACAGCTGGGCCAGTCGCAATAACGACCGCTCCCGGTTGTAAACTATTTAACCCCTTCCGATGGATTGCGGCGTGGGACATGACTGTACGTTGGACAGATATGGATATTGTTGCTTTTTTATTTTGGATTTTTTACATGAATGGATTGGGAGTGTGATAAAGATGGGGAAAAAAATGTGTGTTTATTTCATTAAAAGTCTTTTTCTTAATGTGTTTTTAACCCTTTTCAGACTAGTGGATTGATAATGGATAGGTGTCTTATTGACACCTCCATTATTAACCAGGCTTAATGTCACCTTACAATAGCAAGGTGACATTAACCCCTTATTACCCCATGTGCCACTGTTACACAGCAGTGAGAAGAGAGCGGGTAAGTGCCAGAATTGGCGCATCTTACAGATGCACCTTTTCTGAGATGGCTGGGGGCAGATTCTTGCAGCCGGGGGGGGGGCAATAACCATGATCCCTTCCTAGGTTATTAATATCTGCCCTCAGTCACTGGCTTTCCCTCTCTGGCGGAGAAAATTGCGCGGGAGCCCTCACCATTTTTTTCCGTGAATTAATCATTTAATTTAACACCTACAGCTCCAAAATTTTACACACACACTACTAACATTATTAGAGAGGGACATACAGTGCCTACAAGTAGTATTCAACCCCCTGCAGATTTAGCAGGTTTACACATTCGGAATTAACTTGGCATTGTGACATTTGGACTGTAGATCAGCCTGGAAGTGTGAAATGCACTGCAGCAAAAAAGAATGTTATTTCTTTGTTTAATTTTTTTTTTAAATTGTGAAAAGTTTATTCAGAGGGTCATTTATTATTCAACCCCTCAAACCACCAGAATTCTGTTTGGTTCCCCTAAAGTATTAAGAAGTATTTCAGGCACAAAGAACAATGAGCTTCACATGTTTGGATTAATTATCTCTTTTTCCAGCCTTTTCTGACTATTTAAGACCCTCCCCAAACTTGTGAACAGCACTCATACATGGTCAACATGGGAAAGACAAAGGAGCATTCCAAGGCCATCAGAGAGAAGATCGTGGAGGGTCACAAGGCTGGCAAGGGGTACAAAACCCTTTCCAAGGAGTTGGGCCTACCTGTCTCCACTGTTGGGAGCATCATCCGGAAGTGGAAGGCTTATGGAACTACTGTTAGCCTTTCACGGCCTGGACAGCCTTTGAAAGTTTCCTCCCGTGCCGAGGCCAGGCTTGTCCGAAGAGTCAAGGACAACAAGGAAGGAGCTCCGGGAAGATCTCATGGCAGTGGGGACATTGGTTTCAGTCAATACCATAAGTAACGTACTCCACCGCAATGGTCTCCGTTCCAGACGAGCCCGTAAGGTACCTTTACTTTCAAAGCGTCATGTCAAGGCTCGTCTACAGTTTGCTCATGATCACTTGGAGGACTCTGAGACAGACTGGTTCAAGGTTCTCTGGTCTGATGAGACCAAGATCGAGATCTTTGGTGCCAACCACACACGTGACGTTTGGAGACTGGATGGCACTGCATACGACCCCAAGAATACCATCCCTACAGTCAAGCATGGTGGTGGCAGCTTCATGCTGTGGGGCTGTTTCTCAGCCAAGGGGCCTGGCCATCTGGTCCGCATCCATGGGAAGATGGATAGCACGGCCTACCTGGAGATTTTGGCCAAGAACCTCCGCTCCTCCATCAAGGATCTTAAGATGGGTCGTCATTTCATCTTCCAACAAGACAACGACCCAAAGCACACAGCCAAGAAAACCAAGGCCTGGTTCAAGAGGCAAAAAATCAAGGTGTTGGAGTGGCCTAGTCAGTCTCCTGACCTTAACCCAGACACCCAAAGAACCTAGATAACTTGGAGAAGATCTGCATGGAGGAGTGGGCCAAGATAACTCCAGAGACCTGTGCCGGCCTGATCAGGTCTTATAAAAGACGATTATTAGCTGTAATTGCAAACAAGGGTTATTCCACAAAATATTAAACCTAGGGGTTGAATAATAATTGACCCACACTTTTATGTTTAAAATTGATTAAAATTTAACTGAGCAACATAACTTTTTGGTTTGTAAGATTTATGCATCTGTTAATAAATCCTGCTCTTGTGTGAAGTTTGAAGGCTCTAACTTTGCATCTTATCAAACCTGCTAAATCTGCAGGGGGTTGAATACTACTTGTAGGCACTGTATAAAAAAAGGATATGCAATGGTTTACTGTATGTAAACCATGTCTCATATCCTGTCTAATTCTGTAATGATTTTACCTGTGCCGACAATTGAATTTTAATCTATTCTGCTTTCTATATCTCTATGA
Organism: Dendrobates tinctorius; assembly: GCF_039654945.1. Lineage (NCBI taxonomy): Eukaryota > Metazoa > Chordata > Amphibia > Anura > Dendrobatidae > Dendrobates > Dendrobates tinctorius. The sequence continues at coordinate 8,173,894 of NW_027361910.1, read as the reverse complement.
AATATAAATACAGTCATATGTTAAAGTTTCGGCACCCCTATTAATGTTAACCTTTTTTCTTTATAACAATTTTGTTTTTTGCAACAGTTATTTGTTTCATATATCTAATAACTGATGGACTCAGTTATATTTCTGGATTCAAATGAGGTTTATTGTACTAACAGAAAATGTGCAATCTGCATTTAAACAAAATTTGACCGGTGCAAAAGTATGGGCGCCTCAACATAAAAGTGACATTAATATTTCTTAGATCCTCCTTTTGCAAAAATAACAGCCTCTAGTCGCTTCCTGTAGCTATTAATGAGTTCCTGAATCCTGTATGAAGGTATTTGTGACCATTCCTGTTTACAAAACAATTCCAGTTCAGTTAAGTTTGATGGTCGCTGAGCATGGACAGCCCGCTTCAAATCATCCCACAGATGTTCAATGATATTCAGGTCTGGGGACTGGGATGGCCATTCCAGAACATTGTAATTGTTCCTCTGCATGAATGCCTGAGTAGATTTGGAGCGGTGTTTTGGATCATTGTCTTGCTGAAATATCCATCCCCTGCGTAACTTCAACTTCGTCACTGATTCTTGCACATTATTGTCAAGAACCTGCTGATACTGAGTTGAATCCATGCGACCCTCAACTTTAACAAGATTCCCGGTGCCGGCATTGGCCATACAGCCCCAAAGCATGATGGAACCTCCACCAAATTTTACTGTGGGTAGCAAGTGTTTTTCTTGGAATGCTGTGTTTTTAAGCCTCCATGCATAACGCCTTTTTGTATGACCAAACAACTCAATCTTTGTTTCATCAGTCCACAGGACCTTCTTCCAAAATGTAACTGGCTTGTCCAAATGTGCTTTTGCATACCTCAGGCGACTGTTTGTGGCGTGCTTGCAGAAACGGCTTCTTTCGCATCACTCTCCCATACAGCTTCTCCTTGTGCAAAGTACGCTGTATTGTTGACCGATGCACAGTGACACCATCTGCAGCAAGATGATGCTGCAGGTCTTTGGAGGTGGTCTGTGGATTGTCCTTGACTGTTCTCACCATTCTTCTTCTCTGGCTTTCTGATATTTTACTTGACCTGCCACTTCTGGGCTTAACAAGAACTGTACCTGTGTTCTTCCATTTCCTTACTATGTTCCTCACAGTGGAAACTGACACGTTACATCTCTGAGACAACCTTTTGTATCCTTCCCCTGAAAAGCTGTGTTGAATAATCTTTGTTTTCAGATCATTTGAGAGTTGTTTTGAGGAGCCCATGATGCCACTCTTCATAGGAGAATCAAATAGAAGAACTACTTGCAAGTGGCCACCTTAAATACCTTTTCTCATGATTTGATACACCTGGCTATGAAGTTCAAAGCTCAATGAGGTTGCAAAACCAATTTAGTGCTTCAGGAAGTCAGTAAAAAGTAGTTAGGAGTGTTCAAATCAAGAAAATGATAAGGGTGCCCATACTTTTGCACCGGTCAAATTTTGTTTAAATGCAGATTGCACATTTTCTGTTAGTACAATAAACCTCATTTGAATCCAGAAATATAATTGAGTCCATCAGTTATTAGATATATGAAACTGAAATAGCTGTTGCAAAAAACAAAATTGCTGTAAAGAAAAAAGGTTAACATTAATAGGGGTGGCCAAACTTTAACATATGACTGTATGTATACACTGCTCAAAAACTAAAGGGAACACGTAAACATCAGAAAATAGTTCCAAGTAAATCAATCTTCTGTGAAATCAAACTGTCCATTTAGGAAGCAACACTGATTGACAATCAATTTCACATGCAAATGGAATAGATAGCAGATGGAAATTATTGGCAATTATCAAGACACCCTCAATAAAGGAGTGGTTCTGCAGGTGGGGACCACAGACCACATCTCAGTGCCAATGCTTTCTGGTTGATGTTTTGGTCACTTCTGAATGTTGGTTGTGCTTTCACACTCGTGGTAGCATGAGACGGACTCTACAACCCACACAAGTGGCTCAGGTAGTGCAGCTCATCAAGGATGGTACATCAATGCGAGCTGTGGCAAGAAGGTTTGCTGTGTCTGTCAGCTTAGTGTCCTGAGGCTGGAGGCGCTACCAGGAGACAGGTCAGTACACCAGGAGATGTGGAGGGGGCCGTAGGAGGGCAACAACCCAGCAGCAGGACCACTAGCTCCGCCTTTGTGCAAGGAGGAGCACTGCCAGAGCCCTGCAAAATGACCCAATGTGCATGTGTCTGCACAAATGGTTAGAAACCGACTCCATGAGGATGGTCTGAGGGCCTGACATCCACAGATGGGGGTTATACTCACAGCCCAATACCGTGTAGGACGCTAGGCATTTGCCACAGAACCCTAGGATTGGCAAATTCGCAACTGGCTCCCTGTGCTCTTCACAGATGAAAGCAGGTTCACACTGAACACATGTGACAGAGTCTGGAGATGCCGTGGAGAGCGATCTGCTGCCTGCAACATCCTTCAGCATGACCGGTTTGGCAGTGTGTCAGTAATGGTGTGGGGTGGCATTTTTTTGGATGGCCGCACAGGCCTCAGTGTGCTCGCCAGAGGTAGCCTGACTGTCATTAGGTACCGAGATGAAATCCTCAGACCCCTTGTGAGACCATGTGCTGGTGCGGTTGGCCCTGGGTTCCTCCTAATGCATGACAATGCCAGACCTCATGTGGCTAGAGTGTGTCAGCAGTTCCTGCAAGATGAAGGCATTGAAGCTATGGACTGGCCCGCCCGTTCTCCAGACCTGAATCCGATTGAGCACATCTTGGGACATCATGTCTCTTTTCATCCACCAACGTCACGTTGTACCACAGACTGCCCAGGAGTTGGCGGATGCTTTAGTCCAGGTCTGGGAGGAGATCCCTCAAGAGACTATCCGCCACCTCATCAGGAGCATGCCCAGGCGTTGTACAGTGGGAAGGTCATACAGATACGTGGTGGCCACACACAATACTGAGCATCTTTTCCTTGTCATGAGGCATTTCCACTGAAGTTGGATCAGCCTGTAATTTGATTTTCCACTTTGATTTTGAGTATCATTCAAAATCCAGATCTCCATGGGATATTCATTTTGATTTACATTGATAAGTGTTATGTTTTATTATTCTGAACAAATTCCGCTATGCAATGAATAAAAGTTTGCAAATGGAATATTTCATTCAGAGATATCTAGTATGTGGTATTTTAGTGTTCCCTTTAATTTTTTGCGCAGTGTACAGTCATATGTTAAAGTTTGGGCACCCCTATTAATGTTAACCTTTTTTCTTCATAACAATTTTGGTCTTTGCAACAGCTATTTCAGTTTCATATATCTAATGACTGATGGACTCGGTTATATTTCTGGATTCAAATGCGGTTTATTGTACTAACAGAAAATATGCAATCTGCATTTAAACAAAATTTGACCGGTGCAAACGTATGGGCACCCTTATCATTTTCTTGATTTGAATACTCCTAACTACCGTACTTTTTACTGACTTCCTGAAGCACTAAATTGGTTTTGCAACCTCATTGAGCTTTGAACAACATAGCCAGGTGTATCAAATCATGAGAAAAGGTATTTAAGGTGGCCACTTGCAAGTAGTTCTCCTATTTGATTCTCCTATGAAGAGTGGCATCATGGGCTCCTCACAACAACTCTCAAATGATCTGAAAACAAAGATTATTCAACATAGCTTTTCAGGGGAAGGATACAAAAAGTTGTCTCAGAGATTTAACCTGTCAGTTTCCACTGTGAGGAACATAGTAAGGAAATGGAAGAACACAGGTACAGTTCTTGTTAAGCCCAGAAGTGGCAGGCCAAGTAAAATATCAGAAAGGCAGAGAAGAAGAATGGTGAGAACAGTCAAGGACAATCCACAGACCACCTCCAAAGACCTGCAGCATCTTCTTGCTGCAGATGGTGTCACTGTGCATCGGTCAACAATACAGCGCACTTTGCACAAGGAGAAGCTGTATGGGAGAGTGATGCGAAAGAAGCCGTTTCTGCAAGCACGCCACAAACAGTCGCCTGAGGTATGCAAAAGCACATTTGGACATGCCAGTTACATTTTGGAAGAAAGTCCTGTGGACTGATGAAACAAAGATTGAGTTGTTTGGTCATACAAAAAGCCGTTATGCATGGAGGCTTAAAAACACAGCATTCCAAGAAAAACACTTGCTACCCACAGTAAAATTTGGTGGAGGTTCCATCATGCTTTGGGGCTGTGTGGCCAATGCCGGCACCGGGAACCTTGTTAAAGTTGAGCGTTGCATGGATTCAACTCCATATCAGCAGAATCTTGACAATAATGTGCAAGAATCGGTGACAAAGTTGAAGTTACGCAGGGGATGGATATTTCAGCAAGACAATGATTCAAAACACCGCTCCAAATCTACTCAGGCATTCATGCAGAGGAACAATTACAATGTTCTGGAATGGCCATCCCAGTCCCCAGACCTGAATATCATTGAACATCTGTGGGATGATTTGAAGCGGGCTGTCCATGCTCGGTGACCATCAAACTTAACTGAACTGGAATTGTTTTGTAAACAGGAATGGTTACAAATACCTTCATCCAGGAACTAGCGACTAAAGGCTGTTATTTTTGCAAAAGAAGGATCTACGAAATATTAATGTCACTTTTATGTTGAGGTGCCCATACTTTTGCACCGGTCAAATTTTGTTTAAATGCAGATTGCACATTTTCTGTTAGTACAATAAACCTCATTTGAATCCAGAAATGTAACTGAGTCCATCAGTTATTAGATATATGAAACTGAAATAGCTGTTGCAAAAACCAAAATTGTTCTAAAGAAAAAAGGTTAACATTAATAGGGGTGCCCAAACTTTAACATATGACTGTATATACACTGGGTGCTGAATTATTAGGCAAATGAGTATTTTGATCACATCATCCTTTTTATACATATTGTCCTACTCCAAGCTGTATAGGCTTGAAAGCCAACTGCCAATTATGTAAATCAGGTTATTTGCATCTCTGTAATGAGGAGGGGTGTGGTGTAATGACATCAAAACCCTATATAAGGTGTGCTTAATTATTAGGCAACTTCTTTTCCTTTGGCGAAAGGGGTCAGAAGAGAGATTTGACGGACTCTGAAAAGTCAAATTTTGAGATGTCTTGCAGAGGGATGCAGCAGTCTTGAAATTGCCAAACTTTTGAAGCGTGATCACTGAACAATCAAGCGTTTCATGGCAAATATCCAACAGGGTCGCAAGAAGCGTGTTGATAGAAAAAAGGCGCAAAATAACTGCCCATGAATTGAGGAAAATCAAGCGTGAAGATGCCATTTGCCACCAGTTTTTCCATATTTCAGAGCGGCAACGTTACTGGAGTATCAAAAAGCTCAAGGTGTGCCATACCCAGGGACATGGCCAAGGTAAGGAAGGCTGGAAAACGACCACCTTTCAACAAGAAACAAGATAAAATGTCAAAACTGCACCAAGAAATATTTTAAGACTGATTTTTCTAAGGTTTTGTGGACTGATGAAATGAGAGCAACTTTTGATTGGCCAGATGGAAGGACCCGAGGCTGGATCAGTAAAGGGCAGAGAGCTCCACTCCGTCTCAGACGCTAGCAAGGTGGAGGTGGGGTACTGGTATTGGCTGATATCATCAAAGATGAACTTGTGGGACCTTTTCGGGTTGAGGATGGAGAGAAGCTCAACTCCCAGACCTACTGGCAGTTTCTGGAAGACACCTTCAAGCGGTGGTACAGGAAGTCAGTATCGTTCAAGAAAAACATGATATTCATGCTCCATCATATGCATCCAAATACTCCACAGCGTGGCTGGCCAGTAAATGTCTAAAAGAAGAAAAAATAATGACATGGCCCCCTTGTTCACCTGATCTGAACCCCATAGAGAGCCTGTGGTCCCTCATAAAATGTGAGATCTACAGGGAGGGAAAACAGTACACCTCTCCGAACAGTGTCTGGGAGGCTGTGGTGGCTGCTGCACACAATGTTGATCGTAACCAGATCAAGCAACTGACAGAATCTATGGATGGAAGGCTTTTGAGTGTCATCGTAAAGAAAGGTGGCTATATTGGTCACTGATTTTTTTTTTGTTTTGTTTTTGAATGTCAGAAATGTTTATTTCTAAATTTTATGTTGCTCTATTGGTGTACCTGGTGAAAATAAACAAGTGAGATGGGTATATATTTGGTTTTCATTAAGTTGCCTAATAATTCTGCACAGTAATAGTTACCTGCACAAACAGATATCCTCCTAAGATAGCCAAATCTAAAAAAAAAAAACCCACTCAAACTTCCAAAAATATGAAGCTTTGATATCTGAGTCTTTTGGGTTGATTGAGAACATAGTTGTTATTCAATAATAAAAAAAATCCTCTCAAATACAACTTGCCTAATAATTCTGCACACAGTGTATATATATACCTATACTATGCGTATACATGTATTCAATCTATTCTTTAATAATCTGTCAGTGTGATTTCTCGGTATAGCGCACTGAATTTTTCTATGTATTAAATGGCCACGCAGGCTTTTCTAAAGGACACCGGTGCATATTTCTCGCAAGTCACACGCATGGTTCGTGTGTAATCTGTTTTTTTCTCTCCCCCATAGACTTTGATTGGCGAGTCTCGGGCGTAATACGGTGCAAATCGCAGCATGCTGCAATTTCCTCCGCACATATAATACGGGCGAGAAAAAAATGTATGATGGGAGCTGCCCCTAAGATTAACATTGGTCCGAGTGCTATGCGATTTTTTTTTCTCGCATAGCACTTGTCCGTATTTGTCGCTTGTGTGACTCCGGCCTTAGCATGATGCCGCGGTGATCGTGCCGCCGTACTAGTACTGTTGCAGGCACAAATGCAGTTCCCATAGAGCAGTACTAGAACGGCCAAGTCGGGAAGTGGTTAAAGAGGTTGTCCTCTATTAGGGCAACCCCTTCTTGAACTGAATGTTTGGCCCTGATAAATAAATCTTCATAAATATTCACACGGTGTCGGCATTTGTTCTTCCTCGGACTCTCGTGGTGTTTTGTGAGACGTGACCTTGGCGCCCAATCAGTGCAGGCTTCACTGTCCCCGTCTACGTACGGATTGAACATTAATAGGAAGTCATAGCTGCAACCCAGACTTCCTCTTCATGTTCAATCCATACATAGGTTGGGACAGTGACGATAGCGCTGATTGGACACCGGGCACCATGTGTCACTACACCGCACGATAGCCCTGGGGAGAGCGATTACCCACACTGCAAGAACAGCGCCAGCATAGGAGATGAATATAGATATTTCTTTACTTTATCAGGGCAAAACATTTAGTTGAAAAAGGAGTTGTGCTAGTTGTGGACAACACCTTTAACTGCTCATTTCAACGTTGCAATACAATCTAAATTTACTGTAGGGTCCTTACTGAAAGCAATGGTGTTGTTTTTTGTTTGTTTTAGGTTTGACTGATAGAATGAGGGCTGATTATTCTGTAATGAAAGAGCTAGCAAATCACACTCGACTAGCACCAGAACAGAGAGAAAAACAAGTGGGAAAGTTTTTGGACCATATTCACAGGTAAGTAGGTCATCAACACTGTTTGCAATTAGGATTTTATTTACTGGTATCAGACTACAGGGCCTGAATACATATGCACTTCATAATTTTCAGATTTTTGTTTTTTAATAAACATGTATCATTTACATTTCACAAACAAATGTAGAATAGTTAATGGGGTATGAATTCCTTTACAAGGCACTGTATGTATGCAAATATACACTACCATTCAAAAGTTTAGGGTCTCTTAGAAATTTCCTTATTTTTGGAAGAAAAGTACAGTTTTTTCCAATGAAGCTAACATTAAATGATTCAGAGATACACGCTATACATTGTTAATGTGGTAAATGACTGTTCTAGCTGCAAACATCTTGTTTGTAGTGCAATATCTTCATAGGTGTATAGAGGCCCATTTCCAACAACCATCACTCCAGTGTTCTTATGGTACTTTGTGTTTGCTAACTGTGTAAGAAGGCTAATGGATGGTTAGAATACCCTTGAAAACCCTTGTGCAAGTATGTTAGCACAGGTGAATACAGTTTGGCTGATTAGAGAAGCTATAAACTTGACCTTCCTTTGAGCTAGTTGAGAATCTGGAGCATTACATTCGTTGGTTCCATTAAACTCTAAAAATGGCCAGAAAAAAAGAACTTTAATGTGAAATTCGACAGTCTATTCTTCTTAGAAATGAAGGCTATTCCATGCGAGAAATTGCCAAGAAACTGAAGATTTCCTACAACGGTGTGTACTAGTCCCTTCAGAGGAGAGCACAAACAGGCTCTAACCAGAGTAGAAAGAGAAGTGGGATGCCCTGGGATGCTTGCCTTCAGGGCAGAGTGGCAAAGAAAAAACCATATCTGAGACTGGCTAATAAAAGGAAAAGATTAATATGGGAAAACCAACACAGAGGAAGATTAGTAAAAAGTGTTATGGACAGACGAATCCAAGTTTGAGGTGTTTGGAGCACACAGAAGAACATTTGTGAGACGTAGAACAATTGAAAAGATGCTGGAAGAGTGACTAACGCCCTCTGTCAAGCATGGTGGAGGTAATGTGATGGTCAGGGGTTGCTTTAATGCTGGTAAAGTGGAAGATTTGTACAAGGTAAAAGGGATTTTGAATAAGGAAGGCTATCACTCCATTTTGCAACGCTATGCCATACCCTATGGACAGCGCTTGATTGGAGCCAATTTCATCCTACCAACAGGGCAATGACCGAAGGCACACCTCCAAATTATGCAAGAACTTTTTAGGGAAGAAGCAGGCAGCTGGTATTCTATCTGTAATGGAGTGGCCAGCACAGTCACCAGATCTCAACCCCATTGAGCCTGTTGTGGGAGCAGTTTGACCGTATGGTATGCAAAAAGTGCCCATCAAGCCAAACCAACTTGTGGGAGGGGCTTCTGGAAGCATGGGGTGAAATTTCTCCAGATTACCTCAGTAAATTAACTGCTAGAATGCCAAAGGTCTGCAATGCTGTAATTGCTGCAAAGGAAGCATTCTTTGACGAAAGCAAAGTTTGAAGGAGAAAATTATTTCAAATAAAAATCTTTTTTCGAGCCTTGTCAATGTCTGGACTAGATTTTAAATTCATTTGGCAACTCATTTGATTAATAAAGGTAGGAGTTTTCATGGAAAACACAAAATTGTCTGGGTGACCCCCAACTTTTGAACGGTAGTGTAGATATGTTTTATGCATGCATATATAGATATGTTTTATGTATGTGCTCACAAGTTTTGCATTAATTTGTTTCTCCAATTATTATTTAATTCAGTTATCAACATTTGTCTGTGGCTTATGATGCCCCTTAGAATTTTAGATTGTTTAAAAATCTTTATTGCAACATTTTTGTCTGATTATATTCTAGTATTCTATTATTAGTTTAAATGGCAAAGGCACATTATTATTCTTATTTAGTAAGTAGCTGCAAAAGGTATGTTTTTTTTTCCTTCCAGCGATGACAATATACAGAAAGAACTTCGGGATTGGGGACTAAATTTTGACAGTAAACTTCTGTCTTTCCCTGGAAGATTTTTACCTCCAGAGAGAATATTTCTATCAAATAAAACTGTAAGTTTTTAACCCCTTCACCCCCAAGGGTGGTTTTGCACGTTCATGACCGGGCCAATTTTTACAATTCTGACCACTGTCCCTTTATGAGGTAATAACTCTGAAACGCTTCCATGGATCCTGGTGATTCTGACATTGTTTTCTCATGACATATTGTACTTCATGTTAGTGGTAAAATTTCATTCATATAACTTACGTTTATTTGTGGGAAAAAAAAGGAAATTTGGCGAAAATTTTGAAAATTTCGCAATTTTCCAACTTTGAATTTTTATGCCCTTAAATCACAGAGATTCGGCACACAAAAAACTTAATAAGTAACATTTCCCACATGTTTACTTTACATCAGCACAATTTTGGAACCAAAATTTTGTTTTGTTAGGAAGTTATAAGGATTAAAAATTGACCAGCGATTTCTCATTTTTACAACACCATTTTATTTTTACGGACCACATCACATTTGAAGCCACTTTGAGGGGTCTATATGATAGAAAATACCCAAAAGTGACACCATTCTAAAAACTGCACCCCTCAAGGTGCTCAAAAGCACATTCAAGAAGTTTATTAACCCTTCAGGTGCTTCACAGGAATTTTTTGAATATTTAAAAAAAAAAAAACATTTAACTTTTTTTCACAAAAAAAATAATTCAGGTTCAATTTTTTTTATTTTATCAAGGGTAGCAGGAGAAATTGGACTGGAAAATTTACTGTGCAATTTGTCCTGAGTACGCTGATACCTGATATGTGGGGGGGAACCACTGTTGTAGGCGCATGGCAGAGCTCAGAAGGGAAGGAGCGCCGTTTGACTTTTTCAATGCAAAATTGGCTGGAATTCTGATCGGACGCCATGTCACGTTTGGAGAGCCCCTGATGTACCAAGACAGTGGAACCCCCCCCCCACAAATGACACCATTTTGGAAACTAGACCCCCCAAGGAACTTATCTAGATGTTTGGTGAGAACTTTGAACCCACAAGGGCTTCACCGAAGTTTATAACGTACAGCGGTACAATTAAAAAATCATATTTTTTCCACAAAAATGATCTTTTCACCCCCAATTTTTATTTTCCCAAAGGTAACAGGACCCTAAAAGTGATTGTGCAATTTGTCCTGAGTATGCTGATACCCCACATGTGGGGGTAAACCACTATTTGGGCGCATGGCAGAGCTCGGAAGGGAAACAGCGCCATTTGAGTTTTTTGGCTGGAATTGAGACCCGACACCATGTCGCGTTTGGAAATCCCCTGATGTACCTAAACAGTGGAATCCCTCCACAAGTGACCCCATTTTGGAAACTAGACCCCCTAAGGAACTTATCTAGATGTGTGGTGAGCACTTTGAACCCCCAAGGGCTTCACAGAAGTTTGTAATGCCCGGGCGTGAAAATAAAAAAATCGTATTTTTTCCACAAACATGATCATTTAGTCCCCAATTTTTTTATTTTCCCAAGGGTACCAGGAGAAAATGGACCCCGAAAAGTTGTTGTCCAATTTGTCCTGAGTACCCTGATACCCCATATGTGGGAGAAAACTACTGTATGGGCTCAAGTCGGGGCTCGGAAGGGAAGTAGTGACGTTTTGGAATGCAGACTTTGATGGAATGCTCTGCGGGTGTCATGTTGCCTTTGGAGAGCCCCCAATGTACCTAAACAGTAGAAACTCCCCACAAGAGACCCCATTTTGGAAACTAGACCCCCCACGTAACTTATCTAGATGTGTGGTGAGCACTTTGAACCCCCAAGGGCTTCACAGAAGTTTATAACGCCCGGGCGTGAAAATAAAAAATTATTTTATTCCCACAAAAAGCACTTTTTGTTCGGCGGTATGATAATAAATCATCATTTTTTGCTTCGTTTTTTATTTTTAAGGGGTTCGCTAAAGGGGTTAACTAATGGGACAGTTTTATAGGGCAGGTCGTTACGGACGCGGCGATACCAAATTTGTGTACTTTTATTGGTTTTATTTCCAAAAAATGAATTTATTTGGGAATATATTTTTTTTCTTTTGTAATTTATTTAGCGATTTTTTTAAAAATTATTTTTACACCTTTTTTTTGTTAACTTGATTAGGTTGTCCAAGGGGGGACATCACTGTCCTGTGACTGATCGCTGATCTGTCACATCACAGATCACTGTGACAGATCAGCAATCTGTCACAGGCAGTGCAGAAGGCTTCCTCATGCCTGCACTTTGCAGGCACTGAGGAAGCCAGCTCCCTGCAGGCCCCCGAAGTTCCCCGTCGCCATCTTGGATCCGGCGGCCTGCAGGGGAAGAGCCCCCCGCAGCAGCGCTGCACATTGCGCTGCTGTGGGGGGCTCAGGGAAGCACGGAGGGAGCCCCCTCCCTGCCGATGCTTCCCTTTAACCCCCGGTACACCGCGATCGTGTTTGATCGCGGTGTGCAAGGGGTTAACGTGTCGGGGGCGGTCCGTGACCCCCCCTGACACATTGTGCCGGGTGTCAGCTGTGATAATCAGCTGACACCCGGCCGCTATCAGCGGCGCTCACCACGTGGGCGCCGCTGATAGCGCTAGACGTACTATCCCGTCCATGGGCATAGGGGCCCGGGTCCCATGGACGGGATAGTATGTCTGATGTCAGGAAGGGGTTAAAGAGTTTGTCCAACAAGGACCCAATACAGTTCTATCAGAAGTTGGAAAATATAACAATATTTCACATTAAAGGGAGTCTGTCAGCAGGTTTTTGCTACCTCCAGGGCTGTGGAGTCGGTAAGCAAACTTCCGACTCCAGCTCCCTCTTACATGACTCTTGTTTATGTGATACATTTACTGTAGTAAAATGGTAACATCAGGCTTTTAATCATTATTATGATACAATAAGATATTTAGATAGAACATAAAATATATTGCATTACATCTTTAGAACAAATAAACTTGCATATTTACAATTTATTATACACTATGCAGTAAGTGGAACAGTTTTCAACCAAAATGTGCAGTCTATGAATTTGTTCTGAGAAATAGTATCTCCTCCTTCATAGATGACCTTCTGGATAATCCAATTGCTCTCTAGCAAACTTCAGACGGGCCCGGATATATACTGGCTTAAGCAAGGGCACACGTCTGGCACTGCAGCATCTGAGTCCCTGGCGGCGTTGTGTGTTACTAATGGTAGCCTTTGTTACGGTGGTCCCAGCTCTTTGCAGGTCATTCATTAGGTCCCCCCGAGTGATTCTTGTGATCATTTTGACCCCACGGGGTGAGATCTTGCGTGGAGCCCCAGATCAAGGGAGATTATCACTGGACTTGTATGTCTTCCATTTTCTTATTGTTCCCAGAGTTGATTTTATCACACCAAGCTGCTTGCCTATTGCAGATTCAGTGTTCTCAGCCTTGTGCCGGGCTACCATTTTGTTTCTGGTGTCCTTCGACAGCTCTTTGGTCTTCACCATAGTTGAGTTTGGAGTGTGACTGTTTGAGGTTGTGGACGGGTGTCTTTTATACTGATAACAAGTTCAAACAGGTGCCATTACTACAGGTAATGAGTGGTGAACACACCGATGGGCAGTATTAGTGACGAGCTTCCTGTAATTGCAAGTTAAATTCTGCTGTCAGAGATTGACAGCGGTATCTAACTAGTTAACAGCCGCATGTGCATTGCGATTCCACCTGCGGCTATTGCGTGCATATGTCAGCTGTATAGATCAGATTTCAGGTGCCCGGAAATGTGCGGGCTCAGCGCCAGAGCCCGCACCAACAGGGCGAGTCAGACGTGTGTACTATTACACCACATGTCAGAAAAGGGTTAAGGAATCATGTTTTTCATTCAAATCGTGGATAAGGTCAGGTACCTGTCCTATATCTTAGCAAACCCTGAGTTCCGTCAAGAGAAAGCTCTGTGAATTTTTTGTTATTTCCTGTTGTCCACTGGACTCCAGGTTATCTGGCATCCTCGCTTCCATGGAATCTGTATCCGGTCCTGAATTCTCTATAGTAGCCTTCTTTCAAACCTTTGTGAAAGATACATCACCAGTTTCAGTCTAGGAAAGTGTTCTTCCTTGCTGTGATAATGATAATGTGGAGGATCTCTCTACTGGAATCTTGTGCCTCTCCTTTCTTATTCTTGGATACAGTTTAGCTTTGACTGATTCAGTTAATTTTCCAGGTGTTTTCTATTTACCACCTAAGTGTGGATATCATCCTTGGACACACTAGATGTTGTACGGGTCTTATAATTTTTATGTCTCTTTGCCTCCTCATTTCTTTGGGCTTTTTTGTTGTCGTAGGGAATCCGGTGAGTGGTCATGTGTGGTGGAAATGTGACACAGGGAAATATAGTTCACGCAGCATAATTTCACACAATTTTTCTAGCCAGGAAACTGTTACAACTGCATTGATAAATCTTCAACATTCTGTGCATACAAAATCAATATGTTACAACTTAGGTTGTTTATATTTAGTTCCTGCAGTATAATATTCACATGTGCTCTGCTTATAGGTGAACGTCGATGCTCATGTTGCAGACTGGTCAAAAGACTTAAAAGGACCAATTCTAATTCATGCGAAGCCTCTGGATAATTGGTTGTTGATTTACAGTCGAAGAAACTATGACGCTGCCAATACTCTTACACAAAATCTGTTCAAAGTGTCTCAACAACTGGGAATAAAAATGAACAAAGCAGTTTTGTAAGTGATACCAATATGACGTTTTAAGACTGTCCTGAATTTATTTTTAATTAAAGTATGTATGTTACAGCTAATACGGAAAATATGAAGTGGAGGTCCACATATTCAACCCTTTGTTTTCCCAGAGCCTCTAAAATATATTTAGCAGGAGGAAAGTTCTAAATACGTACTAGGAAGAAGCCTGTAATAATTGTTCCTTTTTAGTGTGTCATGCAATCTGATCATATAACACATACTGTGATGGCATGTTTACATGGGACAGCTTCGCTCTGGAAATTATTTTTCAGATATCAAATCCTGTACATACTAAAATACTGGCCTTCTGGATGATATTTTATGAAATGTCATCCAGACTGTAAGGAGAAGATCCGCAATATAAATTTAATGATACTTTTCACTTGGCATTCGCCAATTTATGCCGGAGAATATTTACTGCAGATGTCACCCTTTGCAATGCAGAGGGGAGTATGTGATTAATTGTAGACACACAGTTGTATCATCTACCTTTATGTATGCACATTGCCACTCTAAGAACACTGTGTCTAGGTCAGGGTTTCCCAACTCCAGTCCTCAAGGCACACCAACAGATCATGTTTTCAGGATTTCCTTAGTATTGCTCAGGTGATAATTGCTTCACCTGTGCAATACAAAGGAAATCCTGAAAACATGATCTGTTGGTGTGCCTTGAGGACTGGAGTTGGGAAACCCTGGTCTAGGTGCTGTCAGGCCCCTCTCGTGCATGAGCACCAAATGTGTATGTGAAATACCAAAATGCACATAATGCATTTACTCCTTGCACACATGTATACACAGATCTAATCAGAATCTTACAAATATGTAAACAATACCCTGTAATGCATACATACATTTGTACGTATAATAAAGAAGCAGGGAGGCAGCTGTATATGTAAATCAGTAATTTAATACTATTTTTGTTTTGTTTTCATCTCCCCACATGTATAAGATTTGAATGTACTTTATCTTTTATTATGGGTTAAATGAAGAAAAAAAAAAGAACTTGTACTCCCAAATGTATCAAGTTTATCAGTCCAATGTGGAAATGTGGCACTCAACATCTGTAAAACAGTCTTTTCTCTAATCACCATTAAAAATCCTGCTGCTATGAGACTTTCGTCCTTTTCGCGTGTTGAAACACTTATGCAGTGCACAAGCCTGTAGAAATGTGATATACACATGAAATGGCCGTCGTCCACACGCATGCCATTCTGTAATGCCTTTAGCAACATGTTTTTTAATGGTGAGTATACAAAAGTTGTTTTTTTTTTTTTACTGATGCTGAGTGCCACAGTTCTACATTGGAATTTAGAATTTTACTTTTTTCATTATGCAAAGCCATCTGTAGTTGTATAGTTATTTTTACATAAGGTTTATGAAAAGCCTCAGTGTTGTCAGTATTGACCCTTTTTTTTTTTTTTTTTTTTTTGGACTTCTGCAATTCGTCCTGACATGCTGGATCTCGGCTTCTGTCAAAAACAAAAAATATCGTTGCCCCATGTACCAGAAAAAAGCAAAGCCCTAAAAATCTTACCTTTATTACCTTTTTTCCTTTTGTTGGAAACCAAATAAATTTTTAGCAGAGGATAAACCTATATCACATATATTTGTACTTAATTTGTCTCTCCCTACCTACCTTACCTCAGGGGTTGACACCCTAATTCTAATACACAAAATGGTGCCTCCACTCCTCCTTATCTGGCCCAGCTATTGTCTCTAGTTGACCCTAAACATTTAGTGTCACCACTGTCAGTCAAAAAATAGAAAACATCTATAATATAACCGTAGGAGCGTCACTCTGTCCGAAGCCTTTATAGACTGCGCAAGCGCGATGTGCCTCCGCAGTCTGGCTCCATGCAGAAGGAGGCATCGAGCAGTTATGGGTAAGGGGAATGTGTATTGCGCCGGAAATTGCAGTACGCATATGTGATGGTGTGATATGTTATGTGGATGTCATTTTTTGTATATTCCTATTTTTAACAATTCCAGTTATTTTCATAGTGTTTTTCTTATTACATTGTAAGCCTACAGCCTTACTGTATCTGTCTCTTGATGACCCCCTGTAGTGCATTAATCCCTAAGGCCTTTTGTTCTCCTCTGGGAGGCAACTTGTTGGACTACCCCTGGACAAGGAAGGGGGTGGGGGGAAGAACGGCAGCTGGACAAGTCATTTCCGGTAGAGACAAGATGGTGAAAAGGCTGCATTTCAGAGAGAAGGACCCATTTTTATCCTCTGGTGCTAGAGTTTGAAATCTCGTTTCCCTGAAAATTTTATCCTGATACTGGACTGCATTCTTATTCTTGACTATCTTATCCTTTGTGTGGTGGACTGAATATGGACCTTTTCGTATTTTTGCCTGAATAAAGGTCTTGGAATTGTTCACTCTTCGCTTGCTCTGTTGATTGTGTGATACCAGAGAAGGACCCCGTGACAACTGGTGGCAGCAGTGGGATCAACAGAGCGTCACCCAATGGAGAACCACCCACAGAGTGAGTACAGAAATTGGACTGTATGCAGTTTACAGGAGAGAGCCAGAGACCTGGGCCTGAACTACCAGGGACTGACTAAAGAGGCCTTAATCGATCTACTGGTGGGCACTAGCCCGGCCACCTCCTCCCAGACGTCTGAAGGACGAGCACTGGAGACAGGGATCCCCATCCAGAAAAGCCAGTGGTTGGTGTGGTATGAAGAGATGGCGGTTCTGGGCCCCGGCATCTCTCAGGAGTACAAGGAGGAGGCTGCCCGCCGGGCACAGCGGAGACAGGAAGCAATGGAGCTTGAAAAAGGGAGTAACGCAATGTGGAGTGTAACCCCAACAATCCGGGAGCCTGTACGGATCACCCGGACAGAGTTTAAGCCATTTGATGAGGCTTCTGGAGATGTGGAGGGGTTCTTCAAAGACTTTGAGCAGCAGTGTGCTGTGATGAAGGTGCCCCACTCTAGCTGGATGCGTTTGTTAGTGGGGCTCCTGAACGGAAGCTTGGCGGAGGCTTACCGAACCATTGATGCACTGCGGAATCGGGATTATAACATTGTGAAGCGGACTATCCTGGATTACCATGCTATCACCCCAGACTCATATAGGGGCCAAGTTCCGAGACCTCCCATGCACCACGGGGGGATCGTTTAGGATGTATGCACATAAGATGTCCGAGGCATGTTGGAGATGGCTGGAAGCAGAAAACGCCTTTACTGTGGAAGATGTTATACAGGCGTTCCTTATAGAACAATTTCTTGCCAAGTGCCCTGCAGAGGTACGGGAATGGGTCCGGGAGCGCACGCCGTGTACCGTGGATAGAGCTGCAGCCCTGGCCGATGAAGCCCTTACTATCCGGCCGCAATGGAGGAGGCTTCTGGACAATGAACCACGGCCTGCTCCCGCGCCCCGTCCCCCTCCAATTATATCTGCCCTTCCACCTAGTCGCAAGCCGATGACAATCGCACCTCACAATCCTAGGCCCCAACAGTTCCGACCACGACCTGGGGGTATCACAGAGAGGAGGTGTTATGGGTGTGGACAACCTGGACATTTGCAGTCTGTCTGTCCCTCCAGGATTCGGAGGGAGCCCCACCTCGTCCAGTGCACCTTGTACATTCCACCACACCTGAGGAAGAGCTACCACCACCCCCACCAGAGTGGACCACCGACCACGGCACCATAGATAACCCTCCTGGAGCGTACGGACTCCGGCCTCTGTCCTTTAGCTACTCAGAGCAATGGCAACGCCACCTGCAGGATGTCTTTATTGATGGATACAAAGTGTCAGGATTTAGAGACACGGGGGCATTCATCGCTGACCCTCATGTGGTTCGACCCGAGGCAATTTACCAGGGTCCGGGAATTCCCATTGTCCTAGCGGGTGGTGCCCGCAAATATATACAGCGAGCTTCTGTGCGTTTGGATTATGGTTGTGGAGAAAAACTGTTGGATTGAAGTTATGGGAGGACTTCCTGCAGATATCCTCCTTGGGAACGACATTGGGGAGTTACAGTGCCAATTTGTGGGAGCAGTCACCCGACTACAGGCCCTTCAAGCACTACGTCATCCGGACCCCACCGGGGAGCAACCACCACGAACCGCATCAGAGTCGCACCTTGGCCAAGCCCCTAACCGACCTGACCCGCAAGAACATGCCTAGGAATGTGACGTGGACGACGGCATGCGAGGATGCCTTTTCAGTGTTAAATACTGCCCTCGTCACTGCTCCTGTCTTGGCTGCCCCGGATTATAAACGCAGGTTCCTCGTGCAGACAGATGCATCCACCTTTGGGATTGGGGCAGTACTTAGCCAAGTGAACGCCGCCGGAGAAGAACATCCTGTTGCTTTTGGCAGTCGGAAGCTACTGGATCGGGAAGTTGCCTATGCCACTATTGAAAAGGAGTGCCTTGCCATCGTATGGGCGCTAAAAAAATTGCAGCCCTACTTGTATGGCAGAGACTTTACAATTGTTACAGACCACAACCCCCTCACATGGCTGAATCGCGTATCAGGGGACAATGGAAGATTGCTGCGGTGGAGCTTGTCCTTACAACCCTACAGCTTCTCCATCCAATACAAGCGAGGAAGCCAACACCAGAACGCCGATGGACTGTCTCGACAAGAAGAACCATAGGCTCCCCAGGCCGACCTACCCCTGCCACTGTACAAGGAATTATAAATAACTGAGCAATGTGGACTAAAGTGAGCAGGCCAGAGGTCTGTGTAGACCTCATGGCGTGCTCACTTATTATGGGGGGGGGAGAGGTTGTGATGGTGTGATATGTTATGTGGATGTCATTTTTTGTATATTCCTATTTTTAACTACTCCAGTTATTTTCATAGTGTTTTTCTTATTACATTGTAAGCCTACAGCCTCACTGTATCTGTCTCTTGATGACCCCCTGTAGTGCATTAATCCCTAAGGCCTTTTGTTCTCCTCTGGGAGGCAACTTGTTGGACTACCCCTGGACAAGGAAGGGGGTGGGGGGAAGAACGGCAGCTGGACAAGTCATTTCCGGTAGAGACAAGATGGTGAAAAGGCTGCATTTCAGAGAGAAGGACTCATTTTTATCCTCTGGTGCTAGTTTTGAAATCTCGTTTCCCTGGACATTTTATCCTGATACTGGACTGCATTCTTATTCTTGACTATCTTATCCTTTGTGTGGTGGACTGAATATGGACCTTTTCGTATTTTTGCCTGAATAAAGGTCTTGGAATTGTTCACTCTTCGCTTGCTCTGTTGATTGTGTGATACCAGAGAAGGACCTGACGGAGAGGAGCGTTGCCGCAGCGCTTCTCTTCCGGCGCCATTTTACTAGAGACACATTTGTAGTGTGTCTTCAGCAATATGGCGCCGGGCAGCGCAGTATGGGCATGCGCGTACTCTGGCACCACACTCCTCCGACAGAACCGGACAGCGCTGGAACACAGGGAAGAAAGGTGAGTGGTTTTTTTTCGTACCAGGATTGGGGGGTTAGGGGGACCATGCATATCAGGAATTGGGGGGGGGGGGGGTGAGGGCACCATGCATACCAGGATTGGGGGGTGAGGGGTAGCATGCATACCAGTAAAGGGGAGTGAGAGGACCATGCATACCATGAAAGCGGGGTGAGGGGACCCATGCATACCAGGAAAGGGGGGTGAAGGGACCATGCATACCAGGAAAGGGGGATGAGAGGACCATGCATACCAGGATAGGGGGATGAGAGGAGCATGCATACCAGGATAGGGGGATGAGGGGGCCATGCATACCAGGAAAGGGGGGTGAGGGGGCCATGCATACCAGGATTGGAGGATGAGTGGTACCATGCATTCCAGGATTGGGGGATGAGGGGTACCATGCATACCAGGATTGAGGGGTGAGGGGGCCATGCATACCAGGATAGGAGGGGGGCAGCACATACCAGGATGGGAGACCATCGCAGCTACAGCCACAAAATTTGGCACAGTCACACGTCTGGACCCCGAGAGTGTCCTAGGCTATGTCGTGAGGCAAAATTTTAACCCCGCGCGTTCCAATTCACCAAACAATTTTGCCCCTATCTACATAATGGGGAAAAAGTGTGTGTATCAAGCCCCACCCTTCATTATGATGTCATAATGGTTGCCATGTCGACGCTGATGTCATCATAGGTTGCAAGCCCCGCCGCTCATTATGATGTCATAATGGTTGACCATGGGATGGAGGATGTGTGATGGGTATATGGGCACTGGACTATGGGATGGAGGATATGTATGATGGGTATATGGGCATGGAACTATGAGATGAAGGATGTGTGATGGGTATATGGGCACTCGACTATGGGATGGCGAATATGTATGATGGGTATATGGGCATGGGATGGAGGATAATTGTAATTTGCTTTAACTAACCACAGTTAGTTACTATGCCCGGGCAGCGCCGGGCTCTTCAGCAAGTCTAATATATAAAGCTCAAGTGTGTGTATGTATGTGTGTATGTCCGGGATTGGCATCTGCACCGGCTATGTTGTCAGGCAAAATTTTAACCCCGCGCGTTCAAATTCACCAAACAATTTTGCCCCTATCTACATAATTATTATTATTATTATTTATTGTTATAGCGCCATTTATTCCATGGCGCTTTACATGTAAGGAGGGGTATACATAAAAACAAGTACAATAATGTTAAACAATACAAGTCATAACTGGTACCGGAGGAGAGAGGACCCTGCCCGCGATATAATGGGGAAAAAGTGTGTGTATCAAGCCCCGCCCCTCATTATGATGTCATAATGGTTGCCATGGCGACGCTGATGTCATCTTAGGTTGCAAGCCTCACCGTCATTATGATGTCATAATGGTTGACTATGGGATGGAGGATGTGTGATGGGTATATGGGCACGGGACTATGGGATGGCGGATGTGTGATGGGTATATGGGCATGGGACGGAGGATATGTATGATGGGTATATGGGCATGGGACTATGAGATGAAGGATGTGTGATGGGTATATGGGATGGCGAATATGTATGATGGGTATATGGGCACGGGACTATGGGATGGAGGATAATTATATTAGCCGGGCTCTTCAGCTAGTATACCAATAAAAATGCTCGCCACCCGGGCATAGAACGGGTTCAATAGCTAGTACACATATACTACCTCAATAATTGTAGTACATGATTATTTGCAATAGTTAATCTACATATATTTTATTGCTAGTTGGCCGCTGTCACCGAATCCCATACGGCCCCTCTGCAGTGTCACTTGCGCAGGTGCAAGTGACATACAGTATATACTCGAGTATAAGCCAGCGGGGGGGAGGGGGGGGCGGCAGGAAAGAGCAGCCGTGACAGCATACTCACCCACTCTTGGCACCGTGGCTGCAGCGTCCCTGCATCTCTGTTTTCTCGGCTTCCAGCAGCACTTCCTGTATTCAGCGGTGACGTAACGCTCATTAAAGTAATGAATATGGCCACGTCTCCATGCCCATAGGCGTGGAGTGCATACTCATTACTTTAGTGAGCAGTATCACCTGACCTCTGAATACAGGAAGTGCTGCTGGAAGTCGTGAAAACAGATGCAGGAATGTTGCAGCCACCGCATGAGGACGAGTGAGGACCGGGGTAGTCGAGCCAAGGAAAACCTTGCATACAGGATGGGGCCAGGGAGCCATACATACAGAATGGGACCAGGGAGACATACATACAGGATGGGACCAAGGAGCCATACATAAAGGATGGGACCAGGGAGACATACATACAGGATGGGACCAGGGAGCCATACATACATGATGGGACCAGGGAGCCATACATACAGGATGGGACCTGGGAGCCACATACGTACAGGATGGGACCAGAGAGCCATACGTACAGAATGGGACCAGGGAGCCATACATACAGGAATGGGACCAGGGAGCCATACATACAGGAGGGGGAGCCACACATACCAGGACAGGGATGAGGGCAGCTACATATACCAGGACACGGATGGAGGGAGCCACACATGCCAGGACAAGGACGGGGGGAGCCACACATACCACGACAGGAACAGGGGGAGCCACACATGCCACAACAGGGACGAGGGAGTCACACATACCATGACAGAAACGGGGGGAGCCACACATAGCAGGACAGGGACGGAGGTAGCCACACAAAGCAGGACAGGGACAGGGGGAACCACACATACCATGACAGGGACGGGGGAGCCACACATACCAGGGCGTGTCAATAAGCTTACCCAGTTTTCCGTGGCAGTTAGTTGCCTCAGCCTATACTCATGTCAACTATAACAGCCGCATCATTACTACGCATGCGCAGGAGTAGCGGTGACGTGTATGTCACTTGCGCAGTTCGTGGCCGCAATTCCCGCGCAGGCGCAGTAACAGCCACAACTGTGTGCTCTACCCGAGCTGCTCCTGTCAGCACCACTAAGCATACACAAATATCAATTTCACTGCACTTCCAATGCGATAGCATCGGGCCTATTTCTAGCATGTGTGTATATATATATATATATATATATATATATATATGTATATATATATATGTATATATATATATATATATACATATACGTGAATGTATGTGTGTGTGTTTATCACCAACCAATCACTAAGCATCTTTCATTTCACCAGAGCTGTTTAAAAGAAGCTGAGCTGTGATTGGTTGCTATGAGCAACAGTTTTCCCACTCCACAACACCTCAGCAGACAGTGACCGGGTGGGAGAAATCTAGCATCCCTGGGAACATAAGCTCCCAGCCATTGTCTGCCCCCCATAAAGGAGCAGAGAGCACATGACAGAAATTAATCCCCCCCTCCCTGCCCATATACCCATCACACATCCTCCATCCCATAGGCACATCTTCCCTCTTAAAGGGATCATTGGTATAGAAGTTAGGGCAAATCCCTCAGTGCTCAGATACTGACCCCAGGCCTCTCTTAAAGGGATCATTGGTATGGAAATCAGGGCAAATCCATCCAGCGCTTTGGTTTTGACCCCAGGCCTCTCTTAAAGGGATCTCCCGTATGGAAATAGGACTGTTCCTTTAAGCGCTGTGGTTCTGACCCCAGAGTCACTTAAAAGGGATCCCCGGTATGGAAGTCAGGGCAATTGCCTTCAAATGCTCTGGTACTGACCCAAGACTCTTAAAGGGATCCCCGGTATGTAAGTTAGGACCGTTCCATTCGGCGCTGTGGTTCTGACCCCAGGATTCTATTAAAGGGTTCATTGGTATGCAAGTCAGGGCAAATTAAATCAGTGCTCTGGTTCTGACCCCAGTCTCTCTTAAAGGGATCATTGGTATGGAAGTCAGTGCAAATCCATCCAGCGCTTTGGCTTTGACCCCAGGCCTCTCTTAACGGGATCCCCGGTATGGAAATAGGACTGTTCCACTCAGAGCTGTGATTATGACCCCAGGCTTCTATGAAAGGGATCATTGGTATGAAAATCAGGGCAAATCCACTCAGCGCTCTGTTTTTGATGCCAGGCTGATGGGATGATATGGGATCTTAGGGGTAGTAGTTTGGTGGCTCTGGCTGACGGGGTTATGTGGGATATTAGGGGTAGTAGTCCGGTGGCTTTAAAGAGAAGATGTGGATTATTAATGGTAGTAGTCCGGCGGCTGTGACGGGATGATGTGGGATATTAGGGGTAGTTGTCCGGTGGCTCTGGCTGACGGGATGATGTGGGATATTAGTGGTAGTAGTCCGTCAGCCAGAGCTACCGTGATGATGTGGGATATTATAGTGAATGTAGCTATGCGGAGTGGGTGGGGCTCTACACTCAGCTTTATATATATACAGTATGTATGTGTGTATATACAGTATACTGTATGTGTGTATATATATATATATATATATAATATAATCATTATAATTTGTTATAACTATCCGTAGTTAGTAACTATGCCCGGACAGCGCCGGGCTCTTCAGCTAGTATTGTATAAATGTGTGTGTGTGTATGTTGTTGGTTCGAAAAAAAGTAGTTTGGTACTGTGTTAGCCAGTAGAAAAAATATATATAAAGTGCTCTCAGTTGAGAGAAACAAAATAGGAATCTTGTGGGTGTGATACCTTTTGATGGTCAACAAAACATAGTGAATGATGTTTACAAAGCAAGCTTTCGGGACTGCTTACGTCCCTTCATCAGGCTGATATAACAAAATATTTGAAGACACCTAATTATATACAGTAAAGAGTATAGGCATGGTGTGATATCATGGTCATTTCAATAAAGAGAGAATCCTTAATTGGGTAAGTTAGATAAGTGGTGTGAAAGTTCCCCATATACATGTGAGATCAAAGGGCTGATGGTGCCTTCATTGTTTTTGGAGGAAATAGCTCAGATTTGTTAATGGCCCATAAATCCTTCTGACAAATTGAATCCTGTGTGAACAGAATCAAAGATTATACTGAATTAGCATTCCCAAACTCAGCGATGCTTCTGTCATGTGAAATTGCCTTTCAAAATGACAACTTTCATATTATATGTTGTGTCCTGGACCACAGAAATGTTTGGCTACAGGTAAATGGGTTTTTTTGTCTGTAATTGAATGACGGTAAGACCTCATCCTTGCTCTCAGTCTCTGTCCTGTTTCTCCAACATAGAGGCCACCCACAGGACATATATTGTATAGAATTAAATACGCCACATTGGAAGAAGAACATGTGAATGTCCCGGGGTTCTTATAGTCCTGCTGTGTGTTGGGGTTTTGGATCTTGTCATTGGTCTCTATATGAATGCAGGTTTTGCATCTTCTCCCATTGCAAGAATATGTCCCTCTTGGTGAATCTGAGGGCATTGAACTTTGGATAATGATGTTTCTTAGATTAGGAGGTTGCCTGTAACATAGCAAGGGGGATTATTTGAGTAATTGTCACGGAGTGACCAGTCCTCTGTGCCGCGACCAGCAGGACGGCACTAAAACCAGGACAAACAAGGGTAACACCGGGGAAACAGTTACAACGGTGGGTCCCTGCAATAGGGGACGTGGAGACCTCCTGCACTCCCCTGAGGCAGTGTCCCTGAACACTCCTAACGTTCCCTATACAGGCTCTTCACCTGTCTCCGAGCAGGATACCTTAATCCCTAGCTCGCCCTGCACCTATCCCTTACTAGTGAACGGGATGGTGCAGATACTAATCCCACCGCTGTACTAATACACACAAGGAAAATACAACAAAACAGGGAAAACACACAACTTAGCTTTGCTCTGCTGGAATTGCACCATGTGATAACCCCAGCGGCCACCGGGGGCAAAACCAGAACCAAAGCAACTACAGTGTAATAACCCCAGCGGCCACCGGGGGTAAAAAGGTTATCTGTGCTAAATCTGTCACAATCCAACATGGATCGTGACAGTAATATTTTTAACCGGTCATCCTTGTGTAGGATATGGTGAACTTTCTTAGCAGTTTTTCTAAATATTTCAAGCTGTGGGTTGTAGGTCACTACCAGAGGTACACAATGATTTTCCTCTTTTTTTCTGTATTGAAGTACTTGACTTCTAGGGATCCTTGTGGCCCTAATGATCTGATCATCAATGGAGGTGGGATGGTAACCTTGATTTAAAAGACATTTTAAGCTGGGTTAGGTGTTCATCCCTGTCCTTAGGACTGGAACAGATGCGTGTTATGAATGGGTCACCGAGGACCAGGCTAAGCCACCAGAAAACCAGAGAGGTTGGTAACTAAGCGGATTGCAGACCCCTGATCCTGTCCACACAACTAGCAGTAGCCGTGGAGCGTACCTACGATGCCCTAGATGCCTCGGCACAGCCGGAGAACTAACTCAGCCTAGAGCAAGAAAGGTGAAATCTAAACTGCCCGGGAGCAGACTCCAAAGGAATAGACATCCCCCAAACATATATTTTTGGTGAGACAAGATGAAAACTCAAATGCAGCAAATGATGGGGACCAAACTGACTAGACAGGAAAGGAAAGACACTCTGCAATCACGCAAAAACCCTGAAAAATCCAACATGTCTGATGCACAAAAAACACAGAACTCACACAACTTTGCCCCCACTATATCAGCACTCTGGTATATACCGAAAGCAAAGCAAAAAGAGACCAATATAACAGGGGACAGAAAAAACTGACACAAGCAGTAACATATGGGCAGTGATCCAGCACAGCCCCAGCAGGAGCAAGCTGACCCGCACAAAGCAGAGATAGACAAAACCAGATCAAATGCAAAAAGATTAACAAATGAACCACTTAGCTGAACCATGCAGGAACAGAGCAGGAGACATCAGACCTCAGAAGGCACAAGAATAAAATCACCAGCAGGGATTGAAGGAAATCAGCAGTCTTAAATACACCAGTCAGAAACCCCAGATCTCCAATCGTCATCATCATTATCAGGTGGCAAACCTTTGTCAATCTGACCAGCTCCACTACCTCCAGTAACCACCAGAGGGAGCCCAGAAAGAGAACTCGCAACACCTCTGTCAATCTGACCAGCTCCACAACCTTCAGCAACCACCAGAGGGAGCCCAGAAAGAGAATTCACAACAATACCCCCCCTTGAGGAGGGGTCACCGAACCCTCATCCACGCCATCAGGCTGGTCAGGATGGGACCGATGGAAAGCAAGAAACAATATTTCGGCATGAATGTCAGAAGCAGAGACCCAAGAATTATCCTCCTGGCCATAACCCTTCCAATTGACCAAGTACTGGAGTCTCCGTCTAGCCAAACAAGAATCCAATATCTTCTCTACCTCATACTCCAAATTACCTTTAACCAATACAGGGTCTGGAGGTGCTGCCATGGGAACTACTGGCTCCACAAACCTCTTCAACAAAGATTTATGAAAAACGTTATGAATCTTAAACGTAACTGGAAGAGCCAAACGGAAAGAAACGGGGTTAAGGATTTCCAAAATCTTATAAGGTCCAATGAATCTTGGCTTAAATTTTGGAGACGCAACCTTCATAGGAATATTTTTCGAAGACAACCAAACTATATCACCCACTTTAAACCGGGGACCAATGGTCATATGCCGGTTGGAAAGCCGTTGGACCTTTTCCTGAGAGTGGGACAACTTATCCACTACTTGGTCCCAAATCTGCTGCATTCTCTCTACCACAGAATCCACACTTGGGCAGTCCAAAGATTCCACCTGCCCTGAAGAAAATCAAGGATGAAACCCAAGGTTACAGAAAAAGGCCGACATCAAAGTGCCAGAACTAGCCCTACTGTTTAGCGTGAATTCCGCCAAGGGCAAAAATGAGACCCAGTCATCCTGATCAGATATGAAACATCTCAAATAGGATTCCAAAGTCTGGTTTGTTCTCTCAGTCTGCCCATTGTTCTGAGGATGAAATGCAGAAGAGACGGATAACTGAATTCCCAGTTTGGAACAAAAAGCTCTCCAAAATCTGGAAATAAACTGGACTCCTCTGTCTGACACAATGTTCTCAGGAATCCCGAGCAAACAAACCACCTGTTGTAAAAACAAGGGCACCAACTCAGAAGAAGATGGCAACTTTGGGAGTGGTACAAGATGGACCATCTTAGAAAATCTATCACAGATCACCCAGATTAGTCATTCTCTGAGAGACAGGAAGATCAGAAATAAAATCCATTGAGTTATGGGTCCATGGCCTCCTGGGCACCGGCAGGGGCATCCACTAACCACTAAAACGAGAACAGGGATTGGACCAAGAACAAGTCCCACAGGACTGCACAAAATTCCTGACATCACCATAAAGACCGACTCACCAAATCTCTGGTACCAAAAATACCTGGATGACCAGTCAACATAGAGCAATGAATTTCAGACATTACTCTTTTCCTCCACTGGTCAGGGACATACAATATTCCCATAGGGCAACGTTCAGGTTTGTCCTCCTGAAATTCCTCCAGGGCACGGCTCAAATCGGGTGAGATGGCGGAAAGAACTACACCCTCATTTAGAATGGTAGTAGGCTCGGTCACATCAAGAGAATCCGCAAAGAAACTCTTAGAAAGGGCATCCGCCTTAACATTCTTAGTGCCCGGTAGGAAAGAGACCACAAAATTAAAACATGTGAAAAACAAGGCCCACCTAGCCTGTCTAGGATTCAAGCGTTTAGCTGATTCAAGATAAATCAAAATCTTGTGGTTGGTGAGGACCTCAACTTGATGTCTAGCTCCCTCCAACCAATGTCTCCACTCTTCAAATGCCCATTTCATGGCCAACAATTCCCGATTCCCCACATCAGTTACGTTCAGATGGGGAAAATTTTCGAGAAAAGAAGGCACAGGGATTCATCTTAGAAGTCACCGGATCTCTTTGGGACAAAACGGCTCCTGCACCAATCTCAGAAGCATCTACCTCCACCTGAAATGGGAGTGAGACATCAGGTTGCCGTAGAAGCGGAGCAGAAGTGAATCTCCGCTTAAGCTCCTGAAATGCCGAGGCTGCCTCTGGGGACCAATTCACCACATCAGTGCTCTTTTTGGTCAAATTGGTCAGTGGTTTAACAATAATAGAAAAATTACTTATAAATTTACGGTAGAAATTAGCAAAACCCAAAAACTTGTGGAGAGCCTTCAAAGAAGTGGGCTGAACCCAATCATAAATGGCCTGTACCTTAGCCGGGTCAATTTCAATAGTAGACGGGGACAAAATGAATCCCAAAAATGAAATCCTCTGTACACCAAAGAGACAATTAGATCCCTTAACATACAGAGAATTTTCCCTCAAAATCCGGAACACAGTCCAGACATGTTCCACATGAGAATCCCAATCACTGGAAAAAATCAAAATATCATCCAGATAAATGATCAAAAACTTATCCACAAAGTCCCGGAAAATATCGTTCATAAAAGATTGGAAGACAGAAGGGGCATTAGTGTGCTCAAAAGGCATCACCAGGTACTCAAAATGTCCCTCCGGGGTATTAAACACCGTCTTCCATTCATCCCCGTGCTTGATGCGAATAAGATTATACGCCCCCCCCCCCCCGAGGTCAAGCTTGGTAAACCAACAGGCACTTTTAACTCTGGAAAATAAATCAGAAATCAGGGGTAACGGGTACTGATATTTAACAGTGATTTTGTTAAGGGAACAATAGTCAATACATGGCTCATTAAGGCCATCTTTCTTGGCCACAACAAAAATCCCAGCACCTTAAGTTGAAGAGGATGGTCTAATATGACCCTTCTCCAACGACTCCTAGATATAACATCGCATAGCATCATGTTCGGGTACCGATAAGTTGGAAAGCCGACCCTTGGGAAATTTACACCTGGGCATTAACTCAATTGCACAGTCATGACTCCTATGAGGAGGCAAAGACGCAGACTTACTCTCACTAAATACATCAGAAAAATCAGCCAAATAGTCATGAATATCATGAGACTGGGGAGAGGTGGAGAAAACAGGAGTGTTACTAAGAACACATTGACAACCCCAACTCACCACAGACACAGATTTCCAGTCCAAAACAGGATTATGAGTTTGTAACCAAGGAAAACCTAGAACAATAGTATCATGCAAATTATGCATCACCAAAAATTTACAATTCCCTTGATGGTCCGGGGCGACCCACATTATCACCTGGGTCCAAAACTGGGGTTTATTCTCCGCCAAAGGAGTAGCATCAATACCCCTCAAAGGGATTGGAGTCCGCAGGGGTATCATGGGAAAACCACAACGTTTGGCAAAGTCAAAATCCATCAGATTCAAAGCTGCTTCTGAATCAACAAAAGCCTTAGCGGAAAATGTAGACAAGGAGCAGATCAAGGTAATCACCAAAAGGAACTTAGGCTGTACACTGCCCACCGCAAATGCGTGAGCAAAACGCTTTTTTTCATTTTGGGCAGACCGAAATAGTATGAGAGGCGTCCCCACAGAAAAAACACAACTTATTACGCCTTCTAAACTCCTGACGTTGCGCTCTAGACAAAACCCTATCGCATTGCATGGGTTCAGAAGTTCGGTTGAAAGTCGGCAATGCCTCTCGTGTAGTTTTACGTTCACGTAAATGCCGATCAATTTGATTGGCCAATGACATAGAGTTGTCAAGACCAGAGGGGACAGGAAATCCCACCATAACATCTTTTATGGTTTCTGCTTAACCCTTCCGAAAGAGAGCTGCTAGGGCATCGTCATTCCATTTAGTAAGGACCGCCCACTTTCGGAATTTTTGACAATATAACTCTGCATAATCCTGACACTGGTTCAATGCCAATAAGGTTTTCTCAGCTTGATCAATAGCATTAGGTTCATCATACAACAACCCCAGGGCTTGAAAAAACGCGTCCACATTAGCCACAATAGAATCTCCGGGTGTCAAAGAAAATGCCCAATCCTGGGGATCGCCACGCAGCAGGGAGATGACTACAGTCTACAGTAAGGCTGGTGATACTGTTATGAATGGGTCACCGAGGAGGATAGCAGGACCAGGCTAAGCCACCAGAGAGGTTGGTAACTAAGCGGATTGCAGACCCCTGATCCTATCCACACAACTAGCAGTAGCCGTGAAGCGTACCTATGATGCCCTAGACGCCTCACACAGCCAGAGAACTAATTAAGCCTAAAGCAAGAAAGGTGAAATCTAAACTGCTCCGGAGCAGACCCCAAAGGAATAGACAGCCCCCAAACCTATATTGTCGGTGAGACAAGATGAAAACTCAAACGCAGGCAGAAAAATAAATTGAGCGAATGATGGGGCCCAAACTTACTAAACAGGATAGGAAAGACACTGTCTGCAATCACGCAAAAACCCTTAAAAATCCAACACGTCTGATGCACAAAAAACACTGAAGTCACACGACTTCGCCCCCACTATATCAGCGCTCTGCTATATACTGAAAGCAAAGCAAAAAGAGACCAATGTAACAGGGGACAGAACAAACTGACACAAGCAGTAACATGGGCGGTGATCCAGCACAGCCCCAACAGGAGCAAGCTGACCCGCACAAAGCAGAGATAGACAAAACCAGATCAAATGCAAAAAGATTAACAAATGAACCACTTAGCTGAACCATGCAGGAACAGAGCAGGAGACATCAGACCTCAGAAGGCACAAGAAGAAAATCGCCAGCAGGGATTGAAGGAAGTCAGCAGTCTTAAATACACCAGTCAGAAACCCAAGATCTCCAATCGTCATCATCATTATCAGGTGGCAAACCTCTGTCAATCTGACCAGATGGAGCCCAGAATGAGAATTCACAACAGATACGGTTATATCTGAGGGCCTGGCTGTAGACAATTGACTTTTTAATGTATTTAGGATGGAAGCTGTCCCATCTGAGGTATGTGAGACGGTCAATTGGTTTCCGATACACTGATGTTTTGAATGAACCATTTTGGACTTTCATGGTGGTGTCTAGGAAGTTGATTTTTGAGTGGTCCAATGTCAAGTTTATGGTTTGATTAAATTTGTTGAATTTTTCGTGGAAATTTAGAAGTTCTTGTTCAGGTTCAGTCCAGATTATTAAGATGTCATCGATGTAATGGAAATAGGCAAAGGGTTTGATGGTGCAGGATGTTAAAAATTCATATTCCAGTTTAGCAATGAAGATCCAAATCCCCAACACACAAAGCAGGGCTATAAGATCCCCTGGACATTCACATGTTCCTCTTCCCATGCAGTGTATTTAATTCTATGCAATATATGTCCTGTGGGTGGCCTCTATGTTGGAGAAACAGTACAGAGACTGAGAGCAAAAATAAGGTCTCACCGTCATACAATTACAGACAAAAAGACCCATTTAACTGTGGCCAAACATTTCTGTGGTCCAGGACACAACATATACAATATGAAAGTTGTTATTTTGCAAGGCAATTTCAAATCACAGAAGTATCGCAGAGTTTGGGAATGCAAATTCATTGCAATCTTTGATTCTGTTCACACAGGACTCAATTTGTCTGACGGATTTATGGGCCATTACGAAATCTGAGCTATTTCCTCCATAAACAATGAAGGGACGGCTTTTATGCTATGTTTGATCAAATACAGCATTACTAAGAACTCTGTATGATTTAAATGCACTTTTGCTTTTTACTTATTTAATTATAGCAGGCTTGTTTTCATTTTGTCTTTTCTAGGTTTTGTATACTTTTTGGCCATGTGAACATGCATTTGTGTGCTGCATGTGTACCAACTCAAACCAAGCTCAATTTTTGTGTTTTTTCTCTTGGAATTTGTGTAGAGATGCTATAAAAAATATAGCAAAATATGTGATATAGAGGTTGTGCCCGATGCTATCGCATCGGGAGGGAAGTGTGTGTGGGGTGTGTATGTAAGTACGTGTGTGTGTGTATGTGAGTACATGTGTGTGTGTACGTGTGTGTGTGTTTACGTGTGTGTATGTACATGGTGGGCAGGCAGCGGGGGGGAGGGGCGGGGGGTTTCAGCGGCAGCGGGAGTCCTGCCGGCTGTGACTGTACGGAGATGGGTGGGCAGGCGGTGTGCCTGGTCTGGTGGCGGCGGGTCCAGCAGAGGCGGCCGGGTAATCCCGGCGGTGTCCTGCTAGAGGTACTGTGGAAGGGCCTGGTACCACCAGCGGTGCCATAATAGAATACCCATCATTTGGGTATTCCAATATGGCGGTCGGCGTACTTCCGGTGCGGCACAGTGGATTATGGGATTCGGGGACATCCAGACGGAAGTGCATGACTGACAATTTAAGGCAATTTTATATATATAGATAGATAAACTATTTAATAAACTATATTTTTCTTTTTTCATCCAAGTGTGGCTTTTCTTTTAAGGCATATGATTAATTTTCAAATTTTCACTTGCCATTTTATTTTTTGTAAATTGGTCAACTAATTTAGTATACAAGTAGCAAGCTTAAAACATCCAGTCACAATTGAGCTAAATATATTTTTTGCATTTCCTATTTATATTTTGGTAGAGTTGAAGTTGATGACAGCACAGATGCATATGTAAAAGTTTTGCAGCAGAAGGTTCGACCTGACACACAGATGGTAAGTTTATAATCTCGTTTTCCCAGTATAGCTAGCAAATGATTTCTAAAAATGCAGCACCTTGCAAATAATTAAGTCATCAAATGTAAGCATTTATGGTTTCCAGATTGTGGCTTTGCTTACACATACAGTATATGTGTATGTATGTGTGTGTGTGTGTGTGTGTGTATGTATATATATATATATATATATATATATATATATATCTATATATATCCACGCATGGTTAGTGGCAGGGTGAAGCCATGTATTGTCAAACTACGTACCGTGTTTTCTATTTTTAAATTATAACGACAACCCAAAACATCCGAATGACCCTGATCTAAAGTTTACATACCCCATTTCTTAATATTGTGTATTGCCCCCTCTAAAGGTACTGTCACACTAAGCAATATCACTTGCAATATCGCTATAACTTGTGACGTTATAGCGATATTGCTAGCGATATCGCTGTGTCTGATACTTACCAACGACCGGCTCCCCCGCTGGTTATCGCTGATCGCGCGAGAACGTTCAGGACTGTTTCTCGTCGTCAGCTTCCTGCTGGCTTCCTGTGGAGAGACGAGCGACAAGCGTGGAGCCGGGCGGGAGGACGCAGGATCTCCTAGTGTGACAGGTAAGTAGCGACCCCCGTCCCCAGCGATGTCGCTGGTGAGATCTGCCTGTGTGGCAGCTCACTAGCGACCACTTAGTGATGTACCAGCGATCCTGACCGCGTCATATCGCTGGTCGGGATCGCTGGTACATCGCTAAGGCCTCTTTCACACTTCAGTTTTTTGCCATCAGTCAAAATCCGCCAAAATTTGAAAATGGCGGATCCGCAAAAAATGTATAAAAACGGATACAAGCTGATGGAACGGATCCGTTTTTTTAAGGATCCGCTATACCGATTTTAGTGCGGATCCTCAACAAAACGGATCATTGGCATCCGTTTTTCACATCCGTTGGATCCGTTTTTCCACTCCTCCAAAATGGGATGCTCCCAAATATGATTAGCTCTTGGAAAATGCTCTCAAATGTGATTGGATACTGGAAACTAGGGAGAAATATATCTAGGGTGTTGTGATACAATTTCTTTGAAAGGTTTTAGAGCTAGTGGCAGCGATGGAAGGAGTTAGTGCGAGTCTGGAAGGAGTTATTGCGAGTATTGACAGCTTCTGTGTGGAATTGGATCTTCACTTGAATCGGTTGGCAATTATTGCTCTCGAGAGCGAGAAAAGAAGATTGCGAATCCTGCGTATGAGGAGACGGCGCCAGTGGATTCATCCCATTAATGCGTAGAGGTTCACCCGTGGTGTTTTTTCCACATTGTACCTGGAATTGAGGGATAATCCGGACAAGTTCTTCAACTACGTGCGCATGAGGCTGGAATTCTTTGAGATATTGGTGGATCGTGTTGGAGAACAAATCTGGAGAAGGGACACACAAATGCGGTTTTCTATATCACCGGCGGAGCGTTTGATGGTGACCCTTCGGTAAGTTATCTACCTTTTAAAATGTTTCAGATTCTGCAGGCTTTTATTGTTATGTTATGGCTTGTAGTTTGTATTAATTTTACTTTTTTTCCATTTTTTTAACAGATTCCTGGCAACTGGAGAATCCTTCACCTCCCTCCATTTCCAGTTCCGGATTGGGATTTCAACTATTGCTGGAATTGTACAACAGACCTGCCGGGCATTGTGGGATTCTCTACACGAGGAATACATCCCAGAGCCAACACAGGAGAGGTGGCTGGAGATTGCCGACAAGTTTCAAGAAATCTGCCAGTTTCCAAACTGCATCGGTGCCGTGGATGGCAAGCATATCAGGATTGTGAAACCTATGGGATCTGGTTCACAGTTTTACAACTATAAGAAATACTTTTCTATTGTGCTTATGGCCATTTCGGATGCAAACTGCAAATTCATTGCCGTGGACATGGGTGCATACGGTCGTTCTAATGACTCTCAGGTATTCAAGATTTCCACCATGGGCCGTCGCTTGTATGGAGACAATTTTGACTTCCCACCTCCAAGACCACTCCCTGGAACAACAGGCCCACCAAAGCCTTTTGTGTGCGTTGGTGACGATGCTTTTCAGCTTTCTAAACACCTACTCAAACCATATGGTATTCGTGGATTAACACACCGGAAAAGAATCTATAACTATCGGTTAACCAGAGCGCGCAGAGTGGTGGAGTGCACATTTGGAATTTTAACTGCCAAATGGAGAGTCCTGTTAACGGCCATGAAAATGAAAACAGAGACTGTGGATGAGGTGGTGAAGGCCTGTGTAATCCTGCACAATTTTGTCCTTTCAAACGAACCAGTTTCCATCGATGAAAATCTGTCTGAAACCACCTTGTGGGATTATGAGCAGCAAACTTCGGAGTACTGGCTCAGTGGCAAGAATGAGGGACACCTTTGCAGACTATTTTGTGACACCAGAGGGACAAGTGGACTGGCAAGATGACATGATATAATTTTCTATACCAATTGTGAGTAACTTTTTTTTTTTTTTTTTAACTGAAATTTTACCAAGTGTTTGGTTTTCCCAAGCATTGTTAACATGTGATTTGGTTTACCAAGTTTTTTTTTTTTTTAAGTTTTACACTTTGCAGTTTACCAATTGTTGGGTACCAAGCATAAAGTTTTACCAAGTGTTGTGTACCTAGCGTTGTTTTACACTTACAAATGTTACCAAGTGTTGGGTACCAAGCGTAAAATGTGACACTTTGAAATGTTACCAAGTGTTGTGTACCAAGCGTTTTACACTTTGAAATGTTCACATGTGTTGTGTACCAAATGTTGTGCCACCAAGTGTTTTTTTGTACCTTGTACACCACCGATGTACTGTGAAATATTACCCAGTTTTTTTGTACCTTGTACACCACCGGTGTACTGTGAAATATTGTTGTGTGTTGTGTTACCAAGTGTTGTGCTTACCTTTTACACCACTGGTGTAATTTGAATATTTCCAAAGAAAGAAGCAAAAAAGAAACAACACAATAAAGTTTTTTGAAAAAAAAAAAAGTTTATTTCTGAATTTGTAATAACAGTATATTTTTTTTTTAATTTTTGGTGTTTTTTTAATTTTTTTTGGTATCTTAAACCTTTTTTTAAGTTTTTTTTTTGGTATATATTACCTTTTTTGTAAATTTTTTTTTTTCTTTTTTTTTTTTTTGGTATGTTTTTTGGATAACAGAAAACATTACAAAGTGTGATAATGTTGGGTGGAGATAGTATTGGAGGGGTTAACAGGGTTGACCACATCGAGGGGGGTAGAGGACTGGGGAGGGAGTTGGTGAGGACCAGAAGTGGAAGGGGGGTTTAACACGTGGTTGGGACGGGAGTGGATGGACAGACGAGGTTTGTGGGTACATTGAAGGTGTATATGGGGGTGGGTATGGTGAGGGCATTGGGGTATAATGCAATGGGGAAGGAAGGTACTGGGAAGAATGGAATGGGAAACTAGAGAAAGGAGAGGGAGTGGTAGGAGGAGGGACGGCTGTATGATGGATGGTGGTGGAAGGATGGACAGGGGAAGGATGGACAGGGGGAGGATGGACAGGGGGAGGATGGACAGGGGGAGGATGAGATGCTTCAGCAAGCACTTCCACTAGAGCATTCTGACAGGCTTGCATCACACGCATCTGCTGGTGAGTACTTAAACCTTCCATTTGCCGGACAACAGATTGAAAAAAGGTATGTCTCGGTGTCTGGTTTGATTCTAAATTCATCTGTTCCATGTATCTTCTGAGTTCCATGATACTTTGATTGATCATGGTCAACCCAGAAGATAACCGTTCTCCATAAGTGTGGAAACCGTGCTGGACAGATGAGTTTAGACTCAAACAGTCAGACAAGGTCATCCTTTCCTGACTCCTCAGACGCTGCCGGCCAGAACCAAAAGTTGGTCGAGATGTTGCGGCAGTGTCTGAGGGGTGGGGAACAGGGAACAAGTCGTCACCAGCAGCTTCATGTGATGAAGTCTGCCCTGCTGCTCCAGCAGGGCTGTGGAGTCGGTAAGCCACAGTTGCGACTCCGACTCCTGGATTTTATCAGGCTCCGACTCCTTCATAAATGGCCAATTCATAACAACAAATTTACTGTTGTAAAATATTAAACATCGTGCTTATTCAGTTTCTCACCATCATATAAGTAATCAGACCACTTAGAGCAAAAACTACATTTATTAGAATACAATTAGAATATAGCAAATAACTTTTATAAACTTTTCTAAACTGTAAGTAAATATGCAATAAACACTTTTATGCAGTTAATAAGAAGAAATCTATAAATTTGTCCTCAGAAAAAGTATTGCCTCTGTCAGATCCTCCTTCATGGATGCCCTCAAATCTGATCTAATTATTTTGAGAGCAGAGAACAACCTCTCTACACTAACTTGTGTTGGTGGCAAAGCAGTAACCACTCGGGCAACATCTCTGACAATGTCAGGATACAGAGGAATCGCTTGTTGCACTGTTATTTTTGATGAACGGTCAAATTTCTCAATTTCTTTTAGTGCACATGAAAAATTCTGCTGAAATGTACTGGCTGTGTTCCTTGATGGGGATGACTCTTCTTCTATGCGGGAACGCTTTGCACGGTCCTTGTGATCCAAATATTTTTCGAAATTAAATTCTTCATCAGTTGATGATGAGGGTGAAGATGTGGCAGGACGACCAAATTCTTCTTGTTCCTCCTGACTGTTCTGCAACCCTTTCATCCTTACTGCTATTTCAAACAGAGCTTCTTTTCCTTTACTTAGCTGTTGATCATCTAGAAGAATCCGATGCATTGGGTCTACATAAACAGCTGCCAAAAGAATGTTATTTTGTAATAGTAGCTCCTCTCTCCGTTTCATTGATGTAGCAATGCCACTTGCAATTAACCCTCCTCTTTGGGACAGGCGAAACATCAGGTTCTTCCACTCCTTTAAGAAAATACCTGGAGTTAAGTCCTCTGCTTGTAATTTTTTAGTCACTGTAAATGGGTGCTCTAGCAATTTTTCCAGCTCAGTCACCTGATTCCACTGACTTTCATTTAGCGTCAGTTGAGGGTTAGCCATGTCTACAAGAAAGGTTTTCAGTTCAA
Source organism: Dendrobates tinctorius (assembly GCF_039654945.1). Classification (NCBI taxonomy): domain Eukaryota; kingdom Metazoa; phylum Chordata; class Amphibia; order Anura; family Dendrobatidae; genus Dendrobates; species Dendrobates tinctorius. The sequence goes on along the minus strand of NW_027361910.1, from coordinate 8,135,712 downwards.
CCAAGCGCTGAATCATTAAGTAAGTACTGCCCCATCGTGTGGCTTGATCAATAATTGCCCCTTTTCCAGCACGTCTCTTCAAAATTGAGTCAACTTTAGGGGTTCTGGCAACAGTAGCCAATTTTCTCACCTTGCCAATCAGTGCAGCAGCATGTCCTTCTTGCAGACTGTCTCTTATAGCCAGCTGTAGCGTATGCACAACACAGCGCATGTGATGAATGAAAGAACATATTGACACAGTTTCAACAAGATCATCTAAACTATCATGTTGCTGTTCATCTGAAGCAACTTCAGTTTGCTCCTCAGTTACAATACTGTGTTCCTCTATTTCAAACATTTCTGTGTCTGTGGACCCAGAATGTTCTTCTAGCTGCTGGTCACCATCATTACTCTCATTCATTAGCTTAATAGTACTTATCATATTTGAAGCATTGTCAGTTACGACAGAACTTGCTCTTTTTTAAGTTCATAGTCTTGCAGAACCTTTTCCACCAAGACCTGGAGAAACTCACTGGTGTGATGAGCTTTGGTGTCTTTTACTGCCAATGTCTTGGTAACTATTTCATTTTTGTCACAAACAAATCGGACATTGATGGCAAAATAGTTCACTCTGTGACGTGTGCAGGCATCCATTTTAAGAAACAGAAAGCGTCCCTTGAGAGTTTTTTTTAAGTTCTTCCTTTTGTTTAAAAGCTTCTTCGATTACTAATTTTCTAATACTCTCTCTCTCCAGAGAAACACCAAGCTTGCGGGCCATTTCCCCATTCAGACACATAAAAGCTGGTCGTGAAAATAATGAAATAGGCACACTATCCTTTACAACAAGCTCTATGATCTGTTTTTTAAATGTATCTACTGTCATTGTCACAGTAACTTTGTCACTGACAAAATATCTTGCAACTGATGGCTGCAAAGTTCTCTGCTCCTTTGTTTGGCTGGAAGAGCTGGGCACTGGTTCATTGGTTTGGATGCAGTCTTTCTCATCCACTGCTTTCAGTACTTCTGGATGAAAGCGCTGTAAATGTCTCTTTAGATTAGAAGCTTTGGTAGGAGCATTTTTATCTTTGCCTGAATATGCACTCATCTTGGCTTCACAGCATTTTTTTTCGTCTGGATCATTTGTCATACACTGACAGACATAATGTTTTCTATCTTGAGTGATGGTGAAATGTTCAAATACAGCTGATTTAATGTGATGCTTCTTTGACATTCTCAGGTTTTTAATTCTGCATTCACAATCCAAATGACAATGGTTTTTCCTAAAAACAATTGTACAAAATTATTGCCAGGTCGTACAACTGATATAGTGGTCAATAATACTGTTATTATTCCTCGTGTACTCACAGTTAACTGATGCAAAGTTTGTTGAAAGGATAATACTTCTTACAGTCTTCCTCTTCTGAGTAGCAGGCAGCTGTGAGATGCTTGGAAGACGCACACCTAGTATGATCTAGTCTAGAGGAGGAGCTTTACTACTAAGAATTTGCAACACATTTTCACTTTCAGTTTCATACATTGTAAGTAGGGGGGTTGGGGCAGCATGAGGTTAACCAAGTATAAGATTAGATAAGGGCAGTGGAGAACAGTGACACACAAGAAGTAAGAAATGTCTCTATCTCCAGCAGAACTTATCACTGTTGTTCATAGTTTGATAGAACATATATATTTGAGTAACATTTATAAAATTCATATGAAAGTTCAATTATGAAATATTAATTCATTTTTTTTAAAGTCGGAGTCGGTACATTTCTACCGACTCCGACTCCAACCAAAACTAACTCCGACTCCACGACTCCGACTCCACAGCCCTGTGCTCCAGTGCTGGTGGAGGGGATAGAGGGATGAGACAAGAGGGTAGGTAGAGAGGGGTCGGATACCTCGATGTGGTCACCGGGGGCGGTCTCACTAGGGATCACTCCAGAGGGACACAACTCTGATGCAGACTCCTGAGTGCTGCAGATGGTGCTAAAAAAAAAAAGGAGAAAAAATGTATATTAAAAATATTGATATTTAATTTAAGTCTGCTGAAAAAAAATTTGGTTAAACATTTTTACTACAGAAATGGTTTGGGTAATATTTACCTTCTGCACACCACTGTTGATCGCAGGAACGCCAGTGCTTTGTAGTTTTTGTACTGGGGTCCCCGGCGTCCTCCCGATCCACTCGGGGTCTGCATCTCTTTGTTGTAGTCCCTCTTGAAGCGATCCCGGAGCAACCGCCAACGTGTGATAACCCTGTCACCTGTGAAGCAAAAAAAAAAAAGGGGTTTAGTATTCGACACTTCACATGCTGGAATATAAGTTACTGAAGTTGTAATACTTACGCACAAAATCCCTGGCCCTCGCATTGAGTTCCTCCCAGTTCTCAATAACTGAAGAGCAGACCTCATCCCAGAGCCGTCGGGTGGTTGGTTGGTCAGCGTGTAGACGGTTTGCCATGTTCCACAGCGGCTCCCGGTTTTCCACCTCACGGATGAGTTCGTCAGTATCAATCATGATACCCTCCTCCATATATCTCCGGGGAGCACGCTGTGAAACCTGTGAAGATAAAAAACAAAACAAAAAACAAAAAATTACATTCTATTTAAACACATGATGTTCATTTAAACAATTATCCAAATAGGGTTACTTACCTTTTGCCGACCAACCAACAGATGCATCACCTTGACGACCCTGGGATGTCCTGGGAGTCACTCTAGTGCGGGCACCGGATTCTGAAGACTGTGGTAAAGAAAAAAAAAATTTGTTTGGATGGATGCGTAGTTATTGTGTGTGCACTGTGAATGTTTGTGTTGGGTGTAGCATTATGTATCTGTGTATGGGCTAAACTTACACTCTGCGCACCCCCTCCTTGCGTCTCTCCACCCTGCACGTCTCCTCCTGGAAGCTCCTCTGAATCAGCTTCCTGTTAAAACATAATACATGGATAGTGTTTTTAACCAAAAAAAAAAATTATTTTAAATAAAAAAAAAAAATTTTTACCTCAGCTCGCTGATGATGTGAGGGGGAGCTTTCAGGAGAAGACATTACGGTTTGGGGCAGCTGCGTTGGCAGCTGCGGTGCTTCCTGAAGTGATCTGCAAGTATAAAGACACTTGTTAAGCTACTATACAAAGGATCATAATAAGCTTTCAGGCCTTTATACTTACAGGGAAAATAAAGGTTGGCTTGCCGTTTCTGCTGCGGCCTGGCCGACCGTCTCCGCTGCGGCCTGGCCGACCGTCTCCGCTGCGGCCTGGCCGACCGTCTCCGCTGCGGCCTGGCTGGTGGTGCTTGCTGAAGTGATCTGCAAGTATAAAGACAATTGTTAAGCTACTATACAAAGGATCATAATAAGCTTTCAGGCCTTTATACTTACAGGGAAACTAATGGTTGCCTGTACTCTGCCGCTGCCTGGGTGTTCATCTCTGCTGCGACCTGACCGGTCATCTGTGCTGCGCTCTCGCCGTTCGTCTCTGCTGCGCTCTCGTTCACCATCCCTGCTGCGGCCTGGCTGGCCGTGTCTGCTGCTTTTCTGGTGGCGCTTCATTATTAAGTGATCTGCAAGTATTAAGAAAATGATGAAAGTTTAAAAAAAAAAAAATATTCAGTTAATGTGTAATTCCCTGAAACGAAGTATACACAATTTTAAGTGTTTGCATGTCTACATTCCCTTATCTCACCGAGTGTAACCACAGTGATTGAAGGTGTGTAATATTTTGTGTAAACCCACTTTCTTTGCATGTGTTTGAATTCCCTGAAAAAGTGTAACCAAGTGTAACCAGTGATTGAAGGTGCGTAATTGCTGTGTATACCAGTGTTTGCATTCCCTCAAACTCTCACCGAGAGTGTAACCAGTGATTGACGGTGTCACCGAGTGTAACCAGTGATTGAAGGTGTGTAATTGCTGTGTATACCCACACTGTGTTTGCATGTTTTTGAATTCCCTGAAAAACTCAGCTGTGTATACCCAGATTATTTTGATGTTGCAATCTCTCACTTTTAACCACACTTGTATACCAAAAATTTAATGTACCTTTATGGTAACTTAATTTTACCTTTTTTTTTTTTTTAAAATGATACAAAGGAGATTTTTTCAAAACAGTTTATTATTTATTTATCTTTTCTTATTTTTTTTCCAACAAATAGGAGCTACTCTGCTCTTTATTTTAAATACCACAATAAATGAAAAATAAAAAAACACCAATTTACAACAGATATATTAATAACACCACAATTGCAAATATGAAAATAAAATCCAATAAACATACAAAAGAAAAAAAATTTAAATATTTAAAAAAAACCCACACAGCCAGGCCCCACACACACACACACACACACACACACACACACGGGGTCTTGCAGGTGGAAGATTTGCAGCTGAGTTTGGTATTCTATCAGTCAGGCTGGTGTTTGATGTCTGGTTCGGTGTCTTCAGTGTGGCTGTTGCCAGATGTCTGGGCCCAATTACATCACATACAATACCAGTTAGGCCGGTTTCACATTTGCACTTTATGGCGCAGCGATGACCTGCACACGGCCGCCGCTAATCACCGCCCCATCCGGTCATCACCGCCTACTAGCACACATGGACGCTTGGGATCTGCGCACTCTATCTTTAGTATGGGGTGTGCAGATGGTGCGCTGGCAGGATTTTACTGTGTGCTGCGCACTTTTGAAGGTGTGCCATGCGCGCCAAAATGCAACATGCTGCATTTGGCGCAAAAGGGCACACCTTCAAAAGTGCACAGCACACTGTAAAATCCTGCCAGCGCACCATCTGCGCACCCTATGCTAAAGATAGGGTGCGCAGATCCCAAGCGTTCATGTGCGCTAGTAGGCGGCGATGACAGGATGGGACGGGGATTAGCGGCGGCCGTGTGCGGGTCATCGCTACGCTATAAAGTGCAAATATGAAACCAGCCTTACACCACACAATCACAGCAAGAAATACAATATTACAGTTCTATGAAAATAAAATGCAGTACACATGCAACAGAAAAAAAAAAGTAAAAAATGCATTACACACACACAGGCCATACATACACACACACAGGCCATACATACACACACACACACGCTCCAGGGGTCTTGCAGGTGGTAGACTTGCAGCTGGGCAGGCAGGTTTTATAGCTCTAGTTCAATCTTCTATCAGGCTGCAGTCGGATATCTTGCTTGGTGTCTTCAGTGTTGCTGGTGCCGGATTGTCTGGGCCCAATTACACCACATACCATACACCACTCAATCACAGTATAAAAAATACAATATAATTACAGTTGTATGAAAATAAAATGCAGTACACATGCAACAGAAAAAAAAAAAAGATGGGGGGAAAAAAAAAAAATGCATTACACACACGCAAGGCCATACATACACACACACACACACACACACACACACACACGCTCCAGGGGTCTTGCAGGTGGTAGACTTGCAGCTGGGCAGGCAGGTTTTATAGCTCTAGTTCAATCTTCTATCAGGCTGCAGTCGGATATCTTGCTTGGTGTCTTCAGTGTTGCTGGTGCCGGATTGTCTGGGCCCAATTACACCACATACCATACACCACTCAATCACAGCATAAAAAATACAATATAATTACAGTTGTATGGAAATAAAATGCAGTACACAAACAACAGAAAAAAAAGTATGAAAAAAAAAACCAGACATGCAACACTCGCAGACCACACACTAGCAGGCCATACACACACACACAGAAATGTCATAAATAGGTATACTCACACTTGTAGGTGAGCTGGTACTGGCAGGCCTCTTGATAGCTGATGTCTGGCAGGCTTGGTGGGTGTCCTCTGGCAGAGGCTTGGTGGGTGTCCTCTGGCAGAGGCTTGGTGGGTGTCCTCTGGCAGAGGCTTGGTGGGTGTCCTCTGGCAGAGGCTTGGTGGGTGTCCTCTGGCAGAGGCTTGGTGGGTGTCCTCTGGCAGAGGCTTGGTGGGTGTCCTCTGGCAGAGGCTTGGTGGGTGTCCTCTGGCAGGCTTGGTGGGTGTCCTCTGGCAGAGGCTTGGTGGGTCTCCTCTGGCAGGCTTGGTGGGTGTCCTCTGGCAGGCTTGATGGGTGTCCTCTGGCAGGCTTGCTGGCTGACTGCTACTGCATGTCTGGGCCCAATTAGCCCACCTTATATAGTTTGGGGACTGTCTGGAAAAGTATCTTTTTTCTGGGCATGCCCAGTGCGATTTTGCGGATTCTGCCGGCGGATTCCGCAAAATCGCGGATCCCGGCGGATCTGCCGCCCCTAGGCGGCCATTCTATCGCATGGCGGATGACGGCGGATCCGCCATTTTGACGGCGAAAAAAACCGTTGCAAGCTCCGTCCCCCTCAGACAGGAGGGGGACGCAACGGACAACCATCCGTCAAAATCCGCCACTAATGTATCCCAATGGGGAAAATGGCGGATCCGCAACAAGAAAAAGCGGATCCGCCATTTTCAAATTTTGGCGGATTTTGACTGATGACAAAAAACTGAAGTGTGAAAGAGGCCTAAGTGTGACAGTACCTTAACAGCAATGATAGCTTGAATTCTTTTGTCATAGTTGTGGAGGAGGTTCTTTATTTTCTCAGATGGTAAAGCTGCCAAATCTTCTTAGCAAAAAGCCTCCAGTTCCTGTAAATTCCTGGGCTGTCTAGCATGAACTGCGCGCTTGAGATCTCTCCAGAATGACTCAATGATATTGAGGTCAGGAGACTGAGATTGCCACTCCAGAACCTTCACTTTGTTCTCCTGTAGCCAATGACAGGTCGACTTGGCCTTGTATTTGGGATCATTGTCATGTTGAAATGTCCAAGTACGTCCCATGCGCAGATTCCGGGCTGATGATTGTTAATTTGCCTCCAGTATTTGTTGATAACGTGCTGCATTAATCTTTCCTTCAACTCTGACCAAATTTCCTGTGCCTTTGTAGCACACTCATCCCCAAAACATCAGCGATCCACCTCCTTGCTTTACAGTAGGAATGGTGTTCCTTTCATCATAGGCCTTGTTGACCTCTCTCCAAATGTAACGTTTATGGTTGTGGACAAAAAGTTCCATTTTGGTCTTGTCACTCCAAATTACTTTGTTAACCCCTTACTTACCGCTGACGTAATACTACTTTAATCACAAAAAAGTCCTAAATTGTTATTCAACCCCTAATTACATGGGAGGTATCACCTAAAAAAAATGCATAAATCACAAAATGGGTTCCTAGAAACTAGGCAACACTAAGGGATACTGATAAATAATTTTTATTGAAATAAATTAAAAGTCAAGTAAAATAAAGTTGTACTGAATTTACATGTAATCAGAGACATCATGCCATAGAATACCAACAGTGCAAGCAAAGGGCTGTAAAAACAGCAATATGTAAAGTTAAAAGAATGATTAAACCCGCTACATCAATAGCACAATTCATATGCAATAAACCACGGATCAATGAACCCAACACTGCAGATGGGGTTATGCATACATATGCCCCTATTCTTAACTAAAGTGCTAAGGTGCTCACTTAAACAAAGAATGCAGCTAAATGCTAGTCATGAGAAGAAATGTGCTCATAAGAGGGTTATATAAAACCCTATATAAAGTGCATGGCGGTAAAACATTCATTAAACATATAGAAAGGCTAAAAAGCCACTACCAATATCATTTTTTTTTTTTTTTAAAGCAAACTTTGCAATTTTTTTTCACCACTGATAAAAGAGAACCTAGACATGTTTGGTGTCTATGAACTCGTAATGACTTGGAGAATCATAATGGTAGGTCAGTTTTAGCATTTAGTTAACCTAGCAAGAAAGCCAAGCAAAAAACAAGTGTGGAATTGCACTTTGTTTGCAATTTCACAGCACTTGGAATTTTGTTCCCGTGTTCGAGTACACGACATGGTAAAACCAATGGTGTCGTTCAAAAGTACAACTCGTCCCCCAAAAATAAACCCTTGGCCTGCCATATTGACGGAAAAATAAAGTTATGGCTCTGGAAAGAAGGGGAGCGAAAAATCTCCATGAGTTAAGGGGTTAAAGAAGTTTTGAGGCTTGTCTCTGTGCTGTTTTGCATATTGTTGGTGAGATACTTTGTGGCATTTGCCCATTTTTCTTCAAGTTCCTCCTTATTGTGCCTGTTGAAACAGCCACACTGCTAGTTTTCAGAGTCCAGTATTTCAGCTGATGTTATTTGTGGGTTTTTCTTTGCATCCCAAACAATTTTTCTGGCAGTTGTGGAAGACATTTTTGTTAGTCTACCTGACCGTGGTTTTGTTTTTACAGAGCCCCTGATTTTCCATTTGTTAATCACAGTTTGAACACTACTGACTGGCATTATCAATTCCTTGGATATCCCTTTCCTGTTTTATACAGTTCAATTACTTTTTCCCATAGATCCATTGACAATTCTTTTGCTTTCCCCATGACTCACAATCCAGAAATGTCAGTGACTGGATGAAAGACGCAAGAGTCTGTCTGTATCCCAGAAACTCACTCAGCTTTTATGCACACACTGATTACAAGCAAACAGGTCACAGGTGAGGATGTTACCTTTAGTAGCAATTCAAACCCATTTGTATCAACTTCTGTGCATGTTATCAGGCCACTTTTTATCAGGGTTATTTGGATGTTTTGGGTTGTCATTATGATTTAAAAAGAGAAAACAGTAGTTTGACAATAAATGACTTCACCCAACCACTAACCATGAGTGGAGAAAACGTTTTGGTGTTATCATTCATATCCTCTGAAAAAGGGCCAAGAAAGCCAAAATTCTGCCGTTGTATGTAAACTTTTGAGCTCAATTGTATGTATGTATGTATGTATGTATGTGTGTGTATATATATATATATATATATATATATACAGTATATATACACAGTATATATATATATATGGTACAGGGATCTACGGCACAGGCATCGGCGAGTCACTGTGACCTCCGGTGTGCGCCCCGATAATATGCTCTCCCCACTTCCTCCCTGCACGTTCATCGCTAGCAACCATGTGTATACACATGGTGATGAGTATGCAGGGGGGTGGAAGTTGGGAGAGCACATTATCGGCGCGCACACACCGGAAGTCAGTGGAGCGGAAGATCGCTTAATGCAGTGCCCACAGAAGGGGGAGGATGAGGTATGTATTTCTGAGGGAGTGCAGGTGCAGGACTCCTGGGCCGTAACTGACGCTGATGTGAGAAAGTAAGTATTACATGAAGTCATGAGGCAGGGATTTCTTCCAGGCACCGTACACCCCAGAGCCTGGAAGAATTCCTTTACATAAAGAAAGAATAAAACATTTCTCAGCAAGAAGACGATTGATATGAGGCATACAGGCAAGACTAGCTTAATATTTCTACTACCAGAATGCCCATTAAATTGGTCATATACATCCCTGGGGGTGACAAATTCCCTTTAAATATTAGACAGATGGCACAAGTAAACACAAAATGCAGTTTTTAATTTAAATCCAAACCTATGGGGGCCCTCTGTGAAACAGTGATAGTTTCCCCCTTTTAAACATTAACTGTGGTTTATCACATCTTTGGGAAGCTGAGTTCATATTCCCTAGCCACACCCAGGCCTGATTACTGCCACTCCTGTTCTCAATCAAGAAATCACTTAATTAGGACCTGCCTAACGAAGTGAAGAAGACCAAAAGGTCCTCAAAAGCTATACATCATGACGCGAGCCAAAGAAATTATGTAACAAATGAAAAACAAAATAATTAAGATCTGTCAGACTGATAAACGTTATAAAGCCATTTCTAAAGCTTTGGCACTACATCGAACCACAGTGAGAACCATTAGCCACAAATTGCAAAAACATGGAACAGTGGTTAACCTTCCCAGGATCGGCCAACCAAAATTATCCCAAAAGCGCAGCGACAACTCATTTAAGAGGTCATAAATGACCCCACAACAAGATCCAAAAAACTACAAGCCTCACTTTCCTCAAGTTAAAGTCAGTGTTCACAACTCCTCCATAAGAAACATACTGGACAAAAATGGCCTGCATGGCAGAGTTCCAAAATGAAAATCACTGCTGAGCAATATGAACATAAAGACTTGTCTCTGTTTTGCCAGAAAACATCTTGATGATCCCCAAGACTTTTTTAGGAGAATACTCTGTGGACTAACTAGACAAAAGTGAACTTTTTGGAAGGTATATGTTCCATTATATCTGACACAACATTTCAGAAAATGAACATCATGCAAACTGTAAAATATGGTGGTGTTATTGTGATGATCTGGGGGTGTTTTGCTGCTTTAGGACCTGGAAGACTTGATGTGGTAAATGGAACCATGAATTCTGCTGTCTAGCAAAAAATCCTGAGAATTGTCAGGCGCCGGGATTCTGACACTGCATGGGATGGATCTCAAGCCTTGTCTGGTCCTGTGGTCTCCCATTCAGGCTCAGCCGCTGGGATAACTGCTCACCACAGACTTTGGTCTTAGCACCTTGTCCAGTCTCGTGCTGCATGTGTAGTTACTGCTGGTTCTCCAGCTAAGCCTATGGTGATTATTGGTAGACAAGTGCAGCGTTGTGCCCTGTAGCCTAAGTCCAGATTTCATCCTACTGAGCATGTCCGTGATGTGGTGCCTTCTCATTGGTGCTCGGATGTCAGCTGCTCTGGTGATGTGGCAGCTTCAGATTGGTCCACAGGCAAGGTCCTGTCTGTCTGGAATTGAGCTTAAGGTATAAAAAGCTCTCAATGGTGCACATTGGTGCACTAGTATAATATCATGTGTGTTTGGTGTGTTGTTGGATACGTTACCACCCCTATGTGCACGTGTGCTGCTTCTTGCACTGCGATTGTGTGTCTAGGCAGGCAGTGTATGGTGGGAACTCCCGCTTGACTCAGCATCTGACTTTGCGGGTACTAAGTCACGTGTGCAGTTAGCACAGCCATGTGTCAGAGCGAGCACAACCACCAACCTAGACTTCCTCAGGGGCAGCTATAGGGACCTCCAACTAGCCTCACACCTGCTGTATCCCTGTGAAGTTTAACAGGGTACAGTTCTCAGCGTTCTGCTGTACGTTCTCAGTGTTCTGCTGTACGTTACCGCTCTGTGGAGTAACAGAGTTTGGTACTTTGTCTTCTGTTCACACACTGTGACGGTTAACACTGTGCGTTTAGGTTGCTGCCACTGCCTCTAGTTCGCCATTGTTCATGTTAGCGGCAGTTTTACATCTCTGCACGTTGGACCCCGGGTTGCTATCGCACTTCATTGTTATATTTAGCACGATTCGCGAAACCTAACAATGTCCAGTCATCTGACCTCAAACTGAAGCCCACTCGGATTATGCAACAGGACAATGATCCAAAACACACCAGCAAGTCCACCTCTGAATGGCTTAAGAAAAACAAAATTAAGGCTTTGTAGTGCCTTGTCAAAGCTCTGACCTTAATCCTATAGAGATGCTGTGGCATGACCTTTAAAAGGCGATTCATGCTCAGAAACCCTCCAATGTGGCTGATTTACAAAAATTCTGCAAAGACGAGTAAGCCAAAAATTTCTTCAGAGCGTTGTAAATGGACTCATTGCAAGTTAAGTTATTGCAAACAATTGATTACCGTTGTTGCTGCAAAGGGTGGCCCTACCAGTTCTTCAGTTTTAAGGGGCAATTACTTTTTCACACAGGGCCTGTTAGGTTTGGATGTCTTTTTCCCTTAATAAAAAAGGCCTTCATTAAGAATTACATTTTGTATTTACTTGTGTTAGCTTTGGTTAATATTTAACCCCTTAGTGATAGAGCCAATTTGCTACTGAATGACCATGCCAATTCTTACAATTCTGACCACTGTCACTTTATGATGTTATAACTCTGGAATGCTTTAACGGATTCCACAGATTCTGTTTTTTCGTGACATATCGTAGTTCATGTAAGTGGTAACATTTCTTCAATATAACTTGCGTTTGTTTATGAAAAAAACGGAAATATGGCAAAAAAAATTTGCAATTTTCAAACTTAAGTTTTATGCCCTTAAATCAGAGAGTGGTGTCACACAAATCATGGAATGCCATGATTAAGCCCTTTCAGGGTGAAACGCGTAGGAAATTGCTCTCCTCCATACGCCTCTTTATGTCATTTTTACCTGATGGTATGAAGATTTTATATTCTCAATAAAGCAATTATTATTTTATCTCCTGGAGACGCTGGAAAAATCCTTCTTTATGTTGTGCAATAAATAACATTTCCCACATGTCTACTTTACATCAGCACAATTTTGGAAACTATTATTTTTTAAGGAAGTTATAAAGGTTAAAAGTTGGCCAGCAATTTTTGATTTTTACAACAAAATTTACAAAACCATTTTTTATTAATGACCAGATCACATTTGAAGTCACTTTGACCGGTTTACATTACAGAAAATACCCAAAAGTGACACAATTCTAAAAACTGCACCAGTTAAGGTGCTCAAAACTACATTCAAGAAGTTTATTAACCCTTTGTGTGCTGCACAGGAAACTGAAAATGTGGAAGGAAAAAATGAACATTTAACTTTTTTTCGTGACATTTTACTTCAGAACCAATTTTTTTTATTTTCACAACTGCAAAAAGAGAAAATGAACCACAAAATTTGTTGTGGTTTCTGAATACGCCGATACCCCATATGTGGAGGTAACCGACTGTGGGCGCGTGGCAGAGCTCGGAAGGGAAGGAGCGCCGTTTGACTTTTTCAATGCAGAATTGTCTGGAATTGAGATCTGACATGTCGCGTTTGGAGAGCCCCTGATGTGCATAAACAGTAGAAACCCCCAACAAGTGACACCATTTTGAAAACTAGATCCCCCAAGGAACGTTTCTAGATGTGTGGTGAGCACTTTGAACCACCAAGTGCTTCACAGAAGTTTATAACGTAGAATAATGAAAACAAAAAAAATCATATTTTTTTCCACAAAAATATTTTCACCCCCAAATTTTTTTTTTCCCAAGGGTAACAGGAGAAATTAGACCTCCAAAATTGTTGTGCACTTTGTCCTAAGTACCATTGTTGGAGCGTATGGCAGAGCTTGGAAGCGAAGGAGCGCAGTTTCTTTTTCAGCGCAGAATTGGCTGTAACCCTGGTTGTCTATGGCTCCACACACCCCCTTCAACCCCATCCCTCCAAGTCGCTCCACAGTCTGATAGCTGTGACGCTGCTGGAGGGATCAGCTGCAGGCTGGGGTGAGTATTTCTACCCCATGTCACAAATGCTCTTTACCAGCCTGCACTGCATTGCTGAGAGACACCTCGGCGTGCCGGAATAACGACTTTGTAACCAGATCGGCATTTGCCGGTTCTGTGAATTAGCTGCGACTTTACCACCTGGTTCCCCAAAAAAAACAGAGCCCTATTGCCAGAACAGAAGACCCCCCCATAAGTGATCCAATTTTACAAGCTACACCTCTCAGTGAATTAATCTAGGGGTGCAATGATCATATTGACAGCACAAGTGTGTCACAGAATTTTATACCATTGGGCAGTAAAGAAAAAATAATTATGTTTTTACCACCAAAATTTTGTTTTAGCCCCAGATTTTACATTTTCACACTGGGAAATAGGTAAAAATAGCTCAATGTGGAAATACCCCATATGAGGCTGTGCAGTACTGCTTAGCCATACAGCGAGACACAGGAGGGAAGGTGCGCTTCTTGGAGCGCAGATTTTCCTACAATAGTTTGTGGACTCCATATAAAGAGCCCATAAGTGATAAAAGAGCAAAATCCCCTCTGCTCTTCTAGCACATTGTTTGTTGTGCTAAAAAGCAGCTTTGGATGTTGTCAAATCAGTATTGGATGTTACTGAGTGAAAATTGTGAACTGCCATTGTATTGACCAGTACATTATAGTGCCCAGTATGTTGTTGTGGTGCCCAGAAGGAAGTGGGTAATTTCGATTTGGGAGAGCATAATTTTTGCATTTCTTTTAGGGGCGAGGGGCTATAGCACTTTTCCAGAGCCTTTGTACTACCCTACCGTTAACGTGAAAGTCCCATGTATTTCCGTTAACAAATGACTGAACTCATTGGGAACTTGCTTTATTTGTGGATTGAGAGTTGAAGCTTTTGTTGGGAACGTTTTACATAACATTTGAGATCACATTTATCCAGCGCTCTACGCTGAGCACTTAGGGGTTTCCATCTAAATCTCTAAATGACGTGATTCAGATCAACTCCGAGGATCTATTCACTATAGTGTGGCACCCTATTTACCCTGGGATTCCGTCTGCCCTCTGTTGAGCATTGTTCTTTTCAGAATAGCCCCCCTCCCTTCTAAGCCCCAGTGTGCTTAATCCACATTTGGCGTCCACATGTTTGGCATTTCTGTAGCAATGAGAGCTTGCCTACTTTACGGATGCATGACTCCAGAAGCATGGACTGGGCATAACATACAGGGCACTACAATGTACTGGTCATTACAATGGCAGTTTGCAATTTTCACTCTGCAACATCCACTGCTGATTGTTTCTGGAAAACATTTATGGAGTCAGTCGTCACTACACCTGTATATAAATTCCCAAAGGAGTGTAATTTCCAAAATGGCGTCACTTGAGGGGGGGATCGACTCTTCTGGCATTTATTGGCTCTGTATGTGTCCGGAAACTATTCTGGAATAAGTTTTTCTCCAAGAGTCAAATAGCGCTCCGTCCCTCCCGAGACTCGCTGTGTGGCTGCGCAGTACTGTAACTGCCACATATGGGGTTTGGCACATTCAGAAGAAATTGTGTGATACTTTTTGGCACCATTTTACCCATTTCCCAGTGTGAAAATGTGAAATCTAGGTCTAAATCAATTTTTTTGTGGTAAAAATGTAATCATTTCTTATTCACAGTCCAATGGTATAAAATTCTGTGACCCACCTGTGGTGTTCATTTGATCACTGCACCCCTAGATGAATTAATTGAGAGGTGCAGTTTGTAAAATGGGGTCACTTACGGGGGTTTCTGCTGTTCTGGAACCCCATGGGCTTTGCCAATGTGACATGTCCCCCTCAAACCTGCAATGTACAGTACAGTCATGGCCAAAAGTTTTGAGAATGACACAAATATCATATTTTCACATGATCTGCTGCCCTCTGGTTTTTATGTGTTTGTCAGATGTTTTTATCACATACGGAAATATAATTGCAATCATATTATGAGTAACAAAAGGTTATATTGACAGAATGAGTTAATGCAGCAAGTCAATATTTGCAGTGTTGACCCTTCTTCAGGACCTCTGCAATTCTCCCTGGCATGCTCTCAATCAACTTCTGGATCAATTCCTGACTGATAGCAGTCCATTCTTGCAAAATCAATGCTTTTATTTTGTCTGAATTTGAAGGTTTTTGTTTGTCCACCCGTCTCTTGATGATTGACCACAAGTTCTCAATGGGATTAAAATCTGGGGAGTTTCCAGGCCATGGTCCCAAAATCTCTTATGTTTTGTTCCCTGAGCCATTTAGTTATCACCTTTGCTTTATGGCAAGGTGCTCCATCATGTTGAAAAAGGCATTGTTGATCGCCAAACTGCTCTTGGACGGTTGGGAGAAGTTGCTCTTGGAGGACATTCTGGTACCATTCTTTATTCATGGCTGTGTTTTTAGGCAAGACTGAGAGAGAGCCCATTCCCTTGGCTGAGAAGCAACCCCATGAATGGTTTCAGTATGCTTGACAGTTGGCATGAGACAAGACTGGTGGTAGCGCTCACCTGGTCTTCTCCGAATAAGCCTTTTTCCAGATGTCCCAAACAATCGAAAAGGATTCATCAGAGAAAATGACTTTACCCCAGTCCTCAGCAGTCCACTCCCTGTACCTCTTGCAGAATATCAGTCTGTCCATGATGTTTTTTCTGGAGAGAAGTGGCTTCTTTGCTGCCCTCCTTGAGACCAGGCCTTGCTCCAAGAGTCTCCACTTCACAGTGCGTGCAGATGCACTCACACCTGCCTGCTGCCATTCCTGAGCTAGATCTGCACTGCTGGTAGCCCGATCCCGCAGCTGAAACACTTTTAAGAGACGGTCCTGGCTCTTGCTGTTCTTTCTTGGGCGCCCTGGAGCCTTTTTGGCAACAAGGGAACCTCTCTCCTTGAAGTTCTTGATGATGCGATAGATTGTTGACTGAGGTGCAATCTTTCTAGCTGCGATACTCTTCCCTTTTAGGCCATTTTTGTGCAGTGCAATGATGACTGCACATGTTTCTTTAGAGATAATCATGGTTAACAGAAGAGAAACAATGATGCCAAGCACCAGCCTCCTTTTAAAGTGTTCAGTGGTGTCATTCTTACTTAATCATGACAGATTGATCTCCAGCCCTGTCCTCATCAACACCCACACCTGTGTTAATGGAGCAATCACTGAAACGATGCTAGCTGGTCCTTTTAAGGCAGGGCTGCAATGATGTTGAAATGTGTTTTGGGGGATAAAGTTCATTTTCTAGGCAAATATTAACTTTGCAAGTAATTCTGTTAAGCTGATCACTCTTTATAACATTCTGGAGTATATGCAAATTGCCATTAGAAAAAATGAAGCAGTAGACTTTGTAAAAATTAATATTTGTGTCATTCTCAAAACTTTTGGCCATGACTGTACTATGGCGCGCCTTCCCTTTTGAACTTTACACTGTGCCTCAGAGTAGTTTTCGACCTCTTATGGGGTATTGATGTACTCAGGAGAAATTGCATAACAAATTATACTGTTTGCTTTTTCTTATCACCCCTTTTGAAAATTGGAAACTTGGGGTCTAAGCAACATTTTAGTGGAAAAAATAGTTATATTTCATTTTACTCAGCGCAATTTTACACAAGTTTGTGAATCGCCTGAGGGTTAAACATACTACTCCCCTGGATGAATTCCTTTAGAGGTGTAGTTTACAAAATGGGATCATCTCTGGGGGTTTCTGCTGTTTTGGCATGTCGGGTGCTCTTCAAATGTGACATGGTATTCTCAAACTATGCCAGCCAAAATAGCTCTCATTCCCTTTGCAATCCTACCATGCACCCAAGTAGTCATTTTTAAACAAATATGGGGTACCTGCATACTTTGGAAAAATTGCACAACAAATTTTGGCATCCATTTTCTCCTGTGATCCTTGTGAAAATTTAACAAATGTGGCTGAAATATCATTTTTGTTGGGAAAATGTGTTGTTTTTTTTTTGTTTTTTTTTTTTTTTTTTAATTTGGCTCAACATTATAGAAAAATGTTGTGAAGCCTCTGAGGCTTCAGTATGCTCACCACAGATCAAGATAAAGTCCTTGAGGGGTCTAGTATCCAAAAATTGGGTTATTTGAGGAGGGTTTTCAGCGGATTAGGCTCCTCAGGTGCTTTCCATGGCGTCGGCCATTGATTCAAACGAAATTTGTATTCCAAAAGTTAAATAGCGCCCCTTTTTGAGCCCTGCCATGCACATAAACAGTAGTTTTCCTCCAAATATGTGGTATCAACGTACTCAGGAGAAATTGCACAACAAATTTAGGGGTCAATTTTTTTTTCTTGCTACCCTTGTGAAAATCAGGGCTGTGGAGTCGGTAAGCCAAACCTCCGACTCCGACTCCTCAATTTCCCTTACACCGACTCCACGACTCCGACTCCCACACATATTGCTTATATTTAAGTGAAAAATTTATTGTAGTACAATGTGAACCTCAGACATTTAATCATTTTTATGATCCAATAATCAAGATATTTAGATAGAACAGAATATATATTGGTGTACTACCCGGTTTTCATTCTTTTTGGTACAGATACGTTATGGATAGACAGATATGGATAAATGGATAGATAGAGCAGATTTCTAATCTGTTTTTGCTATTGAAAACATTATCTATGAGCTCAAAAACCTTTCAGGTGATGCAGTTTTTTAAAAAGATGATCAACTTTTGCAGCTGAAAAACGTATCCTCAAAAAACACAGGAAAAACGCTGTGTGTGAATGTAGCCTTAGATCAGGAATAGAACAGCCATTTATAGGACATTTCATAACTTTCCCAAACTCTTATGAAAAAATATTCAGCACATCCTGCATTGAACTACTGTGCCCAATTTATTATATATTTTAGGAGTCGGAGTCGGTCCATTTTATACCGACTCCAACTCCGACTCCACCAAAATGAGCTCCGACTCCACGACTCCGACTCCACAGCCCTGGTGAAAATGAAAAATAAGGTTAAAATAACATTTTTGTAGAAAAAAATGTGTTTTTTTTTAATTTTTACGGCTCAACATTATAAAATTCTGTAAAGCCCCTGAGGTTTCAAGGTGCTCACCACACATCTAGATAAATTCCGTGAGGGACCTAGTTTCCAAAATGTGGTAATTTGTGGGGGTTTCCACTGTTTAGGCACATCAGGGGTCCTCCAAACGCCACATGGCGGCAGCTGTCGATTCCAGCCAATTTCACATTCCAAAACTCAAACGATTCCCCTTCACTTCGTAGCCCGGCCGTGCACCTAAACAGTAGTTTTCCACCACGTATGTGCTATTGGCGTGCTTGAGAGAAATCGCACAACAAATTTTATGGTGCATTTTCTCCAGTTACCCTTGTGAAAATGAAACATTTGGCGCTAAATGTAACATTTTTGTGGGGAAAAGTTAAATGTTCATTTTTTTTCTTCCACATTCCATAAATTCCTTTGATGCACCTTAAGGATTAACCCCTTCACGACCAATGACGCCACATAGGCATCATTAAAACTGTTGCAAATCTGACCAGTGACGCCTATGTGGCGTCATGACTTTAAAGCCCCCCTGCGGGTCGGGTGACCTAGGTCACTGAAGGGTCACCCGACCCGCAGATACAGGGGGCTTTGTTCTTCAGCATAGGGGCGTGGCTTCGCCCCCACGTTCCTACGATCGCTCTGATTGGCTGTTAAAAGTGAAACAGCCAATCAGCGATAGTAATATTTCATCAATGAAAATTGATGAAATATTACAATCCAGCCATGTCCGACGCTGCTGTAGCACCGGACATGGCTGGTGACAGCGATCCGAGCCCACCCCCACCCCACCCCCGGCTTCCGATTGTCCCTCCTCCCAGTACTCACCGAGTGCCGTTATGGCTCCCGGTGTCCCATGGGCGCCGCCATATTGGAAAATGGCGGGCGCAGTGCGCCCGCCGGCTCCAATTTCCATTCATTAATTTTGATCACTTTCACAGTGATCAAAATAGAATGAAATGTAAATAAACCCCCCGTTTATCACCCCCATAGGCAGGATCAACTAATAAAAAAAGAAATTATTTTTATTTTTCCGTTAGGGTTAGGGTTGGAAAGAGGCTTAGGGTTGGAAAGAGGGTTAGGGTTGGAAAGAGGCTTAGGGTTGGAAAGAGGGTTAGGGTTGGAATTAGGGTTAGAATTAGGGTTAGGGTTGGAATTAGGGTTAGGGTTGGGATTAGGGTTCGGGGTGTGTTGGGGTTAGGGTTGGGATTAGGGTTAGGGATGTGTTGGGGTTAGGGCTGTGGTTAGGGGTGTGTTGGAGTTAGGGTTGAAGTTAGAATTGAGGGGTTTCCACTGTTTAGGCACATCAGGGGGTCTCCAAACGCGACATGGTGCAACCATTGATTCCAGCCAATTTTGCGTTCCAAAAGTTAAACGGTGCTCCCTCCCTTCCAAGTCCCGATGTGTGCCCAAACAGTGGTTTACCCCAACATATGGGGTATCAGCGTACTCAGGAAAAATTGCACAACAACTTTGGGGGTCTAATTTCTCCTGGTACCCTTGGGAAAATAAAAAATTGGGGGCTAAAAAAATATTTTTGTGGAAAAAAATTTTTTTTTTATTTTCACGTCTCTGCGTTATAAACTTCTGTGAAGCACTAGGGGGTTCAAAGTGCTCACCAGGCATCTAGATAAGTTCCTTGGGAGGTCTAGTTTCCAAAATGGGGTCTCTTGTGGGGGGGTTTCTATTGTTTAGGCACATCAGGGGCTCTGCAAACGTAACGACGACCGCAGACCATTCCATCAAAGTCTGCATTTCAAAACGTCACTACTTCCATTCCGAGCCCTTATGTGTGCCCAAACAATGGTTCCCCCCATATATGGGGCACCAGCGTTCTCAGGACAAACTATACAACAACTTTTGGGGTTCAATATATCCTGCTACCCCTGTGAAAATAAAAAATTGCTGGCTGAAAATCTTTTTTTTTTTTTTTTTTTTTTTAGGAAAAAAAAATATTTATTTTCACGGCTCTGCGTTATAAACTTCTGTGACGCGCTTGGGGGTTCAAGGTGCTCACCACACATCTAGATAAGTTCCTTGGGTCTAGTTTCCAAAATGGGGTCACTTGTGGGGGGTTCCACATTTTAGGTACATCAGGGGCTCTGCAAATGTTACATGGTGCCCGCAGACCATTCCATCAAAGTCAGCATTTCATAATGTCACTACTTCCCTTCCGAGCCCCGACGTGTACCCAAACAGTGGTCCCCACCTACATATGGGGTACCAGTGTATTCAGGACAAACTGGACAACAACTTTTGGGGTCTAATTTATCCTGGTACCCTTGTGAAAATAAAAAATTGCGCACTAAAAAATAATTTTTTGAGGAAAAAAAAATATTTTTTATTTTCATGGCTCTGCTTTATAAACTTTTGTGAAGCACTTGGGGGTTCAAAGTGCTCACTATGCATCTAGATAAGTTCCTTAGGGGGTCTAGTTTCCAAAATGGGGTCATTTGTGGGGGAGCTCCAATGTTTAGGCACACAGGGGCTCTCAAAACACGATATGGTGTCCGCTAACGATGAGAAGTAATTTGCATTTCAAAAAGTCAAATGGCGCTCCTTCCCTTCTGAGCCCTGCCGTGTGCCCAAACAGTGGTTCCCCCCCACATATGGGGTACCAGCGTACGCAGGACAAGCTGGACAACAACTTTTGTGGTCCAATTTCTCCTGTTAGCCTTGTGAAAATTAAAAATAGTGTGCTAAAAAATCATTTTTGAGGAAAAAAAATGATTTTTTATTTTCACTGCTCTGTGTTATAAACTTTTGTGAAGCACTTGGGGGTTCAAAGTGCTCACTACACATCTGGATAAGTTCCTTAGGGGGTCTAGTTTCCAAAATGGGGTTACTTGTGGGGGAGCTCCAATGTTTAGGTACACAGGGGCTCTCCAAACGCGCGACATGGTGTCTGATAACGATTGGAGCTAATTTTCCATTCAAAAAGTCAAATGGTGCTCCTTCCCTTCCGGACCCTGCCGTGCGCTCAAACAGTGGTTTATGACCACATATGAGGTATCGGTGCACTCAGGAGAAATTTTTTAACAAATTTTAGGATCCATTTTATCCTGTTGCCCATGTGAAAATGAAAAAACTGAGGCTAAAAGAAAATTTTTGTGAAAAAAAAGTACTTTTTTTTTTTTACAGATCAATTTGTGAAGTACCTGGGGGTTCAAAGTGATCACTATGCATCTAGATAAGTTCCTTGGGGGGTCTAGTTTCCAAAATGGGGTCACTTGTGGAGGAGCTCCAATGTTTATGCACACAGGGGCTCTCCAAACGTGACATGGCAACGCTAAATATTCCAGCATATTTTCCATTCAAAAAGTCAAATGGTGCTCCTTCCCTTCTGAGCCCTGCCGTGCGCCCAAACAGTGGTTTATGACCACATATGAGGTATTGGTGTACTCAGGAGAAATTGCCCAACAAATGTTAGGATTCATTTTATCCTGTTGCCCATGTGAAAATGAAAAAATTGATGCTAAAAGAAATTTTTTGTTGGAAAAATTAAAATGTCAATTTTTTCTTTCCACGTTGCTTTAGTTCCTGTGAAACACCTGAAGGGTTAATAATCTTCTTGAATGTAGTTTTGAGTAGCATGAGGGGTGTCACTTTTGGGTATTTTCTGCCATATAGACCCCTCAAAGTGACTTAAAATGTGAGGTGGTCCCTAAAAAAAATGGGTTTTGTAAATTTTATTGTAAAAATGAGAAATCGCTGGTCAACTTTTAACCCTTATAACTTCCTAACAAAAAAATATTTTGTTTCCAAAATTGTGCCGATGTAAAGTAGACATGTGGGAAATGTTATTCAATTTTGAAAATTGCAAAATTTTCTAAATTTTCGCCAAATTTCTGATTTTTTTCACAAATAAACGCAAAAATTATCGACCTAAATTTACCACTAACATGAAGCCCAATATGTCAGGACATGAAGCCCAATATGTCAGGAAAAAACAATCTCAGAATCGCTAGGATCCGTTGAAGTGTTCCTGAGTTATTACCTCATAAAGGGACACTGGTCAGAATTGCAAAAAATGGCCTGGTCATTAAGGTCAAAATAGGCTTGGTCATGAAGGGGTTATTATGCTTCTTGAATTTGCAGTTTTTTATAGTGGTGTCACATTTAGGTATTTTCTGTCATATGGGCCCCTCAAAGTCACTTCAAATGTGATGTGGTCCCTAAAAAATGGTTTTGTAAATGTTCTAGAAAAATAAGAAATTGCTGATCAACTTCTAACCCTACTAACTTTGTAACAAAAACATTATGTTTCAAAAATTGTGCTGATGTAAAGTAGACATATGGGAAATCTTATTTATGAACTATTTTGTGACATAATTCTCTGACTTCAGGCCATAAAGATTAAAAGTTTGAAAATTGTTAAAGTTTTAGCAATTAGCACCGATCGCGGCCTTTTAACCCCTTAGATATCGCTATCAATTGTGACTGTATTAAGTTTGAAAGGAATGCGGCCCGCCAGCTTAAAATTTTTTTTTATGTGCGGCCCATATACTCTGCCGAGATTGAGAACCCCTGTCATAATGGGACAGTGGTCAGAATTGTAATAATTGGCCCAGTCATGAAGGCAAAAACAGGCTCTGGCGTGAAACGGTTAAGATCCAGGGGCACAAGGACCTTACAATAGAAGCACCACTCCACTGGTGAAAGAAAGATGCTGGAGTGGTACTTTAACCCCTTTCTGACATATGACGTACTATCCCGTCCATGTGCCCTGGGCCTTAAACATGATCGCAGCTTTCTGGTGGCATAGAGAAGTATTGTGCAGGGAGGGGGCTCCCTGCGTGCTTCCCTCAGACCCTCAGAACAATGTGATGTGATCACGTTATTCTGAGGTTCTCCCTGCTTGCAGACCCCTGGATCCAAGATGGCCACGGAGTCCTACAGGTAGTTGGCATGTCAGTGCCTGCTGAGAGCAGAACCTGAGAAGCCTCCTTAACTGCCTGTCAGATCACTGATCTGATACAGTGTTGTGCAAAGTGTCAGATCAGCGATCTGACTTTATATAGTGATGTCCCACCCTGGGACAATGTAAAAAAAAGTTAAAAAATATATGTATATTATACAGTGTAAAAATATTTTTTCAATTTCTAAATAAAGAAAATTTTTCTGGCTAGCACGGTACCACAATATTACTTTGTATTGTACATCGTAAATAAAGAAAAAATTAATATTTTTCCAATAAATACATTTCTTTATGTAAATAAAAAAATCAATAAAAGTACACATATTTAGCATCGCCGCGTCCATAACGACCCGACCTATAAAACTGTCTCACTAGTTAACCAGTGAACACTTTAAAAATATAACTAAAAACCGAGGCAAAAAACAATGCTTTATCATCATACCTACGAAATAAAAGACAAATAAACATGGTACCGCTGAAAACGTCATCTTGTCCCGGAAAAAAAACTTGCAGATATACAGCGTCATCAGCCAAAAAATAAAAAAGTTATAGCTTGCAGAATAAAGCGATGCAAAAATATTTTTTTCTGTAAAACAGTTTTTATTATATAAAAGCACCAAAACATTAAAAAATGATATAAATGAGGTATCCCTGTAATTGTACTGACCCAAAGAATAAAAGCGCTTTATCAGTTTTACCACACGCGGAACAGTATAAACGCCTCCTCTCCCCCCAAAAAAAACTCAAGAATTGCTGGTATTTGTTCTTTCTGCCTCCCAAAAATCATAATAAAAAGCGAACAAAAAATGTCATGTGCCCGAAAATGTTACCAATAAAAACGTCAACTCGTCCCGCAAAAAACAAGACCTCACATGACTCTGTGGGCCAAAATATGGAAAAATTACAGCTCTCAAAATGTGGTGATGCAAAATAATAAAATAAGTAAAATGCGTTTTATTTCCATTTTCCCATTAGGGTTAGGGTTGTGGCTAAAGTTAGGGTTGGGGTTAGGGGTGTGTTAGAGTTAGATTTGTGGTTAGGATCATGGTTGGGGCTGGGATTAGGGTTAGGGGTGTGTTGGGGTTGGAGTTAGAATTGTGGGGTTTCCACTGTTTAGGCACATCAGGGGCTCTCCAAACACAACATGGTGTCTGATCTCAATTCCAGCCAATTCTGCGTTGAAAAAGTCAAACGGTGCTCCTTCTCTTCCGAGTTCTGCTGTGTGCCCAAACAGTGATTTACCCTCACATATAGGGTATCGGTGTACTCGGGACAAATTGAACCACTTTTGGGGTCCAATTTCTCCTGTTACCCTTGTGAAAATAAAAAAAAATGCGGGCGAAAAGATCATTTTTTGTGAAAAAAAATTATTTTTTTATTTTTACGACTACATTATAAACTTTTGTGAAGCACTTGGGGGTTCTAAGTGCTCACCACACATCTAGATAAGTTCCTTAGGTGGTCTAGTTTCCAAAATGGGGTCACTTGTGGGGGGTTTCCACTGATTAGGCACATTAGGGGCTCACTAAACTCGACATGGTGTCTGATCTCAATTCCAGCCAATTTTAGTTTGAAAACGTCAAACGGCACTCCTTCCCTTCCGAGCTCTGCCATGCTCCCAAACAGTGGTTTACCTCCACATATAGGTATCAGTGAACTCAAGACAAATTGTACACCTTCTGGGGTCCAATTTCTCCTTTTACCTTTGGTAAAATTACAAAAATTGGACCTGAAGTATTTTTTTTGTGAAAAACGTTAAATGTTCATTTTTCTTTAAATATTACAAAAATTCCTGTAAGTCACCTGAAGGGTTAATAAACTTCTTGAATGTGGTTTTGAGCACAGGGGTGCAGTTTTTAGAATGGTGTCACTTTTGGGTATTTTCTATCATAGACCCCTCAAAGTGACTTCAAATGGGATGTCCCTAAAAAAAACATGGTGTTGTTAAAATGAGAAATCGCTGGTCAACTTTTAACCGTTTTAACTTCCTAACAAAAAAAAAATATATGGTTCCAAAATTGTGCTGATGTAAAGTAAACATGTGGGAAATGTTACTTATTAAGTGTTTTATGTGCCATTTCTCTGTGATTTAAGGGCATGAAAATTCAAAGTTGGAAAATTGCAAAATTTTCGCCAAACTTCTTTTTTTTTTTCACGAATAAACTCAAGTCATATCAAATAAATTTTACCAATAACGTGAAGTAAAATATGTCACGAGAAAACAATGTCAGAATCACCGGGATCCATGGAAGCGTTCCAGAGTTATTACCTCATAAAGGGACAGTGGTCAGAATTGTAAAAATTGGCCCAGTCATTAACATGCAAACCACCCTTGGGCTTGGGGGTAAAGGGGTTATGTTTGCCCTGTGGGAAAGAGTGCTTTTTCCAGTGATCACAAGGTTATTTTTGACTTTCCATTGGGAAACAATAATCATTTTTGCAACAATACTGCGAATCATTTCTGCTTTCTAATGGGTAATAAAATAATAATTTTACCTGAGTAATTACTAGATTTTGATGTGTTTTTAATGTTTTATTTTACAGGTTGTCTGTATATTGTCCAGTAACAGAAAGGATCGATATGATGCAGTCAAGAAATATTTATGTGTCGATTGCCCTGTTCCAAGTCAGTGTGTCCTTGCAAGAACCCTAAGCAAACAACAAACCATTTTTTCAGTTGCTTTAAAAATTGCTTTACAAATGAATTGTAAAATGGGTGGAGAACTTTGGAGTGTAGAAATCCCCGTAAGTATACCTATTGAATTTACATTATTAAATCCAAAAGATACCTGCATTTGAAAACCTAAATGGAATGTTACGCGACACGTATAGCATATATAGCACCAGCAGGTCATGGGAGACAAGGTTCGGATGCCAATCCTATTGCTTATACTTCAGTCTGTCTCTGCTAAGAACTCTGCCCGCCCTCTGGGTTCACAAATTCACAGCTCTGCAGGAGCCAGACATCATCTTAATGTGTGCACTGTTATGAATGAGTCACCGAGGAGGAAAAAACAAAAAGCAAGCTAAGCCCAGAAAACCGGAGAGGTTGGTAACTAGCGGATTGCAGACCCCTGATCCTATCCACAACAACTAGCAGTAGCCGTGGAGCGTGCCTACGGTGGTCCTAGATGCCTCGTCACAGCCGGAGACCTAAATAAGCCTAAAGAGAGAAGGGGAAAATCTAAACTGCCCCAGAACAGACCCCAAAGCAATAGACAGCCCCCAACATGTATTGTCGGTGAAACAAGATGAAAACACAGACACAGGTAGAAAGATAGCGAGGGCCCCATCGTTTGCTCAGCCTAGCTAGAAAGGACAGGAAAGAAAAGCTGCTGTCTGCAATCACGCAGAAAACCCTGCCAAAAAGAATGTCCAACACGTCTGATAGAAAAAGGCCCTGAAGTCGCTAGACTTCAAATCACTATATCAGCACTCAGGTATATTCTGAAGACAGAGCAAAAGAGATCAACTGGTCAGAGACAAAATGGGGATTCAGCCCAGTCCCAGCCAGGGCTGGCTGAACACAAAAACTAAGTAAACCAGACAAAAACTCATATGAACAATAGCAGGGAAAACTTAGCTTTAGGAAGGCAGGAACCAAACTGGAAACCAGGAGCCACACTCAGGAAAAATCACCAGCAAGAAACTAGGGAGTAGGCTGCCTTAAATCCAGTCAGAAACTCCTGATGTCCAATCGCAGTCCTCTTCCTCAGGTGGCCGGTCTCTGCCATTTAGATCAGCTTCATTACTTCCCTTCACCAACAGAGGGAGTCCAGATAGAGAACTCACTACTCCTCTGTCAGCACAGCCAGCTCCATAACCCTCACCAGAAGCCAGAGGCAAACCCGAAAATGAGCTCACAACAGTTCACCCCTGACAAATTTACATTTGGTAGCGACACGTCTTAGGTTATGGCTCCATGTCCTTCTATTGTACTTCTGTTATATTAGTATCTATCAGTGGGATGCCTATTGGTACAATTCAGATCTATTATTATTGGACTTTGTTGTCATTTTGCTATCCATACCTGATACAACTATATGTTTACATCTCAGCAGGGTTTGGGGTGTTTTGCATACTATTACTAACTTTGTTCATGGTGTATATATTTTCTATGCCATTTTTGTGACATGTATATATTTTATCTGATGTTTGACATTTTGTTCTTTAAATCATATACATGTATTTCTTTTTTACTTTGATACCTTTGCTTGTTATTATCCAATCTCTGGCATGTTTTACCCTCTATATTATTATTAATCCTTTTTTAGATACATTTTTTTAGGACTGCGATTTTATTCTATATTACTTACCTGTTTGGTGGGGCACATTTATGTTTATAAATCTACTGATAGAATAATACAGACTGGGACTATTATAATAAAGACTGGGACTATTTTGTCCCTTTTTTGCCCATTGTCACTTTGTATTTGCGTCCTTGTGCTCTTTGAAACTTTTTGTTTCAAATAAAGCCTTTTTATTGTTGTGTGGGTGTGCACCATTCTGTGTAGCACTCCTCTTTAAACTTGCATACTTTCTTGTGCAGTTAGCATTAGCACCCCAATCCCCATTTATAGGGGCATCTCACAAAATTAGAATATCATCAAAAAGTTATTTTATTTCAGTTCTTCAATACAATTTGTGAAACAAATATATAGAGTCATTACAAACAGACTAATCTATTTCAAGTGTTTATTTCTGTTTATGTTGCTGATCATGACTTACAGTCAATGAAAACTCAAAAGTCATTATCTAAGTAAACTAGAATACTTCATAACACCAGCTTGAAAAATGATTTTAAAATCCAAAATGTTGGCGTACTGAAATGTATATTCAGTAAATGCTCTCAATACTTGGTTGGGGCTCCTTTGGCATCAAAGTGGCATGGCATGGAGTCGGACCACTCTGTTGCACTGCTGAAGTGTTATGGAAGCCCAGGTTGCTTTGATAAAAGCATTCAGCTCGTCTTCATTGTGGGGTCTGGTGTGTCTCATCTTCCGCTTGTCAACACCCCATATGGGGTTAAGGTCAGTCAAGTTTGCTGGCCAAACAAGCACAGTGATACTATTGTTTTTAAATCAGGTATTGGTATTATTGGCAGTGGGGACAGGTACCAAGTCCTGCTGGAGAATGAAATTTCCATCTCCAAAAAGCTTGTTGGCAAAGGGAGCTTGTTGGCAGTTCTGTAGACTGAGCTGAGCCTTCACAGGCAGGGTCCTCGCACCTTCTGTACTTGTTTGTGCCTTGTTTTGCTCATGTTTATTGTACTTGTCTACATTTGCCCCGCTCACATGTAAAGCGCCATGGAATAAATGGCGCTATAAAAATGTATATTAATAATAATAACCAGAGGCTGGCAGACTTCATCTTCCCGCCCTGGTCCTCTCATCGAGAAGCCGAAGTTGCTACCAGGGCTGTGGAGTCGGTAAGCCAAACCTGCGACTCCGACTCCTCAATTTCGCTTACACCGACTCCCACATATGTTGCTTATATTTAAGTGAAAAATTTATTGTAGTACAATGTGAACATCAGACATTTAATCATTTTTATGATACAATAATCAAGATATTTAGATAGAACATAACATAATATATATTTATTGGAATACAACTTTAGAACACAAAAAAATAATAAATTGTAAATATGTAATACACTATGTAATATCGATTTTATATATATATATTATAAACACTATGTAATAAACTATGTAAGTGGCAAAAAACAGTTTTCAACAAAAACATACTAATTAACATTTGTGCAGTCTATGAATTTGTTCCAAAATAGAATTTCCTCCATCAGATCCTCCTTCATAGATGACCTAAAATCTGACCTAATAATTTTAAGGCCAGAGAGCAACCTCTCTACACTAACTTGGGTTGGAGGCAAAGCCGTAACCACATAGGCAACATCTCTAACAATTTCCGGGTATAAAGGAATTGCCTCATGCACAGTCAGTTTTGATGAACGGTTGAATTTTTTTATTTCTTTGAGAGCAAGTGAAACATTTTACTGAAATATGGTCAATCTGCTTGCTATAGGATACAGAGTGAAATCTTTTTCCTTGCGGCAACGCTTTGCCTGCTCCATGTCATCCAAATACTTGTCAAAGTCAAACTCCTTATCTGATGAGGATGAAGATATGGCAGCAGTAGCACTCTCAGGACCCAAGTCCTCTTGCACCTGGCAGTCCTATAGGCCACTCATCCTAACTGCTATCTCAGTCAGAGCTTCTTTTCCTTTAGTAAGCTGTTGATCATCAAGCAGTATACAATGACTTGAGTCCACATAAACAGCTGCCAGAAAAATTTTATTTTCCAATAGCTGTGTCTCTCTCCGTTTCATTGAAGCAGAAATGCCATCTGCGATTAAACCTTCTTTTTGGGACAGGCAAAATAGCAAGTTCTTCCACTCCCTTATGAAAATGCCAGGAGTTAAATCCTCAGCTTGTAATTTTTTAGTCATGGTAAATGGGTGATTAAGCAATTCCTAATTCAGCCACCTGTGTACATTGACCTTCATTTAGGGTTACCTGAGGGTTCGCCATAGAAACGGTTTTAGTTCAAGTAATCGCTCAATCATTAAATAAGTGCTGCTCAACCGAGTGGCTTGATCAACAATTGCCCCTTTCACGTCTCTTAAAGATGGAATCAATTTTAGGGGTTCTGGCGGCAATAACCAATTTCTTCCATTGAGATTTCCAGCATGTCCCTCTTGTAGACTATCTCTTATTGCCAGCTGCAGCATGTGCACAACACAGCGCATGTGATGAATGTGAAAGTGTTTTGAAGCAGCTTCAACAAGATCATCTATTTCTAAAGTATAATTTTGCTGTTCTTCTGTTGTAATATGTTTGTTACATGAACAGCACTGTGGCCTTCCATCTCAAACATACTGATTCCTAAATTTTCTTCTAGCTGTTGTTCATTACGCTCATTCATCAGTTTAATTGTACTTATCATGCCTGAAGCATTGTCCGGTACAATAGCAAGAACCTTTTCTTTTTTGAGTTCGTAATCTTGCAGAACTTTTTCCACTAAGGCCTGGAGAAACTGGCTGCTGTAATGAGCTTTAGTATCTTTTACTGCCAGTGTCTTGGTAACAATTTCTTTATTTCACAAACATATCGAACATTGCGTGTGCAGGCAACCATTTTAAGAAACATGAAAGTGTCTTTTGAGAGTCTTTTTAAGATCTCCCTTTTGTTTAATGGCTTCTTCAATCACTAATTTTCTAATACTTTTTCCAGAGAAACATCAAGTTTGTGGGCCATTTCTCCATTAAGAGCTGTAAAAGCTGGTCGTGCAAATAATGATAATGGTACACCGTCCTTCACAACAAGCTGTATGAGCTGTCTTTTAAACATATCTGCTGTCCTTGTTACAGTAACTTTGTCACTTACAAAATATCTTGTTAATGATGTTTGAGATGCTCTTTCCTCCTTTGCCTGGCAGGAAGTGCTGGGTGCGGGTTTCTTGGTGCTGCTGTTATCTTTGTCAGTCACAGCTTTGAAAACTTCTGGGTAGAAGCGTTATAAATGTCTTTTTAGATTGGAAGCTCTTGTAGGAGCATTTTTATCACTGCCTGAGTATGCACTAATTTTGGCATCACAGCATTTGTTTTCCTCCGGGTCACTTGACACACAAAATATTTTTCATCTTGAGTCACTGTGAAATGCTCAAATACAGCTGACTTCATGGGAGCTTCTTAGATATTTTGTAGTCATATAAATTCACTCTCAAAATAATTTTGTCCTATAAAATAATGTATATTATAATTCCAGCAAAAACAGGGGAGAGACTGACTAAAAAAAATCCAGAAAATCACATTGTATGATTTAAATAATATGCATTTTATTGCATGAAATACGTATTTGATACAATAGAAAAACAGAACTTAATATTTGGTGCAGAAACCTTTGTTTGCAATTACAGAGGTCAGACGTTTCCTGTAGATTCTGTTTCTCTCAGTTGAAGTGTAGCTATGATTAAAAATTTCAGACCTCTCCATTCTTTGTAGGTGGGAATCGACAGTGTATGAAATACATACTTTCTCCACTGTATAACTTTGGATGGAAATAAAACAAACTTTGCATAAATCAATAGTACAGATGACAAATATAAAGTTTGTAAAATATGTTATTAGATAGCTTTACTTTGAATTTCCAATCTCAGGCTTTTCTTGGGGTACAGCTCACTAAATGCTTCACAGTCAATGAAGAGGTGAGGAGGGAGGGAGCAAGTTTGTTGTGTATCATACTCCAGGAACAAAGAAGTTGATAACAGAGCTAATAACTTGATGTTTTGGCTTCTATACCTATACAAGTCCACATATAAGTCCTCATCAATCCTGTTGCTGTATTTTCCCTGTATATTGTATAAAAGCTAGCTTCCCAAAAGTATATGTGCTCAAAGAAAAAACAATCAAGCATACAGATAGAACATACGGTATACTGGACTATTGATTTATGCACAGTTTATTGAAAGTTTAAATATGCTTTAAGAAGGAATTACCTTAATCTTGGTATTCTGTTCACTCTAGCAATTCTTCTGAGATGAGTGCAGGCCTTCCTTCTTTCTGAGTGTGTTTACTTTGTACCCTTGTCTGTAGAGGAGGAGCTTCACTGGTGCTGGAGTGCAGCACTAACTTATCTCAGCTAAGACAAAGCCTAGATCCTCAGGCTACATTCACTCCATGGGCGTACCCAGGATCGGGGGCAGACCCTCATACTGTTCCGCAGAACCTCATATACACACCTCAGCTGCTGCAGAACCTCATACTGAACGACCCTACACTTGAAAATAAAGCCTGCACCTTAAGATGATGTGGTGAATGCAGTCTATTTATTCCAACTATCAATTGATGATGTGTTACTGAAGACGAGCAATGCCTGTCCTGGGCGACCTTTTGGGCAGCTATGAGGTGTACCTGACTGGTGCTAAAAAAAAAGGAGTGTTAGTCTGTGTGCTACCCGGCTTTCATTCTTTTTGGTACAGGACAGATATGGATAAATGGATGGATAGAGCAGATTTCTAATCTTCTTTTGCTATTGAAAACATTATGAGCTCAAAAACCTTTCAGGTGATGCGGTTTTTTAAAAAGCTGATCTGCTTTTGCAGCTGAAAAACGTATCCTCAAAAACGCTTTGTGTGAATGTAGCCTTAGATCAGGAATAGAACAACCATTTATAGGACATTTCATAACTTTCCCAAATTCCTATGAAAAAATATTCAGCACATTCTGCATTGAACTACTGTACCAATTTATTATATATTTTAGGAGTGTGAGTCGGTCCATTTTATTCCGACTCCACCAAAATGAGCACCAACTCCACGACTCCGACTCCACAGCCCTGTGTAAGCGGAGCTGGTTGTGTTATGCAGTCACCTGTCTTTTTTGGAGCACAAAGTTTTTCTTGTCCTTGAGTGAGAGCAGATCTATTTATATGTATTTTATGTTTTTTAGTGATGTCGCCGATTCTATTTCTTGTGAGTCACATAATGTTGTGTCATAGGTCTTCTGCAGCCAATCATCAGTTGCTTCTTCTTTTACTATATCAGCAGAGTTGATGTCCGTTCTAGCAGAATATTGATGAGCTGCAGCCGCTGATTGGTTTAATCAGACCTGTAATGCAACAATATCACGACCCGCCAAGAATTGCATAGGCAAAATTGCTGAAACGGCTCAGGTTTGGTAGGCATTTGGCCCCTGATGTGGTTAAGCAGGAGTTGTCTAGTCTAAGGCCATCCAATAAAAGTGGATTCGATAATTGTCTTTTTTTTATTTTAATGTTTAGCTGAAAGAAATGATGATTGTTGGAATTGATTGCTATCATGACACATTGGCTGGAAAAAGATCTATTGCAGGATTTGTTGCCAGCTTGAATCAAGGGATGACTCGGTAAGGAAAACCTACAATCGATAGTGAGAGAGCATAAGCAAGTTTAGTGTTACATAAAGCTTTGAAAATGTGAAAGTCTAGTTGCAGCTAAATGAAACAAGTGTCTGCAAAAAAAAAAAAAAGGTCCATTTTTACTGTTTAATGAGTAATTGAAGCTTAAGAAAAAAAAAGTCTGCATGCGA
Organism: Dendrobates tinctorius; assembly: GCF_039654945.1. Lineage (NCBI taxonomy): Eukaryota > Metazoa > Chordata > Amphibia > Anura > Dendrobatidae > Dendrobates > Dendrobates tinctorius. The sequence continues at coordinate 8,102,593 of NW_027361910.1, read as the reverse complement.
GAAAACGGAAGCCACACGGATGATAACTATAAGGCTATGTGCACACGTAGCGTTTTAAAACGCTTACTAAAAACCGGACTCCTTCCCAGAAATCGCGCAGTTTTTTACTCACGATTATGATCGCGATTTTGCCGCGATTTTCGCGTGCGATATTCAAGCACTTTCCAAGCGATTTGAAGCATCGCTTGGAAAGTGATTGACAGGTTGGTCACACTCGTCAAACATAGTGTTTGACAAGTGTGTGCAGGTTTTTACTATTGAGGCCGCCTATGCGGCATCAATAGTAAAAGATAGTATGTTAAAATGCTAAAAAAAAAATAAAAAAATCGGTGTATATTTACCTTCCGGCGTCCCGCGCTGCCATCCCGGGCCTCAGCGTTCCCAGTAATGCCTTGCGAGACCTGTGATGACGTAGTCTCGCGTTGCTATAGCGATCTCGTGAGACCACGTCATTACAGGGCCTTGCCGCAAGGCATTACTGGGAACGCTTAGGCCGGGAATGCATCGCGGGATGCTGGAAGGTAAATATACACCGATTTTTTTATTTTTTATTCTTTTTTTACAGGGGTATGGTACCCAGGGCCTGGAGGACAGTCTCCTCTCCTCCACACCGTGGGTACCAACCGCACATGAGACGCTTAACTTCCCGCATGGTGGGCATAGCCAAATGCGGGAAGTAAGCGATTCTCATGCATTCCTATGGGTGCGGAATCGCTGCAATTCTTTGCGATTCCGCACAAAGAATGAGCATGCTGCGATTTTTTCCGCGATGCGATTCGGCCGCGGAAAAAAGCGCAGCATTAGCACAGCATGTGCGGAATGCCATAGGAATGCATGGGGGGCGTTCTGTACACGATTTTTAAGCGTTTTTGCGCCGAAAATCGCGGCAAAAACGCTTAAAAATCGCTACGTGTGCACACAGCCTATTGGGGGTGGTGGAACCACTAAGCGGTGGTGCGAGGAGAGCCTTGAGGGGTGTTACTGGGTGTGCACATGGCTCTTCACTAGAGTACCTGATGGTGTGTTTAGGCATGGCTCCCAATGGTCAACAGGTGCTAGTCCAGGACATACCTCAGACCGCATGGCTGCTGACTCCCAAGGAACATTTAGCTGGAAACGCCTGGTAGGAGAATACAGCTGATGCAGGTATGGCTAGAACGCCGGAACCACAGATGCAGATGTCTCTGTTCCCTGAGGAAGTAGCATCCACTTCCAAAAGGAATTGCTTATTATTGTCTGGTCGATGCAGCACAGGAGCTGAGAAGGCCTGTTGTAAAGACGCAAATGCTTTCTTTGCCTCAGGAGTCCACATCATAGGGTTGGCCCCCTTGCGGGTCAGGGCAGAAATAGGAGTAGTTCAAGAGGAGAAATGCAGAATAAACTGACAGTTGTAATTCTTGAATCCAAGATACCATTGGATTGCATCAGACTGTCAGGACGGGGCCACTTCAAGACGGCGGACACCTTCTTGAGATCCATTTTCATGCCAGATGATGTACCCAAGAAACGGGAGAGAAGTCTGCTTGAAGATGCACTTTTAATACTTAGCTTAGAGACGGTTCTTCTTAATCTCTGCAAAACCTGGCGAACATCCCTCCGGTGTGAAAGCAGATCTGGCGAGAACACCAAAATATCATAAAGGTAAACAACCACTCACGTGTAGAGGAGATCCCAGAAGATGTTGTTCACCAGTTATTGAAATACTGCTGGGGCATTAGAGTCCAAAGGGTATTACACGATACTCATAATGGCCATTGCATGTATTAAAGGCCATCTTCCATTCATCTCTGTGGCTTATGCGGATCAAGTTATTCGCTCCACGAAGGTCGAATTTCATGAAGACTCTGGAGCTTTTAAGACAATTAAACTTGGAAATGATAGGCAGCAGATATTTATTATTGAACAGTGAACAGTCCTTTTTCTTTACAAAGAAGAATCCTTCTCCATCTGGATAAATCCCTGGTAAGATTTTCTTTAATATGCTCAGACATGGCATGGGTCCCAGCCTGTGACAGAGGGTAGATTCGAACCCGTGGAGGGGAAGTGCCTGGAAGAAGATAAATAGGGCAGTCATGTGGGCTATGAGGTGATAGTGTCTCAGCCTCAATGTTTACCAAAATGTCAGCATACACCCAGTATGCAGCAGGCAAGTAAGGTAAATTAGATGGAGGAGCAGGACTAAAGGGATTAGATAACTCTCGTGGCACTGCTGTGCCTAACGGAGTACTTCTCCAGATCTCGAATCCAAGACAGGCTTGTGTTTTAGCAGTCATGGTAGACCTAGAAGCAGAGGGTGAGACAGACCCAATAGCACATAGAGAAGAATCTTCTCTGAGTGTATCATTCCTACCCAAAGTTCCACAGGCTCAATAATGAAAAGAATGGTCTCGAAAAGAGTTTTTCCATGCACCGAAGAAACCACCAACGGATCCTGTAGACATTGGATTGGAATTTGATACTGCTCCACAAAGGCCTGTTGAATTTGATTACATGTAGAGTCTTGATAGGCTGACTAGACAAAAAGTATGTTGCAACAGGAAACAGATACTGCCAGAGTCAGCGATGGAGAGGAGTAATTTTTGCCCAGGGTGGTGTCTCCAACAAGACCCTAGGCTCTGGAGTCTCTCTGGGCAAGAGCGGATTGCATGCTCAGGACTGCCACAATAGAAGCATGGCAGGCATCCTGACAATACATCTTCACCAAGTCAATTTGCATGGACTCTGGGGAAGGTGCCTAAGCTGAGGCATGCAAGCTGCATGATCGGCCTTTGAGTCAGGCACACAGGTTTTCTCTTGCAGATCACCTTTTTGGAATGCTCCCAAAACGTGATGTCGATCCGAGTTGCCAGAGAAACCAGGTCATGCAGTGAGGGGTGTATATCATGGCCAGCCAGTTCTTCTTTGATTCATCTAGAAGGTGGCCACCAGAGCCTCATTATTCCAGGCGAGTTTGGACAACGGTACAGAAACAAACAGTGTACTGACCCACTGTGAGGTTTCCATGACGCATTCTGAGGAGGGAAGATGCTGTGTAGCAAACATGGCTGGGTTCATCGAAGACCTTACAAAAGGTCTCCAGAAAGGACTGGAGATTAAGTGATTGATCTTCACCAGTGAGATGGGACATGATGAAAGCCACTTTGGCCTAATCTGAAACCAACCGATGAGCCAATAGTTAGAAGTACAACGTGCACTAATTGATGAACCCCTGACTTAGGGGAGGGCCACCGCCATAGCATGTAGTACTTGACAGACTGGGTACATAGCTGGCAAGCTGATGGGTCACAGCTGAGGTGGTTGCAGGAGGTGCGAATGTGGCCGGAGTTGTCAGTGTATCTATATGGGTGGTTACTGTCCGCAGGTAGGAAAGTATTTTATCCTTCTGGTCTTTCTGGCTGGAGACCTCCTGGTAGAGGTCTGAGATAGAGGAAGTCTGATAGGCAGTTGATTACATGGCCTGTTCAAACTGTAACAAGAGTGATGGAACCACTGTGCAGTGGTCCAAGGAGAGCCTGGATGGATATGACTAGTTGAACACCTGACTCTTCACTAGATGGTGGGGTTAGGTTGGCTCCTGATGGACACCAGCTGCTACTGAAGGACAGATTTTGGGATGCACGGCAGCTGACTACCAAGGGATAGGTAGCTGGAATGGCCCAGTAGGAGAGTACAGCTGATACAGACAGGCACAGCTAGAATGCAGGAACCACAGATGCATATGTGTACATCTGATATACAGATTGGCGTGGCAGGTGCAGGCGGGTCCGGCTGATAACTCAGACTGGCACGGCAGGTGCAGGCGGGTCCGACTTGTATACAGACTGGCACAACAGGTGTAGGCGGGTCCAGCTGATATACAGATTGTTAAGGTAGGTGCAGGTAGTGCTGGCTGAATTACAGACTGACAAGGCAGGTAATAGCAAGGACTGACAGAAACAAGGCAAGAACCAGCAGGTAGGGTTATGGACGGGCACACACTAGTGGGTAGTAACCGCCAGATACCTGAGAACTAGCCAGCATGCTTGGAACAGACCAACAACATTGCATAAGCACCTCCATGCAGGTGGAGGTGACTTAATTAATAAGTGTCTCCCAGCCATTGGCTGGGGACACTTTAGGACTGTGCGCATCTCCTTTAAGGAGGAACTGCACACGCCCTAAGCACAGTGCCGTGTGCTGACCCTAAGCATCCGGAGAGGAAGTGCAGACGGGAGCCACAGCGGTGAGTGGAGTCAGCATCCCTGCCGGGGAAGAGGAGAAACGTGCAGGATGTACGTAACATGCAGGGACGCCAGCACTCCAATAACAGATATACAGAGCAAAAACGGATGAAAAATCAAGATTCATAACACTAATTAACAGTGGTCTGTTTTTTCTCATGCAGACAAAAAAAAGTACATGTGAACAATGTCTAACACATTCTGCTAGTCTAAAACCAATATGGTTGGAAATAGTCTATTTGTATTACTTTTAACAGCATTGAGTGCATAATAATCTTTATTTAACATGTTTGATTGTATTTCAAGGACTGGAAAGTGATGGCTATCCATTGTAAAATTGTTGCTTCTTAAAGCCTGTTAAGACTATTGTATTGTGCTTAAAGGGAACCTGTCAGCAGGATTGTGCACAGTAAACCTACACACTTTATTTTCAGTTTTTAGTTAATGATATGCTTGTGCCCCAGGGCTGCTTCATGTGGTACTCTAAATAGGTATTCATAATATTCATAATGTAGACTGCTGACAGGTCACTGATCCTTTAGTGACCTGGCCCCTAGCATAATGAATACCTCTATATAGTGAAGGAGGGGGGGGACCTTCTGCAGGCAGGTGCCAGTCGTGGCACCTGCGCTGCAACATAATTGCATGTTTAATGTGTAGTTACTACGTGTGGTTGAGCTTTTCCTGTGGTGTATAACAAAAACAAAAAAACTAACTGCACGGCGGGCGCCATTTTTATCAGCTATCGGTGTACATAGCTGTGATCCGATAGCTGCTATTGCGCAGGCAGTGCCATCTTACTGGAGAAGAAAAAAAAATTCTACTCCAAGATGGCGTCTCCTGCGCAATAGCAGCTATCGGATCACAGCTATGTACACCGATAGCTGCTATGGGGCAGGTGCCATTTTTTATTTTATTTTTTATTATAAACCTCAGGAAAAGCTGAACCACTTCTAGTAACTACACATTAAATATGCGATTGTACCAATGAACTGTTTGTACCAAGGACTGTGACAAGAACAAGGGGGCATTCTCTTCGTTTGGAGGAAAGACAATTTCTGCACCAGCATAGAAGAGGGTTCTTCACGGTAAGAGGAGTGAGGCTCTGGAATTCTCTTCCTGAGGAAGTGGTGATGGCCAACTCACTGAATGAATTTAAGAAAGGAATGGATGCTTTTCTTGTGAGTAACAATATAGAAGGTTACGAATAACATAATATTATAGGTAGATGGTTGACCCAGCTTAGGGGAAGGAATTTTTTTCCCTATGGAGAAAATTGGCTTCTACTCCGTGGGTTTTTTGCCTTCCCCAGGATCAACAATGCAGAACAGCTGCACTAAAAATAGGCTGACGGACATAAGGTGTTCCTTCAGCCTTCAAAACTATGTTACTATGATTATGTTCACTATGTACAGGTATTCATTATGCAAACTAGGTGGCAGGTCACTGAGTGATCTATGACCTGTCATCAGTCTGCATTATGAATACCTAATCAGAGCACCACATGAAGACTCATTAACTAAAAACTGAAAATAAAGGTTAAAAAAAACACATGACGAACGTCATCAACCAAGGTATCATTTTAATCTGTATAACGGCATCGACCTGACACTGTATATAGGGGTTACTGTGCACAATCCTGTTGACCGGGTCCCTTTAAGGTGGTGTTCCAGGGAGATTAAAAAAAAGTGTACTAATCTTGCACTCATAAACTATAAAGATGAGATGCCCAGTGCACTTTAATTACCTTTATAACCCTTGTAATTTGTGTGACAGGACCTTCTCACTGCTTCCCCACTCCCATCTGGGACATACATGGGCTTATAACACCAATGCTGTCCTCTGCCTCTTCTCTTTGTATGACACATGTCAGTTTACATTATGTACTGTTATGGGTTGTATAGCAGAAGATCACAGTGCCTATTTGCATTTTCTTGTTGACATGACTTCTACTAGAAGGGAGCACGCCCTCTGTTCTTGAACTAAAAAGACAGATTTCAGGGAGTGGGCTGCTGGGAACAGCCTGACACAGGCCACACCCCTGCTGCTATCAGGAAACTAGCTGTTCCTCACAGTGGGGGGAGGGAGCTGCACACTGGTGTGTGACAAAATGTCCCAGATGGGAAGGGGAAGTATCTGCTGTCACATGGAAATATAAGGGTTATAAAAATAAAGTTCAGTTGGCATCTCGTCTTTAATAGTGTATGAGTGCATGAACAGAACAAGAATGATTTATCTCCACAGAGTACCCTTTAAAAGGGTTTTTCCAACCAACAAAGTACATTTTCATGAATAGATCTTAAAATAAAACAAGCTCTACAACTGAATTTTTTTTTTCCTTTTTTTTTCTAAATTTTTTTGTACTAAGATAATATAGGGACAACCCCTTTAATGCACAAACTGATACAGTGGTTTGGGCAGTGAAGTGAGGAATGTTGTACATCCAATGTCATTTTAAATTAACCTTGTGGTTCAAAAGCAGCTTTATATTTATTCTTTTGATTCATTATTTTTAAAGGTGGTTTTCCCGTTGCATTCTGCAAGATCAAAAGCAAGAGATAGTTGATGGACTTAAAGTTTGTATGCAAGGTACTGTAATGAAAACTTAATGCAGTGGCTAGTCTTCTTACGTACACTGGAAGAAATGATCTGGAATAACATTACACCAGCAGGAGCCTTTATAGCTGTTATGATATTGCATTCTAAATCCATAGGTACTAATATTGTTATACCCTAAAAAGTGAAATTAGCTTCCACTCTTCTGAGAAGGCCTTGTGTGTATATAGGAATTGTTGCTCTTTCACCCAGAGAAGCATTTCTGATGTCAGATATTGATGTTGGCAGGAGAGTGTGGCTATTGCTTTCCAGTGGGGTTGAGGTCATGGCACTGCGTGGGTTTGTCAAGGTTTTCCCTACCAAACTTCCTCAATCATCCTTTTATGAACCGTCTTTTGTCACTAGAGCGACAGTCATGCTAGAACAGAAAAGGGCCTTCCCATAATAGTCCAAAATGTCTTGATACGGTTTAGCATTAAGATTTTCCCTTCACTGGAAAGAAGCAGGCTTGGTCAACCCCAGAAAAGCAAAATCCCTAGCATTAAAGTGTTCCCGCTACTTAAGAGGAATAAATATTCACTGTGCTCCACTCCCTTGGGAGTGGAATGCAACGAATATTCATTCCCTTTAGTAGTGGGAACACGTGAAGGCCGGCGGCTAACACTGTGCTCACTACTAAACAGCGAGCAATGAATACTCCATGCCCTCCACATAGTCCCGGCGTGCAGAGTAGTGAGTATTCTGGCAGCTGTCATTCGACTTGCAAACAGCGCATGACGTCCCTGCCATGCTCTGCTTACAAGCATAAAGCAGCTGCTGGCATCGGAAGAAGACGCTGCGAGGGAGCGCAGAAAGGTAAGTTTAATGGTTTGGATTTTTTAATGTTTTTCGGATTCGGCCATGCATGCCACGATGGACAATCATACAAGGATAATGGTGGGGCCATGCATACCAGGACAGAGATGTGAGCCCTGCATACCATGATGGGGCCATGCATACCCGGTCAGAGATGGAGGCCAGGCATACCAGTAAAGGGATGAGGGTGACCATTCTTACCATGATATGGATTAGTGGAACGTGCCTACCAGGCTACAGATAAGGGGGACATGCCTAAAGGCCCTTTTACATTTAGCGATGCACCAGTGATCCGACCCGGTCAGGATAACTGGTGCATCGCTTAATGATCGCTAGTGAGCTGTCACACAGGCAGACCTCACAGCGATGCAGCAGCGACGCAGCGCACGATACTTACCTTTCACACACAGCGTTCCTGGCGTCCTCCCGCCCGCCTCCACGCGTCGATCGTCGTCACAGGAAGCTGACGACGAGAAATGGAGCCGGACATTCTCGCGTGATCAGCGATGGACAGCGGGGGAGCCGGTCGGATGTAAGTATCACACATAGCGATATCGCTAGTGATATCGCTATAACGTCACAAAATCGGTGACGTTATAGCGATATCGCTATGTGTAAAACCCCCTTAACAGACTAGAGATAAGGAGGACTTGCATACCAGGATAGGGATGAGGAGATCATGCATGCCGGGATAGGGATGAGGGGGCTATGCATACCAGGATAGGGATGAGGGGACCATATATACCAGGATAGGGGATATTATAGTCCGAAAAAAGACTAGTTCTGTTTAAGAATTTTTTTTCTTCAAACAAAATGGTTTCCGCCCCTGCGCAGTAGAATCTATCGCATCCAGTTCCTAGAAAACTCGAAATTTCATCAGTCGAGAACAGTAAATTCACAGCGTGACCCGTCATAACAGAATAGATATATACCGTACATAGAATAGATAGTTAGAAAGATATCAGTGACATATAATTAGTGCCGTGCATCTGTAGTTTAATGTTTATGTACTTGGTTAATAATTCACTAAATTATATGTGCCAATTGTGTCACTTAGCCTCCGCTCTTCCCACCTGCCCTGGTGCAGTGGCAAGTGGGGTAATAGTTGGGGGTTGATTTCACCGTCCGGTGACATCAAGCCCCGAGATTAGTAATGGAGAGGCGTCAATAAGTAAAATTGCCCAGGAGCCCACACCATTTTTTTTCTGAAAAAAATCTTTTAATTAAATACATGTCCGGTAAGGCCTGTTTCACACATCCGTTTTTGACCATCAGTCAAAATCTGCCATTTTGGAGAGAAAAACTGATCCGCCATTTTTCTTGGCGGATCCTTTTTTTTCCCCATTGACTAGCATTATTGGCGGATTTTGACTGATGGTCGTCCGTTGCATCCGCATGTCAGCGGATCCGCCAAGGTTTTGGCGTCCGCTGACATGACCGGACAGACCCTGCAACGTTTTTTTCGGGCCGCAGATCCGCCATGTAGTGATTTAACCCCCAATTCTGTCTGGCTGCCGGTAGAAAAATCTCTCTCCTTCCTTACCAGACTTCCGCGCGATCTTGTCTGCTTCCCCGATCTCGGCCGCGCGATCTTGTCTGCTTCCCCGATCTCGCGCGATCTTGTCCGCCTCCGCGATCTCGCGATGGGCCTGCCGAGATCGGGGAAGCAGATCGCGCGGCCGAGATCGGGGAGGCAGATCGCGTGGAAGTCAGGTAAGGAGAGAGAGAGACCATCGCACAATCTTGTCCGCTTCCTCCATTCCTCGCGCGATAGCACTATCCACAACCCGCGGTCCCTTTAATTGACGCCGCTCATGGATCCGTAGTCCGCGGTCATCCGTACTTCGCTCAAAGGGGCGGATCAGTTTTTTCCCCCCTTTGGCGGATTTCAGCTGACCGCCGACTACGGATGTGTGAAACAGGCCTAATTTGCACACACTGTACTAATTGTATTTGTCACTGACATCTATATATCTACCTTTTCCATTTGTATTTACTGAATGTAATCCATCTTCTATCCTGTCGGCTCCTGCTGTGATTTTACAGAATTCGGCAGATGAATTTACTTCTTTTCTTGTATCTATATGTAATATAAATACATATATATGTGTGTTACTGAAATATCCCTATATATAAATCTGAATGTGTGTATCACCAACCAATCACGAAGCAGCAGAGTGGGACACCAACCAATCACGAAGCAGCAGAGTGGGACGCTGATGGAGAGCGGGGCTGAGGACGGATACAGCAGGACAGTACATGGAGAGCGGGGCTGTGGAGGAAAACAGTCTTCAGGACAGGGCCCGAATAGTGCCAGCACCCTCCCAGCCCTGTCCCGGGTCAGTCGGCGCTCCCCGTCACCAACTGCGCTGTTCCTACCTCTCCCCTGCAGCTTCCCGGCCTAAATTTAGTCCCAGACTTCTACTGCGGCCTACTACAGCGCTAGGCCATGCCCCCGCAGGCCGCCCAATCACACGCGCTGCAGCTTCACTCTAGCTCCGGCCAGCTCCTCCAGCCGACCGCGTTAGGCCATGCCCCCCCCCGCAGGCCGCCCAATCACATGCGCTGCAGCTCCGCTCTAGCACCACCCAATCCGGCCGAACTAAAAATCTGCGCACCTCTCTCCTGATCTCGGCGTCACCGTGTGTGGTGCATGGAGAGTGGGGCTGTAGAGGGAAAGAGCGGGAGAGCAGGGCTATGAAGGAAGAGAGCGGGGCTGTGGAGGGACACCGGGACACGGATGTAGAGCGCGGCTGCGGAGGGATAGAACGGGACAGTGGGTGGAGAGCGGGGCTGCGGAAGGAGAGAGCATGATGGAGGGTGGAGAGCGGGGCTGCGGAAGGAGAGAGCGTGATGGCGGATGGAGAGCGGGGCTGCGGAAGGAGAGAGCGTGATGGCGGATGGAGAGCGGGGCTGCGGAAGGAGAGAGCGTGATGGTGGGTGGAGAGCGGGGCTGTTAAGGAAGACAGTTACAGTTGTGGCCAAAAGTATTGACACCCCTGCAATTCTGTCAGATAATACTCCGTTTCTTCCTGAAAATGATTGCAAACACAAATTCTTTGGTATTATTATCTTCATTTAATTTGCCTTAAATGAAAAAACACAAACGAGAATGAAGCAAAACATTGGTCATTTCACACAAAACTCCAAAAACAGGCCAGACAAAAGTATTGGTACCCTCAGACTAATACTTGGTTGCACAACCTTTAGCCAAAATAACTGCGACCAACCGCTTCCGATAACCATCACTGAGTTTCTTACAATGCTCTGCTGGAATTTTAGACCATTTTTGGCAAACTGCTCCAGGTCCCTGATATTTGAAGGGTGCCTTCTCCAAACTGCCATTTTTAGATCTCTCCACAGGTGTTCTATGGGATTCCGGTCTGGACTGATTGCTGGCCACCTTAGAAGTCTCCAGTGCTTTCTCTCAAACCATTTTCTAGTGCTTTTTGAAGTGTTTGGGTCATTGTCCTGCTGGAAGACCCATGACCTCTGAGGGAGACCCAGCTTTCTCACACTGGGCCCTACATTATGCTGCAAAATTTGTTGGTAGTCTTCAGACTTCATAATGCCATGCACACGGTCAAGCAGTCCAGTGCCAGAGGCAGCAAAGCAACCCCAAAACATCAGGGAACCTCCGCCATATTTGACTGTAGGGACCCTGTTCTTTACTTTGAATGCCTCTTTTTTTTTTCTCCTGTAAACTCTATGTTGATGCCTTTGCCCAAAAAGCTCTACTTTTGTCTCATCTGACCAGAGAACATTCTTCCAAAACATTTTAGGCTTTTTCAGGTAAGTTTTGGCAAACTCCAGCCTGGCTTTTTTATGTCTCGGGGTAAGAAGTGGGGTCTTCCTGGGTCTCCTACCATACAGTCCCTTTTCATTCAGACGCTGACGGATAGTAAGGGTTGACACTGTTGTACCCTCGGACTGCAGGGCAGCTTGAACTTGTTTGGATGTTAGTTGAGGTTCTTTATCCAACATCCGCACAATCTTGTGTTGAAATCTCTTGTCAATTTTTCTTTTCCGTCCACATCTAGGGAGGTTAGCCACAGTGCCATGGGCTTTAAACTTCTTGATGACACTGCGCACGGTAGACACAGGAACATTCAGGTCTTTGGAGATGGACTTGAGATTGCTCATGCTTCCTCACAATTTGGTTTCTCAAGTCCTCAGACAGTTCTTTGGTCTTCTTTCTTTTCTCCATGCTCAATGTGGTACACACAAGGACACAGGACAGAGGTTGAGCCAACTTTAATCCTTGTCAACTGGCTGCAAGTGTGATTTAGTTATTGCCAATACCTGTTAGGTGCCACAGGTAAGCTACAGGTGCTGTTAATTACACAAATTAGAGAAGCATCACATGATTTTTCGAACAGTGCTAATACTTTTGTCCACCCTCTTTTTTATGTTTGGTGTGGAATTATATCCAATTTGGCTTTAGGACAATTCTTTTTGTGTTTTTTCATTTAACACAAATTAAATGAAGATAATAATACCAAAGAATTTGTGTTTGCAATCATTTTCAGGAAGAAACAGTATTATCTGACAGAATTGCAGGGGTGTCAATACTTTTGGCCACAACTGTAGGTACTATGCCCGGGCAACTCCGGGCTCTTCAGCTAGTATTTATATAAGCATCTATTCTATGTGTATATATCTAATTTATTACCTGTCACTGTGTAATTATACTGTACGCGGCAGATCATTTGCCAGCTTTTAATTTATCTATCACATATATATATGTGTGTGTTTTGAAAAATATTTTGTTTGAAAACGATGTGTAAATGACAGAGAACTGCTATATGTAAAAGATCATATTAAAATCGTACTGCATTCTGATGTAAATTGCATGCTAGGTGTGAAAAATCGGATTGTACTCTCATAAAAAATGCATGACACTTGCATTAGGCTATGTGCACACGGTGCGTATTCTGCTGTGGAATTTTCCACGCAGATTATGCTAAATCTGCAGGTAAAATGACCTGCGTTTTACCTGCAGTTTTTGTGCGGATTTCCCCTGCAGTTTTTCACCTGCAGATTTCTATAATGGAGCAGATGAAAAACTGCTGCAGAACTGCACAAAAGAAGTGACATGCTGCAGTTTTAAATCTGCACCAAATCTGTGTGGAAAAATCTGCAGTATGTGCACAGCGTTTTTTGTTTTACATAGCCTTAAATGGTAATGTACATCACTTGCAGTTCTGCAGGGCCAAATCTGCTGCAGAGCTGCACAGAATCTGCACCGTGTGCACATAGCCTTACACTCACCCGACTCTCCTGCTTCAAAATCGGACCGATTTTAACCCCTTCACCCCCAAGGGTGGTTTGCACGTTCATGACTGGGCCAATTTTTACAATTCTGACCACTGTACCTTTATGAGGTCATAACTCTGGAACGCTTCCATGGATCCCGGTGATTCTGACATTGTTTTCTCGTGACATATTGTACTTCATGTTAGTGGTAAAATTTCATTCAAATAACTTGTGTTTATTTGTGAGAAAAACGGAAATTTGGCGAAAATTTTGAAAATTTCGCGATTTTCCAACTTTGAATTTTTATGCCCTTAAATCACAGAGATACGGCACACAAAAAACTTGATAACTAACATTTCCCACATGTTTACTTTACATCAGCACAATTTTGGAACCAAAATTTTTTTTTGTTAGGAAGTTATAAGGGTTAAAAGTTGACCAGCGATTTCTCATTTTTACAACACCATTTTATTTTTAGGACCACATCACATTTGAAGCCACTTTGAGGGGTCTATATGATAGAAAATACCCAAAAGTGACACCATTCTAAAAACTGCACCCCTTAAGGTGCTCAAAACCACATTCAAGAAGTTTATTAACCCTTTAGGTGCGTCACAGGAATTTTTTTGAATATTTAAAAAAAAATGAACATCTAACTTTTTTTCATAAAAAAAATACTTCAGGTTCAATTTTTTTTATTTTACCAAGGGTAACAGGAGAAATTGAACTGCAAAAGTTATTGTGCAATTTGTCCTGAGTATGCAGATACCTGATATGTGGGGGGGAATGACTGTTTCGGCGCATGGCAGAGCTCAGAATGGAAGGAGCGCCGTTTGACTTTTTCAATGCAAAATTGGCTGGAATTCAGATTGGACGCCATGTCACGTTTGGAGAGTCCCTGATGTACCTAAACAGTGGAAACCCCCTACAAGTGACCCCATTTTGGAAACTAGACCCACCAAGGAACTTATCTAGATATGTGGTGAGAACTTTGAACCCACAAGGGCTTTACAGAAGTTTATAACGTACAGCGGTACAATTAAAAAATCATATTTTTTCCACAAAAATGATCTTTTCACCCCAATTTTTATTTTCCCAAGGGTAACAGGACCCTAAAAGTTATTGTGCAATTTGTCCTGAGTACGCTGATACCCCACATGTGGGGGTAAACCACTATTTGGGCGCATGGCAGAGCTCGGAAGGGAAGCAGCGCCATTTGACGTTTTTGGCTGGAATTGAGATCGGACACGATGTCGCGTTTGGAAAACCCCTGATGTACCAAAACAGTGGAAACCCCCCACCAATGACAACATTTTGGAAACTAGACCCCCTAAGGAACTTATCTAGATGTGTGGTGAGCACTTTGACCCCCCCCAGTGCTTCACAGAAGTTTATAACACCCGGGCGTGAAAATAAAAAATTCGAATTTTTTCCACCAACATGATCTTTTAATCACCATTTTTTTATTTTCCCAAGGGTACCAGGAGAAATTGTACCCCAAAAGCTGTTGTCCAATTTGTCCTGAGTATGCTGATACCCCATATGTGGGAGAAAACTACTGTATGGGCACACGTCGGGGCTCGGAAGGGAAGTAGTGACGTTTTGGAATGCAGACTTTGATGGAATGGTCTGCGGGTGTCATGTTGCCTTTGGAGAGCCCGTAATGTACATAAACAGTGGAAACCCTCCACAAATGACACCATTTTGTATACTAGACCCCCCAAGGAACTTATCTAGATGTGTGGTGAGCACTTTGAACCCCCCAGTGCTTCACAGAAGTTTACAACGCCCGGGCGTGAAAATAAAAAAATTCGTATTTTTTCCACAAACATGATCTTTTAGTCACCATTTTTTTATTTTCCCAAGGGTACCAGGAGAAATTGGACCCCAAAAGTTGTTGTCCAATTTGTCCTGAGTATGCTGATACCCCATATGTGGGAGAAAACTACTGTATGGGCACACGTCGGGGATCGGAAGGGAAGTAGTGACGTTTTGGAATGCAGACTTTGATGGAATGGTCTGCGGGTGTCATGTTGCCTTTGGAGAGCCCCTAATGTACCTAAACAGTGGAAACCCCCCACAAATGACACCATTTTGTATACTAGACCCCCCAAGGAACTTATCTAGATGTGTGGTGAGCACTTTGAACCCCCCAGTGCTTCACAGAAGTTTACAACGCCCGGGCGTGAAAATAAAAAATTCGTATTTTTTCCACAAACATGATCTTTTAGTCACCATTTTTTTTATTTTCCCAAGGGTACCAGGAGAAATTGGACCCCAAAAGTTGTTGTCCAATTTGTCCTGAGTATGCTGATACCCCATATGTGGGAGAAAACTACTGTATGGGCACACGTCGGGGCTCGGAAGGGAAGTAGTGACGTTTTGGAATGCAGACTTTGATGGAATGGTCTGCGGGTGTCATGTTGCCTTTGGAGAGCCCCTAATGTACATAAACAGTGGAAACCCTCCACAAATGACACCATTTTGTATACTAGACCCCCCAAGGAACTTATCTAGATGTGTGGTGAGCACTTTGAACCCCCCAGTGCTTCACAGAAGTTTACAACGCCCGGGCGTGAAAATAAAAAAATTCGTATTTTTTCCACAAACATGATCTTTTAGTCACCATTTTTTTATTTTCCCAAGGGTACCAGGAGAAATTGGACCCCAAAAGTTGTTGTCCAATTTGTCCTGAGTATGCTGATACCCCATATGTGGGAGAAAACTACTGTATGGGCACACGTCGGGGCTCGGAAGGGAAGTAGTGACGTTTTGGAATGCAGACTTTGATGGAATGGTCTGCGGGTGTCATGTTGCCTTTGGAGAGCCCCTAATGTACCTAAACAGTGGAAACCCCCCACAAATGACACCATTTTGTATACTAGACCCCCCAAGGAACTTATCTAGATGTGTGGTGAGCACTTTGAACATCCCCCAGTGCTTCACAGAAGTTTACAACACCCGGGCGTGAAAATAAAAAATTCGTATTTTTTCCACAAATATGATCTTTTAGTCACCATTTTTTTTATTTTCCCAAGGGTACCAGGAGAAATTGGACCCCAAAAGTTGTTGTCCAATTTGTCCTGAGTATGCTGATACCCCATATGTGGGAGAAAACTACTGTATGGGCACACGTCGGGGCTCGGAAGGGAAGTAGTGACGTTTTGGAATGCAGACTTTGATGGAATGGTCTGCGGGTGTCATGTTGCCTTTGGAGAGCCCCTGATGTACCTAAACTATTGAAACTCCCCACAAGTGACCCCATTTTGGACACTAGACCCCCCACGGAACTTATCTAGATGTGTGGTGAGCACTTTGAACCCCCAAGTGCTTCACAGAAGTTTATAACACTCGGACGTGAAAATAAAAAAATCATTTTTTTCCACAAAAATGATATTTTTGCCCCCATTTTCCTAAGGGTAACAGGAGAAATTGGACCCCAAAAATTGTTTTGCAATTTGTCCTGAGTAGGCTGATACCCTACATGTGGGGGTAAAACACTGTTTGGGCGCATAGCAGAGCTTGGAAGGGAAGGAGCACCATTTGACTTTTTCAACTCAGAATTGGCTGGAATTGAGATCAGACGCCATGTTGCATTTGGAGAGCCCCTGATGTGCCCAAACAGTGGAAACCCCCAATTCTAACTCCAACCCGAACCCCAACACGCCCCTAGCCCTAACCCTACCCCAACACACCCCTAGCCCTAACCCTAATGGAAAAATGGAAATAAATACATTTTTTTTATTTTATTAATTTTCCCTAACTAAGGGGGTGAAAACGGGGGGTTTGATTTACTATTTATGGCGGTTTTTATGTTTGGCGGCTGTCGCACGCTAAAAGACGCTTTTTATTGTAAAAATAGTTTTTGCATCACCACATATTGAGAGCTATAATTTTTCCGTATTTTGACCCACCGAGTCATGTGAGGTCTTATTTTTTGCGGGACAAGTTGACGTTTTTATTGGTACCATTTTCGGGCACGTGAAATTTTTTGATCGCTTTTTATTCCGATTTTTGGGACGCAGAATGAACAAAAACCAGCGTTTCATGAATTTCTTTTGGGGGGGGTGCGTTTACACCGTTCCGCGTGCGGTAAAATTGATAAAGCGGTTTTATTCTTCGGGTCAGTACGGTTACAGCGATACCTCATTTAGGTCGTTTTTTATGTTTTTGTCGGTTTTATGCAATGAAAACTATTTTATATAAAAAATAATTATTTTTGCATCGCTTTATTCAGCGAGCTATAACTGTTTTATTTTTTCGCTGATGATGCTGTGTGGCGGCTCGTTTTTTGCGGGACAAGATGACGTTTTCAGCGGTACCATGGCTATTTATATGCGTCATTTTGATCGCGCGTTATTACACTTTTTGTTTGGCGGTATGATAATAAATCATTATTTTTTGCTTCGTTTTTTATTTTTTAAGGGGTTCGCTAAAGGGGTTAACTAATGGGACAGTTTTATAGGGCGGGTCGTTACGGACGCGGCGATACCTAATATGTGTACTTTTATTGTTTTTTTTTTATTTCCAAAAAATGGATTTATTGGGGGAATATTTTTTTTTTTTTCTAATTTATTTGGCGATTTTTTTTTAAATTATTTTTACACTTTTTTTTATTTTTTTTTTTACTTTATTAAATAGTCCCAGGTGGGACATCACTGTCCTGTGACAGATCGCTGATCTGTCACATCACAGATCACTGTGACAGATCAGCGATCTGACACAGGCACTGCAGAAGGCTTCCTCATGCCTGCGCTTTGCAGGCACTGAGGAAGCCAGCTTCCTCAGGCCCCCGAAGGCCCCCGTCGCCATCTTGGATTTGGGGGCCTGGAGGAAGGGAGTCCCCTGCAGCAGCGCTGCACATTGCGCTGCCGTGGGGGGCTCAGGGAAGCACGGAGGGAGCCCCCTCCCTGCCGATGCTTCCCTTTAACCCCCGGTTCACCGCGATCGTGTTTGATCGCGGTGTGCAAGGGGTTAACGTGTCGGGGGCGGTCCGTGACCGCCCCTGACACATTGTGCCGGGTGTCAGCTGTGATAATCATACGGGCCCGGGTACCGTGGACGGGATAGTACGTCGGATTGCAGAAAGGGGTTAAAATTGCTAGTGTGTCTCCAGCCTTTGGGTGTTTTTCAGATACACGGTGGAAGTTGCAGACTAAAAATGCAAATAGGCCATTGAAATGCCCAATACATTGTATTGCCCAGTACATTGTGACCAGCTTGTGATTCAGAAGCCACATACCCATAAATTAAGCGGGCACTACTTCCTACAGTAAATGCCAAACATTGGGTTCAGGAAGAGGGGGGATTTGGAAGTGCAAACATCACTGGATTTCTTTTGGATTGGGAGTCCAGTCGCTTTTACTGAGCCTTTTTCCTATCAGTAACTACGCCAATTTGCTCCTTTCTGATCATGACGTACAATTGTCATATATCGGAGAATGGCTAAGGGGGGAAGGAGACACTAATTGAAGGTAGAAGTTGCTGATATTACAGTTTTTCTCATCTAAATTTGTGAATTATGACTTTTTCAGCTGCTTTAAATGCTTGGTATGCCTGCAACAAAATCCTTCCATCACGCATCATAATCTACAGAGATGGTGTTGGAGATGGCCAGCTGAATACACTTGTCAACTATGAAGTTGAACAACTTGTGAACTGTATAAAAGCTACTGGCAAAGACTACAGGTATAATTTAAAACTTAATTCTAAAAGAGAAGTTTAACCTTTATAGGGTGCACTCAGACTGCCGTATTACTCGTGCTCGCATCGTAAACCTTGGATTGGTAGCCTGCTCTCCTGACCTGGGCGTGACAGCATGTGTTACCTTGCAGCTGTCATGCTCAGGCCACGAGAGCCAATGGACATTCTGAGGTTTGCAAACCTTGTGCGAGTAATACGGCAGTCTGACCAGACCCTTAGAGTGAGATCAGTTGTTTATAAAATTGTTCCTTATTAATTTGTGTGTGCATACTAGTCTGCAGTCACTCTATGCCCCTTCATTCGGTCAGGATTCTCTTGTACCAGCAGCAGGAGCAGGCTGTCACGTGACTGTAAATATTACACACATGCGGTCACGTGCCAACAAGACTAGCGTGGCCTCACCCAATTCACTAGTATTGAACAAGACCGAGGACATGTAGTTGGAATATGTCAAGAAGTATGCAAATCATATACTTGCAGTCATGTGACCACCTGCTCTTGCCACTGGCATCAAATAATTATGGAAAAAGAAAAAAGGTCCAGCTTTGCAAATTCAAGTCCAATTTATTGTTATTAATTTGTGTGTGCATACTAGTCTGCAGTCACTCTATGCCCCTTCATTCGGTCAGGATTCTCTTCTACCAGCAGCAGGAGCAGGCTGTCACGTGACTGTAAATATTACACACATGCGGTCACGTGCCAACAAGACTTGCTTGGCCTCACCCAATTCACTAGTATTGAACAAGACCGAGGACATGTAGTTGGAATATGTCAAGAAGTATGCAAATCATATACTTGCAGTCACGTGACCACCTGCTCTTGCCACTGGCATCAAATAATTATAAGTGTGTGTGGGTCTTATTCTGTGAGGATTAAAAATTAAGCAGTCGCATATTCATTTCAAATCTTGAGTGTAAAGAACAAGTAGTCCTGGAAGTTATGTTATGTCCCCCACAAAGCCCTGATCTCAACATTGTCAATTCTTTCTGGGATTACATGAAGAGACAAAAGAATTTGTGCAAGTCTTTATCCACAGGTTAGTTCTTCAAGGTATTTGGAACAACTTCCTTGTCGAGTTCATTTAAAAACTGCCTTTTCAGGGCCTAAGGTATAATTGAGAAAAATATGTCCCTTAAAAAATTATTTTTTATTGAGTTCACATACTGTATATAGACCTACTCAAACATAAAAATGTATAGTGCAGCAGTTTTTCCTGTGCGTATAGGAATTGATAGTGCAGCAGTTTTTCCTGTGTATATGGTTATATTTTTTCCAAACCTGCTTAAAAGCTTTTAGGCCTGTTGCACATTTCCTGATATTTCCGGTACCGGAAAAAACAGTACCAGAGATATCAAGTGTCCGTGTGTGTAATACTTGTGGCATTTGTATGGCGACCATGTGCACCATCAGTACTACTAACGCAGGAAAAGAAATATGATGTCATTGGAATCACTGAAACTTGGTGGGACAATACACATGATTGTAATACAAGGCTAGAAGGATACAACTTATTTGCGATAAACATACTTGATAAACGAGGAGTAGGTTTCACATTGTATGTTAGAAAAGTGTTTACCTGCAGATAGATCCAAGCTTCAGAGGCTGGGAGTTCTGTGGAAACTGTTTGGTTAAGAATACAAGGAGAGAACAACGGAAAGGACACCATTGTAGGCATTTACTACATGCCGCCTGTGCAAGCTGAAGGTATGGATGAACTCTTTATGCATCTAATGGCCAAGTTCTCCAAAAAATATCATATAGTGGTCATGGGAGATTTCAACTATCCAGACATTTGTTGGGATTCTCTCTCACGCAAAACAGGTCAAGCAAATTTTTATCTTCTCTTGCTGACAACTTTATCTTCCAAAAGGTAGTGGAGAAAACAAGAGAATCTGCTACCTTGGATCTAATCTTTATAAACAGGGAGGAAATGGTAGAGGAGGTAAGAGTAGCTTGGACACTAGGAGGTAGCGACCATGCTATTTTGGATAACTAGAGGAGGAAGACCTGTGAAGACTCAAACTTCAAGGTTATATTTCAGGCCAATTTTTACAATTCTGACCACTGTCCCTTTATGAGGTAATAACTCTGGAAGGCTTCCATGGATCCTGGTGATTCTGATATTGTTTTTCTCGTGACATATTGTACTTCATGTTAGTGGTAAAATTTCATTCATATAACTTGCGTTTATTTGTGGAAAAAAAATGGATTTTTTTTTTTGTAAATTTGTTTATTAAACTTCAGAACAAGAAAAAATCTACAACATACATATTTGCTTGTGGTTGTGAACATTATACAGAGCATACACATTACCGTCTGTTTGTTAAATACTAAACAAAAAAATAAAATTGCACACTCTTATTAATGTACAGGGTAATATATGCATAATCCCCCAAGCATATACAGAAAACAGCAGGCTATACATTATAAAGCATGTGTTATGAATGAGTCACCGTAGGAGGCAAAAACAGAAATACTAGCTAAGTCCAGAAAACCAGAGAAGTTGGCAGCTATCGGATTGCAGACCCCTGAACCTATCAACAACAACTAGCAGTAGCCGTGGGGGGTTCCTACGGTGCCCTAGACCCCTCGATCACAGCCGGAGAACTATATAGCCTAAAGACAGAAAGGGAAACCTAAACTGCCCCAGAGCAGACCCCAAAGCAATAGGCAGCCCCCAACATATAATGACGGTGAAGCAAGATGAAAAAACACTCACACAGATAGAAAGATAGACTGAGCAAATGATGGGGCCCAAGCTAACTAGATAGGACAGGATATAAAAGCTGCTGTCTGTAATCCGCCAAAACCCTATCAAAACAAGAGCCAACAGCTGATAGGGAAAAAAGCCCTGAAGACACTAGGCTTCAAAAAGACTATATCAGTACTCAGGTATTTTCTGAAGACAGAGCAAAAAGGAATTCAGCTCACCCCAGCAGGGAATGGCAGAAATCAAGGAAAACAATGCAAAACAAAACCAAAGCACAAATGCAAAAAGTAGAACAGAAAACTTAGCTTTTGAGGAGCAGGAATCAGACTGGACTCCTAGAATCCCTCAGAGAGATCACCAGCAAGGCAGAAGGGCGTCGGCTGCCTTATATCCAATCAGTAATTCCGTCATCCAGTCATCATCATCCTGCCCAGGTGATTGGTAATCAGCCTCACTACCTTCCTTCACCAGAAGAGGGAGTTCATCAGACCTCAATGGTGAAGGGGAAAATGAACTCACAACTTCGCCCCCAGCAGTTCTCCCCCGGATGGTTCGCCCCCAGCAGTTCACCCCCCGGATGTTTCGCCCCCAGCAGTTCACCCCCGGATGTTTCACCCCCAGCAGTTCGCCCCCGGATGTTTCGCCCCCAGCAGTTCGCCCCCAGATGTTTCGCCCCCAGCAGTTCATCCCTGGATGTTTTGCCTCTAGCAGTTTGCTCCTGGATCTTTCGCATCCGGGAAAGACCTGCCTGAACTGAACTTTGGCAGGTTTGCTTATCACTAATAATACACCATATGAGTCTAAGATATAGAATTCTGATCAAATTAGGTTTTTTTATTCTCAAACTTTGTTTTCTAGATGAGTAATTTTACAAACAGACAGGAAAATAGTAGGATTTCATTGGTTACGAAGGAGGTCGTGCCCCCTTGGGAGCAGAACGTATCCTGGCTCCCTATGATACATTCAGGGCTGCTTGTTCACAGCCCTCTGCAATGCTCCCGGTCACCTCCGCTCATGTGCTCTGTCCTGGACAAGAGGAGGGCTCCCCCCTGCCTGTGTAAAGCCGTTACACGACGGAACACATAGGGGGGGACTTTGCAGAGGGCTGTAAACCAGCAGCCCTTTATACATCATAGGGAATATATTGTTAGCTGCATGCCCCTGTGCAGCCACGCCCTCTAGAATCCATCCACAAGTACTGCTACTAAGGAGAAACAACCTCCTTAGCAACCACTGAAATCCTGCAGCACATGGAGCTTTAACTTGGATGAGACTTTTCACACAGAAGTGAAGCTGCTGGAAGGTCTCCTTTGGAAATGAATATCATGGGCACAGGTACTATAACATAACATGTTTTTTGTAGAGTTATGCTTTAACTGTATATATCAAAACTGTTTTAACAAGAAACATAAAAAGGTATAGAGGGGAAGGATTAAAAAAAAAGAGAAAATACAAATTACAGGTTATAATGCTTGAATTATTTTACAGCTAAAAACACTGCTCTCAAAACATACAATATGTGACCATGAACTAAAAATCAAAGCTGTAGGCAATGCCTCTCAGATAATCCATCAAGTTTCGATTATTGAAATCTTGCACGATACGTTTAACCCTTGCTGAAATTGCAGCATACTTTTTGTTTCTTGCAGCGATGGGATTTTCTGCTATTATCTGAATAATTTCAAAACTATGGAGCTCTTGCTGATGTTTCAGACAGTTAATGAACCGGTATATATTTTGGAAAAGAGTACCACATGTTTCTCAAAAGCTGCGGTGCAATCCTTCGACATCATTATTTGTTCGCTGTTGATCATTCAATGTTCGTTCATACACATTCCAGAATTGAACTGGAAACAAAGGTGCTTGACGTCCTCTGCGATTCATTCGACCGATATAGCTGTCTTCAAAATAGTTGGCAATAGGTATTGCTTCTTGTGGAAAGTCAGGATCTTCCACCAATTCTTCAAATGATTGCGCGACATTCTGTGGTGGTAGAAAGGCCAGGGCAGGTATCATGCGTATCCAACGTTGTCACCTTGGTATTGCATCTGTATCATGCGTATCCAACGGGCAAATTCATTGTCACCTTGGTATTGCATCTTGAGTCCTTCATTTTGAACTTTACGCCAAACCGACTGTGATAGGTGGAAAAAGCAACCAGTCTTCACAAGGTTGGGGATTTCACTTTCAAATGCCTGTATTGCAGCTAGTTCAAAATCCAACATCAGGTTGTCTGGCTGCAGTCCAGGCTGCAAGTTCTTCAGCTCTTGCAGCAACCTCTGGTATGTAGAACGGCTCTTGTCTGTCAGCAAGGTGTACACTACAGGAACAACAAGGCCCGCTGTGGACTACATGGATTGTGTAAAGTTGCTTAAACAAGGCTGGTGTAGTGAAAAACATACCATCAGCAAACCACTCTTTACTTTGTGCCAGTAGATGGAGATTGTCTCTTGTTCCAAATATCAACATACGGCTGTGTCCATTTCCTAATTTAAAATGAAAGTATTAGTAGAGGAAATAACAGAAAAAGTGTAACAAGCAGCAGACAGAGTTTTGGGATAAATTCACAAAAAAAATATCCTAATCAGAAGCCTCTGTTCATATCTCACATTAAATACTCACATTTTGCTCCAGATTTTCTGATTTCATAATAAAAAAACTGAAGCAAAATCTAGTGTGAAGGGGCCAACCAATAGTTTTTTACAACATATATTGTCCTAGTGGAAAATTATATATTTTTGTTTAAAATTACTTCCAAACTTGAAATAGGTCACATTTTTAGGGTACCTTTAGACCCTTCAACTAGACGGCCGTTCAGCACGGCCGATCGCCGCCATGCTGAACGGCCGTCTAGTTGACAGCCGCATCCAGACGCAGCGTGCGGCTGGACGTCTAAATGAACGACTGGGCGGGCCGCCCACCTGAATGGGTCATTCCACCTGAATGGGGCATTCCATTCAGGCGGATGGGCGCGCTAGTCATCGGGTGGGCAGCGCGGACGTTCGTGACGTCCGCGCTGCCTATGCTGTCTCATTGAGAGGATTGTGCAGGACGCAAAAAAACGCCAGTAAAATCACCAGTGTGCTTTTGGCCTAAGGCATAACTGAATGGTCCATTAGGCTGGGGTCATATGCAGCATTAATGTGTAAATCCCATCCATATGCTGATGAAAAAATTTTGTTTACAAAAAAAAACATGCAGTGCAGCATGTCAATGTATGCTGCCATTATACAAACAAAATTCCAGCCATTCAGACAAGGGGCTGAAATCCTGCACTAAAACCTGCACCTAAATCCATAGAGTTAAGTGAAGATTTTGATACAGAATTAGGGTACCACAATAGTGGCCACAATTGCAGGCACAAATAGATTCCTGTGGGATCTGCAATTGCTACCGCAATTACAGCCGCTGCGGAGATGCCGCTCCGCAATCCCCTTCCGTCAGTGGGCACGAGGCCTCAGGCTTTATCCAGACAAGCTGGATTTACAGGCGTATTCCGTGCTGTGTTTCCTGCCTGAAACCCGCCCTTTCATGTCTATGGTGCGGGTTACGGGCGGATTCCGGCCGGGGCCGGAAAACGCCCCACCGGAAAATAGCTTCAAAGCTATTTTCCGGCGGATCCCGGAAGGAATGGGAATGGGCAAGAGGGAAACCTCCCGAAAAATGCCTGCAAACCACTCCAAATACGCTCGGTTTAGGCCATAGCAGGGCATGGCCACGCCCATAGCAGAGCTTGGCCACGTCCCCTATTTGCAGAAGCGTTTTGCCAAAGCGCTTGCAAAGTACTTAAAAAGTGCTTGGAAGCAGCAGGCAAAACACATCTGCAAATCCTGGCGTATCTCACCTGAGCTCCGGAGTTCAGCCCGACCTGTCCACGGATCTGCAGGACTGAACTACGAGAGCCGAGGAATCAGCCGGCGATGGCAGTTCAGCCCGTGCTTGCCGCAGACAGGCGAGGCTGAACTCCGGGGCAGCATCCAGGACAGGTATGGCCAGTACAATGCTGCATATTTGGAATTAGCGTTGGCCGGCCCGATCACTGAGGATTGTAATTTATTACGATTTTCAGGCTGATCGTTATTTTAAATTACGATCCGATTTGTAGCCAGATCATGATGATGATCTGAATTAGAAATCGGAATCCTCCGTAATCTGAAAACACTGTCTGGGCATACACGCCCGAACAGTGAGCGTGTGTATATATATATATATATATATATATATATATATACACACACACACACTATACGGGTGTACAGCGTGTGTGCATATTTAGCTTTAGTAAATGGCTCCAGGCTGCGCTGTTAAAAAATAAACAAACCCAGTTGCTCACCTCTTTCTCCAGTGTGCAGTACTGGCTCCGGCTCCTAGCCCAGCAGTCCAGGGAATCCCGAAATCTGGGCGGCGCATCGCCGCCTCTGTGCCTGCCATACTATACAGTGGAGAGTGATCCCAGGACCGCTCATTAGACGGTCCTGGGAAAGCACCACATCACGTCACAGAACAGCCCGGCACATGTGCAGAGGTGGTGATGCACAACCCATTATGCATAGTGTTGGGATTTCGGAATTCCCTGCACCGCCGGAGACAGCGCTGGACACCGGAGAGAGAGTTGAATAACTGGGTTTGTTTATTTTTTAACAGCGCAGCTTGGGGCCATTATATATATGCAAGAAAGCTGGAAGAAGAGTGGCTCAACTGAGATTGTTGCTGAGGACTCAGTGTGCTGCTAGAGCAGGGGTTGGCTTCCGCCCGTACTTAACATGCATCCATGAAGAAAGACCTCCGCGCTGCTGAAGTCCTATACAAATCCTTTATTGCATTTCAAAGTTCCAAAAGTGCCAGACCACCATCACCCACCCACATATATACACACACACTGTTCGGGCGTACAGTGTGCATATATATATCTACATCTAGCTCTGGAGATTGGATCTGAATTAATTCCGATCTTTCGGTATGATCAGCCCGATCTGATCCTATCTTTCCAGTGATCAGCCAACACTAGTTGGAATCAGTAGGCCTCACTACATTATATTACCCTCAAAGTTTCCCTTGAAGGCAAAAATCACATAGTATTTTATATTAGCACCTTATAGTGTAGCATTTTTCACATTTGTGCATAATAAACTTTGCAATAATTATGCATAATGAAATTGTTTTAATACAATGTTGAATGGTTAAGTAGCTTACCAGAGTCATGCAGAAGGAACTGCTGCTGGACACCATCAATACTGATCTCCTGGAACTCCAGGGGGATAACAAGTTGATCAAGGGTTTGAGGTAACCTTGGGATATTGCCAAGTTGCCTTGCTAATCGTATTGTCCTCTTCAGTGATGCTTTCCTTGGGAGAAGTGCTGCAACATTAGAATGGGCTCCTGAAACGACGTCTGTGAGAATCTGTTGTGGTGTCTCCTGTGTTGTCCTTGCCCTGGTCACAGCCTCATTAACAAGTCGGATTGCTTCAGGTCTTGCAGCTTGTGCTGCGTGATTGTGAAGATTGACTACTTTCACAACTTCGCCAGATTCTTCATTGGTCCAAACACGTCCCTTGCAAGTCGACCGTTTTTCACATACCCAGATGGAATGGACATCATCAGCGGTTCGTTTGGAAAATAAGTAAATGTGATTCTTATGGACCAACTTCCTCCTTCCACGTTTGGACAGAACTGAATTCATAGTTGTAGAAAGTGAATTGCTGTGGAAGCTGACTGATTTTTTGTGGCAGTACACCTCTCTTTGTGGAGATTTCAGACACTGCTATATTCTGATGTACAGATGGAATAAAAGCTAGTCTAAGGCTAGTTTCACATTAGCGTTTTTTTGCGCAGCGCATCGTGCGCATAAAAAACGCAAAACAAACGCGCTTTTTTTAACGTCATGCGCACGCTGATGCGTCAAAAAAACGCAGCGTTGCTTGCGTTTTACATGCGTTTTTGCATGCGTTTGCGTTTTTTTTATGCACATGCGTTTTTAGGTGTGACATTTTTTCCATTGTCTAGAGAACATTCTAGACTTGTTTCACTCAAAAACGCATGCGCAAAAAACGCAACCGTGCGCAAGACCATGCGCACGCATGCGTTCCCATAGACTTCAATGTGTTGTTTTTGCGCATTGCGTGCGCATGCGTTTTTTTGCCGAGACAGGGCGCACCAAAAAATGCAACATGTTGCGTCTGGCGCAAAAGACAAAAAAACGCATGCGCATGAAAACGCAAGTGTGCGCAAGACCATGCGCACGTCATGTTAAACATAGGTGCGCAGTGCGCATGCGCACGATGCGCTGCGCACAAAAGCGCAAATGTGAAACCAGCCTAATGTAACTTGCAGGACATGTGACCTGCTACTTGTTACATCTGCAACAAAACTTGCAACAAAGCAGGTCAGTGCTGGGTCAGGTAAAAGTTCAAAATTGTTTAGATTTTAGGCCTCTTGCACACTGTAATTTTAGAATGGTTTCACACTTGTGTTTGTGGCCGCCAGAGGATCTGATATCCAGCTGGCCCCGGGGCAATGCTGGCATTCCGCTTGCATTGCCCATAGAAGTGAACGGCTGGGTTCCGCGATCTGCAGCCGCCCGTTCGCTTTCGTAATACCGCATTCCGCTATCAGTGTCAGAACAAAAAGAAGAGCATTTTCTTCTTTTCGTTCCGCTGCAGGTTAGCGGAATGCGGCATTACAGAAGCGAACGGGCGGCCTGTAGTGCATATGTAGCGGAAGTGTGAAAGCACCCTTATGTCCAAAGCACGTGCTTTACTGGCATTTTTCAGAGCGCTTTTGTGAGCACTCTCGGTAATGACCCATAAGATACAGGCTATTGATGAACGCTAAGTGCTCAAAAATAGCTCCTGTAATAAAATAAAAAGAGCTGGCCGAAACAACACCTCGCTTTTCTAGCCATTGACTTATCTACTATATAATTGTCTAAGGGTCACTTTCGACTTTCTGTCTGTAACGTTTTATTCGTATATTCATTGGTCATGGCGTCTGTCTGTCATGTAAATCCAAGTCGCTGATTGGTCGTGGCAAAACGCCCACGACTAATCAGCGACGGTCACAGTCTGCCATAAAAATGTCCGCTGCTTCACTGCCCTGCACTCACCACTGACCGCTCACACAGGGTTAATGCCAGCTTTAACGGATCGCGGTGTACCGCACTCCGTTAACGCTGCTATTAACCCTGTGTGACCAACTTTCGCTATTGATGGTGCCTATGCAGCATCAATAGTGAAAAGATGTAATGTTAAAAATAATAATTAAAAAAAAAAGTTATTCTCACCCCCTCCAACGTCGCGCTGTCCTCCGCGCCTCTCTCCGATGCACGCCGTGCCTTCTGGTCCGAACGATGCTATGCGTCCAGGACCTGCGATGATGTCACGGTCATGTGACTGCGACGTCATCGCAGGTCCTACGCTCAGACCGGAAGCCTCCTCCAGCACTGCAGAGAGGCGCGAGGACTTCAGGGCCCGTGGCTGAGGTGAGTATATCTTTATTATTACTCTGTCGCCTAATTGGGGGACACAGAACCTTGGGTGTTATGCTGCTGTCCACTAGGAGGCGACACTATGCATAATCTGAAAAAGATTAACTTTGGCTCCTCCTCTGCAGTATACACCCCTGGACGGCGTCAGCCTTCTCCAGTTTTTGCTTAGTGTCGCAAGGAGGCACACCTTTTTTCTTCCGTTTTTTTTTTCCTTTTTTTCACCGGAAATACAGATGAAGAAAAGTGGGTCTCCAGCGAGACTCCCGGCATGGCTCCCTCCTCGGTCCCCTATTAGGGGTACTCGGTTGAGGTCGAGGTGGTTTTTTCCCCATGTCGCTCCCTCCCCAGTCCCTCGGGTCCTGGTTCGAGGTCGAGACCCCCCTCCTTCCCCAACCCCTTTAAGGGGTCTGGGTTGAGGTTGAGGCGAGGATGAAGACCCCCTGACGGTGACAGACGCACCCTCCCTAATCCCTAATTAGGTTGAGACGCCTCAGGTAGGGTCGGAGATCAGGCAGCATTTCGCAGCTTCCAGGGACCCCAGGCTGGCTGAGGGATCCTGTTGAGGCCGGGGGAGGGTGCGGACTGGATGGCACAGCAGAGACAGGGCTTTTTCTGCGTCCCTGTCTCTGCAGCAGCAGCGGCTCCATAGCGCTTCAGGGGCCCTCCATACAAAAACCGCTACCCCCACCGCTATCCAGTCGACCATTCTGGGGGGGTCTGGTACAAATCCCCCCCCCCCCCCCCCCCGGACTACCGCGCCGCTCTGGAGCCCTCCTGGGCATCAGGCTTCAAATTTAGGCCGCGGCTTCGGCCTAGCTGAAGCCGCCGCCTTTTGCCCGCCCCCCTGATGACCAAAATGACACGCTGGAGTGTCATAGAAGGGGCGGATTGAGGCAGAAAGGGCGCGTTTTTACACAGCCCAGCGCGCCCTTTTCAGCTCTCCGCCCCCTCCTCCCTCTCCTCAGAGCCCCGGTGGCCATTTTTTCTGGATGAGATCCAGGAGAGGAGCATCACAGCGGTCTCCGGGGGGCACAGAACTGGGATCTGTCGGCGCTGGACCTAGGGGCACACCGGTGGGGTAAGCTCACAGCTGGGTTCTCATACTCAGCTGTGAATCTATACTTCCTATAAGGCTTTCTGTGGGTTCCCTCTGCGTAGCCACCCCTGTACGATCCCCTATAGCCGGCCTCTGTGCACTATGCCGGGCTCAAGGAAGAGAACCAGGCAGGAATGTTTCTATGCATTCTGTACAGCCTGCAAAGCCACGCTCCCTAGTGGCAGCACGTATCCGCACAGCCGGGACTGCATCCAGAACTCTGGGTCAGAACCCCAGGGAGTCCCTACTGACGCTTCAGTGTCACAGGCCACGCCGGAATGGGCAACTCAGATGTCTCAGTCTATGTCACAGTCCATAGACAACCTAACTGCTACATTACTGCAAGCTCTGCAGAGTCGGGCCCCGGCTATGGACGGTACACAGCAAACGGACAGCTTGTCTCAGGAACATGCTGCTTCCGACTCTCACAGACGTAAGCGGACCCACAGGTCTCGATCACCTGAGTCGCACTATAGCACAAGGTCGTCCCCCTCTAGGGAGAGACAGCGTCATTCCAGGTCTCCTGGGCAGTCCCCTGCCACAGACAGACAGTGCAATTTACCACAGGGATCCCCCACCACAGAAGACCCCCGCCCCAGGTCGCCCTCCAGGGATCACCTTAGCGAGGCACAGGATTCGGAGGGCATCTGTGACTCCGACTCAGATAATGAAACGGTCAGGTCCGTGGTACCTTCTCCCCCTAGCAATACAGCGCTAGTTGAGGACATAATTTCTTCCATTCATCGGGTGCTAAAAATTCCAGAGTCGCCCCCGGAAGTCCCAAAACACAGGATTTGCTTCGAAAGTGTTCAAAAACCACCTAAGGTCTTCCCTAATCACGATGAGTTTGAGAAAATACTTACCAAACAGTTTGCGCAGCCTGACAAAAAATTCGCTAATCGCAAATATTTGGAAGCGAAGTACCCCTTCCCACAGAAAGACACCAAACAATGGACAGATCCACCTGAAGTGGACCCTCCGGTTTCTAGGCTAGCAGCGCAGACTTTACTCTCTCTGCCGGATAGCTCAACCCTCAGGGACGCAGCAGACCGGCAAGTAGAACGCATGGCTCGTTCTATTTTCGAAGCGGCAGGCGCCTCTCTGGGCCCTGCGTTTGCTTCAGTTTGGGCAGCCAAGGCCATCCTGGCTTGGGCCAAAAAACTACAGGAGGGTCTTCAGGCTTCAAATCCTGAACTCTCGGACCAAGCGGTCCAGATGGCAGTGGTAGCAGACTACATGATTCATGCAGCCCTGGATTCCGCCAGAGGTGTAGCGGGAATAGCATCAAACGCCATCACGATCCGACGCATTCTCTGGCTGCGAGAATGGAAAGCGGATGCGGCCTCAAAGAAGTCCCTCACGCGACTTCAGTATTTTACTGGAAGACTTTTCGGCGAAAAGTTGGACACCATGATAGCCAATGCCACTGGGGGTAAGAGTACCTCTCTCCCTCAACTAAAACCGAAACGCACGTTTAAACGAAGAAACCAGACGCGATTCCGATCCTTTCGGAATTCCTCGGGCAGGTCCGTTTCGCGCCCAGTGCAAAACCGCAACCGTTCTCCACGCAGAGACAACCCACGGACGCAGCAGCGACCAGACAGGGCTTGGCAGTCGAAAGCAGGCCAAGCGAAACCCAAGGGAGGAAAACCTCAGAACTTCACTTCATCATGACTCGAGACCTCCGGAAGACACTCCACCAGTAGGCGGCCGACTTTTACTCTTTCAGCAAGTCTGGCTGCCTATTACAGAAGACAGGTGGGTCAGGGAAATAGTGTCTTCCGGATACAAGATAGAGTTCACTTCCGTTCCACCGAACCGGTTCTTCCTTTCTGTTCCTCCAACACCACCAGAAAAGGCTCGTGTTTTCCACCAAGCGGTTTCCTCTCTCCTTCAATCAGGAGTTGTGGTGCTGGTTCCCGCGAACGAGAGATTCCGAGGATTCTACTCAAATTTGTTCGTAGTCCCCAAGAAAGGAGGCGGCGTCCGACCCATACTGGACCTAAAACAGCTCAACAATTACGTATGGGTCCGTCATTTCCGCATGGAGTCCCTCCGGTCCATCATTGCATCCATGGAGCAGGGAGAATACCTCGCCTCCATAGACATACAGGATGCGTATCTCCACATACCAATTGCTCCCGCCCACCGAAGGTTTCTCAGGTTCGCGGTCAACCAAAACCACTACCAGTTTGTCGCATTTCCGTTCGGACTCGCCACGGCTCCAAGAACGTTCACCAAAGTCATGGCGGCCACCATGGACGTCCTGCACTCAAGAGGCATCCTAGTCGTCGTGTACCTGGACGACCTCCTCGTCAAGTCTCCCACTTTCAAAGACTGCGAGGTCAGTGTCTCAATCACTCTAGACACTCTGAGTCGCCTGGGATGGCTAGTCAACCTACAGAAATCGTCGACCATCCCAACTCGGACTCTAACATTCCTGGGAATGGTATTCGACACCGCCAGGGGCCTGGTGCTCCTTCCCAAGGACAAGACACTGGCCATCCGTCTGGGAGTTCGCACACTCCTTCGCAGTCCTCCTCGATCTCTCCGGTTTGCCATGAGAATCCTCGGCAGGATGGCAGCAGCAATAGAGGCAGTGCCATTTGCCCAGTTTCACCTCAGGGTCCTTCAACTAGCCATACTCAGATCTTGGGACAGGAACCCCTTCTCCCTCGACAGGGAGTTCAGGTTGAAGTCATCAACCAGGAGGTCCCTGCATTGGTGGCTCAAACCAAACTCGCTTACACGAGGGAAGCCATTCCTCTCAGGACAATGGAAGATCCTGACTACCGATGCAAGCCTGACAGGCTGGGGAGCGGTGCACCTACATCACAGGGCAAGTGGTCACCGAGGGAAGTGACATTGCCTATCAATGTTCTGGAAATCAGGGCCATTCTCTTGGCACTGAGAGCATTTCATCACTTGCTTGCAGCCTCGCACATACGGATACAGTCGGACAATGCCACGGCTGTGGCATACGTGAACCACCAAGGCGGGACCCGCAGCGCCCAGGCGATGAGAGAAGTGGCTCATATCCTCCGCTGGGCGGAAGACACAAGGTCGGTACTTTCTGCGGTACACATTCCGGGTGTAGAAAACTGGGAAGCCGACTTCCTCAGCAGGCAAGGAATGGACTCGGGGGAGTGGTCTCTCCATCCCGAGATTTTTTACCAGATCTGTCAACGCTGGGGAACCCCGGATGTGGACCTAATGGCATCCCATCTCAATACCAAGGTTCCCAATTTCATGGCCAGGACACACGACCCGCGGTCGCTCGGAGCGGATGCCCTGGTCCAGGACTGGTCCCAGTTCCGACTCCTGTACATTTTTCCACCCCTCCCCCTAATCGCCAGGGTCGTGAGGAAGATCAAGCAAGAGGGAGTTCCGACCATCCTCATCGCGCCAGACTGGCCCAGACGTACTTGGTACGCCGACATCGTCCAACTTACGGCAGACGCCCCCTGGCGTCTACCCGACCGTCACGACCTTCTGTCTCAAGGTCCGTTCTTCCACCAGAAGTCAGGGGCTCTCAATTTGACGGCATGGCCCTTGAAACCTGGATTCTAACCCAGGCAGGTTTTTTACCGGCAGTCATTGCAACTATGATCAGGGCAAGGAAGCCTGCCTCCGCCAAGCTCTATTATCGTACCTGGAGAGCTTTCTTTTCTTGGTGCGAATCTCACAGACAAGTCCCACTCCCTTATTCCCTCCCGAAGGTACTAGGTTTTCTTCAATCGGGCCTAGATGCCAAGCTATCCTTAAGTTCGCTTAAGAGTCAGGTGTCGGCGCTTTCAGTCCTTTTTCAAAAGCGCATTGCTATTAAACCGCAAGTAAGGACTTTCATCCAGGGAGTTTCCCGATTGGTTACTCCCTACAAACGT
This sequence comes from Dendrobates tinctorius, assembly GCF_039654945.1. Classification (NCBI taxonomy): domain Eukaryota; kingdom Metazoa; phylum Chordata; class Amphibia; order Anura; family Dendrobatidae; genus Dendrobates; species Dendrobates tinctorius. The sequence goes on along the minus strand of NW_027361910.1, from coordinate 8,068,830 downwards.
CCGCTGGATACGTGGGACCTCAATCTGGTCCTGACAGCATTGCAAGCTCCACCCTTCGAACCTCTTAGAGGAGTTCCACTCTCCATTCTGTCTCAGAAAGTGGTTTTTCTAGTGGCTATCACCTCGTTACGCAGAGTGTCGGAATTGTCAGCACTTTCCTGCAGACGACCTTTCCTAGCCTTTCACCAGGACAAGGTGGTTCTCCGCACGGTACCATCCTTCCTTCCGAAGGTTGTGTCCAACTTTCACCTTAATGAAGAGATTTCACTGCCTTCCCTTTGCCCGGTTCCGGTCCATAGAGTGGAGAAGGCTCTGCATACGCTTGACCTCGTCAGAGCATTGCGGATTTACGTGTCCAGGACTGCACCTTTCCGGAAATCTGATTCCCTCTTCATTCTTCCGGAAGGTAGTCGCAAGGAGTTGCCGGCTTCCAAGGCTACCCTTGCCAGGTGGATCAAGTCCACCATACATGAGGCCTACCGACTTAACAGTTCCCCTCTTCCGGCCGGTATCACGGCACACTCTACACGGGCAGTAGGGGCCTCCTGGGCCATTCGGCACCAGGCTTCGGCAGAACAAGTGTGCAAGGCGGCCACTTGGACTAGCCTACACACGTTTACGAAACACTACAGTGTTCATACCCAGTCCTCAGCGGATGCGAGCCTGGGTAGACTGGTTCTGCAGGCGGCAGTACCCCAAGTCTAGGGGACTGTCAGCACAATATTCGTCCACTGCTTCCCACCCAGGGACTGCTTTGGGACGTCCCAAGGTTCTGTGTCCCCCAATTAGGCGACAGAGTAAAGGAGATTTTTGTGTACTCACCGTAAAATCTCTTTCTCTTAGCCTTTAATTGGGGGACACAGCTCCCACCCTGTTGCCCTTACGGGCCGTTGTTTCCTGTTGAGTTCTCATTATTCTTTGAGCTCGTACATAGTAGCCTTCTTACAGGCATGGTTATGTTATTTGGTTACGTTCCTCCTTATGCTTTGGCACAAAACTGGAGAAGGCTGACGCCGTCCAGGGGTGTATACTGCAGAGGAGGAGCCAAAGTTAATCTTTTTCAGATTATGCATAGTGTCGCCTCCTAGTGGACAGCAGCATAACACCCAAGGTTCTGTGTCCCCCAATTAAAGGCTAAGAGAAAGAGATTTTACGGTGAGTACACAAAAATCTCCTTTTTTTTTAAACACGAATATAGTGCCCACATTCCTAGACTACGTGCGCTGTGCAATTTACTACGTGAACTGTGCAATTTACTACGTGGACTGTGCAAATTACTACGTGCGCTGTCCAAAATACTACGTCGGCTGTCCTATATACTACGTGGCCTGTGCAATGTACTACGTGGACTGTCCAATATACTACATAACCTGTGCAACATGCCACGTGGCTGTGCCTTCTAGAATACCCGATACATTAAAATTGGGCCACCATCTAGTATATTCAAAATTGGCAATCTTCTTTGCGATTTTCCAGTGCTTAGCACTTGGGAAAGTGGCTACTGTGAAAGCAGTCTTAGGGCTAAAACACAAGGCCGAAATTCCCTGCCTATTTTGGGGGCGAACTGCTGGGGGCGAAACATCCAGGGTGAACTGCTGGGGGCGAAACATCCGGGGGTGAACTGCTGGGGGCGAAACATCCGGGGGTGAACTGCTGGGGGCGAAACATCCGGGGGCGAAACATCCGGGGGCGAACTGCTGGGGGCGAAACATCCGGGGGGGGCGAACTGCTGGGGCGAAATGTGCGCGGGGCGAAATGCTGAGGGCGAAACTTCCAACTCCCAATCTATGGAGCATCTTATGGGCTATAATCTATGGAGCATTTTATGGGGGCATAATCTATGGAGCATCTTATGCGGCATTATCCATGGAGCATCTTATGGGGGCATAATCTATGGAGCAGCATATTGGGCATGATCTATGGAGCATCTTATTGGGGCAGCATATGGGGTCAATCTATGGAGCATCTTATGGGGCAGCATATGGGGCATAATCTATGGGGCATTTTATGGGGGCATAATCTGTTGAGCATCTTATGGGGCATAATCTATGGGACACCTTATGGGGCCATAATTTTTATGGAGCAGCATATGGGGCATATTATTCTATGGAGCATTTTATGGGGCCCATCATGAACTGTATGAAGCATTATATGGGGCTCGTGATTCAATGTGGATGTTCAAAACCATTTGACCTACTGATGTCTCAATTAATTTTACTTTTATTGGTATCTATTTTTATTTTTGAAATTTACCAGTAGCTGCTGCATTTTCCACCCTAGGCTTATACGCGAGTCAATAAGTTTTCTCAGTTTTTGTGGCAAAATTAGGGGGGGTCGGCTTATACACAAGTAGGTAATTGTATATTTACATAACATTGCTAGTGATACTACTTCTATGGCTGTGAGATAATTTATGTATAGTTATTGGGGGAAAAAAATCACACTTGATTTTTTTTTTCAGTCCCAAACTAACTGTTGTTGTCGTAAAGAAGAGGATTAGTTCAAGATTCTTTGCTCATGTGGATGGAAGAATTCAGAATCCTCCACCTGGAACCATTGTTGATGTAGAAGTAACCAGACCTGAATGGTATGTATTGTTTTCTGATGCATTATTTTTTCTTTTCCTTTATTTAATATCCTCAAATTTTCCCCTCCTGCAGATAGTAAAAATTTGTAGATGTAGCCCATAATTTTCTGTCAGTCCCTCAGTAAAAAGGATAATCCATCTACATAATTTTAAATCCTTGAGGTGTCATGACCAATAATGCTATTACCTGTAGATAAAGGGTTAATGTTCAGTTTAATTGCATTATGAAGGTGCTCAGCCTTAAGGCCCCTGACAGAAATGATGCTGCCTGGGATGGGGCCAATCATACCAGGATAAGGATGGGGCCATACATACCAGGAGCAGCATGGGGCCAATCATACCAGGATAAGGATGGGGCCATGCATACGAGGAGCGGCATGGAGCCAATCATACCAAGATAAGAATGGGGCCAATCATACCAGAATAAGGATGGGGCCATGTATACCCGGACTGGGTGCATACTAGGACTGGGATGGGGCCATGCATACCTGGACTGGGATGGGGCCAATCATACCAGATTAAGGATGGGGCCCTGCATACCAGGATAGTGATCTGGCCATGCTTACTTGGACGAGGTTGCGACCCCACAAACCAGTATAGGGATGGCGGCGATCATTCCTGCCAGGATAAGGATTAGGGGGCCATACATACCAGGCTAGGGATGAGGCATGCATACCAGGATGGGGATGATGGGACCATATTTACCAGGATAGGGGATATTAAGTACAGAAATGATCACATTTTTTGCTTCATTTTTTTTTTGTCCTATTTTCCTCCTCTAAAACCTAGGTTCGTCTTATAGATTTAGAACTCCAATAAATCCTAGTGACTAAAGTATTCAAGGGTTGCCCAAATCGAGGGAACCCCTACATTGTTGAGTGCTGCACTACTAACTACTACTACAATACTATTTAGGGAACAGTAATGCAATCATGTTACAAATTGGTTTAGATTACAGCATCAAATAGATAGAAATTTGTATTAAAATTTCTGTGACCTCCAGGCCACCCTTTTAACCACATATCTGCAGCTTAATAGCATTATCGGGCCTGACAGGTCCCCTTCACCCTGAAGCTTGTTTTTATCATCCTGGCCTGGCCATTTTGATCAATTTTGACCACTTTATGAGGTCATAACTCTGGAACGCTTCAATGGATCCCACTGATTCTGAGATGTTTTTTCATGACATTGTACTTCATGATAGTGGTAACATTTCTTCGGTATGACATGCGTTTATTTGTGAGAAGGGGGGGGGGGGCAGAAATTTGGACAAAATTTTGCAATTTTCCAACTTTGAATTTTCATGCCCTTAAATCATAGAGATGTGTCCCACTAAATCGTTAATAGGTAACATTTCCCACATGTCTACTTTACACCAGCACAATTTTGGAACCAAAATTTTATTTTGATAAGAACTTATAAGGGTTAAAAGTTGACCAGTGATTTTTCACTTTTCCAGCAAAATTTACAGAACCATTTTTTTCCAGGGACCACCTCACATTTGAAGTGACTTAAAGGGGTCTATGTGATAGAAGATACCAAAAAGGGACACCATTCTAAAAACTGCTCCCCTCAAGGTGCTCAAAACCACATTCAAGAAGTTTATTACCCCTTCAGGTGCTTCAGAGGAAGTTTTGGAATGTGGGAAAAAAAATGATTTTCACAAAAAAATTTACTTCAGATCCATTTTTTTTTTATTTGAACAAGGGTAACAGAAAAAATGGACCCCAATATTAGTTGTGTAATTTCTTAGCATGCCGATACACCATATGTGAGTAACTCGAAATGGAAGGCGAGCCATTTGAGTCACGACATGGGGTCTCCATTTCAACACAACAAGGGCTGTCATCCCTTTACTGGCGCCCGGAATTCTGCGATCGCGTTCGATCACAGCATTTAGGGGGTTATGGTGCCGGGAGCGGTGCAAGACCACTCCTGGCATGTAGTGTCAGCTGACACCCAGCAGCGATTGCCTGTGCACAGCCCGTGTGCACGAGCGATCACGATGACGTAATAATCTGTCCCTAGTGAAATAGGCCCAGGTATTTCGTCAGATGTCAGAAAGGGGTTAAATTTATTCAACATCAGGGTAATCACCCCATACATACATCCAATGTCATTAAGAACATAAAATAGAACAAGGATTCCTAGAAGTGATAATATAGCTCCACAGCCTGAACCTCAACATCAAGTCGGTGTCCTATTACATGAAGAGACAGAAGCCTATTTGTGCTATCAAGATCTGTGATTAGTTCTCCAAGATGTTTGGAACAACCTCTGCGAACCTGACAGCTGTTTTGGCCTCTATAAGATTGGGCCACTGCCTGTCAGGACTTATCTACAGCATTCTATAATGCTGTAGATAAGTCCCCGATCCGACCAGCAAGATAAGAAAAATAACTTACTATACTCACCGGGGGGGGGGGAGCAGTCACATCGGTGGCGTGGGTCCGGCTCCTCCCACCTTCTTGCGGCACCACCCTCTTGCTTACTTCATGCTTCCTCAGCATTGCGCTCCTGCGCAGGCGTACTCACCTGCCCTGTCGAGGGGCAGAGCAAAGAAAGGTCAGAGAGACCCTGTGCACTGCAGGAATTTGCTCTGCCCTCAACAGGGCAGAGAAGTATGCCGGGGAAGCATGAAACAAGCAGGAGGGCGGCATCGCAAGAAGATGTGAGGCGCCAGACCTGCGACACCCATCAGACCGGACCGCCGCCATCCCGCACCCCTCCCCTGGTGAGTATAATAAAACTTATTTTTGTTACCTTGCAGATCAGACCGGGGGCTTATCTACAAGCATTACTAGAATGCTGTAGATAAGCCCTGAAAGGCAGTGGCCGCATCTTATAGCGGCCAAAACAGCTGACAGGTTCCCCTTAATAAACTTGTGTTCAAGTGTACCTAGAAAAATTTATGCTGAATTAGTCACCAAATATTGATTTGATTTAGATTTATATTTGGTTAACTCACTTTGCATTTTATTGATAAATAAAATTAAATTATTAACACTTCTAAAACATTCGCACAGTACTGTATATTGCTCTTTTTGTCTTTATTAATTTGAGCTGAATATTTTTTTATTGGAGTATCAGAAGTTTAGTCTGTGATGCCCTAAATGTTTGAAGCCAGTACTTATGCAAAAGGAAAGCATTTTAAATTGATTTAATGCCTTCCTGCTTTTAGGTATGATTTCTTCATAATCAGCCAATCAGTGAGACAAGGCACAGTTTCCCCTACCCACTACAATGTTGTGTTCGACACTAGTGCCTTGAAACCAGACTACATGCAGAGACTGACGTACAAGCTGTGCCATCTTTATTACAATTGGCCTGTGAGTATATAATATAACTATCCTAGTATTCAAACATACAAAACACTTTATAACATCTAAAGCCCCCTTTTTTTTTTTTTTTCCGCAGGGAGTCATCAGAGTTCCTGCACCTTGTCAATATGCCCATAAGTTAGCCTTTTTGGTGGGACAGAGTGTACACAAAGAACCACATGTGTCTCTTGCCAACCGGCTCTTCTACCTCTAACTTCACAGACCTTAAAACAATATTCTCAAAATATAATTTGTGGGATTAGAAACATGAATAGCTAGTGACTTATTTTTCAAATGTTTATAACTTTATGTTTTTTCTTTGTTCTCAAACGAATAAGATTCCTTTTGTTTGTTAAAAATTACTTTCTGCACATTGCTATGTTAAGTAAAGACGATTTATTGAAACATTCAGCTTGGATTGGTGTTTTTTATTTAAATTTGATTACTCAATTTGAGTACATGTAATGGTCTTTATTTTTCTTCTTTCCATGCACTATGGTTTAGTGGATCTATTTTCTGTGTTGTGCAAGTCAAATTCTATCTGCTAATGGAAAAAAAAGGCATGTTGATGGAGCCCTTCTCTGCAAATGATTTAATACTATACATTGATGCATGGATCAGGAGCTGAGCCTGCTCTACACTGTGTTATGCTGTCAGCACATCTACTACTGTTTAACCCTTTTACCCCCAAGGGTGGTTTGCATGTTAATGACCAGGCCAATTTTTACAATTCTGACCACTGTCCCTTTGAGGTAATAACTCTGGAACGCTTCCATGGATGCCGGTGATTCTGACATTGTTTTCTCGTGACAAATTGTACTTCATGATAGTTGTAAAATTTCTTTGATGTTACTTGCGTTTATTTGTGAGAGAAAAAAACGGAAATTTGGCAAAAATTTCGCAATTTTTCAACTTTCAATCTTCATGCCCTTAAGGCCCCTTTCGTGACACATCAGTTTATTGCCATCAGTCACAATCCATCAGATTTGGAAAAAAACGGATCTGGCGACTGATGCCGCTGGATCCGTTTTTTTCTCAGACTTGTATTAGCGACGGATGGCGGCACGTTTCATATGTCGTTCGATGGATCCGTTGGATATTCTTTGTCCGTCGGCCGGAGACAACGTCGATGTCCGATTTTTTTTCTAGAATGGAAGCCTATGGGCGACGGATCCGTCACTGTCCGACAAATGACTGTGCGCCAACACTGTGTGCCTGCATGGTGTGTGCGGGGGCCTGCGTGTGTGTATGTGTTTGTATGTGTATGCAGGCATCGTCCGATGGGACTACAAGTCCCATCATGCTATGCCTGCTACAGTGATTGATTGACACATTAGCCAATGATGGGACAGTAGTAGTCCCATCATCCGGCTAATGTGTTGAATGAAAAAAAAAAAAAATCATACACACATATAGTCCGTACTCACCATCTACATTTAATCCCCAAAGCCCTCGATCACCTGAAAAATTTTTTAATAAACCAACAATATACTCCGTGTCCAACGTAATCCAATTAATACGATTGTCCCACGACAATCTCTCGTGGAGAGCTGTCATATCAGCTCATGCGACCATTCTCCAGGGGCTCCAGTGATACAATGCGGAGGATTATCTCCGTCATTGTATCACTCCGCCACCGACAGGTCACCGGAGTTCACCTGTCACTTTGCGGCGCTACAGCGTGATAATTTTCTCACGCCGTAGTGCCGTAAAGCGAGAGGCTTATCTCCAATGATACACTTCTGGAGGGTTATCCATTATTAACCGGGCTTAATGTCACCTTACAATAGCAAGGTGACATTAATCCCTTATTACCCCATATGCCACCGCTACACGGCAGTGGGAAGAGAGGGGCTAAGTGCCAGAATTGGCGCATATTAGAGATGCGCCATTTCTGGGGCGGCTGCGAGCTGGTATGTGTAGCCAGGGGGGGGGGGAGCAATATCCTTGGCCCTTTCCTAGGCTACGAATATTAGCCTGCAGCTGTCTGTGTAGCCTTTCTGGCTATAAAATGTATAGGGACACCACGTCATTTATTTTTAGGTTCCCACTATTTTAATAGCCAGTAAAGGCTATGCAGACAGCTGTGGGCTGATATTCATAGCCTGGGAAGGGGCCATGGGTATTACCCCTTTCCCAGGCTACAAATATTTGCCCCCCGGCCATCGGTTTTCCCCCTCTGGCGCAGAAAATTGCGCAGGAGCCCACGCCATTTTTTCCCGTTTTTAAAAATAAAAAATAAATATATTCACTAATAAACACGGCCTTGCTATTAGTTATCTATCTAAATGTATACATAGATATATCAAAATATAGATATGGATATATCTATAGATATAACCTTAGATATATCTATAGATATATCCATATATTTATGTATATCTATGGATGTATCTATGGATACATCTATAGATATAGTATATCTATGCATTCTATCTATCCCCTATCTATCTAGATACCTCACTATAGATCTGTCTGTTGGCGTTTTTAAAAACGGATCCGTCAAAAAACGGATGAAAAACATGCATCGGATCTGTTTTTCTAACGGATCCTTTGAAAAAACGGATCTGTCACGTCAGTTTTTCACAATCTGCGATGGATCCGCAGAGCTCGGATGGGAAGGAGTGCCATTTTACTTTTTCAACGCAAAATTGGCTGGATTTGAGATCGGATGCCATGTCGCGTTTGCAGAGCCCCTGATTTTTCTAAATAGTGGATACCCCCCACAAGTGACACCATTTTGGAAACTAGACTCCCCCAAGTAACTTATCTAGATGTGAGGTGAGAACTTTGTACCCACAGGTGTTTCACTGAAGTTTATAATGCCCGAGTGTGAAAATAAAAAATCATATGTTTTCCACATACATGATCTTTTAGTAGCCAATTTTTTATTCTCCCAAAGGTAACAGGAGAAATTGGACCCCAAAAGTTGTCCAATTTGTCCTGAGTACGCCGATACCCCACATGTGGGGGTGCCACTGTTTGGGTGCACAGCGAGCATGGAAGGGAAGGAGCGCCATTTCACTTTTTCAAACTAAAATTGGCTGGAATTGAGATCGAACGCCATGTCATGTTTGAAGACCCCTGATGTGCCTGAACAGTTGAATCCCCCTACAAGTGACCCCATTTTGGAAACTAGACCCCCTAAGGAACTTGTCTAGAAGTGTGGTGAGCACATTGAACCCCCAAGTGCTTCACAGAAGTTTATAACGTAGAGCTGTGAAAATTTTTTATTTTCCCAAGGGTAACAGGAGAATTTGGACCCCAAAAGTTGTCCAATTTGTCCTGAGTACGCCCGACACCCTATAAGTACGGGTAAATCACTGTTTGGGCACACAGAAGAGCTTGGAAGGTAAGGAGCACCGTTGGATTTTTTTAATGCAGAATTGTCTGGAATTTAGATTGGACGCCATGTCACGTTTGGAGAGCCCCTAATGTGCCTAATCAGTGGAAACCCCCCACAAGTGACAACATTTTGGAAAATAGACCCCTTAAGGAACTTATCTGGGTGTGTGGTGAGCACTTTGAACCCCCAAGTGCTTCACAGAAGTTTATAACGTAGAGCCGTGAAAATACAAAATCATATTTTTTCCACAAAAATGTTTTCAGCCCCAAATTTTTACTTTCACAAGGGTAACAGAGGAGAAATTGGACCACAAAAGTTGTGCAATATGTCCTGACTACACCGATACCCCATATGTGGGGGGGAACCACTTTTTGGGTGCATGGCAGAGCTTGGAAGAGAAAGGAGCGCCATTTTGGAATGCAGACTTTGATGCAATTGTCTGCGGGCATCATGTTGCGTTTGCAGAGCTCCTGATGTGCCTAAACGGTAGAAACCCCTCCACAAGTGACCCCATTTTGGAAACTAGACCCCCCAAGGAACTCATCTAGATGTGTTGTGAGAAATTTGAAACCCCAAGTGTTTCACTAAAGTTTATAATGCAGAGCCTTGAAAATAAAATATCTTTTTCCACAAAAATGATTTTTAGCCCACAATAACTCTTACCAAAAACCTAACCCCAACACACCGCTAATCCTAACCATAACCCTAACCACAACCACCCTACCCCCAACACTTCCCTAATCCCAAACATAACCCCAACATATCCCTAATTCCAACCCTAACTTTAGCCCAACTCACTTTAGCCTAACTCTAACCCTAGTGGGAAAATGAAAATAAATACATTTTCTGTATTTCATTATTATTCCCTAATAAAGGGGGCGTTCATTGACTATTTTATCATTTTGATCACAGTGATAAGGGTCTACCACAATGACCAATAAGAAAAATCTTCCTATTGTTGTCGGGTGCCGGCTGGCAGATCTCCGTGGATGCACTGCACGTGCATCCGCCATTTTCTTCCCGGAAGAAGATGGCAGTGCCCATGGGGGGAAGCAGGATGGCCGAGGAGCAGCCGGGGGATCAGGGACAGAATTTCTCCTCTGATGTGCGATCACACCAGAGGAGAGAGAAATTAAATGGCACATCTGACTTCTTTTTTTTTTGTGGTCACAGTTATACTGTTAACGGTGATCGCAAAACCGGGTCGGGAAAAACCGACGCAAATCATGTTTCAGCTAAGACCCCAGAGAAAAGTCGACTATTATTTAACGGCACTGTGGTTTAAGTACCTTAACTATCGCCGTTAAAAGGCGTATCGGCGGTCGATAAGGGTTGCAGCGATACTGTTAAATTGGATTTAATTTATATTGTTTGTACCACGAGAAATGTAAAAGTGAGGATTTCAGAATATTTAACGAACATGGTCTTTCTTTGCATCTCTAATTATGCTACTTCTTCTGCATCAAAGCACTTTTATTGTCTTGAAAGATGCACAACATCGTTGAGAGTATCCAGAATTGAAAGGATAATGAACTCACTGAGGGGAGGAGACAGCTGATGACCAGAGAGGCATTCTGAATTTTTTACTTGACAACTTGTTTTCCGGCAGGTTTAAATGCCCACAAAAATTGTTTCATAATTAATGTATCTAAATGGTTGTTCATATTTTTATCTTCATTTTAGGTTTCATTTTTTGTTACTTTTTTGCAATAATCCTTTTCAAGGATCTGTTTGTCAATCGTGATACAGGAGTGGATTCCTATTGGTTATATGAAAAAATACAGTAAATATAGGACCTTTCAAGTTTCAGCTTTGAGAAAGGAGGCATTTGAGTGTTTGAAACACATTGCTGCATACTTCATCAATTGAAATTTATCCTGCCATCACAATTTTAAAGGAGATTTTCTAATACATGTTTTGGATTTTATGAAGCTGAAACTTTTCCTCTTTTGTATATGGTCATTTTATATACCTGCTACATGCCCAAACACAACACCTTCCTTTGGTGCACGCAGGCGACAGGACATTATGCGTACTTTCATAGGCCCGAATGGCGAGGCAACAAGATGCTGAAAAGGTGTTAGATTGGATGGCTGAAAGTGGCTATAGTTGCATTATCTTCCACCTGGTCCACAGCAGAAAGTGCACAGGCACCTGAGGACCGTGGTCATCCGGCTTCCACCTCACCCCCTTGCAAATCAGCCTCTTCTGCTTTTTGATAACTCCACTAACTGGGATTCCGTGGCCCATTCACCTTCCCCAGAAGTGGAAGAAACTTTAGTGCACTGATGCGCAAGCACTTAGGTTGCAGCATGAGTATTGGGGAGGCCTAATGCACACTTGCTCAGTGGACCACCAAAACACATCAGATGATGAAGAAACTCAGTTGACAAGTGTCTTTCTGCAGACTGGCAAGAAGGGCATGGTTGAGGAGTCGGTGGAAGATGAGGCGTGGGATGATGAGGTCCTAGACCCCACATGGAGTGGAAGCCATCCAGTTTGGTGGAAGAGGAGCATGCCACAGCAGCACAGCAAAAGAGGGAGCAGGGTGCAAAGCCTCTAGCAAGTAGGTCTGCTGCTACTGCCCATCGCACCACTGAAATCAGCACACCAAAGCCTGCTCATAAGAGCTACCTGACGCATTTCTTTATGGAATGTGCTGCCGACAAGCGACAGGTGGTTTGCACTCCGTGTCGTCAGCTCCTGAAGCAAGGAATACATTTTCTGAACCAGAGCCATCTGAATTTCAAACACACCTTAAAAAGCATGATAGAGCTGAGCCTCCTCCTGCTCCCTCTTCTGCTGTGTTCTAGGCCTCTTCCTCACGATCAAGCATCACCACCAGTGTCTATGAGCATTCCTTGGAGGTGTTGAGTTTTCCATCCCTAAAATTCTTGCCACCCATGAGCCTTAGTCCTGAATGACATAATTTCCAAATTACTGGCCTTTGAAATGCTGCCTTTCTGACTGGTGAAGACAGTTTTAAACACTGATGGCGGTAGTGGTCCCGCAGTTTGCTGTATCCAGCCACCACTAATTTTCCAGGTCGGCCATCCTTACCCTGCATAAACATGTTGCAGCCCAAGTCAGGTGTGCACTGCGCAAAGCCATCAGTGGCAAGATAAACATAACCAACGATACGTGGACTAGTAAGCACGGCCAGGTACATTACATCTCCTTAACTGTCCACTGGGTAAATGTAGTTTAGGCTGGGACAGTTGTGGAAGGTGTCCTACCACCTCCACATAATTTTGTTGGAAGTTTATCTGTCCAGGTTGCCTCCTACTTTACTGCCTCATTCGGTCACAAGAAGATCTGCACCACCAACTTGAGCACAGCCAGGGGCTGTGTTTGGGGGACAAATTCCGCAACACATAGGAGCTGTGTACTGAGATCAAACAGCAGACAGATGATTGGTTGCTGCCTGTGAACCTCTTACCCACATGTCAGAGCTGCTGCTGAAAGTGTGGGCAACGTGTGCACACTTTCGTCGTTCTTACCCTGCTGCTGCTCGCCTGTCTGTGCTACAGCGTCACTTTTTCCTTCCCAATCACTGACTGATATGCAATGTACCAACAAGGTGGAACTCCACCTTGCATATGCTGGAGAAACAGTGCAAGCAGCAGTCAATTGGTGAAGTTTCATCTGCAGCACGCACTGCTGAGTGAAATACTGGACCTCCATGTGGGACATGTGTGCCGTGTTGTGCTGCTTCGAATACACCATTATCAGCATTACTATGCCACTTATATACCTGCTGGAAAAAAAATTCAGGCCATGATTGATGAGTTGGTGGCACAGGAGGAAGAGGAGCAGAGCTAATTGACACCTTTATCAGACCTGCTATCCACACATGGATCGGTGGGTGTTACTATCCCTACATCGGCATTGTACCCAACTGTACAATCAGGTGTTTCAAATGTTAGTCACTCTGCATCTGGCTGCAGATGATCTCTGTGTTTGGCATTGCAGACTCCTTTTTAATCCTTCTGATTTTTTAACCCAGTGGCAACCTCCCTCCGGCTCTTAATTTACTCACCTGGACTTGGGTATTTATAGACTCTCAGTCTGCTTCAGGGAGCCGCCGGTGATGTTCACATTTACCCTTGTGAAGGCTTCGAACTACAGGAGTCGGCTTACTTCCTTTATGGTGCTCTTGGAGGATGTTTGGTGTTACCTCTCTGCAGTCTGCTCAAGCTAAGTTTCTTATCACTTGTCTCCCTTCTCTTTAGTGCGCAGTAGGCACTGACCACTGCTCACTCCCCTTCCCTATCCAGTGCCTAGCTCTAGGTACAGTATATACAGGGCTTAGATTCCTGCTCGGAGATTGGTGTGAAACCAATATAGAGATGGTAGGGAAAGCAGGGTGCTGTTAGATCTGCCTAGGGGTCTCCACTCCCCCTTTCCGTAGCATTTGGGCTTCCTTCCCCTCGTGATTCACTTAATCTTCCCACACGGTGCATGACACCAGGGCATAGTTTGGGAGGGGCAGGAGGAACAACCGTGTTCACAGCAGAGTGGCACTTAGATCAGCTCATGGGCATCACTGGAGCGTGGCTGGGGGGATATAGAGTACCCAGACGATATACCTCCCAACCAGGGCAACTTGTCATTGTCTCAGCCTGGCTTTGATGAGCCAAAACATGGTGCAATGACTGCCAAGTTGCCTGTATTGTTACTAGTGCAGATTACTGGGTGGCCACCCTACTGGATTCATGCTATAAGGACAAGCAAAATGTGCCATCATTACTTGCATCACTAGAGAGAGATTACAAAATGCATGACTACAAGCACACACTCAGTAGAACAACAAGGCGGAGTAGGAAGTTGCCAATGCAGCTGAGACTGCCAGCACCTCAATAGGCAGGGTTAGCGTGGCACCACCATCTGATACAGTCCGTATTCGCAGCAGGCAGCATTACAAATAGCATGGTGGAACAGATGGGTCTGCTCCATTTAACTTCTCAGTCTATAAATTGGACACATGTTCTGAGCCTGCCCTTTGTGCCTGGAGGTGCTGGCATGCCCTTGGACAAGTGTACCGTCAGAAAGTGTGTTTAGCACAGCAAGGGGTGTCATCACGGACAGGCGCATCGGCCTGTCCACATCCAACGTGAGGAAGCTAATACTCCTTAAATTGAAACAGGCTTCCATACAACAGGACTTGGATGACTAGACAAATATAAAAGCCACACCCAGCCAGTCTTCAACTCTATTTGCCATTTGTTTCATAAGGGTGCTTCCTCCCCAAATGAAAAAAACACAAATGCTGTGGCGGCTACCTCCTGTTCCACCTACACCAGCACCACCTCCTCCAGTTGGATCTCCACCCCCTGGTTGTAGCTTGTTCGTTTATTTTGGTTTCATTCTACAGTATGTTATTTGAAGTCAGTTGCCTACAAAATAAATAGTGTTGGATTACTCCTCCCTTGCCTCTTCCACCTATACTGCTATGTCCACCTCTTCCTCCACTTGGATCTACTCCTTGTGGCTCTAGGTAGCTAGTTTAGTTTTCTAAATTGTAGTGTTACATAAAAGAACCATAACAATACTAAAAAAAACAATGATCACTCCTCCCTTTCCTCTTCCACCCATACAGACACATCAAACTCTTCCTCCACTTGAGCCTACGCCTCGTGATTCTATAAATCTAGTTTAGTTTTGTAAATTGTAGGTTGTTTTAAGTCAGTTCCATAACGAAACTAAAAAATTTACAAAAAAGAAAGAATTGCTGGATTACCCTTGCCTCTTCCGTACCTACAACGCTACGTCCACCTCTTCCTTCACTTGGACTGATTCTCCTTGTTATAGATTGCAAGTTTTAGTTTTGTAAATTCTAGGTTGTTTTAAATCAGTTCCTTAAAAAACAATGAAAATCGGTGTGGATGACTCCTACATTGAATCTTTTTTTTATTTTACTCACTTATATAGCGCCATTAATTCCACAATCTAATTTCCCTATCAGTATAATAATAATAATAATCTTTATTTTTTTATATATAGGGCTAACATATTCTTCAGCGCTTTACAGTTTGCACACATTATCACAGTAAGTCTTTGAAGTGTGGGAGTAAACCGGATTACCTGGAGGAAACCCACACAAATACAGGGAGGAGATACAAACTCCTTGCAGATGTTGTCCTTGATGGTGTTTGAATCCAGGACCCCAGCGCTGCAGTGCTAACCACTGAGCCACCGTGCTCCCTTGTCTCTTCCACATATGCCACCACCTCCTCCACTTGGACCTGTTCCTCCTGGTTCAAGATTTTTATTTTTTACTTACTGTGTTTAGCGTAGGGACAGGACACAGATGTAGTGAAGGGCAGTATTAAGTTTTGCATGTGCACAGTTTAAAAAAAACACTAATTGTGCTCTGCACCCATGTCTGTGATAGTACCGTTTGTAACCCAAAGTTTTTATAATCGTCGAACTGTCGGTGGTAGTGATGTGCGTCTAAACATTTTTCTGCTTTTATGCAACCATGTCTGTGATAGTACTGTACCAAAAGCCGCTGTGTATTCCTTAACCCAGACCTGGGCAAGGATCCGGCCCGCCCACTGCCTGTGACCGGCCCGCGGAGGGGTCCGGGACTTCTCCGGTTCCTGGTTTCCTCATGAATCATTCATGAGGAAAGCAGGAAGCAGAGGAGTCCCGGCAGATGCGGCGGTGAGCGGAGCGGACCCCGACCTCCTGATAGCGGCACAGAAACATTGCCTCCAGCGCACTGCCCACACACCAGACCTGCGGCGCTGACTGGTTGAGGCTGGAGGGGGGCGTGGTCTGAGAGAGGGCTGCGTAGATGCCGTTGGTGGCGTCTGCTTGCAGCAGTATACATCACACCACGCCTCCAACTCTGCTAAAACGTGGAGGCGTGGTGTGATCTATGCTGCTGCAAGCAGACCTGTGACACTGGTGCAACGTAAGGCTAGCATCAATTACTTTAGACTGGGTCTGGACTGGGTGTTTACGTCAGGCCAGGGTCTGGGACTCTGGGTAGAGTGGTCATAGCCAGATAGCATATGTATACTATATATTATTTACATACATAGTATTGGGTACAACTGAGTTACCGTAATTATATTAGTCCGGCCCTCTGACACCATCCCAATTTGTAATGCGGCCCCATGGCAAAATTAATTGCGCACCCCTGCCTTAACCTATATCTGTGGGAGTACTTTGCTAAAAGCTGATGTGTGTATTCTTTACCCATATCTGAGGGAGTACTGTGCCTTTAAGCTGCTGTGTGTGCTCTGCAACCCTGCCTCTGAGGCTACTGTGCCCCATTGTCTGGGTGTGAAATTTTTAATCCGCTTTCTCGGAAATGTGAAAACCTGCTCTGTGATTGAAATTTGTTATCAGCTTCTGTGGGATAAATGTGGAAACGTTCTCTGTTGGTGAAATTTGTAAGCCGCGTCTGTGGGGGTACTCTGTCCCATGCTCTGTGTGTGAAATTTTTAACTGTACTGGCAGTAGCAAGCCTCAGTTTGTTAGGGCACTATGAATATTTTTATGTTATTCATTTACTTCCCATTTTGCCATGATTGCTATTGTGATAGAACACCTTTAAGTCATTTACCAATCCAAATTTGTTTGCAGGGCTATTATCCTGCTCTTATGTCCCATTTAGCTTCCTTTTCCAGCCCAACTTAGTCCTAACTCTAGCTATTTTAAGAGCACTGAAGTTCGGGGTCCCTATTGACTTGAATGGGGTCCGGGGTCGAGTCAAGTTCGGATCCCGAACCAGACTTTTTAAAAAGTGCGCCCGAACATCCACAGGGTCGCTCATCACTAATCAATATTACATTTGGTTCATGCAGACACCAAATGCATAACACAGAGCAAGTCCTTTTATACTGCAGTGTATAATAGTCCGTTACCCAACAGCAGCAAAACGATGTCAAGAAATGTAGCTTCCAGCAATTTCATAGACAAGTAATCATACACAGTGTACAAAATATCAAATTTATTTATATAAAATAATTTACACATCAAATGTACACATGCACACACCCACACAACACTTTAACCACTTTTCGGCCAATAAGTCTTGAATTTCATTCTAGCACATTATTTTACAGTTTATATACATTTTGAAGACACAATGAGGGGAGTGTTTAATTGTAAACCTTCATTTTACAAAAGAAAGGCAGTCTGAAAATCATGTATAAATAGTACAAAGAACCTACAAATGGACTGTACTTACAAAATAGTAACATGGATTTTTGCAGTAATGGTACATTTGAGGATGCCAATCTGAACTTACTAAGTGTAGTATATATCTGGCTGATTTGACTGACCTTGAGAAATTTACTTAGCTGTTAATGATCTTGTTGCAGGTTGTGTATAACAGCAGAAAAGGGGGCTGACATACATTTACTGGAATATCTAGTATTCTGAATTTCCTGTTTGATTTGTTTTGTAATCACAATGGTACAATTAGAATACAACAAGATGCACACAAAAACTACAAATATTCTGTACATCTATTGAACATTACAAATCATTGTGCATCAAGTAAGGCAAAAACATCAAGGCTGTAAATAATTAGCTTGAATATTGGGCCAGATTTTTAATTTGTGAGCTCTTTACCCACATATACAGCCATCTCTGAAGTGTTTTTGTAATCTGGTAAAGTTGCTTTGTTAGTTTTTTTTAAGACTGTATGCCCTTTAAATGTCAAGGCCTTAATATACCTTACATGTAAAATTCTGATGAAGTTGAATGTTTGTCAGAGGTAACTTATTTCACAGCCCCAAGCTTTTTTAATAACTTTTTTCCTTTGGATAGCAGACCTTTTTTCTTCTTTGATGTGCGATCTCTGCTTCTCATTGGGCTACCTGAACCCATGGAGGATGGTGGTGACACAGAATGAAGATGAACTGTTGGTGAAGGTGCTCTCCTTGGTGTACCTGTATTCTCGGATGGAGCCTGTAAAATAAATGTCCAAAAGTTATTCAGTTATGCAAACAGTATCACATTATGCTGATGCTCCCTACCTTTGGTCTAGCAGTGGTTAATGTTGATTCCTAAGGTTTTACACAGGTTAAAGAACTACATGTGTTGGGCATGTGTACCTTAAGGTGATGAAGTGCTGAGATGCAGATCCCGTGTAGAACCTGCACTTGCATTCCTTTGACAAAAAGACAGTTTTTAATTCAGTAGTCCATTAAGTAATCAAAAGGGTTGTCACACAGCTAACTTTACTTGAGCCTTAATTAGAATCACAATAAGACTAGAGCCCTTTCTTCATAACCAATGACAATTTCCTTATCAAGTCTTGTTCTTTTTTTGATCACACATTCCCTTTAAACAGTCCAAGTGTTTAAATCAAGTTTTGTTAGACTTTTTGTTTTCAAGAACTTTGATATTATTTTGATTTTATTCCTCATCACTATATTATAAAAATGCGAAATGTTGTATTTATTTTTATTTCCTTGTCTAATCATTGCCTAACACTTCGTGTTCTGTAGGGATGTCACTGCATTGTTATCACAGGCAGCATTACATGAAGGTAACATCTAGATGTACATAACAGTATCACGCAATTCACAATTCATTTTGGTCCCAGCTCACTTCCTGCAGAGAGTTCTCTGCACAAGACAGAGCATGCCTAGTACATTCTAATAGAAGTCAGTGAACATGTTCAGACTTTTTCCTATGGTTTATGTAGCCGCTGTAAAGAAATCTCTGTATGCTGTTAATAGCACCTCAAGCAAGATGGAAAATATTAACAAATTAGAAAAATAAAAGTTACTAGGTTTATATTAGTAAAAAAATATTAAGTGATGCATTCCCTTTAATTGCTCACACCTATCAGGCAGCACTACGCTAAGCTGTGATATGAATATCTGGATGTATGTTCAGAGGATGCTGGCCACTTCTTGACCAAAAGCTCAACATGTCAAATTGGTTTGTAGAACAACACACCTGCAGACACAAGTGAAGTTTTATTCAATTCCACAGCCAGAGAACCACACTGCAGTTTTTGTTAAAGAAACAATGTTATGGATACAAGCCTTTCCTCAGGTCTGTAATGGGTAGGTGCCTCTGTGGTGCATCAGTGAAGGCTTCAGTATATTATATGCTGGAGTGAATACATCATGAAAAATTGTTTTAAGCTTTATCCACCTACTACGTGCCTGATTAAGTTTTTTTTTGTCCCAAAAACGTTGCATCTTTAACACAAACTGGAGGGTTATTCTCTTGTGCTTGAATAAATGTGGATACAACATTACTTTAAGGGAACCTGTCACAAGGTTTTCCCCATATAAAGTATGAACAGCACCTTTAAGCTTTCTTTTACAGAGATCTAGTATGCTGTACATATGTCCCCTATGCAAGGCACAAGAAATACCTTTTATTATAGATGCCCATCGGATTGGACTACACCATCTATGAGTATAATGAAAGTTTTTTATTGTACCATGCATAGGTAATTGGGGACATACAACAGTACAGTGCTGAAAACGAGGACTTAAAGGTGCTGGCCGTACTTTATTTGGGGAAAATCTGGTGACAGGTTCCCGTTAAAGAGAATCTCTCAGTAGGATCAACCCTCCTACGCCATCTATATGGCATGCAGGCCATAAGAAGTTGAATAAAATGGTACATAGGTGTTAGGGGCGGCGGAACGCACTAAATATAAATAATAGGAAGTGCGTTCGCCACCCGAGGTCCACCGTGCAGTAGGTGTAACAACTGCTGCTGAGTAATGGCAGACTCGCTATATGGCGGTATACTGCGCTCAGGTTAAACGTCACCCGAGGTGCGCAGAGCAGACTCTGTTAAACTCACAGAGGCGCTTTAGTATAAATAAAACAAACGCCGAGCCTGTTAGCTTCACAGGTCTCAGCTGGCTTGCACACACGGTATATGGTCACAGGACACGGCCCAAGGCAGAGGTCTGTGTCCGTCTTGACCTACCGTGCGTGCGGCGTTGCTACCGCGGATGCCGGTAAGTGCTGCTAACTGCAGCGCGGCGGTAACTACTGCCACTGTACAACAGTGCTGTGAGGCATAACGCTATCGGACGCTAGTGTAGCGGTGCGGTATGCACTGTGGCGTATGGCTTGCCAGTGACTGGTGCTGACTATAACTAATTCCCTATCCACATGCGTAATATCAGAGGGAAGGGGTTTCAAATGTCAGTCACCGTTCACACATAGCAAGTATAGTATATACTAGCGCATGGCGGAACGGCCATGCGCGCTTTTTATATAGCTTCCGGAAGCTTCCAGATCTCCGAGATGGAACAATGAGATCTGGAGCAGGACCTGAGCACATGACTCCCGATCTCCAATGGGAAATCGTCTCATGAGCATGCTCAGTAGGAGGACAGAGGGACTTAGCCCCTGGAGAGATTTGCTGCAAGGCAATCTCCTCTGCGGTAGATAAGCAGCAAGAGACCACAGAATGTAAGGCTCTGGATACCTGCAGAGCAGAAGCAGAAACCTAACACGTAGGTATTTGCAATTTGATTTCTTGTTCCACATTTACATTTTTCTTACATGCAAATGAGCTTGTAAGGTATTGTATTGCATATATAAAATTAGCATTGTATTCAACTTTCTATGACCTGCATGCCCATAAAGATAGCTTAGGAAGGTTGATCCTGTGGCAGAATCCCTTAAAGGCATTACTTAAAGAATAAATTATTTCATAAATCAATAGTACACATGAAAGTATGTAACTTTATAATATAAAATGCTTAGCATAAATGAGTACTCTCCTTTTGAAAATGAGATTTTTATCTATATCTCACTGAACACAAGGACAATTTCCAAAATTTTGACAAGACTAAACAGTGGCCTTAAATGTGTGTTTTGGATCATTCTCATGTTGGAAAAGTGCACATCTACCAAGGGCATGGAGTGATGGTATCATCTTTTTCAATACAGAGCAGTACATGTGTGAATTCATGAAATGAAGCTCCCTGACACCAGCAGCACTCATAAGAACACCATGCGTTTTGTACTCCTCACCTTTGCAGCACTGCAGTTTTGAAACCTTCAGTTCCAAACTAATTTATCTTTGTCCCATTGTGCCAGAGTATAGGTCACAGGCCCTGGCAAATTGTAGGCAGGCTTTTTGTGCAGTCTTTAGGAGAGTCTTCCTGCGTGTATGACAATCATTCATGACATTCCTCTGTAGTGTACACTGCATTGAGTCAAGAAAATTACTCCAGTTTGGCTTTCCTCGTTAGCTAACAGTGAACTTCCATGTCAATTTACTTCACCCCGTCTCAACAGGAGACACTGTTGTTTAGGTGTTAATTTCCATGATTGACCTGGATGTCTCTTGAGATGCCTGCAGTTCCATCTGTATTCATATTTGCATAACTTTTGCCTCAGTATTCTGACTGATAAGTAACGCTTTTCTGGTCTTGTAGTGTTCACCTTTCTTGTGTAAAGAAATAATTTTCTTAGTCGTTACATTTCTATTCCATGTGATGCCATTGCTGACAGCATGAAATGGAAAGGGGTTTTCTTTGTTAGGTAACGCCCTTTAATTGTCAACTGTCTGCTGGACACCTGTTTAATGAATAATTAAGCTTATTTGTGTTGGAATTCTGGTTAATTAGAATTGTGTAGTCTAAACCTTAGCTCTGCTCCTAAGACTTTCATTAGGGTGTAATTATTTTAGCAGCATGACCTTGAATGAATTTACTTTTTTTTTGGAGTGTGCAGAATAACAAATTTTGTTTGTAGTCAATGGCCCACATTTGTAGGAGTATTTTTTTTCCCCCGTAGAAAATGTTGTTTCTAAAAGGTTTTCTAATAAATCAATTGAGGTGTACTCATTTATGCTGTGCACTGTGTCTTATCAAAGAATATGCTTCTTTCTCCTCCTGGACTGATCAGTCATTTTCAGAATTCTCAATTTAAGAGTAAAATCTGTATTTAGTGAAGATAGAGTGTTCAATTAGTGAGATAGGTGATGATAATTGCTACTGACAAGATTCTGTGTAGAGGGGACAGGAGGGAGGAGCTAGAAGCCAAGCTCCTTCCTTCTACATCTTATAAAAAACAACTGTCATCTATTTCAGTAATGGAAAAATCTATCTTCACTGAGCACAGATTTTACCCTGTGAGTTAAGGATTTTGTAAATGAATGATCTGTCCAGGAGGAAAGACAAGCAGATTTCTCTGATAAAATGTTTTACAAAGTTGCTTATTTTTATGTGTACTATTGATTTATTAAATGAAAATGACGGTTACTATTTCCTTGTGTGCTGTTCTACAAACCAACGTGACTTGGTGGCACAAAGATGCATTAGTTGAGAACGGGTTCCTAGTTTTAGGCTGCTTGTGTGTTTGGTTATGCAGGCTCCAGTCTGATTCTGATTCGAAATCAAGGTCGTCTAAAACTTAGGAAAAAGTCAAACATCCCATGTTTACACACCTGAAGATACCATGGTTTTTGTGGGAGTAATGAACTCTATAACTGAGCGGTATGTTTCAGTCTAACATAATCCATAATGCTTCAATTTTAGATAGTACCATAGTCTTTTAAGTCTTCATGGAAGGCATACTGATTAATATTTTTGTTTTTAACATTTTTCTATAATGTCTTTGAAACATACACCTCATGTCTCATATTAAAAGACTTTGTAGCTATCATATATGAGAGGTTTATAACATTCACAAGTTCAACATAAGTTTTTATGTACCTTGACAGAACATAGAAGGTTACGTTTTTAGCAGGTGGAAATTCCATTCTCATTTTTATTTTCTAAGTACAAAAGAAACATTTTGTTTTGGAAAGGAGGTAAAAGGGAATATTTCTAACCAGGGAAGGCAAAAAAACAGCACATGCAGTTTGAAACATAGTTCTGTCAAGCACAGGAAATGACCGGCTATTCTTGTGTCATTAAATGTTAGAACACATTTTATTTGATCATCAGCCATATAGCTGTACAGCGGTTGGATTTCTGTTCAAGATATAAAAACTTTGTGTTCATGTTGCAAAATGCTCTCATATATTAAAACGTGATTTACCATCATTATTCTTTAATTTGTATGAACATTTTCTGAAGTGTGTCAGTATGAAAACCACTGGTATCTTCAGTTGTTCACTTACGTGAAGGCTATACTGCCTCATTAAGGTGTGAAATGTACACTCTTCTTCTGTTCCAAAGTAGATGAGCCAGGACAAAACAGAAAATAAAGCAGTGATGACACAAACAAAAGTAATGTAAAAAAAAAAGTAAGGTTAAAACGTGGATTTCTGATATATCAACAGAATGGCATTAAAATAAATGAAAAAAAAAACTAGTGCAGAAGTCACTTGCAAGGCATAAACACAATACATTGAACTGAGTATTGTAAAGGACAGCAGACAAATGTTGAACTGAAAGAAATAAACGGGTGTGCAGTAACATGTAAACCATTGATTGTGGAACTTGGGGAAAAAACATAATTTACTTTAATTGTTTACATCAGCAATAGGCTGCATTATGGATCTGTATGGTCCATAGCTTTGATACACTTCTAACAAAATGTTGTGGTCTCGTACTGTGCCTTTAGTTTTATTAGGTGGTAAGTAGAGAATCCTTTATACAAGTAAAATGCTGCTTGCTTCATTATATGCAGTGTTATAAACGTACATCACTCCTTAATGATAAGGACATATATCCATTCTATGGGCAGCCATTCAAATACGTAGGTATTTACTGTTATAAGGGGTGTAAGAATTCTAGGTTTTATGTATAATGTCTCTTGATGGGTTTATAGAAATCACTGAATAACTTAAACTTGTTAAGGCAAGCGTCTTTTTATTATCTGTACTTAATATTTGTATTCATTAAGTGCTACTAACAAAGTAATAAATTGGGTTTGCCAATGCCGTATGGTGAGGATAGACATTTGAGAAAATTCTAAGAATTATCACAAAGAAGCTGCATCGATTCTAGTAAAAAAATAAAAAACTTTGCCCAGTAGTGACATTATGAGTCAAATTATCAGTCATATTGCCACTAACACTAATATAGTGGGACTTCTTGATGCTCAGGACTATACAAATATAGCTATCAAGAAGGCAAAAACTTTACAGTAGTTTCACTAGTGACACACTTGACTTATTGAGTACCGAGTCTAAAGGCCCCGTTACACGCTGCAATGTCCCAGTGATCCCACCAACAATCCGACGTGGATGGGATCGCTGGGACATAGCTGATCGCTGGTGAGCTGTCACATAGACAGACTAACCAGCGAGTAAGCTGGTATCTAAGCCGCGCGGCTTAGATACCCGCTGTTTACCTTGGAAACTAGCTCCCAGCGTCGCTGATCGTTGGTCTCTCGCTGTCACACGCAGCGATGCGCGCTGGCCAGCGGGAGACCAACGATCAAAAAATGGCCCAGGACGTTCTAGCGCGATCAGCGATACCCAGCAGGGGGGCCGGTCGCTGATACATGTGACACAGCGATTTCGCTGGCGAGATCGCTGTGGCTTCACAAATTCAGCGATCTTGCTGTGTGTGACGGGGCCTTAATAGATACAGCATTAGCATGCTAAGCAGACAGTGTTTAATAACAACTTTCTGCCCAGGAGATCAGGCTACGCATTCTCGGCAACTGTCCCACAGCTTAGAGTCGAGATACAATTGCTTTTAACGATGTGTGATAGGTCAAAGGGACTTTGCAAAATTAAAAACCTTGTATTTATGTTACTGCTATATCAGATATAGGTGAAAAGATTTCTTTAAACCCTTCCCTGAAGGAGACCGCTGTCTCTGAAACGCGTAGGAAGTTTGGTCCTCTGCATGCTCTGTAGCAGCTTCAGTCACATGCCATTGACATCACACAGGTCCTGCATCGACCAGAAGCAGATTATACCTTAACAGTGTGACCGGCGTATCGTGTACCGCGGAGCCTGGAGCTGCTGTTACCAGCCGGGACAGCACTCCCTTTTTATCACTCTAAATAGACTGCAACGTTCATACTATAACACCAAGACCATGATTTTACATAAATCATCGCTGGGACATTTTTTGCCTGGACATCTGCAAACCGGACGACAGTTATTAATACCCTCGTGCACTTTCATTGACTTTACTACCTTGGATATAAGTATTGTTCACCACTTTACTGCCAAGTAAAGCAGTGTATATTTCAGCAGGCACAAGTACAATTTACAGGTGGTCTCTCTATGTTTACATATGTTACATGGACATCAACTGGAATTAACATTTAACTAAAAATGCCTGATTGCTATTAACCTCATTAACCTGTGGAATAAGCGCTATTGAGCTTGTTATTGTGATATATTTGTGGGTTTCTCTACATTACAGCCCATACTGTTTCTCATCTTGATTTTATTGCTCTAACTCTTTTTTTTTTTTGCTGCTAGTAGGATTCCCATAAGGAACACCATATTCCACTAGGACTTGAGGTCTAAGCGCGAATATACATTTTTATTATCCTTCCCAATATCCGCAGTACATGTACAGCGAAGTCAGGAGTGTTTGTATGAAGCAAGTTCGAGCTGAGGCTACACCATTCACAGCACATGATGTTAGTGTTAAACAACCATCTTCTGACTAATTGCAGAGAGACCAAAGCTTCCACCGCTGCTGTTAACCCCTTAAATACAACTTTCAATCTCTTGATAGCGGCATTTAAGTAGTGCGGTCCAGGAGCTGAGTGCCGATCCAGAGTGCCGTTTATTACTGCAGCAAAATAAACATTTGTGGTTGCATCGTCCATAAAAGTCCGATCTATCAAAAGATAAAATTAATCCAACAGCTAAGCACCGTAAGGAGAAAAAGGTATTCTTCTCAGTGCACCTTGAAAATGCTTTCCCATCAATTGACAGCTGGGCTGGTCTCTACTCACCAGGTATTCTCCTTTTGCGCACTAACAGTGCGCTCTCTTGCGGGCTAATCACTTCTCATCAGAGCCAGCAAGTGAGCACAATGTCACTGCATGGACAAAAATAATTACACATTGGCAAGATCAACTGACATGATCAGTAGAGCAGCGATTAGTCAAGGCCCTGAAACTGATGACACTTAATTTCAGCATGGTGGCAGAGGCTGTGGCAGCAACTGTTAACTCGTTTGAGTATAACAGCATTCACTGGGAACTCAAACAAAGCGTTATCAAATAGTAGGTATATAAAAAAAAGTAGCTAGATAGAGAAGTGAAGGATTGGAACTTTTTAACTAAAGTATATTAGAAAAAAATTGCTTGCCAGACTAGGCATAAGGCACAGGATGTTGCGCGATAAGGCAATTTGTATTGGCAACATACTATGCTGATCCAGTGTAGCTTCTTCACGGATGCTACATTACTGCAGGAAAGAAAGCCCTGGCAATCTACTTCCATATTATGCCAAGAAAACTTGATGGAGAGTAGAACTAATGGAATTCAATATAGTACCAGAAGATGCACCCATAAGTCGGAAGGCACTCAACAAGCTGCTCAGGGAGAGCCAATGATCGTCCTGAGTATCATCAATGTTCATAATGTGCCAGGATCAAAGCAGCAAAGACATCTTGGTGCTGAGATCGCTTGATTGAAAGGGAATATCAAAAGCTGCAGAGATCAGAACGTGGAATGAACAAATCATAAACCAAGGAAAACTCAAAATCGTTAAAGAGTAATTGAACAGAACAAGATTCTACTTACACGAAATTAGCAAATTTAGAAAGACTCAATTTGGACATTTCAAGTCAAATCGAATATTGGGTCTACTATTTTGGCAGCAATAACCGAAGAAATGGTGTTGCTTTTATTTTTAACCAAAGATTGGCCGAGACTGTTCTGAAGTATAATGCAGTCAGTGATAAGAGTCATCTCGATGGGCAAATCTATGTCACAGTTATACAAGTTTACTCACAACAAATGCCAAGGAGGAGGACATTGAACTATTCTAATTAAGATCAAGTTCAAGACAAGATGCCAACAGGATATATTCATCATGGGAGACTTGAATGTCAATGTGGGCCACGAAACAAGGCTAGAGGAAGATAAATTGACTTTTGTACAACCAATCAACTGTCCATAATGAACACTTTCTTCCAAAATCAGAAACAGAGACGAATAGCAAAATGTAACCAGAATGACGCAGACAACATCAGTGAAAGACTAAAGAGAGCCATTTGAGCAGACAAAGAACTTTTATCAAAAGATATGCGCAGAGATAGATCAAAGATCAAAGCGATACCACAAAAGTTTCAAACAAGAAGGGGGCATGTTGAAAGATGCCAATGGGAACAAACTAACTGAGCAAGAACAGATCAAGGAAAGATGAAAATCGTAAAAGGAGGACTTCTACAAGAGCAACTCAGTGATACAGGAAAAAACAGACTGGAAATGACAGAGACCTGAACATCCTGAAAGACTTAAGTCGTTGCTGCGATAAAGCTTCTGTTAAACAAGAAAACATCAGAATGTAACAATATTCCAAAAGAGCTAATAAAGACTTCTGAATCAGGAGTTGATGTCATCACACACCCTTGTCAACAGATATAAACAACTGGCTAATGGCCCGAGGACTGGACAAGAACCATATTTTTCCTATTCCAAAGAAGAAAGATGCTACCTAATGTAGAAAGGGGACGCGGTGTGGGTCCTGACACAGCAGCACAGGTAACTTTATACGCTTTGCATATTTATGGTGGGAGATTATTTCTCGGTTCATTACCTACTCATATACTAAAAGTAAAATGGGTTGGTTTATGGTTTGCACACAGACACTTTATTGTAAGCAGTAGTCAGGCGCCATTATTTTGGCTGCACATAGACACTACTATTGGCAGCGGTCAGGAGTTTTGTTATTTAACTATGAGTATATTGTAACGACTTAGCTGCCTTTTATCTGTTTCCAATTCTTTGCAATACTCCAATAATGAAAACCATGAGAATTTTTTTATTTGGGGTATATATGAATTTTTATACCACCTAGCGCTATATTTAATCATTTGATCTGGTTGACTGTGTTTGTTTCCCAACCGCTTCTGATTTGATTCTTCAGCACTCATAATATGTATTGTCTTAATACTGGCTAATAAATTGATTTTTTTAGATATAAATATTTGTCATACATTCTTGATATCCGTTCAGGATATGGTTGTTTTCATGTTTATGTGGAATGTGACCCTCTGATGAGGTTAAGGACTATTATGTTTTAAGGGCCCGTTACACATAGCGATATCGCTAGCAATATCGCTGTAATGTCACTGGTTTAGTGACGTAGCAGCGATATTACTAGCGATATCGCTACATGTGATACTTACCTCCGACCGGCTCCCCCGCTGGTTATCGTTGATCGCGCGAGAACGTCCTGGACCATTTCTCGTAGGGTGCTTCCTGCTGGGCTTCCTGTGGCGCCGACGAGCGACACGTGGACGCGGGCGGGAGGACGTCAGGATCGCCACGTCTGTCAGGTAAGTAGCGATCCCCGACCGCTGTTATGTCGCTGGTGAGATCTGCCTGTGTGGCAGCTCACTAGCGACCACTTAGCGATGCACCATCGATCCATATCGTTGTCGGGATCACTGGTGCATCGCTAAGTGTAACGGTACCCAAACTATTGTAGAAGCTATCAAACTATTGCACTCATGCCTGCAAATTACTACTGAAAATCCTACAGTAACGGTTACAGCCTTACTTTGACTTAGAGCTGTCAGAGGAACAAACAGGATTCAGAAAAGGTAGATGGAAAAAAAAGATGTGATTGCTAACATAAGATGGCTAATGGAAAAGGTTAAAGAATATAACAAGGAGATATATTTTTGCATTGACTACAGCAAAGTCTTCAACTGTGTTGATCCACATAAAGTTCGGAATACCATGAAGGATATGTGATCAGTCTCATTAAGAACCTTTACATCGACCAACAAGCAGATGTCCCAATGGACCACTGTATGGTTCAAACTAATTGACATGTCAGACAAGGCTGCATCATGTCACCATTTCCCTTCAACTTATATATGGAAGTTATTTTCAAGAAGGCTGGACTTGCCAAAAAAGAAGAATCAAAATTTCTGCACAAATTTTGTTGGAGTCGGTATAAAATGTAATGACTCCGACTCCTAGAATATATAATAAATTTGGTTCAGTAGTTCAGTGCAGGATGTGATTTAAATGTTTTCACAAGAATTTTGGAAAGTTCTGAAATGTCATATAAATGTCTGTTTTGTTTCTGATCTAAGGATCTACGCTTTTAGTTGAGATAAAGCTGCTGCACTTTATGTACATGCTCAGTAGTGAGACAGTGCTATGGAGTCAGAAGTCAGGGAAAATGAAGAGTCTGAGATGAGAATAACCCCTGAGGATGGTTTGCATGTTAATGACCAGGACATATTGTACTTCAGGTTAGTGGTAAAATTTCTTTGATATGACTTGCGTTTATTTGTGAAAAAAATGGAAATTTGGTGAAAATGTTGCAATTTTCCAACTTTGAATTTTTAAGCCCTTAAATCACAGAGATATGTCACACAAAAAACTTAATAAATAACATTTCACATATGTCTACTTTACATCAGCACAATTTTGGAAGCAAAATGTTTTTTGTTGCGAAGTTATACGGGTTAAAATTTGACCAGCGATTTCTCATTTTTACAATACCATTTTTTGTATAGGGACCACATCACATTTGAAGTCACTATGATAGAAGATACCCTAAAGTGACACCATTCTAAAAAATGCACCCCTCAAGGTGCTCAAAACCACATTCAAGAAGTTTTTTAACCCTTCAAGTGCTTTGCAGGAATTTTTGGAATGTTTAAAAAAAAAAGAACATTTAACTTTTTTCACAAAAAATTTATTTCAGATCCAAATTTTTTTGCTTTCTCAAGGGTAGCAGGAGAAACTGAAGCACTAAAGTTGTTGTGCAATTTGTTCTGAGTATGCTGCTACCCCATATATGTAGGTAAACCACTGTTTGGGTACATGGCAGACCTCAGAAAGGAAGGAGCGCCGTTTGACTTTTTCAATCCAAAATTGGCTGGAATTGAGATCGGACGCCACGTCGCATTTGGAGAGCCCCTGATGTGCCTAAACTGTGGAAACCCTCCAAAAGTGACACCATTTTGGAAACGACCCCCAAGGAACATATCTAGGTGTGTGGTGAGCACTTTGAACCCCCAAGTGCTTCACAGAAGTTTATAACGTAGAGCCGTGAAAATAAAAAAACATGTTTTCTCAAAAATGATCTTTTCTCCCTTAATTTTTTTATTTTCCCAAGGGTAAAAGGAGAAAGTAGACCCCAAGTGTTGTGCAATTTGTCCTGAGTATGCTGATACCCTATTTGTGGGGGTAAACCACTGCTTGAGCGCATGGCAGAGCTCGAAAGGGAAGGAGCAGAGTTTGACTTTTTCAATGCAAAATTGGCTGGAATTGAGATCAGATGCCATGTCGTGTTTGGAGAGCCCCTGATGTGTCTAAACAGTGGAAACCCACCACAAGTGACCCGATTTTGGAATCTAGATCCCCCTAAGGAATGTCAGGGAGTGCAGTTTTTAAAATTGTATCACTTTTGGAGATTTTCCAATATATAGGTCCCTCGAAGTCCATTGAAATCTGAACTGGTCCCTAAAGAAACAGCTTTTGTAAATTAGTTGAAAAAATGAGAAATTGCTACTAAACTTTTAATCCCCCAACCATCCTATCAAAATAAAATGATGTTTGAAAAATTATGCTAATGTAAAGTAGTAACAAAATGATGCCAATATTGCAATAATTTTACAAATAAATGCAAGTCATATCGAATAAATTTTAACACCTCATGAAATACAATATGTCACAAAAAAAACGCTCAGAATCACTGCGATCCATTGAAGCGTTCCAGAGTTTTTACCACATAAAGTGACACTGGTCAGATTTCTAAAATTTGGCCTGGTCTTTGAGGTCAGATTTAGCTCGGTCATTGAGGGGTTAAGATTGCATTATATCGACATGACCATAAAGATTGTAATTTATGTCTAGCCTTGACAAACTCAAAGCAATAACATCTTACCCTCTTAACTTTTGTTCGCATTGGGGTGTCTGGAGGGTATCGAGTTGGTGCATCAGAAAGGTAAACTTCTACATCATCAGGCACTTCTTCCAGAAAATTAGAGGGGACAAGGCCTTTGTGTCCATTTAGTTCACCCTGTGAGGATTTAAAAAATTCCCAACAATTAGTAGCAATCATACACAATTAATAATTTCTAATGCTGCCAATGTTACTATACAAACTTCAGAAACATTTACTTGAGATTGGTTGTTAAGAATGCAATAACAATATTTAAAAACATTTGTTAATTATACTTTTAACGTATGGTCTTCATATACACTAGATGCAATGCAATAACAATATTTAAAAACATTTGTTAATTATACTTTTAATGTATGGTCTTCATATACACTAGAAATAGAAGTCTACAATCTCTTAAAATGCCATGTTTTTATCCTGTAAAAATCATTCCAAGAAGAACCATTTCTGAATTTTTTATACCTTTAAGGCTACTTTCACATTAGCGTTTTTTAGCGCTGCGCTTCGTGCAGAAACGCATGCAAAAATGCATCTTGCGTTTTGCATGCGTTTGCGTTTTTTAGGTGCATGCATTTTAACCCATTTCTAGCCATATTAACTCTTAAAACGCATGCGATTTCAAATGCAGGTGTGCGCACGCCTGCGTTCCCACAGACTAATGCGTTTTTTTGTCACATTCCGTGCGCAAGCATGCGCATGCTTTCTTTTTTACGCCGTTGGATGGACCCAAAAATGCGTCAGGCGCGCCTAGGCGCACACTACATAAAGCTGCATGCGCACGAAAACGCATACGAACGTGTGGAAACGCTAGACCATGCGCCCGCCATGTTAAACAGGGGCGCATGGACATGCACGATGCACTGCACTAAAAAACGCTAATGTGAAACCAGCCTAACCCCTTTCTGACATATGTTGTAATAATACATCCCTGGGCCTACCTGACCAGGGACGTATTACTACACAGCAATCGTGCACGCACATGGGCGGTGCGTGGGCGATCACCTCTGGATGTCAGCTGATTCTGACAGTTGACACCCGGCACTTAGTGCCAGGAGTGGTCACACACTGCTCCCAGCACTCTAACCCCCCCTAAATATTTGCTTCAGACAAAACCTCTGGCGGAAGATTCCCTATAATGAGGCAGATGGAGGCACTATGGATGCCGTCTGACCTGTGATCCGACGGTGTCCGTCTTTTTAGGATTGCATAAAAGTGCTGTCGGACATACACTCACTGGCCACTTTATTAGGTACACCATGCTAGTAAGGGGTTGGACCCCCTTTTGCCTTCAGAACTGCCTCAATTCTTCGTGGCAGAGATTCAACAAGGTGCTGGAAGCATTCCTCAGAGATTTTGGACCATATTGACATGATGGCATCACACAGTTGGCGCAGATTTGTCGGCTGCACATCCCTGATGCGAATCTCCCGTTCCACCACATCCCAAAGATGCTCTATTGGATTGAGATCTGGTGACTGAGGAGGCCATTTGAGTACAGTGAACTCATTGTCATGTTCAAGAAACCAATCTGAGATGATTCGAGCTTTATGACATGGCGCATTATCCTGCTGAAAGTAGCCATCAGATGTTGGGTACATTGTGGTCATAAAGGGATGGACATGGTCAGCAACAATACTCAGGTAGGCTGTGGCGTTGCAACGATGCTCAATTGGTACCAAGGGGCCCAAAGAGTGCCAAGAAAAAATTCCGCACACCATGACGCCACCACCACCAGCCTGAACCGTTGATACAAGGCAGGATGGATCCATGCTTTCATGTTGTTTACGCCAAATTCTGACCCTACCATCCGAATGTCGCAGCAGAAATCGAGACTCATCAGACCAGGCAACGTTTTTCCAATCTTCTACTGTCCAATTTCGATGAGCTTGTGCAAATTGTAGCCTCAGTTTCCTGTTCTTAGCTGAGAGGAGTGGTACCCAGTGTGGTCTTCTGCTGCTGTAGCCCATCTGCCTCAAAGTTCGACGCACTGTGCGTTCAGAGATGCTCTTCTGCCTACCTTGGTTGTAACGGGTGGCAATTTGAGTCACTTGCCTTTCTATCAGCTCGAACCAGTCTGCCCATTCTCCTCTGACCTCTGGCATCAACAAGGCATTTCCGCCCACAGAACTGCCGCTCACTGGATTTTTTTTCTTTTTCGGACCATTCTCTGTAAACCATAGAGATGGTTGTGCGTGAAAATCCCAGTAGATCAGCAGTTTCTGAAATACTGAGACCAGCCCTTCTGGCACCAACAATCATGCCACGTTCAAAGGCACTCAAATCACCTTTCTTCCCCATACTGATGCTCGGTTTGAACTGCAGGAGATTGTCTTGACCATGTCTACATGCCTAAATGCACTGAGTTGCCGCCATGTGATTGGCTGATTAGAAATTAAGTCTTAACACACAGTTGGACAGGTGTACCTAATAAAGTGGCCAGTGAGTGTAGTTTTGTGCACTTCTGAAAAGGAAACCACTGTATAGAGACCAGATGGATTTCAGAGTAACTGCTGCCTCATTATAGTGAATGGATCCCTCGGGGGTTTCATCTAAATCACGTCACTCAGAGATTTAGATGGAAACCCCAAAGTAAGTGGTTAGCGTAGACTGCCGGAAAAATGTGATCTCAAACATTATGTAAAATGTATCCAATAAAAGCTTCAATTCAATCCACAAAAAAGCATGCGCTCACTCAGGTCCGTCATCTCTTAACGGAAATATAGGGGGCTTTCACGTTACTGGTAGCACAAAGGCTCTAGAAAATCTAAATGGCTCCTCACCCACCAAAAGAAATTCAGCAAATTTTCCGCTCCCAAATCCAAATGCCCCCTCCCTTCTGAGTACCACAGTGTAACATAGTAATTAAGGTTGAAGGAAGACTTTAAGTCCATCTAGTTCAACCCATATCCTATCCTAACTTGCCCTAACATGTTGATCCAGAAGAAGGTAAAAAAAATCTCATGTGGCAAACAGTAAGCTTCACATTGGAGAAAAAAATTCCTTCCCGACTCCACATACGGCAATCAGACTAGCTCCCTGGATCAACGCAATAGTAAGGAAACTAGTGTACATACCCTGTAATATTATACTTTTCAACTAAACCACATACTGTATTGCGTCCATGTTTGGCATTTATGAAGCAGTGAGAGCCCACCTAACTTATGGGTGCATGCCTTCAGAAGCACTGGCTGGGCATAATGTAATGTGACTGCAACGTACTGGTCACTACAACAGCAGTTTGTAAATTTCACAAGGCAGCATTCTTGTTACTGGAGAATACCCATGATGTTAAAATGTCACTATACCTGTAGATAAATTCCCCAAGAGGTATGGAGTCCAAAATGGGGTCAATTGATGGGGGATTCTGATCTTCCAGTTAGGGGCTCTATATATGGAGTCTGCAAACTGCTAGAAACATCTGCGCTCCAGGAGGCAAATAATGCTCCGTTCCTCCCGAGTCTCTCCATATGGCTAAGTAGTACTGTACAGCAACACGTGGGATATTCCCACATTCAGTAGAAATTGTGGGACAAATTTTTGTACCATTTTTACCCACTTATGTGAAAATGTAAAATCTGTGGCTAAAACAACGTTTGGTGGAAAAAATGTAGTTTTTTTTTCTTCACTGCCCACTGGTATAAAATTCTGTGACACCCATGGTGTCAATGAATTCATTGAGTGGTGTAGTTTGTAAAATGGGATGACTTATGGGGGGTCGCTGTTCTGGCACCTCATGGGGGCTCATGTTATGGCACCTGCAAACCATAACAGTAAAATCTGGCGCTCCTTGCCTTCTGAGCTTTGCACTATGCCTGAAAAATATTACGTGTGGGGTATTGTCCTATTAAAATTATTTTAGTTATTAATAAAATGTCCTATTAGCCCTTAGAAAAATTAAAAACTTGGGGCCAAAACAACATTTTAGTGGTAAAAATGTAATTTATTCTTTCTTCACCGCTAAGTGGTATAAAATTCTGTGAGGCACATGTGGTGTCAATATGATCACTGCACCCCTAGAAGAATTCATTGGGGAGTGTAGTTTGTCAAATGAGTTCACATATAGGGGATTTATGTTGTTTGACACCTCAGGGGCTCTGCCAATCTGACATGGCACCCTCAAACCATTCCAGCAAAATCTGAACTCCGAAATGGTGCTTCTTCCCTTCTGAGCTTTGCACTGTGCTGCAAAAGTAGTATCCCCCCACATATGGGGTATCAGCGTACTCAGGAGAAATTGCACCACAAATTGTATGGTGCAATTTCTCCTGGTACCCGTATGAAAATGCAATATTTGAGGCCAAAATAACATTTTTTTAAGGAAAATGTGATTTTTTTTTTTATTTTCACGGCTATTTCGAAAATGGGGTCACTTGTGTGGGGTTTCCACTCTTTAGGCACATCAGAGGCTCTCCAATTGGGACAAGACATCCGCTAATAATTCCAGGAAATTTTACAAAAAAAGGCAAATGATGCTCCTTCCCTTCCGAGCTCTGCTGTGCAACAAACAGTAGTTTTCTCCCTCATATGGGGTATGGGTGTACTCAGTAGAAATTGCACAACATATTGTATGGTGTAATTTCTCCTGTTATCCTTACGAAAATGCAATATTGAGCTAAAAACATTTGTGGGCAAAATTTGATTTTTTTTATTTTTACAGCTCAAAGTTATAAACTTCTGTGAAGCACCTGAGGGTTCAATGTGCTCACCACACATCTAGATCAGTTCCCTGAGGGATCACTTGTGGGGGATTTTCACTGTTTATGCACATCAGCGGCTCTGCAAGCGACAAGGCATCCGCCAATTGTTCCAGCAAATGTTGCATTCAAAAAGTTAAATCGCTCTCCTTCCCTTCGCAGCTCTGCCGTGCACCCAAACAGTGGTTTTCTCCCTCATATGGGGTATCAACATGTTCAGGAGAAATTACAGAACAAATTTTGTGCTCCATTTCCTCCTGTAACCCTTGTGAAAATTAAAAAATTTTGATCTGAAGTCAATTTTTTTGTGAAATAAAGTTAAATGTTAATTTTTTTTCTACATTCCAAAAATTCTTGTGAAGCACCTGAATAAACTTCTTGAATGTGGTTTTGAGCACCTTGGGGGGTGTAGTTTTTAGATTTTCTGTCACTTTGGTGTATTTAATGCCATAAAGATCCCTCAAAGTGACTTCAAATATGATGTCCCTAAAAAATATGGTTTTGTAAATCGCTGGTCAACTTTTAACCCTTATAACTTCCTAACAAAAAAAAAATTAGTTACAAAATTGTGCTGATGTAAAGTAGACATGTGGGAAATGTTACTTTTTAGCTATTTTGTGTGACTTATCTTTGTGATTTAATGGCATGAAAATTCAAAGCTGGAAAATTGCGAAACTTTCACCAAATTTCCGTTTTTTTCACAAATGCAAGTTATACCGAAGAAACTACTAGTACTATCATGAAGCACAATATGAGCCTCGCATGAAAACCAGGCACTGCCACCAGCATTCAGACCGGAGGGTGCGGCGGCATAAAAATACATGTGGCCGCACACTCTGGTCCAAGTGCCGGCGGATGTGCCAGGTTTTCACGCAAGAGAATCGTGTGAGTCTCGCAAGTGAGTATGAGCCCTAAATGTCATGGTCTTCCAAGACGAATAAAGTTAATTTTATCCTGTGAGACACACTTTCAGTATAGTAGCCCATCACGTAAATATTAAGCTGTAGATTAACCCAATATATGCAGGTAAACAGCCTTATCTTATCTGACAGGATTATTTTAACTCCTTCCTCTCCATTTCTTGACTGCAGCTATTTAAAGACATTAATAATCCTGTCCACTTCACTCCTAAATGCAAATATTCAGTTCCCCATATTTGCACTAGTATTTAGAGGATTATCCTTAACCTCCCCTGCCCAGTAAACAGAAACAGCAATCACTTTTTTCAACTTCCTAGACAAAATTCAGATGTCCATGAGATACATGGTCTGAGTATGGACTGTAATGTCTGTGGTCTCCTGACTATGGATATTTGTATTAAGCCTTTTTTTCTTCCCATTAAACATACATCTAGAGACCACCTCGTCTTCTTATTTATGTAAATTGGAGACAATTCTTTTAAAATGATAACTGTTGTGAGTTCATTTTTCCCTTCACCGTTGAGGTCTGATGAACTCCCTCCTCTGGTGAAGGAAGGTAGTGAGGCTGATTACCAAACACCTGGGCAGCTAGATGATGACTGGGTGGCTGGAATTGAGGACTGGATATAAGGCAGCCGACGCCCTTCTGCCTTGCTGGTGATCCTGCTGGATCCTTGGAGACCAGTCTGATTCCTGCGTCTCAAAGCTGTTTTTCTGCTCTGCTTTGTACACTTCAGTTTTGTTTTTGTTTTGCCTTGTTTTTTGGGAGTTCTGCCATCCCCGGCCGGGGGTGAGCTGAATTCCATTCTTGTCTCTGATCTGTTGATCTTTTGCTCTGTCTTCAGAATATACCTGAGTGCTGATATAGTCTTTTGAAGCCTAGCGACTTCAGGGCCTGTTTTTCCTATCAGTCGGTTGGCACATTTTGGATAGGGTTTTTGCGGATGGCAGACAGCGGCTTTCCTATCCTGTCCTATTTAGTTAGCTTGGGCCCCATCATTTGCTCAACCTATCTTTCTATCTGTGTTAGTGTTTTCATCTTGCTTCACCGTCATTATATGTTGGGGGCTGCCTATTGCTTTGGGGTCTGCTCTGGGGCAGTTTAGTTTTTCCCCTTTCTGTCTTTAGGCTATGTAGTTCTCCGGCTGTGATCGAGGGGTCTAGGGCACCGTAGGAACCCCCCACGGCTACTGCTAGTTGTTGTGGATAGGTTCAGGGGTCTGCAATCCGATAGCTGCCAACCTCTCTGGTTTTTCTGGACTAAGCTAGTATTTTGTTTTTTCCTCCTTCGGTGACTCATCATAACAGATAACCTTCGCCAGCTGTGTGACAGTAAAGTATGCTATTATTGTATTTACACTGCCCCCCGAAGAAGCCTACATGAAACGCACGTAGGGGCTGGCAGTCCCTTGACACGCGACCATGACGGGTGAGGATCTAACTTTGATTAGCGAGTTTACTTGGTGCCCTTAAAAGAATATACACATTTTACTATATGGTCTATTTTTTCAAATAACTTGGTTTCTCTGGTCAGATTTTCTAGTTATCAGTGTGTTTCATGGGACTCTATTTACCTGTGTCCTTCAATTTTCCAGATACTTGGTTTAATGACATGTGTATCTATATATTGGTATCTTTTACATATACCTTTTACTGCTGTACTATAATAAATACTTTTCTCTTTTTATATGACATTGTATTTACACTGGTAGCACCCCCTTTCATTTAAAATAAGCTCTGGAGGCAGATTCTCAGGGAGATCTTAACAAGTGATGGGCGCCCCTGAACGGTAAGGTTCTAGTGTCCGTACATGGACCCTGAACACGGACTTCTCCCAGAAGTTCATGTTACTGTTCAGTTTCAGCAGCCTGAATAAAGCTTGTTTAAAGGCTGTTTAACAAGCTTTTCCAGTGTGGGCACCTCCGGACCCATCAAGTATTGGCATGGCTATGATTGGACAACGCAGTATGTTAAAAAAAATAAAAAAGACGTGGGGTCCTCCTCTATTTTTTATAACAAGTACAGGTAAAGCAGACAGCTGTGGGCTGCAGCCATGCATGCACCCACCAGTGGCTCCTCGCTTTTGGCGGGCCCCCACAGTGAGGAGGTAACGACAAGATTAGGAAGCTAACTGAAAGCAGTGAGGTATGTGGCCACGTGACCCTATTGTCTCAATCTGGATTCTTTAAGACGTCTCTGGGGTTTCAGTGATGTCAGTGAAGCAGTCCTGTGTTCTTCCAGCCGGGGCTGTCGTCCCCTAAGCTGATCTCCAATAGTCACATGGACCAGAAGAAAAAGTCTCTATATAATTCACGACTCAACCTTCAACCAGCATCCATAGATCAGAGAGAGATGTGAATGAGGCCAACCAATATTGTTTGATTATGTAATCTATTTGCATAGTTTTTCATCCTCTGGGAAAGCCAACAAACTATCATTGACAATGCATGTAATTAACATATCAGCAAACATCATTGTTCAGTGGCCATGCATTACTGTTTTGAAAAGATAACAGAAAATAAACTGTAGGAGATAATTTTAGAGGTAACTATTCGTCCTACAAGAAGAGTCTATACTTCAGACAACAGTTTAAGATTCTGGGCCTATGCAATTTATGTCTGGCTTAATTAAGAAGAAATCCCAAGGTAAAGCAGACAGCTGGGGGATGTCTGATGGAGTCCAGAGTAAAGGCACTGCCACACTTAGCGATGCACCAGCGATCCCGACCAGCGATATGATGCTGTCAGGATCGCTGGTGCAACACTAAGTGATCGCTAGTGAGCTGCCACACAGGCAGATCTCACCAGCGACATCGCAGGGGTCGGGGGTCGCTACTTACCTGTCAGACGAGGCGATCCTGCGTCCTCCTGCCCAGCTCCACGCTTGTCGCTCGTCTCTCCACAGGAAGCGCCGCAGGAAGCTGATGATGAGAAACGGTCCAGCCTGTTCTAGCGCGATCAGCGATAACCTGCGGGTCGTAAGTAAGTATCACACAGCGATATCGCTAGCAATATCGCTATATCGTTACAAGTTATAGCGATATTGCTAGAGATATCGCTTATTGTGACAGGCCCTTAACTCTGCTGCCTCATCATAGTGAATGGATCCCTTGGGGGTTTCATCTGGATTACATCACTCGAAGAATTAAAAGGAAACCCCAATGTGAGTGCTCAGTGTAGAGCACCAGATAAATGTGTTTCAACTCAATCCACAAAAAAAGCAAGTCCCCACTCAGGTCTGTCATCTGTTAACAGAAATATAAGGGGCTTCCACTTTACTGGTAGCACAAAGGCTCTGGAAAAGCAAAATGTCCCTCGCACACCCAAAAGAAATTCAGCAAATTCTGTGCTCCCAAATCCAAATGCCCTTCTGTGCCCCAGTGTGCCTAAACCGCAGTTAGTGTCCACATGTTTGACATTTCTGTAGCATGAGAGCCCGCCTGATTTACAGGCGCATGAGCTGGGTACAACATACTGGTCACTACAACAGTGGTCTGCAATTTTCACTTGGCAAAATTGATTGCTGCTTCGTTCTGGAAAACATCCATGGAGTCACATCTGTAGGTAAATTCCCAAAGGGGTATAATTTCCAAAATGGGGTCACTTGAAGGGGGATTCTGCTCTTCTAGCACTTAGGGGCTCAGGTGAATAGAGTGCAAACTATTATAGAAAATTCTGCACTCCAGGGTGCCTCCTGTATAACTACTATAGCACTCAGTCCCTCCTGGGTCTCGCCATTTGGCTAAGCAGTACTTTACAGCAACATATGGGATATTTCTACATTCAGCAGAAACTGAGGGACACATTTTCATGCCATTTTTACCCATTTCCCAGTGTGAAAATGTAAAATCTGGGGCTAAAACAAAATTTTGGTGGTAAAAATGTAATTATTTTTTTCTTCATTTCCCAATGGTATAACATTCTGTGACCCACCTGTGGTGTCAATATGATCACTGCACCCCTAGAATTCATTGAGAGGTGCAGTTTGCAAAACGGGGTCTCTTATGGGGATTCTGCTGTTCTGGCACCTCAGGGGCTCTGCCAATGTGACATGCACCCTCAAACCAGCCCAGCAAAATGTGAACTTCAATATGGGGTGTCTTCCCTTCTGAGCTTTGCACTGTGCCTCAAAAGTAGTTTTTGACCACATATAGGGTATCGGCGTACCCAGGAGAAATTTGCACAACAAATTTTGGGGTCAATTTTCTCCTGCTGTACTTGTGAAAATAAAAAATTGGGGCTAAATAATATTTTTGTGGACAAAAATGTGATTTTTATTTTCACGGCTCAATGTTATAAACTTCTGTGAAGCAGCTGGGGGGTTCAAGGTGCTCACAACAGATCTAGATAAGTTTCCTGAGGGATCTAGTTTCCAAAATTGTCAATGGGCATGGATTTAGTCCTACTTGCAATGTTATTGCCAAGTGTGAATTGTACGTCCATGAAATTCCCTCCCGCTCCAGAATCTAACATGGCAGAGCATTGTATTTCTTGGCTCCCAATTATGACCTGTATGCGAATGACAAAATGAGATGATGGTGAATGCTCTTTGCCTTTATCTTGCATTATGGACAAGATGGTGAGCAGAACTGGGTCTGGCTGTTCAAAAAGGTCTAAATCGCTTTCAGCCCTGGGATTTGTGAAGGCTATGATTAGGACAGTTGATGCAAAATGTCCAGTACACCCACAATAAAGACATAGATTCTCTGTATGATGCCTCTCCTTCTCTACTGCAGAGAGCGGTTTACAGATTACCTCGATTTGCATAGGTTCAGGAACAGTAGACTGTTGGTTACCACCCTGAGTTCCTGATTGGCTCATTCTGATTGCACACCCTATTTAAACCTGGCCTTGCTCTCAGTTCCTTGTGTGATTATTGAGCTACCTGCTTCCTTCCACCTGCTATTACTCCAAACGACACTGCGGCTCCTGGTAAATGACCCCTGGATTCCTTGACTACAATTCCTGCTTATTACTTCAAACGACACTGCTGCTACTGGTAAACGACCCCTGCTTTCCTTGACTATAATTCCTGCTTATTCCTTCAAACTACATTGCTGTTCCTGTGTATCGACTCCTTGGCTTTTCCAGACTACGCTATCTGCCCGGTGCTGCCCCAAGTGGTCGCAATATCACTACTCCAACCAGGTCAGTCCGTAACACGTGAAGAAATTTCTAGGGAAATAACAAAGATCAAAAATGTAAGGCCATCGTGGAGAACATGCTAAAACATTTCAATACCTTGGGTTGTCTGATGAATTCTCACCTGGAAAATCACACTACCAGGTCATATTTACCATATAGTAAACACCATAAAACTAAAAAAAAAAAATGGCAGAATTGTATTTTTTGTTTTTGCACCATTTCATCCCACTTTGATTTTTTTCCACGTTTCACAATATTATATGGTAAAATTAACGATATCTTGCAAAACTATAACTCATCAAGCAAAATACTAGACCTCATACAGCTGTCAATGGAAAAATAAAAATGTTGCTGCTCTTGGAAGAAGGGGAGGGAAAGACGAAAGTGCAAAAATGAAAATTGGCTGCAAAGATATGCGGTTAAAGAGCGATATTTCACTGTCTTAATATTTAGTGAAGTTGAACATCTTCAGACAGTTATACTTGTAACTAGAAAACGTTAGACCTCTGTGCTTAGAAAATACAAGGTGTAAAGTAGACCTGGTACATTTTTCCTTGTATATTTAACAGTCTGGTAAATCACATTAGTATGAATGCTTAAAAACCACTACTTACATAGTAAAATCCGTCTTCATCAATTTCACCGAACACAGTAATTATATCACCTGTGCAAAATGTTAGCTCCGCCTACAAAAGGACCAGAGATCAAATTGTTAACCAATTTCTGACTTTCAAATTTTTCATCATAAAGCATTTTATTTTATGCCAAAAACTAGGTCTATATTTTTAGACTTTAGTTTTAGTAAAACTCCTAAAGTCAAAAGTAGCAGTTTTTCACCACATGATTTGCATGATGATTGTGTCACAGATTTGATTACAAATGCTTCAATGGCTTTTCTGCATTAGATTGGACATGCTGTGGTTTGAACATTTCGAGCTTTGTTTGAATTCCACCTAGATTTTTTTTCTGCTAAATGTGGATAGGCTTTTCAAAACTCCATCCACATAAATGAAATGTTAATTACTAAATTAATTATTGTTAATTGCTAATGATTACATTTATCTATCCAAAAGCATGATAACATTGGCCAGCTAATTTAATTTAGCATTAGATGCAAAAAGCATGAGGAAATCCTATTGTCAATCAACCTATGTGGGCAGAAGAAAGTAGGACTCGCAGATTATGAGATATCATTCTCTCACGCTGGATAACATAAACCTGACAGATATGCCATCACTTGTATACTAAATTGTATTTGAATATTTATTAAACAAACAAATGTTCACACATATAAAGACATAAACTGATAGGCCAGAGTCATACTAAATGTGCGAAAATCAGTCAGAGTCTCCCTGTCGAGAGTCGCACAAGTGTAATGCGAGTGTCATGCAAGTACAATACGATTTTTCACATCTAGCCTCTGATTTACATCCAAATGCAGTGCAATTGCTATTCGATTGCAATGATATCTTAACATGAGCTTTTACATAGAGCAATTCTCTTTCATTTACACATCGTTTTCAAAGGAAATATATATATATACAGTATAATAGAATAAAAGCCAGCAATTAGAATAGAATAGATATATACACATAGAATGCATAGATATATAGATGTCAGTTACACACACATATATATGTATATATTTTACATACAAAGATAGAAGAAAAGCCGGCAATTTCAACTGCCGTGTACTGTAAAATCACTGCAGGAGCCGACAAGATAGAGGAGATGGATTACATACAGTAAATACAAATAGAATAGGAAGATATATAGATGTCAGTGACATTTACAATTAGAACAGTGTGTGTGCAGCTTACTGTGCACGTATTTAAAAAAAGATTATTTTTCTGAAAAAAAATGTGGACTCCCACATAATTTTTGTAACTATCAGAGGGAAAGCCCATGGCTTGGGGAAGATGTTTATAGCCTGGGAAGGGTAAGACCCATGGATCTTCCCAGGCTATTAATATCAGCTGTATAATTAGCCTTTACTGGCTATTAAAATGGGGGACCCCCCAAAAAATGACATGGGGTCCCCCTAAAATTAATAACCAGCAAAGGCTATGCAGACAGCTGCGGGCTTATATTAATAGCCTAGGAAGAATACTGGCCCCCCAGACTAAAAACATGAGCTCTCAGCCGCCCCAGAAAAGGCACATCTCTTGGATGCGCCAATTCTGGCACTTACTCTCACTCTTCCCACTTGCCCTGTAGTGGTGGCAAGAGGGGTAATAGTTGGGGCGTTGCTGTCACCTTTGTATTGTGAGGTGACATCAAGCCACGAGGTTAGTAATGGAGAGGCATCAATAAGACGCCCCCATTACTAACCCCATAGTCACATTGTATGAAAACACAGACACCCAGAAAAAAGTCCTTTAATTAAAAGAATGACACAGACTCCTTTAATAGATCTTAATTAAACCATACTTATGAGCTCGCCCATTTCCCCTATGCCCTCGTCATCTGCAAAAGTTAAAGAAAACAGACAACAATATTCT
Organism: Dendrobates tinctorius; assembly: GCF_039654945.1. Lineage (NCBI taxonomy): Eukaryota > Metazoa > Chordata > Amphibia > Anura > Dendrobatidae > Dendrobates > Dendrobates tinctorius. The sequence continues at coordinate 8,024,340 of NW_027361910.1, read as the reverse complement.
TCACTTTTCTGCAGAGATACTGCTAATCCATTTGTCTCTAGACAGGGCTAGCTCTGCTTTGTCTAGATGGCAGACTGCACGGTTGCATGATGCAACCATGCAGCCTGTAATCCAGCAGACACTGAGCACCGTGCTCACTGTATCCCTGTGAATTCGTATTCCCTGTCTGAGGGCACCGTGAGTGTGAGAAAGTTCTGCTCGCGGTGCCGTCAGACAGGTCCTGCGAGTTCACAGCTAATGAACTCACTTCACCTATGTGATGTCAGGGCAAGTGCCGTGGGAAAATATTCCATGGCACTCATGTTAATGTCAGAAAGGTGAACTGAGTTCATAAAACATAAAAACCTGATACACCGTATTTTTTGGACTATAAGATGCACTTTTTCCTCTTAAATTTTGTAGGAAAGTGGGGGGGTGTCTTATAGTCTGGAGGTACCTTATGTGGCTGTGGATGGGGGAGCAGCAGAAGTGGAGGAGCAGGTCACAGGAGGCAGAAGCCAGCTGCTGAAGTTAACACGTGCACCCGCTGTTAAAGAAAATGAATATTCTCTGCTCCACAAGCCCATAGTCCCTCCCACCTCTGTGCACTGAAGCCAATGATGAGAGATGGTAGGGACTATGGGAGTAGACAGCAGTGAATATTAATTTTCTTTAATAGCAGACACGAGTGATCGCCCAGCTGCTGCAAGAAGGCTGCGGCTAAGAGTGTGCCCGCTATGAATGAATATTCACTGCTCCCCACACCCATAATCCCAGGTGTGTGGAGCAGTGAATTTTCCAGCAGCTCACCTCGGCAAGTGGGGGCACATGGCAGTAACATCATGCGCTGCTTACACAGTGAAATCAGCTGCTGGCATCAGAACAGGACTTTTATATGTGTACAGCATGAAGGGGGCCATGTATACACGGTTGGGGATGGGGGCTATGTAAACCAGGATGGGGATGGAGGCCATGTACACACGAGGATGAGGATGGGGGGCCATGTATATCAGGATGGGATGCCCCTAGAATTAGGGCAAGGGAATGTCACAGAGTTGTGACATTAGCTCTAAGCAAAACCATTTTTTGATCCATTATGGATGATCCAAAATGTTCCCACTAAAAGCTTCAACTCCCACAAAAAAACAAGTCCCCACTCATGTGCATCAGGTTTTAAGAACTTTGAGGGGTGCAGTTTTTAGAATGGTGCCATTTTTGGGTATCCTCTGTCATATAGGCCCCTCAAAGTCACTTCAAATGTGATGTGGTCCCCAAAAAAATGGTTTTGTAAATGTTGGAAAAATGAGAAATTGCTGATAAATGTTAACCCTTGCTACCGAAAAATGATGTTTCAAAAATGATGCTAAATTAAAGTAGACATGAGGTAAAGGTTATTTTTTAATTATTCTGTGAAATATAATGCTCTGGTTTAAGTGCAAAAAAAATTAAAAGATTGAAAATTGGAAAATGTTCAAAATTTTCACTATATTTCCTATATGTTCACAAATAAATGCAAAAAAATATCCTAAATTTACCACTAACATAAAGTACAATTTTGCACAAAAAGTTATTACTTCAAAAATTGACATTCGTCAGAATTGAAAAACTTGGCCTGATCACAAGGGTGAAAACCGGCTCTGGCGTGAAAGGGTTAAAAGTAGAAATAATATGGACTGGGGCAGGGTTGCCCAACCTGTAGCTTGGGAGCTACATGTGGCTCACGTTCCCATGAATTGTGGTTTGCGGCTGTTTGCCAGCTTGGTGCATTAGTCCCACGTCTAGCAAACAGGTATGAAGAGCACACCCCAAAATGGTGAATGTTGTGAGTAGCCCTGCACAAAAGTGTAGATCTGGATGCACATATTCTGGTCTTAGGGGTTTAAAGATAATTTAAGTATGGTACGCTTGAGAAAGTATGATACTGCCTGTCAGAGGAGGTGTTTGAAGCTGGATGCGACAGTGTGTCGGGAGTGCTTGATGGGAGAATACTGAAAGAGGGTATTGTGAGAACCCTTGCATTTTTGTGTACTGACTGAGTGATTTCTGTGGAAAAGCTTTGGTTGTCATTGTACCCATAATACAAGCTTTGGTTGCCACTATTGTGAGGGGGATGGGAGCTGGATGTGGCTCGCATCCCTCTCTCAGAGCTGAACGTGGCTCAAGATAATCTTCAAGAGCTGAATGTGGCTCTCAAGCTCAGAAAGGTTGTGGACCACTGGAATCGTGTGATATACAGCAAACTGACCAATAAATGGCACCTCAAACTATGCTAGGTTAGTTATAGAATGAAAAGTACATAATGCATGGAGCATGCTCATGGCAAAGTATAGTAGAAGATATCAGCAGGTAGCTAAGAAGCCCATCTATATGTATAAAAGTGAGTGTATGTACAGTATGTGTGTGTATCAAGCCACGTCCACTTCACAAAGCCCCACCCACTCCGTATAGCCACATTCACTCCACACGCAAAGCCCTGTATAATAAATAATATATATATAATAAGTGCTCACATCGCCTATGGTTAAACACCCGCACACCAGAAGACTTTATCCACTTCAAATTTATGTTAAGAACCTATAAGGCTGCCCTTCACCTTGCCAAACAGACCTACTTCACCACCCTGATCTCACTAGCCAACAACCCCAAGAAACTTTTTGACATCTTTCGCTCCCTCCTCAGGCCGAAAGCACAAGCCCCTATCACAGACATTTGTGCTGATGACCTGGCCTCCCACTTTACAGAAAAAATAGATAATATCCATCAGGAAATCTGCTCCCAACCACCAAGTACTGTGACTCACATCCTTTCCTGCTTCTCCCCTGGCTCACTCTCCACATTTGATCCCATCACAGAAGTCTCCAGACTCCTCTCATCTGACCACATGCACTACCGACCCCATTCCCTCACAACTCCTCCAGTCTCTCTGTCCAGCTGTCACAACTCATCTAACTGCAATCTTTAATCTCTCCCTCTCCTGGGGCATTTTCCCATCCTTCAAATACGCCATTGTTACTCCATTACTAAAGAAACCCACTCTCGACCCATCCTGCACAAACTACAGACAAATCTCCAATCGCTCCTTCATCTCTAAACTTCTGGAGCGCCTAGTTTACTCCCACCTTACCCGTTACCTCTCCACTCACTCCCTTCTAGACCCTTCACAGTCCAGCTTCTGCCCCTACGTTCGAATGAAACTGCACACATCTAAGTGACCAATGACCTGACAGCAAAATGTAATGGTCACCACTGTCTGCTCATTCTTCTCGACCTATCTGCAGCTTTCGACACTGTTTACCACCATCTCCTACTCTCTAGGCTCCAGTCACTAGGCATTAAGGACACTGCTCTTTCCTGGTTCTCTTCCTATCTTTCTGACCGCTCCTTCAGTGTTTTGTTCTCTGGCTCAACGTCATCTCTTCTTCTCGCTGTTGGGGTACCTCAGGGCTGAATCCTTGGCCCCCTTCTCTTCTCTCTCTACACAGACCCAATTGGACAGACCATCAGCAGGTTTGGCTTTCAGTATTATCTTTATGCTGATGATACACAACTATATACGTCATTCCCCAACCTTACCCCCGCTGTACTACAGAACGCCAGTGACTGTCTGTCTGCAGTCTCCAACATCATGTCCGCTCTCTATCTGAAATTCAACCACTCCAAAACTGAACTTCTTCTGCTCCCGCCGTCCACTAACCTCCCTAAGTCTGACATTTCCCTCTCCGTGGGTGGCACCACAATAACACCTCGGCAGCAGGCGCGCTGTCTGAGTGTTATGTTTGACACCAATCTCTCCTTCACATCCCATATACAATCTCTTGCCCGCTCTTGCCACTTACACCTAAAGAACATCTCTAAAATCCGCCCTTTTCTCACCATGGAAACAAAAACCCTCACTGTAGCACTGATCCACTCCGGCCTGGATTAATGCAATGCTCTATTAATTGGCCTCCCCGTTACTCGACTATCCACAATCCAGTCCATACTTAATGCAGCAGCCTGGGTCATCAATCTGGCTAATCGGTACTCGGACACGTCCGATCTTCACCAGTCCTTACATTGGCTGCCCATTCATTATACGATCCAATTCAAATACTTGATCTCACCCACAAAGCTCTCCACAGTGCAGCACCCCCCTACATCTCCTCCCTCATTTCTGTCTATCGGCCTAATTGACCGCTGCTCTCTGCAAATAACTTTCGACTAACCTCTGCACTAATCCGTACCTCCCATGCCCGACTCCAAGACTTCTCCCGTGCTGCACAAATCCTCTGGAATGCTCTACCCCAAGAAATTAGGACTATCCACAATTTGCATAGTTTCAGGCGCTCCCTCAAAACACATTTGTTCAGAGCGGCCTATCACGCTCACTAATCAAAGTCATTCTATGTGTAAGTGTGCATGTGTAGCCCATTCACTATCTCCATCCATCCCTCACTCCCTCAAGATGGCTGGACATTGTAAATAAACTATTGTAAATACACACCTGTACTTTGTATCTCCCCACCTCATTGTAGATTGTAAGCTCTCACAAGCAGGGTCGTCTTATTTTGCTTTAATTATTGTATTGTTAACGTTGTTACTTATGACTTGTGTTTTGAAACTGTTAAACTGTAAAGCGCTGCGGAATATGTTGGCGGGAAGAAGGTGGACCCAGGCAACTATAGGCCGGTGAGTCTGACTTCTATACCAGGAAAGATCTTTGAACAAATTATTAAACAACATGTAAGTCAATACCTGGATAAGAATGAAGTGATCAAACAGAGTCAGCATGGGTTTGTAACTAATAAGTCATGTCAGACTAACTTAATTTCCTTCTATGACGGTATCACTGATTGGGTGGATCAAGGAAATGCTGTAGATATAGTATATCTTGACTTCAGCAAAGCATTTGACAAAGTCTCTCATACAATCCTTATTGAAAAAATGACTAAGTATGGAATGGACAAGGCAACTGTTAGGTGGATTCATAGCTGGCTTAGTGATCGGACCCAAAGAGTGGTCGTAAATGGCTGCACATCCAGTTGGAAGAATGTCTCAAGTGGGGTACCACAGGGCTCTGTCCTGGGCCCTGTATTGTTCAACATCTTTATCAACGATTTAGATGAAGGAATTGAGGGTAAACTGATTAAATTTGCTGATGACACAAAGCTAGGAGGGATAGCTAATACTAGAGAAGAGAGAGAGAGGATTCAAAAAGATTTAAATAAACTGGAGAAGTGGGCAGTAACTAACAGAATGGTTTTTAACGGAGAAATGCAAAGTACTACATCTGGGCAATAAAAATGAAAAAAGCATATATAGAATGGGAGGAATAGGGCTAAGTGACAGCACATGTGAAAAAGACTTGGGTATACTAATAGATCACAGACTGAATATGAGTCAACAGTGTGATGCAGCAGCAAAAAAGGCAAATGCAGTTCTAGGATGTATTAACAGAAGCATACAGTCTAGATCACGTGAAGTCATTATTTCCCTCTACTCCTCTTTGGTCAGACCTCATCTGGAATATTGTGTCCAGTTTTGGGCACCACATTTTAAAAAAGACATCAACAAACTGGAGCAAGTTCAGAAAAGAGCGACCAGAATGGTGACCGGTCTGCAAACCCTGTCTTATGAGGAAAGGTTGCAGGATTTGGGAATGTTTAGTTTGCAAAAGAGAAGACTGAGAGGAGACTTAATTGCTGTCTACAAATATCTAAAGGGCTGTCACATTGTAGAAGGATCAACTTTATTCTCATTTGCACAAGGAAAGACTAGAAGCAATGGGATGAAACTGAATGGGAGGAGACACAGATTAGATATTAGAAAAAACTTTTTGACAGTTAGAGTGATCAATGAGTGGAACAGGCTGCCACGAGAAGTGGTGAGTTCTCCTTCAATGGAAGTCTTCAAACAGAGGCTGGACAGACATCTGACTGGGATGATTTAGCGAATCCTGCTTTGAGCAGGGGGTTGGACCAGATGGCCCAGGAGGTCCCTTCCAACTCTACGATTCTATGATTCTATATAAATAAAGATTATTATTTATTATTAAGTGTCTAATCTAGTATATACATATATGTATATACAGCTCTTGCAAAACTTAATAGACCACCACATGAAAACCCTGTCATGGGCAGCCCATTCTCCAGACCTGAACCTCATTGAAACCTTTGGAATATAATCAAGAGGATGATGGATGGTCACAAACCATCAAACCAAGAAGAACTGCTTAAATTTTTGCGCCAGAAGCAGTGTGAAAGGCTGGTGGCAAGCATGCCAAGACGCATGAAAGCTGTTTTTAAAAATCATGGTTATTCCACAAAATATTGATTTCAGAACTCTTCCTGAGTTAAAACTTTAGTATTGTTGTTTCTAAATGATTATGAACTTGTTTTCTTTGCATTATTTGAGGTCTGAAAGCACAGGGTTTGTTTTTTAATTTTTACCATTTTTCTTTGTCAGAAAAAAAATACAAAATTTATTGCTTGGAAATTCGGAGACATGTCAGAAGTTTATAGACTAAACGAACAATTTACATTTTACTCAAAAATATACCTATAAAGAGAAAAATCAGACAAACTGAACATTTGAAAGTGGTCTCTTAATTTTTGCCAAAGCTGTATACATATATATATACTGTATGTATATATATATATATCTAATATACTGTATAAAGCTCAAGTTTGTGTATGTATGTGTGTATGTCCGGAATTGGCATCCGCACCGTCGCAGCTACAGCCACAAAATTTGGCACAGTCACACGTCTGGACCCCAAGAGTGTCCTAGGCTATGTTGTGAGGCGAAATTTTAACCCCGCGCGCTCCAATTCACCTGACAATTTTGCCCCTATCTACATAATGGGGAAAAAGTGTGTGTGTATCAAGCCCCGCCCCTCATTATGATGTCATAATGGTTGCCATGGCGACGCTGATGTCATCATAGGTTGCAAGCCCCGCCGCTCATTATGATCTCATAATGGTTGACTATGGGATGGAGGATGTGTGATGGGTATATGGGCATGGGATGGAGGATGTGTGATGGGTATATGGGCACTGGACTATGGGATGGAGGATATGTATGATGGGTATATGGGCATGGGACTATGAGATGAAGGATGTGTGATGGGTATATGGGCACTCGACTATGGAATGGCGAATATGTATGATGGGTATATGGGCATGGGATGGAGGATGTGTGATGGGTATATGGGCACTCGACTATGGGATGGAGGATATGTATGATGGGTATATGGGCACGGGCCTATGGGATCGTGGATATGTATGATGTGTATATGGGCATGGGACTATGGGATGGAGGATAATTAAAATTTGCTATAACTAACCACAGTTAGTTACTATACCCGGGCAGTGCCGGGCTCACAGTATATATACACTGCTCAAAAAAATAAAGGGAACACTTAAACCACCGAGTTTAAATCCAAGTAAATCAAACTTCTGTGAAATCAAACTGTCCACTTAGAAAGCAACACTGTTTGACAATCAATTTCACATGCTGTGCAAATGGAATAGACAACAGATGGAAATTATTGGCAATTATCAAGACACCCTCAAAAAAGGAGTGGTTCTGCAGGTGGGGCCACAGAATGTTGGTTGTGCTTTCACACTAGTGGTAGCATGAGACAGACTCTACAACCCACACAAGTGGCTCAGGTAGTGCAGCTCATCCAGGATGGCACATCAATGCGAGCTGTGGCAAGAAGGCTTGCTGTGTCTGTCAGCCTAGTGTCCAGACGCTGGAGGCGCTACCAGGAGACAGGCCAGTACACCAGGAGACTTGGAGGGGGCCATAGGAGGGCAACAAGCCAGCAGCAGGACCGCTACCTCTGCTTTTGTGCAAGGAGGAACAGGAGAAGCACTGCCAGAGCCCTGCAAAATGACTGCGATTGGACATCAGGAGTTTCTGATTGGATTTAAGGCAGCCGACTCCCTAGTTTCTTGCTGGTGATTTTTCCTGACTGTGGCTTCTGGCTTCCAGTTTGGTTCCTGCCTTCCTAAAGCTAAGTTTTCTCTGCTATTGTTCATATGAGTTTTTGTCTGGTTTACTTAGTTTTTGTGTTCAGCCAGCCCTAGCTGGGACTGGGCTGAATCCCCATTTTGTCTCTGATCAGTTGATCTCTTTTGCTCTGTCTTCAGAATATACCTGAGTGCTGATATAGTGTTTTGAAGTCTAGCGACTTCAGGGCCTATTTCTATCAGACGTGTTGGACATTTTTTGGCAGGGTTTTTTGCGTGATTGCAGACAGCAGCTTTTCTTTCCTGTCCTTTCTAGTTAGTGAGGGCCCCATCGTTTGCTCAGCCTATCTTTCTATCTGTGTCTGTGTTTTCATCTTGTTTCACCGACAATACATGTTGGGGGCTGTCTATTGCTTTGGGGTCTGCTCTGGGGCAGTTTAGATTTTCCCTTTCTTTCTTTAGGCTTCTTTAGTTCTCCGGCCATAACGAGGCATCTAGGACCACCGTAGGCACGCTCCACGGCTACTGCTAGTTGTTGTAGATAGGATCAGGGGTCTGCAATCTGCTAGTTACCAACCTCTCCGGTTTTCTGGGCTTAGCTTGCTTTTTGTTTTTTCCTCCTCGGTGACTCATTCATAACAGCATCACCAGCCATACCGCAGATTCTAGGGTACTTTAAAGCAGGAGAGAATTGTAAAAAAAAAAAAAAGTGTCAGATTTTTTTTTTTTTTGTATGTATATTTTCTCTTTTTTTTTTTTCTGGGGCCGTAGGACGATTTTTTTTTTTTTTTTCTCCTTGATTGAGATTAAGCAATTGTCGGATCGTGTGGAGCAGCTCGCTGCTGAAGTGCGGGGAATTTCCGCCTATCTCACTCATTCACATGCTGTTGAACCAAGGATCCCTGCTCCTGATGTGTTCTGGGGATCGGTCTAAATTTTTGAATTTTAAGAATAATTGTAAATTATTTCTTGCCTTGAAACCTAACTCATCGGGGAGCTCTGCGCAGCAGGTTAAAATTGTCATCTCCTTGCTGCACGGCTATCCCCAGGATTGGGCGTTTTCTTTGACACCTGAAGATCCTGTTTTGACTAATGTGGATGCATTTTTTCAAGCCTTGGGGTTGTTATATGATGAACCTAATGCTATTGATCAAGCTGAGAGAGCCCTATTGGCATTGAACCAGGGTCAGGATCCTGCAGAGTTATACTGTCAGAAATTCCGAAAGTGGGCGGTCCTTGCTCCCTGGAATGATAGTGCATTGGCAGCTCTTTTTCGGAAGAGTTTGTCTGAGACTTTAAAAGATACTATGGTGGGATTTCCTGTTCCCTCTGGTCTTGACGATTCTATGTCATTAGCCATTCAAGTTGATCGGCGTTTACGTGAACGCAAGACTACACGGGAGGCGCTGCCACATTTTGAACAAATGTCTGAACCTATGCAATGTGATGGAGTTTTGTCTAGGGCGCAACGTCAGGAGTTTAGAAGGCGTAATAAGCTGTGTTTTTTCTGTGGAGATGCCTCTCATGTTATTTCTGTCTGCCCTAAACGAGAGAAACGTTTTGCACACACATCTGCTGTGGGTGGTGTACAACCGAAGTTTCTTTTGGCAATTACTCTGATCTGCTCCTTATCCACATTTTCTGCGAGGGCTTTTGTGGATTCAGGAGCGGCCTTGAATCTAATGGACTTGGATTTTGCTAAACGTTGTGGTTTTCCTATGACACCTCTGCGGACGCCTATTCCTTTGAGGGGTATTGATGCTACTCCTTTGGCGAAGAAAAAAATCTCAGTTTTGGACCCAAGTGATAATGCGGGTCGCCCCAGACCACCAAGAAAATTGCAGATTTTTGGTGTTGCATAATTTACATGATACCATTGTTCTGGGTTTTTCCTGGTTGCAAATCCATAATCCAGTTTTGGATTGGAAATCTGTGTCTGTTTGTGAGTTGGGGTTGTCGGTGTGCTCTTGGCGACACTCCTGTTTTCTCCACCTCTCCCCAGTCGCATGATGTTCCTGACTATTTGGCTGATTTTTATGATGTATTATGAGTTGAGACCTGGGTGTAAATTTCCCAAGGGTCGACTTTTCAATTTATCTGTACCCGAACATGAGGCTATGCGATCTTATATTAAGGAGTCGTTGGAGAAGGGTCATATTAGACCATCCTCTTCGCCCTTAGGTGCTGGGTTTTTTTTCGTGGCCAAGAAAGATGGTTCATTAAGGCCTTGTATTGACTATCATTCCATCAACAAAATTACGGTTAAATTTCAGTATCCGTTACCCCTTATTTCTGATTTATTCTCCAGAGTTAAAGGTGCTTGCTGGTTTACTAAGCTTGACCTCAGGGGGGCGTATAATCTTATTCGCATCAAGCATGGGGATGAATGGTAGACGGCGTTTAATACTCCGGAGGGACATTTTGAGTACCTAGTGATGCCTTTTGGGCTCACTAATGCCCCTTCTGTCTTCCAATCCTTCATGAATGATATTTTCCGGGACTTTGTGGATAAATTTTTGATCATCTATCTGGATGATATTTTGATCTTTTCCAGGGATTGGGATTCTCATGTGGAACATGTTCGGACTGTGTTCCGGATTTTGAGGGAGAATTCCTTGTATGTTAAGGGATCGAAGTGCCTTTTTGGTGTACAGAGGATTTCATTTTTGGGATTTATTTAGTCTCCGTCAACTATTGAAATGGACCCGGCCAAGGTACAGGCCATTTATGATTGGGTTCAACCCACTTCTTTGAAGGCTCTCCAGAAGTTTTTGGGTTTTGCTAATTTTTATCGTAAATTTATAGCTAATTTTTCTGGTATTGCTAAACCACTGACTGATTTAACTAAGAAGGGTGCTGATGTGCTGAATTGGTCTTCAGAGGCTGTTTCGGCCTTTCAGGAGCTGAAGCGGAGGTTCACTACTGCTCCGGTTTTGCGGCAACCTGATGTCTCACTTCCTTTTCAGGTGGAGGTAGACGCTTCAGAGATTGGTGCAGGAGCTGTTTTGTCCCAAAAAGATCCGGTGACGTCTAAAATGAATCCCTGTGCCTTCTTTTCCCGAAAGTTCTCCCCATCTGAACGCAACTATGATGTGGGGAATCGGGAATTGTTAGCCATGAAATGGGCATTTGAGGAGTGGAGACATTGGTTGGAGGGAGCTAGACATCAAGTTGTGGTCCTCACTGACCACAAGAATTTGATTTACCTTGAGTCGGCGAAACGCTTGAATCCTAGACAGGCTAGGTGGGCCTTGTTTTTTACACGTTTTGATTTTGTGGTCTCCTTTCTTCCAGGCACTAAGAATGTTAAGGCAGACGCCCTTTCTAGGAGTTTTTTTGCCGATTCTCCTATTGTGACCAAGCCTACTACCATCCTAGGTGAGGGGGTAGTTCTTTCTGCCATCTCGCCCGATTTGAAACGTGCCCTGGAAGAATTCCAGGAGGACAAACCTGAGCGTTGTCCTATGGGAAAATTGTATGTTCCTGACCAGTGGAGGAAGAGAGTGATGTCTGAAGTTCATTGCTTCGCATTGGCTGGTCATCCGGGTATTTTTGGTACCAGAGATTTGGTGAGTCGGTCTTTTTGGTGGCCCGCCTTATCTCGTGATATCAGGAATTTTGTGCAGTCCTGTGGGACTTGTTCCCGGTCTATACCCTGTTCTCGCTCTAGTGGGTTGTTGATGCCCTTCCCGGGCCTAAGAGGCCATGGACCCATATTTCAATGGATTTTATTTCTGATCTTCCTGTCTCTCAGAGAATGACTGTTATCTGGGTGATTTGTGATAGATTCTCTAAGATGGTCCATCTTGTACCACTCCCAAAGTAGCCATCTTCCTCAGAGTTGGTACCCTTGTTTTTACAACAGGTGGTTCGGTTGCATGGGATTCCTGAGAACATTGTATCGGACAGAGGAGTTCAGTTTGTTTCCAGATTCTGGAAAGCCTTTTGTTCCAAGCTGGGAATTCAGTTGTCCTTCTCCTCTGCGTTTCACCCTCAGACCAATGGGCAGACGGAGAGAACAAACCAGACTTTGGAGTCCTATTTGAGATGTTTTATATCTGCTGATCAGGATGATTGGGTTTCATTTTTGCCCTTGGCCGAATTCGCTTTAAATAATAGAGCTAGTTCTGCCACCTTGATGTCGCCCTTTTTCTGTAACTTTGGGTTTCATCCTCGATTTTCTTCAGGGCAAGTGGAATCTTCAGCCTGCCCAGGTGTTGACACTGTGGTAGAGAGAATGCAGCAGATTTGGGACCAAGTAGTGGATAAGTTGTCTCTCTCCCAGGAAAAGGCCCAGCGGTTTTCTAACCGGCATAGGACCATTGGTCCCCGGTTTAAAGTGGGTGATATGGTTTGGTTGTCATCAAAGAATATCTCTCACTTCTTCCAAATGAACGAAGGGAGTACTGAGGCCACAACGGTATGGGATGCCATGAAGGCGTTTACGAGGGGACTTTTTATAAGTGAGATTGCGAGGTGTAAGACCAAAACTAAATTGGCAGATCAACAAATAAAGGATGACCTGAAAAGAGCGGAGGCAGACATGATTTTGGCACCAACAAGTGAAGCTCACAATAGACTAAAATTGGCTCAGGAGGCAGTTGATAAACTGCACATGATGCAAGCTGAGAGGAAAAGGGCATTTCAGCAAGCCCAATTCTTTGAAGAAGGAGAGAGAGTGGGTCACTTGTTGGCGGTGATATCTGCGGCACAGAGAGAGTCTTCCAGGGTGTATAAACTGAGAGATCAAACAGGGGTGACTCTGACAGACACAAAGGACATACTGGAAGTCTTCAAGGCATATTACATGGCACTGTACACTTCGAGAGCATGGGACACAGAGGGGGATGTGGAGAATTTTTTGGAAGGCATTTCACTACCTAAATTGTCTGAGGAAGATAGGTTGAGGTTGGAAGAACCTGTGAGTGTGAAGGAGGTGGAATGTGCAATACTGTCTATGCCCAATAACAAATCACCGGGAGCTGATGGTCTGCCTGGGGAGGTGTACAGGGAGTTAGTGGAACTGCTGGCTCCGAAATTGAAATCTGTGTTTGATGAGGCTTTAGTGACGGGGCACTGCCGAGATCAATGGAGGAAGCGGTGATAGTAGTTCTGCCGAAGGAGGGAAAAGATCCCATGGATGCGGAGTCGTACAGGCCCATTTCGTTGTTGACAATGGATGTCAAAATACTCGCTAAGATCCTGGCCACCCGGCTCACCGGGGTTGCGCATACCATTATACACGAGGACCAGTCGGGCTTTATGCCTAACCGCTCCACGGCTGTTAACTTAAGAAGATTATTTCTTAATATGCAACTGCCTGCTGATAATGGTGGCAGGAGAATAGTGATGTCATTGGACGCTAGAAAAGCATTTGATAGCATGGAATGGCAATACTTATGGAAAATCATGGAACTGATGGGATTCGGCCCCGCGTTCATGGCCTGGGTGAAGTTTTTGTATTCATCCCCAAAGGCGGTAGTTAAGGTGAATGGAGAACATTCCGGGATGTTTGACTTGCATAGGGGCACAAGGCAGGGGTGTCCGCTGTCCCCGCTATTGTTCGCGGTGGCAGTGGAGCCCAAGATCAGAGCTGAGAGGGGAGTGGTCGGATTTAAATTTGGGAAGCTGGAAGAAAAAATATCATTGTATGCCGACGACATCCTGTTGTTTTTGGAAAGTGCAGGAGAGACACTGGGGTGCACGATGGATGTAATTAAACAATTTGGAAGCATTTCGGGACGAGATAAATTGGCACAAGTCTTATGTCATGGCTGTGGATAGAGCAATAGAAGCGGAGGAGATAGATGAGAGGGGGAAACTAGTTTCACAGTTTAGATACCTAGGGATATGGGTAGCTCTTCCACTGTTGCGATTCACGGATCTGAATTTGGTTCCTCTGCTAGAGAAATTTAAAGGGAAAATAGGTGCATGGTGCAAACTGGCTTTAACGGTAACGGGTAGAACTAACCTGATTAAGATGGTCCTTATGCCACAACTAATGTACGTTTTGCACAATTCGCCGATATGGCTACCAAAAAAATGGTTTTGGGGCATTGATTCTATCTTCAGATCCTTGATATGGGGCAAGAGGCAGGCACGGATTAAATTTGGAACTCTTCAAAAAGGGAAGGAAGAGGGAGGACTGGCCGCACCAAGTCCATGGGTCTATTTCTTGGCAGTACAGGGCCAGCATGTCAGGGGGTGGAGAGAGCTCGATTGTGGAGGAGCAGCTCACCAGGTGCTGGTACATGTGACGGAGAGACGCCCACTTATCCAGGGTCTAGAGGATGGTACCTTTAAGAAACTGGGAGCACCATATCCTACCATAGGCATGATTCAGAAGGTATGGGACACCATTAAAAGGATCAGAGGGGTGGATGAGCTGACTAGGTACTCACCGGTGTGGGACAATGAGCATCTGCCGGAACTTAATAAGCTGCATCAAATGGGCAATTGGAAGGCGAAAGTAGTGAGATATGTGTGCCAGCTGCAGAGTGGAACAGACCTGAAGACCTTTGAGACATTGAGAGAGGAATTTGATTTGCCTTCGGTATGGGGGTTTTAATACTATATGCTTCGACATGCTTGGAGGGCACAGTGTAGATTGGGAGCCATGACGGTTCAGGGCGACATTGTACTAGACTTTGTGTGTATGAAGGGAGGGACAAAGGGAGTTATATCGAGCATATATCATGACTAACTACACTCTTATCTGGGGGACAATCACCTCACTGCAAAGAGTAAATGGGAAAGGGAGGTGGGTACCCTCACAACAACAATGGGAGGCTATTCTTGAATATGTCCCGAAGATCTCTCTAAGCGAGCAGGCACGGCTCTCCCAATTATATGTAATACATAGAACATACAAAACACCGCTGGTCCTATTCAAGGCGGGCTTGAGGGGAGACTCTAGCTGCCCTAGATGTGGCACAGACTAGGCCGGACTGTTACATATGTTATGGTCGTGTCCGCGGCTGGTGGCATACTGGCTGGTCGTAATCAACAAAATTGAGAGCTTATGCATGTACGCTCGACAGGAATCCAGTGCTGTGTGTTTTGGGGGAGGTGTATGGGATACCTGTCTCAGAACATTACAAGGTGGCAATAGCGAGGTTGCTGTATGTGGCACGCAAACTAATAGCACGAAAATGGAAGGATTCTGAACCCCCCACTAGGAGGGAATTTATTGCTCAGACACGTACGGTAATGCATTTAGAGGAAAGCATTTACAGGCGAAGGCATGGTGAAAGAACTTTCGAAAAAATATGGTCCGCCTGGATGGCGGTGATATGATTACTAAGACTCTCAAGTATACCCGGCATAAGGAGTTTTGGGGGAGGGGGGAGGGGGGGATGGCTTTGATTGTATTATTACAAGATATGTGAATTGTTACATGTATATTGATATCCACTGTTTATTGTTTAAAATCTATTGAAACCTAAATAAAAATAACTGTTTTTTTAAAAAAAAAGAATATCTCTATGAAGGTGGCTTCTCCAAATTTCAAGCCAAGATTTATTGGACCTTACAAGATTTTGGAGATTCTTAATCCGGTTTCTTTTCGATTGGCTCTTCCTGTTACGTTTAAGATCCATAATGTGTTTCATAAGTCGCTGTTGAAGAGATATGTTGAGCCAGTAGTTCCTATGGCTGCACCTCCTGACCCTGTATTGGTTGAAGATAATGTGGAATATGAGGTAGAGAAAATACTGGATTCTCGTCTGGCTTGACGGAGACTCCAGTATTTGGTCAAGTGGAAGGGTTATGGCCAGGAGGACAATTCTTGGGTCTCTGCCTCTGATATTCATGTCGATAGATTGGTTCGTGCTTTTCATCGGGCCCATCCTGATCGGCCCGGTGGCGTGGATGAGGGTTCGATGACCCCTCCTCAAGGGGGGGTACTGTTGTAAGCTCATTTTCGGGTTTGCCTCTGGCTTCTTGTGAGGGTTATGGAGCTGGCTGTGCTGACAGAGGAGTAGTGAGTTCTCTATCCGGACTTCCTCTGTTGGTGAAGGGAGGTAATGAAGCTGATCTAAATGGCAGAGACCGGCCACCTGAGGAAGAGGACTGCGATTGGACATCAGGAGTTTCTGATTGGATTTAAGGCAGCCGACTCCCTAGTTTCTTGCTGGTGATTTTTCCTGACTGTGGCTTCTGGTTTCCAGTTTGGTTCCTGCCTTCCTAAAGCTAAGTTTTCTCTGCTGTTGTTCATATGAGTTTTTGTCTGGTTTACTTAGTTTTTGTGTTCAGCCAGCCCTGGCTGGGACTGGGCTGAATCCCCATTTTGTCTCTGATCAGTTGATCTCTTTTGCTCTGTCTTCAGAATATACCTGAGTGCTGATATAGTGATTTGAAGTCTAGCGACTTCAGGGCCTTTTTCTATCAGACGTGTTGGACATTTTTTGGCAGGGTTTTTTGCGTGATTGCAGACAGCAGCTTTTCTTTCCTGTCCTTTCTAGTTAGTGAGGGCCCCATCGTTTGCTCAGCCTATCTTTCTATCTGTGTCTGTGTTTTCATCTTGTTTCACCGACAATACATGTTGGGGGCTGTCTATTGCTTTGGGGTCTGCTCTGGGGCAGTTTAGATTTTCCCTTTCTTTCTTTAGGCTTATTTAGTTCTACGGCCGTGATGAGGCGTCTAGGACCACCGTAGGCACGCTCCACGGCTACTGCTAGTTGTGGATAGGATCAGGGGTCTGCAATCCGCTAGTTACCAACCTCTCCGGTTTTCTGGGCTTAGCTTGCTTTTTGTTTTTTCCTCCTCGGTGACTCATTCATAACACCTGTGTTTCCCATAGCAACCAATCACTAAGCATCTTTCATTTCATTCATTTCACCAGGGCTGTTTAAAAGATGAAAGCTGAGCTGTGATTGGTTGCTAAGAGCAACACTTTTCCTTGTAGACAGTCATGGTAACTGAGGCCTATTATTCTTATTATTTCTATCGTGTTATTATTCTTCTGTAAAGTTGGAAATAACACAATTTATTACCGTGCCGACACAGACCACCCTCTGACACAGACTGCAGGGGGATCCCAGAATCAGGAACTTCTCTTTGTCTGGCATGAAGCATCCTCATTAACTTAAAAATTCAAACACAGATTAAAAAAAGAAACACAAGACTGATTTCTCCAACCCAGGTATCATTTTAATCAGTATATCAGCACCAACCTGACAATGTTGGCTCTGATGGGATAATGTGGGATATTAGGGGTAGTAGTCCGGTGGCTCTGGCTGACGGGATGATGTGGGATATTAGGGGTAGTAGTCCGGTGGCTCTGACGGGATGATGTGGGATATTAGTGGTAGTATTCCGGTGGCTCTGGCTGACGGGATGATGTGGGACTGTGACGGGCGTCAGCTTAAGCTGAGTCGTTTTCCTTTTTTGAATGAGTGGACCCTCTGGGCCGTGGCACCCACCCACCTAGGGCGAGCTAACCTAGTGAGAATCTAGCCCCTATACAGGGAGTGTCAGGGGCAAGACCAAGGGGGTGAGCCACCACAGCAGCTGGAACAGACGGCCGGCTCAGGGAAACAAGACAAGGTGAGACAAGACGTTAGTTCAAAGTAACTTCATTAAGGAACACTTCAGGGTCAAACAGGTACCAAACATAAACACACTGGAAACACATGGCAAAGTGCGTGCAGGGGCACGCCGAGGTCCAAGGCATGGTACGTGCAGATGGTAGGCAGGGCACGATGAGTTCGGACTCCGGACAGAGGACTACGATCAACCGGGACATCAGACTCTGTAGCTCTGTAGGTGATCGGCAGGATCCGGACATCCGAAAGTAAACCAGGATTCCATGCAAGGAGACAAGATAAGGTTAGCGACATGATGCGTGTCAATGAACACGCCCGGGTCAGGTTCCCAGGACGGAGGCCTGCGCATGCCAAGGGGCATGCCAGGGACAGGTACAAGGACGGAGGCCTGCGCGTGCGAGGACACGCCAGGGACAGAGTACAAAGACGGAGGCCTGCGCATGCCATGGGGCATTCCAGGAACAAGGACGGAGGCCTGCGCGTGCAGAGGGCATGCCAGGGACAAAGTACAAGGACAGAGGGCACGCCAGGGACAGGTACAGGAACGGTGGTCTGCACATGCCAAGAGGCATGCCAGGGACACAGGCAAGATAGGGTGCAGAGCAAAGAGCAAAAGACTTTGTGCAAGAGTAGCACGAAAAGGCACAGTGCGAAAACCAGCGTGTGTGCAAGGGAGCACGGAAACCACGGCTGGGGCACCGGCAGGTGGTACCGATGGTGGCATAAGCAGGCGGGCACGACTTAGAGGCAGCACAGCTGCGGCTCACACAGCCGGTAACCACTATAGCACTGGACGACGGGCACAGCTGAGGCACACAGGCGAGCACAACTAGAGGCGGCACGGCTGAGGCACAACAGGCAGGCACAGGGCGACCAGGCACGTGCACGAGGGCATGGAGCCACAAGGCAGGGCTAGGCAAAGGTACAGGACAGAGACGCGTGCGAAACAGCACGGCAAAGCCTAGTACGAAAAGTGCAAGGGCGCACGAAACAGGGTACAGAGCGGAGGCCTGCATGTGTAGAAAGACACGTCAGGGAGAGGCACAGAACGTAGCATAACAAGGAAGCATAGAGAGGACAACAAAGCACGAAGGACAACACGAGACAGCACCAGACAAGAGACGGAATGCGAGCACGGAGCGTGTGCAGAGACGCACGACAGAGCAGAGTGCAAGGGCACAGAATAGAGGGAGCAACTCAGCAGACCAAGCAGCCATGCAGGGAAGCAACGCAATACTCAGGCCCTGAGCATAGGAAGGGGCGGTCTGATATAGGGCATAGCACCTCCACTTCCGGGTCAGGACCAGGGAAGAACTTCCAGTTCAGATCCTCCAGGATCACAGGGAGCAGTCACATGATCAGGATTCCAGACATGCAGGGATGATTGCAGAACCAGTGCTGAAACCTAGGCAGGTCACATGATCAGAGTTCCAGACATGCAGAGATGATTGCAGAACCAGCTTATGCTGGAGCATAGGAAGGACACATGATCAGGGGTTCTACACATGACGAGACGATCACAGAAGGCAGAGCAGAAACGCAGGCATCCCGCAGCTCAACAGTCATGAGGTGAGTGTGCACACTGCTTTAGGGAACATGCAGGATAGCAGACATGAGATGCGCGTGCACACCGCTCCAGGGGTCATAAGGCAAAACAGACATGGCGGACATGGCGAGCATTACAGGGACATTAGGGGTAGGAGTCCTGTGGCTCTGGCTGATGGGAAGATGTGGGATATTAGGGGTAGTTGTCCGGTGGCTCGGGCTGACGGGATGATGTGGGATATTAGGGGTAGTCTGGTGGCTCTGATGGGATGATGTGGAATATTAGGGGTAGTAGTCCGGTGGCTCTGGCTGACGGGATGATGTGGGCTATTAGAGGTTGTAGTCCGGTGATTCTGGTTGACGGGATGATGTGAAATATTAGTGGTAGTAGTCCGGTGGCTCTGATGGGATGATGTGGAATATTAGTCGTAGTAATCTGGCAGCTCTGGCTGACGGGATGATGTGGAATATTAGTGGTAGCAGTCCGGTGGCTCTGGCTGACGGGATGATGTGGGATATTAGGGGTAGTAGTCCAGTAGCTCTGGCTGTGACGGGATGATGTGGGATATTAGGGGTAGTAGTCCGGTAGCTCTGGCTGACGGGATGATGTGGGATATTAGGGGCAGTCCAGTGGCTCGGGATGATGTGGGATATTAGGGGTAGTAGTCCGGTAGCTCTGGCTGATGGGATGATGTGGAATATTACAGTGAGTGTGGCTATGTGGAGTGTGCGGGGCTATGCACTCAGCTTTATATATAATCATTATAATTTGTTATAACTAACCACAGTTAGTTACTATGCCCGCGCAACGCCAGGCTCTTCAGCTAGTAGTTAATAAATATTAAATAAGTAGTACAATATATAACCTAGTAACAGCAGATTTCTGAGAAATTCAATAAGCTGCAGTAGAAACATGAGTTTTCCAACTTTGTGTGTTGAAGCAAACAATAAGATATAAAAAATACGTTAACTTTTTCTGCAGTGCCACTATCCTGACGCACTTTTCAGCAGGCGGGCATTCTTTTGGGGTAAGACATATACATATGAAAGACAAAGTGGTTATAAATCCATATACAAACATAAGAGTATCATGTTATATTTTTCACTATATACCCATAACATGATACTCTTATGTTTGCATACGTACTGTATTTATGACCACTGTGTCTTTCATATGTATATATAAAAATACTTATGCACTCGTATCTTTTTGTTCTATTGTTGCAAATGTTCATATACTACCTTGTTACTTACGTGCAGTTTTGTAGGTATTTGCACTTTTCTTGCTTATTTAAATATTTTTATGATAGATGTAAACAATAAACAAGGAATTGTTATAGTTAAAAAACTTTCCTCCTTTTTGTAAAAAATTGCAATGTTTATCTGTCAGTGGGGTGACAAAGGGAGCCCCCTTGCCTTGCCGATTCCACAATCATTGTTGATTAATCTGAGCTCTCTGGTTGTCTGTGCTGGTAACAAATCATAAATGTCAATATGGTTGGCGTGAGCAGCTAGAGGTTTGACATCCTCCACCTGCTCTCTCTTCAGTTGGTCAGTGCAGCTGAAGTCACCGGTGCTAGATAAGAATTACATTCATTAGTGAACCCAGAATGACTGTTCAGTCAGTAGAATTAGACATTGGCTCTAATGAGTGATTAAAATACATGCTTTACCTCAACATCGACATTAGGCGAGCTCTCCCTTGGATCATAGTCATACAAGGCAACCATTCTCCTTGTGGAAACAGAGTGTTGCCTTCCACTTCTCCTGTTTCGTTCTGTGCCAATTAAAAAAAAAAGTCCGTACATTTAATTTACACCACGAGTCTGGAAAATTCTTGAATTTATGATCAAACTAACAAGCTGGACAAAAGACCACAGAGTGAAGTAGAAGCTGAAATGGGCAGTGATGACAGTTCTCTGCTACACACTGGTTCTTTCTTCCGAAAATGCCCTATTTTTAGATGGCCCCTTCAGCATGAGTAAATACAATGGCCTCAACTTATGTATCTACACAGATAAACGCCATTTATGTACCATTTTGTTCTCCAAGCTGCATCATATAAAAAATGCATTAGCAGTGTTAATTCCACTTCGTAACTATCCAGTTAATAGCTATAGGCAATATGCCCTTGAATTTGCTTAACATTATACACTTTTGTGTGAATCGAAGTACAAAATAAAATATGTTTTGTTCTGTTTTTTGATTCTATGCAAATTATTTATTACTAAATTATATTTGTGATCTCTTGGTTCAACAACACAAATCACAGTTCCCGGTTTTTGCTATGAAATCTGTGAGTAGCAGTACATAGAGGCTGAGACTCTGATTCCAGCGTTCTGTCACTTGCTGGTTTGCATGCTGTCATTTTAACATGTTTCTCCATTACAGATCTAGCAGCACTCAGAATGCTAAGCTAGGTATAACCCAGAGCTGCTAATTAGTGTTGTAGGTGAGGTTATACAGAGCAGTTGGGTCACACTTGCGAGTGCAATGAGAGAAACTCGCACGAGTCTCTAGCCTCCATACCCAGCACTGCCGTTGGCACTCGGGACCAGAGTGTGCGGCTGCATGTCTTTCTATGCAGCTGTAGGCTCCAGTGCGAGCCGCCGGTGGCAGTGCCAGGTATTGAGGCGAGAGACTCGCGTGAGTTTCTCGCATTGCACTCGCAAGTGTGACCCTGGCCTTAGAAGCACGAGGCACCTAGTCCTGTAGTTATAATCTCCTGCAGACAAAACACTAATTTTATTGAAACAACCACATACTGCCTAGTAAGTGACACATCACTGGAATCAGGCTATCAGACCCTGCATCATGTTTCTCTCAGATTACATAGCAAAAACCTGCTGACTTATTCCCTTTAAGCTGCACCTTAAGGTGGCCCAGCAGTTTAAAAATTCTAACTGCACAGGGTCAGTTGCTGACATTAAACATTTATTACCTTATACCACTATAGAGCCTGTAAATTTGAAATCTCCCTGCACAAAACAGGGAAGATGTCATTAACCCCCGTAGCTTTTTCTGGTTTGGCGTTTTCGTTTTTCGCTCCCCTCCTTCCCAGAGCCATAAGTTTTTTACTTTTCTGTCAATATGGCCATGTGAGTGCTTGTTTTTTGTGGGACAAGTTGTACTTTTGAACGACATCATTGGTTTTACCTTGTCGTGTACTAGAAAACAGGAAAAAAATCCAAGTGCGGTGAAATTGCAAAAAAAGTGCAATCCTACACTTGCTTTTTGTTTGGCTTTTTTAGTAGGTTCACTAAATGCTAAAACTGACTTGCCATTATGACTCTCCAGGTCATTACAAGTTCATAGACACCAAACATGTCTAGGTTCTTTTTTTATCTACTGTAAGTAGTGAAAAAAAATTCCAAACTTTGTTTTAAAAAAATATAAAATTGCGCCATTTTCCGATACTCGTAGCGTCTCCATTTTTCGTGATCTCAGGTTGGGTGAGGGCTTATTTTTTACATGCCGAGCTCACATTTTTCTTTTCAAATAATTTTATTGGTTTTCAGTCATTAAACAGGGTAAGGGAAGGAAGGAGGAAAGGGAAAAGGAAGTAAAGAACCTTGTACAGGATCGGAAAAAATTTAAAACTAGAGAACCCACAAATAGGCATTAAATAGCATATAGCAAATAACAACAAAAAAGGAAAAGAAAATCGACAATCCTTATTATGGGGTAACATTCTTGGAAGGAGATACGACATCCCGGTACTACAACGGCCATGTTTAGGCCTCAAAATATAATCCCTCTTAATAGGTGTATTTGATATGGAATTTGTTGTTCCAAGTCTTCCATTTTTTTGTATATGTGTGGATGTGATTGTTGTTAATCGCAAATCTGAGTTCTAAATAACTATGTTGGCCTATTTTATCAAGTATGTCCGAAAACTTAGGAACCTCGACTTTCTTCCACCATTGTGCTAACATGGTCTTAGTCACTAAGAGGATGTGGATGATATGTCTTACCGAATCATCAAATTGTTCCATGTCTAATGAAAGAAGTGCTCTTTCAGGCGTAATTGTGACCGAGCTCACATTTTTAATGATACCATATTGGTGCAGATTCGACTTTTGATCACCCGTTATTGCATTTTAATGCAATGTCGAGGTGACCAAAAAAACGTAATTCTGGTGTTTTGACTTTCTTTCTCGCTACGCGATCAGGTTCATCCTTTTTTATTGATAGATCGGGCGATTCTGAACGCGGTGATACCAAAAATGTGTATGTTTGATTTTATTTTATTTTGAATGGGGCGAAAGTTGGGTGATTTGAACTTTTGTATATTTTTCATATTTTTAAAAACATTTTCTTTTTACTTTTGGCATGCTTCAATAGTCTCCATGGGAGACTAGAAGCTGCCAAAACCCGATCGGCTCTGCTACATAGAGGAGATGGTCATATCGCCTCTATGTAGTAGAATTGCTGACTTGCTATGAGTGCCGACCAACGCATGGCGCTCACAGCAATCAGGCACTGACAACCATAGATGTCTCCAGGAGACCTCCAGTTGGCATACCAACACACCGGTGACCCTCGATCACGTGATGCGGGTCACCGGTGTGCGTATCCGGCGCAATTGCGTTTGACAGCAGCATTTAACTGGCTAATAGCCGCTGGTGGATCGCGATTCTACCTGCAGATGTTGCAGGCACATGTCAGCTGTTCAAAACAGCTGACATGTCCTGGGAAAGATGTGGGCTCACTGCCGAAGCCCACATCAAAGGGAGGGAGTCTGACATCGGAATACTATTACGCCCGATGTCGGAAAGGGGTTAATAATATTTCTGCACTAGATACTCTTTCACTTTTAGATCTCCAAGAACAAATACATTACCATCTTCATCAGGATTCCTTCTATGTCCTAGAAACCAGAAATTTGAACATCCAAGATAAGTATGGCTAATTATTTGGGGCTATACAGCAACATGTATTTGCCGCTGTTTTCAATTGACTGTTTTAGAGGGAAATGTGCCCACGTTTCTAACTACTCATTGCACCAGCTAGAATAAGAATGATATAAATAAGAGTAAGGTTTGAACCTGCACTTAATTAGGCTTAATTAACCTAGAATATACTGTATATTGCAATTGTAAAATTGGTATTATAAGCAGTACTGGATTTACTTTTTAAGAACATGCAGACACAGATTGTCTGGTGTCTTAAACTCTATCCATCAAGTAGACACTTATTACGTCACTTATGACTTTAAAATATTTGTTATTATAAAGCAAAGATGGGGAACCTCAGGCGAGAGGGCAATTTACATCTTTTGATGACCTTTTCTCTGGCCCCTGGGCAGATTCCATGGGAATGCAGTGTTTGGGTCGGCAGCTGTGTTTTGTCAGCAGCCGGCCCTTGAATTTCTTCTCGCTCTTTGAGCGCGGGCATGCTACTGAACGGTACAGCATGTACAATTAAAGATTATGTTCTGGCCAGTGCCAGCATCAAAACGTACTTCATGAGTTACAATGACGCGTCATGTCCCACAGAAGGCCAGAGTGTCAGCCTCCATGTCACATGTCACCTCCTGTGATGTATAATCCGCAGTCCCATGTCTCCTCCTGTGATGTATATGTCCCAGCCCCATGTCTCCTGTGATCTATATACCGCAGTCCCATGTCTCCTGTGATGTATATGCCCCAGCTTCATGATTTCTGTGATGTATATACTGCACCTCCCATGTCTCCTATGATGTATACAGTCATGGCCGAAAGTGTTGGCACCCTTGAAATTGTTCAAGAAAGTATTTTTCCCAAAAAATTATTGAAGTTACACATGTTTATTTCCTTTTTGTGTATTAGAACAACACAGAAAAAAAGGCAAATCGGACATAATTTCATATAAAACCCCAAAAATGGTCCGGACAAAATTGTTGGCACTTTTCCAAAATTGTGGATAACAACTTTGTTTCAAGTACGTGATGCTCGTTCAAACTCACCTGTCGCAAGTCTCAGGCATGGGGAATATAAAAGTGGAGAAGTTGCATTGTGTGTGTGTGTGTTTGTACCACATTAAGCACAGAGAACAGAATGAGGAGAAGAGAACTGTCTGAGGACTTGAGAACCAAAATTGTAGAAAAATATCCGCAATGTCAAGGTTACAAGTCCATCTCCAGAGATCTTGATGTTCCTTTGTCCATGGTGCACAACATAATCTAGAACTTTACAAACATGGTACTGTAGTTAATCCTCCTGGAAAAGCAGAGAGAAATTGGTGAAAAGACACAACACAAGATAGTCCAGATGGTGGATAAGCATTCCCCATCAAGTTTCAAAGAAATTCAAGCTGACTTGCAGGCTCAGGGTGCATCAGTGTCAGCAAAAACTATCTGTTGACATTTGAATGAAATGAAACGCTATGGCAGGAGACCCAGTAGGAACCCACTGCTGACAGAGACATAAAAATGCTAGACTGCATTTTGTCAAAATGTATGTGAGTAAGCCAAAATCGTTCTTAGAAAATGTCTTATGGACAGATGAGACAAAGAGAGTTTTTTGGTAAAGCATATCACACTACTGTTTACCGAAAACGGAATTAAACCCACAAAGAAAAGAACACAGTAAATACAGTCAAATATCATGGGGGTTCAAAGATATTTTGGGGTTGTTTTGCTGCCTTTGACACTGGTTACCTTGAGTGTGTGCAAGGCATCATAAAATCTGAAGATTACCAAAGGATTTGGGGTCACAATGTAGTGTCCAGTGTCAGAAAGCTGGGTTTGTGTCATATGTCATGGGTCTTCCAGCAGGACAATAGTAAATCAGAAAAGACATGTCACTCCGAAATATATCGGGAGGTGCACGGAAAAGGGGTACCAATCCCAGTAAAATGCAGAAGAAAAAATCTGACACTCTCTTATAAGGCAAAAAAAAAAAATCACTTTTTTATTTTCAAAATGGGAATCCAGAAAGGTTTATAATAGTGTAACGTTTCGGTCTCAAATAGGACCTTCTTCAGACATCATAAACCTCAAGAGATGCCCCGTGTATTCCCTTGTGTATTTCGTGAGTGAAGCCGCCTGTAATGGCACATAGAAGCTCAGCAGAAGAATATCTGTGACAACGGCACCTGTCAGGAGAGTGGGTGAACCGCTGTGGATAGTGAGGGCGCTTTTTTTTTCTTCTGCATTCCAGCAGGACAATGACCCCAAACATGCTTCAGAAAGCACTCAGAAATTGATGGAAACAAACTGCTAAAGTTCTTAAGTGGCCAGTAATGAGTACGGCTCTAAATACCATTGAACACCTGTGGAGAGATCTTACTTATTGCTATTGGGAGAAGGCGCCCTTCAAATATGAGAGACTTGTAGCAGTTTACAAAAGAAGAGTGGTGTAAAATTCCAGTTGCGCGTTATAAAAAGATGGTTAGAGGAAGCGATTGATTGCAGTTATTTATTCCAAGGTTGTGCAACCAAATATTAAGTTGAGGGTACCAACAATTTTGTCCAGCCCAGTTTTGGGGTTATATCCACTTTTCCTTTTTATCTGTGTTTTTTTGTGTTGTTCCAATAAACACAAAGGCAATAAACATGTGAATGACAAAACATGTGTAAGTGCAATAATTTTCTGTGAAAAATACTTCATTTTCTCCAACAATTTCAAGGGTGCCAACACTTTTGCCCATGACTGTATACTTCATCTCCAGTGTATCGGATGTGATGTATATAGTCCAGCGCCAGTGTATCTTATGTGATGTATATACTCCTACTGGTATCACATGTGTGATGTATACACAGTAGTCTCTGTCTCCTATGTGATGTATGTACAGTGGTCTCGGTGTCTCTTATGTGTTGTATGCACAGCAGCCTCGGTGTTTCAGATTCTATGTGTGTGTCCTATGTGATGTGTATATGGCAGTCTCTATGAGATGTATATGCAGCGGTCTCAGTGTTTCATGTGCTGTATACTGCAGTCTTGGTGTCTGCTATGTAATGTATATACAACAGTCTTGATGTCTCCTATGCAATGTATAGAGTTTTCTCTTTATCTTCTATGTGAAGTTTATACGGTAGTCTCTATCTCCAATGTGATGTATACAGCAGTCTCAGTGTATCCTATATTATGTATATACAGCAGTCTCTGTGTCCCCTATGTGATGTATACTGCAGGTCTTCCACTACTAGAGAGCTATAAATGTAACATGAGCAGTGATGAATTTCCCACTGTGAAGAGACCTGCAGTGTAATTCACATCTGTGTTTGGTACCACTTACTACTGCGAGTTCTTTACAAAACTTATCATTATAAAGAGTCGCTTTTGCTCCAGACCGTCACAAACCTGAAAAAGTAGTTACTAGTAGCAAAATCATTCATACTACCTAACATCACAGCCATATCAAAGAGAAGCAGTTGCAGCTGTCTTATTAGGGATGACATAATTAAATGTTTGATCAAACATAACAAGGTAAGTTTCAAATTGATGATTTTTTACAGCCCTCGAAGGATGGTATAAATATCAAAAAAATATAAATCTAGTATTGCTGTAACAGCACCGACCCAAAGAATAAAGTTTCCTTATCACTTATACTAAACGAGGAATGGTGTAAAAAATAAATAAAGCCAATTATTCACCTACTGCTGATTTGTTCACTCTGCCTCCCAAAGATCGCAGGAAGGCTCAGCGCACATTTACCCTGCACTCTGCGCTGAGCGTTTACCTCGGGGATTCCGTGCAAATCTCTGAAATACATAATTCAGACAGAAACCCTGTTGAAAGATTCCGCATAATGAGGCAGATGGAGGCACTGTGGATGCTGTCTGCCCATGATCTGGGAGTTTCTGTCTTTTTAGGAGTGCATAAAAGTGCCGTTGGCCACAGTTTTGTGTCCTTCAAATAAGGACACTGCTGAATAAAGGCCAGAGAGAGTCCAGAGTAACTCTGCTGCCTCATTATAGTGAAAGGATCCCTCAGGGGTTTCATCTGAATCACGTCACGTTATCCCAAACGTTATGTAAAATATTCCTAACAAAAGCTTCAACTCAATCTACAAAAAAAGCAAGTCCCCACTCAGGTCCATCATCTGTTAACGGAAACATAGATGCTTCCACATTATTGTTAGTACAAAAGCTCTGGAAAAGCGAAATGGCTCCTAACCCCTCAAAATAAATTCAGCAAATTTTGCTGAAAATCCAAATTCCCCCTCCCTTCTGAGCCCCACAGTGAACCTAAACCACATTTAACGTTCACATGTTTGGGGCTCGTGCGAGAGCTGCGTGGGGCAACCAGCGATGTACAGGGGCATGTAATCTGCGGTGTACTGTGTGTAACCCTCTGTATACAGGAGTATATGATCTATTGATCTATATACTGGTGTATATACTGTGTGGTGTAACCAGCTATACACTGTGTGTAACCCTCTGTATACAGGAGAATATGATCTATATACTGCTGTGTATACTGTATATACTGTGAGGTGTAACCAGCTGTATACTGTGTGCAACCCTCTGTATACAGAGTATATGATCTATATACTGCTGTGTAACCAGCTGTATACTGTGTATAACCCTCTGTACATACTCTATATACTACTCTGTATATGGGGGGGAGTCATGTATACCAGGACAGGGACGGGGGACAATGCATACCCAGCTTATACTCGTCAATAAGCTTACCCAGTTTTCCATGGCAAAATTAGGTGCCTTGGCTTATACTCAGGTCGGCTTATACTCGAGTATATACGGTACTTATGACCATGTGATATTTCAGCTTTTCTTTTTTAATAAATTTGCAAAAATTTCTACATTTTTGTTTTTTTTCAGTCAAGATGGGGTGCAGAGTGTACATTAATGAGAGAAAAAATGAACTTTTTTGAATTTACCAAATGGCTGCAATTAAACAAAGAGTGAAAAATTTAAAGAGGTCTGAATACTTTCCGTACCCACTGTACATGGTCTGAGTAAATTTTTGTGATCTGTAAACCTAATAAAAAGTGTTAAAAATTTTGTAGGGTTAAATTTCTCAGCTATACAGTATTACGCGATCTGTGTATATTTTTGAGATCTATAAAGCTCAGCTAAAGTGTTTAAAAATGTTGTAGGGTTACATTTTCTCATTCATACAGTATTATATGTCTGGGTACATTTCTGTGATCTCTAAAATTGAGTAAAAGCGTTTAAAAATTTTGCAGGATTACATTTCTCAGCCACACAGTATTATGTGGTCTGGGGTACATTTTTGTTATTTATAACACTCTAAAAAGTGTTAATTTTTTACTGTATTCAATTAGTCATACATAAAGTGTAACGTGCTTAGTTGGCGACAAAGATGGCAGAAGCATGCGAGACTCCTGAGGGAGCGACCAAAGGGATATCAGAGCCAGAAGAAGCTGGCGCAACAGCAGAGGTGGCAGGAGCCTGTGGTCCTGATCCAGACAATATCCCAGACCCACCAAAGCTTGAACCAGGCCACATCTTTACCGTTGGGGTTAGTGCGGACTGCAGATGGGAGAGCCAAGGTTCAGAAATTAGTGAGTGGACTGTGGGGCCTAGGCTGGTCGGAAGAGACAAGGAGGAGAGCCAGAACCAACTCTGGACAAATGTTATTGGCCCGCTAGCTGTAAGGTATCAAGAGTTGGCATTGCCGGGGGTGGTAGCTACTTATGACCGTCAGCGTAGAAGGGGGTCCATTGTAGAGTTTTTGACCCATCATCACATCTTGTTCAACCATCGGGCAGTAGAGACGGAACACTTGCCTTGAAGGCTGCAAGAGCTGTTGGCTAGAACTAGGGTCATGTTCCTCAAAATGGGGGGCAACATCGCTGGTATGCAGTGGGTGTGATCCCAGAAAGAAAGGAGCATGATGAACCCTTGTTGAGGAATGAACCAGAATGGGAGAGACTCCTTGAGGTGGCTCAAGACAGGGCTACTACCACCCCCAAGAGATCATACTGGCAGTGGAGTTCTCCATCTATTATGCGTGACCAGCCGATGGTGCAAGTGACACAAGGGGCTTTTGCCCATTTCTATATGTTGGGGTTCCGGCACTACCTGAAGTTGGGTCACTTACAGCCAAGACACCTGGGAATCAGGCTCCAGGAAGCAGGTGAAGGCAGTCCCCCCAGCCTCAAGAGGAAGAAGAAGCGGACACCTGTAGAGGATTACTTTATTACCCTACTTATAACTTTTTACTGGCTTTGTACTTCGTGAAAAGTCTTTATGAGAGTAGGAGTTTTCAATGAGGCACGACAGTTGTTGCCTTTCAGGGGTCTATGGATGACCCTCCTTATAATTTTTTACTGGCTTTGTGCTTTCTGCAAATCCTTTATGAGTGTATAAGTACATAAAGCTTGTTTGCTTACATTTGTTATCCATACACTATTCTGTGTTCTGAGGTACAGTTTTGTTATATATAACACTCAAAAATATAAAATATTTGCTGGGTTACATTTCTCAGACAATACAGTATAATGTGCTCATGGTTACATTTCATTGGTATATAACGCTCAAAAAATTGTGAAAATATGTATCCTTATTAGATTGCTAATTTTCCCCCATACAGTATTATGTGTTCTTGGATACATTTTGTTGGTATCTAACCCTCAAAAAAACTTGTTCACAAATTTATTAGTATTTCTCACGCCTAGACTATTCCGTGGTCTGGAGTACATTTCCTTGGTATCTAATCCTCAACAAGCTTGTTAAAAATGTATCCTTAAAAATATTGCTCACCCATGGAGTATAGCATGTTCTTGGGTATATTTTGTTGGTATACAACCCTCAAAAAACTTGTTTAAATAATTAATCAGTATTATATTGCTCATCCTTTCAGTATTACATCTTCTTGGGTACATTTCTGTGTAAAATAACCCTCCAATAAAAATGTTCAAAATTTTACCATTATTATATTGTTCACCCATAGACTATTCCGTGGTTTGGAGTACATTTTGTTGGTATATAACCCTCAAAATATTGTTTAAAAATGTATTGGTTTTATATTGCTCATCCATAGATTTCTACATATTCTTGAGTAGATTTCAGTGGCATATAAGCCTCAAAAAACTTGTTAAAAAATGTATCAGTAATATATTGCTCACTCAGACTATTCCGTAGTCCGGAGTACATTTTGTTGGTACAGTGAGGAAAATAAGTATTCGATACACAGTCGATTTTGCAAGTTTTCCCAAAGAATGAAGAGATCTGCCATTTTTATCGTAGGTACACTTCAACTGTGAGAGAGAGAATCTAAATAAAATCCAGAAAATCACATTGCATTTTTACATAATTCTTTAGCATTTTATTGCATGAATTAAGTAATTGATACAATAGAAAAACACAACTTAATATTTGGTACAGAAACCTTTTTTTGCAATTACAGAGGTCAGACATTTCCTGTAGTTCTTGACCAAGTTTGCACAAACTGCAGAAGTGACTTTTTCCAACTCATCCATAAAGATCTTCTTCAGATCTTTCAGGTTTTGGGGTTGTCACTGTGGAAAATTGAGTTTCACATCCTTCCAAAGATTTTCTATTGGGTTCAGGTCTGAAGACTGGCTAGGTCATTCCAGGACCTTGAAATGATTCTAACAGAGCAACTCCTTAGTTGCCCAGTGTATTTTGGGTCATTGTCATGCTGGAAGACCCAGCCACAACCCATCTTCAATGCTCTTACTGAGGGAAGGAGATTGTTGGCCAAAATCTTGTGATACATGACCCTATCCATACTCACATCAATACAGTGTAGTATTGTCCCCTTTGCAGAAAAGCACTCCCAAAGTATTATGTTCCCCCACTATGTTTCACGGTTGGGACGGTGATATTGGGGTTGTACTCAGCCTTCTTCCACCAATCACGGCAAGTGGAGTTGATACTAAAAAGTTCTATTTTGGTCTTATCCGACCAGATGACCTTCTCCCATGCCTCCTCTGGATCATCTAGATGGTCATTGGTGAACTTCAAACGGGCCTGAACATGTTCAGCCGTGAGCAGGGAGACCTTGAATGCCATGCAAGATTTTAATCCATGACGGCGTAGTGTGTTACTAATGGTAATGTTTGAGACTGTGGTCCTAGCTCTCTTCAGGTCATTGATCAGGCCCTCCCATGTAGTTCTGGACTGAATTCTAACCTTTCTCAGAATCATCTTTACCCCTCGAGGCAATATCTTGCATGTAGCCCCAGACCAAGGAAGATTGACAATCATCTTGTGTTTCTTCCAGGTCCTAATAATGGCACCAACGGTTGCCTTCTCACCGATCTGATTGCCTATTGCCCTGCAACCCATCTCAGCCTTGTGCAGGTCTACAATTTTGACTCTGGTGTCTTTAGACAGCTCATTGGTCTTGGCCATGGTGGAATGGTTGGAATGTGATAGATTGAGTGAGTGGACAAGTGTCTATCTGATTTTCTGATTACAGACCTCCATTCTTTGTGAGTGGGAAAACTTGCAAAACCAACAGTGTATCAAATATTTATTTTCCACACTGTATATAACCTCAAACAACATGTTCAGTATTTTATCATTTTCATATTGCTCATCCATAGAATATTCTGTGGTCTGGACTACATTTCTTTGGTATATAACCCTCTAAAGTACATAGTCTTTGTCAATTGAACAGAATGTGTATGAGGCCCTCTTTTATATGTAATATAGGGTGTATCTGAGTGCCTAATTTTTGGTAGTTCTTGCTTCCGTCAGAAATGAAACTGAAACTTTCAATTTTTTTTAATAAATTATATAAAAAAAAAAAAATTATATCCTTTTTGAAATTTTACCTTATATACGAGTCATTGTACAGGAAAAAGTGTTTCTCAACATTTTTTGCGGTAAAATGCAATTTCTTGTCGGATTGGAATGTTTTATTGTAACTCCTTAAAGTGGAGTAACAGTGTGACACCATTGTTCTCAGCAGCGATCTGGGAGTCAGAGATGCTTCCAGGGATCTTCCCCATGCTGTTATCCTTCCATTCAGCACTTTTCCCATCCTTTTGAATATTTTCACTGCCCCCCAGATCACTTTGTAAGGTCGGCCAGAAAATAAAGCTTGGAGTTCCCATTGACTCCCATTATACTCGTTACTCCAAACGAGCATGCGAATATTAGGAATTGCTCTGTTCGAGCAACGAGAACCCGGGCATTTTATTGCTCGCTCATATCTAATCCTTCATCAACATTTTCATAGAAATGTAATGAGATGTTTTAATACTGTTAAGTAGAAAAGGCATTAAATACTATTTTCTTAAGGAGTCAAGAAGTCTTGGTGCAGCATGTACAAATATTAGTGAGGCCATATGTTAAGCATTTGTTCAACAGCATGATGACTTCAAATGATGCAAGCTCAAAGGACAAAACATGCCGGTTAGTTAAACTTACAAGAAACATAGTTATGTTTAGACAAGTGAAATAATTTCAGCTGGTTTATTAACTAAATAAAGTTAGGGTTTCTTCACAGACCTCGTTTAGACTTTCTGGATCTGCGGTGTACAGAGCGAGAGCTCTCTTTGAAACGTTCACAGTTGACTTCAGGAAAGGAATGCATACAAATAAAAGAAGAGGAGAACATATGAAGCTGTTCAAAGTTCCACTTTCAATCGAGAAACGCTCAGCTGGGAAAGTTAAGGTAGCTGACTACTTAATGTTTGTTTTACTAGAAATTAAATCAATTTCAATTTGCCAAGTTTTTATCAATAACATATGTACATGTATCTAGAGGCCTTTGACAGTAATTAGTTTTTAGATTTCAATGCTTACTTTTTGGAGTTTTATTATTTTTTTCTTGTCTAACAATTATCCCTGGGTATCATGAGGCGCATTATTAATGATAATAAAAATGCATTGAATATCTGTAAATTCTGTTTTGGGTTCTGGTAAAAAAAACTGCAAACTTTTGCCAGCTTCTTGATAAAGAAAGTCTAATGTAGTTACAATAATTAAGCAGTATAGCGGTGCAAATTAAAGCAGATGATTTCCAAATTCGGAAATGTTTGGAAATATACAGATTCACAATGTCAAATTCAAGAAAAGTGCTGTCCAAATTGCTTCTGCAGGCAAATGGCCAATGCCCTTTATTGTATTTAGTGTAAAAAAAAAACCATGGTCCGGATACTAAATTCATTGGGTAGCACCGTTCTGGAAGTATAGACTAGTTCCAAACAAAAGGGATACTCAAGACATGCAAGTATCAGATGCCACTAAACAATTGGTATCCCAGAACATTGCACCTATAAAGCTTGAAGCAGCTACAGCTTGGCACACAGGCTTGCAGGTGTTAAGAAAGGCTTTTATTACCTACCAATTTTTTCCACTGGAGTATTCAAAGGTAGAAATCCCTGTTTGAGAAGCTGGTCCATCATTTCTTCATCATCTGCTTGTATTTCAGACACCATATTACAGGGGATATAACCAGATCTCCCACAACTTTCACCCCGGTAAAAACCATCTGGATCTTTATCACCATATACCTGAGGACAATATGACAGGTACCAGTCATTTTTTGAAGAAAACAAGCAGCAAAAAACATAATTCCAGCTTTTGCAATGAATCAAGATAGCTAATATTATTTTATCATAATACAGTAATTCTTAGACAGAACACATAAAATACGTAACATTAGTTACGTAAGACACGTACATAAGACACCTGAGTGACAAATTAAATTTAGAAGATGGACAGAAATAGTATGGGATAATATGCTAAAGTTAAGTGACTTTATTAGGTATAATCCTCTTTACTAAGGTTAAGAAAATTATGTAGGGTTTTCCTGAGATTGCAGAAAAATAGACTTCTGCATGCAGTGCTGTCAATTCAGTAGTTACACTGTGAAGGGGATCTGGCATAACTAGTTTTCTGTCAAGAAAAAAAAATCCTTAACATAACAGTTCTACGGTCTTTTGCATTCTGCATTGAGACACTGGAAATGGAACTATGTGCAGAGTTGGGTGGGGGTAGAGGAACATACACATAAGATACAATCTGTATACTTACTGCTGTGGTTTTATACAGATCTGTGATAACCCTAACATGATGGGTTGTTACCAGTTTGTCGCGCTGATCTGTACAGTATATGGGGACAGAAGGTATATAATTACTTGTTTATATATATATATATATATATTATGTGGTGTAGTGACCGTGTCTGCTAGGGGGCGCTGTGTGATGTCCCAGGAGAGAGGGTGAGTGGCAGAATACTGAATGACAGTTATGTTTCTCGAGGTGGGTGGCCTTGGGATGGAGACTTATGTGTGTTTTGATCAGCAGTGATACTGCTGAGGTGCTGTTTCAATGTGTTTTGAGAAGTCTCCAGGTAGCTGGTGGGATGGGCTGGACCAGTTACCTACAAACCCATCCAGGGGGTGTGTTTAAGAACGCTATTGTAAAGTGTTTGAGTGGTTGAAGGACCTGTGATGAGGTCATAGCCATGTGACCCGGTGGGCGTGGCTACGGACCATATAAGGTGGCCAGGGTAGGTCACATGGAGTAAATGCTGGGACCCGGTTGGTCCGTTGTGGAAGGTCCGGCTGGAAGATGGGGCTTCCTGCCTGACAGCACGTGAATACTGTGATTAATGGCTGCAAGCGTCTGATAGTTCCCTGGAGGGAATGAACGTCTGCAGTGAGCTGAATCAGCCATGAGGTAAACCCTGACGGGGTGAGATATCTGTGAGGCTGAAGAGCCTGAGTACTGGACATTGTGTAACCTGTGTGACCACAGGCTTAACAGAGGGAAGCTCTGTCATGAACGCTATGCTGATTATATGAACTTTATGTTGCTGCTGTGGGTTTATGATGCCTGAATAAACCGCATGGATTGTTATTGTTTTATGGAAAGTCTGTGCCGGACGTGATTATTTGGCTGCCAAGCGAGTATCCCCTACCCGAATGACAGCACTACCTTACAATATATATATACACTAGATGAATAACCCGGCGTTGTTCGGGCATAGTAACTAACTGGGGTTAGTTATAACAAATTATGATGATTATGTTGCACATAAAACATTTCACATCATATATTCCACACTACAAATTTGCAACACAAATTAACTAAACGATTATCTAAGTATTGATAGTATTTTATTTTCAACTTATTCAAGAGCCTTTTGATAAACAACATGTTTGGTTTTTCCTTTCGGTGCAAAGATGAACAGATTTTTGGCAGTTCCAACTGTTGAACAGGACACGTAAAGTTGACCATGAGAAAAGTATGGAGATTGCAAATCAATCCCTACTACTTTCAAGGACTGTCCCTAAGCCTTGGTAATGCACATTGCAAATGCCAGTAGAACTGGAAACTGGAGGCGTTTAAAATCAAAAGGCAAATCAAACGGAATGAGTGGAATTCTTGGAATGAAAATGTCCTCTCCTTTGGCACATCCTGTTGCTGAGCTGTGTATCTAACCATATCCTGTGTGATACTGTCTGCTGCGCTGTGTATCTAATCCTATCCTGTGGGATACTGTTTGCTGCGCTGTGTATCTAACCCTATCCTGTGGGATAATGTCATCTAAACTGTGTACCTAATCCTATCCTGTGTGATACTGTCTCCTGAGCTGTATATCTAATCCTGTCCTGTGTGATACTGTCTGCTGAGCTGTGTATCTAATCCTGTCCTATGTTATGCTGACTGCTGAGCCATGTATCTAATCTTATCCTGTGTGATACTAACTGCTGAGCCGTGTATCTAATCCTATCATGTGTGATACAGTCTGCTGAGCCATGTCTCTAATCCTCTCCTGTGTGATACTGTCTGCTGAGCTGTGTATCTAATCTTCTCCTGTGTGATAGTCTGCTGAGCCGTGTATCTAATCCTATCCTGTGTGATAGTCAGCTGAGCCGTGTATCTAATCCTATCCTGTGTTACTGACTGCTGAGCCGTGTATCTAATCCTATCCTGTGCAATACTGACTGCCGAACTGTGTATCTAATCCTATCCTGTGTGATACTGTCTACTGAGCCATGTATCTAATCCTATCCTGTGTGATACTGTCTGCTGAGCCATGTATCTAATCCTATCCTGTGTGATACTGTGTTCTGAGCTGTGTATCTAATCCTATGCTATGTGATACTGTCTGCTGAGCCGTGTTTCTAATCCTATCCTGCGTGATACAGTCTGCCAAGCCGTGTATCTAATCCTATCCTGTGTTACTGAATGCTGAGCCGTGTATCTAATCCTATCCTGTGCTATACTGACTGCCGAGCCATGTAGCTAATCCTATCCTGTGTGATACTGTATACTGCGCCATGTATCTAATCCTATCCTGTGTGATACTGTGCTCTGAGCTGTGTACCTAATCCTATCCTGTGCGAAACTGTCTGCTGAGCCGTGTATCTAATCCTGTCCTGTGTGATACAGTCTGCCAAGCCGTGTATCTAATCCTATCATTTGTGAGACTGTGTGCTAAGCCGTGTATCTCATCCAATCCTGTTTGATACTGTGCGCTGATCCGTGTATCTAATCCTCTCCTGTGTTACTGACTGCTGAGCCGTGTATCTAATACTATCCTGTGTGATAATATCTGCTGAGCCATGTAACTAATCCTATCCTGTGTGATACTGTCTGCTGAGCCGTGTATCTAATCTTATGCTGTGTGATACTGTGTGCTGAGCCGTGTATCTAATCCTATCCTGTGTGTTACTGTCTGCTGAGCCATGTATCTAATCCTGTCCTGCATGATACTGTCTGCTGAGCCATGTATCTAGTCCTATCCTGTGTGATAGTCTGCTGAGCCGTGTATCTAATCCTATCCAGTGTGATATAGTCTGCTGAGCTGTGTATCTAATCCTATCATGTGTCACTGACTGCTGAGCCATGTATCTAATCTTATCCTGTGTGATACTGTGTGCTGAGCCGTGTATCTAATCCTATCCTGTGTGATACTGACTGCCGAGCCGTGTATCTAATCCTATCCTGTGTGATACTGACTGCTGAGCTGTGTATCTAATCCTATCCTGTGTGATTCTGTTTGCTGAGCTGTGTACATAATCCTATCCTGTGTGATACTGTGTTCTGAGCTGTGTATCTAATCCTATCCTGTGTGATACTGTCTGCTGAGCCGTGTAACTAATCCTATCCTGTGTGATACAGTCTGCCGAGCCGTGTATCTAATCCTATCCTGTGTTATATTGACTGCTGAGCCGTGTATCTGATCCTATCCTGTGTGATACTGTCTGCTGAGCCGTGTATCTAATCCTTTCTGTGTGATAGTGTCTGCTGAGCTGTGTATCTAAACCTATCCTGTGTGATACTGTGCTGTGAGCTGTGTATCTAATCCTATCCTGTGTGATACTGTCTGCTGAGCCGTGTATCTAATCCTATCCTGTGTGATAGTCTGCCAAGCTGTGTATCTAATCCTATCCTGTGTGAGACTGTGTGTTGAGCCTTGTATCGAATCCTATCCTGTGTGATACTGTGAGCTGAGCCATGTATCTAATCCTATCCTGTGTAATACTGTCTGCTGAGCCGTGTATCTAATCCTATCCTGTGTGAAACTGTGTGCTGAGCCTTGTATCAAATCCTATCCTGTTTGATACTGTGTGCTGAGCCGTGTATCTAATCCTATCCTGTGTGAGACTGTGTGCAGAGCCGTGTATCTAATCCTATACTGTGTGATACTGTGTGCAGAGCCGTGTATCTAATCCTATCCTGTGTGATAGTGTCTGCTGAGCTGTGTATCTAATCCTATCCTGTGTGATACTGTGCTCTGAGCTGTGCATCTAATCCTATCCTGTGTTATACTGACTGCTGAGCCGTGTATCTAATCCTATCCTGTGTGATAGTGTCTGCTGAGCTGTGTATCTAATCCTATCCTGTGTGATACTGTGCTCTGAGCTGTGCATCTAATCCTATCCTGTGTGATACTGCCTGCCGAGCCATGTAACTAATCCTATCCTGTGTGATGCAGTCTGTCGAGCCGTGTATCTAATCCTATCCTGTGTTATACTGACTGCCAAGCTGTGTATCTAATCCTATCCTGTGTGAGACTGTGTGCTGAGCCTTGTATTGAATCCTATCCTGTGTGATACTGTGAGCTGAGCCATGTATCTAATCCTATCCTGTGTAATACTGTCTGCTGAGCCGTGTATCTAATCCTATCCTGTGTGAGACTGTGTGCTGAGCCTTGTATCGAATCCTATCCTGTGTGCTGAGCCGTGTATCTAATCCTATACTGTGTGATACTGTGTGCAGAGCTGTGTATCGAATCCTATCCTGTCTGATACTGTGAGCTGAGCCATGTATCTAATCCTATCCTGTGTAATACTGTCTGCTGAGCCGTGTATCTAATCCTATCCTGTGTGAGACTGTGTGCAGAGCCTTGTATCGAATCTTATCCTGTGTGAGACTGTGTGCTGAGCTGTGTATCTAATCCTATCCTGTGTGAGACTGTGTGCAGAGCCATGTATCTAATCCTATACTGTGTGATACTGTGTGCAGAGCCGTGTATCTAATCCTATACTGTGTGATACTGTGTGCTGAGCCATGTATCTAATCCTCTCCTGTGTGATACACTGCTGGGACATGTATCTAATCCTATCCTGTGTGATACTGACTGCTGAGCCTTGTATCTAATCCTATCCTGTGTGATACTGTGTGCTGAGCCGTGTATCTAGTCTTATCCTGTGTGATACTGTGTGCTGAGCCGTGTATCTAATCCTATCCTGTGTGAGACTGTGCAGAGCCGTGTATCTAATCTTATTCTGTGTGTTACTGTGTGCTGAGCCATGTATCTAATCCTCTCCTGTGTGATACACTGCTGGGCCGTGTATCTAATCCTATCCTGTGTGATACTGTCTGCTGAGGCGTGTATCTAATCCTATCCTTTGTGATAGTGTCTGCTGAGCTGTGTATCTAATCCTATCCTGTGTGATACTGTGCTCTGAGCTGTGTATCTAATCCTATCCTGTGTGATAGTCTGCCAAGCCGTGTATCTAATCCTATCCTGTGTGAGACTGTGTGCTGAGCCTTGTATCGAATCCTATCCTGTGTGATACTGTGTGCTGAGCCATGTATCTAGTCTTATCCTGTGTGATACTGTGTGCTGAGCCATGTATCTAATCCTATCCTGTGTGAGACTGTGTGCTGAGCCGTGTATCTAATCTTATTCTGTGTGTTACTGTGTGCTGAGCCGTGTATATAATCTTATCCTGTGTGCGGAGCTGTGTATCTAATCCTATCCTGTGTGAGACTGTGTGTTGAGCCGTGTATCTAATCCTATACTGAGTGATACTGTGTGCTGAGCCATGTATCTAATCCTCACCTGTGTGATACACTGCTGGGCTGTGTATCTAATCCTATCTTGTGTGATACAGGCTGCTGAGCCGTGTATCTAATCCTCTCCTTTGTGAAACTGACTGCTGAGCTGTGTATCTAATCCTCTCCTGTGTGATACTGACTGCTGAGCCGTGTATTAATCCTATCCTGTGTGATACTGGGCTCCCCCTGCAGTCTGTGTCAGAGGAAGGTCTGTGTCGGAACGGTAATAAATTGTGTTATTTCCAGCTTTACAGAAGGACGATAACACCATAGAAATTATAAGAAAAATAGGCCTC
Source organism: Dendrobates tinctorius (assembly GCF_039654945.1). Lineage (NCBI taxonomy): Eukaryota > Metazoa > Chordata > Amphibia > Anura > Dendrobatidae > Dendrobates > Dendrobates tinctorius. The sequence continues at coordinate 7,983,830 of NW_027361910.1, read as the reverse complement.
AGTTACCACAACTTTTCATCTTTTAAACTGCTCTGTTGAAATGAAACATGCTTAGTGATTGGTTGCTATGGGCAACACAGGCAGTGTACCTGGGGTGGTCAAGAAGGTGTGCCTATGGGAATATAGGATGGAGGATGTGTGATGGGTATATGGGCACTGGACTATGGGATGGTGGAGTGAGGGGGATTCATTTCTGTCATGTGCTCTCTGCTCCTTTCTGGTGGGCAGACAATGGCCGAGAGCTTATGTTTCCGGGGATGCTAGATTTCTCCCACCCAGTCATTGTCTGCTGAGGTGTTGTGGAGTGGGAAAACTTGCTCATAGCAACCAATCACAGCTCAGCTTTCATCTATGAAACAGTTCTGGTGAAATGAAAGATGCTTAGTGATTGGTTGCAAGGAATTCTGTTGCTCATAGCAAATAATCACAGCTCAGCTTTCATCTTTTAAACAGCTCTGGTGAAATGAATGATGCTTAGTGATTGGGTGGGGCTATTTGGAGTGGGCGTGGCTGATACACACATACATACACTCATTTATATATATATATATATATGTATATATATATTACAGTGAAATTAAAAAAATGTATAAAAATAAGACGAGAAAAAAAATTAAAAGGTGCTGAGCGCTCCCTCCCCTATAACTGTGCATACTTCATTCTCCAAACAAACGCACTTAGAATAGGGTTTTATTCTTTGCTCTGTAGTAATATTAAAAGCAATGCACACATATTTGACATCACTATAAACAGTATTAATAGGAGAATTTGAGGATTTTTTCTTCAAAATACTGACTTAAAACAAAGCATTAAAATGTGAAAGTGTTGTATTCTTTCATATTTCCATCCATTATACTAAATAAGACTTCTAAATAATTAATAATACAGGGATTGGCCCACAGCACTCTTCCAGCAGAGGAATGCAAAGTCAAACAACAAAGAACTCTACTTAGTAACAATTCAAGTATAAGGATGATAGACAGCTTCCAAACCAGGTGATCGTGTATCAAACAGTAATTTTATTTTGCCAAATACACCTACGTTTCGATCTGCAGAAGGTCTTTGTAAAGCATGCTTGACAAATATCTGCTAACAGGTTGAAATGTCTTTGGTAAAATAAAACGTTGAAAAGTATTTCGCATAATAAAATTACTTTTTGATACACTATCACATGGTTTGAAAGCTGTGGATCATCCCTATTTCTAAATAGATAATCTACAGTACAGTTGAAAAAAATAAGTTCTATATGTGCCAAATAAGGTAGACTTATAAAAAAAAAAACACATTTAGGCTATGTGCAAACGTTGCGGAAATTTGCGTGGGAATACCGCAACTCCCTGCCCGGGAAATACGCTAGAATTCTGCATGTGTAATTCCCACGTATTTCCCACGTTTTAACTAGTGTTTTGCAAGCGTAATTAGCTTGCAGAATGCTAGCGTTTTCCAAGCGATCTGTAGAATCGCTTGGAAAACTGATTGACAGGTTGGTCACACACGTCAAACATAGTGTTTGACGAGTGTGACCAACGTTTTACTATTGAGGCTGCCTATGCAGCATCCGTAGAAAAAGATAGGATGTTAAAAAAAAAAAAATGGTGTTCTTCTCACCTTCCGGCGTTCCGCGCAGCGTCCCCGATCCTCGCAATGCTCCCGGCAACTCCCGTTCCCAGTGATGCCTTGCGACAATGACCTTTGATGACATAGTAAAAAAAAACTTGGCACTCAAAAAGAAAAGCGATTTGAGTTCCTTTATTGTAAAAAGCATCCAGTTCAACACACTTCTTGAACGTTTTCGGTCATACAATTGACCTTCATCAGAAAAAGAATTTCACAGTTGATTTAACTGAAAATATTGGAATACTATTGTGGAGGAGTTTATATGTGCCACCTGTGTCACAGGGAGAGAGGACACGCTGGTAAGAAGAGCACCATCAGTGCAGAGGTATAAGGCTGGAGTCACACACAACAAATAAAAAATCGGTCCCATTTTAGCGGCACGAAATCGCACAAAGATTTCTTGTCCAGGGATCCGTCTGTCATCCCATTTTCCCGCGATGAACCGATTTTATTCGCATCTAAGCATCAAATTGACATCCAATGCCAATGCCTGATGCTCTTTCCTGTGACCAGGAGAAGTCTTGCGATTTAATCGCAATTCACACGTGTGGTGCGTTTTCAATGCGTTTTTTAATCGCATCCATAGACTTGCATTGTCGAATCCGATCCGAAAATCGGTGACAATCGCAGCATGCTGTGATTGTCTTGGTCCAAGGAACGGATCCGATAAAAAACGCATGATGGGAGCAGCACCATAGAATAACATTGGGACGAATGCAATGCGATTTTTTATCGCATTGCATTCGTCCGATTTTATAGCTAGTGTGACTCCAGCCTAACGCTTGGCCTGTGTCCGGGCGTGTATGCTGCTGGTATAGGAGACGTCTCCTATACCTGCAGCATACACGCCCGGACACAGGCCTGTGACATATCTGCCTTCCTGGGCAGGATATACTCCCTCATTATCACAGTACCACTACTTTATTGCGAACATATGCCTGCGACGCATGATACAGGATTTATTTCCTGAATAAATCTCAGCGCAAAATTGTGGACACAAACACCAATTATTGGCAATATCAGGATACTTTGGGTTCCAAATCCCGGATTCAAGTATCTCCCGTTCATATGGTTCTCATCTTCATTACTCGCTGCCCTTCAGACGTCTGACTCCTCCACAATAGTATTCCAAGATTTTCAGTTAAATCAACTGTGAAATTCTTTTTCTGATGAAGGTCCATTGTATGACCGAAAACGTTCAAGAAGTGTGTTGAACTGGATGCTTTTTACAATAAAGGAACTGTCAAATCGCTTTTCTTTTTGAGTGCCAAGTTTTTTTACTACATTTGATAGTTGGTTGGATACCTGACTTGTGCACCTCCCTCTCATTTATTGAGTGCCGTGTTTTTTTCTATAATGACCTTTGATGACGTCGCGGTCTCGTGAGACCGCTATGGTATCACGAGACGCGACTTCATCACAGGTCATTGTCGCAAGGCATCACTGGGACCGGAAGATGCCCGGAGCATCGCTGAGGCCTGGGGACGCTGTGCGTGACACTGGAATGTGAGAATATCACCATTTTTTATTTTAATTCTTATTTTACAGGATTATGGTACCCAGGGCCTGGAGGAGAATCTCCTCTCCTCCAGACCATGGATACCATCCGCACATTTTCTGCTTACTTTCCGCATGGTGGCCATAGCTACATGCGGAAAATAAGCGGAACAATGCTTTCCTATGTGTGCGGAATTCCCACGATTCCGCACAAAGAATGGGCATGCTGCGTATTTTTCATTTTGCATAGGATTGCATTGGATGCTTTTTTTTTGTGTTTTCGAGGCAAAATCGCGCAATAAAAAATGCTGCGAAAACGCAAAAAAAACCACTACATGTGAACGCAGCTTTAGATAACAGCATGTGGAATGATAAAAACTTTCCCTGGGCATAAAAGCCTACAACCAGTCATGAAAGGGTTAACTTTGCTATTTTTAAAAAGATTGTAAAAATATTTAATCATTCACCTTAATTATTTGTCCTTCCTTAAAGGGAAGCTCTTCTTCTGCAGCATCTGGATTAGGCGACATGGTTCTTGGATCATAGTCAAAGAGTGCCACAAATATTCGCACTGAATAATCTTCCATCCCACCATCTGTTTCAGATTCCTCGTACATCCCAGATGACATCTTTTCTCGGCTTCCATAACTATCTAAATAAATTACGAAACATATACAACAATCTTTGTATGCTTCATCTTTGCCAATTGTCAAAGAGAGTGAAGGCTTAGCAATGGTATCATGTGCTGCAGTTGCAACATATTGCTTAGCGGAGCTGACTCTATGGCTTATATTTGCAAACAACATGTTTGTGCCTCAATAGAAAAGCACAATCTCAGGAACACAATGAGTTTTATGTAGAAGCTGATCACCATGCAATGTGATAAGTCACACAACACAAACAGTATGACTGAATGGCAATGATGAACATGAACTTGGTGCTATCCTACCTTTCTTTCCACTAAGCTTAAAGAACCTAAATGTGCTGGGATGGACACAGAAGTGCCTACACACATGCTGCATTACATGCAAGAGAATTGGCTATTTATCCAGCATAGTAAAAGCCAAGAAAGAACTGATCCAGGCTTTAAGCCTAAAGGGGTTCACCGAAAAAAATATCTTTTTCTTAGAAGCTACTAGTCAGATACTTATAGTTCTCAAATCCTGACAATTCGATTATATTACTGAATTTGCTTAGCACCATCAAAACATGTCTGGTAAGTTCAAAAGTGACCTTACACCCCTACTGGACCAGACATAAAAGTTTGAAAAATCTGAAAACATCCTTTGGTTAAAAAGGAGGAAGAATTTTTTGTTTTGCATACCGTATCTATCCTCAGAGCCCCTGGTACGCTGAAGAGACCACTTCCTGTGTCCTCCAATGCTGCGATAATAAGCTTCTTCTTTTACAGGTGAAATATTTCCCTCACTACCTGACCGAGAACGACCACCTTCACTGTTACTGTCCATTGTAATTTCTAAGGAGAAAAAGGGAAGGAGCTATTAAACATGTCCTTTGAGTCTGGAAGAGAGGACCGTGGAGACTGGTATCAATTACAAAGAGGGCTTCTCTTCCCAATAAGTGTTTTAAATTTGTAAAATTTAAACGGCCAGCCAACCAAATCTTTATTATATCTTATGTTGTTTAAGGCATTTAATTTCATTTTTGGAGCACCCATGAACCTGAATATGTGACTATGTGACAAAGCAATAAATTCTTATGAAGATTTTTTTCATGGAAACCAAAGGTGGTGCCAAAGTTTTAGCTTGATGTTGTTTCAGGAGAACAATTTCATGTTTCCAGATAATCTTACACTCTTTATAAATAACAAGCACTTTTTGAAAAGTGATAAATTACAAAATGATAAGCAGGTGTCACTTTTAGCTGTAGGTTTCACTAAAATAACATACAGACATGGAACTTTGTGACAACACACTTGGGCTGCGACAAACTTCTGGGATGACTTAAGTGGATGGAATGGCTATGTACCAAGTGATCAGTAGGACATTTTACCATTGAAATCCTGCTGACATTTTAGTTAAGTACAAGAGATTACACACAATAGTCCAAATTTAAGTTAATCATGGTTGCTGTTGAGCACAAACAATGTAAGCAGCCATTGAATGGAATAAGTTATGATGTCACAGTCTAAAAAAAAAAACATTTTGTGTCCCGTCGAATCCAAGGCATCATATTTTTTTTTTAGCTTGCTTTGTTTTAATGCTTAGTCCATAGAATGGCTACCTCTTATGTGTAAGTTGTGCAATATCAAGCTGTGAATGGCTTATACTACATTTTTTATAATTCTTGAATAAGCTATGTTGAAAATTCACCCAGATGTGTGCTTTAAGACATGCAATATTCTTCTGAAGGAGGCAGAGCTATTTCAGTATTACAGTAACCCATGCCTTAGGTTCTGAATTATGATGTGGGTCTCTCTAAGATAATGGGTTCGGATCAGAAACTTGACAAACCCATGGGTGCCTCAAAATGGTGCTCATAAAAGGCTTAGTTTAGAGGTATTTGGATTAGGCAATTTTACAAATTTAAACATTAAAGTTGCATTTTGGGTAAACTTTTTTATCACTTGAATGCTGCCTACATCCCTTAGGATATATATTCTACTACAAATAATTATATTATACAATTAAGGGTTGTTCATTCTATATCTTCAGTCTAATTTTGATACTAATGAGACGCTTACTAAACATACATTAATGTTATATGAATTTGGAATGAAAATGAGTCATGTGAAAGAATGTGTGGATGAACAACATTAAATACAACATTAAGACATGTAACATTTTTTGCTGTATAACTGTAGTGTAAAATCAGACTTTGTTTTACTGGCTTACTTTATCAGTATTTCGGTAAATTAATGTTACAGAGGGAAGGATTAAATGTAACAGTAGTATAAAACACAATTAAAATTTTAAATACAAAAGTAGTTGATCATTTTGGTATTACTAATGATATAGATTAAATGACCTCAGTGTAAAACACGGGCACATCGATAATTGTTGGGTCTCAATTATGCACAAATATACCACTAAGGGCTCATACTCACTTGCGAGAGACTCGCATGATTCTAGTGCGAGTCTCTACCATGAAAACCTGGCACTGCCGCCGGCACTCGGACCGGAGCGTGCGGCTACATGTATTTCTATGCCGCCACACACTCCAGTCCCAGTGCCAGGTTTTAATGCGAGAGACTCATACGAGTCTCTCGCAAGTGAGTATGAGCCCTAAGGCTGTGTGCACACGATGCAGATTTGCTGCGGATCCGCAGCGGATTTTTCCGCACAGAAACGCTGCAGATCCGCACTGTGATTTACAGTACAATGTAAATCAATGGAAAAAAAAATCTGTGCAGATGGTGCAGAAAAATCAGTGCGGAATTGCTGTGGATTTAAAAGAAATGCACGTCACTTCTTTTGTGCGGATCTGCAGCGTTTCTGGACCCCTCCATGATAGAAATCCGCAGTGGCAAAAACTGCAGAAAATCCGCATAAAAACAGCGGCAAATCCGCGGCCGCGGATTCTGCCAGGAGATGCGGATTTTGTGCAGAAAATTCTGCACCACTTTTCCTACGTGTGCACATAGCCTAAAAGGTAATACAAAGAACAGCACAGAAGAAAAACAGAACTGTGTCAGTCAAACACAGCATAGCGAAGCAAAATATGATGATAGTAGAAAAGAAAAAGATAAAAGCACAATGAAATCATGAAGATTTTCTTCCCATTATGAAAAACAGTACACTTCAAGGAAACCCTAAAAACTGATACATATGACATTAGATAACCCAAGCAAAGGAAGTGGAACTGAATGTATATTACTGTTTGGTATACTCTTTTCCTTCATCTTATTTAACATTGATATGATTTTTTTTTCAATCCGCCATGCATTTTTAGCTTTTAACATGTATTGCCGGATTCAGCTTGTTTTGTGTCATTCATATTTTTTCATAGTTGTTTTAATTAAAAATGTGAAAGGGAATCATGATCAGCATGAATCAAAGACCATCAACGTTTTTGCAACCATGAATGCTTCATTCTGAAACACTGGCGCTTAAAGAGGATCTTTCACCAAATGTTTCAAGTTGATCTGGACACACAATGTAATGAGCACTGCAAATCTGAATAAAAAGTTTTTATTATTTTTTTTTTAATTTTGCATTTAGTGATCAAAGTATTTGGCAGCTAATTTTTTTTTCCCCTTGTATGTGGATGCCTGCAGCACTATGGAAGGGGAGCAACTACAATTGTTTTTGTAATGAGACTGCCAGAAATGAGAACTGAAAACTCAGATCTGCTGTGTTGCAGCATATGCCATCACTGTGTACTGAGGAGAGGAGAAATGACTGTTTGTTAATGCTATTGTGGTGGCTTATTCTTCTTTCCCCAGTGTGTTGCTTCTGATTTGTCAGCATCAGAAAGAGAATGAAGTATACACCCCAAGTGAAATCTCTTTGGGAATACCTTTTTGGACTTAAATAAATTAACTGTTTGAGTGCCTAATACTTTGATTGCTAATATCTCTGAGGCAAAAAAAAAGTATTATTCTGCCCTGCATCACCTACACTGTGTTCCAAATTATTATGCAAATTGGATTTAAGTGTCATAAAGATGTTATTTTTTGTTTTTCAAATAAACTCATAGATGGTATTGTGTATCAGGGCTCTTTTGATCACTGAAATCAATCTCAAACACCTGTGATAATTAGTTTACCAGGTGAGCTCAATTAAAGGAAAACTACTTAAGAATGATGTTCCACATTATTAAGCAGGGCACAGGTTTCAAGGAATTAGGAAATAAAAAGGATCTCTCTGCTGCTGAAAAGCATCAAATAGTGCAATGTCTTGGTCAAGAGATGAAAACATTAGATATTTCCCAAAAATTTAAACGTGATCATTGTACTGTTAAGAGATTTGTGGTTGATTCTGAGCACAGACATGTTTGTGCTGATAAAGGCAGAATGAGGAAGGTTTCTGCCAGGCAAGTTCATTGGATTAAGAGAGTGGCTGCTAAAAAGCCATTACAAACCAGCAAACAGATATTTAAAGCTGCTGGTGCCTCTGGAGTCCCTCGAACCTCAAGGTGTAGGATCCTTCAAAGGCTTGCTGTGGTGCATAAATCTACTATTCAGTCACCCCTAAACAGTGTTCACAAGCAGAAATGGATGCAGTGGGCCCAGACATACATGAAGACTAATTTTCAAACAGTCTTGTTTACTGATGAGTGTCGAGCAACCCTGGATGGTCCAGATGGATGGAGTAGTGGATGGTTGGTGGATGGCCACTATGTCCCAACAAGGCTGTGACGTCAGCAAGGAGGTGGAGTCATGTTTTGGGCCGGAATCATGGGGAAACAGCTGGTAGGGCTCTTTAAGGTTCCTGAAGGTGTGAAAATGACCTCTGCAAAGTATATAGAGTTTCTGACTGACAGCTGTCTTCCATGGTATAAAAAGCAGAAATGTGCCTTCAGGAGCAAAATCATCTTCATGCATGACAATACACCATCTCATGCTGCAAAGAATACATCTGAGTCATTGACTGCTATAGGCATAAAAGGAGATAAACTCATGGTGTGGCCACCATCTTCCCCTGACCTCAACCCTATAGAGAACCTTTGGAGTATCATCAAGCAAAAGATCTATGAGGGTGTGAGGCAGTTCACATCAAAACAGCAGCTCTGGGAGGCTATTCTGACTTCATGCAAAGAAATACAAGCAGAAACTCTCCAAAAACTCACAATTTCAATGGATGCAAGAATTGTGAAGGTGATATCAAAGAAGGGTTCCTATGTTAACATGTATCTTGGCCTGTTAAGCTATTTAACTCCAAAATATCCTTTTTGTTTAGTGAATGTGACCTCCTAATGCTGCAAATTCCACAAATGAGCATTTTCAGTTCTTTAAAACATATCAAATGTTTAGAAATTCTACTGTGCCTAATAATTTGGAACAGTGCAATTTGAATTTTTATTCATTTTGGAGATTATACTGTTATTATTGGGAGGTTTCTTCAATAAAATTTGATGTATACTCTAACGGGTGATGACTTTTATTAGACTGACTGTCATTTGTACTGACTATTTAGGAAAATCAGAGAAAAATATCATTTGCATAATAATTTGGAACACAGTGTATTATATCATGTAATGAAAGTTCCTCTTTAGCAGAAAACATATCTTAAAATGCCAGCTGAGGACTATGCAACTAGAATGACTCCTCCCCATTCTCCTTTTTGCTACCCTAAACTGACAGCTTCAGAAAAAAGTGACCGGGAACTTCCTAATCCTAATCTCATGATTACTGTCCAGCCTTTTAAAGAAACATGCTGGAATAATGAAGACGGTCTATGCTCCATGATCTCTGTAGTCCAGGATGTAGGAATCAGCTGACAGCTTTTCCTTAATCTTAATGGGCACATTTAGACACTGGATGTAATGTGAAGGCTGCCGCCAATCATTGACCGTTGCTTGGCTGGTGTGGTGACATGATCCACCTTCCAGTATTTATTTTACTCATTTAGCTCCATTAATTCCACAGCACTTTACAGACATTATCGGCACTGTCCCCGATGGGGCTCACAATCTAAATTCCCTATCAGTATGTCTTTGGAATGTGGGAGGAAGCCGGAGTACCCAGCGAAAACCCATACAAACACGAGGAGAACATACAAACTCCTTGCAGATAAGGTCCTTGGTGGGATTTGAATCCAGGACTCCAGCGCTGCAAGGCTGCAGTGCTAACCACTGAGCCACTGTATTTGACATTATTTTATTGCAACTATCCCCGATGGGGCTCACATGCTAAATTCCCTATCAGTATGTCTTTGGAATGTGGGAGGAAACCAGAGTACCCGCAGGAAACCCACGCAAACACGGGGAGAACATACAAACTCCTTGCTGATGTCCTTGGTGGGATTTGAACCCAAGACCGCAGCGCTGCAAGGCTAACCACTGAGCCACCGTATTTGAAGCCAGAATGCTGAGAAACACAGTACAGTGTGCAGTGGAGCATGCCAGTGCAGGAGGCAAGTATAGTTTATATTTATATATATACAGTTGAAACCAGAAGATTACATACACTATATAAAAGACACATATGCATGGTTTTTCTCAATATCTGACATGAAATCAGAATAAACCTTCCCGTTTTAGGTCAATTAGGATTACCATAATTATTAATATTTGCCAAATGCCAGAATAATGAGGGACAGAGAATGTTTTATATATATATTGCCCTGGGCCCTTTAAAATTAACTTTTATTGTATTTAAGGATCCATTTAATATATTTTTACACAAGTGAAACAATATCAACATAAAAATATAGAACGTGAATGGGTTGGAAATCATAATCTGTCATTTACATATCAGCTCATCAATACATTAAGCCTGTTATATGAAAGGTAATACTGTATTTATGCTGTTGTCTTTTGAAAGTCAATAGGATTGAATCTTCCAAGCTTTGTGATTTTAATGCTTCAATCAGACAACCATTTTTCACTTTTGTGTTCTATCTAGATTTTTTATAGATAGATCATGTTCACATATCTGTGATTTTTTGAAGATTTTTTATTTTATATCAGTGAAAAACACAAAAGAAATACTGATGGAAAAACCTGACACACTGATAAAACTCTGGTCCAAAACACTGATAGAACAATGGTCTATATTTTTCTGTTAGAAAAATCACAAATGTCTAAATAAAGTAAACTGTTGAAGGGTATCTGCTCACGGTTAGACGGCCAGAAAACTAATGAGTTTTGCCACTGGAAGACACTTTAGGAAAACACCAGAAGCCTTTAGATGTCTTTTGCTTTGCCATTGGGTTTTGTTTTACATTATGTTAAGAATGACCAGGTCATATCTTTTAACCAATTTGCGGTTTTTGATGCCTGACGCGGTTAAAAAGCTCAAAGAGATTGAACATATAAACAGTAAGTCATTTTGACACCTCATTGCATATCTTCATGCTTTTTACCATTTTTAAGCACTTTTGTTAGGTGGGTTTTGGAACGGACCCACACTAAAAAGACTCAATGTGCACATACCTGTAAGGAAGTGGGGATGTGGTCACATCCCCCTTGAAGAATCTGTGGTTTCATTATGCATTGTACTGTTTTGTCTATTTGGTATTTTGCATTGCTATGTGTCAAAATGCTGATGTAGTCATTTTCTGCCCAGCAAAGGTAAGTTAATGACTGACAAAGTTAATAGTTTGGACTAGCCCAGGATGGGAGAAGTTATGTGGGCACTAGCACTCAGATTTCCTGTTATGACTGAGATAGGGCCCAGCAACCTATATTGTAAGACATAAGGTCTGGTAGCTTGCAAACTTACATGCTAAAATGTGTTCTGTATGAAAAGGGAGGACATCAGATAATACGTTCATAGGACCAAGGAAACATGAAGAGACATTTGACAGATTGGAACCCAGGCCAGGGAGGCCATTTAAACAGTAAGGAACTTTGCTCATGGGGAAGAAGGCCCACTTGAAAGCAGAGGGAACTGTATCAGAACGAAGCTACTGTAGTTAGCAATTGTCTACATTAAAAGAAAGCTATGGTCGCCATATTGGGACATGAAATTTCCTTGTGAGAAAAGTGGACTTTCAAGGTATTTTTGAGGAGCCGCACCGACATACCTCAAGCAGTTAGGTAGGTCCTCATTAGTCAGAGAGTTGAGACTAGAGGCCATAGCATTTCACCTCGACACATGCGGCACTCACAGGGAAAGACGGAGCTTCCCATAATAGTTTGCTGAATTGTCATGAAATGCAGGATTGTGCAGTGCAAGGAAAGAGAAGAGTCATTAATTGTAACCAAAAAGGGCCCATGAATGTTCAATGTAAGTGAAACATTTGTGAAGCATTGTATCTTTTATCTGATGTACATAGTTCTAACAAGTTCATAAAAAAAAAGGGTTTTATTTTTGGACTGTAGTCTCCCTCTGTCATCTCCATAACATCTGGTCCTGGCCTGCCAAGTACAACAGCAGCATGCTGTCTGCAGAGGGATCACACCCAGGTCAGGTAACAAGAGCACACACACCTAGGCAGGACCCCCATTTTCATGTAGCGTTGTGGGGAATGGAAGAGGAGTACCTCACCACACCTACTATCCTGCACCATATCACATACCCTAAGTGTGGTTTCACTATGGTTTCACTGTATAAAGAAACAGCAGTTTTGGGGCAGTTTTTTTGAGAAGTACATTTAAAGAAATGGAAAACAATGTAAGGACTTCTTTTGTACCTATATACCTCCTTTCTGCTGGCTTTGGCTTTAAAAACCTGCATCAAAAGTGTGTGCAACCAACATAAACCTTTATTAAAACAAAAAGTATACTTCAAATATATCTGTGGTTTTGAAGTTCTGATGCTATTTCATAGGGTTAGTCATAGGACATCGATGCAAAATATCATGACTGGTCATGTTACAATCCTTTACCATGAATAAAGCATCACAGGCAGCATTTTCAAAACAGAAAATATATATGTAATGCAGGCATAATATAGAGGTTTTTAAAGCATAAAGAGAACCTGACATGTCCAGAAACCCTATGGATTTTGTAAATGTGGATTAAAGGGGTTGTCCCCTTAGGCTACAAGGCTTGAGAATCTCAGGTTCTGGCACTAGGAGCGGTGGGCATGTGATTTGCATACATCATGAGATGACCAGATCTGTGTTGCCAAAGTCAATGCAAGTGTATTGAGCGAGGTCAGACACAGTCTAGTCAGAATGTGACAAGAAGTACAGTATGCAAATAGCATATTTGTGGTCACATGGCCACCCGCTCCCAGTACAGACACTGAAGAATCCTCATAGTGCATGTGTTGTGAAGATTCACAAGTCTTCAGTCACATAGGATACAATAATACAGTCACGCTAAGGCCGGACAACACCTTTAATCTGCAGACTAATAGCGGTAAAATCATGTTAATTTGCTTTACTAGAGCACCTGCTATAGGGAGAAAAAGAACTTATTTCATCCCTTCATTTTCTCAGTGTAGCCGCTGCTCTAGTAAGGCAGACTAATATGATTTTAACTCTATTTACCTGCAGATATCTGAAGGTAAGTGTATAGTACCAACCAGGGTTGAGCATACTCGTTTCATGGGTCCAATATCAGCTGCATGGTCTGCCTCTATGGTATTTACACCCTAGGAGGAGGGGTGGCATGATAATTTGTTTTATTGCAAATTGCCCCTGTTCATCCATGGCGATTTTTGTTAATAGACATGTAATAGTTTAACAAATATAATGCCAGGTAAATTTTTATCTACAAAAAAAAAGATTAAAGCTTACTACATTTATAGCATAAAGTAACAAAAAACACAATACACAGATCAGCAGACTATCCAACTAACCAATAGAAGGGACCATCATAGGTCGTGGTCTTTGTTGCACCATACTACCATGAGGAAACCTCCGCACGGGGTGATCAGGTCTTTCTGTTCTTCCCAATGTAGAGTGATTGCCTAGAAGCTAAACATAAACACAGACTATTAGAAAGGTGCTGAATACATACATTAGAAATTACAACTTAAAGCAGAAGCTCTAAGGGCAACTAAACTGGACTTTTAACTGAAAGGTTAGCTGAAAGATAATATATGAAAACACCATAGTACGCTACTTAGATATAGTTAACTGGCATGCTCCTGTAATGTAAGATGTAATCACTAGAGTCATGTATATAGACAGTGAGAATTTGTGCTTACAGGTCAGTGTGACACACAAAGATTATTACACAGACGTAGTACACTGACATATATATATCACTTTAACACAGAATATTTTGTGGTTTCACTGTATAACGTAAGATAGACAAGCTAAGATTTGTGCTTTTGTACATGATTCAAGAATTTTACATATAATTCTCAACATACTTAATGTTCCCATACACAATAGATAGCTGTCAGCTGATGGTTCAGTCGATCATTCAACCATCAGCTATCAATCCCGACTACCATACAGAGGAGCGACCGCTCTGCCAAGTTTTTCTGTGTCCTCTACAAGAGAGTCTCTACAAGTTGGTGGCTTATCTAGAGAAGAGTAAATAATAAGAATTTTGAAATCGGATTTGCTAGACCCTTATCTTCCCCCAACATCATCCATCGGAGTAGAGTCAGGAGGCCCTATGCACTTTAATGTTTCAACCGAGCCCAACAATATCTGCAAGTTTGACTGCCTTTAGTCTAATATGTATGGGGTGATAAACATTTCAAACATATAGGCCCGTATCATTTGGGCAAATAACTCTAGAGGTCTGTGGCTTTTAAATTAAAAAACGATGGGCTCACATATAAAGGACAAAGTGCAGTGCAAAACTTTGAGATGACTACCCAAAATTACCTTGAAGGGTGGTGGTGGATGCAGATATTCATTATTTGTAGATCACATTGTTAATTTCCTTTTTTGGTTTGTATTGTTTTTTTGTATACGTATACTGAATGAGTATGTCTATTTAGTAAGGGGGAAGCTTTATGACACGTATCTATTTCCGGGCAACCAAATGGAATGATTATTTGTTGGAAATATCCATTCAGTATACCTATGAATAAGGACCTGTCACAGTCCAAAACGCTTAAGGTGTACCTTTGGATTCCATTTTATTGTATCTATTTTTTTTTAAGGATTTTTTAAGAAATCGGATTTTAAATCCTTCGGTACTGGATTACTTTCTCCCTTCTATATGAGTACTCTTCTCAAAGAAAGTGATCAGCATACATAATAAATGAATGAACTGAAAATGTGTCTCAGAAATTAGGGTGTCGTCTTCTTGAAGAGGTGATAGTACATTATATAGCATGTGATCATGATAGTCTTTCCTATGAAGAAAAAAATGGTAACACAAAGACATAACATACCACTGGCAAATGCCTTGGAATTAACTCTAAAAAAAATGGTGTCATTTAGTAGCTGTTTATCAGTTGACTATATTCAGATACGACTTGAGGTTACTTTAATTCCCATTTAAAAAAAATATGTATTGCCATGCAGGGACCCATCAAACTCTCACTTTTTTGACACTTTAATTGACATAATGGTGTTTTCCTGCTATAAGCAAATAGACTCTTAGCCTATTCAGAGAGGGAGATTAAGAGGGCTAGAAGTCTAGTGCCACCTATTAGATGTAGTAATCTTAATAGTCAATATAGACCCTTTAACAAGTCTTGCCACATGACTTAGGATAAGAAGCCAAACTAGACAGTCCATTTGCACTAAGACTTGTGGCAAGGCTCATTAAAGGGTCGATATTGACTTTTAGGATTGATACCCCCAATGGGTGGCACCAGTCGTCAAGTCCTCTTCCTCTCTAAAGAGGCTATTTGCAAATTTTAGTTCCCAGAGGAGCATTGCATGGCCTGTAAGTCTCCTTACGCCAGCTTGGCATACTCCGCAAGGAGAAGCGTTCCACCTTAGTCTAACTGAGATAATGCTTACTCCATGATAAATACAGTATGTTTTTTTTATAGTCCTCTTACTAGAATTTCTTGAGTCACCTCCGTAGATCTGTTTGTATACGGTTGTGTGAAAAAGTGTTTTCCCCTTCCTGATTTCCTATTATTTTGCATGTTTGTCACATTTAAATGTTTCAGATCACCAAACAAGTTTATATATTAGACAAAGATCACACAATTAAACACAAAATGAAGTTTTTATATGAAGGTCTTTATTATTAAGGGAAAAAGAAATCCAAACCTAGAGGGCCCTGTGTGAAAAAGTGAATTGCCCTCAAACATAAATTAACTGTGGTTTTCACATCTTTGGGAAACAGAGTTCAATTTCCCTAACCTCACACAGGTCTGATTACTGCCACACCTGTTTTCATTCAAGAGATCACTTAAATAGGATCTGCCTGACAAAGTGAAGTAGACCAAAAGATCCTCAAAAGCTAAACATCATACTGCAATCCAAAGAAAAACTTGAACAAATGAGAAACAGTAATTGAGATCTATCTGTCTGGAAAACATTATAAAGCCATTTCTCAAGCTTTGAGACTCTAGTGAACGACCGTGAGAGCCATTATCCACATATGGCAAAAATATGGAACAGTGGTGAACTTTCCTAGCAGTGGCCAGTCAACCAAAATTACCCCAAGAGCACAGCAACAGCTTATCCAAGAAGTCACAAAAGACCCCAGAACAACATCCAATGAACTGCAGGCCTCACTTGCCTCAGTTAAGCTCAGTGTTCATGTCTCCACCATAAGAAAGAGACTCGCCAAAAAAGGCCTGCATGGCAGAGTTCCAAGACAAAAACACTACTGAGCAGTAACAACATAAAGGATCATCTTAGTTTTGCCAGAAAACATCTTGCTGATCTCCAAGACTTTTGGGAGAATACTCTGTGGACTGACGAGACATAAGTTTAACTTTTTGGAAGGTGTACGGCATAGAAGTAACACTGCATTTCAGAAAAGGAATATCATACCAACACTATAATGTGGTGGTAGTGTGCTGTTCTGGGGCTGTTTTGATGCTTCAGGATCTTGAAGACTTGTTGTGGTAAATGGAACCATGACTTCTGCTGTCTACCAAAAAATCTTGAAGTAGAATGTCCCGCTATCTGTTTGTGACCTTAAAGGGAACCTGTCACCCACCCAGGGCATTTTTAAGTAAAGCCACCTTCAACAGCACTAAGACTGCACTCTGTGAAGATGGGTCTTCTGTTTCTGATCCCCAGGAACGCCAAAATATTAACTTTTATAAATATGTCTCCATACCTGTAATACATCCCATAGGTATTGGGTGTCCCCCTGTAGTAGTCGCCTCCCCACCGTCAATCATGCCCGCCCTGCTCTGCCTCCTCCTGCCTTGCTGTCGCCGTTACATGGCACAGTGCAGGCTCCCACCGATAAGAGTTCTCGGGCATGCGCAGTGCGCGCTGCCCGGGAACTGAAATCAGGCTTTCACGCCTGTGCGTTTTGCAGGCTCCAGATTCCCAGCGCTGCAGTGTGAATACATCATAACACTGTGGGGCGGGATCTGGTGCCTGCGAAGCACGCAGGCATGATAGCCTGATGTCAGTTCCCGGGCAGCTAGCACTGCGCATGCCCGAGAACTGTTACCGGCGGGCGCCTGAGCTGTGCCATGCAACGGCGACAGCAAGGCAGGAGGAGGCGCAGCAGGGCGGGCATGCTTGACGGCGGGGAGGCAGCTGCTACAGGGGGACACACCATACCTATGGGACGTATTACAGGTATGGGGACATATTTATAAAAGTTAATATTTCAGCGTTCCTGGGGATAAGAAACAGAAGAGCCACCTTCACAGAGTGCAGCCTTAGTGCTGCTGAAGGTGGCTCTTGTACTTAAAAACGGCCTGGGGGGGTGACAGGTTACCTTTATGTTGAAACACACTTGGGTTAAGCAGGACAATGATCCAAAACACACCTGCAAGTCCATCTCTGAATGGCTTAAGAAAAACATATTTAATACTTTGAAGTGCCCTAGTCAAAGTCCTAACCTTAATTCGATTTAGACGCTGTGGCATGACCTTAAAACGACAAGGGGGAAGGGAGGAAAACCAAAAGACAATCTCAAGTCCATTGTATAGTGAAAACAAAATGACTTTATTAAATATTTTTACAGGTATGGAAAAGCGTGGATAAGAAACATGTGAAAAAAACACAAATGTATGCAGAGGGCGTACTCGATACAATGAGTAAATCATATCCCACAAGATTGAACCTAAAGATCAACATACAAGTGCATCTCACAAAATTAAAATATCATCAAAAGTTAATTTATTTCAGTTCTTCAATACAAAAAGTGAAACTCATATACAGTATTATATAGTGTCATTACAGAGTGATCTATTTCAAGTGTTTATTTCTGTTAATGTTGATGATTATGGCTTACAGCCAATGAAAATCCAAAAGTCATTATCTCAGTAAATTAGAATACTTTAAAACACCAGCTTGAAAAAAATATTTTAAAATCCGAAATGTTGGCCTACTGAAATGTATATTCAGTAAATGCACTCAGTACTTGGTCGGGGCTCCTTATGCATCAATTACTGCATCAACGGCATGGCATGGAGGCCATCAGCCTGTGGCACTGCTGAGGTGTTATGGAAGCCCAGGTTGCTTTGATAGCAGCCTTCAGCTTGTCCGCATTGTTGGGTCTGGTGTCTCTCATCTTCCTCTTGACAATAACCCATAGATTCTCTATGGAGTTAAGGTCAGACGAGTTTGCTGGCCAATCAAGCACAGTGATACAGTTGTTTTAAACCAGGAATTGGTTCTTTTGGCAGTGTGGACAGGTGCCAAGTCCTGCTGGAGAATTAAATTTCCATCTTCAAAAAGCTTGTCAGCATAGGGAAGCATGAAGTGCTCTAAAATTTCCTGGTAGATGGCTGCACTGACTTTGGTGTTGATAAAACACAGTGTACCTATACCAGCAGATGACAAGGCTCCCTGTTATGATTGAGTCACCGTAGGAGGCAAAAACAGAAATGCTAGCTAAGTCCAGAAAACCAGAGAAGTTGGCAGCTATCGGATTGCAGACCCCTGAACCTATCAACACAACTAGCAGTAGCCGTGGGGGGTTCCTACGATGCCCTAGACCCCTCGATCACAGCCGGAGAATTAAATAGGCCTAAAGAAAGAAAGGGGAAATCTAAACTGCCCCAGAGCAGACCCCAAAGCAATAGGCAGCCCCCAACATATAATGACGGTGAAGCAAGATGAAAACACCAACACAGACAGAAAGATAGACTGAGCAAAGACGGGGCCCAAGCTAACTACATAGGAAAGGACAGGAAGGCTGCTGTCTGCAATCCGTGAAAAACCCTATGAAAATAAGAGCCAACAGACTGACACTGACAGTGAAAAAGGCCCTGAAGACGCTAGGCTTCAAAAAGCTATGTCAGTACTCAAGAATATTCTGAAGACAGAGCAACAGGCAAAAGGAGATTCAGCTCACCCCAGCAGGGAATGGCAGAACCCAGAAAAGCAAGGAAAACAAAAACAAAACACAAATGCAACAGGCAAAGCAAAAAACTTAGCTTTAGGGGAGCAGGAATCAGACTGGTGTCCTAGAAGTCCACAGAGAAATCACCCGCAGGGCAGAAGGGCGTCGGCAGCCTTATATCCAGTCCGTGACTCCACTCAGCCAGTCATCCTCATTAGACTCAGGTGCCTGATAATCAGGCTAATTACCTTCCTTTACCAGAATAGGGAGTTCACAAGACCTCAGTGATGAAGGGGAAAATGAACTCACAACAGTACCTCCCCCTTGAGGAGGGGTCACCGAACCCTCAACCACGCCACCAGGGCGATCAGGGTGAGCCCGATGAAAGGCACGCACCAATCTTTTGGCATGAATATCAGAGGCAGAGACCCAGGAATTATCCTCCTGACCATAACCCTTCCACTTAACCAAATACTGGAGTCTCCGTCTAGCCAAACGGGAATCCAGTATTTTCTCTACCTCATATTCCATGTTACCTTCAACCAATACAGGGTCTGGAGGTGCCACCCCAGGAACAACTGGTTCAACAAACCTCTTCAACAGGGACTTATGGAACACATTATGGATTTTAAATGTGACAGGAAGAGCCAAACGAAAAGAGACCGGATTAATAATCTCCAAAATCTTGTAAGGTCCAATAAATCTAGGCTTAAACTTAGGAGAATCCACCTTCATAGCAATATTTTTTGATGATAACCACACCATATCACCAATCTTAAACTGGGGACCAATGGTCCTATGTCGATTGGAAAACCGCTGGGCCTTTTCCTGGGAGAGAGATAACTTATCCACCACTTGGTCCCAGATCTGGTGCATTCTCTCCAACACCTGGGCAGGCAGAAGGCTCCACCTGCCCTGAAGAAAATCGAGGATGAAACCCAAAGTTACAAAAAAAAGGTGACATCAAAGTGGCAGAACTAGCTCTATTATTTAAAGTAAATTCGGCCAAGGGCAAAAATGAAACCCAATCATCCTGATCAGCGGAAATAAAACATCTCAAATACGATTCCAAGGTCTGGTTTGTTCTCTCTGTCTGCCCATTGGTCTGGGGGTGAAAAGCAGAGGAGAAGGACAACTGAATTCCCAGCTTGGAACAGAAAGTCCTCCAAAATCTAGACACAAACTGAACTCCTCTGTCAGATACAATGTTCTCAGGAATCCCGTGCAAGCGAACCACCTGTTGCAAAAACAGGGGCACCAACTCAGAGGAAGATGGCAACTTAGGGAGTGGTACAAGATGAACCATCTTAGAGAACCTATCACAAATCACCCAAATAACAGTCATTCTTTGAGAGACCAGAATATCAGAGATGAAATCCATTGAAATATGGGTCCATGGCCTCCTGGGGACCGGCAAAGGCATCAACAACCCACTAGAGCGAGAACAAGATTTAGACCGGGAGCAAGTCCCACAGGACTGCACAAAATTCCTGACATCATGAGACAAGGTGGGCCACCAAAAAGAGCGACTCACCAGATCTCTAGTACCAAAAATACCTGGATGACCAGCCAATGAACTTCAGACATCACTCTCTTCTTCCACTGGTCAGGAACATACAACTTTCCACTGGGACAACGCTCAGGTTTGTCCTCCTGGAACTCTTGCAGCGCAAGTCTCAAATCGGGTGAGATGGCAGAAAGAACTACCCCTTCGCCTAAGATGGTAGCAGGCTTGGTCACCACAGGAGAATCAGCAAAGAAACTCCTAGAGAGGGCGTCTGCCTTGACATTCTTAGTTCCAGGAAGAAAAGAGACCACAAAATCAAAACGTGTAAAAAACAAGGCCCACCTAGCCTGTCTAGGGTTCAAGCGTTTAGCCGTCTCTAGGTAAATCAAATTCTTGTGGTCAGTGAGGACCACAACTTGATGTTTAGCTCCCTCCAACCAGTGTCTCCACTCCTCAAATGCCCATTTCATGGCTAACAGTTCCCGATTCCCCACATCATAGTTACGTTCAGATGGAGAGAACTTTCGGGAAAAGAAAGCACAGGGATTCATTTTAGATGTTACAGGATCCTTTTGGGACAAAACAGCTCCTGCACCAATCTCAGAAGCATCCACCTCTACCTGGAACGGGAGTGAGACATCAGGTTGCCGCAAAACCGGGGCGGAGGTAAATCTTCGCTTCAGCTCCTGAAAGGAAGCAACAGCCTCCGGAGACCAATTCAACACATCAGCACCCTTCTTAGTCAGATCAGTCAATGGCTTGGCAATACTAGAAAATTTTGCTATAAATTTCCGATAAAAATTAGCAAAACCCAAAAACTTCTGGAGGGCCTTCAAAGAAGTGGGCTGAACCCAATCATAAATGGCCTGTACCTTGGCCGGGTCCATTTCAATAGTTGACAGAGACAAAATAAATCCCAAAAATGAAATCCTCTGTACTCCAAAAAGGCATTTCGATCCTTTGACATACAGGGAATTCTCCCTCAAGATCCGGAACACAGTCCGAATATGTTCCACATGAGAATCCCAATCCTTGGAGAAGATCAAAATATCATCCAGATAGATAATCAAAAATTTATCGACAAAGTCTCGGAAAATATCGTTCATGAAGCACTGGAAGAAAGAAGGGGCATTAGTGAGCCCAAAAGGCATCACCAGGTACTCAAAATGTCCCTCCGGAGTATTAAACGCCGTCTTCCATTCATCCCCCTGCTTAATGCGGATAAGATTATACGCCCCCCTGAGGTCAAGCTTGGTAAACCAGCAAGCACCTCTAACTCTAGAGAATAGATCCAAAATCAGGGGTAACGGATACTGATATTTAATAGTAATTTTATTGAGGGCACGATAATCAATACAAGGCCTTAAGGAACCATCCTTTTAGGCCACAAAAAAAAAAACGGCACCTAAGGGTGAAGAGGATGGTCTAATATGACCCTTCTCCAACGCCTCTTTAATATAGGACCGCATAGCCTCGTGCTCGGGTACAGATAAATTGAAGAGCCGACCCTTGGGAAATTTACACCCCAGGCTTAGTTCAATTGCACAGTCATAACTCCTATGAGGAGGCAAGGACGCAGACTCATTCTCACTAAATACATCATAAAAGTCCGCCAAATAGTCAGGAACATCATGCGACTGAGGAGAGGTGGAGAAAACCGGAGCCTCACTAAAGGCACACCGACAACCCCAACTCACCACAGACACAGATTTCCAATCCAAAACTGGATTATGAATTTGCAACCAGGGAAACCCCAGAACAACGGCATCATGCAGACCATGCAACACCAAAAATCTGCAATTTTCTTGATGGTCTGGGGCGACCCGCATGACCACCTGGGTCCAAAACTGAGGTTTATTTTTAGCCAAAGGAGTAGCATCAATCCCCCTCAAAGGGATAGGCGTCTGCAGAGGTGTCATCGGAAATCCACAACGTTTAGCAAAATCCAAGTCCATTAGGTTTAGCGCTGCTCCCGAATCCACAAAAGCCTTGGCGGAAAATGTGGACAGGGAGCAGATCAGAGTAATTGCCAGAAGAAACTTAGGTTGAACACCACCAACAGAAAACGTGTGTGCAAAGCGTTTCTCTCGTTTAGAACAAACAGAAATAATATGCGAGGCATCTCCACAAAAAAAACCACAGCTTATTACGCCTTCTGAACTCCTGACGTTGCGCCTTAGACAAAACTCTATCACATTGCATAGGTTCAGACGTCTGTTCAACCGGTGGCAACACCTCTCGTGCAATCCTGCGTTCACGCAAACGCCGACCAACCTGAATGACTAATGACATAGAATCGTCCAGACCAGAGGGAACAGGAAATCCCACCATAGTATCTTTTACGGCTTCTGACAAACCCTTCCGAAAGAGAGCAGCCAAGGCATTATCATTCCAGGTAGTAAGGACCGCCCACTTTCGGAACTTTTGACAGTACAACTCTGCAGAATCTCGACCCTGGTTCAATGCCAACAGGGTCTTTTCAGCCTGATCAATAGCATTAGGTTCGTCATACAACAACTCCAAAGCTTGAAAGAATGCGTTCACATTAGTCAGAATAGGATCATCTGGTTTCAAAGAAAACGCCCAATCCTGGGGATCGCCACGCAGCAAAGAGATGACGATTTTAACCTGCTGCGCGGAGCTCCCTGATGAGTAGGCGGAAATTCCCCGCACTTCCGCAGCGAGCTGCTCCACGCGATCAGACAATTGCGTTATCTCCATTGAGAGAAAAAAAAAAATTCCCCCTACGGCCTCAGAGATATAGAGGAAAGAATATACACACACCCTTTTTTTTTTTGCAAAATTCTTTCCTGCTACAGAGTACCCTATGATCTGCGGTATGGCGGGTGTTTCTGTTATGATTGAGTCACCGTAGGAGGCAAAAACAGAAATGCTAGCTAAGTCCAGAAAACCAGAGAAGTTGGCAGCTATCGGATTGCAGACCCCTGAACCTATCAACACAACTAGCAGTAGCTGTGGGGGGTTCCTACGATGCCCTAGACCCCTCGATCACAGCCGGAGAATTAAATAGGCCTAAAGAAAGATGCCAACACGGTGCTCAGTGTCTACTGGATGACAGGCTGTATGGACACATCATGCAGCCATGCAGCCTGCTATCTAGATGTAGCCGAGCTGAACCTGGGACAAATCATTAAAAGCATCTCTGCGGAAACGTGAGGAATGCTGTTGTTTGTTTTTTTACCTCTTTTACAGATGACGATGGCATCGGCGGAATGGGCGGGGTCGTAAGTATGGTTTAATTAAGATTAGTAAAAGAGTCTGTCTTTCAATTAAAGGACTTTTTCTGGGTGTCTGTGTTTTCTTACAATGTGACTATGGGGTTAGTACTGGGGATGCCTCTCCATTACTAACCTCTTGGCTTGATGTCACCTGACAATACAAAGGTGACATCAACACCCCAACTATCACCCCACTTGCCACCGCCACAATGCAAGTGGGAAGAGCAAGGCTAAGTGCCAGAATTGGGGCCTTTCCTGGGGCAGCTGAGAGGTGATGTTTTTAGCCTGGGGGCCAGTGTCCATGGCCCCTTCCTAGGCTATTAATATCAGCCTGCAGCTGTCTGCATAGCCATTGCTGGGTATTAATTATAGGGGGACCCAATGTCATTTTTTTAGGGCCCCTCATTTTAATAGTCAGTAAAGGCTAATTATACAGCTGTGAGAAGATATTCATAGCCTGGGAAGAACCATGGGTATTACCCTATTCCCAGGTTATAAACATTGGCCCTCAGCCGTCGGCTTACCCTCTGCTGGTTATGAAAATTGCACGGGAGCCCACGTCATTTTTTTCCAAAAAACAATCTTTTATTAATTAAGTACATGTACAGTAAGCTACACACACTGTACTAATTATATTTGTCACTGACATCTACCGTATTTTTCGGACTATAAGATGCATTTTTTTCCCAAAAAAATTTGGGGGAAAACAGAGTTTGTCTTATAGTCGGAATATAACATACTTACAATTAGCAAGGTGGCAGCAGGAGTCAGGCGATTCTTCTGGTGGTCTGACGCTGCAGGGCAATGATCTCACTCCCATCCTGGCATGGCAGGTGCGGCAAGTTCAGCAGGTTCGGTAGTGCGGGGGCTCCAGCGACATTTTGTGAAAGCCAAAGCCACCATACTTCCATTGCCTCGATGCTGTGGCCTCCGGGAAAATGGCCATCTGAGTCGGTACATGCACAGATTGAGATCTTGGAGACAAGATCTCATTGCCGAGATCTCAATCTGCACATACGCCGCCTCCGGTAGCCATTTTCCCGAAGGCCACAGCATCAAGGCAATGGAAGTGCATGGGTTTCAGGCTTTCACAAAATGTCGCCATAGCCCCCACCACGACTGAGCACCGCCGAACCTGCAGCACCAACCTTGGGATGGGATTTCCCAGAGACCACTGCAGCAATGGATGTGCGGAGGCTCTGGACTTTCACAAAATGTCAGTGGAGCCCCCGCTCCACCGAGCACCGCTGAACCAGTCTGGGTCATATCATCGCCAGACCACAAAACACCCCCTGTGACTCCTCTCCACCATCGCTGCTGATCTCCCCAGGGTAAGCTGAATTCAGGACTATAAGACGGACCCCCATTTGACGCATTCATTTTTTTTCCCCCATTTTCCTTCTGAAAATTTGGGGTGCATTTTATGGTCCAGTGCTTCTTATATTCCAAAAAATACGGTATATATCTACCTATTCTATTTGTATTTACTGTTTGAAATCCATCTCTTCTATCCTGTTGGCTCCTGCACTGGTTTTACAGAACATGGCAGATGAATTGCCAGCTTTTTTTTCTATCTATGTAATATAAATGTCATGATCCTTGCTGGATTGTGACAGATAAAAGCACTTGTAACCTTTTTTTTTCTTTAAGCTGGTTGCTTAAAGTTAGTTTTGCCCCCGGTGGCCATTAGGGTCATTACACAGTGGTGTCATTTGTTCTAGTTTGCCCCCGCTGGTGGTTAGCGTTATTACACGGGAATCACTAACAGGTGTGATTGCTCTGGCTTAACTATATAGGAGTGTCTTGTTCTCTCACTCACGGTTGGTGATAATGTGATGGTTACGTGTGACTGGACACACCGCCTCCAGCAGGGCGAATTTCTCTGACACACGTGACCCTGGATACACCGCCTCCAGTAGGGCGAATTTAAATAATATAATGTGCAGCCGGATATATGTGTAATTCTGAAATTCGCCTGCTGGAGGCGGTGTATCCGGCTGCACGTTATATTATTTAAATTCGCCCTACTGGAGGTGGTGTATCCAGGGTCACGTGTGTCAGAGAAATTCACCCTGCTGGAGGCGGTGTGTCCAGTCACACGTAACCATCACAATAAATACATATATATGTGTGTGTCACTGACATCTACTGTATTTATTCTATGTGTATATATCTATTCTATCTATTCTACTCCAACCTGTCACTTTGTGATTTTACTGTACATGGCACATGAATTGCCATCTTTTCTTCTATCTATTATATATACAGTTAGGTCCATATATATTTGGACAGAGACAACATTTTTCTTATTTTGGTTCACAATGAATTTTAAACAAAACAATTCAGATGCAGTTGAAGTTCAGACTTTCAGCTTTCATTTGAGGGTATCCACATTAAAATTGGATGAAGGGTTTAGGAGTTTCAGCTCCTTAACATGTGCCACCCTGTTTTTAAAGGGACCAAAAGTAATTGGACAATTGACTCCAAGGCAGGTGTGGGCAATCCCTTCGTTATGTCATTCTCAATTAAGCAGATAAAAGGCCAGGAGTTGATTTGAGGTGTGGTACTTGCATTTGGAAGGTTTTGCTGTGATGGAAACATGCGGTCAAAGGAGCTCTCCATGCAGGTGAAATAAGCCATCCTTGTTGCAGTGGCATGCTATTCCATCCAGTTTGCGTTTAGTTGGACCATCAATTATTTTTCAACAGGACAATGACCCCAAACACACCTCCAGGCTGTGTAAGGGCTATTTGACCAAGAAGGAGAGTGATGGGGTGCTACGCCAGATGACCTGGCCTCCACAGTCACCAGACCTGAACCCAATCGAGTTGATTTGGGGTGACCTGGACCGCAGAGTGAAGGCAAAAGGGCCAACAAGTCCTAAGTATCTCTGGGAACTCCTTCAAGACTGTTGGAAGACCATTTCCGGTGACTACCTCTTGAAGCTCAACAAGAGAATGCCAAGAGTGTGCAAAGCAGTAATCAAAGCTAAAGGTGGCTACTTTGAAGAACCTAGAATATCAGACATATTTTCAGTTGTTTCACACTTTTTTGTTAATTATATAATTCCACATTTGTTAATTCATAGTTTTGATGCCTTCAGAGTGAATCTACAATTTTCATAGTCATGAAAATAAAGAAAACTCTTTGAGTGAGAAGGTGTGTCCAAACTTTTGGTCTGTACTGTACAGTTGTGGCCAAAAGTATTGACACCCCTGCAATTTTGTCAGATAATACTCAGTTTCTTCCTGAAAATGATTGCAAACCCAAATTCTTTGGTATTATTATCTTCATTTAATTTGTCTTAAATGAAAAAACACAAAAGAGAATGAAGCAAAAAGCAAAACATTGATCATTTCACACAAAACTCCAAAAATGGGCCAGACAAAAGTATTGGCACCCTCAGCCTAATACTTGGTTGCACAACCTTTAGCCAAAATAACTGCGACCAACCGCTTCCAGTAATCATCAATGAGTTTCTTACAATGCTCTGCTGGAATTTTAGACCATTCTTCTTTGGCAAAATGCTCCAGGTCCCTGATATTAGAAGGCTGCCTTCTCCAAACTGCCATTTTTAGATCTCTCCACAGGTGTTCTATAGAATTCAGGTCTGGACTCATTACTGGCCACCTTAGAAGTCTCCAGTGCTTTCTCTGAAACCATTTTCTAGTGCTTTTTGAAGTGTGTTTTGGGTCATTGTCCTGCTGGAAGACCCATGACCTCTGAGGGAGACCCAGCTTTCTCACACTGGGTCCTACATTATGCTGCAAAATTTGTTGGTAGTCTTCAGACTTCATAATGCCATGCACACGGTCAAGCAGTCCAGTGCCAGAGGCAGCAAAGCAACCCCAAAAGATCAGGGAACCTCCGCCATGTTTGACTGTAGGGACCGTGTTTTTTTTCTTTGAATGCCTCTTTTTTCTCCTGTAAACTCTATGTTGATGTCTTTGCCCAAAAAGCTCTACTTTTGTCTCATCTGACCTAAGAACATTCTTCCAAAACGTTTTAGGCTTTTTCAGGTAAGTTTTGGCAAACTCCAGCCTGGCTTTTTTTATGTCCCGGGGTAAGAAGTGGGGTCTTCCTGGGTCTCCTACCATACAGTCTCTTTTCATTCAGATGCCGACGGATAGTACGGGTTGACACTGTTGTACCCTCGGACTGCAGGGCAGCTTGAACTTGTTTGGATGTTAGTCGAGGTTCTTTATCCAACATCTGCACAATCTTGCGTTGAAATCTCTTGTCAATTTTTCTTTTCTGTCCATCTAGGAAGGTTAGCCACAGTGCCATGGGCTTTAAACTTCTTGATGACACTGCGCACGGTAGACACAGGAACATTCAGGTCTTTGGAGATGGACTTGTAGCCTTGAGATTGCTCATGCTTCCTCACAATTTGGTTTCTCAAGTCCTCAGACAGTTCTTTGGTCTTCTTTCTTTTCTCCATGCTCAATGTGGTACACACAAGGACACAGGACAGAGGTTGAGTCAACTTTAATCCATGTCAACTGGCTGCAAGTGTGATTTAGTTATTGCCAACACCTGTTAGGTGCCACAGGTAAGTTACAGGTGCTGTTAATTACACAAATTAGAGAAGCATCACATGATTTTTCGAACAGTGCCAATACTTTTGTCCACCCTCTTTTTTATGTTTGGTGTGGAATTATATCCAATTTGACTTTAGGACAATTCTTTTTGTGTTTTTTCATTTAAGACAAATTAAATGAAGATAATAATACCAAAGAATTTGTGTTTGCAATCATTTTCAGGAAGAAACTGAGTATTATCTGACAAAATTGCAGGGGTGTCAATACTTTTGGCAACAACTGTATATATATGTCTGTGTGTTTTAACAAATATTTCCTTTGAAAACGAAGTGTAAATGACAGAATTGCTGTGTGTAAAAGCTCATGCAATTTCTCTGCATTCGGAAGTAAATCGGATGCTAGGCGTGAAAAACGGATTGTATCACATGACAAATTTTGAGGTTCATTTTTTCCTTTTATCCTTGCAAAAAATAAAAAAAGTGAGTCTGAAGTAAAATTTTTGTGAAAACTGTAAACTTATTTTTCCACATTCCAAAAATGTAAGTGAAGCACCTGAAGGGTTAATAAACTTCTTGAATGAAAGGTTTTAGCACTTTGAGGGGAGCAGTTTTTAGAATGGTGTTATTTTTGAGTATTTTCTGTCATATAGACCCCTCAAAGTCACTTCAAATGTGATGTAGTCTTTAAAAAAAATAGTTTTGTAAATTTTTTTGGAAAAGTCGCTGGTCAAATTTTAACCCTTAGAACTTCCTAACAAAAAAAAAGATGTTTCCAAAATTGTGCTAATGTAAAGTAGACATGTGGAAAATGTTACTTATTAACTATTTTGTGTGACATATCTCTCTGATTTAAGGGCATAAGAATTCAAAGTTTAAAAATTGCTAAACTTTCCAAATTTTCGCCAAATTCCCATTTTTTTCTTCACAAAATAAATACAAGTCATAGCAAAGAAATTTTTCCACTCTCAGGAAGTACAAAATGTCACGAAAAAACAATCTCAAAGTGAGACTGCTCAGAATTGTAAAAATTGGGCTGGTCATTTATGTGCAAACCACCTTGGGGGGGTAAATGCGTTAATTTCTCTGCAGCAGGACTACAGGGAAAATTAAGTATTACACAAAGTACATTCAAATAAAAGGTTTATCTATGTAAACGGACTGGACAGGTTCTCCAAAGCAAGATATGATCTTTGTCACCACTCTCCATTCTGGTGAAAAGACTAGGATCTTGAACAAAGAATCCCTATTAGAATTTCCTAGTACGTTATTTGAAATGGGCTTTCTAAACTAGACAACGCTATTTAATATTTCAGCATTTGAGAAACTATTGTGTTAGGCTACTTGGTGGCAGTCACTTTTAACTGTTCAGCAACATTTTGTGATATTGAGTCACTCAGACTAAATAGGGAATTTGCCTCTGCACTACTCTAGTTCCTTTATCCAAACAAATAGAAATCTTTACTATCTCATAAAGTTTAACAGGTCTTAAAATCATTACAAAATCATATTTAAACCATTCAGGAAAAGCTAGCCCATGCAGCAGATGGTTTCAAAACAAGCTCCTGTACAAGAAAAAAAACTACAAAAAAAACACTGAAACATGTAGTATTCTTGGCCTTGTTGAGTTTTTAACATATAGTCAATAAACAATATAAAATATGACATAAAGAATAGATGAACACAGCAACTAGTAGTCACCTTATCAGCTGAAGTATCTTCAACTTGATGCAGAAATCTTTTTTTTCTAGTGAGATGGACTCCAGATGGTAAAGTTACCTGACACTTTACAAAAGCTTGAAATTTTCTTACTTGGCATTTTAGTTAATAGGGAGCTTGAGGCCTGATCATTCATATTTGATTGAGCTGGCCAGATATTAAAAACCTCAATATAGAAGATTTGATGGCTATTGTCCAGTGAGGACTTTTATTCCATAAGAGATTTATTTGAGTAAAGTAAAATCTTTAAGTGTTAGCTAATTATTATTATTATTATTATTATTTATTGTTATAGCGCCATTTATTCCATGGCGCTTTACATGTGAGGGGGGTATACATAAAAACAAGTACAATTGTAATATCATAATATTTTTCTTCTGTTACAGCAGTAACATGCCAACCCAAGTCCACTCGCCCTTTTGTTTTTGCCCCTCTAATTCTAATTGCATTGTAGTGTAGCCCCACAACTTATTTCTCTTATTCTTATTGTACTTATTATGTATTACTACTCACTTGTGTGCTTTGCTTTGTCAGAATGGTCAAATATGTAACTTATATACATTCAGAGAAGTCATAGAATAAATGTAAGATCATTTAATATATTTGGCTTTGTGACAAAATAGAATATAAATTATTTTTTTAATAAACATTTAAAGCATAAAGGGAACCTGTCATGTAAAAAAAGCTGTGCAGCTGCCACACTGATAGGCTGGCTGCCGGGAGGAAATTAACTTCATTCCTCTAGGCAGCCTCCGGCTTCAGTCATGGAGGTGTGACCAGCATGGCTTCAGTCATTGCTTAGTACATAGTGAGCAGTGGCTGTAACAACTCCCCGACACTGACTAACAGCCAACTCAGCAGTGCATCAGTCGCTGCCGGGTAGTGGTTACAGATACCGCTTACTATGTACTAAGCAGTGACTGAAGCTTCACCTTTATGACTGAAAGCCCGAGGCTGCCATTAGGAATTAAGGTCATTTTCTCCCAGCAGCCTGACTTCCAGTGTGCCACACGCACAATTTTAGACAGCTGTTAACCTGCAGATTAACCCCACATCTGCAGTGTATTGAGAAAATAGCAGTCCCCTTTAATACTTACTACAAAAAGCCTATACAACAGTTACTATTAAGTTACAATGAAAAATCATAACTAAGAGTATTAAACAAAAATCATGAAACCACTTTTTTATTACTTGTTGTAACCTTAACTCATAAAGATGCTAAGAAACAAAGAAAAGTTTGTTTCTCAGTTGGCTGTTTTCAGAATGCCAAAATAAATGAATGAAAAGCAAAACATGCGCTGTCACTTCTTTATTAAAAGTGGAGTAAGAGGGAGATCAGTTTTTGAGACAGGTTCAGATCTTGAAGATGTGAATAACATAATTTCTTTTATTTCTGTGGGATATAAAAGGTATTTTAACTGGAAGACAATTATATTTTTTCAGTTAATGAGAGTGATAAGACTTTGAGCCCTATAATGCTGATTGGATGAAAACGTCAAAAAGCAAAAACGCACATACTCTTATAAACCACAAACAGATAACCACAGACATCTAAAAGCTGAACTGTCTAGTGCGAGAATAGAAGAAAATGTAATGTTGGCTGTAATTGGAATTCACTAGTACTAAGAATTATCCTTCAGCTAACCCTTAGTTAAAATTGAGTTTCAGTTGTCAGCTAAAATAAATATAAAATAAAGATTTTGCAAATATGCTTTCTCTTAAATGAACAGACAAACAGAAAGGCAGCAAATTCTCGCAACTACAAGCAAACAAAAAGGACAGCTTGGCCTAAAAGCCTGTGAAGCATTGCTGATTAATAGATCTAAGGCGGAACATATTATGAGCAATCAGCAAACATATTCCAGATGGAAGCCCATAAAAATAATAAAAGAGGAATTAAAATAAATATATAAATACATTTTTTTTAAAAAGCGATCACACATGATTTTGCAAGCAGATGGCAAAAGGAGGTTTTTCTTTAACACACCAGAAAGTTTTCTGTGTCTCTGTGAGTAGGCCTTAGATCTGCTGTGTTACAGTTTTTCTGATATACATCTGATTTCCGGCATGGGGTGTCATTTTTATTTAAATCTCTGTCACATGGCAGCGGTTTGTAGTTTTCATTGTGCCACTTGGACTCATTATTGTTATCTACAAAGCCTGAACTGATATCATCAAAGTCCTCCTCCACGCTGCTTTGCCTGGTGAGGGTTTTCCTGCGAGTTAGCATTAGCTTTGGGTCTCTAGGACATACAGGATTTTCTTGCGGCTCCTGTGTAGTATTTCTAGCAATGGTGTTACAGCCTTTCCTGTAATGAAAACATGCTTCCTCCTCTTCACTTCCACAATCCAAGCCGCTGTCTGAGCTCCTGGAGAGAGTTCCAAGTTTGCTCCCTTGACATGCCAGATCATCTGAGCATGGAGGGGCCCCATTAAACCTACACTTTGAGTAACTCTGATGTCTCCCATCTGGACAACTAGCCCTTTGAGCTCTATTAGTTCTACCTATGGTTCCTCTTGCTCTATAAGCCATGCCTGCAGAGTTTCCTCTGTGCAGGACCTGAGAATGTTCTCCGCTTTCTTCCTCTGCCACTTCAGGAATACTGAACAGTTTTTTAAAATGAGGATGCTGAGGGGAATAATCCAGCTGCTCCTTTACAGAAGGCTCAGCGGCACTAGTCTTAGAGCGCTCCACAAGATAATACACAAGAGAACAGACCAACGACAAAGAGTTGAAAACAACAGCATCAAAAAAGTGTGAAAAACAAAGAAAAAAGAAAACATGGAAAGAGAAGTAGAGGAAGAGAAAGAAGAAAATAAAAACAGGGTTAGTTTTAGAGGCAATGGAAAACATAAGGCATGCAAGTTTACTCTGTGAAGGAAAGGTTCATGCTCTGAATGGGAATCTGTGAAAATAAAGACATGATTAGGAGCTCAGCTGTTGTCAGAGAATGTAAGATCAGTACAAACAATGAGAGCTTGGCATATCAATGCTATAGTAAGAATAGGTCCATGCAAGGGTAGATGCTGCACACAGACAGCCATTGTGACGCTTGGATGCAGCACACATTGGATGAGACTGGTTAGTGACTAATGCTAGTCGTAAAGCTTTCCATGGCAGCATTAGAGGCAAAAACTTCCCATTTATTAGATCACAAGCACAGCGACAATTAGGCAGTGTCGTCTGTCAAGCATTTTCTCTTTACTAGTCTCTGCCTACGGTGCATAATACAAAGTGCAATCATCTTCTGTGCTGGTAAATCCAAGGAAATAAACCTGCTAATAGCAACATGCACCAAAATATAGATTTTTGAATATTAAACATTCATAGCAAATTAACCGAAGACACACATTCAACTTCACCTGGAAAACATTGCTTATGTATAATACCTGTGACTACATGCAATGGATCAATAATCTTTTTTTTTTTTTATGACACTCTAAATTTTTACTTCAATATCTTTTTCCTAAAACTGTTACAGCTTGAGCAGGTAATTACAAAATAATAACACATATGAAAAGTGCACATATTTTTAGTGTTAAAATGTCTAGTACAATTTTTATTATCGAAAAACAACATCGTCACTGTACTCTTAAAAACTAGACAGTTCCTAACATGTCCGCACGGTGGCGCTGCAGCTCACTTCATTAAGTATGAATTCAAAATTCTGCTATAACAGAACCTGCACCTATGCGGATAGCTGGGTTCATTGCCTAATATACTGGCTGCATCATGTCAACTTCATAAAAAACTCTAGTCGATGTACTAAACTTTGTTTCCAGCAGTGATGCAGCAGCTGCGGGATAGAGAGGAAGGTTGCCCAGGGCCCTCTCACACAGCCAAGCCCACCCGAAGAGACCGTCAATCTTAACTGTAAAATGTGGATGCTATTGCTTTCTAGGGCACTCACCGAGGAAGTTATTATTTTCTAGGGAACATAAAGAGGGCATTTTACTATGTCAGACGCACAGTGGTAGGCATTATTTCTCTGTAGGGCACTAAGAGCCCTGTTTTTGTGCACAGAGCAAGCGACAGACTCAGCATTGAGGTATCAGCAAGATGGGGACTGGAAATGTGAGACGTCAAATGTGACTTTGTTATAAACTTGGCAGATGAGTCGTATTAGGAAAGAAGTTGGCATGGCGATCTGGGCAAGATGGAAAAGTCATGAAAAGTGAACAACTCTGTCAGGAAGAACGTCAGCTTTAAGTCACTATCTGTAACTGTACTGTAATCTCCTATATGTTCTGCAGGGATGGTATCTACCATTATGTTGTGTTTGGTGGAAATAT
Source organism: Dendrobates tinctorius (assembly GCF_039654945.1). Taxonomy (NCBI): domain Eukaryota; kingdom Metazoa; phylum Chordata; class Amphibia; order Anura; family Dendrobatidae; genus Dendrobates; species Dendrobates tinctorius. The sequence continues at coordinate 7,949,497 of NW_027361910.1, read as the reverse complement.
CAGTCTCGGTCTTTGTATAGTGATTTTTTTCTGTAATAGCTCTGGCTTCTGCTGGGTTCCACCTATACCCACTATGATCTGGTGTGCCATCGTAGTTGTAAACATGGCTACTTAGATAGGGGCCCATTCACATGTTGTTTCCCCACTCTTTGCTGGACTCCTAGCTACACATCTGGCTTCCAGTATCGGGTTTGTGATACTTTCACATATTATCAAAAGTCTTGGTATACAACATTGATTTTGCAATCCTTATTGATTTTGACTAAAGTAAGTCAAAAGTATTGTGACCATGGTATACTGCCTGTGTGTGAATACAAAATAACACATGACCACAAAAATAACAAAAGTAACAATTTTTCGTGTATTTTCAGTCTCTACATATCATCGGTCATAGTCATCATTTTTTAAATACTCTCATTGTTGCTTTGCCTTGATAGCACCAAGATCCTAGCGAAGTGCTATTCTTAACTGAAGACACTGCTCCAGTTGCAAATGATGGTGGAACAGAAGCCCAAGGGTGCTTTTTACTACTGAATGTTGGCTTATTACTTTACAATTTTATGGAGGAATAAAGGAAAACTACGTTAGTTCTGCAAGAGGTCACAAAGGGGAGCATTAGCATTATGTGGGGGCACAAAGAGTGAATAATTATGTGGGGACACAAAGGTGAACATTACCATTGAATGGAGCAAAAGAAAACATGACTATTGTATTTGGGCACAAAGGGGAGTCTCACCATTGTGTGGGGGCAGAAAGAAGGCATTCCTGTGTAAGGAACTTAAAAGGGGGCATAGCTATTGTATGGGGACACTATTTTTGCATGGTGCATAGAACGAGGCTCCATTACTTTCCTGGGCACTATCAATGTAAAGTCAGGGAAGAGGATGAGTCGTGGCTAGAAGTCATTATGTTGGTCTGGACCAGATGGCATAAAAGATATAAGAAAATGTGAATGTCTCCAACAAGCCTATAAGTCACTGGATTTAATGAGAACCTGTCAGCAAACAATACAATGTTTACCTGCAGCCATAGTGGTAATCTACAGATAAATAACTTTTTAAATATGCGTTGCAGTGTCATTGGGAGTGCAGGCTGCTGTGACAAAATGACGTTATATTTTCCTTGCAGCGATTGGGACGGCACAGGGGCAATGAACAGCCAACGCTCACAACACAGTGAGTGCGGTGTCATCACTCCGCCTGTTCCTTAACTGAAGCGCTGTTCTGTGCGCACACGGTTTTTAGTGTAGTCAGGACTGTATGTAAAGTCAGTAACTATAGATTATTTTTTCCTATGTTCTATTCATTTCTACTTTCCTGCATCTTTAGAATGTGCAACTGGCATTCATGGAGAAAGATGGTGTGGTACGCTGTTGTTGCTTACATGTTTGCTGTTTTCTTCATCTATTGGGCCAATGCAATGGTAGTGGTTGGGAGGCCATGTTTTCACATGTGAGGGGACCTCTCTGTGCAAATTTCTACTGTACAAAACATTTAATTCAATTTACTGATCTGCATATATGAACGTGCCAAGCAATGAGGATTTCTGTGCAATGATCTCTTACTTGTATGTAAATGAACGAAGACTATGAAGGGCCTGACTCATCAAATCATCTATGCCAGTATTCTGGCATAAAAAGCTTTGAAAATTCACATAATGTTGATGTAACTCAAGGCTGCCCAAAAATGTTGTGATTTTTTTTTTTTGCTTTCTACGCCATTTTTGACAAGCTCAACTTAGTTGACAGAGCTGGAGAGGGTTGAAGGCATGGCGACTGCCACTCATCAAATACCTGACGGGCGGCAGCATTCTCCATACTATAAATCTTACCCCAGCAGGGTCTGGAGTAAGATTTTGGCAAGGGGCACACAGAGGTGCACACAAGACTTTCGATTCAAAAAGAGAAACGCGCTTCTCTATGAATCAGGAGTAACTGACTCCAGCACATCCCCTCATCAAGATCAGTGTGAACAATATCAGTCTTGTGAATCAGTGTCCAAAAGATGGAAAGAAGGCTGTCCCCTGAAATGTTACAGGGTTTAGTGGCTTCCAATAACATAACTTGCACTTATTCCACTTATGGACTTATTAATTACTTTTTTTTTTTCACTGACGGGTGTAGTTACATTATGAATATACAGTATACATAGTATGTCTTCTGTGCTATTTACATACACAAATGACAATACCTGTGTATACGTGTTCACTATCTAACTAGAGTACTAGTGTATAAAAGGGGGTCACCTACAGTACTTATGACAATCACCTATCAGTCTTCAAGTCTTAGCGTTAAACTCACCAAGATTTTGAAACTGAATCCAACTGCTTGGAAGTCCTCTTACCTTAAGGGCGTTGTGGGAAGTAACACTGACACGTCTCCGGCCTCCATCCTCTAGCTGCATTTCAGAATAAAGTTCCTCCTCGTCTTCTTCCAAGATGTCTGATAAATCAGAGCCCCTACTGCTTTCCGTATGATAGTCATCACCAGGGCAATAGTGTGGCTGTTCAGATCAAATAGAAAGAAACACATTTAGAATATGTCTATGATGGCTATGTTACAATGCATGCAGTAATAGTTCCGAGATGGAGAAAATTAAACAAAACGAGAATGATTTTCTGTAATACCATTATATAACAAGAGTTCATGCCAAAAATCACTGCATATTCTGTAGTTAAGTTTTATATGCTATAAACACGACCTAATGAAATCAAGAGGTTTATCCTCACTCTTCTGTATTTGGCTGTGTTAATAGGTTTATACTGTACATTTATGACCACTGTCATTTCAACAAACTTTGCATATATCAATAGTGTATGAGAATCAAATAAACCTTGTAGTATATCTTAACAGAGAGCTTAATTTCTTTTTCCACTTATAAAACACTCAGCATACTGAGAGACCAGTAAGATACAGGCAGATTGTGATGCAACTTTTAGAAATTTTATTTCAGTGCTGGATTCACAGCCTAACAGCTCAGTACTGCTGTACAAGTGTTCCATACTGAATCTGCTTCTGTGTGCTGCAGACAAAGAAAAAAAAGGAATTTCTGTGCGTGTCTTCTTTATAAGTGACATCATAACAGCTAGTTTCCACCCATTAGCTCAGAGACAACTGAAAATCAGAGATAGAGTTAACAGAGGGAAAAACTGGTGAAACATGCAGGATATAAGTCACATAAATGCCACAAACTGTTATTCCTCATGTACACACGACAGCTTATTATGAAAAGATACCTGAAACGACAGTTATATACTTGAAAGAAGATACCCAGTTGTGGGACTGTAAATTATATGTACCCTCTGGGTAATGCTTGTCATTAATAACTATTGTTTCACTCTATGCCCTCATACTGAGTGGGCCATTATACTCAGTGTGGGACTGGTATGGGCCTTCATACTGAATCTGTGGGCTATAAGGGGCCATTATACTGAATATGTGGGAATGGGGGGAAAGGGAGGACCCCCAGACTGAGTTAGGGACTACCCTTCTGAGTTAGGGACTCCCATACTGAGTGGGGGCCTCATACCAGTAGAATGGTGCGCTGTGGGGGTTCTCATTTTGTGTAGGGGGCTATGGTTATCCTTATACTGTGTGAGGGGCTTTGGGAGCCATTATACTTTGTGAGGGGCCATTATACTTAGTGTTGAACTGTGGGGCCATCATACTGAGTGGCGATTTGTCGGGGCCATTATACTGTATGAGGAGATGAGGGGGTCATTATATTGTGTGAAGGTCTGTGGGGGCCATTATACTGTGTAAGGGGCTGTGAATGCCTTCATACTGAGTAGGGTGCTGTGGGGGCCATTATATTCATTGAAGACCATCATACTGAGTGGAGGCCATGACACTGTGTGTGTTTGTGTTGGTAGACTATGGGGATATCATTCTGTGTGGTACTTTGGGGCATCATGGTGTTGGGGTATTATGTATTATACTGTATTAGTGGCACTGTAGGGTCATCAGACTTTGCTTAAGGCACTGTGGAGTATTCATACTGTACATATGGGTGAAACTGTGGGAAGGAGATTCATTGTGGGAATACCATACTCAGAGTGTATGTGGGTGAGGGCATTTTTGGAAGCATCATATTCTATAATTGCTATAAAGGGATATCGTTGGTAAGAACACTGACGGAGTAACATAATAGGCAGATAATTACTGTGTATCTGTCACAATATATGACCTTCTACTGGGCTATAAAAGTTGGGAGCTATAACTCCACCAAATAAATATTTATTTTATTTTTTTGTGGGGTGGGTTCAATTAAAACTTTTGTTATGGGACCCTGTGATTTCTATGTATGCCACTGCACCAGAGAGTTTGTTCACCTCGACATCACGCCTTCTGCTAAGTTGCAGACACAGACAATAGCTGAAACATGGAAGTAATTTGAAATTCACCTCCTGCTTCATCAGAGACTTAGACTTCTGATCTGTGTTTTCCCTCTGCTTTACAATCAGGGCCGGCTTTAGGGTGGAGCAAACTGAGCATTTGCCCAGGGGCCGCCAACCAATGGTGTGCCGCTATGGGGCCCGTGCCAGAGTCGGCCACGCCCGACATCGCACATTCAACTGTATAAACATCCTGGAGCCGACGCTCCCTCTCCCATCATTCCTCCTCTGCATCTGACGTCTCAGCAAAAGGGGCGCGATGACGTTACTTCATCGAGCCACACTGTGTCAGGCAGTTGACCTGTTAAGGGAATGCGCTGTGGAAAACAGATAGTGGAGCTGATGAGGAAACGCTATGTGGAGACTGAAGCAGCAGGGGATCAGGGAAAGGTGAGTATTGTATTTATTTTTAAAAATCAGTGAGTACATTGTGGGGTGGTGGTCATAATACTGTAGGACAATGGGGTGCATTATACTATATGTACTATATGGGGGCTGCATTATACTCTATCAAGGACTATGGGGTGCATTATACTGTATGGAGGACTATGCGTTGCATTATACTATATGAAAGACTAAGGGGAGTGTATTATACTATATGGAGGTCTATGGACAGTGTATTATAATATATGGAGGACTATGGGGCACATTATACTATATGGAGGACTATGTGGTGTGCATTACATTATATGACGGAATATGGGGCACATTATACTATATGGAGGATTATGGGACACAATATATGGAGGACTATGTGGTGTGCAGTATTTTATAGGAAGGACTATGGGGCACATTATACTATATGGAGGACTATGGTAAGTTCATTATAATATATGTAGGACTATGAGGTGTGCATTATACTATATAGAGAACTCTGGGAGGTGCATTATACAATATGGAGGACTATGGAAAGCATACTATGTGGAGGACTATGGGGTGCATTAAACTAAACAAACAAAATGTTGCCTATTCAATTGGTGATTGCATTGTTTATGCTGTAACAAAAATCATCATTCTCAGCAGCACATCTAACATAGTAACATAGTAACATAGTTATTAAGGTTGAAGGGAGACTTTAAGTCCATCTAGTTCAACCCATATCCTATCCTAACTTGCCCTAACATGTTAATCCAGAGGAAGGCAAAAAAAACCCATGTGGCAACAGTAAGCTTCACATTGGGGAAAAAAATTCCTTCCCGACTCCACATACGGCAATCAGACTAGCTCCCTGGATCAACGCAATATTAAGGAGACTAGTGTATATACCCTGTAATATTATACTTTTCAAGAAAGGCATCCAGTCCCTTCTTAAATTTTAGTAGTGAATCACTCATTACAACATCATATGGCAGAGAGTTCCATAGTCTCACTGCTCTTACAGTAAAGAATCCGCATCTGTGAGTATGCTTAAACCTTCTTTCCTCCAGACGTAGAGGATGCCCCCTTGTCCCCGTCACAGGTCTAAGAGTAAAAAGATCATTAGAAAGGTCTTTGTATTGTCCCCACATATATTTATACATTGTAATAAGATCACCCCTAAGCCTTCGATTCTCCAAACTAAATAACCCCAAGTGTAATAACCTGTCTTGGTATTGCAGACCCCCTAGTTCCCTAATAACCTTGGTCGCTCTTCTCTGCACCCGCTCCAGTTCAGCTATGTCTTTCTTATGCACCGGAGACCAGAACTGTACACAGTATTCTAAGTGTGGTCGCACTAGTGACTTATATAGAGGTAAAATTATGTTCTCCTCATGAGCATCTATGCCTCTTCTAATGCATCCCATTATTTTATTTGCCTTTGCAGCAGCTGCTTGACTCTGGCCACTAAATGTGAGTTTGTCGTCCACCCATACACCCAGGTCTTTTTCAGTGACTGTTTTGCCCAGTGTTTTACAATTAAGCACATAATTATACAACTTGTTCGTTCTACCCAAGTGCATGACCTTACATTTATCCCCATTAAAGCTCATTTGCCATTTATCAGCCCAAGCTTCTAGTTTACATAAATCCTCCTGTAATATAAAATTGTCCTCCTCTGTATTAATTACCCTGCAGAGTTTAGCGTCATCTGCAAATATTGAAAGTCTACTCTCTATGCCCCCTACAAGGTCATTAATAAATATGTTAAAAAGAAGCGGGCCCAAAACTGACCCCTGTGGTACCCCACTGCTAACCGTGACCCAGTCCGAGTGTGCTCCATTAATAACCACCCTTTGTTTCCTATCCCTGAGCCAGCTCTTAACCCACCTACACATATTTTCCCCTATCCCCATTGTTCTCATTTTATGTATCAACCTTTTGTGTGGCACCGTATCAAAAGCTTTTGAAAAGTCCATGTACACCACATCCACTGCATTCCCTTGGTCCAGTCCGGAACTTACCCCTTCATAAAAGCTTATCAGATTAGTCTGACAGGAACGGTCTCTTGTAAACCCATGTTGATATTGGGTCATAAGGTTATTCTTCTCCAGATACTCCAGTATAGTATCTCTTAGAAAACCCTCCAGGATTTTACCCACAGTTGAGGTTAAACTTACTGGCCTATAATTTCCAAGTTCAGTTTTTGTCCCCTTTTTGAATATTGGCACCACATTTGCTATACGCCAGTCCTGTGGTACAGACCCTGTTATTATGGAATCTTTAAAGATTAAAAATAGTGGTCTATCTATGACTGTGCTTAATTCCTGCAGTACTCGGGGGTGTATCCCATCTGGGCCCGGGGATTTGTCAATTTTAGTGATTTGTAGACGCCGCCGTACTTCCTGCTGGGTTAAGCAGGTGACATTTAATGGAGAATTTTTATCCCTGATCATGTTATCCGTCATGGGATTTTCTTGTGTAAATACTGTTGAAAAAAAGTCACTTAGCATATTGGCTTTTTCCTCATCCTCATCCACCATTTCACCCAGACTATTTTTAAGGGGACCAACACTATCATTTTTTAGCTTCTTACTATTTATGTAGTTAAAGAATATTTTGGGATTATTTTTACTTTCTCTGGCAATGAGTCTCTCTGTCTCAATCTTTGCTGTCTTGATTTGCTTTTTACAGAATTTATTTAATCTTCTGTATTTATTTAATGCCTCATCACTACCTACTTGCTTTAATTCTCTAAATGCTTTATTTTTATCTCTTATTGCGCCCCTTACAGCTCTATTTAGCCATAGTGGTTTCCTCCTATTTCTCGCATGTTTTTTCCCATACGGTATATATTGTGCACAGGTCCTATTCAGGATGCTAATAAACGTCTCCCATTTTCTTCGTGTATTTTTATGTCTCAGGATATCGTCCCAGTTAATTGCACCAAGATCATCTCTCATCCGTTGGAAATTTGCCTTCCTGAAGTTTAGTGTCCTTGTAACCCCTCTAATACACATCTTATTAAAGGATACATGAAAACTTATTAATTTGTGATCACTATTACCCAAGTGACCCTCAACCCTTACATTTGATATGCGGTCTGGCCTGTTGGTTAATATTAGGTCTAGCAGTGCCCCCCCTCTTGTTGGGTCCTGAACCAGTTGTGAAAGGTAATTGTCTCTCATCGTTGTCAGAAACCTATTACCCTTGCTGGAACTGCAGGTTTCGGTTCCCCAATGTATTTCAGGGTAGTTGAAGTCCCCCATAATAATGACTTCTCCTTGAGTCGCTGCTTCATCTATTTGCTTTATGAGGATATTCTCTGTAGCTTCCATTATTTTTGGAGATTTATAACAAACCCCTATCAGTAATTTATTATTTTTCTCCCCTCCCCTTATCTCTACCCACAGGGACTCTACATTTTCATTAGATTCATATATATTATCACGAAGGATGGGTTTTAAGGATGATTTTACATATAAACACAGGCCTCCCCCTCGCTTATTTGTTCGGTCATTTCTGAACAGACTATAGCCCTGTAAATTAACAGCCCAGTCATGGCTCTCGTCCAGCCATGTCTCAGATATCCCCACCATGTCATAATTATGTTCCAACAACATTAACTCCAATTCCTCCATTTTGTTGGCGAGACTTCTGGCATTAGTATACATGCACTTTATGTATCTCTCTGTACCTCTATTCTTTCTTAAATTATTAACTGTTCTAACCCCACCCCCATGCCACCTCCACCCCCAATGTCATTATTTGTGCCCAGGTCTCTATCTGCACTGTCTTCCCCTCCTATAAAAGGAATACCCTCCCCCCCGTCCCTAGTTTAAACACTCCTCCAACCTTCTAGCCATTTTCTCCCCCAGCACAGCGGCACCCTCCCCATTGAGGTGCAGCCCGTCCCTAGCGTAGAACCTGTAGCCAACTGAGAAGTCGGCCCAGTTCTGCAGGAACCCAAACCCCTCCTTCCTACACCAATTCCTGAGCCACTTATTAACCTCCCTAATCTCCCGTTGCCTCTCTGGCGTGGCATGTGGTACAGGAAGTATTTCCGAAAATACCACCTTGGAGGTCCTTGCTTTAAGCTTACAGCCTAATTCCCTGAAATCATCTTTAAGGACCTTCCACCTACCTCTAACTTTGTCATTTGTGCCAATGTGCACCATGACAGCTGGATCCTCTCCAGCCCCTCCCAAAAGGATGAAAACTGCAGATGTGCTGCTGATAACATGATATTGTATGGAGACAGACTGATCTATTAGTGATCACTCTGTTCCCATTATTCTTTGTCATTGTGTGTAAAGGGAACGGGAAACAAGCGACAACTTCAATATTGTCGATCCCGCTTGTTTAACGACCTGAACTCAGCACATGTAAAGGCAACCAAAACGTCCTTGGGTGATGGTGCGACATGTGAACATTTGTGGCCCCATATTAAACTTCTGCCTGGGGCACCATTTTGTGTACAACCGGCCCTGTTTACAGTGCTGTTCTTTTTGGAAAGATGGGCTGTTGTGTACAGCAACATCCTCACCAAGTACCTAAACTAAAAATCTAATTATCTATTTTAAATCAACGAGAAAAATATCAGTTACATTTACGAAGCCAACAAGCTTCGATGAAGGGGTATAGTGGACTTTCTCATAAAATTGAATTCCTCTCATCTGTACACAATGTGTCACTTTCACATAACATTTGCGTTTTCTTGCTTTGCCTTTTAATGTAGGTTCCAATATCTTAGTTTCAGTGAGAGGCATCTGTTGATAGGAACCTAAAATATTAAAGCTTCTTCCCAGAAACAAGTGTATAAATGCCTTCTAATGTCTCCCTACTGTGGTCTGTAAATGTGATTGTCAGACTAATCATTACTGCTTCCAGTTCATCATGATGCAGTGACTAATCACTAGTTAAAATCCTGACAAATGTTACATATTCCTAATTAAATTACACAATTATTACCAGAATAATTTGCCACAGATTAGGTTTCCTTTTCCCAGTTGCTTATCTTCAATAAATGTTTTAACAGACAGATGAAAAGGGGCAGATGTTTTACTTATTACATCTCAATGAACTGTATTTGTGGCCCTCAGAATGATTCTACATTTTAAAGAAGACATCAATCAGGAATCTGACTGTTTGCTCAAGACAAACACTACAGTGCAATGAGAGATGTCAAACTAAAGATTCACTTATGTGTAGGAGAACTGTATAATCAGCATTCCTATCTGATACATTATTGTTGTGTAAATTTACCAGTAGTAATAATGGCCATACATAGAAATCAAAGGGATCCAATAGAGGAAGTTCTAATTGCTCCTTGCCCCCTAAAAAATACCATTTTTTTTAGGGGGGGGTCACAAAAAAGCATATCTCACAACTTTGCAGCCCTTACAAAGTAATTTTTATCATATAGTATAATGCACCCCTCATACTCCTCCATACAGTATAATGTACCCCCATAGCTCTCCATATAGTATAATGCACTCTCCAGTAATCTATATAGCATAGTGTGCTCCTCATAGTCCTCCATATAGCATAATACACTCCTCATAGTCTTCCATATAGTATAACACACTCCCCATAGCCCTCCATATAGTATAATGAAACCCTTATAGCCCGCCATAGTCCTCCATATAGTGTAATGCACCCCCTATAGTCCTCCGCATAGTAAAATGCACCCCATATAATCGTCCATATAGTATAATGCACCCCCTATAGTCCTCCATACAATATTGTGGTCATCACAATGTACTCACTGATTTAAAAATAAATAATAATACAATATTAACCTCTCCTCCTCATTTCCCCACTGCTCCACTCTCTGCACCAAGCGTACTGAAGGGTTGTCTTCACTGCTCAGCACAGCAGGCTTGATATAGTAACATGATTGTGCGAGCTGTGCTGAGACGTCAAGCTCTAACATGCCAAGGGAGAATGATGGGGTAGGGAGAGAATCGCTCTCTCTTTCATCATAGCTTTCAACTGTATCTGAATCCAGGATGCCGATACAGTTGAACTTGCGATAACAGGCTGGGAGCCTGGTGCCAGCGCTGGCACTGGCCCCATAGTGGCTGCATGGCCTGCCCCATTGGTGTTATACCACTGGTAGTAATCTGAGGATAAAAGGGCAGCAGTGTTATATAGCCACATGCTCCACTGTGCATGAATATAATACCGAATATGCTATGCAGCATAGCTCCAGTCACATGAATTCAGCCCCTTTATTTTCAGAATTGATGGGGGTTCAAGAGGTTACAACGCCACTGATCAAAAAGCGATAGCTTATTCTAGCAATTTGTATATGCAACATACTGTATATAACATGATTTTTGCTTTGAGATTTTTAAGCTAAACTGTAAAATATTGGTGACAGAGATGACCTGAGAATGATCAGGACCGTCCAGCAGTGACGTCACTTTAACATTACATAACTGCTGTAGCTAATCACTGTGATCATTGGTGATGCTGATGTAGATTGCCCCGAAATGCTGAGTCTGGTGACTGGCTGCAGTGATAAAGTGATGCCACTGTGACATCATCGTTGAAGTCTTATCATTGAAGAATGGGCACAGCAGTGGAGTGCTGGAGCAGCAGCAGGTACATCTGACTGTTATTTCCATATATAGGAAGCTTATTGAATAATCAAATTAAAATAACATTAAAAGCAATGTCAGATACGTCTACTCATTAGGGATCTTGATAAACATACAACCCAAACCCATTTCCTAGAATGTAGGATGGGTAACACTACACATAATGAATAAACATACTGATCCCATTGTTGCTAAACCATAGACAAGATCAAATAGTGTCTTACACAAAAATATTAAAAAATAGATTTTTATTGAAAAATATCATTAAAATTCATACAAGAAAAATTTATACATTGGTGCCTCAAACCAGACAGCATGGAGGAGTTAGATTGAGGGGAACAACCACACTTCACAAGGATCAGGGCTTCATGCTTTATGCACATATTACCAAAAAATAATTTTTTTATGTTCAAAATATTGCACAAAATATGTTGAATAGACTAATAGAGCTCTGAATACACAGTCAATGACGCAAAATGCTAGAATAATTGGCAAAAGGTGCAAATGCAAAATTCACAGTATATTAGTAACCTCCATATGACCAGAGCCACTATCTGAGACATATCATGCACCTCTAGCCTCCAAAAGAGAGCCCATGCAGCACTCAATCTAGCTGCATAGCCACAAAAGAGTGAAAAATCCCATTTCAATTGCTCCTACCCGAGATGGTGGTCCCCACCGAATGAACTGTCTAGTGACAAGCTGATCCTCCAGACCCCGACACGCGTTTCGCACGGCAAGTGCTTCTTCCTGGGGTTTTTTTCACTCTTTTGTGGCTATGCAGCTAGATTGAGTGCTGCATGGGCTCTCTTTTGAAGGCTAGAGATGCATGATATGTCTCAGATAGTCGGCTCTGGTCATATGGAGGTTACTACTATACTGTGAATTTTGCATTTGCACCTTTTGCTAATTATTCTAGCATTTTGAGTCATTGACTGTATATTCAGAGCTCTATTAGTCTATTCAGCATATTTTGTGTAATATTTTGAACATAAAAAAATTATTTTTTAGTAATATGTGCATAACGCATGAAGCCCTGATCCTTGTGAAGTGTGGTTGTTCCCCTCAATCTGACTCCTCCATGCTGTCTGGTTTGAGGCACCAATTTATAAATTTTTCTTGTATGAATTTTAATGATATTTTTCAATAAAAATCTATTTTTTTAATATTTTTGTGTAAGACACTATTTGATCTTGTCTATGGTTTAGCAACTATAAGATCAGTATGTTTATTCATTAGGGATATACATCGAATTACGTTTAAACCTGGCCTGCAGTCAATCGGCATTGTTGTTTTACCGGAAATACTAGATGCCTTGTTCTTTTTTCAGTATTTTGTGGTCTTTTCACACTTCCGAAATTACCTGCTTCCCGAGCTCTGAGCCTTTTAGGAACTCATCAACAGAAGCTCCTTTTCTTTTAATGTGCGGAGAATCATAGCCATCCTCTTCTTCATCCGAGTTATCATGTACTGCATTACTCCTCTCACAGAACAGGTTCCTCTTCTCATTCTGAGGTGGGTGAAACGGAATATAAACTAAGAGCATATGTAACAGTAAAGGCTCATTCAGATGTCAGTGCAAATTAGTCTGAGTTCAGAACGTAATGCACGGACTGGCTGCGAGTCTCCAGACCCGAACGAGACAGCTTCATACTGTAGAAATATATGAAGCTGTCACGCTCAGTTCAGAAGAGCTGCAGCCAGCTTGTACATTCGAAGTCCGTGCTCACACCGATTGGCACGGACATCTAAATGATGAACCTGAATAACGTTGGATTACATCACTTATAGTAACACTAGATGGAGGCTATCGCATCAGGAGGGTGGTAATGTCACGATGGGGGCAGGCTTTGCAGTGTTGAGAATCTCTCCCCCCATGTGCTCACCCATCTATCCACTCTCTTTCCCCATGTGCTGACTTCTCCCATCTGTGCTCTCTTCTTTGACCTGTCTACCCCATGTGCTATTGTCTGCTGTCTCCTTCCTGTGCTGTGTTCTTCCCTCATGTGCTGTCCCGGTTGAGCTGTCTCCCCCTGTGCTATGTCTGTCTCACCCCTGTGTGCTTTCTCTCTCCCTCATCTGCCGTCTTCTCATGACATCTCTTGTTTGACCTGTGTACCCCATCACTAAACAGTCAGTGCGCAGCATGTCAGGAGGAATTTCTATTTAAAGGGGTTTTCCAACAAACGAACGTTCATTTAAAAAATTGTCTATGACTGACCATGTACAGAATATACCACAGCTCCTGGGCAGCTGAGGAAGCAAAAGATAATACTGACATTACAGCAGGAGATCGCAGAGGATACATTTTATGAGGTAAAATATTGTTTAAAAACAGTCAGTGAAATATTTTATCTCACAAAATGAATCCTCTGTGATCCCCTGCTGTAATGTCAGTATTGTCTTTTGCTTCCTCCCCTGCCCAGGAGATGTGGTATGCTCTGTACATGGTCAGACACAGACAATTTTTAAAATGAACTTTCGTTCATGGGAAAACCCCTTCAATGTGACCGGCTTCCTCTACCTGTAGACATGTCACGCATCTGCCACCGGGATCAGCCGAATGATTCACTGCGCCTGCGTGGAATTCGCGCAGGCACAGAGTGACGGTGTTCCGCTGGTGGTAACACGCAAGAGGCTGCGTGAGTTTGATTGTATGAGTGTGAGAGTGTGTAAGTGTATGTGTGTAAGTGTATGAGTGAGAGTGAGTGTATGAGTGTGACTTTGAGTGTGTGGTGCGTACGGCATATAGAGTGTTTGTGTGTGTCTGGTGCAACGGTGTTCCGCTGGTGGTACCACGTAAAAGGTAGGTACCAGCAGCAGTTTCCATATTGAGACACCCATCACTTGGGTGTCCCAATATGGCAGTCGGTGAACTTCCTCCGCTTGGAATTCTGGGATACGGTGACATCTGGACAGAACAGGAATTGAAAACATTACAGGCAAGTATATAAATAGATAGATCTTTCAACACTGTGAAATTAAAATCCAGCTCACCATGATCTGCCTCTTGAGGGTATTTTGAGCATGGAAACTCCTTGTCAAGGCATGGAGAATGCAGAAATGAGGAAAATCCAGCTCCACAAACGGTGATTCTTTTTGTTCACACGAATGTTCATGATTAAGGATGCGTAGATATATGAAGCGCGTTAATACCACGTGTCATGTAAAACCATTTTGCTGACTCCATATGTCCTCCAAGTATTTTATGTGAATAAAAAGAATCACTTTTCGTGGAGATGGAGTTTCCTCATTTCTGCATTCTTTCACACTGCCTTATTCCATATATTCCACATGCTCAGTGCACTGTAATACAAGAATTGTTAAACTCTCTATGTACAGAGATAGAAAATTTGTAGAGTAAGTAACGCAAAAATAAAAACCTAAACGAAAATCACTGAAGATAATGCATACTTTACCCTGCTACTCTCTGCAACTCTTTGCGCAGCTTCTCTCGCCATTGCTTTGGCCATTGTGTTCGATATGGGTGCACCTTGAGGTTGTGGAAGTATCCGCTGAGGAGATGGAGATCTTCTACCATGACCTGGACTATGAAAATTTGATAGTGGGGGTTCCAATGTATGCCCATGAATGGGAGAAACCAAATGGGAATGGTCCCAAGCATCATCCAGTTTTCTGTGTGAACACACATGTTCATCTTTGGTATCTGGCATACCAGCACGAGCTAATGGCTTGCCTTTGGACATAGTCCTTGGATGTTGTTGGGCTGGAGTCATCAGTAAATCTGATGGAATGAGAGCAGTGCAGGAGTCTTCAGATTCCCCTTGTGCCGACAAGGTCCTCACTGTAACTTCCTTGGCATCTAAGTTGAGTATTTTCATGAGGTCCACCACAATGTTTTCAGCTGCGGGAAACACAACTTCTGCCACCTGTACTCAAAGACAGAAAAAAAAGAAGGTTTAAAGGTAAAAATACAAGTTACAATATCATTTCATAATTGTTACTGGCAAACTCAAGTTATCTTTTACTGGAGAAGGAAGGTTGGACTTTTCATGGAGATAAAAATAAAGACATGAATAATTAAGACATAAGTGATTATGTACAAAGCAAGGGTGCGGATCTACATAAAACATATGTCAAAGGGGTTTCCCAGCCTTGGGGTTCAAATCTGCAATCACTCAATGTGACTGCAGACAGTGAATCTTCACTGTATTGAGAGAGGCCGCTAACGTCTAGAGAGCTTGTGACCTCATGCACACAAATCACATACTTTTGTTCATGTCCCTGCCCGCTCCTGGTGCCAGCACTTGAAAATCCTCAAGCACACACTGCATGCTGTGAGAATTTACAAGTGTGCAGTCACATAGAGTGACTGAAAACTTGTATCCTAAGGCCGGACAAAGCCAGTTGTCTCCAATCATTGACTATCCAGTTGTTGTAAAGCTACAACTCCTAACATGCACTGACAATTGCAGAGCTACCAGTCCAAGCTTTTACTTTTCTAGCACATAGTCCCCAATTCATTAATACTGGAGTTTGTACGACAGTCTTATTGAGAGACGTGCAGGAATAAGACATGTCTAATTTATTAAGAGAAAAACACTACTTAATGAATGCATCTTATCAGTGTAGAAACATTTCTGATATAAGGAACACCGCCACTTTTGATGAATTTGTTGTGTGGGCGTTGCCATGTCCCATTCCACCCCTGCTCCTCCCCATCTCCGCACATTTTGGCAGAGCTGCCCATAAACTGTTGTGAAAACGCTAAGAGGATGAAAAAGAATTCTGACACAAACATTATGATAAAACTGGGCATTAGTTTATAAATGGTACACCACAATATAACTGATGCAAATACTTACAGCGGCATGTAAAAGTTAAGTTTGGGCACCCATGGTCAAAATTACTATTATTGTGAAGAGTTAAGCAAGTTGAAGATGAAATGATTGATAAAAGTGTTAAAGATGACACATTTCCTTTGTGTTTTAGGCAATATATACAGTATATATATGTGTATATATATCTATATATACACTAGCTGAAGAGCCCGGAGTTGCCTGGGTATAGTAACCAACTGTGGTTAGTTATAACAAATTATAATGATTATATTGCACATAAAAACATTTCACATCATATATTCAACACTACAGATTTGCAACACAAATTAACTAAACGATTACCCAAGTATCCTCTCCTGTGTGATACTTTCTGCTGAGCTGTGTATCTAATCCTATCATGTGTTACTGACTGCTCAGCCGTGTATCTAATCCTCTCCTGTGTGATACTGACTGCTGAGCAGTGTATCTAATCCTATCATGTGTGTTACTGACTGCTGAGCCGTGTACCTAATCCTATCCTTTGTGATACTGACTGCTGAGCCATGTATCTAATCCTATCATGTGTGATACTGACTGCTGAGCTGTGTATCTAATCCTCTTCTGTGTGATACTGACTGCTGAGCCATGTATCTAATCCTATCATGTGTGTTACTGACTGCTGAGCCGTGTACCTAATCCTATCCTTTGTGATACTGACTGCTGAGCCATGTATCTAATCCTATCCTGTGTGATACTGACTGCTGAGCCATGTATCTAATCTTATCATGTGTGTTACTTACTGCTGAGCCGTGTATCTAACCCTATCCTGTGTGATACTGACTGCTGAGCCATGTAGCTAATCCTATCCTGTGGCCGTGTATCTAACCTTATCCTGTGTGATACTAACTGCTGAGCCGTGTATCTAATCCTATTCTGTGTGATACTGACTGCTGAGCCGTATATCTAATCCTCTCCTGTGTGATACTGACTGCTGAGCAGTGTATCTAATCCTATCATGTGTGTTACTGACTGCTGAGCCGTGTACCTAATCCTATCCTTTGTGATACTGACTGCTGAGCCATGTATCTAATCCTATCATGTGTGATACTGACTGCTGAGCTGTGTATCTAATCCTCTTCTGTGTGATACTGACTGCTGAGCCATGTATCTAATCCTATCATGTGTGTTACTGACTGCTGAGCCGTGTACCTAATCCTATCCTTTGTGATACTGACTGCTGAGCCATGTATCTAATCCTATCCTGTGTGATACTGACTGCTGAGCCATGTATCTAATCTTATCATGTGTGTTACTTACTGCTGAGCCGTGTATCTAACCCTATCCTGTGTGATACTGACTGCTGAGCCATGTAGCTAATCCTATCCTGTGGCCGTGTATCTAACCCTATCCTGTGTGATACTGACTGCTGAGCCGTATATCTAATCCTATTCTGTGTGATACTGACTGCTGAGCCGTGTATCTAATAGACGATAACAACATAGAAATGATAAGAATAATAGGCCTCAGTAACCACAACTGTCTACAAAGAAAACTGTTGCTGATAGCAACTAATCACAGCTCATTTTTCATCTGTTAAACAGCTCTGGGACAGGGTGGCGAGTTTTGAGTGGCGACTTTTGTGTTTTGACCTTTATGTGGCGAGGTTGGTGTATGTGTGGTGAAATGTGTGCTGAGGGTGGTATATGTGTTGAAGCACGTGGTAGTGTGTGGCGCATTTTGTGTGTGTGTTCATATCCCCGTGTGTGGTGAGTATCCCATGTCAGGGCCCCACCTTAGCAACTGTACGGTATATACTCTGTGGCGCCATCGCTCTCATTCTTTACGTCCCCCTTGTTCACATCTGGCAGCTGTCAATTTGCCTCCAACACTTTTCCTTTCACTTTTTCCCCATTATGTAGATAGGGGCAAAATTGTGTTATGAATTGGAACGCGCGGGGTTAAAATTTCGCCTCACAACATAGCCTATGACACTCTTGGGGTCCAGACGTGTGACTGTGCCAAATTTTGTGGCTGTAGCTGCGACAGTGCGGATGCCAATCCCGGACATACACACATACACACCCACATTGAGCTTTAGGCTGTGTGCACACGTTGCGGATTCTGCTGCGTTTCTGCAGCGGTTTTGGCCCTGCAGAAACGCAGCAGTTCCGCAGACATGGTACAGTACCATGTAACCCTATGGCTTTTCAAAACCGCTGTGTTCACGCTGCAGATTTTTCCATGCGGTTTTGCTGCGGTTTACAAACTGCAGCATGTCAATTGTTTGGGCGGTTTCCGCAGCGGTTTCACACCTTTAACATAGTAGAGCTGTTAAACCGCAGGCTAAACCGCAGGCAAACCGCAGGTCACTTTACCTGCGGTTTTACCTGCGGATCCGCGCAGAAAAACCCGCAGGTGAATCTGCAACGTGTGCACATAGCCTTATATATTAGATATACACAAGGCGGGCCATTTATATGGATACACCTAAATACAATGGGAATATTTGGTGATATCAACTTCCTGTTTGTGGCACATCAGTATATGGGAGGGGGGAGACTTTTCTAGATGGGTGGTAACCGTGGCGGCCATTTTGAGGTCGGCCATTTTGGATCCAACTTTATTTTTTCCAATGGGAAGAAATGCTAGTCTAAGGGGGTCAGATTCCTTGTAGGAATGCTCGGACCTGACACCCATAATGTGGTGGTGCACCATCTTGCTGGAAAAACGCAGGGAATGTGCCATATTCAGTGCATAAAGAGGGCAACACATCAGCATGTAGCAATTTCAGATATCCAGCGGCATTGATGTTTCCATTGATGAAGAATGGTCCCACTATCTTTGTACCCCATATATCACACCATACCATCAATTATGGGTGTCAGGTCCGAGCATTCCTACATGAACAGTTTCCTGGAAAGTGGATTGGTTGTTGTGGGTCAGTTGAATGGCCACCAAGGTCTCCCAAACTGATCCCCTTAGACTTTGATCTTTGGGGTCATCTGAAGGCAATTGTCTATGCTGTGAAGATACGAGATGTGCAGCATCTGAAACAACAGATACTGGAAGCCTGTGCTGGCATTTCTTCTGCGGTGTTGCTATCAGTGTGTCAAGAATGGGATAAGAGGGTTGCATTGACAATACAACACAATGGGCAGCACTTTGAACACATTTTATAAGTGGTCATAAACTTGTAAATAACTCATGAAAGAATAAAACTATGTTAAAACCAAGCACACCATTGTTTTTCTTGTGAAATTCTTAATAAGATTGATGTGTCACATGACTCGCTTCCCATTGGAAAAATAAAGTTGGATCCAAAATGGCAGACTTCAAAATGGCTGCCATGTTCACCACCCATCCTGAAAAGTTCCCCCCTCCCATTTACTAATATGCCACAAACAGGAAGTTGATATCACCAACCATTCCCATTTTATTTAGGTGTATCCATAAAAATGGCCCACCCTGTATAGTGAGGCAGTGACTGGGGTCACATGTAAAGGTCACTGTGTGTTCCCCCTAGGAAGCACACAAAGGCGTATTGAGGTCATGGGAGTGCATTGTAGTCACAGGTGTAGCTGTGATTGCATCGCAGAATAAAAGTGAGTATTGGTCTTTGTCAAGGGCCGGGACATGTAGCAGTCAACTATCCTCTGACATCTGAACCCATGGACTGCAGGTATACTTGTCGTGTGTCTATGTATGCCCAGCCAGTCTGTACCGCCACTACGGGCACTGCCGGTGGCAATCCGCAGCTGTGTCGGGTACTCGTCAACGGGTGCCAAACGGACGCTCTCCTGGACTTGGGGAGCATAGTGACTTTGGTCCATGGGTCCCTTGTTGCCGGGGACAACCCCAAAAGGATGGAAAGTGGAGGTGATGGGTATCCATGGGGAAATTCGGAAGTACCTGACCGCAGAGGTTAATTTTTCCACACCATGTGGGGACATAAAACGTGGTGGAGTGGTGAAGACCCTTCCATATGGGATTGAGTTGGGAAGAGACTTGCCCCTGTTCTGGTCCCTGTGGGAGACCAGGGTTAACCCTCCCAAGGTAAATGCTATTCGGGGCGCAGGACCTGAAGATTCTGAGTCAGGGATACCTGGCATAGGGGTGGCCAACCTAGGGACAGACTGTAACTCCGATAGGCTTCCCCTAGAGTCATTGGCAGGAAAAGTCGAGGAGACCCCACCAAACCCTGAGCTGGAAAGGTCTCCTGGTTAGATCAGGACAGTCCAGTTCTAGGAACCCACGCAGAAATGCGTGAATACAAAGAAAGCCTGGAGAAACCGGGAGCGTGTGGTCGCGGAGGATACTAGGTAAAATGGATAGCATTTTCGCTAGACAGCAGCATCGGGAAGCTTCAGTTCGGTTGCGATGTGGTATGGATGTATGCCTTGAGTTGCCTTGGCGGACCTCGGCATTTTGGCGGGACGTAGTCACCGAGGCATGGGTAAGGGTACGGAGGAAACAGTACCAAGGGCCCGAAGGCATGTACTTAGGTTACGGGATGCGGGGTTAGTGAACCCCAAATAAACCGGGTCGAGGCTACCCGAAACTGGCCCAAGTCTACTGTCAGTCAGAAAAGGGGGCATGTCATCTGCAATGGAGAACGGGGAGGTGATTGGTCACGTAACGAAGTATGGGGGAGAAATGCAAAGGGGAGGGATGCTTGCGTCAACCGATGGTTCCAGTCCCTACTTTGGTTTCTCAGTACAGTGTCGGGTGGGGGTGTCACAGAGTCATGCGGATGCCCTGTCACGCGCCCATGTGGGGTGACAAGTATTCAACCCCACAGTTTTGAACTGAGGGGGGTTTGTGAGACACTGACTGGCGTCACATGTAAGGGTTGCTGTGTGTTCCCCCCCAGGATGCGCACGGAGGTGTATTGAGGCCATGGTAGTGTATTTGAACAACGAAAGAGTTCAGAAGAGCTAATATCTCCAAAGAAATACATTAATGATTTTCTTTGAAGGGTACCATGTACCTATATGTATTTCTTTGGAGATATATGCTCTTCTGAGTTCTTTCGTTGTTCATCTGTGTTTTATGGAGAGTATCTCACTAATTCATTATGCTTTTATTATTGATCTTGAATCCTAGCTATGCTTTCATGGTAGTGCATTGCAGTCACAGGCATAGCTGTGTTTGTAATGCAGAACAGAAGTGAGTATAGGTCTTGGACAAGCTATTTGTCCAAGGCAGATTTAAGGAAACCTGCTGGGTTTTTCAAACAGACTACGGGATGGTAGTGGGGCAGTCTGTTTCTTTCACTGGTCTAGGTTTTCCACGTGGCCAATGGCCACAGATTGCACTTAAAAGCCCTGCAGTAAAAGGTTTGGGTGTGTTAGGGTCAGAGTCAGTTTGCCTTTTGCAAGTGTGCAGAACAGAAGGCTCTGCAGAGCTCCACCTGTGTGAGGCAACACAGGCAAGTGGAGCAACCGGTCTCTGAGGTGGACTGTCTTATGCTTAGCAGTGGACTGGAAGTAGATGCTCCTGTGCCTGGCTGTGATCCAGAGGTGGACTGGCGTGTTTATCAACTGCTTCTGAAGGATATGTTTCCTGGCTGTGATCTGGATGATATTGTGTGCTGTGTGTTTATGTGAGTTTTGAACATTAAAAGATACTTTTGTTTTGAAACTTTGCTGGGTCACTGCACAGTGTGCATACCGCTGCACTACTATATATATATATACTAGCTGAAGAGACCGGCGTTGCCTAGGCATAGTAACCAACTGTGGTTAGTTATAACAAATTATAATGATTATATTGCACATAAAAACATTTCACATCATATATTCAACACTACAGATTTGCAACACAAATTAACTAAACTATTAACCAAGTATTGATAGTATTTTATTATCAACTCATTCAAGAGCCTTTTGATAAACAACATTTTTGGTTTTTCCTTTTGGTGCAAAGATGTGTGTTCATATCCCCGTGTGTGGTGAGTATCCCATGTCAGGGCCCCATCTTAGCAACTGTACGGTATATACTCTTTGGCGCCATCGCTCTCATTCTTTAATTCCCCCTTGTTCACATCTGGCAGCTGTCAATTTGCCTCCAACACTTTTCCTTTCATTTTTCCCCATTATGTAGATAGGGGCAAAATTGTTTGGTGAATTGGAATGCGCGGAGTTAAAATTTTGCCTTACAACATAGTCTATGACGCTCTCGGGGTGCAGGCCTGTGACTGTGCCAAATTTAGTGGCTGTAGCTACGATGGTGCAGATGCCAATACATACATACACTTTTTCCCCATTATGTAGATAGGGGAAAAATTGTTTGGTGAATTGGAACGCACGGGGTTAAAATTTCGCCTCACAACACAGCCTATGATGCTCTCGGGGTCCAGACCTGTGACTGTGCCAAATTTTATGGCTGTAGCTACGACGGTGCAGATGCCAATACATACACTTTTTCTCCATTATGTAGATAGGGGCAAAATTGTTTGGTGAATTGCAACACGCTGAGTTAAAATTTCGCCTCACAACATAGCCTATGACACTCTCGGGGTCCAGACGTGTGACTGTGCAAAATTTTGTGGCTGTAGCTGCGACGGTACGGATGCCAATCCCAGACATACACACATACAAACACACAAACATACACACACACATTGAGCTTTATATATATTTTTCATATGTTTAGTGTGACTCCAGCCTAAAGGTGTGTGATATTATCTTTCAGAGCGCGTCATGGCCATATAAAAAGTTTGAGGGGATGGATCGTTCTGACAGATGCCCTTTAAATATATAAATAGCTATCTGAAGAGCCCGGCGTTGCCTGGGAATAGTAACCAATTGTGGTTAGTTATAACAAATTATAATGATTATATTGCACATAAAAACCGTGCATCTAATCCTATCCTGTGTGATACTGACTACTGAGCCGTGTATCTAATCCTATTCTGTGTGATACTGTCTGCTGAGCAGTGTATCTAATACTATTAAGTAAAAAAAGGAGAGAAGCCAGCGCTGCTTGTGGTCAAAAAGCAATACATAAAGTGCATATGCACATATTAATTTCTAGCTGTATTCAAAATGAGATATTTTGCAAAAAATTGATCAATCATTTGAGCCACCCCGCGGCGCCAAGGCAATCTCATGTGGGGCAGTCCTAATCTACGTTAATTATATTCGCTGTGCCATTGCGGCCTCCTACATGCATTAAAAGCAAGACCATATTGAATGCAGTCTGTACCTGAAACATTTCTGAATCACTCTCATGGAGCCAGAAAGAGCAAGTGCAGATAAAGGCCAACCAGGTCTGGATATAGACATCTCACGTTTAACCTCCACACCTGCCTGACCAGCAAACACAGATGAAGGGCGATACAGGTCCAGATACAGGTGCATAAATAAATAGAGCTTGGGGCAGGGCAGGGCTGCTGTGTGTGCACAGCAGCCTAGATCAATCACAGTGAACACAGAAAAAACGGCGAACATAACCCAGCGCGCACGGCAATAGTGGCAGTCAATCACAAACCAACATCAAGTAAAAAAAGGAGACAAGCCAGCGCTGCTTGTGGTCAGAACGCAATACATAAAGTGCATATGCACATATTAATTTCTAGCTGTATTCAAAATGAGATCTTTGGCAAAAAATTGATCAATCATTTGAGCCACCCCTCCGCGCCAAGGCAATCTCATGTGGGGCAGTCCTACTCTACGTTTTTTATATTCGCTGTGCCATTGTGGCCTCCTAAATGTATTAAAAGCAAGATCATATTGAATGCAATCTGTACCTGAAACATTTCTGAATCACTCCCTGTATCGCCCTTCATCTGTGTTTGCTGGTCAGGCAGGTGTGGAGGATAAACCTGAGATGTCTATATCCAGACCTGGTTGGCATTTATCTGCACTTGCTCTTTCTGGCTCCATGGGAGTGCCGGATCTGATTATTTGGCTGCAAAGCGAGTATCCCTTACCTTAAAGACAAGCGCTACCTTACACGCCCTTGTTCACATCTGGCAGCTGTCAATTTGCC
The DNA here is from genome assembly GCF_039654945.1 of Dendrobates tinctorius. Taxonomy (NCBI): domain Eukaryota; kingdom Metazoa; phylum Chordata; class Amphibia; order Anura; family Dendrobatidae; genus Dendrobates; species Dendrobates tinctorius. The sequence goes on along the minus strand of NW_027361910.1, from coordinate 7,925,370 downwards.
TCCAACACTTTTCCTTTCACTTTTTCCCCATTATGTAGATAGGGGCAAAATTGTTTGGTGAATTGCAACACGCTGAGTTAAAATTTCGCCTCACAACATAGCCTATGACACTCTCGGGGTCCAGACGTGTGACTGTGCAAAATTTTGTGGCTGTAGCTGCGACGGTACGGATGCCAATCCCAGACATACACACATACAAACACACAAACATACACACACACATTGAGCTTTATATATATTTTTCATATGTTTAGTGTGACTCCAGCCTAAAGGTGTGTGATATTATCTTTCAGAGCGCGTCATGGCCATATAAAAAGTTTGAGGGGATGGATCGTTCTGACAGATGCCCTTTAAATATATAAATAGCTATCTGAAGAGCCCGGCGTTGCCTGGGAATAGTAACCAATTGTGGTTAGTTATAACAAATTATAATGATTATATTGCACATAAAAACCGTGCATCTAATCCTATCCTGTGTGATACTGACTACTGAGCCGTGTATCTAATCCTATTCTGTGTGATACTGTCTGCTGAGCAGTGTATCTAATACTATTAAGTAAAAAAAGGAGAGAAGCCAGCACTGCTTGTGGTCAGAAAGCAATACATAAAGTGCATATGCACATATTAATTTCTAGCTGTATTCAAAATGAGATATTTTGCAAAAAATTGATCAATCATTTGAGCCACCCCGTGGCGCCAAGGCAATCTCATGTGGGGCAGTCCTAATCTACGTTAATTATATTCGCTGTGCCATTGCGGCCTCCTACATGCATTAAAAGCAAGACCATATTGAATGCAGTCTGTACCTGAAACATTTCTGAATCACTCTCATGGAGCCAGAAAGAGCAAGTGCAGATAAAGGCCAACCAGGTCTGGATATAGACATCTCACGTTTAACCTCCACACCTGCCTGACCAGCAAACACAGATGAAGGGCGATACAGGTCCAGATACAGGTGCATAAATAAATAGAGCTTGGGGCAGGGCAGGGCTGCTGTGTGTGCACAGCAGCCTAGATCAATCACAGTGAACACAGAAAAAACGGCGAACATAACCCAGCGCGCACGGCAATAGTGGCAGTCAATCACAAACCAACATCAAGTAAAAAAAGGAGACAAGCCAGCGCTGCTTGTGGTCAGAACGCAATACATAAAGTGCATATGCACATATTAATTTCTAGCTGTATTCAAAATGAGATCTTTGGCAAAAAATTGATCAATCATTTGAGCCACCCCTCCGCGCCAAGGCAATCTCATGTGGGGCAGTCCTACTCTACGTTTTTTATATTCGCTGTGCCATTGTGGCCTCCTAAATGTATTAAAAGCAAGATCATATTGAATGCAATCTGTACCTGAAACATTTCTGAATCACTCCCTGTATCGCCCTTCATCTGTGTTTGCTGGTCAGGCAGGTGTGGAGGATAAACCTGAGATGTCTATATCCAGACCTGGTTGGCATTTATCTGCACTTGCTCTTTCTGGCTCCATGGGAGTGCCGGATCTGATTATTTGGCTGCAAAGCGAGTATCCCTTACCTTAAAGACAAGCGCTACCTTACACGCCCTTGTTCACATCTGGCAGCTGTCAATTTGCCTCCAACACTTTTCCTTTCACTTTTTCCCCATTATGTAGATAGGAGCAAAATTGCTTGGTGAATTGGAATGCGCGGGGTTAAAATTTTGCCTATGACACTCTCGGAGTCCAGACGTGTGACTGTGCAAAATTTTGTGGCTGTAGCTACGACAGTGCAGATGCCAATACATACATACACTTTTGCCCCATTATGTAGATAGTGTTAGGAACGGCGGAACGCACTAAATAAAAATAAATAATAAAGTGCGTTCGCCGCTCGGGGTCCACCGTGCAGTAGATGTTACACCGCAGCTAGGTAATGACAGACGAGCAATATGACGGTATAATGCGCACGGGTTAGACTTCACCCGAAGTGCGCAAAGCGGGCTCTGTTCACATACAGAGGCGCCGCAACATAAACATATTAAAACGCTGAGCCTGTTAGTGTCACAGACCACAGGGAAATGCACACACGGTATCTGGTCACAGGAGCAGGACCCAAGGCAGAGGAGCTGCGTCCGTCTAGACCTACCGTGTGTGCGGCGTCGCTACTGCGGATGCCAAGGAGGGCTGCAACTGCAGCGCGGCGTAGGGCACAGCCGCTAGTCGACAAAGCTAGGAAGCAGGCGCAATGTCGAACGCTAGAGTAGAGGTGCGGTGTGCACAGTGGCCTAAGGCTTGCCACTGACTGACGCTGACTGCTGCACTAATTCCCTATCCACATGCGTAATATCAGAGGGAAGGGGTTTCAAATGAGTCAGTCACCAGAGTCATACATCCGTCACCACACATTAGCTTGAAAAGTCTATACTAGCACCTGGCAGAACGGTCATGCACACTTTTTATAGCCATGCGGGACCTTCCAGATCTCCGAGATGGACCAATGAGATGTGGAGCAGGACCTGGGCACATGACTCCCGATCTCCAATGGGAGATCGCCTCGTGAGCATGCCCAGTAGGAGCACAGAGGAACTTAGTCTTTTGAGCGGTCTACTGCAAAGTAATCTTCTCTGCAGTAGATAGACAGCAGGAGACCGCAGAATGTGAGGCTCTGGATTCCTGCAGAGCAGGCGCAGAAACCAAATGCGCCTGGCACTAAGCTCCACTTGTGGCTACCACTGTCAGCACTCTGTTCCCCAGGATAACAGGGCCCTGCAATGGCCAAACTCTGTGCCGCTAGGCAAGACCATTACCCCCCCTCCTAGGGCCCCCTCTCCTCTGAGCCCTCCAATCCACCACCTTGTGCCCATCAGAGGCATAGGTCTCAGACTCGTCCGAAGGCAAGTCTGATGTCCCGGTAGATGACACGGAAAACCGGGACACGTGGAAGATATCAGAGGCGGCAAGATTGCCAGGTTTAAGAAGGGACACGTGGGAGACAACGGGAGCGGCAAGACCGCCCGGAGCATAGGTTTGAAGTGGAACGCCGCGGTGAGTCGGCGGACGTTTCCACTCTCTGTTTAAGGAGGCTATCCCGAGCCCATGAGGCGCATGCCCGAATATATTTTTTAATGTCCCGAGCCCTGTGCGGCCACCAATACGACCCTGCCAGGAGTTTTGTGGTCTGCATGTAGCCACAGTGACCACCCGCCCTGGACGCGTGTCCCACGCGAGAACCTTCGGCCGAAGGCGAGGGGGGACAAAGGTCTTGCCTAGCGGCACAGAGTTTGGCCATTGCAGGGCCCTGATATCCTGGGGAACAGAGTACTGACAGTGGTAGCCGCAAGTGGAGCTTAGTGCCAGACGTGCCTCGAGACTGGCGGGAGACACCTCCATGGGCTCTGGGAGTGAACACTCTGGCTCGAGTGATTCCAGAGGTTCAAAGAGGTTGGGAGCCGGAGTAACCCTCCGTCTGGATTGAGCACGCTCCAACTCATGCTCCGAGAAACGGAGATCAATGCGGGTGGCAATGGCAATCAGCTCCTCCAGACTTGCAGGAACCTCTCTGGTAGATAGAGCATCCTTAACATGCTCAGCTAAACCTCTCCAAAACACAGGGATGAGGGCTCTATCAGACCACTCCAGCTCGGAAGCCAGTGTCCGAAAATGAACTGCACACTGGCTGACCGAGAGGGATCCCTGAGTTAATGCAAGGAGCTGAAGAGAGGTATCGTGTGTGACCCGTGGTTCCAGGAAAACCTGCTTGATAGATGTTAAGAACTGAGCAGCTGTCCGATCCTCAGGGTCACCACGCTCCCACAGTGGCGTGGCCCACTCCAACGCCCTGCCCGGTAGAAGGGAAATAATAAACCCCACCTTAGCCCGTTCCGCAGGGAATCGCGCAGCCAGTAACTCCAACTGGATAGACCACTGGCTCACGAAACCCCTACAGGAAGCGCAATTGCCAGAAAATTTATCGGGCAACGGGAGGCGGGAAACTGTCGCCGCAGGGGAGGACGTGGACATACGTGAAACCGCCTCTGCGATCGCCTGTACAGCAGCCTCCGAAGACTTCGCTGCTGAGATAACACTCTCAAGAGTAGCCAACCGGCCCTCTAGCTGGCGAATGCACTAAAGGAGTTGCTGCTGATCTGCCATTACTAGCCAGACCCTGGCGCTAGTGTAATGTTAGGAACGGCGGAACACACTAAATAAAAATAAATAATAAAGTGCGTCCGCCGCTGGAGGTCCACCGTGCAGTAGATGTTACACCGCTGCTAGGTAATGACAGACGAGCAATATGGCGGTATAATGCGCACGGGTTAAACTTCACCCGAAGTGCGCAAAGCGGGCTCTGTTCACACACAGAGGCGCCGCAACATAAACATACGAAAACACTGAGCCAGTTAGTGTCAAAGACCACAGGGAAATGCACACACGGTATCTGGTCACAGGAGCAGGACCCAAGGCAGAGGAGCTGCGTCCGTCTAGACCTACCATGTTTGTGGCGTCGCTACTGCAGACGCCAAGTAGGGCTGCACTTAAGCGCGGCGTAGGGCACAGCCGCTAGTCGACAAAGCTAGGAAGCAGGCGCAATGTCGGACGCTAGAGTAGAGGTGCGGTGTGCACAGTGGTCTAAGGCTTGCCACTGACTGGTGCTGACTGCTGCACTAATTCCCTATCCACATGCGTAATATCAGAGGGAAGGGGTTTCAAACGAGTCAGTCACCAGAGTCATACATCCGTCACCACACATTAGCTTGAAAAGTCTATACTAGCGCCTGGCCGAACGGTCATGCGCACTTTTTATAGCCATGCGGGACCTTCCAGATCTCCGAGATGGACCAATGAGATGTGGAGCAGGACCTGGGCACATGACTCCCGATCTCCAATGGGAGAACGCCTTGTGAGCATGCCCAGTAGGAGCACAGAGGAACTTAGTCTCTGGAGCGGTCTGCTGCAAAGTAATCTTCTCTGCAGTAGATAGACAGCAGGAGACCGCAGAATGTGAGGCTCTGGATTCCTGCAGAGCAGGTGCAGAAACCAGATGCCTAACAGATAGGGGCAAAATTGTTTGGTGATTTGGAACATGCAGAGTTAAAATTTCATCTCACAACACAGCCTATGACGCTCTCGGGGTGCAGACGTGTGACTGTGCAAAATTTTTTGGCTGTAGCTACGACGGTGCAGATGCCAATACATACATACACTTTTTCCCCATTATGTAGATAGGGGTAAAATTGTTTGGTGAATTGGAACGCGTGGGGTTAAAATTTCACCTCACAACATAGCCTATGACGCTCTCGGGGTCCAGACGTGTGACTGTGCCAAATTTTGTGGCTGTAGCTGCGACGGTGCGGATGCCAATCTCGGACATACACACACACATACATACATACACACATACATACAGTCATATGTTAAAGTTTGGGCACCCCTATTAATGTTAACCTTTTTTCTTTATAACAATTTTGGTTTTTGCAACAGCTATTTCAGTTTCATATATCTAATAACTGATGGGCTCAGTTATATTTGTGGATTCAAATGAGGTTTATTGTACTAACAGAAAATGTGCAATCTGCATTTTAACAAAATTTGACCGGTGCAAAAGTATGGGCAACTCAACATAAAAGTGACATTAATATTTCGTAGATCCTCCTTTTGCAAAAATAACAGCCTCTAGTCGCTTCCTGTAGCTATTAATGAGTTCCTGGATCCTGGATGAAGGTATTTGTGACCATTCCTGTTTACAAAACAATTCCAGTTCAGTTAAGTTTGATGGTCGCCGAGCATGGACAGCCCGCTTCAAATCATCCCACAGATGTTCAATGATATTCAGGTCTGGGGACTGGGATGGCCATTCCAGAACATTGTAATTGTTCCTCTGCATGAATGCCTGAGTAGATTTGGAGCGGTGTTTTGGATCATTGTCTTGCTGAAATATCCATCCCCTGCATAACTTCAACTTCGTCACTGATTCTTGCACATTATTGTCAAGAATCTGCTGATACTGAGTTGAATCCATGCGACCCTCAACTTTAACAAGATTCCCGGTGCCGGCATTGGCCACACAGCCCCAAAGCATGATGGAACCTCCACCAAATTTTACTGTGGGTAGCAAGTGTTTTTCTTGGAATGCTGTGTTTTTTAGCCTCCATGCATAACGCCTTTTTGTATGACCAAACAACTCAATCTTTGTTTCATCAGTCCACAGGCCCTTCTTCCAAAATGTAACTGGCTTGTCCAAATGAGCTTTTGCATATCTCAGGCAACTCTGTTTGTGGCGTGCTTGCAGAAACGGCTTCTTTCGCATCACTCTCCCATACAGCTTCTCCTTGTGCAAAGTGCGCTGTATTGTTGACCGATGCACAGTGACAGCATCTGCAGCAAGATGATGCTGCAGGTCTTTGGAGGTGGTCTGTGGATTGTCCTTGACTGTTCTCACCATTCTTCTTCTCTGCCTTTCTGATATTTTTCTTGGCCTGCCACTTCTGGGCTTTACAAGAACTGTACCTGTGTTCTTCCATTTCCTTACTATGTTCCTCACAGTGGAAACTGACAGGTTAAATCTCTGAGACAACTTTTTGTATCCTTCCCCTGAAAAGCTATGTTGAATAATCTTTGTTTTCAGATCATTTGAGAGTTGTTTTGAGGAGCCCATGATGCCACTCTTCATAGGAGAATCAAATAGGAGAACTACTTGCAAGTGGCCACCTTAAATACCTTTTCTCATGATTTGATACACCTGGCTATGAAGTTCAAAGCTCAATGAGGTTACAAAACCAATTTAGTGCTTCAGGAAGTCAGTAAAAAGTAGTTAGGAGTGTTCAAATCAAGAAAATGATAAGGGTGCCCATACTTTCGCACCGGTCAAATTTTGTTTAAATGCAGATTGCACATTTTCTGTTAGTACAGTAAACCTCATTTGAATCCAGAAATATAACTGAGTCCATCAGTTATTAGATATATGAAACTGAAATAGCTGTTGCAAAAACCAAAATTGTTATAAAGAAAAAAGGTTAACATTAATAGGGGTGCCCAAACTTTAACATATGACTGTACATATATACACACTCACATTGATCTTTATATATTAGATAAAGGTTTATAAATGGTCAATCTATTTTTTAAGTAAAACTGTGTCATTAAATGCATACAGAAAATGTTTATTTAAATTTTAACTTCCTTAATATTAAGGAATCACCTATAGTTTCTAATCTACACATTAACGTCCATTCATATTTATGTTTTTTTGTTTTCTACTAACTCCAAAGCAGATGTTTAACCTCTTATTTATTTGCTGAAGTACGCAGAACAAGCCATTACAAGTCAGCCTTCACCATTTTGTGAATAATCCTTAATCAGTTAAAGGGATTCTAGAGTATTTTAGGACAACATCCAAATGGTATATTGCCGTATATTTACACAAGGCAAATTTGTTGCAAGAATTTCTGCAAATGAAAACCAATTCCATTCATCTGAACAGGGTTGATTCAGTGCCTGGCATTTTGATTTCTGTAAGAACTATTCAGGTAAATGAGAAAATTGTAAAAATATCTACACTGAATCTTGTGCAAGACAATATGCCCTAAAGTTATGTTTACACTGCATCTTTTTCTGCCTTGTTTTTATTAACGGATTCAATAGAAAATGGCCTAAAAACCCCAACAAAACGATAAAGAGTCCTATTATTTTAATTTTAGCCCTTTTAGAGATAATGCCATCTTCAACTTGCTTAACTGTTCACAATAACAGTAATTTTGACCAGAGGTACCCAATCTTTTACATGCCACTGAACTATATGGCAAGGTTTTTTAAATAAATGCTGCAATATAACACAACACCTGTGCTAGAGAGCAAATCTAACCAGCAGCTATGGACCATTCACTGCTCTCCCCTATTATTGCATTTAAATGTGTCTTGTTTAGTCCTTAAAGTGGTTGGGTACCCACAAGTTTTTTGTTTGCCTAATTGCATGTATTTGGGCTAAAGTTTTGGCCTGCGAATCACATACGAGTCACATGCTATCCACATCCTAATTGGAGTAAGGGTTTAGGAATTATAGCTCTTTAATATGTAGCTGCCTCTTTTTAAAAGTAATTATACAATCATCTCAAATACTTTAAAGTTGGCTTCAAGGGTAATTCCCTCATTAATTCAGCTCCAATTGAGGATGTAAAAGGTTGGAAGCTGATTCCAGGTGTGGAATTTGCATTTGGAAGTTATTGCTGTGACCCCACAACATGCGGTCAAAGGAAATCTTAATGGAAGAGAAACAGACTATCATTAGACTGAAAAAAGAAGAAGTGGCCAAATCAACAGTTTGGAACATTCTGCAAAAAAAAGAGCCCACTGAAAAACTTGGGAACTCAAAAGGCTGGGAAGTCCTAAGAAGACAACAGTGGTGGATAATCACAAAATGCTTTCCATGATGAAGAAAAAACACTGAACACTCTCCAGGAAGTAGCTGTTTCAGTATCTAAGCCTACCATCAAGAGAATACTTCATGAGAGCAAATACAGAGTCTTCCTCAAATGTGCAAACCATTTTTCAGCCTTAAAAATAGAAAGGCCAGATCAGACTTTGCCAAAAAAAAGCCAGCCCAGTTCTCGAAAAGCATCAATTTATATCAGAATGATGGGCAGAAGAAGAACATATTGAGAATACTTGGAAGGGCTCGATTCAAAGCATACCATATCCTCTGTAAAACATGGTGGAGGCAGTGTGATGGCATGGAAATGCATGGCTTCAAATGGTACTGGGTCCCTAGTGTTTATCCATGATCTCAGTGAAGACTGAACCAGCTGGATGAATTCGGAAGTGTACAAGACTATACTTTTTGCTCTGATTCAACAAAAATGCAGAAATGTTGATTGGATGGTGCTTCATAGTACAGATGGACAATGACCCCAACCTACTATGAAAGCAACCCAGGAGTTTTGAAGGCAAATAAATTGAATTTTCTGCAATAGCCAAGTCAATCACCAGATCTCAACCTCATCGAGCATGCATTTTGTTAGGCGTCGGATTCCTGCGGCTGCACAGCGGGAATCCAGAGCCATACATCGAGCGGTCTCCCATTCCTTTCTGACCGCTCAGGGACCTGCACAGCAGTCTCGGCGATCCGGGCGCCCTGCTCGGACCAGCTCTCTGGGTCTGTATGTTGCTGCCACCTCTGGACCAGCAATGGTAGCGCAGCCTGCTTTGCAGGAAACCACTCCAGAGGCTAAGTCCTCTTGCAGCGCTACTGGGCATGCCCACGAGTCGATCTCCCATTGACGGTCAGTGGAGTGGAGGCACGCTTGCATGGGGTACCCCTGAATGTGGTGTCTGATCTGAAGTGCCTCCACAAAAAACTGACCGTCACATCCAAGCATAAACTCTTTGTGAGGGGTGGTGGCCCTGCTGTGATTAACTTTCTGACTGAGCACTCCACCTTTTATCCTCAGGCATTTTTAATCACAGCAGGACCACCACCCCTCCACAGAGATATAGATTTCAGTCTAAGGAGAGGATTTACATAGGTTCCCATACAGATGAAGACTTTAGTCTAAGTGAGGATTGGCATTAGGTTAAGGTCCTGGAAAATGAGAAACGCCTTACCGTGGCTTACAGGTACACATAAATTGGCCATTTTATGTGCTAGGGGAGGATTAGTCCTGGGAAATCAACTCTCCCCATCACTGACTAGTCACCCACTAATTTGCACATTACAAACACAGTTTTAAAATTCATTTTATGGTCATTCAACAATTACTAAGCCTCAAAGGCTTGGTAGATATAAAGTGCAACAAAGACATGGTGTTGGAGGGGGGGGGTAGAGCAGATGAATGGTTGGTTTATGCAAAAAAAAGTTAGTGACTGAAACCCTAATTACAAGGTCCACCCACCAATGGTTGCCAGATTTCTCTGAATACTGTACATAGGGAAAAACTATCAATTAGGCTATGGAGAAGATAGTGCACTACCACGATACAGCAAATAAACTTAGATTTTAAACCTACCTCAAGACATTTCTTATATAATGTATTATGTATATAAAATGTAACTTATTCTGAAGTCCCACTTGTTTATCTCACAGTTGACTGGATGAAGTGGCTACAACTGTATTCACCTCTGTGCTGAGAGTTAGGCAATTAAAGGAATGTATTTAAAAAAACATTTCATGGCTCATATTTGAGAAACACTGTAAAAAAATTATTATCTTAGCTAGTTTTTACCTTTTGTCCTTTAGAATACACTGCAAAGCCAGTCACATTTGCTCCATTGGAGGTTCCTGTTGGAGAAAGCACTGGGGGTCTCCATGTAACCAGCAGTGTAACGGGGTTAGGTCCAGGATGCACAGTAACTTCTTCGGGCGCAATAGGAGGACCTGTGATTAAAAATAAGATTATTTTTTTGCATCAAGATGTTAATTTTTGAACACTTCTCTAATAAAACATTATTCATTTTATTTTATATAACTTACCATACATGGTGCTAGGAATTAAAGGAGATGTCTGAAACTTTATATCTATGGTCTATCCTTAGGATAGATAATATCAGATTGGGGGGTGCATTGTGAATTCTCCTTTACATTTCTTTAATATAAATAAACTGTGGAGTTTGATAAAATATTAATATGTTTGGTAGCAAGTATAAAACCTAACAGTTACATCTTCTGTATAAATAGATATAAAGCAGTAGGAAAGGATAGATAGAATTAGTGTTGTCCGTTAAGTCCACAGGCCCTGCAGTGGCGAGGTGCCTAACAAACTAGTGTGGCTGTCCCTGTCACTACCAAGTGGAGTGACAGGGACAGTCACACTAGTTTGTTAGGCACCTCGCCACTGCAGGGCCTGTGGACTTAACGGACAACTCTAATTCTATATATCCTTTCCTACTGCTTTATATCTATTTGACTCCCCTGATGAATCCCCACCATTGGGGAAGAAACGCGTAGGGAGCTTCTGTCTATTTTTCCTTTTATCAGTGGGGATGTCCACTACAGGATCCACTTGGGGCCTGTCCTTCTTAGGACAGGAGTAACACTGGGGCACGACAGGGAGTGTAGGGGAATACTTTACATTAACACTGGTTTTCTCATGTCTCAGCTCCCCATGAGTGGATCGTCTCTCCAGCAGGATACGCCCTGATGCTGGAATGCTATATCTAATACCAATGGTGAGACCAAACCATTTTTTATTGAGCACTGGTTCACATGAGCACTTTTTTGTAATGTTTTTGTGTGTTATGTCCTTTCAATGGTTCATTAAAGGTTATGTTTTAATTGACTTTATGTGGGATACTCTCTAGGCTGTGTGCAACTTTCATCCATGACACCTCTGTACTTGGCCACATTCATGTTTCCTTCAAATGCAACCAGTCGTCCTGTCCCTGCAGCTGAAAAACACCCCCATAGCATGATGCTGCCACCACATTTCACTGTTGGGATTGTATTGGGCAAGTGATGAGCAGTGCCTGGTTTTCTCCACACATACCACTTAGAATTATCACCAAAAAGTTCTAGCTTCGTCTCATCAGACCAGAGCATCTTATTTCTCATAGTCTGGGAGTCCTTCACGTGTTTTTTAGCAAACTCTATGCGGGCTTTCATATGTCTGGTACTGAGGAGAGGCTTCCGTTGGGCCATTCTGCCATAAAGGCCCGTCTGGTGGAGGGCTGCAGTGATAGTTGACTTTGTGGAACTTTCTCCCATCTCCCTACTACATTTGTGGAGCTCAGCCACAGTGATCTTTGGGCTCTTCTTTACCTCTCTCATCAAGGCTCTTCTCCCACGATTGCTCAGTTTGGCTGGACAGCCAGGTCTAGGAAGACTTCTGGTGGTCCCAAACGTCTTCTATTTAAGGATTATGGAGGCCACTGTACTCTTAGGAACCTTGAGTACTGCGGAAATTCTTTTGTAACCTTGGTCATATCTGCGCTGTGCCACAATTCTGTCTCTGAGCTCCTTCGCCAGTTCCTTTGAGCTCTTGATTTTCATTTGGTCTGACATGCACTGTGAGCTGTGAGGTCGCCGTAGCATGAGCCCTCCCCCCCGCAGCCACTCACAGCGTCGCTTGCCTGCTCTCTTCTCTGTTCACAGGACCTGTGATGAGGTCACAGGAGGGGAGGAGTCAGGGGTCACATGATCAGGAGCCTTTGTCCAGACCCCTGATCATGTGACCCCTGACTCCGCCCCCTCTTGTGACCTCATCACAGGTCCTGTGCGCTCAGCCTTGCCTCTTGGTGTCTGCAAGACTCTGCTGTGCTGCTGTCATGGTGCTGGATGAGGTAAGTATGTGTAGGGTCAGGAGGGGTTTTGCAGGGTAGATTTCGCAGAGCTGTGTGTGTATGAGGTGTACGGAGAGGAGCTGTGAGTGTACGAGGTGTATGGAGTGGAGCCATGTGTGTACGAGGTGTACGGAGCGGAGCCGTGTGTGTACGAGGTGTACGGAGCGGAGCCGTGTGTGTACGAGGTGTACGGAGCGGAGCCGTGTGTGTACAAGGTGTACAGAGCGGAGCCGTGTGTGTACAAGGTGTACAGAGCGGAGCCGTGTGTGTACGAGGTGTACGGAGCGGAGCCGTGTGTGTTCGAAGTGGAGCCGTGTGTATGAGGTGTGCAGAGCAGCGTGAGTACGAGGTGTACGGAGCGGAGCCGCGTGTGTATGAGGTGTACGGAGAGGAGCTGCACGTGTACGAGGTGTACAGAGAGGAGCCGTGTGTGTACGGAGCGGAGCCGTGTGTGTACTTGGTGTACGGAGCGGAGCCGTGTGTGTATGGGGTATGTGGAGTGGAGCCGTGTCTGTACGGAGTGAAGCCATATGTATACGGGATGTACGGAGCGGAGCCAAGTGTGTACGAAGCATACAAAGTGGGCTTTACCCACGGACACAGGAGTACATGGCGGAGTCCCGAGGAGCATTTTAAAACACACACATGACGTTCCACCTGAAGTGATGTGCTGGAAGCTGACCGTAAATGAGGTAATTTCATGAGGAGATTGTGACGGAACCAGGAATGCTTCAGATCCATCACCATGTCCTCCTCCAACAGCGCAGACAGCAGGATCGCCTTGGAATCACGGTTGCCGGCCAAGTGAGCGGATCATGATATGTCCTGCATCGGGAGGCTCAGGTGGGCACTACAATGGGAGCCGGGCTGCTAGAGTATGTTTATAGAATCTTTCTTTATTTCTTTCTCTCTTTTTTCTTTCTTTCTCTGTTCTTTCTTTCTCATTCTCTGTTCTGTCTTTCCCTCATTTTCTTTCTCTCTCTGTTCTTTCTTTCTCTCTCTCTTTCTTTTTTCTTTCTTTCACCTCTTTTTTTCTTTTTCTTTCCTCTCTTTCTTTCTCTCTGTTCTTTCTTTCTTTTCTTCACATCTTTCTTTCTCTCTCTGTTCTTTCTTTGTCTCTCTCTGTTCTTTCTTTCTTCTTTCTTTCTTTCTTTCTTTCTTTCCCCTCTTTCTTTCTCTCTCTGTTCTTTCTTCTTTCTCTCTCTGTTCTTTCTTTCTCTCTCGCTCTCCTTTCTCTATTTTTTCTTTTTTATCTCTCTCTGTTTTCTCTCTTCCTTAGTGCCAGTCAGTGTGCCCATAATGCCAGCCACTGTGCCCTCAGTACCAGTCAGTGTGATCAGCAGTGCTAAATGGGTGCACGCCACAGTCTTTATCCCTCTTTCCCTTCTTCAAAAGTTGGGAGGTATGATAGGGGAAGCTATGACCAGGGGGTCTGGTTGCCCAATGGATAGCAGTTCTGCCAGGAATTCTGTCACCATGCGTACAAAAGGGGACAGAGCTTTGGGAGGAGTACTGTACCTAAAAGCAATAAATAGGACTGAGCTGAAATACTGGGCACAGCTCTGACTACATGTTATATAGTCGTGTTAATCTCCTCTCACTTCTTGTAACCTACAAGTGTACAAAGATATTATATAGTCACCATGTGACTAGTGGGCCTGTTTACTTCAAATGCCAGGGCTGAATTTTAGTCCCAGTCCGGCCCTGTGTGAGGTCTTATATAGACAGGCGTGTGCCTTTACAAATCAAGTCCTATCAGTTTAATTAAACACAGCTGGACTCCAAAGAAGGAGAAGAACCATCTTACGGAGGATCACAAGGAAATGGACAGCATGTGACTTAAATATGAGTGTCTGAGTAAAGGGTCTGAATAATTATGACCATGTGATATTTCAGGGGTTTTTTTAATTAAATTTGCAAAAATTTCTACATTTCTATTTTTTTTCAGTCAAGATGGGGTGCAGAGTGTACATTAATGAGAAAAAAATGAACTTTTTTGAATTTACCAAATGTCTGCAATGAAACAAATAGTGAAAAATTTAAAGAGGTCTAAATACTTTCCGTACCCACTGTACGGACTATAGTCAAGTACCCAAAATTTAAAGAGGTCTAAATACTTTCCGTACCCACTGTACGGACTATAGTCAAGTACCCAAAATTTAAAGAGGTCTAAATACTTTCCGTACCCACTGTACGGACTATAGTCAAGTACCCACTTGACTATTTCCTGAAATCTTATTTTTCTCTTCCACACTTTTTATGGCATCAAAGGTATTTCGGGTGTCATGGATCCAAATTCATGGATCAAAACAGTGTTGCTGTTCCTACAAATGATACTGCAGATACTAAAACACTAGTATGCATGTTGCTTTGCCTGGGGCTTTAACAAGCACCACCACCATTAGGACTCATACTGATCTGCATTTAAAACAGATGAGTGCAATCAGATAAAAAAAATCGGATTGTACTCTGACTAATGTTATTGAATGATAATGTGTTTATCTGTTATTTTTTTTCTCAGCTCAGATCGGACTGAGGAAAAAATTGCGATTTTTATGCACCCATCTCATAGGAAACCCAACATTTGATCAGCCAGGTACAGTAAATTCACAGAGTGAATTGTCATAACAGAATAGCTGGAATAGATATATACATAGAATAGACAGAAAGATGTCAGTGACATATATCATTAGTGCAGTGCGTGTGTAGTTTAATGTACATGTATTTAGCTAAAATATAAATAAAAATACAAAAAATAGTGTGGGGTCCTCCTTATTTTTCTTAACCCGCTGAGGGAAAGCAGACAGCTGGGGGCTGGTGTTATTATTCTGGGAAGGGGCCACTATTCATGTGTTCCCCAGCTTATTAATATTAGCTCCCAGCTGTATGCGTAGCCTTTATTGGTTATTAAAAAGGGGGTACCCCCAAAAAAAATTACTACACCAGCCCCCATCTGTCTGCTTTCCCTCAGCTGGTTAAGAAAAAAAAGTGGGGGACCCCACATCATTTTTTTCTTTTCTTTTTTAAGTAGCGAAATACTTGTACAGTAATCAACACATGAAAAGCACTGATTATATATCTCACTGACATATTTCTATTTATATCTGTATTTAAGATTATTTCATTGGTTAGAAAACTAGCTTTAAAATGAGACAGAGAATTACAGTATATAAAAGCTGATGTTAAAAATGCATTGTATATGGATTGCATAAGCATATCATAAGGCTGGTAGGTGAGAAAAATCGCATTGTACTTGCATTACACTCGTCCTGCTTTTCAGGGACAACAACGGACTGATTTTAATTTACTCTGATGAGTGTGAACTTTTAGGCCGGGATCACACATGAGAAAAACTCGGATGAGTCTCCCATCTTAATACCCGGCACTTCCGCCGGCACTCGGATGGGAGCATGCGGCTGCATAGAAAGACATGCAGCCGTACGCTCCGCTTCCAAATGCCGGCGGCAGTGCCGGATATTGAGATGTGACACTGAACCGAGTTTCTCGCATGTGTGATCCCAGCCTATATGTGATTTCCTGAAAAAAACAAAAACTTTAAAACAGTGGTTGAGTCTTTCAGGGCACCGAAAGACTATTTTGCTCTGGATCCACAAGACATACCCCAAGAATTAGAGACAGCATTTGCATATGCATATTCAGTGCTTAGTGATTTCATTTAATCACAAGACCAATATGTTAGAAAACAAGTGAAGAAGGTTATAATCAATCAGAATTATGGGCGATAAATATAATATTAATTAGTATACAGTGCCTACAAGATTCAACCCCCTGCAGATTTAGTAGGTTTACACATTCGGAATTAACTTGGCATTGTGACATTTGGACTGTAGATCAGCCTGGAAGTGTGAAATGCACTGCAGCAAAAAAGAATGTTATTTCTTTGTTTAATTTTTTTTTAAATTGTGAAAAGTTTATTCAGAGGGTCATTTATTATTCAGCCCCTCAAACCACCAGAATTCTGTTTGGTTCCCCTAAAGTATTAAGAAGTATTTCAGGCACAAAGAACAATGAGCTTCACATGTTTGGATTAATTATCTCTTTTTCCAGCCTTTTCTGACTATTTAAGACCCTCCCCAAACTTGTGAACTGCACTCATACATGGTCAACATGGGAAAGACAAAGGAGCATTCCAAGGCCATCAGAGACAAGATCGTGGAGGGTCACAAGGCTGGCAAGGGATACAAAACCCTTTCCAAGGAGTTGGGCCTACCTGTCTCCACTGTTGGGAGCATCATCCGGAAGTGGAAGGCTTATGGAACTACTGTTAGCCTTCCACGGCCTGGACAGCCTTTGAAAGTTTCCTCCCGTGCCGAGGCCAGGCTTGTCCGAAGAGTCAAGGCTAACCCAAGGACAACAAGGAAGGAGCTCCGGGAAGATCTCATGGCAGTGGGGACATTGGTTTCAGTCAATACCATAAGTAACGTACTCCACCGCAATGGTCTCCGTTCCAGACGAGCCCGTGAGGTACCTTTACTTTCAAAGCGTCATGTCAAGGCTCGTCTACAGTTTGCTCATGATCACTTGGAGGACTCTAAGACAGACTGGTTCAAGGTTCTCTGGTCTGATGAGACCAAGATCGAGATCTTTGGTGCCAACCACACACGTGACGTTTGGAGACTGGATGGCACTGCATACGACCCCAAGAATACCATCCCTACAGTCAAGCATGGTGGTGGCAGCATCATGCTGTGGGGCTGTTTCTCAGCCAAGGGGCCTGGCCATCTGGTCCGCATCCATGGGAAGATGGATAGCACGGCCTACCTGGAGATTTTGGCCAAGAACCTCCGCTCCTCCATCAAGGATCTTAAGATGGGTCGTCATTTCATCTTCCAACAAGACAACGACCCAAAGCACACAGCCAACAAAACCAAGGCCTGGTTCAAGAGGCAAAAAATCAAGGAGTTGGAGTGGCCTAGTCAGTCTCCTGACCTTAACCCAATTGAAAACTTGTGGAAGGAGCTCAAGATTAAAGTCCACATGAGACACCCAAAGAACCTAGATAACTTGGAGATCTGCATGGAGGAGTGGGCCAAGATAACTCCAGAGACCTGTGCCGGCCTGATCAGGTCTTATAAAAGACGATTATTAGCTGTAATTGCAAACAAGGGTTATTCCACAAAATATTAAACCTAGGGGTTGAATAATAATTGACCCACACTTTTATGTTTAAAATTTATTAAAATTTAACTGAGCAACATAACTTTTTGGTTTGTAAGATTTATGCATCTGTTAATAAATCCTGCTCTTGTGTGAAGTTTGAAGGCTCTAACTTATTTGCATCTTATCAAACCTGCTAAATCTGCAGGGGGTTGAATACTACTTGTAGGCACTGTATACTGTATGTAGGTGAAAGTGAGTTTGTTCCTGACAGAGTAGGTCCCGTCAGCAAAGAAACCGCTGAACAAGGATCTGTTTAATGTGGGATCGATGGCCGAGTATAACTACGGTAAAGACAACCTAAAATGGAAATAGACGACTGATGCCAGGATCCCTATAAGGTAGATACATCTGCAATCCGGGATCTATGTTTTTGCAGGATTTTAGCAGAGTTTAATAGTGATTTACATTAGGAAATAGGAGCAGTTTATGGTTCACTGGACACAGAGATCCAGACTCGGTGCTGTGGGAAAATAACACATTAGCCGCAATGCTGGCGCTTTATACTGCCATACATTCATTATGTATACCCATGATGGAGAGCGCCTTGTGTTATACATTACTATAATTACATGTTTCTTAAATTTGATTTTAAACTTTCGGTGAAAAGATTACGGTATTTTCTAAGCTAAGCTTCCCTGCAGTGCACGATCTCGTGCCTGGTACCATATTTGGCTCCATAACACGTTTGTAATTGTCTCTGGTTGGGATAATACCTCAATTAACGAAGCAGAGTGAGAGGCTCCAAGAAGAAGATGTAACACAAAATAAAAAAAAATAGGCCAAAAAAGAATCAATTACAGAGACAAGAAAATCTGCCAATTATCAAAACATAACTTGGAAGTGTCACTAGCAAATCTTGCTATATAATTCAGTGAGAAGAAAAAATCTAGTCTAAACATTTACCAAAATTAACAAATATCAACATTTAACAGATTTGCTGGCAAGAGCGGAATAATCACATCCAATACATAAATATGAGCTTCTAAGGAATTTAAAGAAAATGTCATATCTTTATATGAGACTCTAAAAAGTAGACTAAGGCCATGTGCACACATTGAGTATTTGGTGATTTTCTTACCTCAGTATTTGTAAGCCAAAACCAGGAGAGGAACTATCAGAGGAAAAGCATAATAGAAACACGTCACCACTTCTGGATTTATCACCCACTCCTGGTTTTGGCTTACAGATACTAAGGTAAAAAACTCACCAAATACTGAAAGTGTGTATGTGGCCTAAGGCAGGAGTCACACTAGCGATTTTAAAATCGGTCCGATTTTGTTCCTGCAAAGTCGGACGAGCGTAATGCGAGTGTCATGCGTTTTTCATGCGAGTACAATCTGATATTTTACACCAAGCATCAGATTTACATCCGAATGCAGTGTGATTGCTATCCGACTGCAATGCGACTTTAACATGAGTTTTTACATAGAGAAATTCTCTAAGTCATTTACACATCATTTTCAAAGGAAATATTGTGCTCTCTCTCTCTCTATATATATCCTGAACAATGTTCCAGTTGTGGATAAAATCTTTGTTGGTCTACCTGACTGTGGATTTGTTTTTACAGAGCCCCTGATTTGCCATTTGTTAATCACAGTTTTTGAACGCTGCTGACTGGCATTATCAATTCCTTGGATATCTTTTTGTATCCCTTTCCTGTTTTACACAGTTCAACTACCTTTTCCCATAGATCCATTGACAATTCTTTTGCTTTCCACGAGACTCACAATCCAGAAACGTCAGTGGCTGGATGACGGATGCAAGAGTCTGTCTGGATTCCAGAAACTCACTCAGCTTTTATGCATACACACTGATTACAAGTAAACAGGTGAGGATGTTACCTTTAGTAGCCATTCAAACCCATTTGTGTCAACTTCTGTGCATATTATCAGACCAAAATCACCAGGGTATTTGAACTTTTGATCAGGGTCATTTGGATGTTTTGGGTTGTCATTATTATTTAAAAAGAGAAACCACAGTAGTTTGACAATAAATGGCTTCACCCAACCACTAACCATGAGTGGAGAAAAAGTTTTGGTGTTATAATTCATATTCTCTGAAAAAAGGCCAACAAAGCAAAAATTCTGCTGGGGTATGTAAACTTTTGAGTAGAATTGTGTGTATATACAGTACATATAGATAGATAGATAGATAGATAGATAGATAGATAGATAGATAGACAGACAGAATAAAAGCTAGCAATTCAGCAGAAGCATAGTGGATAATCACATAGAATAAATAGATATATAGATGTCAGTGACATATACAATTAATACAGTGTGTGTGCAGCTTACTGTACATGTATTTGAATAATAAAAGATCATTTTTCTGAAAAAATTACGTAGGCTCCCGCATAATTTTGTTAACCCCTTTACCCCCAAGGGTGGTTTGCACGTTCATGACCTGGCCAATTTTTACAATTCTGACCACTGTCCATTTATGAGGAAATAACTCTGAAACGCTTCCATGGATCCCACTGATTCTGACATTGTTTTCTCATGACATATTGTACTTCATGTTAGTGGAAAAATTTCATTCACATAACTTGCGTTTATTTGTGAAAAAAATGGAAATTTGGCGAAAATGTTGAAAATTTCACAATTTTCCAACTTTGAATTTTTAGGCCCATAAATCACAGAGATATGGTACACAAAATAGTTAATAAGTAACATTTCCCACATGTCTACTTTACATCAGCACAATTTTGGAACCAAAATTTTTTTTGTTAGAAAGTTATAAGGGTTAAAGTGATTTCTCATTTTTACAACACCATTTTATTTTTACGGACCACATCACATTTGAAGTCACTTTGAGGGGTCAATATGATAGAAAATACTCAAAAGTGACACCATTCTAAAAACTGCACCCCTCAAGGGGCTCAAAACCACATTCAAGAAGTTTATTAACCCTTCAGGTGCTTCACAGGAATTTTTTGAATGTTAAAAAAATGAACATTTAACTGTTTTCACAAAAAAATTACTTCAGGTCCAGTTTTATCTTATTTTACCAAGGGTAACAGGATAAATTGGACTGCAAAAGTTATTGTGCAATTTGTCCTGAGTACGCTGATACCTGATATGTGGGGGAGAACCACTGTTTCGGCGCATGGCAGAGCTCAGAAGGGAAGGAGCGTCGTTTGACTTTTTCAATGCAAAATTGGCTCGAATTCAGATCGGACGCCATGTCACGTTTGGAGAGCCCCTGATGTGCCTAAACAGTGGAAACCCCCACAAATGACCCCATTTTGGAAACTAGACCCCCCCCAAGGAACTTATCTAGATATGTGGTGAGAACTTTGAACCCACAAGGGCTTCACAGAAGTTTATAATGTACAGCCGTACAATTAAAAAATCATATTTCTTCCACAAAAATCAAAAATGATCTTTTCACCCCCAATTTTTATTTTCCCAAGGGAAACAGAACCCTAAAAGTTATTGTGCAATTTGTCCTGAGTACGCTGATATCCCATATGTGGGTGTAAATGACTATTTGGGCGCATGGCAGAGCTCGGAAGGGAAGCAGCGCCATTTGACTTTTTCGGCTGGAATTGAGATTGGATGTCATGTCGCGTTTGGAAAGCCCCTGATGTGCCAAAACAGTGGAAACCCCCCACAAATGACACCATTTTGGAAACTAGACCCCCCAAGGAACTTATCTAGATGTGTGGTGAGCACTTTGAACCCCTAAGGGCTTCACAGAAGTTTATAACGCCAGGGCGTGAAAATAAAAAAATCATATTTTTTCCACAAACATAATCTTTTAGTCCCCAATTTTTTTATTTTCCCAAGGGTAACAGGAGAAATTGGACCCCAAAACTTGTTGTCCAATTTGTCCTGAGTACACTGATACCCCATATGTGGGAGAAAACTACTGTATGGGGACACGTCGGGGCTCGGAAGGGGAGTAGTGATGTTTTGGAATGCAGACTTTGATGGAATGGTCTGCGGGTGTCATGTCGTGCTTGGAGAGCCTCTGATGTGCCTAAACTGTTGAAACTCCCCACAAGTGACCCCATTTTGGAAACTAGACCCCCCACGGAACTTATCTAGATGTGTGGAGAGCACTTTGAACCCCAAGTGCTTCAAAGAAGTTTATAACGCCCGGGTGTGAAAATAAAAAAATCATATTTTTTTTGCACAAAAATGATATTTTTGCCCCTAATTTGTTATTTTCCTAAGGGTAACAGGAGAAATTGGACCCCAAAAGTTGTTTTGCAATTTGTCCTGAGTAGCCTGATACCCCATATGTGGGGGTAAAACACTGTTTGGGCGCATGGCAGAGCTTGGAAGGAAAGGAGCACCATTGGACTTTTTCAATGCAGAATTGGCTGGAATTGAGATCAGATGCCATGTTGCGTTTGGAGAGCACCTGATGTGCCCAAAC
The DNA here is from genome assembly GCF_039654945.1 of Dendrobates tinctorius. Taxonomy (NCBI): domain Eukaryota; kingdom Metazoa; phylum Chordata; class Amphibia; order Anura; family Dendrobatidae; genus Dendrobates; species Dendrobates tinctorius. The sequence continues at coordinate 7,903,583 of NW_027361910.1, read as the reverse complement.
AGTGGAAACCCCCCAATTCTAACTCCAACCCTAACCCCAACACATCCCTAACCCTAATCTCAACTCTAACCCTAGCCCTAACCCTAATGGGAAAATGGAAATACATACATTTTTTTTAATTTTATTATTTTTCCCTATCTAAGGCTAGTTTCACATTAGCGTTTTTTTGCGCAGCGCATCGTGCGCATAAAAAACGCAAAGAAAAACGCAAAACAAACGCGCATTTTTTTAACGTCATGCGCACGCTGATGCGTCAAAAAAACGCAGCGTTGCTTGCGTTTTACATGCGTTTTTGCATGCGTTTGCTTTTTTTATGCACATGCGTTTTTAGGTGTGACATTTTTTCCATTGTCTAGAGAACATTCTAGACTTGTTTCACTCAAAAACGCATGTGCAAAAAAACCGCAACCGTGTGCAAGACCATGCGCACGCATGCGTTACCATAGACTTCAATGTGTTGTTTTTGTGCATTCCGTGCGCAAGCGTGCGCATGCGTTTTTTTGCCGAGACAGGGCGCACCAAAAAATCCAACATGTTGCGTCTGGCGCGCCTGGCGCAAAAGACAAAAAAACGCATGCGCACGAAAACGCAAGTGTGCGCAAGACCATGCTCACGTCATGTTAAACATAGGTGCGCAGTGCGCATGCGCACGGGTGCGCACGATGCGCTGCGCACAAAAGCGCAAGTGTGAAACCAGCCTAAGGGGGTGATAAAGGGTGTTTGATTTACTATTTATGGCAGGTTTTCATGTTTGGCAGCTGTCATACGCTAAAAGACACTTTATTGTAAAAATAGTTTTTGCATCACCACATTTTCAGAGCTATAATTTTTCCATATTTTGACCCACTGAGTCATGTGAGGTCTTATTTTTTGCGGGACGAGTTGATGTTTTTATTGGTACCATTTTCAGGCACGTGACATTTTTTGATAGCTCTTCATTCCGATTTTTTGGGACGCAGAATGAACAAAAACCAGCATTTCAAGAATTTCTTTTGGGGGGTGCGTTTACACCATTCCGCATGCAGTTAAATTGATAAAGCTGTTTTATTCTTCGGGTCAGTACGGTTACAGTGATACCTCATTTATGTATTTTTTATGTTTTGGCACTTTTATACAATGAAAACAATTTTATATAAAAAATAATTATTTTTGCATCGCTTTATTCTGCGAGCTATGACTTTTTTATTTTTTCGCCGATGACAGTGTGTGGTGGCATCTTGTGGGACAAGATGACCTTTTCAGTGGTACCATGGTTATTTATATCTGTTTTTTTGATCGTGTGTTATTGCATTTTTTGTTCGGCGGTATGATAACAAAGCATTATTTTTTGCTTTGTTTTTTATTTTTTGAGGGGTTCGTTAACTAATGCGACAGTTTTATAGGGCGGGTCGTTATGGACGCGGCGATACTAAATATGTGTACTTTTATTGTTTTGGTTTTTTTTTATTTCCGAAAAATGAATTTATTAGGGAATATTTTTTTTAATTTATTTAGCGATTTTTTTTTACACTTTTTTTTTTTTTTTTTTTAAACTTTATTACACTGTCCCAGGGGGAACATCACTGTCATGTGTGACATCGCTGTTCTGACACATCACAGATCGCTGTGACAGATCAGCGATCTGACACAGGCACTGCAGAAGGCTTCCTCATGCCTGCGCTTTGCAGGCAGTGAGGAAGCCGGCTCCCAGCAGGTCCCCGGACGTCCCCGCCACCATATTAGATCCGGGGACATGCAGGGAAGGAGGCCCTCGCAGCAGCGCTGCACATCGCGCTGCTGCGGGGGTCGCAGGGAAGCATGGAGGGTGCCCCCTCCCTGCTGATGCTTTCCTAAACCCCGGTACACTGCGATCGTGTTTGATCGCAGTGTGCCAGGGGTTAACGTGTCGGGGGCGGTCCGTGACCCCCCCTGACACATAGTGCCGGGTGTCAGCTGTGATAATCAGCTGACACCCGGCCGCGATTGGCGCTCCGCCCGTGAGCGCCGCTGATCGCTATGACTTACTATCCTGTCCATGGGCTTGGGGGCCCGGGTCCCATGGACTGGATAGTACGTCAGATGTCAGGAAGGGGTTAACCAGCAGAGGGAAAGCCGATGGCTGGGGGCAGATGTTTATAGGAAATTTTCTCACGGCGCTCGCATTGTCGTCAGAAAGGTGACGTGATTTCATTGGCTGTGAACTCGCAGAACCTGTGTGACAGTACCACAAGAAGGAGAACTTTTTTTTATGCTTGCAGTGCCCTCAGACAGGTAATAGTAGCTCAGAGGGAGACACTGAGCACAAGGTGCTCAATTTCTCTTCTGGATTTCTGTATGGTCTCATCATGCAACCATACAGACTGCCATCTAGATGTAGCAGAGCTAGACCTGTCGTGGGACAAATGGATTGGCAGGATCTTTGAGGAAAGGAGAGGGACATTGTTGTTTGTTTTATTTGACTCTTTGACTCACCCATTGACTTTTATTGCAGGACGTGATCCAATTTATGATTACAATCGCAGCATGCTGCAAGTTTTTTCCAGACCGACCATGATCCGATCCGAGTTGGAAAAAAAAACGCAGATGAACACATAATGATAGAATAACATTGGTCTGAATGCAATCTTATTTTTAATTGGATTGCCTTCGTCCGATTTCATCGCAAATGGAGATGAGCCCTAAGGGTTTGTACACAGGGGACAGAATTCAGTGGGAGAAATCCACAAAGAATCCACAGTGGCAAGCGGACTTGGTCCTGGATCTGCAGTAGATTGCACCATGTGCATTGCAGAAGGTAAATTCGACAGATAAAAAATTGAAATAATGTGAATTTAATATCTGCATCACAGGTTATTTTCTTAAGGGATTTTTTATAAAACATGTGAATGAGATTTAATATATTATTAGGGATGAGCGAGTAGTGAAGTATTCGGACTCGCTGTACTCGTTACGAGTACCTCCTAATAGTCGGGTACTCGTAACGAGTAGCGAGTCCAATGTAAGTCTATGGGAAATGCGATTTATAGGCTGTGTGTGTGTGCTGGGCTGGGCGGGGACTGAGCAAAAACTGTGCCGGGCTGTGTGGGACTGTGCTGGCCTGTGGGAAGACTGTGTCGGGCTGTGCGGGACTTTGCTGGTCTGTGCGAAGACTGTGCCGGGCTGTCAGGCACTGTGCTGGCCTGTGCGAAGACTGTGCCGGCTTGTGCGAAGACTGTGCCGGGCTGTGCATGACTGTGCGAAGACTGTGCCGGGCTGTGCGGGATTGTGCTGGTCTGTGCGAAGACTGGATTGGGCTGTGTGGGACTGTGCTGGGATTTGCAGGTACTGTGCGGGGACTATGCCGGGCTGTGCGGGACTGTGCTGGGATTTGCAGGTACTGTGCAGGGACTATGCCGGGCTGTGTGGGACTGTGCTGGGCTGTGTGGGACTGTGCTGGGCTGTGTGGGTACTGTGCGGGACTGTGCTAGGCTTTGCAGGTACTGTGCGGGACTGTGCTGGGCTGTGCGGGACTGTGCAGGTACTGTGCGGGGACTGTGTCTGGCTGTGCGGGACTGTGCTGGCCTGTGCAGGACTGTGCTGGGCTGTGTGGGGACTGTACGGGGACTGTGCTGGGCTGTGCGGGGACTGTGCGCGCTGTGCCGAATATTGCGAGGTGAGTAGTGAAATACTCGCCAGGATTCGAGTACTGATACTCGCCGAGTACTGAATCCTAACGAGTAAACTCGCTCATCCCTATATATTATCAACCAACTTGCTGGCACTATTTTTATTATTTATTATTATAGCGCCATTTATTCCATGGCGCTTTACATGTGATGAGGGGTATACATAATACATACAAGTACAGTAATCTTAAACAATACAAGTCACAACTGGTACAGGATGAGAGAGGACCCTGCCCGTGAGGGCTCACAATCTACAAGGGATGGGTGAGGATACAGTAGGCAAGGGTAGAGCTGATCGTGCAACGGTTTGGTGGATCGGTGGTTACTGCAGGTTGTAGGCTTGTCGGAAGAGGTAGGTCTTCAGGTTCTTTTTAAAGGTTTCCATGGTAGGCGAGAGTCTGATATGTTGTGGTAGAGACTTCCAGAGTAGGGGGGATGCGCGGGAGAAGTCTTGTATGCGATTGTGGGAAGAGGAGATAAGAGGGGAGTACAGAAGGAGTTCTTGTGAGGATCGGAGGTTTCGTGCAGGTAAGTACCGGGAGACGAGGTCACAGCTGTATGGAGAACTCAGGTTGTGGATAGCTTTGCATGTCATGGTTAGGGTTTTGAACTGGAGTCTTTAGGTAATGGGGAACCAGTGCAGGATTGACAGAGGGGAGAGGCTGGGGAATAGCAGGGGGACAGGTGGATTAGTCAGGCAGCAGAGTTTAGAATAGATTGGAGGGGTGCGAGAGTGTTAGAGTGGAGGGCACAGAGCACTATAATAGGATATAGATTTCTTTGTGGCCAGCACTTCTATATAGTAACTAGTGTGTGGGGGGCATAAATCTGTAGACACGTCTATCAGACTGGTACTATCTTTAGTTCTTTAACATGCATATGTGGATAAACAGATATGACTGCAGTCTCAAGGGTCAAACATTAAAGGGGTTGGCTGGTCAAAATCGATAAGTCTGCAGTCACTCTGTGTGACTTATGAATTCCCCCGGCGCATGTACTGTGCGCTGTGGGAATTCGTCAGTTTCAGACTAGGGAACAGAAGGTATGCATGAGTTATACATACCCCCGAGCAAGGCTGCGCCCTCTATTCGTGATACATCCACTAACCTGGTTCGGCCTTGGCTCAATACAAGTGTATGGGGAAAGGCTACGCTCACTGGCCAGTGTTATGTATATGTAGGAGGGTGGACTGACATGTGGACCTGTCTGATGAAGAAGGAACATGTAAAATTTGGTGTGTACACTGTTTGATGAGAATTCATATACATGTCTAAGGAAACAGCTAGAATTAGTAGAAGACGGTGTAGTAACGGGTTTTGGCCACTAGATGGAGACAAAGGATAGTGAGTAAAGGAACCTAACAGCAGCTGAAGCTAGGATACGCAGAGTCATGGTGGGCGGAGTTATGGGACTAAGGAGGGGAATTCCCAAGAAAGGGGATAAAAGGAAAGAGAGTCCCAGGGTCAGGCAGAACCACCGGATTAGAGAGAGGAGAGAAGAGCTCAGGAGAAGACGGAGGAAGGAAGAGCTCAGGAAGAGAGAGACAGAGGAGAGAGAGAGAGACGGATAGCCAGGGGGTGGCCCTGACAGGACAGCTGCTGACTAAAGGATGCGTGGGGTACCAGATGGCTGGACACTGAAGGGACAGTTAGTGTCGCAGTGGGCAGACTCAACTGGGGGAAGCGTTGTGGCCGTGGGCCTAAAGGCAGCCACGGTGAAAGAACCTAGAGGATCATCGCCGACAGGAGCAGGAGGAGGTGACAGGTACCTGGGGCTCAGGGGACTGTTCCGCATCCCCTTTGGGTATACTAATAGATCACAGACTGAATATGAGTCAACAGTGTGATGCAGCAGCAAAAAAGGCAAATGCAATTCTAGGATGTATTAACAGAAGCATACAGTCTAGATCACGTGAAGTCATTATTGCCCTCTACTCCTCTTTGGTCAGACCTCATCTGGAATACTGTGTCCAGTTTTGGGCGCCACGTCTTAAAAAAGACATCAACAAACTGGAGCAAGTTCAGAAAAGAGCGACCAGAATGGTGACCAGTCTGCAAACCCTGTCTTATGAGGAAAGGTTGCATGATTTGGGAATGTTTAGCTTGCAAAAGAGAAGACTGAGAGGAGACTTAATAGCTGTCTACAAATATCTCAAGGGCTGTCACATTGTAGAAGGATCATCTTTATTCTCAATTGCACAAGGAAAAACTAGAAGCAAGGGGATGAAACTGAATGGGAGGAGACACAGATTAGATATTAGAAAAAACTTTTTGACAGTTAGAGTGATCAATGAGTGGAACAGGCTGCCACGAGAAGTGGTGAGTTCTCCTTCAATGAAAGTCTTCAAACAGAGGCTGGACAGACATCTGTCTGGGATGATTTAGCGAATCCTACTTTGAGCAGGGGGTTGGACCAGATGGCCCAGGAGGTCCCTTCCAACTCTACGATTCTATGATTCTATAAGAAACCCTGTTCCTGACACAGCAGGGATGTGTTGGGAGTACTTTCCACAAAGGAAGGGGGCGCTCTTGTGTTTACAAAATGTGTTTACAATAGGGGGGAGAGTTAGTTAATAATGCTGGTTAAATAAATATTTAAAAGGTATAAGTAATGAAAAATAGTTAACGGATAATAATTTAAATGTTGCCAGAGAAGTTGGTAAAGTTATTATAGGAAAATGTGTTCAAGAAGGTCCAAAATGTGAAGAGAACGAAAAGGCCTGCCATGATAAATCATAAAAGAAGGAGTTAGATGGTTTGTGATTTGGAACAGACAGTGGTCCACAGGTCAGGTCCTAGGTGGGACGATACCCAAAACAAAGGAGGGGGGCAAACGGTGACCTGGTAGGCCAGAGCCTCGGTCATTTCGCCCCCAGAGTTGAGCACAGGTCTGAAAGTGAGAAAAGTGGGGGAGAGTACCCGTCGAGCAGTCCGGGTGGTCCTACCCCAATGAATGGAGGTTGCCATAGATGTGTACGTGCCTGCGAGTAGCCGTCAGCTACTCGGAGTGTAATTACTCCTGGCTCTGCCCAGCATCCCGTGTAGAGCTAGAGGGCTCCGGGTTCTGCTCGGCAACCGGACACTCAGGCAAAAGAAAGTGGGAAAGATTAACTGTCGATCACGCTCGTTTAGCGGCCTGAACTCAGTGCATGTAAATACAATAGAAATGTTTCTGTGTGTTGGTGCAATATGTGACTATTTGGGTCCCAACTTTAAACTTTTGCCCACGGCCCCACTTTGTCTAAAACCGGCCCTGGGTATAGAGACATCTAAAACAACTTTACATCAGGACTGCCTCATTAATTTGTTATATTTATTTGCATAGACCTGTACAGGGATGACATGTAAGAAGTTGGAAAATGTGGTTACTTAGCGAATAGTGAAGCCTTAACAGCTTGAACATCTTTATTATACACTAGATGGTGGCCCGATTCTATCGCATCAGGTATTCTAGAGTCTCTGTTAAAATAAAAAATAGTGATATACTCACCTCCCGACGGCCCCTGGACTCTTTCTCTCCTCTCACCACGTGCCCGGCATCTTCCGGTCCCAGTAATGCTTTGCGTGAAACACCGCTGATGACGTCGTGCTCTCGCGAGAGTGACGTCATCTCCGGCCCTTCTCGCTAAGCATTACTGGGACTGGAAGAGCGTGGTGAGAGGCGGGGCAGAGTCCGGGGGCCGTAGGTAGGTGAGTATATAACTATTTTTATAACTATTTTTTATTTTAACAGAGACTCTAGAATACCCGATGCGATAGAATCAGGCCACCATCTAGTGTATTATACTCCTGTTACACCCGGAGCTGCTGTCACTGTTCTGCTGTTACCTAATGTATTGAACTCCAGTTACAGACAGAGCTGCAGTCACTGTTCTGCTGTTACCTAATGTATTGTACTCCTGTTACAGCCAGAGCTGCAGTCACTGTTCAGATCTTACCAAATGTATTGTACTCAAGTTACACCCAGAGCTGCAGTCACTGTTCTGCTCTTACCTAATGTATTGTACGCAAGTTACACCCAGAGCTGCAGTCACTGTTCTGCTGTTACCTAATGTACTCCTGTTACACCCAGAGCTGCAGTCACTGTTCTGCTGTTACCTAATGTATTGTACTCAAGTTACACCCAAAGCTGCTTTCACTGTTCTGCTGTTATCTAATGTATTGTAGTCCAGTTACACCCAGAGCTGCAGTCACCGTTCTGCTCTTACCTAATGTATTATACTCCTGTTACAGCAAGAGCTGCAGTCACTGTTCAGATCTTACCTAATGTATTGTACTCCAGTTACACCCAGAGCCGCAGTCACTTTTCTGCTGTTACCTAATGTATTGTACGCAAGTTACACCCAGAGCTGCAGTCACTGTTCTGCTGTTACATAATGTATTATACTCCTGTTACACCCAGAGCTGCTGTCACTGTTCAGGTCTTACCTAATGTATTGTACACAAGTTAAACCCAGAGCTGCAGTCACTGTTCTGCTGTTACCTAATGCATTGTACTCCAGAATATTTACAGGGCTATGCCTGTGTAATGAGCGACGCAGCAGTGATGCCTTTAACGGCTGTAATGTGCCTGTACAATAAGCGATGCGGCCGTGTTGCTGTGACGACTAAGCAACTGTCGTTGATTGGTCACGGCAGTTAGGCCGTGACCAATCAGCGAGGCGGGATTTCCATTACAGACAGACAGACAGAATTAGACAATTATATAGTAGATTGATCAGCCATTACATTAAAACCATTGACAGTTGAAGAGAAAAATATTGATTTTCTTGTGACAGTGGCACCTGTCAACCAGTAAGATACATGAGGTAGTAATTGAACAGTCAGTTAACCTGATAATGACCAAGCGCTGTAAATTTATGGGAGTTGGTTCTAGACTTTAATCCCTTGTAACAGTAAATCTATGGCGCGGGATTAAAGCTGCAATCTAGCAGGAGCAGACCTAGTCCCCGACTGTCAGACTCACCCATGGACCCTGGGGAGAAGAGAAAAGCGTTTTATTTCCTTGTCTGTCTTATATTTTGCCAGCTACATAGTGCTCAATGAGTGCTTTGCAGTGAATAGAAGCCTCTGCAGTGTCAGTGCTTCTATAGGACTTGGCAATTGCCAGGGGGCTTTTGTTCTAGTGCCGCCCTGGGCCCTTGAGGATTTCCGCGATTCTTATACTGGTCGAGAGAACTCTGGGAATGCTGCAATCAATCACTGACGCATAGTCACTGCTATATGGATATGTCCACTACAACAAGAGCGCTGTAGCCAATCGCTGCATTAGTGATCATTGTGGCCAGTCATTGGCTGCAGCAGTAACCTACCAATCTTGTCCAGTTTTTTATCATGCTTTCTAAGTTGCGTTTTTTGTCTCCTTTTGCTAGTTCAGCTTTCAAATGAAGTTCCTTTGCATTGACTACTTCATGCTGTTTAGGTTTGGTTAAAAATGATTGATAAAGTCATCTGCAGATCACATAAGTTTTTAGTGCGTTTCTGCTGCGGAAATCCACAAATAAAATGCACACCTACTGCAAGAGAAATTTAATTTTGCAAATATTAAAAGTGCGTCAAAGCTCAGTTTACGTAGAATAAAAAAAGCACAGCGGGCATGAGATTTCTATGATTCCCTCCCACTTTGCTGGACCTTTAAGACACTGCATTTTTTTGCAAGGTGAAAATACTCATCGTAGGAACTTAACCTTAAGGTTTCACAATTTCTCATTGGGAAATAGATTCCTCAGCTGAGCAGCGCACGGGCTTTACAAAAACGTGTCACATTACATAAATATAAAATAACTGACCTGAAGGTTTAGTAGAAAACTCTGCATAGGCTTCCTTCCTCTCTCGCTGTTCCAAAGGAAGCTGCCATGGCATTTGGTGGGGCTTTGCAAGAAGTTTCACTTTGTACACTGTATTGGGTTTTATGCTGATAAAGTGATACTTGTAACAGGCAGCCTTAACAATGTCAAATTCCTCATCATTCAAGAATATGACGTGGCTATAATTGCTGTTGCTTGGTAGCCAGGTAAGATCTGCAGACATTGGAGTGATATTGTCCACCTCGAGATGGGAAGGAGCTACGATAACATCCTTCCCAACCAGCAAAGTGCACTTGAGCTCATCAGAGTTGCCCCGATCTGTGACGGTCTGGATTGATATGCGGTATGTAATTGTGGCAAGATCCAGTTTTTCAAGTAGACATTTGGTTCTGCTTCCAAAGCTCAAAGTAGCACGGACATCTTTTCCCACCAACACATTATAGCTGTGGATTGTACCCCAGCCCAGTGGCACTAGTGGTGGCTCCCAGCCCACAATAACACTTTTGGCGAGTTGTTTGATAAGGGTTATTTTCCGAGGATAAGGCACAATGTCTTCTCCAATCTCATCAATGTTCACATCCATAGTCCCTGTGCCATTGTTCAGCACACTGGACTCTATATGGATTGGTGGGGTGATCTCTAGCTTGTGTTCTCCTTGAAAAAGCGGAGCTGAGTGATTGAGAACATTTTCTTCCTGTTCACTGGCCAATGTGCTGGAGACATGAAATTCTTCATTTTGAACAAAATCCACAAAATTTGATGGTACTAGTCCCCTCTGGCCATCCAGCAATTCTCCTGTGTTAAAAATACATACAGTTATAAAGGAATGTATTGTAATATTTCTTTTAGGGTTATGCTATAATGCATATCCAAATTAATGTAGCACACAGGTAATGGCATTCAGTAACTATTTTTTACCTTTATGAGCTTGTGTTCATCAAGAGTATATAATACAATCTATGAATGCAATTCCGCAGTATCAATACTTCTATTTTGCAGCTCCAGTCCTCTTCTGAGTCCAGCCAGACTTCGCCAGCTCACAAAGAGGTTTATGTGTGGACTGGAGGTCTCTGTCTTTATGTAAGTCTATGGAGCGTTATTCTGGGGTTCATAGACTTACATTGGAAATGCAATGCAGCCCCACACAGTGTAAGAGGGCAAAGCTGAAAAGTGGAAACATGGGCAAGAAGAGAACTGGACTGGTGCTAGAAACTGGGGAAGATGACCAGTAAATAATTCAATAAACCTACACTAAATTAGAAGGGGTAAGGGGAAAATGCTGAGACATGCTAATTCTCTTGGATCTCTCTGCAGCATTCGACACTGTGGATCATCAGCTCCTCCTCACTATGCTCCATTCCATTGGCCTCAAGGACACCGTTCTCTCCTGGTTCTCCTCCTATCTCTCCGACCGCTCCTTTACTGTTTCTTTTGCCGGTTCCTCCTCCTCTCACCTTCCCCTTACTGTTGGGGTTCCTCAAGGATCGGTTCTAGGCCCCCTCCTCTTCTCCTTGTACACTGCCCCTATTGGTCAAACAATCAGTAGATTTGGTTTCCATTACCATCTCTATGCTGATGACACCCAATTATACGCTTCTTCTCCTGACATCACGCCAGCCTTTCTAGAAAACACTGGCGATTGTCTAAACGCTGTGTCTAATATCATGTCCTCACTATATCTGAAACTGAACCTGTCAAAGACTGAACTCCTTGTGTTTCCTCCCGCTACTAATGTACCTACACCCGACATTGCCATTTCCGTCTGTGGTTCCACTATTACTCCCCAGCAACATGCCCGCTGTCTTGGGGTCATACTTGATTCCGAGCTTTCCTTTGCCCCCCACATTCGATCACTGGCTCGCTCTTGTCATCTGCACCTCAAAAACATTTCTAGAATTCGACCTTTTCTTACTTTTGACTCTGCAAAAACTCTTACTGTTTCTCTTATTCATTCTCGTCTCGACTATTGTAACTCTCTTCTAATCGGTCTCCCTCTTACAAAACTCTCCCCTCTCCAATCTGTCTTGAATGCTGCAGCCAGGATCATATTCCTCACCAATCGTTACACCGATGCCTCTACCTTGTGCCAGTCATTACACTGGCTACCCATCCACTCCAGAATTCAGTATAAACTTATTACCCTCACCCACAAAGCCCTCCATGGCTCAGCACCACCCTACATCTCCTCCCTTGTTTCAGTATACCACCCTACCCGCGCCCTCCGTTCTGCTGATGACCTGAGGTTAGTATCCTCAATAGTCAGAACCTCCCACTCCCGTCTCCAAGACTTTACACGTGCCACGCCAATTCTTTGGAATGCACTTCCCAGGTCAATACGATTAGTCCCCAATCCCCACAATTTTAAGCGTGTCCTGAAAACGCATTTATTCAGACTGGCCTATCGCCTCAACACATTAACCTAACCTATCCCTGTGTGGCAGAGCCAAAAGTTTTACCATAACCAGGTTCCCAGCATCATGTTCCCACATGCTTTATGCATCCATTAGCCCTTTGTGTCTGTACTGTTACACACTTAACATTATGGCTGGTCCATACAATCAGGGCAACTGTTACCACCCACCTTTCGTGTCTACCTCTTTCCTCATAGACTGTAAGCTTGCGAGCAGGGCCCTCATTCCTCTTGGTATTTGTTATAATCTACTGTATGTGATTATTGTTATGCTGTAATGTCTATTGTCTGTACAAATCCCCTCTGAAATGTAAAGTGCTGCGGAATATGTCGGCGCTATAAAAATAAAATTTATTATTATTATTATTATTATCTTGTTTAAGCCAAAATAACATTGAATTCATAACTATTGTTCCCCATTACAATGATACACCAAAATTACAACTAGAAAAATGAATGGACTTTGGCAGCTACATACTTCACACTACATATTCATTCTGAGGTCACCTATATAATTTTGCCGTTATTTAGTTTGCTGTCTAAATAAAAAATGAACACATTAAAAAAACTACGCAGAATTAAAGTAGCGGGGCAGAATGCTTTAAGGGGTTATCAGGACATTTATTATTTTGTGTATGGGGTTAAGAACTGACAGACTGGTAGTTGCTGACTTGCCTGTTCTGCATGGTGACGTACTCTGCCATCTCAGCTGGTGATTTCTCTGCTTCATTTCAACTTTCCACAACAGGGCAGCTCTTTCTCTTCTGGTCTGTTCTGCTTAAGGGGCGTCACTGTCAATGCCGTGCTAATTAACAGCCTGCTTTTTGCAGTTAGGTAGCGGGTAGTCGACTGTCAATCGGCATGACATTGGCAGAGATGTCACATCAACAGAGCAGAGTGGAAGAGAAGATGCTCCTCTGGTGATGTGACGACACTGGAAACAGGGAATCACTCACAGAAGTTGTCCGTGACCGCTCTGAGATCGTCCCCAGACACAACAGGCTATTAGGTCTTAGCCCCATATATGCAAAAATAATAATAAAAGTCTCAACTAACCCCTGTAATTATTATGTGTCCCTGACAAAAGAAAGAAATTTACAGCTGAGAAATCACAGTCACATTATCCTCTATGTCCTCTCCTGTTCTGCACTGATCTATAAGAGATCTAAGGGGTATACTTTCTCCTTGTGGAGAGTGCCAAGTTGGCGTATGGAGACTTATGTTCTATGCAAATCTCCCCTGATTCAGATTCCTATCCGAAGACATGCTGCCTTTCAAAGGGTTCGATATTGACCTTTAGGATTGCTATCTGGATCAGGTGGGCAGGGTTCCTGTACTTTTCTCCTCTAAAGAGGCTACTTGTTGATCTATATGGGCACTATAATGTTGTGTTATATGGAAACCACAAATGAAGATTATATTTTGGCCTTGTAATTGTATTTATTTTGGATCATACACATTGTTTCTTTTGGTTTCTAGTTCTCTCAATGAAGCCCAAATGTAAAAAAATGCATTATTTCTATAGGACTTTCCATGACTACAGATTTACCTGTCTTTACCTATTCTTAAATTTGGTCAAGGATTCCAAATTTAATACAGCGTAATAAAATGCTAGAATGTCCTTAAGAGGTTGGAATCTACATCATAGCCACTTGGACATGTAGGGGCTGATATATCAAAGTCTAATGTCCATCCATCTAATGCATTACTAGATCTAGTACCTGAAATCTTACTCAAGTCCCTGACTGGAGTAAGATTTGGGGTGGTGGAGATGTAGCAAAGCTAAGTTTTCTGCTCTTTGTATAAATCTGCTTAAGTGAGATGAGCAAGATGGTACTCAATGGTGGGGAGTTACATAGATTAGCCTGACTGCCCTGCACCTGAGCTGTAGTCCTGTAGTGATAATCTCCTGCAGGTAAGACACAGCTCCACTGAATCTACAACATACAACCTAATAAATTCCATATTCCTGGAATCAGAGTCTCGTGAACTATATTATGCTGTTCTTAGATTAAATAGCAAAAACGTTAGAGTCCCTTTAATGGGTTTATTCGGTCATATGACATTGAGAAGCTATCCATCTAGATCACATTTCCCAAGTGTATTTGCAGAATGTTCAGAGGAGGATACAGGTGCTGACCCTTTCACTGCCAGTATCAGGACTCCAAATGAGTACATTCTGATAATAAACTTAAGAAAAGCAAAAGTTTGGAAGCAATGTTCTTTACAGAAATCAAGACAAGTGCCTTAATAATGTGACTTACAAAGCTTCATAACTTTCCATATTGGACAAAATTATTTTAAAGATGTGGGAGTTTAGTTACTCTTTAAAAAAGCACTACTTTATTTTTTTTTATTCTCTAAACCTGTGTAAATATTACTTTAGTGTTTGTTAATATACTCACTGACTGCCATCCTTTCCGATTTCCAGCACCGCTCCGATCTTCTAAGTCATGTGATGGCTCATCCGACTCATCAATTCAGACTAGGGTTTATGTGTGAGCCGGAAGTGTCTTTTACAATGTAAACCTATGGAGCATAAGAACGAGACTCCATAGACGTACATTGTAAGGCTCCCTCCACGTCAGTTTTTTATGTCTGTATGCGGTCCCATTTTTAAGGACTGCAAATACGGACACACACACGCCCATTGTATTCAATAGTGTAGGGTACATGTCAGGTTTTTCACACAGACCGTGTGAAGACAGCGATCGGTGAGTAGATCAGCACAACTACACTGCACTATACTAACATCTATACAGATTTCGGGAATAAAAAAGAAAACAGGAGTGCATCCTTTATGCCTGCACTTAGAGTGCCTACAAGTAGTATTCAACCCCCTGCAGATTTAGCAGGTTTAATAAGATGCAAATAAGTTAGAGCCTTCAAACTTCACACAAGAGCAGGATTTATTAACAGATGCATAAATCTTACAAACCAAAAAGTTATGTTGCTCAGTTAAATTTTAATCAATTTTAAACATAAAAGTGTGGGTCAATTATTATTCAACCCCTAGGTTTAATATTTTGTGGAATAACCCTTGTTTGCAATTACAGCTAATAATCGTCTTTTATAATACCTGATCAGGCCGGCACAGGTCTCTGGAGTTATCTTGGCCCACTCCTCCATGCAGATCTTCTCCAAGTTATCTAGGTTCTTTGGGTGTCTCATGTGGACTTTAATCTTGAGCTCCTTCCACAAGTTTTCAATTGGGTTAAGGTCAGGAGACTGACTAGGCCACTCCAACACCTTGATTTTTTGCCTCTTGAACCAGGCCATGGTTTTCTTGGCTGTGTGCTTTGGGTCGTTGTCTTGTTGGAAGATGAAATGACGACCCATCTTAAGATCCTTGATGGAGGAGCGGAGGTTCTTGGCCAAAATCTCCAGGTAGGCCGTGCTATCCATCTTCCCATGGATGAGGACCAGATGGCCAGGCCCCTTGGCTGAGAAACAGCCCCACAGCATGATGCTGCCACCACCATGCTTGACTGTAGGGATGGTATTCTTGGGGTCGTATGCAGTGCCATCCAGTCTCCAAACGTCACGTGTGTGGTTGGCACCAAAGATCTAGATCTTGGTCTCATCAGACCAGAGAACCTTGAACCAGTCTGTCTCAGAGTCCTCCAAGTGATCATGAGCAAACTGTAGACGAGCCTTGACATGACGCTTTGAAAGTAAAGGTACCTTACGGGCTCGTCTGGAACGGAGACCATTGCGGTGGAGTACGTTACTTATGGTATTGACTGAAACCAATGTCCCCACTGCCATGAGATCTTCCCGGAGCTCCTTCCTTGTTGTCCTTGGGTTAGCCTTGACTCTTCGGACAAGCCTGGCCTCGGCACGGGAGGAAACTTTCAAAGGCGGTCCAGGCCGTGGAAGGCTAACAGTAGTTCCATAAGCCTTCCACTTCCGGATGATGCTCCCAACAGTGGAGACAGGTAGGCCCAACTCCTTGGAAAGGGTTTTGTACCCCTTGCCAGCCTTGTGACCCTCCACGATCTTCTCTCTGATGGCCTTGGAATGCTCCTTTGTCTTTCCCATGTTGACCATGTATGAGTGCTGTTCACAAGTTTGGGGAGGGTCTTAAATAGTCAGAAAAGGCTGGAAAAAGAGATAATTAATCCAAACATGTGAAGCTCATTGTTCTTTGTGCCTGAAATACTTCTTAATACTTTAGGGGAACCAAACAGAATTCTGGTGGTTTGAGGGGTTGAATAATAAATGACCCTCTGAATAAACTTTTCACAATTTAAAAAAAAAATTAAACAAAGAAATAACATTCTTTTTTGCTGCAGTGCATTTCACACTTCCAGGCTGATCTACAGTCCAAATGTCACAATGCCAAGTTAATTCCGAATGTGTAAACCTGCTAAATCTGCAGGGGGTTGAATACTACTTGTAGGCACTGTATATTGAAATACCTTCATAGAACCCATCCTCATCCATATCTCCATAAACATAGAGGTATTTTCCTGACACCAGTGGAAGTTCTGCCTCGGGGTTTTCATTTGGTCCATCAAAGGGATTATAACTGGAAGAAAATGAAAGAGATGAGATTGCCAAGAAAACTTGAGGAGGAGAAAACACAATGGGGCATACTTAACAATATTGTATGAGTTTTAGGAGGTGCAAACTGAGACAAGACAGTCTTAAAATGCACCAGTTGATCATAGTGGCTAATGCTGATAAGATTGGCGCATATATAGACTGTCTAGTCTAAATTTACATCATATTAAATTAGCTGGCTTAGTACGTGCCACAAATTTGTGTCCAAATTTTGGGGCATTTTTTGTTTAACATGGTGTGGCACAATAAGCCATGCTCATTTCCAACAAGCCAAATCCCTTTTCAGCAAAGCCATGAAACTTGTTGGACGAGGAACAAAAAGTACCTAAACGACATAATAAATAAAATCATGAAAGACAGTTCAAATTAATGTGTACATTATAAAAAAAAATATATTAGTTAAGAAAAGTAAACTCCTGAAATACAAGCAAAAAAAGACTCATGTAATGAAACATCTGAACACTCTTGTGTAGTATAGGTCATATTGTTCTTCAGATTTTTTTAAGCTGTCAGAATTCATTATATTACATTGCACTCTCAGTGCAGCCCAGGTGAATAGACTTCATGCTTGGCAGAATTCTCCAGAATATATTTCCAAAAATTACATTTTTCTTCACTTGAATAATATTAGTAATTATGTTATTATTATTATTATTATTATTATTATTATTATTATTATTATTACGTCTTCTTAGAAATGGCAAACTCATATGTAGTAAGATTTGATTATTATTCTACATTCCTAAACATTGAAGTTACAACACCAAGAAGAAAAGTCACGTAATTATAGAAACCGCAGTGTCAAGAGATATGTTGATGAAATCAAAATCACGAAATTGTAAACAAAATTTTCAAAGCATCTCAATTCATGTTGAGTATGAGGGCCACATGCAAAAATACATTAACTTACACACCCTGACTGCTCCCAATAATGTTATTAATAGAATTTTCTAACATGCTCAATGCACTTAGGCACATAAATCATCAAGATTCGCTGCAGGCAGATCCCTTTGCAATCGCTGACCAATGACTAACAGGATAGACCTCCATTTCAGCTTCCATTGCCGTTTTGCTCTGTAGCATGATAGCCTTTGGGAGCAGTGGCACAAGGTCAATGGAACGCCTGTAGCTGGACATCTGCTTGGAAGCCCAATGTTGTGCAAATGCCTTCTGATGGTTTGTGTAGACATTATTTGACGCACTAGGCTTGGCATGACACATCAATTTTCACTTTCACTACAGAAAAAATTGTGGAACCACTGGTAAGGCCTTTTCTCCAAAGTATCTCAGGAGCTGTTTTTAAACATGACAACGCCAGTAAGCGTGTTGCTCATGAGCAGTCTGCAAGGTCTAAATATTTAGGACATAGCCTTTCTGGATAAAACATAACTGACTGCAATTGAACAGCCAATGTCTAATTCATGCCTAATGTTTGTCAGATAGTATGAATCTGATGCCAGGTTCCCTTTAAATGCCATTGTCAGTCTCTGAAAGCAGCATTTAAATAGTTTACTCTCAGTGGGGCTTTTGTTTTAAGGTCCATCATTTCTCCCGCAAAGTGACCGCAGGGTGTCAACGGATTGCTACGCTATGCTAAAAATACTTTGAAAAGCTGTCTGTGACTAGGTGCCTCAGTTGGCTAGTCAGCAGCGATCACTGGCTCAATTTTTTTGACCAAGAGGTCAAAGGAAAAAAGAGGAAGAGACCTGTCAATCAACTTGAAGCAATTTGACACATTGGACTACTCAGCTCAAGCACATAGTAACTGGCCAACTTTAAAAAGTATATTTACTCTGAAACACTGCAGCATTTCAGAGTAAAACATTCCTTGCTGCAATTGTACAGTATGTTTCTGATTCCTGCTTCGTGTGGTTAGGGCAGCATGAATCTGGTGACAGGTTTCTTTTAAGTGGTAAATGCGATCACTGCTGTTAGCAGCAAGTGCTGGCTATTTCACACAGCCAGCACCTGCCGTGCATAGTACAGTCTCAGCTCCGGAACCTGTTCCATATATTCACATCAATTCATATGGCCTTAATGAAAATACAGGGTGGGCCATTTATATGGATACACCTAAATAAAATGGAGATATCAATTTCCTGTTTGTGCAACATTAGTATATGGGAAGGGGGAAACTTTTCAATAAGTGTGGTGACCATGGTGGCCATTTTGAATTTGGCCATTTTGGATCTGTGGCACCCCAGGGTCCGGTTGCCATGGTGAAGTTGCCTCCCTCGTGGGGGGTGATGTAATGCCTGGAAGCAGGAGGAGGTTCCCACGTCAGATAATACACAGTGTGCAACACAATTCCTACTCCAGACCAGAAGAGGGAGCTCTACAACTCGACTGTAGTGAGCTGCTCTATCTGGTCTGGAGGAGGTGGCAATTGGTTCGGATAGAGGAGTTGGTTGAAGGTGAGAGAGGAGATGAGACAAGGACTCTGAGGAATTTGAGGGGTGTCTGATCCGACCCCAGAGCAGAGCACTGACCAAGAAGGATGCCAGAGTCTTGGCCTGTGAGGGTGCTGTACGCCCCGTCAGCCGAATCTGGAGAGCAGGGGGCTGCAAGTCCTCTGGCCATATCGTACACCCAGAGGCATCACAGCAGATGAAGAGTCTGAGGCTGCCAGTGGTAAAGCAGTGCCCGTGAGGGGCTCAAGCTGTCTGCCATACAGGTCAGAATAAACATGCAGGAGAGGGCCGCAGTGTAGCTACATGCAGCAGGGTCCTGAAGAGAGAGCACATCAGGAAGGCCTCCAATCCCACCTGATGAGGTGGACCCCCGAATGCTTCCAGGTTAGCCGGACTCCTTTTATCATCTCTAACTAGTGTCCCGGATCGCATAATCATTTGCCACAAAGCAAAAAACTAAAGAAAACTGCACTATTTTGTATCTCTTGCTTATTCACTGCACCCTCGGTCCTGCACCTCAATAGCCACCACCTGAAAAAGACTGTGCTTTTTGCCCTGGAGCACCCGCTCCACCTGTGGGGAGCCAAAACATTCTTGCTGCGTCAACTGCTCCAGCGGTGTTATTCTGCAGCATCGTCCATTTATTTTTGGCCGAACACCACAGGTGGCGTCACGTTATTCCCTGTAAATAACCCCCTTCAATTATCGGCACAACCAGGATCACGGAGTCGGGTCACAGGCACCGTAACCTAGCCGCAGAACCGACCGGCTAGATTACGAGTACCCCACGGTCCTGGTGGGTGTGTCAGATCCAACTTTATTTTTTCCAATGGGAAGAGGGTCAAGTGACACATCAAACCTATTGGGAATTTCACAAGAAAAACACTGGTGTGCTTGGTTTTAACGTAACTTTATTCTTTCATGAGTTATTTACAAGTTTATGACTACTTATAAAATGTGTTCAAAGTGCTGCCCATTGTGTTGGATTGTCAATGCAACCCTCTTCTCCCACTCTTCACACCCTAATAGCAACACCGCAGAAGAAATGCTAGTCTAAGGGGGTCAGATTCCTTGTAGGAATGCTTGGACCTGACACCCATAATGTGGTGGTGCACCATCTTGCTGGAAAAACTCAGGGAACATGCCATCTTCAGTGCATAAAGAGGGCAACACATCATCATGTAGCAATTTCAGATATCCAGTGCCATTGAGGTTTCAATTGATGAAGAATGGCCCCACTATCTTTGCTCCTCATATACCACACCATGGCATCTATTATGGGTGTCAGGTCCGAGCATTCCTACATAAACAGTTTCCTGGAAAGTGGATTGGTCATTGTGGGCCAATTGAATGGCCACCAAGGTCTCCCGATCTGACCCGCTTAGACTTTTATCTTTGGGGTCATCTGAAGGCAATTGTCTATGCTGTGAAGATACGAGATGTGCAGCATCTGAAACAACAGATACTGGAAGCCTGTGCTAGCATTTCTTCTGCGGTGTTGCTATCAGTGTGTCAAGACTAGGAGAAGAGAGATGAATTGACAATCTAACATAATGGGCAGCACGTTGAACACATTTTATAAGTGGTCATAAACTTGTAAATAACTCATGAAAGAATAAAGTTACGCTAAAACCAAGCACACCATTGTTTTTCTTGTGAAATTCTCAATAAGTTTGATGTGTCACATGACCCTCTTCCCATTGAAAAAAATTAAGTTTTATCTAAAATGGCCAACTTCAAAATGGCCCCCATGGTCATCACCCATCCTGAAAAGTTTCCCCCCTCCCATATACTAATGTGCCACAAACAGGAAGTTGATATCACCAACCATTCCCATTTTATATAGGTGTATCCATATAAATGGCCCACCCTGTACATTATTCTACCTAGAACATTGTATAAACATTGTATATATATATATATATATATATATATATATATATATATTGTGCTGTTGATTTAATTCCATGCTGTAAGTGGGAAATAGGTCCTTACCTATAGCGTGCAATACAAAGGTGGACTTTCCCAGAGTATCTTTGCTTTGAGGTATTCGTATTCTGTTCATTATCCATCTGAAAAATATACATTCAAGCATTTCTGTAATGGCTTTTATCTAGACGATAAAAAGAAATCACTGCTCATTTGTAATTTATATCTTTGGCTAATAGAGCAGACTCACGTCAGAGTCAAACCTGTGCCTTGGGCTGCCAGACCGGGGTCTTGAGAGAAAAGTGGGTTTAACAGACAGTTGCTCTGGCTTGTCCCCTGTAAGTTGCAGTGGGCGGATAAACTCAGAAATCAGGGATCTGCTACCAGCGGGACTTTCATGACCTGCATAAAAAATTGAATTTCAGCACATAACGAGAAGTATTTTTTTAAGTAAGATTTGATGAAATAACTTACATATCGTCTGTCACAGCTATAAAATAGATTATTAGTTCAATGGATTATTGTTTAATCAGGCTATAAAGTATAATGCTATCATTTTCTAAGCAAATGTAAGGTTATAAATCACAACTGTGTGAAAAACAAACAAAATTGAGAAAGCTGAAAACTATGTACTGCTTATCGGCAGCAAGGAACACTGCCATACTGCAGAGGCATAGCTACCACTGCTAGCAACTTGGGAAAAGGCACACTTTGGACCAGCGATATTACCATGCCACCGGTCAAAACTGTCAATCTTCAGAAGCGTAGCACCTAAAGCAACCAAGAAGGCAGGAGTCAGAGGAGCAGCGCGCTCATGAAGAGTCATCATGAGACAACCCCTTTAACTAATTGTAAAGTAATCTAACTTAGTACATGGAAAGGCTAAAAAAGGTTATAAGCTCCTTCTGATAATGTGAAGAATGTCGCAGGACAATTAGGTAATTGTGCTTCTGAGTCTCAAGCAAATACTGAAGATTACATCAGAGGATAACTTAGAAGATGAAGGGTATGTGATCTTAGGTTTTGAACCTATTCCAAATAAACTACTTTCATTTTACAATGTGCCAGCACCATAAAAGGTTGGCAGTAGAGAAAACATACAAGCCAATATAAAACAGATCAGATCTGAAGTGAGGTTCCGAAAGCAGTAGTGAGAACCTAATAATACAGACAGGTGAAGGCTAATAGGGTTATGATGTCTGGCATGAATCATTAAACTATTTAAAGATATGTTTGATTGACGACTCCATGAATATGATTTACCAGAAAATGAAATGCAATATTCAAGAGGAGCTGTCTGAGCTCCTGACATGCTTGTTTTAGCAAATATTTGTATTTTTCATGAAATAATAATTTGGGAGCTTGATTTCTTAGAACTCTACATTATGTACTTTCTTTGTTGTTCCTCCTGTAAATGTATAAATAGACAAATGGGTGTTAGCGGTTTGTAACAGATAAAACCTCAACGGTCCAACTTCACTAAAAAAAAAATATTATCCTCCACCTCTATCCGTTGGTAATCCCTTCAGTGGCTTCCAATTCCCCAGCAAATCCAGTTTAACTTGCTAATAAGGCTGTCCATAATCTATATCTTACATACATCACCAAACTAATCTCCTTATACTTTCCCATACCTAATTTCTAGTCCCCCCAAGATCTCCTCTCCACCACTCTCATACGTTCCTCACCAAATCGACTCCCGGATTATTCTCAGGCATCCCCCATACTCTGGAATTCTGTGCTTCAAAAAGTCTGATTGTCTCATACATTTGTGACCTACAGAAACAACCTGAAAACTCATATCTTCAGGAAAGCCAACAGCCTGCAATAACCCCACTCCACTTCACTACCACTGGAGCTGTTCCAACCCCACAACTTAAGGTCTCCTTTCCTATTACCCTGTAAATAGCAAGCATTTGTCGGCAGAGTCCTCTTCCCCTCTGTACTAGTCTTACAATTTGTTTAATTTATTTTCTGTATATAATATACTGTATATGGAACTGTCTTCAAATATAAAGCTCCATGGAATTAATGGAGCTTTAAAGATAAATTATACATTTATCATCTAATCTATTAGTAAGGTGCCAGATATTCTGCACATTCAGATTTCTAAAATACAACTCAGACACTGCCTAAATGGGTCCTAGTGTATATAGTATATAACTGGCTCTTAGCCTACTTATATGCAGTACTTTTACTACAATTTGGGTTTTAAGAATTTTTGCTTGTAATTTAGAACTTCAACTAATTTTTATGCAAATTAAAAGTTTACTCCAAATAAAGGCTCCTTTTCCCTTTTCCTCATATATTTTTTCTCTGACTTACCTTTTCCAATAGTAGTTGCTATTCCATTCATTAATTGTGCGAAAGCCTTATTGGGGGAGCCTGGTAAATCAGAATTAAAAACTGTGTTGCCACTCAACAAGTCAATTTTTCCAGCTTGTTGGCGGAACTTGTCCAGTTCCCGAGAAAGGAGATTGAACTGTTCACTTTGCGTTCGGCATTTCTCTTCCAACTCTCGAACCTTAGCCTACAAAAATACACAGCTCTGTGAACAAATTTAGTTTCTCAAAGTATCGAGAAGATTCACTGAGTGTATTGTTGAGAAGTGTTGCCTAAATTGTAATAAATTAATAGTAAATACATTTTAATGGCTCACATCCAAAACGAATGTCTTTTGCTGACAGAAAATGCAAGACTAATGTCTTGGGAAAATACTGAATGGGGAGAATACTTGCAATTCATGTTAAATAAAGTGGTGTGAATCTAGGTCATATCCATCTTCTAAAGAAAGTTTCAAATTTAAAGATATGGAAACGACATTTGGTTGCTAAATGCACATTTTAACAAATTTTTATTATTAACTGTCAGCATGTTATGGTAAATCTATTACCTAATTCATGATTTCTTCCTAATAAAAATTATTATTATGATTTATTAAAGGCTCAATTAAACAAAAATTAAGTATATATAAATCATGGAAAAACTAGATGTAAAAATTGACATAATGAGAGGTACTTGAGATTAGAAAAGGGTTCACATCTTTTCCGGAAACAGTGCCACTCCTGCTCATAGGTTGTGTCGGGAATTGCAGCTCAGATGCATTCGTGGGAGCAATATTGAGCTGCAATATTCCGGTAAAAACCAGCAAAAAAGAAAAAAAAAAAGAAAAGGAGTGGTGCTTTTTAAAAAATAAAAAAAAAAACTGTGGAAGCTTTTTCTAATGTCAAGCACCACTGTCAAAGCCTATGTTATACAATGGGCTATAGGCAGTTATCTAGAAGACTATACAATCTTGAAAAATAAGGTTTGACACAAAGAAAATCAAGACTACAAAGTGAAAGCTACACATAACATGCCTAGACATTGAAGATTAACTCAATAAATACATCAAAACACCAAGAACCCTAAAATACAATCAACAGCTATTCTACACAGACATTCTGGACTTCTACGACCTCTAGATAATACTAGGAGCTGTTTGAATTCAGGTCACCACACCAGAAATGAACCTAAAACCTATTATTGGTTATTGTATCCATATTCTAGGCATCAGGGCCAGCTGCAGTGGTATGTGATCCCTTGAAATCATTCTTGGCCTCATTTCTATCAAGCATTTGACTTGAGAAGTGTACCACATGATAACCGAGAGGACAATGGAACTCAGAAGCAAACTGTGCTCTGTAGTAGAGATGAGTGAATTTGTTCGGATTTGGCTCCGAATACGATCGGCATTGAATATTGTTTTTGCAATATTTGTCGAACACAGCCGAACGTCATTAGAGTCAATGGGAGCAGAAATTACCGAATATGTTCGGCACCGATCATAAGACATACATTCGGCACGAATAGTGTTCGAATATGGCACGAATATCTCAAAATCAGATTGGGCACAAAAAACAAACAAATTCGCTCATCTCTACTCTATAGTCCGGGTGTGCCTGGGAGCTGACACTGGCCCTCAACGGCCTGAAATGTCTATTTGGGCCTTATTATTTATATTCTAAATCATACAGCATGACTGTCCGGTTATGAAGCATAATTCTCTTCCAGAAGGAAGAAAGCTGGATATTTAGTGCCACTTATTAGAGGTAGGTTCCTTACTTGTTAATGTCCGACTCTTTAACATTGAATGCTACATGGCTCTTTTTTAAAATTAAAAGAGACCCAACTGCAGACAGCTGTTTCGGGGTTCCTGTCACAGATCAGTACAGAGCAGTATACGTAAAAGGTCTTGAAGCAAGTTCTGGGGTGCAATGTCTCTTCTTTGAAGACCACCAACTGGTGTAAGAAGACTTATAGGCCAGGCAATATTACATAGGAAATAGATACGGAAAAGCTGCTCCATTCAGAGAGAAATAGAGAGAGACAGGCAGCTTTCTTACTCCTGGAGGAGAAACCATAGACCTATTTAACAATCTGCTTTAGATTTCTAAATTGAGATTGTCTGTTATTATAATTTGTTCTGTAGTTTATCATATAATATTAAAGAGAACCCATCACCAGAAAAAAATGCTATTAACCTGCAGATATGGGTTAATCTGCAACTTAATAGCTTTACTAACCAGCCCGGTATACACATTTAGCTGAACGCTGCAGAGAGAAAATTAACTTTATTCCCCCAGCAGCGTTCCGGTTTCAGTCACCGGGGTGGCGCCAGCTCTGGTTCAGTCACAGTGCTGAGAATACAGAGGGGCTGCTGTAACTGCACCCCCAGCACTGACTGACAGCTGGCCCATATGTAGAGCGAGTGTCAGTCAGGGTCAGGGGCGCGGTACCTGAACTACTGCCAGCGCTGCCCCGTGACTGAAACCGGAACACAGCTGGAGAGAATAAAGTTAATTTTCTCCCTGCGGCGTTCAGCTAAGTGCAGGCGCAGGGCCGGTCAGTTAGTAGCGCTATAAACCTGCAAATTAACCCCATATCTGCAGTTTAAAAGTATTTTTCTGGTTACAGGTCTCCTTTAAAAGGTGAGAGGTGATCTTGCTATTGGATGAGTGAAATAAAAATTGCACATAGCCTGTTTCTCACAGATGTATATTACAAGGTTAATAGATACGAATAATATTGCATTATTGGCTCCTCTTAATTACGCAGAACACAGCACTTTTGTAACGAATCTGAATAGTAGAGGAATCAGCGGCCATCAACATAAGTGGCACATTGATCTGTATGAAACGAACTCCATATGTTATATACCCACTATGGATAAAATCTGTAATAGTGCCAGAAAACTGTGCAGCTAAAACCGCAGAAAATGTTACAGTAAATGCCATATATTGCACTGCGGGTATCACGTGTGGCTTGGACAAGTGAAGCGCATCAATTCCGTGACAACTCACGGTAATACTGAGTGCGGTTTTCACTACATGGTTCTTGTGATGCAATTTGCCACACATGGGGGCAACCCTAGGTGATCTGAATTCAAGCAAATAATAACAGGAGTTGTTGAACCATTCTTACAACTTTTTTATTTTTTTTAAATAAAAGTTTCATTTTAAAAATGTAAAAACAGAAAAACCATTAAAGCCAGAAGAGAATAAATATGAAAAAAATGGAGATTGAAATAATGTGACCTACTCGGATACGGTAAGATTGGCTACATTTAGCCAAACAAAAGTAGTCATTCAGTTCTGCACAGAAGGGTTCATTGAGGATGATACGTGTTTCTGCTCTGCACGTGTTGCAGTCCTGTTAAGGGCAGGAGCGACAACCAGTGGTTAAAGGTTACAGCGAGCCGTGCTTCATCTCCAATGTATTGTAATAAACAGTCAACAAAATAACGCCCAGGGACTGAGACCTAAATAGTAAGCGTTGCCCTTTTGCAAATGTTAAAGTGGAGAGCTGACAGCGTGGTAAAGGCAAATAATCTCTACCAACCAACCATTACTAAACAGGATCTCAGCATCTGTTCAGCATCCATCCATGGTAACATGCACATGTAGCCAAGAAGTTGTGTCCTTCAGCTTTTTATGATTAAAGACATGCAAAACGCATGCTCAGTGTCGTGAAGAGCGATGACACAAACCTGTTATAATGGGTCAAGCTGGGAGACTGGAATTAAGCACCAGTTATAGTACTACTGGTTCTGTAAGCTTATAAAAAAGAAGATAGTGCAGTTAGTGGAGAGCCATCAATGCCGGAATAACCAATATTGGCATAAAGGCATTTATTGAAACAATGCACATGGTGCAGGGAGTCAATAAGGCACATGATGTCCTCTCCTAGAGCCCATTTCTGGCTGCATGCGTTATAAGAATGATTCAACAACAGGAGACATGCACAAGGGCAGATGAGGAGGCGTAGGCACAAATACACGTTTCAAATACCTGCATGCTGTCCAAAGTGTTCTGGGTGAAAGGCAAAGCAATAGGTCCAGACAAAAACACAATATCAAACATAAAATACAAATCCAACATAAAAGAGAACACAACTTGTTTAATACACAACAGTTTAACCAAAAAGTAAACAGAAATGTTATCACCTGGTAATGCATGCATGAAACACTGCAGTACAGAATGGCGCGGAGCCTGAGAACGCCAGCATGATGTCTTCTACACTGGGTTTACCATTTCTTGATTTCATTACAACCTGATTCTACTTAATGTTCATGTGTTATATAAAGTTAGGGCGACATCTAAGCTTCAAATGCTAGAGTCGTTGGTAATATTGAGGAACACTCACTAGAGAAGAACTCCTCTCATCAAAGTTTTTATCATCTTAACATATTGAAATCATTATATCACATAGCGCTGTGTACTTACAATTGCTGACTTTGCCCTTCTACCGATTTAATTCTTCTGTTTTCCATTAGGTCTATGACGTCAAGTGATTAAAAACTGACTAGCTGAATCCTCTTAAGCTCTATGCAGAAACAGGAGGTCAATTTTCCATGCATGAATCATCATAAGAACTACAATTCTACATCACTGTAATGTCCCTGGAAGCTCAGCTCCACCTTCTCGTCAACTGCTGACTCAACTGCTCCACACCTACCCCTGCCAGTGAGCAGAATTTTAGTTCTAATGATGACTTATACAGGAAAAGAGACTTCCTGTTTCTACATTCAGCTAGTCTATTTGTAATCGCACGATGTCATGGACCTAATGGAAAAGAGATGAATTAATAAGGTAGAAGAGGAAAATAAGCGATTGTAACTACCGTCTTTCCCCGAATATAAGACACCCCCGAATGTAAGACGTACTAGGGGAATAATGGGGGATGCCTAATGTAAGACATCCCCCGTTTATAAGACATAGCGGATCAGCGGTGCCCCGAAAGTAAGACGTTGTGCGGTACCGGTATAATGCATTAGGTTTAACATACCGGTGCCTGTGTCCCCCTGTGTCCCCCAGGCAGAAGTCAGGCCCTCTCTGATTGGCCCAGCGGCTTCTGTGAGCCCGGCCGCCGCCCTGACGTCACCGCTCATTGGCCAGTGTCCCCCTGCACGAGGAAGAAGAAGCCTGCCCTGCCCTGTCCCGCACCGCAGAGGAATCGCCATCCGGTAAGCAATGGCTGTGGGATACTGTACCATACCGTAATGGCAGGCTGTGGGATACTGTACAATGGCAGGCTGTGGGATACTGTACAATGGCAGGCTGTGGGATACTGTACAATGGCAGGCAGTGGGATACTGTACAATGGCAGGCTGTGTTTACGATGATGTTCCTGAAGATGATGACATGGTTGTCATCGAATAAATCTTGTTTTATCTTCCAGTATAACTTATTCAGACTGTTCATTGTTACCGTTTTTCATTGTTTTAAATGTTTTACATGTTATACATGGAAATACCGTCATGATACGGTTGTAACAAGACATTCTTGGCACTTCTGTGGGCACTTGGTTTAATAAAACTGTTTTGTGGTGAACACCACACTGTTCAGCTTGTTAATAAATGTTTTTTTTTGGTTAAAACAAAAATCGTCATTTTGTTTTTTCTAATATAAGGCTGTGTGCACACGCTGCGGAAAAGGTGCGGATTCATCCGCGCGGATTTTGTACAATCCGCAGGTGAAACCGCAGGTCAAAAGACCTGCGGTTTTACCTGCGGATTGCTCTGCGGTTTTGCCCTGCGGTTTTTCATCTCCTCAATGGAGGAGATGGCAAACCGCAGGAGAATCCGCAGAAAGAATTGACATGTCAATTCTTTCTGCGGATTGAAAACCGCAGATAATCCGCGCGGAAAATTCCGCACCGTCTGCACTGCGGTTTTTGATTCCCATAGGGAATCATTGTACTGTACACCGCAGCAGAAACTGCTGCGGGTCCGCAGCGGCCAAAACCGCTGCGGAACCGCAGCAAAATCCGCAGCGTGTGCACACAGCCTAAGACATACCCCGAAAGTAAGACATAGTGGGACTTTTGGGGGTCAAAAGAATGTAAGACACTGTCTTATATTCGGGGAAACACGGTACACAGTGCCATATATTATGCTGATTGCAATATATTTAGAGGATAAAAAGTTTGATGGGATGAGTGCTTCTTTAAATGCAGCAGATTACATTCTTATACTTATAAAGAAATACTGAATTGCTAAGGAGTATATGGTATGATTATCACAGTGTTTGGCAGTGAAGTCTAATTTCTTTTGATTAAAAGATATAACAACATTATAGGGAAATGTCTAAAAACTAACATACAGCTTAAATGTTCTGTAACACTATAATTTATTTTTACATTTACTCTCGTTTTCTCTCATGTTTTAAACATTAGGCATTGAATTGTGAAACTGTAATTTATGTAATTTGAAAGATTTATGGTAGGGATTTGATTGTTTATACAAACCAAAGGAGCACATTTATTAAACTGGAGTATCCTACGTCAGATTGTTGGAATAAAATGCAAATAAATGCACAGCTCTTAGTAAATTTGAGGATTTTGTACATTTTTAACTGTCTTAAAGGGAACCTGTCAGCAGGATTGTGCACTTTAACCTACAGACAGTGTCAGGTTGGTGCCGTTATGCTGATTGATGAAATCCGTCTTGTGGTGGTTGTTTAATCTGTATTTTCAGTTTTGAGTTAATGATATGCGGCGGATGTGCTGCAGGATGATCGCATCTACAATGTGTTTTTAATAATCTTTTTTTACATTATACATTAATTCCTAAAAAAAAAAAATCAGATTGAAAATGGCGATCCGATAGCTGCTACTGTGCAGACACTGGCGGCGCCATCTTGCTGGAGAAAAAAAAGATAACCTCCTCCAAGATGTACCATTTTCAGACTGATTTTTTTTTAGGAATTAATATATACCATAAAAAAAATAATTAAATGCACATTATAGATGTGATCATGCTGCAGTAGAGGCGCCACATACCATTAACTCAAAACTGAAAATAAAGATTAAAGAACAACCACAAGATGGATTTCATCACCCCAGGTATCAGTTTAATCAGTATAATGGTGCTGACCTGACACTGTCTGTAGGTTACTGAGCGCAATCCTGCTGACAGCTTCTCTTAACCCCTTTCAAACTTCAGACGCAATAGTATGCTAATGTTGGACTCCCTCCCTTTGATGTGGGCTCCGGCAGTGAGTCCACATCTTTCCCAGGACATGTCAGCTGTTTTTAGCAGCTGACATGTGACTGGAATAGCCGCAGGTGGAATCGTGATCCACCTACGGCTATTAACCCATTAAATGCCGCTGTCAAACCCTGACAGCAGCATTTAACTCACGCTTCCAGCCGTCATGTAGAACAGCCGATCGGGTTGTGACAGCTTCTATTTTCCCATGGAGACTATTGAAGAATGCCAAATGTAAAAAAAAATGTTTTAATAATATAAAAAAATATAAAAGTTCAAATCACCCCCCTTTCGCCCCATTCAAAATAAAACAATTAAAAAAAATCAAACATACACATATTTGGTATCACCGCTTTAAAAAAAAAGGATTAACCTGATTGCTAAATGGCGTAGCGAGAAAAAAAAGTCAAAACGACAGAATTACGTTTTTTTGGTCGTCGCGACATTGCATTAAAATGCAATAAGGGGCGATCAAAAGATCTTATCTGAACCAAAATGATATAATTAAAAACATCAGCTTGGTGCGCAAAAAATAATCCATCACTCAACCCGTGATCACGAAAAATGGAAACGCTACAGGTCTCGGAAAATGGTGCAATTTTTATTTATTTTAACAACGTTTGGAATTTTTTTTCACCACTTACATAAAAAACAACCTAGACATGTTTGGTGTCTATGAACTCATAATGACCTGGAGAATCATAATGGCAGGTCAGTTTTAGCATTTAGTGAACCTAGTAAAAAAGCCAAACAGAAAACAAATGTGGGATTGTACTTTTTTTTGCAATTTCACCGCACTTGGAATTTTTTTTCCCATTTTCTAGTACACAACATGGCAAAACCAATATTGTCATTCAAAAGTACCACTAGTCCTGCAAAAAACAAGCCCTCAGATGGCCATATTGACTGAAAAATAAAAAAAGTTATGTCTCTGAGAAGAAGGGGAGCAGAAAACGAAAACCGAAAATACCTCCGGTCATGAAGGGGTTAATGTTAGAAAATGAAATCCATGCTTGCTATGAATATTGGTTGTTAATCAGCTAAGACGATAACTCTGGAGAAGAGTGATATGGGGTTTGAATATGGAGTGTAATACATTGAGGCTGTGCAAGCCAAATCTTATAATGAGGCTTTACTACAAAAATGTTTTTTAATCAAAACGTACCCCAAGCTGCCATAAATATTACTGAAGTTCTTCCCTCTATGATGAGCATTCTCATTGCTAAAATACACACATATACAGTACTTCTCAACAGTGAAATTTTGACATCAAGAATTAAAAGTTGTGGAATTATGGAAATGGAAGTATCAATATCAATACATGTTAATTATATGCAAATAATGAAAAAATAGAAACAAAATTTTCAACACATCTCAATTTATTCAGTATCAAGAAACACACACACTCACGCACGCACGCACGTATACGACTTGGCATGCTATCAGTGAGGTTATTAATGGTTGTCTGAGGAATGTTGCCACACTGAATGCTGAATTGCAACATGGAAGACAAGTATGGAAACGCTGCAGACCTGGTAGCATGTCTATGCCACACAGACTGCACATACAGTAGTAGCATGAGAAAAATGCAGCATTGTCATGTTAAAAATTGGCTCCTGGAATACTTTGAGAAATGGCAGCACCACTGTTTCCATGATTGATCCATTCTTTACTTCAAATTAAATTAGAGGTCTCATATCAAGCCTAAACCATAAAACAGTGTCTACATCACAAGGCGTTTGCATGACACTGGGCTACAATCTAGACGTTTAGCTACAGATGTTCCATTGACCTTATGCCACTGCTCTCAAAGGTTATCATAGTACAGAGCAAGAGGGCACTGGTGGATGGAATGGAGGTCTATCCTCTTCAGCGATGAGTCCCACTTATATCTTGGATGCAAAGATAGCCGAAGATTGGTCTGCAGACCACCAGGGCAAGGCCACGAAGAGGCCTTCTTGAAGGAATATCACACCAGTCTTACTCCTGGAATTATGATGTGAGGCAGCATAATGTATGATAACCAGAAATATCTATTCTTCATTTCAGATACAGTGACAGCTCGACACTACTTGGTGATGAAACCAGTGGTATGGACATTTCTCCAGTGTCCCAGGAGCCAACATGAGAACATCAATCCACTTGTAGCTTGTGCTATTGTCAGTAGCCTGTGCGACCTAAATATTCTATCGAAAATTATTTTTTCTGCAATTGGGAGTGCCGGATTTCATATCTATTCATATATTATATTGGGATTGTTATCCCTGTTTCTGTGCACCCCGCCTTCATACATCGGAGTGACGTGCCTTATAATAAGACTAAATATTCTATCGTGGCCTGCAGTATCTCCGGACCTGTCTCCCATCAAGCACATCTTTGACGTGATTGGTCAGCAATTACAAAAAAATCTTCCAGCAGCAGATCTACTTGATTTGCATGCCCACAAGTATTCATCGTGGAAGAACATTCCTTACCTCAGACGATTATTATTGTAATAGCGTGTATTTCTGTCTACAAGCTCATACTCCATGCTGAATAAATTGAAATGTTTTAAAAATTTTGTTACCATTTAAAAAAAACCAAAACATATATATATATATATATATATACACACACACATAAAACATGCAAAAGAAGTGTAGGATAGGCGAGGGAGTGATCCAACAGGAATGGGGGGGTTACCCACTTCTTGCCGCCGACAGACACGAGACTGAGACAGGGGTTATATTCAACAGGTCCGTTTTTATTGGCCGCCTCTCTGACGACCACCGCCATGCATCACAGGAATTTCACAGTCCTTTTGTTCACAGACCCAGGTACCTTCACTTATTATTTTTACCGTCGTGGCGTCCTTTGTGGCTCTTCTCACTGTGGCTGCCCTAGGCCAATCCACCACAGCGCTTCACCATTCCAAGTACACCGTCCTTTTGGCACCCCCAGACCGTCTCCGTCTGCGGCTACAGTCCTCTGGGCCACCCCCTGTGACCGTCTCAACTGTCAGATCCTCTCTAGAGGCTTTCTACTGTCTCTCTCACTACAGCAGAACCTCCTTACTAGTGAGCTCCCCTAGCTGACGAAACTTTCCAGAACCTTCCCCGACCTCTTATACTCCCAGTCCTGGTAGCTCTGCCCACTATCACCTGACAGTTAATTTGACCAATGGCAGTTAAACAGTCACACTCCTACACTCCCCACTGCCCCCCAATGGTCAAACTACAACACGACACCTTTTTTCTCTTTATCTCAGCGCTTTTGTACCTACACTGCGCTACCCCTCTGCCTCTTACTACAGGCAGGTCTATCGGTCAGTTCAACCTCCTTACACTCTCCCGTCCTTTGTCCATTGTCGTCCTCGACAATCTTGTACTACTTCTTCTGGGGGTACGTTGTACTGGGGGCCTGACTCAAGGACCACCGTCTGTCTACCTTCTTCCTGTCTCGTCGTCCTGTCAACTTGAATACGTCATGGTCGGCATACTCCAAGTACCTTGGACCTGTTGAACACAAATTTTTTTTATAACATTTCAACATGTCAAATTTACTACACACTTTACCATGTTTAGTGCAATATGTTTTTATCAAAACACATTTTTCTTTCAACCACAAACAATTCACTCTTAAAAAAAAAAGAAAATATTAACCAAATGAGGACAGGGGTGCTCCCCCTTCCTTTGAGAAAAACACTCCCTTCAGGCATTCCCACTGCACCAGGAGGAGGATCTTCTTTCTCATGGGGATGCAGAACAGTCCCCTTTATTGTGCAACACTGCACTGCTGCAATCCTGGCAGTCTATATAATAGGTGCTCCGGGCCACCTCCTGGCGGCCAATGTTTCATCAAACAGGAGACTCCACAGCCGTGGGGTCTCTGGAATGCTTGTAGTCTCCCCGGGCCTCGAGTGTCCCTGATGTTCGAGACCCAGGAGTCCTCGTTTCTTTATGGGGCTTGTACCCCTCAGGGTAGGCGATGACGGCCACCGCATAGTAGCCGCGGGGGCAATATTCTTTGTAATAGGAGACTAAGTCTCCCTCCCGCGGAACCCGGCCATGTTTGATGGAGGCCACGTTTAAATAAATTTTATAGCTGGTGGTGAGATCTCTAATAAAACCATAGCCTTTGCCGGTGTCCATAAACACCAGCCGCCCGTATGACCGAGGAACAGATATGGCGGACTCCCCCTTTTCATGGAGTTACGCCCACACCACCCGTTCCTTGGCCTTCTTCTTTTCATTAATTTCCGCAACCCAAGTAGAGGGTCCGGTATAGGCCACAGAGTCCGGTGGGTGGGCCGCAGCTGAGAGTGGAGCAGAGGCGGCCGCAGACATTGGGGAGCAGGCCGCAACCGGAGTAGCGGACGGGGCAGAAAAGGCCACAGGTGTCATCGGGAAGGCTGTGTAGTCGGCCGCAGCCGGAATCAAGGCAGCCGTGGGCTCCAATGAGTAGGCCGCAGCCGAGGCCAGAGATGGGACAGCGGCGGCCACAGGTGATGGTAAGTAGGCCGCGGTGACCTGCGGCGGGCCCGAAGTGACAGCAGGCTCCGGTGAATAGGCCACGGCCGGAAGACAGATTACGGCAGGGGCAGCCGCAGGTTGGCTCTGCACCGGCGCCTCCGGGCAGAGCAGATCGGGATGATTATCAGGAGTCAGGAAGTCATCCAGGGCCATTACTGAAGAGCAGGAGGTCGGCCGGGGAGGTCGGAGACTGGCGTCAGGGTACAGGGGCCTGTTTTGTACACTGGACATGGGGGCGGGATCTGCTTGCGATGCCGCCGACTGGGCTGAGGGAACGCTCACCTTCCCCGACATCGCGGCTCCCAGCAGGCTTTCCCGCAGCTCCTCCAATAGCCATGGATCTTCACCCTGCCGTCCGGCAGGGCCGGCCTCCAGGCCTGAGGCCTCTGCGAGAGGTCCTTGTGCAGCTTCCTCCAATGGCTGCTGCAACAGGGCACGGGGTACCGAGAATGGCTCCCAAGGGCAGGTCTCCCGGTGGATTTCAACCAACTGATGCCATTTCCACTCCAGACGGCCGAGGTCATGGTAACTGCAGCGTCACATATCGCCCGAGTTCCCGAGGCTCAATGGCGCCAAGGAGCTACACCCTGTCTCTTCACTAGGGCCACTCCCGCTCGGGGGTGGGGCATTGGTCAGCCTCTCCACCCATCTTCCAAGGTCTAACATGGGAGGGCGGCTGTCTCCTGTTGTGAGCCGCTCCCCCCAGGGGCGGATGCGACACAGTCTTAGATTGTCCATTACGGCTGCAAATTCCTGTGTCACTTCCTGATGCTGAAATGCCATAGCCATTAACAGTACGCTTTTCTGCTCTGGTTTTACTTATTGGCAGCCAGCAATCTGAAGGACAGTCCCAAATTGTATTCCACAGAGAAAGAAAAAATAAAATAAAATTCTTCACCCCGTATAGCTTGGGCTCCTTTGGTACTGGGTGGCAGGCCTGCCGCTGAAGATGTTGTATTTGCAGCAATTATCCTGCCGACTATGCCAAATGTAGGATAGGCGAGGGAGTGATCCAACGGGAATGGGGGGTGACCCACTTCTTGCCACCGACAGACACGAGACTGAGACAGGGGTTATATTCAACAGGTCCGTTTTTATTGGCCGCCTCTCTGACGACCACCGCCATGCATCACAGGAATTTCACAGTCCTTTTGTTCACAGACCTGGGTACCTTCACTTCTTATTTTTACCGTCGTGGCGTCCTTTGTGGCTCTTCTCAATGTGGCTGCCCTAGGCCAATCCACCACAGCGCTTCACCATTCCAAGTACACCGTCCGTTTGGCACGCCCAGAACGTCTCCGTCTGCGGCTACTGTCCTCTGGGCCACCCCCCGTGACCGTCTCAACTGTCAGTTCCTCTCTGGAGGCTTTCTACTGTCTCTCACTACAGCAGAACCTCCTTACTAGTGAGCTCCCCTGGCTGACTGGACTTTCCAGAACCTTCCCTGACCTCTTATACTCCCAGTCCTGGTAGCTCCGCCCACTATCACCTGACAGTTAATTTGACCAATGGCAGTTACACAGTCACAATCCTACTCTCCCCACTGCCCTCTAATGGTCAAACTACAACACGTCACCTTTTTTCTCTTTATCTCAGCGCTTTTGTACCTACACTGCGCTACCCCTCTGCCTCTTACGACAGGTAGATCTATCCATCAGTTCAACCTCCCAACAGAAGCATCACCAGTTAAGCATTAGGAACAGTTTGTTTTTTGTATAATTTCTTTTAGTTCTGCCTATTTTACAGTCATGTCTACACATGCTGATGAAAAAAGGTTTGTTGTGTCACTCAGCACAGTCGCAAGAAAATGAAGCAGATATCCGTACATCGGCTGCTGCACAATGAGGGCCAGGCAAGTACATAGAAAGGCATCAACTAAGCAGCTGGACCAGTTTTTGCTTCCTTGTGCTGAAGGCATACTGCCATGCATTTTCCAGACCAAACTGTTGGAAACAGATGTGCTGTGGGTGGCATGAGGACCTGATGTCCTGTGCTTACAGGCCAGCACCTTGTAACTCTCCACAGAATACCAGAATTGGCTTATTTGCCATGTGACAGACATGAAAGAGACTGGAGGCACCATGGTTATCTTTACTCTGCTTGGTGGTAATCCAGCATGACCAATTAGGCGGTGGCTCATTGATGGTCTTGGGAAGCATATCCTTGCAGGGTCACACAATCTTACAAACCTCCTGACTGCTGCCCTTTTTTTAGTGAATTGTTTTTGAATTTGGTTTTTGAATTTAGTGTAAGTACTCGCAAGACAATGAAGACCCTTCATGTGGGTTGCGAGGGAGTGTATTTTGGCCAAAATATTGACCAATACCTAATGTATTATATACATCTTTTTTGCACGTTTTTTATGCAGGTTGCAGGCCAGGTACCTCCAGTGGTGATTGGGTAATGTGGGGTGTCTGACCAGTAGATGCACATATGGTATTGGCAGCCCGCCTAATGTAATAGATGGGGTGTTGGTAATAGGCTGCTATATGGATAGAAGTGCATCTCATGTAATAGTGTGAACGACACACTATGCAGACGTGTGTGCAATTGGAATGCTAAGCAGCCGCCCCACGGATGTTTGGTGGGTTAGTAAGTGGTTTTCAGTATTTTGCACCTGTGATGCCCCCGCCATTATCATGTGGGACTTGCTGCATCCTGTTTGTGAATTTGTTTCCAGACATGGTATTGGAAGTATAGCTCTTTTTTCTCTCTTTCAGTAATGTTTTTATTGATTTTTTAGTCCTTTTTTCAGGGACATGCTAATGTCCAGCCTCATGTGACCAGAGTTTGTCGGCATTTCGTGGATGACGAAGACATCAATGCCACTGACTGGCCCTCACACTTCCAATCCAATTGAGAACCACTGGAACATTACGCATTAGTGCATTCGATGCTATCAAATAGAACTGTCCATAAGCTCATCGATGCCCTGATCCAGGAATGAGTGATGGCCATTACCAACCATCTCATCATTAGCAATCTCAGAAACTGTGTGGACTGTATACAGGCATATGGGGATCATACACACTATAGAGTCCAGGGGAAGAGTCTTGAGGAGATCATTTGCATATTCCCAGTGCCTTCTGGGATAAGTGAAGAGTCTCCGCGAGCTCAACGATCACTGGGTTTTGGCGGTTGCAGCTGAAAAGAGGAAATCGGAAAACCAGGGGAAGAGTCTTGAGGAGATCATTTGCATATTCCCAGTGCCTTCTGGGATAAGTGAAGAGTCTCCGCGAGCTCAACGATCACTGGGTTTTGGCGGTTGCAGCTGAAAAGAGGAAATCGGAAAACCAGGGGAAGAGTCTTGAGGAGATCATTTGCATACTCCCAGTGCCTTCTGGGATAAGTGAAGAGTCTCCGCGAGCTCAACGATCACTGGGTTTTGGCGGTTGCAGCTGAAAAGAGGAAATCGGAAAAACCGCGCGCCGATCGGCGCGCGAAATTTGGCTCATCTTTCATCGTTTTTAAGAAATCTCAAGATGGAAGAGGCCAGGAGCCATTTGGTGAGCTGCATTTCTTGCTACATGTTCACAGATTTACCAGTGGAAAATCCAAACTTCACATGCCACAAATGCAAGCTTGTGTCCCTGTTGGAGGAAAAGTTGCAAAATCTCGAAGAGAGGTTAGCTACGTTGAAGATCATTAAGGAAGGTGAAGAGTTCTTGGACAGAGCAGAATTATCTCTTCATGTTACAGAAAGAGAAGAAATTCGAAGTGCACCTGAAGAAACAGAGGAATGGAGACATGTGACCCAGAGAAGCAGGAGGATCAGGAGGCAGTCAGCACCCATACTGCTCAGAAACCAGTACCAGGCTCTCACGCAGGAAAACGATGAAGAAATACATCAGGATAAGACTTTGCCAACAAACAGCAACCTTGTACGCCCTCAGAGTCCTCCTGGATGGAGAAAGAAAAATGTTGTGAAGAAGAAACGGAGAGTGGTGGTCATGGGGGATTCCCTGCTGAGAGGAACAGAGGCCACTATCTGCAGACCGGATATAACTACAAGAGAAATGTGCTGTCTTCCAGGTGCAAAAATTAAAGATGTGTCTGACAGGATATCAGGACTCTTCAGACCTACAGATGACTACCCATTCCTGCTACTACATGTGGGGACAAATGACACCGCAAGAAACGACCTGGAAATCATCTGCAGAGACTTTGAAGACTTAGGCAAGAAAGTGAAAGAACTGGGAACGCAGGTGGTCTTCTCTTCCATCCTCCCAGTGGATGGCCATGGAACAAGGAGGTGGAATAAGATTCTGCAGGTGAACAACTGGCTACGTCGATGGTGCCGTCAGCAACGATTTGGATTTCTGGATCACGGAGTGAACTACTTATACGATGGACTACTTGCTAGAGATGGGGTGCACCTTACGAAGACTGGAAAGCATGTATTTGGAAGTCGCCTTGCTACACTTGTAAGGAGAGCTTTAAACTAGAACAACATGGGAAGGGAAGCAAAAGACCAGAAAAAGCCATACACCTGACAAATGCTATTGAGAACTCTGCTATTAGAAGTGGAAAGGAAGAACAAAGACGAAAGAATCTAATTAATAAAAATATTGGAGAAAGAGAAACCAATCACAAACTAAAATGTTTCTATACTAATGCACAAAGCATGGGCAACAAACAAGGAGAATTGGAACTACTAACACAGGAACAGAAATATGATGTAATTGGAATCACTGAAACTTGGTGGGACAATACACATGATTGGAATACAAGACTAGAAGGATACAACTTATTTGCAAGAAACAGACTTGATAAACGAGGAGGGGGTGTCGCATTGTATGTTCGAAACGCGTATATCTGCACAGAGATTGAAGCTTCAGAGACTGGGAGTTCTGTGGAAACTGTTTGGGTAAGAATACAAGGACAGAACAATGGAAAGGACACCATTGTAGGCATTTACTACAGGCCGCCTGTGCAAGCCGAAGATATAGATGAACTCTTTATGCATCAGATGGCCAAGTTCTCCAAAAAATATGACATAGTTGTCATGGGAGATTTCAACTATCCAGACATTTGTTGGGAATCTCTCTCAGGCAAAACTAACAGGTCAAGGAAATTCTTATCCTCTCTTGCTGACAACTTTATCTTCCAAAAGGTAAGGGAGAAAACAAGGGGAACTGCTACCTTGGATCTAATCCTTATAAACAGGGAGGAAATGGTTGAGGAGGTAAAAGTGGCTGGGACCCTAGGAGGTAGCGACCATGCTATTTTAGAATTTTGGATTACTAGAGGTGGAAGACCTGTGAAGACTCAGACGTCAAGGTTAGATTTCAGAAAGGCAGATTTTAAGGGATTCAGAAAGAGAATTGGAGGGATCCAATGGCTGGATATCCTTAAAGACAAAAATGTCCAGGAAGGATGGGAAATCTTGAAAAATGAAATTCTCAAAGCACAGTTGTTAAAAATTCCGAAAAGAGGGAAGAATAGGAAGCATTTAAGGAAACCAGGATGGATGAACACAGAACTTAAGCACATGCTAAAAAGGAAGAAAAAAATGTTTATAAAATGGAAAGAGGGAGGCATATCTAAAGAAGAATATAATGCTGTCTGCAGAACCTGCAGGGCACAAATCAGATTAGCTAAAGCTGAAAATGAACTGAGGCTTGCAAGAGATGTCAAAAGCAATAATAAAGGATTTTGGGGATATGTCAAAAGTAAAAGAAAAGTCAAAGATGCTATAGGATTTTTACAGGATGAAAATGATGAAATGGTAAGACAGGATGTTGAGAAGGCTGAACTTTTAAATTCCTATTTTGCATCTGTTTTCTCTCAGAAAGGAAATGCAACATCAACTGTTATTCACTGTCCTATTAAGGGAATAGAAGAATCCAGGATATCTATAAACAGAAAGATAGTGAGGAAACACTTAGCTAACCTAAATGAATTCAAATCTCCAGGTCCAGATGAATTACACCCCAGAGTACTGAAGGAGATAGCAGAAGAAATTTTTGAACCCCTCTCCATAATCTTTGAAAATTCTTGGAGAACAGGAGAAGTGCCAGAAGACTGGAGAAGAGCAAATGTTGTTCCTATCTTCAAAAAGGGGAAGAAGGTGGACCCAGGCAACTATAGGCCGGTGAGTCTGACTTCTATACCAGGAAAGATCTTTGAACAAATTATTAAACAACATGTATGTCAATACCTGGATAAGAATGAAGTGATTAAACAGAGTCAGCATGGGTTTCTAACTAATAAGTCATGTCAGACTAACTTAATTTCCTTCTATGACGGTATCACTGATTGGGTGGATCAAGGAAATGCTGTAGATATAGTATATCTTGACTTCAGCAAAGCATTTGACAAAGTCTCTCATACAATCCTTATTGATAAAATGACTAAGTATGGAATGGACAAGGCAACTGTTAGGTGGATTCATAACTGGCTTAGTGATCGGACCCAAAGAGTGGTCGTAAATGGCTGCACATCCAGTTGGAAGAATGTCTCAAGTGGGGTACCACAGGGCTCTGTCCTGGGCCCTGTATTGTTCAACATCTTTATCAACGATTTAGATGAAGGAATTGAGGGTAAACTGATTAAATTTGCTGATGACACAAAGCTAGGAGGGATAGCTAATACTAGAGAAGAGAGAGAGAGGATTCAAAAAGATTTAAATAAACTGGAGAAGTGGGCAGCAACTAACAGAATGGTTTTTAACAGGGAGAAATGCAAAGTACTACATCTGGGCAATAAAAATGAAAAAAGCATATATAGAATGGGAGGAATAGGGCTAAGTGACAGCACATGTGAAAAAGACTTGGGTATACTAATAGATCACAGACTGAATATGAGTCAACAGTGTGATGCAGCAGCAAAAAAGGCAAATGCAATTCTAGGATGTATTAACAGAAGCATACAGTCTAGATCACGTGAAGTCATTATTTCCCTCTACTCCTCTTTGGTCAGACCTCATCTGGAATATTGTGTCCAGTTTTGGGCACCACATTTTAAAAAAGACATCAACAAACTGGAGCAAGTTCAGAAAAGAGCGACCAGAATGGTGACCGGTCTGCAAACCCTGTCTTATGAGGAAAGGTTGCAGGATTTGGGAATGTTTAGTTTGCAAAAGAGAAGACTGAGAGGAGACTTAATAGCTGTCTACAAATATCTAAAGGGCTGTCACATTGTAGAAGGATCAACTTTATTCTCATTTGCACAAGGAAAGACTAGAAGCAATGGGATGAAACTGAATGGGAAGAGACACAGATTAGATATTAGAAAAAACTTTTTGACAGTTAGAGTGATCAATGAGTGGAACAGGCTGCCACGAGAAGTGGTGAGTTCTCCTTCAATGGAAGTCTTCAAACAGAGGCTGGACAGACATCTGACTGGGATGATTTAGCGAATCCTGCTTTGAGCAGGGGGTTGGACCAGATGGCCCAGGAGGTCCCTTCCAACTCGACGATTCTATGATTCTATGAGTCACATTATAAGTTGCCATGATGAAATTCAAGCAAATTGGATTTGTCTGCGATTTCATTTTTTTTTTTAGATTTTTGGGTTGGGATCCAGCGCTCAATTCCTTGATGATAGTAGTTTCTGTGGGTCGTTTATGACCTTTTGTTCAAATTACTTAATTTATATCAGTAAAGACTTTCAACTTGAATTAATTGAGATCTTATATAGGATTTAACTGTTTCCTTAATTTTTGTATGTTATCTAAAGCAGTATACTGAATATGTATATATATATATACACACATATATATATATATATATATATATATATATATATTCTCTATATATGAACAAAGACTTTTTGAGTTATTCAGTATAGAGTATGAGCGACACTCAGAGGTTTTGGCATACTATAAAGTAAATGAGGTTTTTAATGGTTGCCTCAGAAATGTTTTGCTATGCTGAATGCACATGGACACACAAATCAATAGATCGGCTGCCAGCAGCTCCATTTGCAATTCCTGACCAATAAAGTCCCAGATGTGTTTGACGAGAGACAAGTCTGAAGATCCTGCAGTAGTAGCATGCTTAGGACCAGCAGAATTCTCACAGTAGCATAAGTAACATGCTGTGTGGCGTGATCATGTTCAAAACTGGCTCCTGGAACACTGTGGAGAAATTATGGTACTACTGGGTCAACCACCAAATCAATATAATGGTGATTTGTTTGTGTACCTGGAATATACCGGTAGACTAGATGCGTTTTGCTACCGTACATTATACCTCTCCACATCATAATCTGAGAAGTAGTAATGGTGCAATACTACATAGTGAAAGAAACATCATAGTGTTGCCCAGAAGGTTTCATCAGATTCAAAGAATGATGTGAAGTGATCCTTTCTGTATTGCAATTGAAATTAGACATCACATATCAAGTCCAAGGTGTTGATATCTACAAAAGCCTGCAGCATCACCAGACTTGTCTCCCATTGAGCACATCTAGGCATTTAGAACATCATTGGTTGGCAATTGCTAAGGGAAATGCCAGAAGCATATCTATTGATCCTTTGATTTTCATAAGTCCAC
Source organism: Dendrobates tinctorius (assembly GCF_039654945.1). Lineage (NCBI taxonomy): Eukaryota > Metazoa > Chordata > Amphibia > Anura > Dendrobatidae > Dendrobates > Dendrobates tinctorius. The sequence goes on along the minus strand of NW_027361910.1, from coordinate 7,860,279 downwards.
GACTTATTGTGTAAGAGTTTTAGGCAGTTGTGGAAAAAATGTTACCAAGAATGGATGTTTAAAAAAATAAAAGTGCTAGTAGTTTTTTTTTTATCAATTAACAATATGCACAGTGAAAGAACAAAAGCAAAATCCAAATCAATCTTTTGTGTGTTCACATTTAGCCTTCAAAACCACATCAATTCTCCAAATTCTCCTAGGTACAGAGGATTGCAAAAGTATTCACTCCTCTTAGCATTTTCCTGGTTTTGCTACCACACAACCATTTTTTTTAAGTTTCCATCAGTCCATGTAATAGAACATGCCTACAACTGTGAACATTTGGATTTCTTTTTATTGTGAAGCAAACAAAAAATGGGGAAAAATAACTGTAAACTTCAGTGTGTATAACTATTCACCCCCCTAAAGCTAGTACTTTGTAGAGCCTTCTTTTGCGGCAATTACAGCTCCAAGTCACTTTGGATAAGTCTCTATAAGCTTTGCACATCATGCCACTGGCATTTTTTCCCATTCCTCAAGACAAAACTGCTCCAGTTCCTTCAAGTTAGATGGATTCCTTTGGTGAACAGCAATCTTCGTCTGACCACAGATTCTCAATTGGATTAAGGTCTGGGCTTTGAAAAGGCCACTCCAAAACATTTACACATTTTCCCTTAAACCACTCAAGTGTTGCTTTAGCAGTATGCTTTGGGTCATTGTCTGGTTGGAGGGGGAACCTCTGTTCCAGTCTCTAATCACTGACAAACAGGATTTGCTCAAGAATATCCCTATATTTCACACCATCTATCTTTATCTTGGGTAGGACCATTTTCACCTGTCCCTGCTGCTGAAAAAACATCATCCTCACAGCTTGATGCTGTCACCACGTTTCACTGATGGAATGGTGTTCTTGGTGATGAGCTGTGTTGGTTTGATGCCAGACATAGCGTTTACCTTGATGGCCAAAAAGTTTGATTTTGGTCTCATCTGACCACAGCACCTTCCTCCATAAATTTGGGGAGTCTCCCACATATCTTTTGGCAAACTCAAAACGAGCCTTGCAATTTTTGTGTGTAAGTTATAGCTTTTTTCTGCCCACTCTTCCAGAAACGCCACCTCTATGGAGTGTACGGCTTATTGTGGTTGTATGGACAGAAACTCCAGTCTCTGCTTGAAAACTTTGCACCTCCACAATAGAAGACAAAAGTTAGATGAAAACTTCATGGCAACGGTTTAGAATTAAAAACGTTAAGACTTGGGGGGGCATGGCTATGGAGTGAACGGGAGAGGACGCTTACCGAGAGAGCTCCGCATAATCCTGGGACATCCTGATACTTGGACCCTTTCCCCCTGATATTTCTGGGGCTGCATAGACCCCAGTAGGCGGCGGGACCCCCTTGGAGCATCGTAAGAGGACGGGAGCGGTCTACTATCAGCGGGAGACCGGGGGAGACTGAGGCGGGCGGCTGCTTCCCCATGAGGCGGCGGCCATATTGGACGCGCGGCTCTGCTATAGGGAGCTGTGGCGTCGCTCACACCGCCGCTCTGCTGCTCGGCAGCGAATATACCGACTGACAGAACGGGGAGGACGCGCGGTGAGTGCCCTGAAAGATTGGGACCCGCGTGCTTTTTCCCCTCTGCCATTTAACCGCTGTACCGGCTGGCATTAATACTGTGGGAGGCTTTGCACCCCCCCCCGTGGCTGCTGTCTTTGTGGGGACCCCTCTCCCTCCCCTGGCCGCAAGGAACTTTCACTGTACAGTGTGAATTGCTGCCCTCATAAGTTTACGTGACCCCCCTCATCTCTGTGGCCTGAGCCATAATAATATATCAACATTCCTGCTGTGCACGCTGCCTGCGGTGGACATATTCAGATCATATATTTCCAGCTGTCTTAATGGGTCGAGCTGCAGCAGCCATGAGCAGATTTAAGGGGTCGGGAGCAGCAGCAGAAAAATTAAAGGAGTATGCAAGAACCGATCCCTCTGAAAGTGCACGACCCCAGAGGAATACTTTCTCCCAGGTTCAACGTAAAAATCGTCCTTCAGGGGGTGAGGAGGAGACTGAGCAAGAGCAATTGCCCCTTAAACAGGCATTTGAGCAATTGATGCAGGCTATCTCCCTAACCAGAACATCCCTGACGGAAAAAATTGAGGATGTATACACGGAGGTGGGGAGACTTCGCCATGATATACAGGCCATGAAGGGACGCATTACAGAGGTGGAGACAAGAGTGTCCAAAGTGGAGGATACCATTACACCAATGGAGGCCAAATTAGCAAAGGTGGCGGGCTCCATGAATGCTTGGAAACAAAAGGCGCACGACTTGGAGAACAGAATGCGACGGAATAATATCCGTATCATTGGTCTGCCTGAACGCTCGGAAGGTCAGCATCCTGAGCAGTTTCTGGAGGATTGGCTTAAGACCTCCCTAGGAGATGATTTCTCGTCAGTATTCTCTGTTGAAAGGGCTCATATGGTCCCTACAAAACCCTTGCCTCCAGGGGCCCCACCCCAGCCCTTCCTGACACGCCTCCTCAATTGTAAGGACAGAGACACCATTCTGCGCTTTGAAAGACAAAAAAGTCCTATTAAGTTCAATAATGCTGTGATCTCCATTTTTCCAGACTTTTCTATGGAATTGCAGAAACAGCGGGCGCAATTCATCGAGGTCAAGAAACGGCTCAGGGAAAGAAATATTGTGTATTCAATGATATATCCGGCCCGGCTTCGAGTTGTTCACGGAGGTACTTCCGTTTTTTTCACGGATCCGGCGGGGGCGACTGAATGGCTGCGGTTCCATGGGGGATCCCCTACGGAGGAATCCTGATGTGATGGCTGTTAATTTGGATCCTTTTATTTAAAGGTCTAATTGGAACTTTCTCGTTACCAACAATACCGGACATTGTGTTCAATGATGGTATCCCCATGTTTATTTTTTGATGGGGGCGTGAGACTGTGCTCCTATATTGTTAGGTCTTTGTTTGTTTTTTCTTTTTAAAAAGTTTTTGTTTTTCTGGTTATTTAGGTAAATGCCGCAGCCGATGCCAACTCAGCTATCTAGGTGATATCTCTACATTTTGTTCGGGCACCACTATGCAACATAGTTGGGATGGGCGGGAATGGGTTCTGAATTAATATGTATGACCTGGAATGTAAGAGGCATAAAAACTCCCCGGAAGAAAATTAAGGTGTTCTCACAAATTAGACAATATCGTCCTCACATTGTGGCCTTGGTTGAGACGCACCTGACCAGAGATACCGTTCGGTGTGTGCAAAAACCGTGGGTACAATGGTTTATACATGCTTTTCATACCATCTATTCAAGAGGGGTTTCATTGTTAATTCATAAAGATGTTCGGTGGGAGACCAGGGAGGCCCGGAAAGATCCTGAGGGATGGTTTGTGTTTGTACATGCGCTAATTAACTCTCAGAAATATGTTATTCTGTGTATTTACAACCCCCTTCCGGCCAATATGTCAAATATCGAGAAGGCACTGAGCTTTGCCCTAAATTACCCAGATGCACATGTCATTTGCATGGGTGACTCTAATTTGGTCATGAATAATCATCTTGATAAATTGAGATTGAGTGATGGAATACAGAGTGGGGCATCCCCCCCGGGCACATCCCAGCTGTCGCAATTTATGGCGGATAGCGGGTGGCTGGATCTATGGAGATTGCGCCATCCAGAGACAAGGGAATATTCTTGCCATTCCTCCACTAAACGCTCCCTATCTCGCATAGATTACATTTTTGGATCCAGCAACCTGGCGACGTGGGTAGATGATGTTGAACATGGCAGTAGGGGGATTTCAGACCACAGCCCGGTTGTTCTTAAACTTAAGTACGGACCATTGAATAATAGGATAACATGGAAACTGAATCCTTTCTGGCTTATCTGAGGGGTTGTTTATCCTCCACAATCTCTTATATTAAACGAGTAACATCGGAGGTGGATGGCGAGGTGGAGCGACGTTTGAAAGATTCGGAGGCTGCCTTCATATCTGACCAAAGTAATAGCAATAGGGTGGAGTGGTTGACGGCTCAAAGGTTATACACTCAACATATTGACACTAAAACTAAACGTAAATTATTTTTTACCCGACAATCTTATTTTGAAATGGGGAATCAGGCAAGCAAATGTTTGGCTTATCTAGTACGGCAACATAATACAACTAATACAGTCCTGCAGATTTGCTGTTCTGATGGCACTCTGGTCTCTACAACTGAGGAAATATTGCAGTGTTTTTGTGACTATTATGGTTCACTGTACAATTTTAAGTCTGATGTTGACAGCCTGGGGTGTTTGGACTACCTAGCAGATATAGAGTTTCCCACACTAAGCCCTTCCCAACGGGCCTATATACATGCTGAGTTTACTCTAGAGGAGGTGGAGGCTTCCATGAAAGATATGGCCTCTGGGAAGGCCCCTGGGCCGGATGGATTTCCTGTCGAACTATACAGGAAATATCGGGAGATACTGGCGCCCCTTCTAGTCCATGAGCCAAGAGCCAATTTTGACGATATCGGTACCACCCGGAGTGACTAATTCTCTTTGGTGTTTTTAGGTAGATACATGTCTGTAGTTTATGTTTTGATATGATAGCCCTTGCACATCAGTAGCTTAACCCCTTCAGACCTATTTGTACCCAAATGCCTAGGCCATTTTTTGTAAATCTGACCTGTCACTTCATGCAGTAATAACTTTGGGACGCTATCACCTACCCACGCCATTCTGAGATTGTTTTCTCGTGACATATTGTACTTCATGGTAGTGCTAATTGTGAGTCAATAGATTTTACCTTTCTGCATAAAAAATTACAAAATACACGAAAATTTGGGAAAAATTCGCTATTTTTGAACTTTGAAATTCTCTACTTTTTACAAAAATGCTGACACCCCCCATAACAGTTATTAGTTTACATTCTCCACATGTCTACTTCACATTGGCATCATTTTGGAAATGAAATTTTATATTTTTCGGATGTGATAAGGCTCATAGTTTTATACGCAATTTTTAAAGTTTACGACTGAATTTCCAAAACCCATTTTTCCAAGGACCAAGTCAGTTTGGACGTCACTTTATGGGTCTTGTATAACAGAACCCACCCATACATTACCCCATTTTGCAAACTACACCCCTCAAGGTGTCCAAAACGGATTTTCAAAACTTTGTTAACCCCTTAGGTGTTGCACAGGAATTCAAGCAAAATGACAGTGAAATATCAAAATTTCAATTTTTTGGCAGATATTCCATTGTAATCCAATTTTACCTGCAACCCAGCAAGGGTTTAGAGCAAACCCAAAATTGGTTACCCCAATTCCGCAGTTTATAGAAACACCCCACATGTACACGTAAACTAAATTATGGGCGCGCAAGAGGGCTCAGCACAGAAGGAGAGCTAGGCGGTTTTTGGGGTAATAGATTACACTGGAAGAAATCCAGTGGGCCATGTCGTATTGGAGAGACCCTGAGGTACCCCCAGAGTGGAAACCCCCAAAAAGTTACCGCATTTTGGAAACTACACCCCCTAAGGAATGTTTTAGCGGGTATAGTAACCACTTTGACCCAACAAGCGCTCCATTTGAGTTTCATGCACTTGGTTGAGGAAATTGAAAAGTACGTTTTTTTACCGAAAAAAGTCGCTTTAGTCCCACATTTTTCATTTTGAAAAGGGAGACCAGGAAAAAGTACACCCCACTTTTTATTCCCCATTGTCTCCCGCAATACCACAAGTGTTGTCTAAAACCACAGTATTGGCGCATATGGGAGGGGGAGGGGGGGGATGTGTAGTGTAGTGTTTTTGTTTTTTTTAACTTTCTTTTACACTTTTTGCCTGCTTGCCCAGACTTGCTGGGCATTGTGGTACCACAAGTTCCAGCGAGTGCAGGCAGGTCCGGCCAGCCTGCACAGTGCAGCGATCGTCCCTGTATGAGACCCTGTGCTGACAGGATCTCATACAGGCAGAGGTGACACTGTGTCGGCCCTGCTACACAGACACTGACATCCTCCCCCTGGCCTGTGGAGTGACTGGTAAATGCACCAATCGCTCCACAGGCACGAACCCCTGCAGCGAATCACGCTATGTTTTACAAGGCATGCTGCGATTCGCTGGGCTATATAGCCCAGCGAATCAAAGTGATTCTAGCTGCAGGGGGTCGGCGCGATGGCCACACATGGCGAGGGGACAAGCCCTGCTGCCGGTAAGTGCGGCCATCTACCCCCGATCCCTGCGCGATTAGCGGCGGGGACGCTAAAGGGGTTGTGCCGTACTAGTACTGCTCTTCTCCTTTGGTCCAGGACGAGAGAGCAGTACTCGTACGGCGCTCGGTGCCAAGGGTTTTAATGTTTTTCTTTGTGTTTGCAGGTGTTTACTGACATATCTAATGGCATGATGGAAGTACCAGCGAGGAAGAAATCACAGATCGACTGTATCATACACTGCTCTAAAGATGACAGTGATGATCTGGCGTCCCTACAGGATTTGGACTCCTGGAAAACATTGCTTAGGGTTGCAGAAATCAGACAGCATGAATTCGTCCTGGAAGCAGCTAAGGGCCTTGAAGAACGAGAAATACCACACATACAATATCACCGTAAATGTCGTAGTCTCTTTACAATGAAGAAGTCACTGGATTCTATCCTTGCCAAGGGTGTCAATGTCGAAACAGCAAGCGAAATCTCCAGGAGGAGGCTACCGAGGGGTACCCCCAGTGATAGCAGGGTGTATGCCAAAGTATGTATGTTCTGCGAGAAGTCATGCAAGTATCTCAAAGGAGAAAAAACAAGGGAGCCAATCGTCCAGTGTGTTGAGCTACGAGCAGATGAGACGATCCGCAGAGCAGCGATAAGGAAAGGCACACAGAGAATCCTTGGTTTACTTAGCAGAGACCTTGTTGCTTCAGAGGGGCACTACCACAAGTCGTGCTACAAACTATTCACAAAAGATGATTCCCAAGTGGCCTGTAGGTCTGGTGCAGCAGAAAATCAGGAAGAAAGCAAGGAAGTATGCTACGGAGAGGCAGAGAGAGAAGCCCTTGAGGAACTCTTCTTGTATATAAGGACTGAATTGTTCCCAAACCCCTATGATAAACCTCACATCTAGGCTTCAGAGATGCATGATGTCCCGTGGTATCATCAAACTGAAACCATTGACAAAGAAACATGTTCGCCGAAAACTTGAAACAGAGTTTGGTGAATCACTCCGCTTTCTCTCCGATGAGAAAGATAAGCTTCTACTCTATCCATATAGCCTATCAATGGACGACCTTGCCCGGCAAGCACACAGCATGACAAAAGATCTGCAAGAAGCAAGAGCCGCTAACTCTGGAGATGTCGTAAACAAAGCAGCAATGCAGCTGAGGAATGAGATCAAGAAGCAAGATGTGAGTCAGCCATGGCCTCCCGATACAGATCAGAATGTCATTCCTGCATTAGTCACTCAATTCCTGCAAACCCTGCTTACAGGAGATTGTGAGTGCCAAACTCCCTCTGAAAGAGCTCAACGTCTTGCCACATCCTTCGGCAGTGACTTGGTTTTTGCTGTTACCAGTGGAAAGACAAAGCCACCCAAGCACGTACTGCTGTCCTTTGCAATTAAGTCTTTGACCGGCAATACAGAACTGGTTCGAACTCTGAATCGTCTTGGCCACTGTGTGTCATATTCAACGGCTGAGGAGATCGATACAGCCCTTTGTATCCAGAAGTTGGAATGTTCAACGGATGACATCCCAATGCCAGCAAATATCTACCCTGGTGTGTTCACAACCTTAGCCTGGGATAACATTGACAGACTTGAGGAGACACTAAGTGGAGCAGGTACATCTCATAGAGCCAATGGCATCGCTGTTCAGTCCAATGTTGCATGCTCTGTGACAAAAGTCCTGCCAGATGTAACCAAGTCGAAGAAAAGAAGCATAATTCCGACAGAATTAATGCTACCAATATACAATGTTGGGCGGCGGGGAGGGCCACCCAGGATTGAGACTGCGAATGTTAACAATACCGAGGAGGTCCAGGATTCAAAAACCAAGAACCATATCTGGCTTCTGGCTAGAATGTCAGACCATGAGGATCAGACCATTAGCAGTTGGACTGGGTTCAACATCCAAATCCGCAGCGACATTGTAGTGGCCCAGGACACTGTAAGCTACCTGCCCACTATCAATGCTCCTGCAACAGCCATGTCCACTGTGAATGAAGTTTTGGAGCAAACACATGCCATCATGCAGACCCTGAAGCTTAACAGAATTGTGTGCGTGTTTGATCAAGCACTCTATGCCAAAGCTGCCGAGGTTATCTGGAAACAGGAGAAGTTCAAGAACATTATAATTAGAATGGGTGTCTTCCACACAATCTGTAATCTCCTCTCCGTCATAGGTAAGAGATTTCAGGATGCAGGCCTTAGAGATCTGTGTGTTGAATCCGGTGTCATCGCTGAAGGATCAGTGTCTGGAGTGATGGACGGCCGGAGGTACAACAGAGCAGTGAGACTACACAAGCTGGTCTATGAAGCACTTATGAGGCTTGCATGGAAAAACTTCCTTCCAAGGCTAGAAGAAAACCATGCAAGTGACCTTCACCATCTGGATGAAACACTGAAGAACATCACAAACTTTCGCATCAGTGTGTCGCAGGGATCCTTCTAAAAGTTCTTGGATAATGAATCTTGCACACGTACCCTGAAGCTCTTTCAAGTTTATCTTGAGACCTTCAGAAATGAACAACTCTCAGCATTCTGGATGTCATACTTGGACATGGTCGAGACCATGCTGGCCCTGGTTCGAGCTTCAAGAGAAGGTAACTGGATGCTTCACCTAGGAGCAATCCGACAGACGATACCGTGGTGTTTTGCCTATGACAAGGTCAACTATGCCCGATACCTAACCTATTACTATGCTACGATGTCTCGGCTGCCCATAGACCACCCAGAGGTCCATGAATACTTCATGAAAGGTGGCTTTTCGGTCCAGATCGGTAGCAAGAATCCTTTTGGACGGATTCCTGTGGACCAGACCATCGAAGAAACAATCAACAAAGACACCCAGAGACCAGGGGGCACAAAAGGCTTCAGCCTCAAAGTTGGAGCTGTCGCCAGATTCTACCTGACATCGGAGTACCGCAGCATGTACTTGAGGCAGCTGAGGGCCCTAGTAGGCCAACAATATACTGACTTCAGTCATTCAGACCTACAGGTGACCAGGATTAGAAGAGATGAAGCCGATGTCCGATCTTTTCTTGAACTGCTGGAGACTGGTTGGTTGAACCCCTTCAACAAAGAGCATAATGGTGAACTTATCAGTTTATCAACAGCGACTGCAGCACCACCAGATGTAGCCAAAGACCTTCTAGGGGCGTACAGTATAGGAGAGGATGCATATCACACATTCAAGGATGAGCGTTTGGGTACCGATACGCCAACTACACTGTTTCATGACAAGATGACGAAGAACAATCTTAAAACGTTCTCTAACATGAGAATGAAGACACACAGACAAGGCCTTGGCAAGGAGGTAATTTTGAAGGCTGACAGGAACCTATTTGACCAGATGATACTTGTAGCTGAGAACAGAAAGCTACAAATGAGTGATGTCTTGACTCATCCCCTGGGGCCATTGCCATGGGCACTTGCCAACGGTGATGGGTCTATCCGCAAGACCAGCAAGGCTGCCCTAGCAAGGGAGATGGAGAGGAATGCTCCTCCTGCAGAGGTGATCCCTGAGCCCTCTGCAACCATCATTGATGGGATGAGCCTGGTTCAGAAACTGAAGGGAAACAATGCAACATTTGCCCAGCTAGCAGGCACAGCAATGATTCGCGCTATCCATGAGGGTGCTAAGAGCAAGCGCATTGATATTGTCTTTGACGTCTACAAGGAGACATCCATCAAAGATACAAAAAGAGTCAACAGATATGAAGGCACAGGGATCCATTTCAAGAACATTCAACATGGGCACAACATCCAGCAGTGGAGAAAGCTACTAAGTAATTCCTCCAACAAGGCAAGTCTCAAAGTTTCTGGTAGAAGAATGGAAGGCGAAACACCACAGGGAGAAGCTTGAGGAGAAGGAGATGTATGTCACATGTGAGCAGCTCTGCTTTAAGATCACCAAAGAACAGTGGGAAGAGGCTGCTGACCTTAAGTCAAGTCAAAAAGCAGACACACGCCTCCTTCTCCATGCTCTTCATGCAGCAGAATCTGGTTACAAGTCTGTCATCATCACTTCAGAGGATACTGATGTCATGGTCCTGTGTCTGGGCATGTGCCACAAAATCCCATCCTACCTGTTCCAGAAATGCGGTACACAGAACCGGACAAGATTCCTGGATATCACCACTCTGAGCAGAACATTGGGAGGCAGCGTGTGTGATTCATTGATTGGTATGCATGCATTTACAGGCTGTGACACAGTCAGTGCATTCGCTGGCCGTGGGAAGATGACGACACTCAAGCAGTTGAAGATGAACAAGACATACCAGGATGCCTTTCAGGAAGTTGGTCGTTCATGGGAAGTGTCTCCCGAACTCTTTGAGAAGTTGTAGGAAATCACCTGCCACATGTACCTGCCAACTACCCAAACAACTGAGGTAAACAGGCTCCGGTATCAGCTGTTCTGTGCCAGACGTGGAGTGGTAGAGTCAAGTCAACTCCCTCCTTGCCAAGACTGCTTTTTCATGCATGCACTGCGTGCAAACTACCAGGCTGCGATCTGGAGGAGAAGTCTGCAGAGCCAGCCATTTGTTGCAAACCCAACAGACTGCGGTTGGATGATAGATAATGACGGAAAGCTTGTTGTCAAGTTAATGCGAGGGGCACCAGCACCAGAAGCTATTATCCAGCTACTGTCCTGCAAGTGTGTGCGGTCATGCGAACTTCCTCAGTGTACTTGCCTCAGCAATGGCCTGAAGTGCACGGACATGTGCAGGTTACAGGTTACAGACATGCCAGAACAAGGGTATTGAAGACGAGCCAGTAGAACAACAGTCAGATTCAGAGTCTGATGTTGAAGATATTATGGAGTAACATTATATAATTATACATACACACACTATATATATATATATATATACATACACACACACACACACACACACCTACACACACACACACATTAGTAAGGACAAGCCCATGACATGTTCAGTGTGTATTTACATAACTTGGATTAAATTTTGTTACAAATACTACATGCATTGTATTGACATTTTGGCATTTCCCCTAAATCGACCTTTAATCATTATTTTTTGGAAATATAGGTAGGATCTATTCAAAAGGTGAAAAATACCATTAACCCCTCCGCGCCGGCCGCCGTAGCGGTACGGCGAATCGTACCCGGATCATATGCCGGGCAATCGCCGCGGGTCGGGAGCCGGTTCCCGGTGCAAAGTGGTTACTGTACCTCCTAAAACATTCCTTAGGGGGTGTAGTTTCAAAAATGGGGTCACTTTTTTGGGGTTTCCACTGTGCGGGACCTCAGGGTGTCTCCAAATGTGACATGGCCCCATAGATTTCTTACAGTGAATTTTTCCGCAGCTTCGCTTACGAAGCCTGCCGTGCGCCAATACTGTGGTTTTAGACAACACTTGTGGTATTGCCGTGTTCGGGAGACAATGGGGAATAAAAAGTGGGGTGTACTTTTTCCTGGTCCCCCTTTTCAAAATGAAAAATGTGGGCCTAAAGCGACATTTTTCAGTAAAAAACGTACTTTTCAATTTCCTCAACCAAGTGCATGAAACTCCAATGGAGCGCTTGTTGGGTCAAAGTGGTTACTATACCCCCTAAAACATTCCTTACGGGGTGTAGTTTCCAAAATGCGGTAACCTTTTGGGGGTTTCCACTCTGGGGGTACCTCAGGGTCTCTCCAATATGACATGGCCCACTGGATTTCTTCCAGTGTAATCTATTATCCCAAAAACCGCCTAGCTCTCCTTCTGTGCTGAGTCCTCTTGCGCGCCCATAATTTAGTTTACATGTACATGTGGGGTGTTTCTATAAACTGCGGAATTGGGGTAACCAATTTTGGGTTTGGGTTTGCTGTTAACCCTTGCTGGGTTGCAGGTAAAATTGGATTACAATGGAATATCTGCCAAAAAATTGAAATTTTGATATTTCACTGTCATTTTGCTTGAATTCCTGTGCAACACCTAATGGGTTAACAAAGTTTTGAAAATCCGTTTTGGACACCTTGAGGGGTGTAGTTTGCAAAATGGGGTAATGTATGGGCGGGTTCTGTTATACAAGACCCATAAAGTGACGTCCGAACTGACTTGGTCCTTGGAAAAATGGGTTTTGGAAATTTAGTCGTAAACTTTAAAAATTGCGTATAAAACTATGAGCCTTACCACATCCGAAAAAAATAAAATTTCATTTCCAAAATGATGCCAATGTGAAGTAGACATGTGGAGAATGTAAACTAATAACTGTTATGGGGGGTGTCAGCATTTTTGTAAAAAGTAGAGAATTTCAAAGTTCAAAAATAGCGAATTTTTCCCAAATTTTCGTGTATTTTGTAATTTTTTATGCAGAAAGGTAAAATCTATTGACTCACAATTAGCACTACTATGAAGTACAATATGTCACGAGAAAACAATCTCAGAATGGCGTGGGTAGGTGATAGCATCCCAAAGTTATTACCGCATGAAGTGACAGGTCAGATTTACAAAAAATGGCCTAGGCATTTGGGTACAAATAGGCCTGAAGGGGTTAAGCTACTGATGTGCAAGGGCTATCATATCAAAACATAAACTACAGAAATGCATCTACCTAAAAACACCAAAGAGAATTAGTCACTCCGGGTAGTACCGATATCTGGCCCGGCTCATGGACTATTCTGCTGAAGGTGTTTCGTGGGATTTGGGAGGGGGGATGTATGTCGGAATCCTTTAATGAGGCTAATATAATAGTTCGGAGAAAAGAAGGAAAAGACCCTTTAGATTGTGGATCTTATCGGCCTATATCATTAGTAAATGTGGATTATAAGATCTTTACGAAAATTCTGGCCAACAGGTTGAGCTCAGTCATTTTAGACCTTATACACTCTGACCAAACTGGCTTTATGCCTGGTAAGAGCACCTCCATTAATATTAGACGGGTTCAGTCGGTGGTCCAGTATGGCTCCCTGGTGTCGGATAATGAATGGGCATTGGCATCACTTGATGCGGCCAAGGCCTTTGACTCTCTTGAGTGGACTTTTCTTCATGCATGTTTGCAGAGGTATGGGTTCGGTGACAAATTTCGAAAATGGGTCAGTATATTATACATGAAGCCTAAGACCCGGGTCATAGTAAACAGCTCCATATCTGAATCCTTTTTATTACATAGGGGAACTCGCCAGGGGTGCCCCCTCTCCCCGGCCCTTTTTGCTCTGGCAATCGAGGCACTGGGAATTCGTATTAGATCGACGCCTCATATTGCTGGCATAGAAATAGCGGGTCGAATTGATACCATAGGCCTCTTTGCTGATGATATGATAATATTCATGGACAAAGCAGAGGAAACCCTGGCGAGAGTGATCACTACGGTAAATAAATTCGGTAAATATTCTGGCCTATATATAAATTGAGAGAAATCTGCTTTCCTCTTTCCCATGCTCCAATGCCACGACTTGAAATTCTCTCATCACTGCCCATTGTAACCAGTTTCAAGTATTTGGGTGTCCACATTTCTCAAGACAGTAAGTTCGATTTGCGACTTAATGTGTATCCACTGCTGGAGTTGGTTAGGGCTAAGTTTGCGATCTGGGGTAAACTTCCGTTGTCTGTTGCTGGACGCATCAATTTAATCAAAATGATATTACTCCCTAAGCTTAGTTATTTTCTACAACATAGTGCTGTAGTGGTGCCCAAATACTTTTTCGCTAATCTGAATTCCCAGATCACATCTTTCATATGGGGAAAGACCAGGCCCAAACTTAAATTATCCACTTTGCAGAGACCTAATCGGGAGGGGGGGCGGCGCTACCCGATTTCTTTTTGTACTATTTGGCCGGACAGGCCAAAGCCATGAACACATGGATGCCTGGTGGTCACCTTCCTAATTCTGAGAATCATCTACTTCATGCCGCACAGGTTGGTTGCCCGTTAGGATTTTTGGAAGTGAGGAGGGTAGGTGTCCCACGGTTGTTGCCTCTGCTTCGATTGGCACGGTCGGTGTGGAGGCAGATTAAAAGGGTGGTTGGGTTTGAAGATATCATAGCTGAGATGCCTCTGTGGGATAATGGTTACCTTCCAGCGTTACTTGAGCACCCGTCTGCTGAGTTTTGGACTCAGTATAACATTTGCATGATAGGCGATCTATATGATCATGGAACTCTGATGTCTTTTGAAAAACTTCAAGTTAATCGCAATGTCCCGAGATCCCAGTTCTTTCGGTATCTACAACTGAGGTCAGCTATCCAATCGCATATAAGGTCTGTAGGTATTGATATCGTTATTTCATCTCTACCCTTGATAGGGATCCTTAAGTCTCAGGGCCCTCAAGGTCTCATCTCCTCTCTATATACATATATGCTGTCGGTGGGGACAGGACCTGCTATAGACTCCGTTAAGAAAAAATGGGAGAGGCTCGTTCCAGATGCGCAGGGAGAGGAGTGGGAAGAAATACTGGAGTCCTCAATTAAGGCGTCTCCATCTCTTAATAACAGGATGATCCAATTATATATTATAAATCAATCAAATTGGACTCCGACTCGACTCTTTAAGATGGGCCGATACCAATCATCGGAATGTTTGAGATGTCATTCAACAGATGCAGATTTTTTCCATATGATCTGGTGCTGTCCTGTCGTTGAGCAGTATTGGAGAGAGGTTACATCATTATTAATATCCTTGGTACAGGTTCCTGTTCCCCTTGAACCGCTGCTCTGTCTGTTTGGGGTCTGGGACGAGGAGACATGGGATTAATATGTTGGGATCTTTCTACGGGAGACGTTGTTTATGGCAAGAAAGGTACTGGCATTGCGATGGATGGGAGGCTCATCTCCCTCACTCGGGTCCTGGGTTAGTTTAGTGCACTCGATCATCCCATATGAACGCATACTATATCAAAACAGAGGGTGCCCGGGTAAATTTGAAAAGATTTGGGAGAGGTGGAATTCTTCTCACCTCACTTTGTAGAGTGGAGATGTCACATAATAATAAAGGATTAAGTGTGTGAAAGTAGGCTGCGGAATAGTTTAGGTTAGGTTTATGTTTTTGTAGATGTAGATTTGGCTTTAAAGTTAGGCATATCTTTTTGCACAAGTAATGATACAAGACCATTGTGATTCAAACGACATTATATTTCGCTTTATTCTGTATACATCTGGTATGCACATTTTGCCTTATACTTTAATGTCATATGAACATATATATATTTTGTATTATGTTTAATACTATATAACTGTATGTATACTGTATATCTGTTTTTTACTTAATAAACTAATTTAAAAAAAAAACAAAAAACGTTAGGACTTTGAACTTTGTGCTGCCTCTCTGAGTAATGCCTTCCTTGCCTGGGATGAGAGTTTTGGTGGGCGGCCCTCTCTTGGCAGGTTTGTTGTGATACCATATATACTTGTGTATAAGACGAGATTTTCAGCCCATTTTTTTGGGCTGAAAGTCCCTCTCTCATCTTATACAC
Source organism: Dendrobates tinctorius (assembly GCF_039654945.1). Taxonomy (NCBI): domain Eukaryota; kingdom Metazoa; phylum Chordata; class Amphibia; order Anura; family Dendrobatidae; genus Dendrobates; species Dendrobates tinctorius. Next base: position 7,844,680 of record NW_027361910.1, on the reverse strand, counting down.
GAGTCATATACCTGGGGGTCGCCGGTGGAGGGGGAGCGAGGGTGTGAGAGATCATACTGACCGCATGGCACGGTCTCTGCGGCCCCCCAACTTCTCCACTGTCTCCTTTCCTGCCTTCAGTGGTCACGTGGTACCGCTCATTAAACTCATTAATTTGCGGATATTCATGAGTGTAATGAGCGGTATCACGTGACCGCTGAAGGCAGGAAGGGAGACAGTGGAGAAGCGAGGCTGCAGAGACCACGCCAGGATGGGTGAGTATAGCGATATTCACCTGTCCCCCGGTCCATCGCTGCTCACTCTGTCTGCTGCTTCCTGTGTCCGTGACGTTTAGCCAGCAGGGGACGCGGTGACATGGTTAGTGCGCGCCGCGCCCTCTGAGGGTTCAGTCGCCACAGAGGTACTGCACCTCCTCCTGAGGTGTGGTACCCCACTATCCAGGTAAGGTGGAGACACCTGACCACACTTCAACACTCACATCCCACACGCACACCAGTAGTGTAGCAGAGCAACCTTTGTGGCTCCCTGCTTGGAACACGAAGAGTGCTGGGAGGTGGGTGGAGCTTAGACTGCACAAGAGAGAGGGAGAATATTAGGAAAAGGTCATTCTGTGAGCGAAGATCCCCTGAGAGGGATGGAGTGAAGGAAGTGCTGCAGCACACTCCTGTGACCTGGAGCTGCTGGCACAGGAAAGAGCCATAGAAAGCCTGATTCTTCAGAGGGAAGAAAGTTTAGTACGGAACATAAGGAGAAGAAGATAACTAAGGACTAGGGTCAGAGCAGAGCCGTTCCTCAAGTTTGAAGCGTATGGCCGGCGTCCGGTCCCCGAGGTTGTATGGATACTGATGTTCCTGCAGCAGAAACCGGAGGAATAGAAGTCATCACCACTTTATTCCCATCTAAGACTTGGGGGCACAACAGCAATGATAGCAAGAGGTCCCCGAAGCAGGCTACAGCTGTCTGCCATACAAGTAGAGTTCTAAGTAACATCAAGAAGGAGGAACTTGAGTTTAATACGTAATGACAAGTACTTCAGATCAGGCGCTAGTGTGGAGACATTCAGAGAAGGCACATGTTGGAGGAGTGCTGGAAAGGTGTACTTTACCTTGCCTGGGAGTTGGCTCTGCTCCATCAACTTCTTTACATCATCTTCCCACTTGCCAACCTCATCTACTCTGCCCTGGGACTACAGCTCCACCTGTGGGAAGCTTCAACATCATTGCTGCACCACACCATCTGTCCCAGAGAAGCAACCCTGCAGTGCTGGTCAAACTGACCAGAAACCACAGGTGGCATCACGAATCATCTCAACAACTTTATCCCCATCACTCTACCCTTTTTATATTGACCGCCTGAGGCCACGGACCGGGTCACCGCCACTGTGACATCTCCCATTGAAATCAACGGGCCCAGTGCCGAGTATCCCACGGCCTCTGGGGGCGAGTCATCACTGACAGAGGACGCGCAGACAGTAGTGAGCAGCGATGGACCCCGGACAGTTGAATATCTCAGGTGCCGGGTCCTGAGCAGGAGAGGCGAGTATGGCATTTTTTTTTTGCAGCAGCATATGGGGGCATAATATATGGGGGCATATTCTATGGGGCAGCATATGGAGGCATAGTCTATGGAGCAGTGTTATGAATGAGTCACCGGAGGAGGAAAAAACAAAAATGCAAGCTAAGATGGCAACTTAGGGAGTGGTGCAAGATGGACCATCTTAGAGAATCTATCACAAATCACCCAGATAACAGTCATTCTCTGAGAGACAGGCAGATCAGAAATAAATTCCATTGAAATATGGGTCCATGGCCTCCTGGGCACCGGCAAAGGCATCAACAACCCACTAGAGCGAGAACAAGGTTTAGACCGGAAGCAATTCCCACAGGACTGCACAAAATTCCTGACATCACGAGATAAGGCGGGCCACCAAAAAGACCGACTCACCAAATCTCTAGTACCAAAAATACCTGGATGACCAGCCAATGCGGAGCAATGAACTTCAGACATTACTCTCTTTCTCCACTGGTCAGGAACATACAATTTTCCAATGGGACAACACTCAGGTTTGTCCTCCTGAAACTCTTCCAGAGCACGTCTCAAATCGGGCGAGATGGCAGAAAGAACTACCCCCTCACCTAAGATGGTAGCAGGCTTGGTCACAATAGGAGAATCAGCAAAGAAACTCCTAGAGAGGGTGTCTGCCTTGACATTCTTAGTGCCTGGAAGAAAAGAGACCACAAAATCAAAATGTGTGAAAAACCAGGCCCACCTAGCCTGTCTAGGATTCAAGCGTTTGGCCGACTCAAGGTAAATCAAATTCTTGTGGTCAGTGAGGACCACGACTTGATGTCTAGCTCCCTCCAACCAATGTCTCCACTCCTCAAATGCCCATTTCATGGCTTACAGTTCCCGATTCCCCACATCATAGTTGCGTTCAGATGGGGAGAACTTTCGGGAAAAGAAAGCACAGGGATTCATTTTAGATGTTACCGGATCTTTTTGGGACAAAACAGCTCCTGCACCAATCTCAGAAGCGTCCACCTCTACCTGAAACGGGAGTGAGACATCAGGTTGCCGCAAAACTGGAGCAGAGGTGAACCTCCGCTTCAGCTCCTGAAAGGAAGAAACAGCCTCTGGAGACCAATTCAGCACATCAGCACCCTTCTTAGTCAAATCAGTCAATGGTTTGGCAATACCAGAAAAATTAGCTATAAATTTGCGATAAAAATTAGCAAACCCAAAAACTTCTGGAGGGCCTTCAAAGAAGTGGGCTGAACCCAATCATAAATGGCCTGTACCTTGGCCGGGTCCATTTCAATAGTTGACAGAGACAAAATAAATCCCAAAAATGAAATCCTCTGTACACCAAAAAGGCATTTCGATCCCTTAACATACAGGGAATTCTCCCTCAAAATCCGGAACACAGTCCGAACATGTTCCACATGAGAGTCCCAATCCCTGGAAAAGATCAAAATATCATCCAGATAGATGATCAAAAATGTATCCACAAAGTCCCGGAAAATATCATTCATGAAGCACTGGAAGACAGAAGGGGCATTAGTGAGCCCAAAAGGCATCACCGGGTACTCAAAATGTCCCTCCGGAGTATTAAACGCCGTCTTCCATTCATCCCCATGCTTAATGCGAATAAGATTATACGCCCCCCTGAGGTCAAGCTTAGTAAACCAGCAAGCACCTTTAACTCTGGAGAATATATCAGAATTCAGGGGTAACGGATACTGATATTTAACAGTAATTTTGTTGAGGGAATGATAATCAATACAAGGCCTTAATGAACCATCTTTCTTGGCCACGAAAAAAAACCCAGCACCCAAGGGTGAAGAGGATGGTCTAATATGACCCTTCTCCAACGACTCCTTAATATAAGATCGCATAGCCTCGTGCTCGGGTACAGATAAATTGAAAAGTCGACCCTTGGGAAATTTACACCCAGGGCTCAGCTCAATTGCACAGTCATAACTCCTATGAGGAGGCAACGACACAGACTTATTCTCACTAAATACATCATAAAAATTAGCCAAATAGTCAGGAACATCATGCGACTGGGGAGAGGTGGAGAAAACAGGAGCATCACTAAGAGCACACCGACAATTCCAAATCACCATAGACACAGATTTCCAATCCAAAACTGGATTATGGATTTGCAACCAGGGAAACCCCAGAACAATGGTATCATGCAAATTATGCAACACCAAAAATCTGCAATTTTCTTGATGGTCTGGGGCGACTCACATTACCACCTGGGTCCAAAACTGAGGTTTATTCTTTGCCAAAGGAGTAGCATCAATACCCCTCAAAGGGATAGGCGTCCGCAGAGGTGTCATAGGAAACCCACAACGTTTAGCAAAATTCAAGTCCATCAGGTTCAGAGCCACTACAGAATCCACAAAAGCCTTAGCGGAAAATGTGGACAGGGAGCAGATCAGAGTAATTGCCAGAAGAAACTTAGGTTGTACATCACCCACAGCAAATGTGTGTGCAAAACGTTTCTCTTGTTTAAGGCAAACAGAAATAATATGAGAGGCATCTCCACAGAAAAAACACAGCTTATTACGCCTTCTGAACTCCTGACGTTGCGCCCTAGAAAAAACTATCACATTGCATAGGTTCAGAAATTTGTTCAACAGGTGGCAACATTTCTCGAGTAATTTTACTCTCACGTAAACGCCGATCAACCTGAATGGTTAATGACATAGAATCGTCAAAACCAGAGGTAACAGGAAATCCCACCATAGTATCTTTTACAGTTTCTGACAAACCCTTCCGAAAGAGAGCTGCCAAGGCACCATCATTCCAGGTAGTAAGGACCGCCCACTTTTGGAATTTTTGACAGTACAACTCTGCAGAATCCTGACCCTGGCTCAATGCCAACAGGGCTTTTTCAGCTTGATCAATAGCATTAGGTTCATCATACAACAACCCCAAGGCTTGAAAAAATGCATCCACATTAGTTAGAATAGGATCATCAGGTGTCAAAGAAAATGCCCAATCCTGGGGATCGCCGCGCAGCAAAGAGATGACAATTTTAACCTGCTGCTCAGAGCTCCCCAATGAGCTAGGCTTCAAGGCAAGAAATAATTTACAATTATTCTTAAAATTCAAAAATTTAGACCGATCCCCAAAAAACACATCAGGAGTAGGGATCTTTGGTTCAGCAGCATGTGAATGAGCAAGCTAGGCGGAAATTCCCCGCACTTCAGCAGTAAGCTGCTCCACATGATCAGACAATTGCTTAATCTCCATTAAGAAAAAATTCCTCCTACGGCCCCAGAGAAAAAGAGGAAAAAATATGCCAAAAAAAAAATTCCAACACTTTTTTTTTTTTCTTCACAATTCTTTCCTGCTATTGAGTACCCTAGAATCTGCGGTATGGCTGGTGATTCTGTTATGAATGAATCACCGGAGGAGGAAAAAACAAAAATGCAATCTAAGTCCAGAAAACCGGAGAGGTTGGTAGCTGACGGATTGCAGACCCCTGATCCTATTCACACAACTAACAGTAGCCGTGGAGTGTTCCTACGGTGATCCTAGACACCTCGTCACAGCCGGAGAACTAAATAAGCCTAAAGAAAGAAAGGGGAAATTTAAACTGCCCCAGAGCAGAACCCCAAAGCAATAGACAGCCCCAACATGTATTGTCGGTGAAAACAGATGAAAACACAAACACAGACAGAAAGACAGGCAGAGCAAACGATGGGGCCCAACTAACTAGATAGGAAAGGACAGAAAAGATGCTAGCTGCAATCCGCAAAAATCCTACCAAAAATGTCCCAACACGTCTGATAAGAAAAATGGCCCTGAAGTCACTAGACTTCAAAATCCCTATATCAGCACTCCGATATATTCTGAAGACAGAGCAAAAGAGATTTAACCGATCAGGGACAAAAATGGAAATTCAGCAAAGCCCCAGCCGGGGCTGGCTGAACACAAAACTAAGCAAATCAGACAAAATCTCATGGAACAATAACAGAGCAAAACTTAACTTTTAGAAGGCAGGAACAGAACTGGAGGCCAGAGCTCAGAGCAGAGAAATCACCAGCAACCTTACAGGGCGTCGGCAGCCTTTTATCCACTCAGAGATTGTCCAATCGCAATCCACCTGTTCAAGTGACAGGTTTCTCCCATCCAAATCAGTTTCACCACCTCATTTCACCAGCAGAGGGAGTTCATCGGACATCAAAGGTGAACGAGAAAATGAGCTCACAACAGAGCAGCATATGGGGGCATAGTCTATGGAGCAGCATATGGGGGCATAGTCTATGGAGCAGCATATGGGGGTATATTCTATGGGGCAGCATATGGGGGGCATATTCTATGGAGCAGCAAATGGGGGAATATTCTATGGGGCAGCATATGGGGGCATAGTCTATGGGGCAGCATATGGGGGCATAATCTATGGAGCAGCATATGGGGGCATAATCTATGGAGCATCATATGAGGGCATAATCTATGGGGCAGCATATGGGGGCATAATCTATGGGGCAGCATATGGGTGCATATTCTATGGGGCAGCATATGGGGGCAGCATATGGGCATATTCTATGGAGCAGCATACGGGGGCATATTCTATGGAGCAGCATAAGGGGGCATATTCTATGGAGCATCTTATGGGGGAATAATCAATGGAGCATCTTATGGGGCATAATCTATGGAGCACTATATGGGGCATATTATTCTATGGAGCATCTTATGGGGCCATTATTAACCTTTGTGCAGCATTATATGGGGTGTGTTTTGTATGGAGCATCTTATGGGGCCATCATGAACTATATGAAGCACTATATGGGGCTCCTGATTCAATATGGATATTCAAAAACATTTAACCTACTGATGTCTCAATTAATTTTACTTTTATTGGTATCTATTTTTATTTTTGAAATTTACTTACAAGTAGCTGCTGCATTTTCCACCCTAGGCTTATACGCGAGTCAATAAGTTTTCCCAGTTTTTTGTGGCAAAATTAGGGGGGGTCAGCTTATACACGGGTCAGCTTATACACGAGTATATACAGTATGTTCTTTCCATTTGATGATAATGGATTTGATGGTGCACCAAGAGATCATCAGAGATTTGGATATTTTTTTTATAACCCAAACTTGGCTTGTACTTCTCAAAAACTTTATCCCTGACTTGTTTGGAGATCTCCTTGGTCTTTATAGTGTTGTTTGGTTAGTAGTGCCTCTTGCTTAATAGTGTTGCAGTCTGTGGCCTTTCAGAAAAAGTGTGTATATACTGACAGACCATGTGATACTTAGATTGCACACAGAATTCACACTTCCCAAACTAGCAGTATTTTATTGTCTAAGGATACATCGTGGTTCCAGCAGAAAATTTTGTTATAAAATTAATATTTTATTAAATACATGATTAAAAAAGGTTAAACATAAAAAATTAAGCACAGGGTGTGAATAAACCTCCAAAAAATTATGTGTATAAATACAATAAAACTGGGGAGCCTGTGCAATATAAAGATGAAGACCTACAGAAACAGTCTAACGTTTGCTTTCCTATCATGCATATCCGTGTGCATAGTTCTGTCCAATAATGAAAATCCTTTCTCAATTAATTTTGGAATTATTGTAAACTCCAAAAAAATGCTTGGTGCAGAATATTAGCTGAATATAAGTAGACGGAGCACAAATAAAGAAATCCCTTATATGGATATTCCGGAAGCATTTGCGAAACTATGTGTATTTATACACATCCTTTTTGGAGGTTTATTCCCACCCTGTGTTTCATTTTTTATGTTTAACGTTTTTTAATCATGTATTTAATAAAATATTAATTTTATAACAAAATTTTTTGCTGGAACTACTCTGTATCCTTAGGCAGTAAAATACTGCTAGTTTTGAAAGTGTGAATTCTAGATTTGGAGTGTTTAGTATCTAAAATATGGTCTTTGGACCCTATTTCTATTGCACCCAAGTAGACTTCCTTTCACTAAGCACGTGACTTATAAAAGGTAATTGATTACATCAGAAATTTTTAGGGGCATCATCACAAAAGGGGTGAATAAATATGCAAATGCCATTTTTTTTCTTATTTGATCCCATACATTTAATGTATGCCTTTATTTTTCTAACTTCAGCAACTTAGACTGTTTAGTGATGATGCATCACATACAAATTGGATTACAAAAATATTTAAACACAGGATGTAATGTAAAAAACAATAAGTAAAATGCCAAGGGGGTGAATACTTTTTGCAAGCCACTGCACATATATACAATATATACAGTAAACCAATTTCAATAATGTAATTATGTAGCCATACGGTATTCTATCAACAGTCGCCTCAAAGTCTGATACTATAGAGCTATATTCTGAAGACGGTACTTGGAGAGCAGCCGCTGATAATGATTTTCTTGCCAATGCTCTGTTCTATTAGCTGAATTGTTGCCTCTTGTAAAGTGATCAATCCTGGTAATAAATACTTTTGGGAATTGGTGACACTGCAATTCCTTAACATAACATTGGCTACAGTAAAAGTCAAAACATTCGTATATTTCCAAAATTCGTAGCAGAATTTGCTAAAGCCATATAAATATCTTAGTATCAGACCCATTTCCCATAGGTGTGGGTGTAAATTAATTCTGTTATCTGTCCAGTAGAGTTTGGACTGGGAATAAGCAAGTAGAGAGCTCATTGTGATTATTTATTAGCTTCTGTGTTCCGAGGGAGGAAATCAATTTTAATATATATGATAATGCCACCTGTAAGTGAGGAACGCAAATCCCAGGGAAAATGATCGTGTGAAGATTACATCTATCTGTTGAGTCGCTACGCCAGTTTAATGCTGTACTGGACATACTAATACCCACCAATGGAATAACAAATCAGACATTTAATATCAGCATTGGGATGCAATTCATATTTAAATTGTATTTCGTACTGTTTGAGGACGGATTAAGTATGTGCCCCCTATAGTTTCTAATGTAACATGTAACTAGTTAAAATGCTTTCTTCTTTGAATAAACCAGATTAGAGCTGTCCCCCCCCCACACACACACAAACACACACAATCAAACTTATAAAATAATTTTTGCCCCACCACTAGAGGGCAGATCTATACAATGAGGTTATTCAGGTAAATAGGAGCAGTTTGCTCTGTAGTGATTGGCTCCTAGTGATGTTTTCTGACTTTACTTAGTATATTGGAAAAATCCTGCTGATTTCTGAATACAAAGACCAATTCTCTCTATGAGCAGGAGTACTAAGACTAAGCAGCAGCAGCGCGGAGGCAATAAATACAAACTTGTCGCCAACATGCAATACAGGCTTCTGTATCTATGTCTACAGAGCAACACTGACCGGCTACAATAAAGAAGAATCCCTAAGAATCGTACCATCCTTTACCCACTCCTATATAAAGCTTCTTTGAGGCAGAAATAGCATTTGAGGATCTTCAGAGATGGAAACATTTTTTGTCAGGTTACACTAAGCTGATAAGGTAGGGAATCATTGCCACCTTTCAGTCTCGCATAACGTTAATTTTTTAAAACCTAAGAAAGTTTATTATTATTCTCATAACTGTAACAAAAATGTTTTTTCTTTTTCAAGAAGACCACCTGTAACATTGTACGTGCAGTCCCATCTGCCGATACCTAACAGGGGAGGCAGTATGTGATGACAGCTATCTGTGTACAGACACCTAACAGGGGAGGCGGTATGTGATCACAGCCATCTGTGTATATACACCTAACAGGGAGGCAGTGTGTGATGACAGCCATCTGTGTACAGACACCTAACAGGGAGGCAGTGTGTGATGACAGCCATCTGTGTACAGACACCTTACAGGGGAGGCAGTATGTGATGACAGCTATCTGTGTACAGACACCTAACAGGGGAGGCGGTATGTGATCACAGCCATCTGTGTATAAACACCTAACAGGGAGGCAGTGTGTGATGACAGCCATCTGTGTACAGACACCTAACAGGGAGGCAGTGTGTGATGACAGCCATCTGTGTACAGACACCTTACAGGGGAGGCAGTGTGTGATGACAGCTATCTGTGTACAGACACCTAACAGGGGAGGCGGTATGTGATGACAGCTATCTGTGTATATACACCTAACAGGGGAGGCAGTATCTGATCACAGCCATCTGTGTATATACACCTAACAGGGGAGGCAGTATGTGATGACAGCCATCTTTGTACAGACACCTAACAGGGGAGGCAGTATGTGAAGACAACTATCTGTGTATATATAACTAACAAGAGAGGCGGTATGTGATGACAGCTATCTGTGCATATATAACTAATAGGAGAGGTTGTATGTGATGACAGCTATCTCTGTATATACACCTAAGAGGGGAGGCAGTATGTGATGATAGCTATCTCTGTATATACACCTAACAGGGGAGGCAGTATGTGATGACAGCTATCTTTGTATATACACCTAACAGGGGAGGCAGTATGTGATGACAGCTATCTGTGTATATATAACTAACAGGGGAGGCAATATGTGATGACAGCTATCTTTGTATATACACCTAACAGGGGAGGCAGTATGTGATGACAGCCATCTGTGTATATATAACTAACAGGGGAGGCAATATGTGATGACAGCTATCTGTCCTAAGGCGAGCTCAGGGAGGCTAGAAACAATCTGTGCATATATAACTAACAGGAGAGGCAGTATGTGATGACAGATATATGTGCACATATAACTAACAGGGGAGGCAGTATGTGATGACAGATATCTGTACATATATAACTAACAAGAGAGGCAGTATGTGATGACAGATATCTGTGCATATATAACTAACAGAGGAGGCATTATGTGATGACAGCTATCGCTGTATATACACCTAACAGGGCAGGCAGTATGTGATGACAGCCATCTGTGTATATATAACTAACAGGAGAGGTTGTATGTGATGACAGCTATCTGTGCATATATAACTAACAGAGGAGGCATTATGTGATGACAGCTATCTCTGTATATACACCTAACAGGAGAGGCGGTATGTGATGACAGATATCTGTGTATATACACCTAACACGAGAGGCGGTATGTGATGACAGCTATCTCTGTATATACACCTAACAGGAGAGGCGGTATGTGATGACAGATATCTGTGTATATACACCTAACAGGGGAGGCGGTATGTGATGACAGCTATCTGAGTATATACACCTAACACGAGAGGCGGTATGTGATGACAGCTATCTCTGTATATACACCTAACAGGAGAGGCGGTATGTGATGACAGATATCTGTGTATATACACCTAACAGGGGAGGCGGTATGTGATGACAGCCATCTGGGTATATACACCTAACAGGGGAGGCAGTATGTGATGACAGATATCTGTGCATATATAACTAACAAGAGAGGCGGTATGTGATGACAGATATCTGTGCATATATAACTAACAGGGGAGGCGGTATGTGATGACAGCTATCGCTGTATATACACCTAACAGGGCAGGCATTATGTGATGACAGCCATCTGTGTATATATAACTGACAGGAGAGGTTGTATGTGATGACAGCTATCTGTGTATATATAACTAACAAGAGAGGCGGTATGTGATGACAGCTATCTCTGTATATACACCTAACAGGGGAGGCAGTATGTGATGACAGCTATCTCTGTATATACACCTAACAGGAGAGGCGGTATGTGATGACAGATATCTGTGTATATACACCTTACAGGGGAGGCAGTATGTGATGACAGCTATCTGTGTATATACACCTAACACGAGAGGCGGTATGTGATGACAGCTATCTCTGTATATACACCTAACAGGAGAGGCGGTATGTGATGACAGATATCTGTGTATATACACCTAACAGGGGAGGCGGTATGTGATGACAGCTATCTGAGTATATACACCTAACACGAGAGGCGGTATGTGATGACAGCTATCTCTGTATATACACCTAACAGGAGAGGCGGTATGTGATGACAGATATCTGTGTATATACACCTAACAGGGGAGGCGGTATGTGATGACAGCCATCTGGGTATATACACCTAACAGGGGAGGCAGTATGTGATGACAGCAATCTGTGTACAGACACCTAACAGGGGAGGCAGTATGTGATGACAGCTATGTCTGTATATACTGTACATCAAACAGGGGAGGCAGTATGTGATCAGGGCTGTGGAGTCGGAGTCGGAGTCGTGGAGTCGGAGTCGGAGTCGGTGCTCATTTTGGTGGAGTCGGAGTTGGAGTCGGTATAAAATGGACCGACTCCGACTCCTAAAATATATAATAAATTGGGTACAGTAATTCAATGCAGGATGTGCTGAATATTTTTTCATAGGAATTTGGGAAAGTTATGAAATGTCCTATAAATGGCTGTTCTATTCGTGATCTAAGGCTACGTTCACACACAGCGTTTTTCCTGTGTTTTTTGAGGATACGTTTTTCAGCTGCAAAAGCTGATCATCTTTTTAAAAAACCGCATCACCTGAAAGGTTTTTGAGCTCATAGATAATGTTTTCAATAGCAAAAGCAGATTAGAAATCTGCTCTATCTATCCATTTATCAATATCTGTCTATCCATATCGTATCTGTACCAAAAAGAATGAAAACCGGGTAGTACACCAATATATATTCTGTTCTATCTAAATATCTTGATTATGGGATCATAAAAATGATTAAATGTCTGAGGTTCACATTGTACTACAATAAATTTTTCACTTAAATATAAGCAATATGTGTGGGAGTCGGAGTCGGAGTCGGAGTCGTGGAGTCGGAGTCGGAGTTGGAGTCGGAGTCGGTGTAAGAGAAATTGAGGAGTCGGAGTCGGAGTCGGAGTTGCAGGTTTGGCTTACCGACTCCACAGCCCTGTATGTGATGACAGCTATCTGTGCATATATAACTAACAAGAGAGGCGGTATGTGATGACAGCTATCTGTGCATATATAACTAACAGGGGAGGCAGCATGTGATGACAGATAACTGTGCATATATAACTAACAGGGGAGGCAGTATGTGATGACAGCTATCTGTGCATATATAACTAACAGGGGAGGGAGTATGTGATGACAGCCATCTGTGTACATACACCTAACAGGGGAGGCAGTATGTGATGACAGCTATGTCTGTATATACATCAAACAGGGGAGGCAGTATGTGATGACAGCTATCTTTGTATATACACCTAACAGGAGAGGCGGTATGTGATGACAGCTATCTCTGTATATACACCTAACAGGAGAGGCGGTATGTGATGACAGATATCTGTGTATATACACCTAACAGGGGAGGCGGTATGTGATGACAGCCATCTGTGTATATACACCTAACAGGGGAGGCAGTATGTGATGACAGCTATCTGTGTACAGACACCCAACAGGGGAGGCAGTATGTGATGACAGCTATCTGTGTATATATAACTAACAGGGGAGGCAATATGTGATGACAGCTATCTGTCCTAAGGCGAGCTCAGGGAGGCCAGAAACAATCTGTGCATATATAACTAACAGGAGAGGCAGTATGTGATGACAGATATCTGTGCACATATAACTAACAGGGGAGGCAGTATGTGATGACAGATATCTGTGCATATATAACTAACAGGGGAGGCGGTATGTAATGACAGATATCTGTGCACATATAACTAACAGGGGAGGCAGTATGTGATGACAGATATCTGTGCATATATAACTAACAGGAGAGGCAGTATGTGATGACAGCGATCTGTACATATATAACTAACAGTAGAGGCAGTATGTGATGACAGATATCTGTGCACATATAACTAACAGGGGAGGCAGTATGTGATGACAGATATCTGTGCATATATAACTAACAGGGGAGGCGGTATGTGATGACAGATATCTGTGCACATATAACTAACAGGGGAGGCAGTATGTGATGACAGATATCTGTGCATATATAACTAACAGGAGAGGCAGTATGTGATGACAGATATCTGTACATATATAACTAACAGGAGAGGCAGTATGTGATGACAGCTATCTGTGCATATATAACTAACAGGGGAGGCGGTATGTGATGACAGATAACTGTGCACATATAACCAACAGGGGAGGCAGTATGTGATGACAGATATCTGTGCATATATAACTAACAGGAGAGGCAGTATGTGATGACAGATATCTGTGCACATATAACTAACAGGAGAGGCAGTATGTGATGACAGCGATCTGTACATATATAACTAACAGGAGAGGCAGTATGTGATGACAGATATCTGTGCACATATAACTAACAGGGGAGGTGGTATGTGATGACCGATATCTGTGTATATATAACTAACAAGAGAGGCGGTATGTGATGACAGCTATCTCTGTATATACAGCTAACAGGGGAGGCAGTATGTGATGACAGCTATCTGTGTACAGACACCTAACAGGAGAGGTGGTATGTGATGACAGCTATCTGTGCATATATAACTAACAGGGGAGGCAGTATGTGATGACAGCTATCTGTGCATATATAACTAACAGGAGAGGCGGTATGTGATGACAGCTATCTGTGCATATATAACTAACAGGGGAGGGAGTATGTGATGACAGCTATCGCTGTATATAAACCTAACAGGGGAGGCAGTATGTGATGACAGCTATGTCTATATATACACCAAACAGGGGAGGCAGTATGTGATGACAGCTATCTTTGTATATACACCTAACAGGAGAGGCAGTATGTGATGACAGCTATCTGTGTTCATACACCTAACAGGGGAGGCGGTATTTGATGACAGCTATCTGTGTATATATAACTAACAGGGGAGGCAGTGTGTGATGACAGCCATCTGTGTATATACACCTAAGGCTGTGTGCACACGCTGAGGATTAGGTGCGGGTTCATCCGCGCGGATTTTGTAAAATCCGCAGGTGAAACCGCAGGTCAAAATACCTGCGGTTTTACCTGCGGATTGCTCTGCGGTTTTGCCCTGCGGTTTTTCATCTCCTCAATGGAGGAGATGGCAAACCGCAGGGGAATCCGCAGAAAGAAATGACATGTCAATTCTTTCTGCGGATTGAAAACCGCAGATAATCCGCGCGGAAAATTCCACACCATCTGCATTGCGGTTTTTGATTCCCATAGGGAATCATGCTACTGTACACCGCAGCAAAAACTGCTGCGGGTCCACAGCGGCCAAATCCGCTGCAGAACCGCAGCAAAATCCGCAGCGTGTGCACACAGCCTAACAGGGGAGGCAGTATGTGATGACAGCCATCTGTGTATATACACCTAACAGGGGAGGCAGTATCTGATGACAGCCATCTGTGTATATAGACCTAACAGAGGAGGCAGTAAGTGATGACAGCCATCTGTGTACAGACACCTAACAGGGGAGGCAGTATGTGAAGACAACTATCTGTGTATATATAACTAACAATAGAGGCGGTATGTGATGACAGCTATCTGTGCATATATAACTAATAGGAGAGGTTGTATGTGATGACAGCTATCTCTGTATATACACCTAACAGGGGAGGCAGTATGTGATGACAGCCATCTGTGTATATATAACTAACAGGGGAGGCAATATGTGATGACAGATATCTGTGCACATATAACTAACAGGGGAGGCAGTATGTGATGACAGATATCTGTGCATATATAACTAACAGAGGAGGCATTATGTGATGACAGCCATCTGTGTATATACACCTAACAGGGGAGGCAGTATGTGATGACAGCCATCTGTGTATATATAACTAACAGGAGAGGTTGTATGTGATGACAGATATCTGTGTATATACACCTAACACGAGAGGCGGTATGTGATGACAGCTATCTCTGTATATACACCTAACAGGAGAGGCGGTATGTGATGACAGATATCTGTGTATATACACCTAACAGGGGAGGCGGTATGTGATGACAGCTATCTGAGTATATACACCTAACACGAGAGGCGGTATGGGATGACAGCTATCTCTGTATATACACCTAACAGGAGAGGCGGTATGTGATGACAGATATCTGTGTATATACACCTAACAGGGGAGGCGGTATGTGATGACAGCCATCTGGGTATATACACCTAACAGACACCTAACAGGGGAGGCAGTATGTGATGACAGCTATGTCTGTATATACATCAAACAGGGGAGGCAGTATGTGATGACAGCTATCTGTACATATATAACTAACAAGAGAGGCGGTATGTGATGACAGCTATCTGTGCATATATAACTAACAGGGCAGGCATTATGTGATGACAGCCATCTGTGTATATATAACTAACAGGAGAGGTTGTATGTGATGACAGCTATCTGTGTATATATAACTAACAATAGAGGCGGTATGTGATGACAGATATCTGTGTATATACACCTAACAGGGGAGGCAGTATGTGATGACAGCTATCTGTGTATATACACCTAACACGAGAGGCGGTATGTGATGACAGCTATCTCTGTATATACACCTAACAGGAGAGGCGGTATGTGATGACAGATATCTGTGTATATACACCTAACAGGGGAGGCAGTATGTGATGACAGCTATCTGTGTATATACACCTAACACGAGAGGCGGTATGTGATGACAGCTATCTGTGTATATACACCTAACAGGAGAGGCAGTATGTGATGACAGATATCTGTGTATATACACCTAACAGGGGAGGCGGTATGTGATGACAGCCATCTGGGTATATACACCTAACAGGGGAGGCAGTATGTGATGACAGCAATCTGTGTACAGACACCTAACAGGGGAGGCGGTATGTGATGACAGCTATGTCTGAATATACATCAAACAGGGGAGGCAGTATGTGATGACAGATATCTGTGCATATATAACTAACAAGAGAGGCGGAATGTGATGACAGCTATCTGTACATATATAACTAACAAGAGAGGCAGTATGTGATGACAGATATCTGTGCATATATAACTAACAGAGGAGGCATTATGTGATGACAGCCATCTGTGTATATATAACTAACAAGAGAGGCGGTATGTGATGACAGCTATCTCTGTATATACACCTAACAGAAGAGGCGGTATGTGATGACAGATATCTGTGTATATATAACTAACAAGAGAGGCGGAATGTGATGACAGATATCTGTACATATATAACTAACAGGGGAGGCAGCATGTGATGACAGATAACTGTGCATATATAACTAACAGGGGAGGCAGTATGTGATGACAGCTATCTGTGGATATATAACTAACAGGGGAGGGAGTATGTGATGACAGCCATCTGTGTACATACACCTAACAGGGGAGGCAGTATGTAATGACAGCTATGTCTGTATATACATCAAACAGGGGAGGCAGTATGTGATGACAGCTATATTTGTATATACACCTAACAGGAGAGGCGGTATGTGATGACAGCTATCTCTGTATATATACCTAACAGGAGAGGCGGTATGTGATGACAGATATCTGTGTATATACACCTAACAGGGGAGGCGGTATGTGATGACAGCCATCTGTGTATATACACCTAACAGGGGAGGCAGTATGTGATGACAGCTATCTGTGTATATATAACTAACAGGGGAGGCAATATGTGATGACAGCTATCTGTCCTAAGGCGAGCTCAGGGAGGCCAGAAACAATCTGTGCATATATAACTAACAGGAGAGGCAGTATGTGATGACAGATATCTGTACATATATAACTAACAGGAGAGGCGGCATGTGATGACAGATATCTGTGCACATATAACTAACAGGGGAGGCAGTATGTGATGACAGATATCTGTGCATATATAACTAACAGGGGAGGCGGTATGTGATGACAGATATCTGTGCACATATAACTAACAGGGGAGGCAGTATGTGATGACAGATATCTGTGCATATATAACTAACAGGAGAGGCAGTATGTGATGACAGCGATCTGTACATATATAACTAACAGTAGAGGCAGTATGTGATGACAGATATCTGTGCACATATAACTAACAGGGGAGGCAGTATGTGATGACAGATATCTGTGCATATATAACTAACAGGGGAGGCGGTATGTGATGACAGATATCTGTGCACATATAACTAACAGGGGAGGCAGTATGTGATGACAGATATCTGTGCATATATAACTAACAGGAGAGGCAGTATGTGATGACAGATATCTGTACATATATAACTAACAGGGGAGGCAGTATGTGATGACAGATATCTGTGCATATATAACTAACAGGGGAGGCGGTATGTGATGACAGATATCTGTGCACATATAACTAACAGGGGAGGCAGTATGTGATGACAGATATCTGTGCACATATAACTAACAGGGGAGGCAGTATGTGATGACAGATATCTGTACATATATAACTAACAGGAGAGGCAGTATGTGATGACAGCTATATGTGCATATATAACTAACAGGGGAGGCGGTATGTGATGACAGATATCTGTGCACATATAACCAACAGGGGAGGCAGTATGTGATGACAGATATCTGTGCATATATAACTAACAGGAGAGGCAGTATGTGATGACAGATATCTGTGCACATATAACTAACAGGAGAGGCAGTATGTGATGACAGCGATCTGTACATATATAACTAACAGGAGAGGCAGTATGTGATGACAGATATCTGTGCACATATAACTAACAGGGGAGGTGGTATGTGATGACCGATATCTGTGTATATATAACTAACAAGAGAGGCGGTATGTGATGACAGCTATCTCTGTATATACAGCTAACAGGGGAGGCAGTATGTGATGACAGCTATCTGTGCATATATAACTAACAGGGGAGGCAGTATGTGATGACAGCTATCTGTGCATATATAACTAACAGGAGAGGCGGTATGTGATGACAGCTATCTGTGCATATATAACTAACAGGGGAGGGAGTATGTGATGACAGCTATCGCTGTATATAAACCTAACAGGGGAGGCAGTATGTGATGACAGCCATCTGTGTACATACACCTAACAGGGGAGGCAGTATGTGATGACAGCTATGTCTATATATACACCAAACAGGGGAGGCAGTATGTGATGACAGCTATCTTTGTATATACACCTAACAGGAGAGGCAGTATGTGATGACAGCTATCTGTGTTCATACACCTAACAGGGGAGGCGGTATTTGATGACAGCTATCTGTGTATATATAACTAACAGGGGAGGCAGTGTGTGATGACAGCCATCTGTGTATATACACCTAAGGCTGTGTGCACACGCTGAGGATTAGGTGCGGATTCATCCGCGCGGATTTTGTAAAATCCGCAGGTGAAACCGCAGGTCAAAATACCTGCGGTTTTACCTGCGGATTGCTCTGCGGTTTTGCCCTGCGGTTTTTCATCTCCTCAATGGAGGAGATGGCAAACCGCAGGGGAATCCGCAGAAAGAAATGACATGTCAATTCTTTCTGCGGATTGAAAACCGCAGATAATCCGCGCGGAAAATTCCACACCATCTGCATTGCGGTTTTTGATTCCCATAGGGAATCATGCTACTGTACACCGCAGCAAAAACTGCTGCGGGTCCACAGCGGCCAAATCCGCTGCAGAACCGCAGCAAAATCCGCAGCGTGTGCACACAGCCTAACAGGGGAGGCAGTATGTGATGACAGCCATCTGTGTATATACACCTAACAGGGGAGGCAGTATCTGATGACAGCCATCTGTGTATATAGACCTAACAGAGGAGGCAGTATGTGATGACAGCCATCTGTGTACAGACACCTAACAGGGGAGGCAGTATGTGAAGACAACTATCTGTGTATATATAACTAACAATAGAGGCGGTATGTGATGACAGCTATCTGTGCATATATAACTAATAGGAGAGGTTGTATGTGATGACAGCTATCTCTGTATATACACCTAACAGGGGAGGCAGTATGTGATGACAGCCATCTGTGTATATATAACTAACAGGAGAGGTTGTATGTGATGACAGCTATCTGTGTATATATAACTAACAAGAGAGGCGGTATGTGATGACAGCTATCTCTGTATATACACCTAACAGAGGAGGCAGTATGTGATGACAGCTATCTCTGTATATACACCTAACAGGAGAGGCGGTATGTGATGACAGATATCTGTGTATATACACCTAACACGAGAGGCGGTATGTGATGACAGCTATCTCTGTATATACACCTAACAGGAGAGGCGGTATGTGATGACAGATATCTGTGTATATACACCTAACAGGGGAGGCGGTATGTGATGACAGCTATCTGAGTATATACACCTAACACGAGAGGCGGTATGGGATGACAGCTATCTCTGTATATACACCTAACAGGAGAGGCGGTATGTGATGACAGATATCTGTGTATATACACCTAACAGGGGAGGCGGTATGTGATGACAGCCATCTGGGTATATACACCTAACAGACACCTAACAGGGGAGGCAGTATGTGATGACAGCTATGTCTGTATATACATCAAACAGGGGAGGCAGTATGTGATGACAGCTATCTGTGCATATATAACTAACAGGGGAGGCAGCATGTGATGACAGATAACTGTGCATATATAACTAACAGGGGAGGCGGTATGTGATGACAGCTATCGCTGTATATACACCTAACAGGGCAGGCATTATGTGATGACAGCCATCTGTGTATATATAACTAACAGGAGAGGTTGTATGTGATGACAGCTATCTGTGTATATATAACTAACAATAGAGGCGGTATGTGATGACAGATATCTGTGTATATACACCTAACAGGGGAGGCATTATGTGATGACAGCCATCTGTGTATATATAACTAACAGGAGAGGTTGTATGTGATGACAGCTATCTGTGTATATATAACTAACAATAGAGGCGGTATGTGATGACAGATATCTGTGTATATACACCTAACACGAGAGGCGGTATGTGATGACAGCTATCTCTGTATATACACCTAACAGGAGAGGCGGTATGTGATGACAGCCATCTGGGTATATACACCTAACAGGGGAGGCAGTATGTGATGACAGCTATCTGTGTATATACACCTAACACGAGAGGCGGTATGTGATGACAGCTATCTCTGTATATACACCTAACAGGAGAGGCGGTATGTGATGACAGCCATCTGGGTATATACACCTAACAGGGGAGGCGGTATGTGATGACAGCCATCTGGGTATATACACCTAACAGGGGAGGCAGTATGTGATGACAGCAATCTGTGTACAGACACCTAACAGGGGAGGCAGTATGTGATGACAGCTATGTCTGAATATACATCAAACAGGGGAGGCAGTATGTGATGACAGATATCTGTGCATATATAACTAACAAGAGAGGCGGAATGTGATGACAGCTATCTGTACATATATAACTAACAGGGGAGGCAGCATGTGATGACAGATAACTTTGCATATATAACTAACAAGAGAGGCAGTATGTGATGACAGATATCTGTGAATATATAACTAACAGAGGAGGCATTATGTGATGACAGCCATCTGTGTATATATAACTAACAACAGAGGCGGTATGTGATGACAGCTATCTCTGTATATACACCTAACAGAAGAGGCGGTATGTGATGACAGATATCTGTGTATATATAACTAACAAGAGAGGCGGAATGTGATGACAGATATCTGTACATATATAACTAACAGGGGAGGCAGCATGTGATGACAGATAACTGTGCATATATAACTAACAGGGGAGGCAGTATGTGATGACAGCTATCTGTCCTAAGGCGAGCTCAGGGAGGCCAGAAACAATCTGTGCATATATAACTAACAGGAGAGGCGGTATGTGATGACAGCTATCTGTGGATATATAACTAACAGGGGAGGGAGTATGTGATGACAGCCATCTGTGTACATACACCTAACAGGGGAGGCAGTATGTAATGACAGCTATGTCTGTATATACATCAAACAGGGGAGGCAGTATGTGATGACAGCTATATTTGTATATACACCTAACAGGAGAGGCGGTATGTGATGACAGCTATCTCTGTATATACACCTAACAGGAGAGGCGGTATGTGATGACAGATATCTGTGTATATACACCTAACAGGGGAGGCGGTATGTGATGACAGCCATCTGTGTATATACACCTAACAGGGGAGGCAGTATGTGATGACAGCTATCTGTGTACAGACACCCAACAGGGGAGGCAGTATGTGATGACAGCCAACTGTGTATATATAACTAACAGG
Source organism: Dendrobates tinctorius (assembly GCF_039654945.1). Taxonomy (NCBI): domain Eukaryota; kingdom Metazoa; phylum Chordata; class Amphibia; order Anura; family Dendrobatidae; genus Dendrobates; species Dendrobates tinctorius. The sequence goes on along the minus strand of NW_027361910.1, from coordinate 7,823,099 downwards.
GGAGGCAATATGTGATAACAGCTATCTGTCCTAAGGCGAGCTCAGGGAGGCCAGAAACAATCTGTGCATATATAACTAACAGGAGAGGCAGTATGTGATGACAGATATCTGTACATATATAACTAACAGGAGAGGCAGTATGTGATGACAGATATCTGTGCATATATAACTAACAGGAGAGGCAGTATGTGATGACAGATATCTGTGCACATATAACTAACAGGGGAGGCAGTATGTGATGACAGATATCTGTGCATATATAACTAACAGGGGAGGCGGTATGTGATGACAGATATCTGTGCACATATAACTAACAGGGGAGGCAGTATGTGATGACAGATATCTGTGCACATATAACTAACAGGAGAGGCAGTATGTGATGACAGATATCTGTGCATATATAACTAACAGGAGAGGCAGTATGTGATGACAGCGATCTGTACATATATAACTAACAGGAGAGGCAGTATGTGATGACAGCTATCTGTGCATATATAACTAACAGGGGAGGCAGTATGTGATGACAGATATCTGTGCACATATAACTAACAGGGGAGGCAGTATGTGATGACAGATATCTGTGCATATATAACTAACAGGAGAGGCAGTATGTGATGACAGATATCTGTACATATATAACTAACAGGAGAGGCAGTATGTGATGACAGCTATCTGTGCATATATAACTAACAGGGGAGGCGGTATGTGATGACAGATATCTGTGCACATATAACCAACAGGGGAGGCAGTATGTGATGACAGATATCTGTGCATATATAACTAACAGGAGAGGCAGTATGTGATGACAGATATCTGTGCACATATAACTAACAGGAGAGGCAGTATGTGATGACAGCGATCTGTACATATATAACTAACAGGAGAGGCAGTATGTGATGACAGATATCTGTGTATATATAACTAACAAGAGAGGCGGTATGTGATGACAGCTATCTCTGTATATACAGCTAACAGGGGAGGCAGTATGTGATGACAGCTATCTGTGTACAGACACCTAACAGGAGAGGTGGTATGTGATGACAGCTATCTGTGCATATATAACTAACAGGGGAGGCAGTATGTGATGACAGCTATCTGTGCATATATAACTAACAGGAGAGGCGGTATGTGATGACAGCTATCTGTGCATATATAACTAACAGGGGAGGGAGTATGTGATGACAGCTATCGCTGTATATAAACCTAACAGGGGAGGCAGTATGTGATGACAGCCATCTGTGTACATACACCTAACAGGGGAGGCAGTATGTGATGACAGCTATGTCTATATATACACCAAACAGGGGAGGCAGTATGTGATGACAGCTATCTTTGTATATACACCTAACAGAAGAGGCAGTATGTGATGACAGCTATCTGTGTTCATACACCTAACAGGGGAGGCGGTATTTGATGACAGCTATCTGTGTATATATAACTAACAGGGGAGGCAGTGTGTGATGACAGCCATCTGTGTATATACACCTAAGGCTGTGTGCACACGCTGAGGATTAGGTGCGGATTCATCCGCGCGGATTTTGTAAAATCCGCAGGTGAAACCGCAGGTCAAAATACCTGCGGTTTTACCTGCGGATTGCTCTGCGGTTTTGCCCTGCGGTTTTTCATCTCCTCAATGGAGGAGATGGCAAACCGCAGGGGAATCCGCAGAAAGAAATGACATGTCAATTCTTTCTGCGGATTGAAAACCGCAGATAATCCGCGCGGAAAATTCCACACCATCTGCATTGCGGTTTTTGATTCCCATAGGGAATCATGCTACTGTACACCGCAGCAAAAACTGCTGCGGGTCCACAGCGGCCAAATCCGCTGCAGAACCGCAGCAAAATCCGCAGCGTGTGCACACAGCCTAACAGGGGAGGCAGTATGTGATGACAGCCATCTGTGTATATACACCTAACAGGGGAGGCAGTATCTGATGACAGCCATCTGTGTATATAGACCTAACAGGGGAGGCAGTATGTGATGACAGCCATCTGTGTACAGACACCTAACAGGGGAGGCAGTATGTGAAGACAACTATCTGTGTATATATAACTAACAAGAGAGGCGGTATGTGATGACAGCTATCTGTGCATATATAACTAATAGGAGAGGTTGTATGTGATGACAGCTATCTCTGTATATACACCTAACAGGGGAGGCAGTATGTGATGACAGCCATCTGTGTATATATAACTAACAGGGGAGGCAATATGTGATGACAGCTATCTGTCCTAAGGCAAGCTCAGGGAGGCTAGAAACAATCTGTGCACATATAACTAACAGGGGAGGCAGTATGTGATGACAGATATCTGTACATATATAACTAACAAGAGAGGCAGTATGTGATGACAGATATCTGTGCATATATAACTAACAGGGGAGGCGGTATGTGATGACAGCCATCTGTGTATATACACCTAACAGGGGAGGCAGTATGTGATGACAGCCATCTGTGTATATATAACTAACAGGGGAGGTGGTATGTGATGACAGCTATCTGTGTATATATAACTAACAAGAGAGGCGGTATGTGATGACAGCTATCTCTGTATATACACCTAACAGGGGAGGCAGTATGTGATGACAGCTATCTCTGTATATACACCTAACAGGAGAGGCGGTATGTGATGACAGATATCTCTGTATATACACCTAACAGGAGAGGCGGTATGTGATGACAGATATCTGTGTATATACACCTAACAGGAGAGGCGGTATGTGATGACAGATATCTCTGTATATACACCTAACAGGAGAGGCGGTATGTGATGACAGATATCTGTGTATATACACCTAACACGAGAGGCGGTATGTGATGACAGATATCTCTGTATATACACCTAACACGAGAGGCGGTATGTGATGACAGCTATCTCTGTATATACACCTAACAGGAGAGGCGGTATGTGATGACAGATATCTGTGTATATACACCTAACAGGGGAGGCGGTATGTGATGACAGCCATCTGGGTATATACACCTAACAGGGGAGGCAGTATGTGATGACAGTAATCTGTGTACAGACACCTAACAGGGGAGGCAGTATGTGATGACAGCTATGTCTGTATATACATCAAACAGAGGAGGCAGTATGTGATGACAGCTATCTGTACATATATAACTAACAGGGGAGGCAGCATGTGATGACAGATAACTGTGCATATATAACTAACAAGAGAGGCGGTATGTGATGACAGATATCTGTGCATATATAACTAACAGGAGAGGCGGTATGTGATGACAGCTATCTGTGCATATATAACTAACAGGGGAGGCAGCATGTGATGACAGGTAACTGTGCATATATAACTAACAAGAGAGGCGGTATGTGATGACAGATATCTGTGCATATATAACTAACAGGGGAGGCGGTATGTGATGACAGCTATCGCTGTATATACACCTAACAGGGCAGGCATTATGTGATGACAGCCATCTGTGTATATATAACTAACAGGAGAGGTTGTATGTGATGACAGCTATCTGTGTATATATAACTAACAAGAGAGGCGGTATGTGATGACAGATATCTGTGTATATACACCTAACAGGGGAGGCAGTATGTGATGACAGCTATCTGTGTATATACACCTAACAGGAGAGGCGGTATGTGTTGACAGATATCTGTGTATATACACCTAACAGGGGAGGCGGTATGTGATGACAGCTATCTGAGTATATACACCTAACACGAGAGGCGGTATGTGATAACAGCTATCTCTGTATATACACCTAACAGGAGAGGCGGTATGTGATGACAGCAATCTGTGTACAGACACCTAACAGGGAAGGCAGTATGTGATGACAGCTATGTCTGAATATACATCAAACAGGGGAGGCAGTATGTGATGACAGCTATCTGTGCATATATAACTAACAAGAGAGGCGGAATGTGATGACAGCTATCTGTACATATATAACTAACAGGGGAGGCAGCATGTGATGACAGATAACTGTGCATATATAACTAACAGGGGAGGGAGTATGTGATGACAGCCATCTGTGTACATACACCTAACAGGGGAGGCAGTATGTGATGACAGCTATGTCTGTATATACATCAAACAGGGGAGGCAGTATGTGATGACAGCTATCTTTGTATATACACCTAACAGGAGAGTCGGTATGTGATGACAGCTATCTCTGTATATACACCTAACAGGAGAGGCGGTATGTGATGACAGATATCTGTGTATATACACCTAACAGGGGAGGCGGTATGTGATGACAGCCATCTGTGTATATACACCTAACAGGGGAGGCAGTATGTGATGACAGCTATCTGTGTACAGACACCCAACAGGGGAGGCAGTATGTGATGACAGCCATCTGTGTATATATAACTAACAGGGGAGGCAATATGTGATGACAGCTATCTGTCCTAAGGCGAGCTCAGGGAGGCCAGAAACAATCTGTGCATATATAACTAACAGTAGAGGCAGTATGTGATGACAGATATCTGTACATATATAACTAACAGAGGAGGCGGTATGTGATGACAGCTATCGCTGTATATACACCTAACAGGGCAGGCATTATGTGATGACAGCCATCTGTGTATATACACCTAACAGGGGAGGCAGTATGTGATGACAGCCATCTGTGTATATATAACTAACAGGAGAGGTTGTATGTGATGACAGCTATCTGTGTATATATAACTAACAAGAGAGGCGGTATGTGATGACAGCTATCTCTGTATATACACCTAACAGGGGAGGCAGTATGTGATGACAGCTATCTCTGTATATACACCTAACAGGAGAGGCGGTATGTGATGACAGATATCTCTGTATATACACCTAACAGGGGAGGCAGTATGTGATGACAGCAATCTCTGTATATACACCTAACAGGAGAGGCGGTATGTGATGACAGATATCTGTGTATATACACCTAACAGGAGAGGCGGTATGTGATGACAGATATCTGAGTATATACACCTAACACGAGAGGCGGTATGTGATGACAGCTATCTCTGTATATACACCTAACAGGAGAGGCGGTATGTGATGACAGATATCTGTGTATATACACCTAACAGGGGAGGCGGTATGTGATGACAGCTATCTCAGTATATACACCTAACACGAGAGGCGGTATGTGATGACAGCTATCTCTGTATATACACCTAACAGGAGAGGCGGTATGTGATGACAGATATCTGTGTATATACACCTAACAGGGGAGGCGGTATGTGATGACAGCTATCTCAGTATATACACCTAACACGAGAGGCGGTATGTGATGACAGCTATCTCTGTATATACAACTAACAGGAGAGGCGGTATGTGATGACAGATATCTGTGTATATACACCTAACAGGGGAGGCGGTATGTGATGACAGCCATCTGGGTATATACACCTAACAGGGGAGGTAGTATGTGATGACAGCAATCTGTGTACAGACACCTAACAGGGGAGGCAGTATGTGATGACAGCTATGTCTGTATATACATCAAACAGGGGAGGCAGTATGTGATGACAGCTATCTGTGCATATATAACTAACAAGAGAGGCGGTATGTGATGACAGATAACTGTGCATATATAACTAACAAGAGAGGCGGTATGTGATGACAGATATCTGTGCATATATAACTAACAGGGGAGGTGGTATGTGATGACAGCTATCGCTGTATATACACCTAACAGGGCAGGCATTATGTGATGACAGCCATCTGTGTATATACACCTAACAGGGGAGGCAGTATGTGATGACAGCCATCTGTGTATATATAACTAACAGGAGAGGTTGCATGTGATGACAGCTATCTGTGTATATATAACTAACAAGAGAGGCGTTATGTGATGACAGCTATCTCTGTATATACACCTAACAGGAGAGGCGGTATGTGATGACAGATATCTGTGTATATACACCTAACAGGGGAGGCGGTATGTGATGACAGCTATCTGAGTATATACACCTAACACGAGAGGCGGTATGTGATGACAGCTATCTCTGTATATACACCTAACAGGAGAGGCGGTATGTGATGACACATATCTGTGTATATACCTAACAGTGGAGGCGGTATGTGATGACAGCCATCTGGGTATATACACCTAACAGGGGAGGCAGTATGTGATGACAGCAATCTGTGTACAGACACCTAACAGGGGAGGCAGTATGTGATGACAGATATCTGTGCATATATACCTAACAGTGGAGGCGGTATGTGATGACAGCCATCTGGGTATATACACCTAACAGGGGAGGCAGTATGTGATGACAGCAATCTGTGTACAGACACCTAACAAGAGAGGCGGTATGTGATGACAGCTATGTGTGCATATATAACTAACAGGGGAGGCAGCATGTGATGACAGATAACTGTGCATATATAACTAACAAGAGAGGCGGTATGTGATGACAGATATCTGTGCATATGTAACTAACAGGGGAGGCGGTATGTGATGACAGCTATCGCTGTATATACACCTAACAGGGCAGGCATTATGTGATGACAGCCATCTGTGTATATATAACTAACAGGAGAGGTTGTATGTGATGACAGCTATCTGTGTATATATAACTAACAAGAGAGGCGGTATGTGATGACAGCTATCTCTGTATATACACCTAACAGGGGAGGCAGTATGTGATGACAGCTATCTCTGTATATACACCTAACAGGGGAGGCAGTATGTGATGACAGCTATCTCTGTATATACACCTAACAGGAGAGGCGGTATGTGATGACAGATATCTCTGTATATACACCTAACAGGGGAGGCAGTATGTGATGACAGCTATCTCTGTATATACACCTAACAGGAGAGGCGGTATGTGATGACAGATATCTGTGTATATACACCTAACACGAGAGGCGGTATGTGATGACAGCTATCTCTGTATATACACCTAACAGGAGAGGCGGTATGTGATGACAGATATCTGTGTATATACACCTAACAGGGGAGGCGGTATGTGATGACAGCTATCTGAGTATATACACCTAACACGAGAGGCGGTATGTGATGACAGCTATCTCTGTATATACACCTAACAGGAGAGGCGGTATGTGATGACAGATATCTGTGTATATACACCTAACAGGGGAGGCAGTATGTGATGACAGCTATGTCTGTATATACATCAAACAGCGGAGGCAGTATGTGATGACAGCTATCTGTGCATATATAACTAACAAGAGAGGCGGTATGTGATGACAGCTATCTGTGCATATATAACTAACAGGGGAGGCAGTATGTGATGACAGATAACTGTGCATATATAACTAACAAGAGAGGCGGTATGTGATGACAGATATCTGTGCATATATAACTAACAGGGGAGGTGGTATGTGATGACAGCTATCGCTGTATATACACCTAACAGGGCAGGCATTATGTGATGACAGCCATCTGTGTATATATAACTAACAGGAGAGGTTGTATGTGATGACAGATATCTGTGTATATATAACTAACAAGAGAGGCGGTATGTGATGACAGCTATCTCTGTATATACACCTAACAGGAGAGGCGGTATGTGATGACAGATATCTGTGTATATACACCTAACAGGGGAGGCGGTATGTGATGACAGCTATCTGAGTATACAGTGGGGCAAAAAAGTATTTAGTCAGTCAGCAATAGTGCAAGTTCCACCACTTAAAAAGATGAGAGGCGTCTGTAATTTACATCATAGGTAGACCTCAACTATGGGAGACAAACTGAGAAAAAAAAATCCAGAAAATCACATTGTCTGTTTTTTTTTCATTTTATTTGCATATTATGGTGGAAAATAAGTATTTGGTCAGAAACAAGCAATCAAGATTTCTGGCTCTCACAGACCTGTAACTTCTTCTTTAAGAGTCTCCTCTTTCCTCCACTCATTACCTGTAGTAATGGCACCTGTTTAAACTTGTTATCAGTATAAAAAGACACCTGTGCACACCCTTAAACAGTCTGACTCCAAACTCCACTATGGTGAAGACCAAAGAGCTGTCAAAGGACACCAGAAACAAAATTGTAACCCTGCACCAGGCTGGGAAGACTGAATCTGCAATAGCCAACCAGCTTGGAGTGAAGAAATCAACTGTGGGAGCAATAATTAGAAAATGGAAGACATACAAGACCACTGATAATCTCCCTCGATCTGGTGCTCCACGCAAAATCCCACCCCGTGGGGTCAGAATGATCACAAGAACGGTGAGCAAAAATCCCAGAACCACGCAGGGGGACATAGTGAATGAACTGCAGAGAGCTGGGACCAATGTAACAAGGCCTACCATAAGTAACACACTACGCCACCATGGACTCAGATCCTGCAGTGCCAGACGTGTCCCACTGCTTAAGCCTGTACATGTCCGGGCCCGTCTGAAGTTTGCTAGAGAGCATTTGGATGATCCAGAGGAGTTTTGGGAGAATGTCCTATGGTCTGATGAAACCAAACTGGAAATGTTTGGTAGAAACACAACTTGTCGTGTTTGGAGGAAAAAGAATACTGAGTTGCATCCATCAAACACCATACCTACTGTAAAGCATGGTGGTGGAAACATCATGCTTTGGGGCTGTTTCTCTGCAAAGGGGCCAGGACGACTGATCCGGGTACATGAAAGAATGAATGGGGCCATGTATCGTGAGATTTTGGGTGCAAACCTCCTTCTATCAGCAAGGGCATTGAAGATGAAACGTGGCTGGGACTTTCAACATGACAATGATCCAAAGCACACCGCCAGGGCAACGAAGGAGTGGCTTCGTAAGAAGCATTTCAAGGTCCTGGAGTGGCCTAGCCAGTCTCCAGATCTCAACCCTATAGAAAACCTTTGGAGGGAGTTGAAAGTCCGTGTTGCCAAGCGAAAAGCCAAAAACATCACTGCTCTAGAGGAGATCTGCATGGAGGAATGGGCCAACATACCAACAACAGTGTGTGGCAACCTTGTGAAGACTTACAGAAAACGTTTGACCTCTGTCATTGCCAACAAAGGATATATCACAAAGTATTGAGATGAAATTTTGTTTCTGACCAAATACTTATTTTCCACCATAATATGCAAATAAAATGAAAAAAAACAGACTATGTGATTTTCTGGATTTTTTTTTCTCAGTTTGTCTCCCATAGTTGAGGTCTACCTATGATGTAAATTACAGACGCCTCTCATCTTTTTAAGTGGTGGAACTTGCACTATTGCTGACTGACTAAATACTTTTTTGCCCCACTGTATACACCTAACACAAGAGGCGGTATGTGATGACAGATATCTGTGTATATACACCTAACAGGGGAGGCGGTATGTGATGACAGCCATCTGGGTATATACACCTAACAGGGGAGGCAGTATGTGATGACAGCAATCTGTGTACAGACACCTAACAGGGGAGGCAGTATGTGATGACAGATATCTGTGCATATATAACTAACAAGAGAGGCGGTATGTGATGACAGCTATCTGTGCATATATAACTAACAGGGGAGGCAGCATGTGATGACAGATAACTGTGCATATATAACTAACAAGAGAGGCGGTATGTGATGACAGATATCTGTGCATATATAACTAACAGGGGAGGCGGTATGTGATGACAGCTATCGCTGTATATACACCTAACAGGGCAGGCATTATGTGATGACAGCCATCTGTGTATATATAACTAACAGGAGAGGTTGTATGTGATGACAGCTATCTGTGTATATATAACTAACAAGAGAGGCGGTATGTGATGACAGCTATCTCTGTATATACACCTAACAGGGGAGGCAGTATGTGATGACAGCTATCTCTGTATATACACCTAACAGGAGAGGCGGTATGTGATGACAGATATCTGTGTATATACACCTAACACGAGAGGCGGTATGTGATGACAGCTATCTCTGTATATACACCTAACAGGAGAGGCGGTATGTGATGACAGATATCTGTGTATATACACCTAACAGGGGAGGCAGTATGTGATGACAGCTATCTGTGTATATACACCTAACACGAGAGGCGGTATGTGATGACAGCTATCTCTGTATATACACCTAACAGGAGAGGCGGTATGTGATGACAGATATCTGTGTATATACACCTAACAGGGGAGGCGGTATGTGATGACAGCTATCTGAGTATATACACCTAACACGAGAGGCGGTATGTGATGACAGCTATGTCTGTATATACACCTAACAGGAGAGGTGGTATGTGATGACAGATATCTGTGTATATACACCTAACAGGGGAGGCGGTATGTGATGACAGCCATCTGGGTATATACACCTAACAGGGGAGGCAGTATGTGATGACAGCAATCTGTGTACAGACACCTAACAGGGGAGGCAGTATGTGATGACAGCTATGTCTGTATATACATCAAACAGGGGAGGCAGTATGTGATGACAGCTATCTGTGCATATATAACTAACAAGAGAGGCGGTATGAGATGACAGCTATCTGTGCATATATAACTAACAGGGGAGGCAGCATGTGATGACAGATAACTGTGCATGTATAACTAACAGGGGAGGCAGTATGTGATGACAGCTATCTGTGCATATATAACTAACAGGGGAGGGAGTATGTGATGACAGCCATCTGTGTACATACACCTAACAGGGGAGGCAGTATGTGATGACAGCTATGTCTGTATATACATCAAACAGCGGAGGCAGTATGTGATGACAGCTATCTTTGTATATACACCTAACAGGAGAGGCGGTATGTGATGACAGCTATCTCTGTATATACACCTAACAGGAGAGGCGGTATGTGATGACAGATATCTGTGTATATACACCTAACAGGGGAGGCGGTATGTGATGACAGCCATCTGTGTATATACACCTAACAGAGGAGGCAGTATGTGATGACAGCTATCTGTGTACAGACACCCAACAGGGGAGGCAGTATGTGATGACAGCCATCTGTGTATATATAACTAACAGGGGAGGCAATATGTGATGACAGCTATCTGTCCTAAGGCGAGCTCAGGGAGGCCAGAAACAATCTGTGCATATATAACTAACAGGAGAGGCAGTATGTGATGACAGATATCTGTGCACATATAACTAACAGGGGAGGCAGTATGTGATGACAGATATCTGTGCATATATAACTAACAGGGGAGGCGGTATGTGATGACAGATATCTGTGCACATATAACTAACAGGGGAGGCAGTATTTGATGACAGATATCTGTGCACATATAACTAACAGGAGAGGCAGTATGTGATGACAGCGATCTGTACATATATAACTAACAGGAGAGGCAGTATGTGATGACAGATATCTGTGCACATATAACTAACAGGGGAGGCAGTATGTGATGACAGATATCTGTGCATATATAACTAACAGGAGAGGCAGTATGTGATGACAGATATCTGTACATATATAACTAACAGGGGAGGCGGTATGTGATGACAGCTATCTGTGCATATATAACTAACAGGGGAGGCGGTATGTGATGACAGATAACTGTGCACATATAACCAACAGGGGAGGCAGTATGTGATGACAGATATCTGTGCACATATAACTAACAGGGGAGGCAGTATGTGATGACAGCTATCTGTGCATATATAACTAACAGGGGAGGCGGTATGTGATGACAGATAACTGTGCACATATAACCAACAGGGGAGGCAGTATGTGATGACAGATATCTGTGCATATATAACTAACAGGAGAGGCAGTATGTGATGACAGATATCTGTGCATATATAACTAACAGGAGAGGCAGTATGTGATGACAGATATCTGTGCACATATAACTAACAGGGGAGGTGGTATGTGATGACAGATATCTGTGTATATATAACTAACAAGAGAGGCGGTATGTGATGACAGCTATCTCTGTATATACAGCTAACAGGGGAGGCAGTATGTGATGACAGCTATCTGTGTACAGACACCTAACAGGAGAGGTGGTATGTGATGACAGCTATCTGTGCATATATAACTAACAGGGGAGGCAGTATGTGATGACAGCTATCTGTGCATATATAACTAACAGGAGAGGCGGTATGTGATGACAGCTATCTGTGCATATATAACTAACAGGGGAGGGAGTATGTGATGACAGCTATCGCTGTATATAAACCTAACAGGGGAGGCAGTATGTGATGACAGCCATCTGTGTACATACACCTAACAGGGGAGGCAGTATGTGATGACAGCTATGTCTATATATACACCAAACAGGGGAGGCAGTATGTGATGACAGCTATCTTTGTATATACACCTAACAGGAGAGGCAGTATGTGATGACAGCTATCTGTGTTCATACACCTAACAGGGGAGGCGGTATTTGATGACAGCTATCTGTGTATATATAACTAACAGGGGAGGCAGTGTGTGATGACAGCCATCTGTGTATATACACCTAAGGCTGTGTGCACACGCTGAGGATTAGGTGCGGATTCATCCGCGCGGATTTTGTAAAATCCGCAGGTGAAACCGCAGGTCAAAATACCTGTGGTTTTACCTGCGGATTGCTCTGCGGTTTTGCCCTGCGGTTTTCATCTCCTCAATGGAGGAGATGGCAAACCGCAGGGGAATCCGCAGAAAGAAATGACATGTCAATTCTTTCTGCGGATTGAAAACCGCAGATAATCCGCGCAGAAAATTCCACACCATCTGCATTGCGGTTTTTGATTCCCATAGGGAATCATGCTACTGTACACCGCAGCAAAAACTGCTGCGGGTCCACAGCGGCCAAATCCACTGCAGAACCGCAGCAAAATCCGCAGTGTGTGCACACAGCCTAACAGGGGAGGCAGTATGTGATGACAGCCATCTGTGTATATACACCTAACAGGGGAGGCAGTATCTGATGACAGCCATCTGTGTATATACACCTAACAGGGGAGGCAGTATGTGATGACAGCCATCTGTGTACAGACACCTAACAGGGGAGGCAGTATGTGAAGACAACTATCTGTGTATATATAACTAACAAGAGAGGCGGTATGTGATGACAGCTATCTGTGCATATATAACTAATAGGAGAGGTTGTATGTGATGACAGCTATCTCTGTATATACACCTAACAGGGGAGGCAGTATGTGATGACAGCCATCTGTGTATATATAACTAACAGGGGAGGCAATATGTGATGACAGCTATCTGTCCTAAGGCGAGCTCAGGGAGGCTAGAAACAATCTGTGCATATATAACTAACAGGAGAGGCAGTATGTGATGACAGATATATGTGCACATATAACTAACAGGGGAGGCAGTATGTGATGACAGATATCTGTACATATATAACTAACAAGAGAGGCAGTATGTGATGACAGATATCTGTGCATATATAACTAACAGAGGAGGCATTATGTGATGACAGCTATCGCTGTATATACACCTAACAGGGCAGGCATTATGTGATGACAGCCATCTGTGTATATACACCTAACAGGGGAGGCAGTATGTGATGACAGCCATCTGTGTATATATAACTAACAAGAGAGGCGGTATGTGATGACAGCTATCTCTGTATATACACCTAACAGGGGAGGCGGTATGTGATGACAGATATCTGTGTATATACACCTAACAGGGGAGGCAGTATGTGATGACAGCTATCTCTGTATATACACCTAACAGGAGAGGCGGTATGTGATGACAGATATCTGTGTATATACACCTAACATGAGAGGCGTTATGTGATGACAGCTATCTCTGTATATACACCTAACAGGAGAGGCGGTATGTGATGACAGATATCTGAGTATATACACCTAACACGAGAGGCGGTATGTGATGACAGATATCTGTGTATATACACCTAACAGGGGAGGCGGTATGTGATGACAGCCATCTGGGTATATACACCTAACAGGGGAGGCAGTATGTGATGACAGCAATCTGTGTACAGACACCTAACAGGGGAGGCAGTATGTGATGACAGCTATGTCTGTATATACATCAAACAGGGGAGGCGGTATGTGATGACAGCTATCTGTGCATATATAACTAACAGGGGAGGCAGCATGTGATGACAGATAACTGTGCATATATAACTAACAAGAGAGGCGGTATGTGATGACAGATATCTGTGCATATATAACTAACAGGGGAGGCGGTATGTGATGACAGCTATCGCTGTATATACACCTAACAGGGCAGGCATTATGTGATGACAGCCATCTGTGTATATATAACTAACAAGAGAGGCGGTATGTGATGACAGATATCTGTGTATATACACCTAACAGGGGAGGCAGTATGTGATGACAGCTATCTGTGTATATACACCTAATACGAGAGGCGGTATGTGATGACAGCTATCTCTGTATATACACCTAACAGGAGAGGCGGTATGTGATGACAGATATCTGTGTATATACACCTAACAGGGGAGGCGGTATGTGATGACAGCTATCTGAGTATATACACCTAACACGAGAGGCGGTATGTGATGACAGATATCTGTGTATATACACCTAACAGGGGAGGCAGTATGTGATGACAGCTATCTGTGTATATACACCTAACACGAGAGGCGGTATGTGATGACAGCTATCTCTGTATATACACCTAACAGGAGAGGCGGTATGTGATGACAGATATCTGTGTATATACACCTAACAGGGGAGGCGGTATGTGATGACAGCCATCTGGGTATATACACCTAACAGGGGAGGCAGTATGTGATGACAGCAATCTGTGTACAGACACCTAACAGGGGAGGCAGTATGTGATGACAGCTATGTCTGAATATACATCAAACAGGGGAGGCAGTATGTGATGACAGCTATCTGTGCATATATAACTAACAAGAGAGGCGGAATGTGATGACAGCTATCTGTACATATATAACTAACAGGGGAGGCAGTATGTGATGACAGCTATCTGTGCATATATAACTAACAGGGGAGGGAGTATGTGATGACAGCCATCTGTGTACATACACCTAACAGGGGAGGCAGTATGTGATGACAGCTATGTCTGTATATACATCAAACAGGGGAGGCAGTATGTGATGACAGCTATCTTTGTATATACACCTAACAGGAGAGGCGGTATGTGATGACAGCTATCTCTGTATATACACCTAACAGGAGAGGCGGTATGTGATGACAGATATCTGTGTATATACACCTAACAGGGGAGGCAGTATGTGATGACAGCTATCTGTGTACAGACACCCAACAGGGGAGGCAGTATGTGATGACAGCCATCTGTGTATATATAACTAACAGGGGAGGCAATATGTGATGACAGCTATCTGTCCTAAGGCGAGCTCAGGGAGGCCAGAAACAATCTGTGCATATATAACTAACAGGAGAGGCAGTATGTGATGACAGATATCTGTACATATATAACTAACAGGAGAGGCGGTATGTGATAACAGATATCTGTGCACATATAACTAACAGGGGAGGCGGTATGTGATGACAGATATCTGTGCACATATAACTAACAGGGGAGGCAGTATGTGATGACAGATATCTGTGCATATATAACTAACAGGAGAGGCAGTATGTGATGACAGATATCTGTGCATATATAACTAACAGGAGAGGCAGTATGTGATGACAGCGATCTGTACATATATAACTAACAGGAGAGGCAGTATGTGATGACAGATATCTGTGCACATATAACTAACAGGGGAGGCAGTATGTGATGACAGATATCTGTGCATATATAACTAACAGGAGAGGGAGTATGTGATGACAGCTATCTGTGCATATATAACTAACAGGGGAGGCAGTATGTGATGACAGCTATCTGTGCATATATAACTAACAGGGGAGGCGGTATGTGATGACAGCTATCTGTGCATATATAACTAACAGGAGAGGCGGTATGTGATGACCGATATCTGTGCATATATAACTAACAGGAGAGGCAGTATGTGATGACAGCGATCTGTACATATATAACTAACAGGAGAGGCAGTATGTGATGACAGATATCTGTGCATATATAACTAACAGGAGAGGCAGTATGTGATGACAGATATCTGTGCATATATAACTAACAGGAGAGGCAGTATGTGATGACAGCGATCTGTACATATATAACTAACAGGAGAGGCAGTATGTGATGACAGATATCTGTGCACATATAACTAACAGGGGAGGCAGTATGTGATGACAGATATCTGTGCATATATAACTAACAGGAGAGGGAGTATGTGATGACAGCTATCTGTGCATATATAACTAACAGAGGAGGCAGTATGTGATGACAGCTATCTGTGCATATATAACTAACAGGGGAGGCGGTATGTGATGACAGCTATCTGTGCATATATAACTAACAGGAGAGGCGGTATGTGATGACCGATATCTGTGCATATATAACTAACAGGGGAGGGAGTATGTGATGACAGCTATCGCTGTATATACACCTAACAGGGGAGGCAGTATGTGATGACAGCCATCTGTGTACATACACCTAACAGGGGAGGCAGTATGTGATGACAGCTATGTCTATATATACACCAAACAGGGGAGGCAGTATGTGATGACAGATATCTGTGTTCATACACCTAACAGGGGAGGCGGTATTTGATGACAGCCATCTGTGTATATACACCTAAGGCTGTGTGCACACGCTGAGGATTAGGTGCGGATTCATCCGCGCGGATTTTGTAAAATCCGCAGGTGAAACCGCAGGTCAAAATACCTGCGGTTTTACCTGCGGATTGCTCTGCGGTTTTGCCCTGCGGTTTTTCATCTCCTCAATGGAGGAGATGGCAAACCGCAGGGGAATCCGCAGAAAGAAATGACATGTCAATTCTTTCTGCGGATTGAAAACCGCAGATAATCCGCGCGGAAAATTCCACACCATCTGCATTGCGGTTTTTGATTCCCATAGGGAATCATGCTACTGTACACCGCAGCAAAAACTGCTGCGGGTCCACAGCGGCCAAATCCGCTGCAGAACCGCCTCAAAATCCGCAGCGTGTGCACACAGCCTAACAGGGGAGACAGTATGTGATGACAGCTATCTTTGTATATACACCTAACAGGAGAGGCAGTATGTGATGACAGCTATGTGTGCATATATAACTAACAGGGGAGGCAGTATGTGATGACAGCTATCTCTGTATATACATCTAACAGGGGAGGCAGTATGTGATGACAGCCATCTGTGTATATATAACTAACAGGGGAGGCAATGTGTGATGACAGCTATCAGTCCTAAGGCGAGCTCAGGGAGGCCAGAAACAATCTGTGCATATATAACTAACAGGAGAAGCAGTATGTGATGACAGATATCTGTGCACATATAACTAACAGGGGAGGCAGTATGTGATGACAGCTATCTGTACATATATAACTAACAGGAGAGGCGGTATGTGATGACAGCTATCGCTGTATATACACCTAACAGGAGAGGCGGTATGTGATGACCGATATCTGTACATATATAACTAACAAGAGAGGCGGTATGTGATGACAGATATCTGTGCACATATAACTAACAGGGGAGGCAGTATGTGATGATAGATATCTGTGCATATATAACTAACAGGAGAGGCAGTATGTGATGACAGATATCTGTGCACATATAACTAACAGGGGAGGCGGTATGTGATGACAGATATCTGTGCATATATAACTAACAGGAGAGGCAGTATGTGATGACAGCGATCTGTACATATATAACTAACAGGAGAGGCAGTATGTGATGACAGATATCTGTGCACATATAACTAATAGGGGAGGCAGTATATGATGACAGATATCTGTGCATATATAACAGGAGAGGCAGTATGTGATGACAGCGATCTGTACATATATAACTAACAGGAGAGGCGGTATTTGATGACAGATATCTGTGCACATATAACTAACAAGGGAGGCAGTATGTGATGACAGATATCTGTGTACATATAACTAACAGGGGAGGCAGTATGTGATGACAGATAACTGTGCATATATAACTAACAGGGGAGGCGGTATGTGATGACAGATATGTGTGCATATATAACAGGAGAGGCAGTATGTGATGTCAGATATCTGTGCATATATAACTAACAGGAGAGGCAGTATGTGATGACAGCGATCTGTACATATATAACTAACAGGAGAGGCGGTATGTGATGACAGATATCTGTGCATATATAACTAACAGGGGAGGCAGTATGTGATGACAGATATCTGTGCATATATAACTAACAGGGGAGGCGGTATGTGATGACAGATATCTGTGTACATATAACTAACAGGGGAGGCAGTATGTGATGACAGATATCTGTGCATATATAACTAACAGGAGAGCCAGTATATGATGACAGATATCAGTGCATATATAACTAACAGGAGAGGCAGTACGTGATGACAGCTATCTGTGCATATATAACTAACAGGAGAGGCAGTACGTGATGACAGATATCTGTGCATATATAACAGGGGAGGCAGTATGTGATGACAGCTATCTGTACATATATAACTAACAGGGGAGGCAGTATGTGATGATAGATATCTGTGCATATATAACTAACAGGGGAGGCGGTATGTGATGACAGATATCTGTGCATATATAGCTAACAGGAGAGGCAGTATGTGATGACAGATATCTATGCATATATAACTAATAGGAGAGGCAGTATGTGATGACAGATATCTGTGCATATATAACTAACAGGGGAGGCAGTATGTGATGACAGCTATCTGTGCATATATAACTAACAGGAGAGGCAGTATGTGATGACAGATATATGTGCATATATAACAGGGGAGTCAGTATGTGATGACAGCCATCTGTGTACAGACACCTATCAGGGGAGGCAGTATGTGATGACAGCTATCTGTACATATATAACTAACAGGAGAGGCGGTATGTGATGACAGATTTCTGTGCACATATAACTAACAGGGGAGGCGGTATGTGATGACAAATTTCTGTACATATATAACTAACAGGAGAGGCGGTATGTGATGACAGATATCTGTACATATATAACTAACAGGAGAGGCGGTATGTGATGACAGCTATTTGTACATATATAACTAACAGGGGAGGCAGTATGTGATGACAGCTATTTGTGCATATATAACTAACAGGAGAGGCGGTATGTGATGACAGCTATCTGTACATATATAACTAACAGGGGAGGCAGTATGTGATGACAGCTATCTGTGCATATATAACTAACAGGGGAGGCAGTATGTGATGTCAGATATCTGTGCATATATAACTAACAGGAGAGGCGGTATGTGATGACAGATATCTATGCATATATAACTAATAGGAGAGGCAGTATTTGATGACAGATATCTGTGCATATATAACTAATAGGAGATATCTGTGATGACAGATATCTGTGCATATATAACTATTAGGGGAGGCAGTATGTGATGACAGCTATCTGTGCATATATAACTAACAGGAGAGGCAGTATGTGATGACAGCCATCTGTGTACAGACACCTATCAGGGGAGGCAGTATGTGATGACAGCTATCTGTACATATATAACTAACAGGAGAGGCGGTATTTGATGACAGATATCTGTGCACATATAACTAACAGGGGAGGCAGTATGTGATGACAGATATCTATGCATATATAACTAATAGGAGAGGCGGTATGTGATGACAGCCATCTGTGTACAGACACCTAACAGGGGTGGCGGTATGTGATGACAGATATCTGTGTACATATAACTAACAGGGGAGGCAGTATGTGATGACAGATATCTGTGCATATATAACTAACAGGAGAGCCAGTATATGATGACAGATATCAGTGCATATATAACTAACAGGAGAGGCAGTACGTGATGACAGCTATCTGTGCATATATAACTAACAGGAGAGGCAGTACGTGATGACAGATATCTGTGCATATATAACAGGGGAGGCAGTATGTGATGACAGCTATCTGTACATATATAACTAACAGGGGAGGCAGTATGTGATGATAGATATCTGTGCATATATAACTAACAGGGGAGGCGGTATGTGATGACAGATATCTGTGCATATATAGCTAACAGGAGAGGCAGTATGTGATGACAGATATCTATGCATATATAACTAATAGGAGAGGCAGTATGTGATGACAGATATCTGTGCATATATAACTAACAGGGGAGGCAGTATGTGATGACAGCTATCTGTGCATATATAACTAACAGGAGAGGCAGTATGTGATGACAGATATATGTGCATATATAACAGGGGAGTCAGTATGTGATGACAGCCATCTGTGTACAGACACCTATCAGGGGAGGCAGTATGTGATGACAGCTATCTGTACATATATAACTAACAGGAGAGGCGGTATGTGATGACAGATTTCTGTGCACATATAACTAACAGGGGAGGCGGTATGTGATGACAAATTTCTGTACATATATAACTAACAGGAGAG
Organism: Dendrobates tinctorius; assembly: GCF_039654945.1. Lineage (NCBI taxonomy): Eukaryota > Metazoa > Chordata > Amphibia > Anura > Dendrobatidae > Dendrobates > Dendrobates tinctorius. The sequence continues at coordinate 7,802,824 of NW_027361910.1, read as the reverse complement.
GCGGTATGTGATGACAGATATCTGTACATATATAACTAACAGGAGAGGCGGTATGTGATGACAGCTATTTGTACATATATAACTAACAGGGGAGGCAGTATGTGATGACAGCTATTTGTGCATATATAACTAACAGGAGAGGCGGTATGTGATGACAGCTATCTGTACATATATAACTAACAGGGGAGGCAGTATGTGATGACAGCTATCTGTGCATATATAACTAACAGGGGAGGCAGTATGTGATGTCAGATATCTGTGCATATATAACTAACAGGAGAGGCGGTATGTGATGACAGATATCTATGCATATATAACTAATAGGAGAGGCAGTATTTGATGACAGATCTGTGCATATATAACTAATAGGAGATATCTGTGATGACAGATATCTGTGCATATATAACTATTAGGGGAGGCAGTATGTGATGACAGCTATCTGTGCATATATAACTAACAGGAGAGGCAGTATGTGATGACAGCCATCTGTGTACAGACACCTATCAGGGGAGGCAGTATGTGATGACAGCTATCTGTACATATATAACTAACAGGAGAGGCGGTATTTGATGACAGATATCTGTGCACATATAACTAACAGGGGAGGCAGTATGTGATGACAGATATCTATGCATATATAACTAATAGGAGAGGCGGTATGTGATGACAGCCATCTGTGTACAGACACCTAACAGGGGTGGCGGTATGTGATGACAGCTATCTGTACATATATAACTAACCGGGGAGGCAGTATGTGATGACAGCTATCTGTGCATATATAACTAACTGGGGAGGCAGTATGTGATGACAGCTATTTGTACATATCTAACTAACAGGAGAGGCAGTATGTGATGACAGCTATCTGTACATATATAACTAACAGGGGAGGCGGTATGTGATGACAGCTATCTGTACATATATAACTAACAGGAGAGGCGGTATGTGATGACAGCTATCTGTACATACATAACTAACAGGGGAGGCGGTATGTGATGACAGCTATTTGTGCATATATAACTAACAGGAGAGGCAGTATGTGATGACAGCTATCTGTACATATATAACTAACAGGGGAGGCGGTATGTGATGACAGCTAATTGTGCAAATATACAGTAACTAACAGGAGAGGCAGTATGTGATGACAGCTATCTGTGCATATATAACTAACAGGGGAGGCAGTGTGTGATGACAGCTATTTGTGCATAAATAACTAACAGGAGAGGCAGTATGTGATGATAGATATCTGTGCATATATAACAGGAGAGGCAGTATGTGATGACAGATATCTGTGCATATATAACTAACAGGGGAGGCAGTATGTGATGACAGCTATCGCTGTATATACACCTAACAGGGGAGGCAGTATGTGATGACAGCTATCTGTGCATATATAACTAACAGGAGAGGCGGTATGTGATGACAGATATCTGTGCACATATAACTAACAGGGGAGTCAGTATGTGATGACAGCTATCTGTACTGTGGCAGGGCTAAGGGTTGTGTAATCGATGGGAGATATGTGCCTCATAAATGGCTGTTCTCTATAATGTAAAGCCTACCAGATATTATTATTGTTGTTGTTTGAAGGACCTGTGGTGAGGTCACAGTCAGGTGACCAGTCAGCTGCTGGGTTCGTGGGTGTGGCTACAGCCTTATAATGTGGCCTGCTCCTGAACCAGGTAGTTGTATGTGGGGAGGACTAAGCCTCCCATGTGTGCTGAGACTCCTGCTCTGAGTCTACAACCACGGACATTTGTGTTTTTGCCTGAGCTAAAGGCTACTTTTGGTGTTATGCTGCCTTGTGCGTTTATGACGTGAATAAACCTCAAGCACTGTTGAAGAACCTGTCTCATATTTGTCTCCCGCTGCACCTAAGCGAGTCACATCCCCACAATTGGTGGTACACGTGCGGGCAGCGGTCCCAGCAGAGACTTGAGACAGTTGCTGCATTTCCTGGGTGAAGTTTGCAGCGGGGCAACAAGCACTGCCGGGAATCATGGAGGACCTGCTGAAACACCTGGTCCAGTCCCAGGCACTGCAGCAGGAAACCAACAAGCTGTTGTTACAGCAGATCCAGCAAGGCAAGCAGGAGCAGCGGCAGCAGTTCCAGCAGAGCCAGCAGGAACAACGGCAGCAGATGCAGCTTCTGGCAACCGCCATCCAGGAGGGCAGGACGAGCGCCCCAACCCCAGGTCGGGCTGATGCCACCGACGTCGAGAAGGCGGTAAGACGCGCCTTACAAAAAATGACCCCTGAGGATGATGTTGAGGCCTTCCTGACGGTGTTTGAAAGGGTGGCTGAGAGGGAAAAACTTCAGCCAGAGCGGTGGGCGGAGGTACTGGCCCCGTACCTAATGGGAGAGCCCCAGAAGGCGTACTTTGACCTGACGGTACAAGATGCCAGAGAGTATCCCAAATTAAAAGCGGAAATTCTCGCCCGCTTGGGGGTAACTATGACTACCAGGGCACAGAGAGTTCATCGTTGGGCCTATCACTGGGACAAACCACCGCGCTCCCAAATGTTTGACCTGGTCCAGAAATGGCTGCAGCCAGAGTCGGCTTCCCCTGCACAGATGGTAGAGCGAGTTGTGATGGATCGGTTTGTGCATTCTCTGCCGAGACCTCTACAGACTTGGGTTGCCCAGGGTGATCCCCAAAATGCTGATGAACTGGTTGGGCTGGTCGAGAGATACCAGGGGATGGAAGGTTCCTTGGGGAAGCAGCCCATTCCGTATTGGGGGTTCCATCAGGGGGCGGAGTCACAAAAAGGGGTGGTGCGTCCAAGGTCAAAAGGGGCGGGGGAGTCGGTGCCCAAGGTCCCCTCGGGTGTTATTTGCTGGAAGTGTCATGAGCCAGGACATATAGCGGCCCGTTGTCCCCAGACCACCGAGCAGATGGACTGCAGCATGGGACGCCGTAGTTCATACTACGCATATCCAGCCTGCAGTGTGAACTCGCTACCTAACAAGGGGCCACAAGCGTGTCTTGTGAAGGTGAACGGTCGAGCAGTAATGGCACTTCTGGACTCCGGGAGCTTGGTGACCCTTGTGAGGGCCAGTTTTCCTCTAAACATACTCCCGGGTAAAAAGATTGGTGTTCGGTGCATACATGGCGATGCAAAGGACTACCCTATGGCTAGGGTGAATATTGAAACGGCGCATGGCACAGAGTCGCATGAAGTTGGCGTTGTTCGAGACTTGTTGCATCCCATAATTATTGGCCAGGATTTCTGTCTGTTTTGGGATCTGTGGGGGATGGGTTCTGAGTGTGCTAGCAAGAGCAGGGAACCAATCCACCCCACTGAGGCATCGCCACCACCAGAGGCAGACGAGTTTCCTTTATGTGTCCTTGTTGGGGATGAAGAGGAAGGGTCCCCTGTACCTGACATCCCGGAGTTAGGGGTGGCCGGGGAGAGTTTTGGGACTGCCCAACATAGGGACCCCACACTAAGGGAAGCCTTTAACAATGTCACCGTCATTAATGGGGTTGCACAAGAGCCGGGAGCAGACACAAGGTTTCCCCATTTTATGTTGAGTGGGGAATTGTTGTACCGGGTCACAAAAATAAGGGAGGAGGTGGCAGAGCAGTTAATAGTACCAGCCCCCTATAGACGAAAAGTGTTGGACATGGCCCATTCACACATCTTGGGGGGACACCTGGGGGTGGAAAAAACCCAGGAACGGATTGTACAGAGGTTCTATTGGCCTGGGTGTCACCGGGAAATAGTAAACTATTGCAGGTCCTGCCCGACATGTCAGTTAACTGCCCCCACATCTCATTTTCGGAACCCTCTTGTGCCACTGCCCATTATTGAGGTGCCATTTGAGAGAATTGCCATGGACTTGGTCGGTCCCTTAGTTAAATCAGCTCGGGGCCATCAGTATATATTAGTCATCCTGGACTATGCCACACGCTATCCTGAGGCCATTCCCCTGACAAACTCCTCCGCGAAGAGTATAGCCCGCGAGCTGGTCCATGTGTTTTCCCGGACGGGTTTGCCAAAGGAGATCCTGACCGACCAGGGGACACCTTTTATGAGCAAGGTGATGAGAGAATTGTGCAGAGTCTTGCAAATTTCCCAGTTAAGGACTTCAGTGTACCATCCGCAGTCAGATGGCCTTGTTGAGAGGTTTAACAAGACACTGAAGAGCATGCTGAGAAAAGTCATAGAGGAAGATGGTAGAGACTGGGATTGTCTCTTACCGTATTTACTGTTTTCTATCCGTGAAGTTCCCCAGGCCTTCACGGGGTTCTCCCCCTTCGAGCTTCTGTACGGCCGGCATCCGCGAGGTCTCCTAGATATAGCCAAGGAAACCTGGGAAGCCGAAGTCACGCCCCACAGAAGCGTCATTGAGCATGTGGCACTGATGCAGCAGAGGGTTGCGAAGGTGATGCTCATTGTTAAAGAACATCTCCGCCAGGCAAAAAAAGGCTCAGGCCAGGGTCTACAACCGGTCAGCCAGAGTGAGGCAGTTCAATCCGGGAGACCGAGTTCTCATGCTAATCCCGACGGTGGAAAGTAAGTTCTTGGCCAAGTGGCAAGGGCCATATGAGGTGGTGGAGAAGCTGGGAGACGTAAACTACAAGATCCACCAACCCGGAAGACGGAAGCCATACCAGGTTTACCATGTTAACCTTATCAAGCCATGGCAAGATAGAGAGCCAGCGGTAACTCCGTGCTTGCTGGGCAACCTAGAAGGGGAGGTTGGAGCCGTTACCATAGCGGAGACTCTGTCGAAGGCCCAGAAACAGCAGTGCCGGGAGTTACTCCAGAAAAACCGCGACCTGTTCTCAGAGTTGCCGGGGTACACGAAGGTGGTGGAGCACGAAATTCTGACCGAGCCACATGTACGGGTGAACGTGAAACCCTATCGTATTCCTGAAGCCCGGCGAGAGGTAATCTCCAAGGAGGTGCAGCGTATGTTGAAGCTCGGGGTCATTGAGGAATCCAAGAGTGGCTGGTCGAGCCCGATTGTCCTGGTCCCAAAACCTGATGGTGAATGGAGGTTCTGCAACAATTACCGAAAGCTGAATGAGGTCTCCAAGTTTGACGCTTATCCCATGCCACGCGTTGATGAGCTCATCGAGAGACTTGGACCGGCCAGATACATAACCACTTTGGATCTGACAAAGGGATATTGGCAGATTCCCATGGCACAGGAAGCCAAGGAGAAGACGGCATTCTCCACACCAGACGGGTGCTTCCAGTATGTCCGGATGCCGTTTGGCCTACAGGGAGCTCCAGCAACCTTCCAGAGGGCGATGGATAGAATCCTTGCGCCTCATAAGCTATATGCTGCCACATATCTAGATGATATCGTCATCTTTACCCCGGACTGGGAGACTCACCTGGAGAAGGTCCAAGCAGTGTTTGATGCTCTAAGAGAGGCGGGGTTTACAATAAACCCAAAGAAGTGTGCCTTGGGGAGAGAAGAAGCCAAGTACCTCGGATATGTAGTGGGGTGTGGCGAGATCAAACCCCAAATCAATAAAGTGGAAGCAATTCAAACATGGCCGAGACCGCTGTCAAAGAAGCAAGTTAAAGCCTTCCTGGGGATTGTGGGATATTACAGGAGGTTCATCCCAAACTTCGCCACAATGGCTGCACCTCTAACTGATCTGCTTAAAGGGACAAAGTCAGTGATGGTCAGCTGGTCCAAAGAAGCAGAGTCCGCCTTCCAAGAAATGAAGGGAGCTCTTTGTAAGCAACCCGTTTTGGTGGCCCCAGACTTTAAACGTGAATTTGTCCTCCAGACAGATGCCTCAGATGTCGGGGTAGGAGCTGTCCTTTCCCAAGAGATACGTGGGGAGGAGCATCCTGTTCTCTACTTGAGTAGGAAGTTGACTTCTTGTGAGAGAAATTACTCAGTTGTAGAGAAGGAGTGTTTGGCCATAAAATGGGCAGTGGACACATTACGGTACTACCTGGTGGGACGGAAGTTTAGGTTAATATCTGACCATGCCCCACTCAGGTGGATGAGGGAAACAAAGGGCAAGAATGCTAGGGTCACCCGCTGGTTCTTAGCCCTACAAGACTTCAGCTTCCATGTAGAGCATAGGGCCGGGAAGCTACATGGGAATGCCGATGCCCTCTCCAGAATCCCTTGCCTGGTAGGTGAAAGTGCCAAGCCCTACAGCTTTAGGCAGAGCGGGGAGGTATGTGGCAGGGCTAAGGGTTGTGTAATCGATGGGAGATATGTGCCTCATAAATGGCTGGTCTCTATAATGTAAAGCCTACCAGATATTATTATTGTTGTTGTTTGAAGGACCTGTGGTGAGGTCACAGTCAGGTGACCAGTCAGCTGCTGGGTTCGTGGGTGTGGCTACAGCCTTATAATGTGGCCTGCTCCTGAACCAGGTAGTTGTATGTGGGGAGGACTAAGCCTCCCATGTGTGCTGAGACTCCTGCTCTGAGTCTACAACCACGGACATTTGTGTTTTTGCCTGAGCTAAAGGCTACTTTTGGTGTTATGCTGCCTTGTGCGTTTATGACGTGAATAAACCGCAAGCACTGTTGAAGAACCTGTCTCATATTTGTCTCCCGCTGCACCTAAGCGAGTCACATCCCTACAGTACATATATAACTAACTGGAGAGGCGGTATGTGATGACAGCTATCTGTGCACATATAACTAACAGGAGAGGCAGTATGTGATGACACATATCTGTGCATATATAACTAACAGGGGAGGCAGTATGTGATGACACATATCTGTGCATATATAACTAACAGGAGAGGCAGTATGTGATGACAGCCATCTGTGTATGTACACCTAACAGGGGAGGCAGTATGTGATGACAGCTATCTGTGCATATATAACTAACAGGGGAGGCAGTATGTGATGACAGCTATATGTGTATATACACCTAACAGGAGAGGCAGTATGTGATGACAGCTATCTGTGTATATGCACCTAACAGGGGAGAATATACACACATAGATAGGAGTACAGAAAACCTGTTAAAAATATAAAATATTTTATTAAATTAATATCACAATATCATATTCAAAAAATAATTAAATAAACCAAAGAATAAAAAAGTGAAAGACACGAACATTACAAGGTCTAAAGCACATGCAAATCATTTACGGACCAGGAAATTAACCCCTAATGGACACCCATAAGTATAACACTATTCAAGTCCCACAATAAAATGGCAACAATATAAAAAAACCATCCAATGGATAAATAAACAGAAGCTGCCACTGATAAAACTCTTGTATTTGGGACACAAAAAGTGACTATAGATCAATAAAGTGTCATAGTGCCATCAGAGTGCATCTTACCCATATAAGTCCATATGTGCAAAGAGACAATGTAGCCCCAAAGTGCGTTTTACGTGGGCTTCCTCAGGGTGCCGTTTTTTGTTTAACCTAACAGGGGAGGCAGTATGTGATGACAGCTATCTGTGTATATACACCTAACATGAGAGGCGGTATGTGATGACAGATATCTGTGTATACACCTAACAGGGGAGGCGGTATGTGATGACAGCTATCTGTGTATATACACCTAACAGGGGAGGCGGTATGTGATGACAGCTATCTGTGTATATACACCTAACAGGGGAGGCAGTATGTGATGACAGCCATCTGTGTGTGTATATACCTAACAGGGGAGGCAGTATGTGATGACAACCATCTATGTATATATACCTAACAGGGGAGGTAGCCAATCACTGATTAGAATCACCCCCTTTTCGGCTAAGCCCAAAATGAGTTGGAGCTTCAATTAATAAAACACAGGTTGTACTGACTTTTTTTCCCCCAGAAATCTATATTGCAATATCTTCAGCTCTTTCCCATCTAGAACTTGATGGCCGTAAATTGCACAGCTGACAGGTTCCCCCCAATAGTAGACATTGAAAATACACAACTCTCAATTCACTATTATGCCTATGTATTTGTAGTTGCGCGATATACATACAGAACAAGAAATGCCAAGAATATAAATGAATATATAATTTATTGGAATTATTGTTATCACTGTTAGGAAGTTGAATATCTGTCTATAATATATATATTATAACATGGTGCTAAATAAATAATTAGTACTTCATGATATACAGACAGCATGTGTACCCTATGATAAAACTATGGGACTGAACATTTTCTCAGTTATCAATCGATATTTTAGTTCAGGATGAGGAATTTTGCCTATAGGACAGAGTCTGGTGAAATTTCACATTTTTTCCTGATCTCTTCCTGGGTGGAAAAGTAAAAACAGCTGGCACTCATGGCATTAGAATATTAAAAATACTGTCCAACAATAACAGATATAGAGCTAAGGCGCCCACTAAAATAGTCTTTCCATTATTACTCACCTCTAGTAGCTGAACTGCACCTTCATGTTCTTTCTTGGCTTCGACCTGGGCCTTCAGAAAAAGAAAAAAGTCGAACATTGGCGTCTTTCAGCAACGAACAAATCACAGGAATCCTAATATGTGACTTCTTATTACCAATTTCAGCATGCAAGTGTACAACAGCAAATTACTAACTTGTAGGGGAGAGTAATCTCTGTTCAGAACTGCACAGAACAGGTCAGGTGTTAGAACATCTGTCATACCTTCCTCAAAGATAAGAACAGTCATTTCTTCCCCAGACAGTACAGATATAAAGCACTTATTGTCCTATACCAATAAAGCAGTATAAGAAATATCAGATTAAAAATCTCTGCACCATTTATCAACACAAGCAAAATCAATGGCCGTCTCGGCTCACCGTTGCATGGAAACAGAATGAGAATTAGTTTACTTTGTCTTTGACCAATATTTAGCTCCATTAAAAAGCTTTCAACCTTGATAAACAACTAAATGGAGTTTGAAATTGCCCATAGCATGTTGGGCGACTATTATACAACCTGCGCCACATGCCAAATTGTACATTTGATGCAGCATTTACAATACTCTTCAACAAAATTCTTACTATTATGTAAAAAAAAAATGTAATTTCAATTTGAAAAAAATAATATCACATTAGAATAAAAAATCCAATGCTTCTGGCAGTAAGGACAATTCTTCATTATCTTTCAACGCAATTAAAGAAAACATTGTAAAAAGCAAGCACAGCATACCTACAAGTTCCAAGTTGCTAACCGCTTTCAGTATAAACCGGCTGCCGATCATCCAGTGAACCAGGAAAATGATCGTTCATTGGGTGAAGTACTCTTTTGCGCAGCTCAAAAGATCATTTTTCTTGGCTATGTGCCATGCCGTGTAAACAGCACACAACAATGGCCGCCTATGCACAGAGTGATCTATTACCGATTGCTCACTGCGCATTGTTTACGTTGGTCCCTCTGTGTAAACAGGCTATTAAACGACCACCAATCGGTAAATGTTTATCAGTCAGGGCTAGTTTAGTACTACCGGTTGGTCTGTGTGAATGAACCCATAATTATGGTACTATTTGTACTGGTTAGCCACTCGAAAAACATAGGTGTGTTATGCCTGCTTTTTACCATGTTTTCTCCGCTGGCGTTTTAAGGTCTGTCGAAAAATCAAGACTAATTTTATTTCCTTAATCCCTATGGCTGGATGTTGGATTTTTTTTATATTTATGCTGGAACACTGAGCAGAAGTGTGGTCCACACCTCTGGGTAAACGCAATATCCAGACCCGGTTGTCACGTCGCCGTCAGATTCAGGGCCTGCTGTCCCGACCTCGGCCACTAGGAGGCGCCGTGGCTCGCGCCCGAGTGATGGCAGCGGCAGTGGAGGGGCTTCTGCGCAGGCGTCTAGTGGACGCAGACTCCGCTCCGCTGTCAGTCGTGAAGGGGTTGGTGCATCATCATCAGGTCTGGTCCTAGGGGCGGTCCTGATGACATCATCAGCCCGGGAGCCTGTGAGGGAGGACCTGATCCCTCAAATACCTTGGGACTGGGCTTGCAAGCAGCCGGATATATTCTTGGTTCCCCTGCGTGTTACTGTGTGAATTGCTATAGTTGACGGACTCTGACCTTGGCCTGGACTTCTGACTCTGCTTATGCCTAACGATTCTGTACCTCTGCTGCCCTCCTGGTTTATGACTCTGACCTTGGCCTGGACTTCTGACTCTGCTTCTGCCTAACGATTCTGTACCTCAGCTGCCCTCCTGGTTTATGACTCTGACCTTGGCCTGAATCTGACTCTGCTACTGTCTACTGTATTTGTACCTTGTTGCCCGACTGGTTTAGACCCGGATACCACTACGTTTTTGTCCTGTATTGGAACACCTTTCTGGCGACCGTCCTGCTCTGGCCACTGCTCCTATTCAGACAGCGCCTCCTGGGCTCTGCTATAAATCCAGATCCCTTTATAGGGGTAAAGGGTATCAGTGTTTCTCGGGGTGTTGTCTGGCTGCAGCCCAGACCGCAGACGGACGTCACACCGGTGAGCTGATTTTTTATACCTTTTTCATTTGTAACATTAGAATATACATAGATGGACACAATTATTGGTACCCTTCTGTTAAAGTAAGAGAAACCCATAATGGCCACTGTGGTCACTGAAATAACTTGAAACTGACAAAAGTAATTTTCAATTTAAATTTTATAGTGACCGAATAATATCACATACAAGAAACAAATACCGCCACACCATGACCAGACCAGATATTACCATCACATAGTGAGCGAATACCGTAATAACACACACTTTTTCCAAAAAAAATTTGGGAGGAAAATGGCAGGTGCATCTTTTAGTCCGAACGCAGGCTTACCGGGGGGGTTGCGGCAGTGGTGTAGCAGCGTCCCTTCCTCAGGGAGCTGGCGGCGGCAGAACTGTGGTGATGCTGAAGCTCGGTGTCGGCGGTGAGCAGTGCGGAGTGCTTCATTGGTTTCCCTGCGGCCATCCTCTTGAAGCTGAGGGCCGCTGGAGGCGGCGCGCGCGCAGATTGAGATTTCAACTGGGCCACTAGCTCTCCATTTTCCTGAGGCTGTGGACTTCAGTGAAATGGGTGCCGGAGGCCACGCGTGCGCAGATTGAGATCTCGGCGGCCCTCGGCTTTAGGAAAATGGCTGCCAGTGGCCGTGCGTGCACAAATTGAGATCTCGGCGGCCCTCGGTTTCAGGAAAATGGCCGCTGGAGGCCATGCATGAGCAGATTGAGATCTCGGTGGCCCTCGGCTTCAGGAAAATAGCCACCTAGAAACCAATGATGCACTCGGCTTTGCTCAATGTGGACACTGGGGGAAGCATCGCCACATTTCTGACTCTGGTATCCTGAGGAAGGGACCTTGCTCCATGCAATTCACTCTGCTCTGCCTCTCTGCCAACAAAGGACCCTCTGCATCACACTGCTGGGGTTACCCAGGACTGCAGCATTGCCCCATTTCTGCAGCCGCCGACTTCCTGAGGAAGGGACCATGCCTCCTGTGACCCCACTCTACCGCCACCAGCCCTCAGGTAAGATACCTTAAATTCGGACAATAAAAATCTTTTTTTGCTATTTTCCACCCCAAAATTTGGGTGCGTCTTATAGTCCGAAAAATAAGGTAATCCAACATACATGGAACAAATACCTTCACACATCATGATCAGACCACATATTATCATCACATAGTAACAGAATACTACAACATACAGGGGACAAATACCGCCACACCATGACCGGATCACATATTACCACCACATAGTGACCAAATAATTCAACATACAAGGGAGAAATACACCACAGAGTGACCGAATAATACCACATTCAAGGAATAAATACAACCACACCATGACCAGACCACATTTTATCACCACATAAAATACTACAGTACTGATCATTAATAAAAAAACACAAGCCTAATATTACCATAAATGCCATTATACACAGGAGCTCTGTATACAGTATGTAGTGTACAGGTAATGCAGGGATCACCAGTGACATTATACACAGGAGCTCTGTACATAGTATATATGGTACAGACAATACAGGGATCACTAGTGATCTTACACATAGGAGCTCTGTATACAGTGTCAGTGTATAGGTAATACAGGGATCACCAGTGACATTATACACAAAAGTCCTGTATATAGTGTCAGTGTACAGGTAATACAACGATCACCAGAAACATTATACACAGAAGCCCTGTATATAGTGTCAGTGTACAGGTAATATAGGGATCACCAGTGCCATCAAGCAGCTGAATACAGACGTGCACTACCATTAATATATATGGTAATTATTTATTATGCAACCCACCATTCCAAATATAAATTGTAATCTACCACTGTGCTCCTACTAACGATAAATAGCCATTTCCCCCACCCAATAAACATATAAATTAGCACCTGTACCCTTTCCCCCAATTCAATACCAGTCACACTCCTGCATCCTCAACACCCCCACTCTGTTCCTCTCGCTCCGCTGATTCATTATATTTACATTTCCCCCTCAGCCCCAATTCTTTATGTCATGTCCTCTCTCTCCTCATCCCTACCCTCTCTTCATCAACTATTCTCCCTTTCTCAATTTATCATCATTTGCTGTCCCCCATATTCAATATATCACTCTCCCCCACCCTCAATTCATCATCATTTACTGTCCCCATCCCACAGCCTCAATACATCATCATTGACTACCCCATCCTCAATTCATCATTTTTTTCTTCCACCTATGCTCAAGTCATCATCACTTCCTCTCCCTACTCCCCACCTTCAATACATCATTTGCTGTGCCCCATCCCCCACCCTCAATACATCATTTGCTGTTCCCATCTCCCACCCTAAATTCATCATTTGCTTTTTCCCACTCTCAATAGATCATTTCCTGTCCCCCACCCTAAGTTCATCATCATTTGCTCTCCCCCCCACACCCATTTAATTCATTTTATTTAAAGAAAAGTTTTTCACACTCATCTCAATTTATACACTCCCTTGCAGCTCCACTTCTGGACTGGTATCCCGGCGCATGTACATGTCGTTGCCTACGCGATGACATCACTGCGTAGGCACTGTCACCGGTGCGTCACAGAAAAGGTGGAGGAAGCTCCCCTGGAGCCGCACTGCCATTCTGTTTTGATGGCAGTGGAGCTCCATGAAAGGTACCTGTGCTGAGATGTGCGCCGCTTGCACACAATACATTGTCATACCCTGGGGCCTGGTGAGCAGAAGCAAAAGCTTCTGCTCACCGGGCCCCATATACTAGTAAGGGCAGTAATGCCCTGATTGTGGCCCTGTGGCTACGTGTCAGAAACACGTCAAATGTTTTCTATGTAGTATTTGCAATACTACAATATGCTGGTAATAGAATATATTTTGGATGTGCAATTTTCACTATCTTTATCAGTAATCCTATTCTATTCTTTTCTCTATTGGCGATGTATGATTACTAGCTTATAATACCAAACAACAGCTCCCCCTTTACCATCACTGTGGCTCTGCAGACATCAGTACAGGAAACATCTGCCTTCAATAGTCTTGTACCTGTGGATATCAGAATATGGTATATTGTGCTCATACTTGCTACTCATTAAAACATAATGTGCAAATATTTGAGTAAATATACCCAAAATGTGAATTTAAAGGGACATTGGCATTTACAGAGGAGAAGCCCAAGGCTTGGGACTATCATCAGGGAGTTAGATCAGAGATTATAAGCTTCGCTCTAGAGGAGCCATCCTATTCATGCGGTGCTAAAAGTTGGAAAAGTAGTAGATTTTTTAGGTTACCATGTAAACAAGTATTAACTATGCATTATGGGATGTTTATGCAGTACCATGTTAGAACCCTAAGGCTATGTGCACACACTGCAGATTCACCTGCGGGTTTTTTCCCGCAGAACCGCAGGTAAAGTGACCTGCGGTTTTGCTGCGGTTTGGTCTGCGGTTTTGCCCTGCGGTTTCACACCTCTACTATGTTAAAGGTGTGAAACCACAGTGGAATCCGCAGAAACAATTGACATGCTGCGGAAAAAAAAACCCGCGGAAAAAACGCGCTGAAAAAACCGCAGCGTGAGCACCGCGGTTTTGAAAACCCATAGGGTTACATGGTACTGTACCATGTCTGCGGAACTGCTGCGGTTCCGCAGGGCCAAAACCGCAGCGGAACCGCAGCAAAAACCGCAGCGTGTGCACATAGCCTTACAGTGATACATCTCTTATACTTTTCACTGCATTACTAAGCAAATCTGTTATTCAGAATTGTGGTAAAAGTGTGACAACCCCAGTGGAGGCTACAATGGTGGTTATATTATCTGACAACCAATGTTCCTAGAAATAGATTTCTGTAAAAAAAAGACTAAAAAGAATATAAACATGTTAGAAGAGGAGAATAGAAAAACATATACGATTAAAATTACTCAACCCCAATGCAAATTAGGGTTTATTTTTTGTGCAAAATGTACAAACTTTCTGCTAGTTGCAATAAACCAATGAAACATGAACGATTGAAGTAGTTCAACACATCTAATATAACAAGTGATTTCTCCAACACAAAATGCCACTTTTAATGACTACTGCAGTCTTAGAATTATACAACCCCGTCATGCTAGGTATCTATAGTACTTCATTTAGTCCCGTTGCCTTGTTCCTATTGGATTGGTTTATTGCAAACAGCAGAATGTTTGTCATTTTTGCAATGCGAGTTGAATGATGTTGATTGCAACTGTATTTTCAGTATCAGATTTTCTAGATTTAGGGGAATGGGTTTTAATTAACTCGAAAAGTGAGCGGCTACAGAATTGACCTCTTACCTTTTGTAGCAGCTCAATCTCCTGCTGTTTTGCATTGAGAACGGCCAAGGCTTGCTCATGCTCTAATTCCAGCTGTTGCCGCCGCTCAGCAGCCTCTCGCATATGCTGTTTGGATGAACACATAATATCAATTCATGCATCAATCTAATTGTCCTGAATATAAAAAGTAAAAATATAAACCAGTGCAATACACAGAGGCCTCAGGATATGGCAAGTTTTTAAAAAATAGCTTCAGATCACCTTGGATAGTCCAAAAAAAGCAGTGAAAGGGGTGATCAAACCCTTAAATTTAAAAAAAAAGACAAATATCCAAAATGCAGTGATGGTGCTCTAAATTCTCGATTTGCACTTAGTATTATTGAAAACTCTGCTGTCGGCAACTGGACTGATCTAATAATGCCCATTACCGCTATGGGTTTCGGCTTATGGCAAATTACATTATGGAATGGGCTTTACATGATGTTGGGAGGGAAGATCCAGAAGGGCTGGTATACTTTAAAGCTATGTGCACATGTTGCGGATTTGTTGAGGATACACAGCGATTTTTCTGCGCAGAGTTGCACCAAATCCGCAAATGATTGCTCATGCAAGTTTAATCAATCGAAATCCAGAAATGGTGTGCACATGCTGTGGAAAATTCCATCCTGATTCGCAGCGTTTTATTTTCCACAGCATGTCAATTCTGCAATGTTGTTCCGCAACAAATCCGCAGGTGTAAAAATGTTCTCGGATTTGATGTGGATATCATGCGGATTTGGATGAAAAACCGCAGCGGATTTTTAAAATGCAAATAAATCAGAAGGTGTGTGTGTGTGGGTGAAGAATCAAAAATAGAGTCAATCTTGTTTGAAACACATCAACAATGGTGGTAGGACATGAAAAAGGCAATTTTTTTTTTTTTTTTACAGTAGTACATCTTTAATGAGCAAACAAATCCGCAGACAAAACCACATCCAAATCAACATGTCAATCCGCATCAAATCCGCACAAAAAAACGCGCAGAATTTCCACTGTGTTTTCTGCCAAGAGATGCAGAATCCGCGCAGAAACTTCCTCAGTAAATCTGCAATGTGCGCACATAGCCTAAATGGTTTGTACAGGTTTGGCACAAAAGTCTGCAATCATTCTGTACAGCAAGCGATGTCAAGACTCTCCAGTGATAAAAGTTTGGAAGGTATGCGATATGTATACTCGGACTCAGATTCTGACTAGATGTGTGCAGCCGCGCCATGTGCAGTCGGAACAAAGCAGGAAGTATGTATACCACATACTTGTGGTCGGATGACCGTCCGGTCTTTCCACTGATACTGGGGAATATTAACATCATGCGCCGGGTGCGCTGCGAGGAGTCACACTGAGAGACTACAGATTTTTGTGCCAAACCTGGACAGCTCCTTTAATAAAACACTGGCACTGTCATCTGATGCACAATCTGGTTTATACAGGGTGGAAAAAGGGGATCTGCGCAACCAATAACTAAAACAGTCGGCACAGTTCTGGAACCATTTTGTGGCAAAACAATCTTGGTTTAACACTACAGGATAACAGGATTTTTTTTCGCAAATCTAAAAACCTATCATTGAAATTAAGACTTTCCAATATGGTTTAGGAAAAATTTAGCATATTTTAGTCATGGAACATAAGGGTATATTTACGTTCAGCAGATTTGATGCAAAAAGTTTCTGGGATTGTCCCATGCATTTAAAACACATTTGCAGAAATTCCTGTATGTGTTACAGATATGAGCGCATTCAGCTTTCTAGAGGAGACTTTGTAGGATAAAACCTTGGTAAATACCATTTGCTTTTGCTCCATTCAGGCCGCTGTTGAGATAATTATGGACTAAAATATGAAGACAGGCAGAAACACACCTTTATCTGTGAGTAACCGGAGAGTAATAGGACAATATATGCAAACCGGGAATGCCGGGCTGTGGTTGTAAAAGTGGCTGATTAAAGGCATTATCTGAACACATAATAACCAGCTGACACTCGGCATTGTTGACAGCCCTTGATTAAAACACTTAAACCAGAGGAAAAGTACACATTTCATGCATGACAAATGTCCTTCCTGTCTCTGTGCATCAGACATCTGTAGCATGACATCCCACGTAATGAGTGTCAGTACATTTAACCCAGTTTGTCTGATTCCTTGCAGGAGAGAGAAGTCAAGAGCAACATGCAGAACAGGAGTATAGGTTAATATGACACACAACTAGTTGCTCTATGTAAGCCAAGCAGGTACTAAAACATGATTTTAATTGCAGAAACAAGAGACATATAGGCAACTTGAGACATAATGTATAAAATCTTAGGGGCCCAATTGTCAGCCATGAGAACCCAATGGAAACCTAACAATTGGTACATGAGAGTCCAACTAGAATTTCTCCTAGTCCTGTTAACAATCTAACAGCCTTAAAATGATACACTGAAAATGCTTCCTCTCTGATTGTAATCTGAAACTAAAATATTAAGAATTGTGGAATCCCATAAAGGACCAGTGCTGAGTAGCAATGCTTTTGGGATCTTCAACCTGTAACAAGTATCAGCAACTGTTCCATTAAACGTTTACCAAAAAATGGCTGTCCAGTTACTTTATAAATTGCAATATCACAGATGTGCCCACCCTTACAGTTCTGTGAATTTAGTTAAGAACTCCAATTTTTCAGTATCCAATTTCAATGCATTATTAAGAAATGCTATTAATAAAGGCTTCTCACTAAATTAGAATATCATCAAAAAGTTAATGTATTTAATTTCTTCAATGCAAAAAGCGAATCTCATATGTTATATAGAGTCATTACGCACAGAGTGATCTATTTCAAGTGTTGTTTATTTCTATTAATGTTGATGATTATGGCTTAGGGTATGTGCACACGGTGCGGATTCTGCTGCGGTTCCACAGCGTTTCTGCATCTGCGGGTCCGCAGCAGATTCTGCTGTGTTGTACAGTACCTTTATTTCCTATGGAAATAAAAAAAAGCTGTGCACATGCTGCGTTTTTTTCCACGCGGTTTTGCTGCGGTTTACAAACCGCAGCATGTCAATTGTTTGGTGCAGAAACACTGCAGTTTTACACCTCATCCATTATGAGGTGTAAAACCGCAGGGCAAAACCGCAGGCAAAACCGCAGATAAACTGCAGGACTTTTGTCCTGCAGATTTACCTGCAGTTTTCTCTAGAAAATCCGCGCACCCAAAAAACTACGTGTGCACATAGCCTTACAGCCAACGAAAACCCAAAAGTCATTATCTCAGGAAATTAGAATACCAGCATGAAAAATTATTTTAAAATCCAAAATGTTGGTCTACTGAAATGTGTGTTCAGTAAATGCACTCAATTCTTGGTCGGAGCTCCTTTTGCAACAATGGCGTGGCATAGAGGTGAGCAGTCTGTGGCGCTGCTGAGGTGTTATGGAAGCCCAGGTTGCTTTGATAGCAGCCTTCAGCTTGTCTGCATTGTTGGGTCTGGTGTCTCTCATCTTCCTCTTGATAATACCCCATAGATTATGGTGTTAAAATCAGGCGAGTTTGCTGGCCAAACAAGCACAGTGATACTGTTGTTTGTAAACCAGATATTGGTACTTTTGGCAGTGTGGACAGGTGCCAATTCCTGCTGGAGAATGAAATTTCCATCTCCAAAAAAGCTTGTTGGCAGAGGGATGCATGAAGTGCTCTAAAATTTCATGGTAGACGACTGTGCTGACTTTGGTCTCGATAAAATGCAGTGGACCTACATCACTGAGTGTGGAAACTTCCTACTAGACCACAAGCAGCTTGGATTATGTGCCTCTCCACTATTCCTACAGACTCTGGGACCCTGATTGCCAAATGAAATGCAAAATCTACTTTAATCTGAAACAACGCCTTGGACCACTGAGCAACAGTCCTGTTGTTTTTCTCCTTGGCCCAGGTAAGACGCTTCTGGTGTTGTCTATTGGTCATGAGTGACTTGAAACAAGGAATGCGACACTTGCTGCGCATGTCCTGGATCCATCTGTGTGGTGGCTCTTGAAGCAATGACTCCATCAGCAGTTCACTCCATGTGAATTTCCCCCCAATTTTTGAATGGCCTTTCTTAACAATCCTTTCAAGGCTGCGGTTATCCAGGTTACTTGTGCCCCTTTTTCTACCACAGTTTTTCCTTCTACTCAACTTTCCATTAATATGCTTGGATACAACACTCTGTGAACAGCCATCTTCTTTATCTTCTTTAGCAATGACCTTGTGGCTTATCCTCCTTGTGGAGTGTGTCAATGGCTGCCTTCTGGACATCTGTCAAGTCACCAGTCTTCCCCATGATTGTGGAGCCTACTGAAATAGATTAAGGGACCTTTTTAAACGCTTTGCAGGTGTTTTTTGGTCATTATTAGAATTTACTGCGATATTTACTTTTGGGTTTTCATTGGCTGTAAGTCATAATCATCAACATTAACAGAAATAAACACTTGAAAGAGATCACTCTATTTTTAACGACTCTATATAATATATGAGTTTCACTTTTTGTATTGAAGAACTGAAATAAACTAACTTTTTGATGATATTCTAATTTAGTGAGAAGTACTTGTATAACATAAACAAGTCCCAAAAGAATGCTGGTCATGTAATTGGTTCATCTTAGGATATATCAAGCCAAGAGGATAGGTAAGAAAGGACACATATGTACATATTCTAGGTCATGCCTAGGTCAGTTCACACTGCCACTTGGACATTCTGATTGTTTCATTTCAGTTATGCATACAGAAGTACTATATCCTGACACGTGATCAGAGCCTTAGATCATACAATAAATATTAGCTCCTCCCTTGTCTGACATATTCAGTCCCTAGTAGTTAAAAATCCAGATGGAAGAGGGCAGGGCCTGCAGGTTGAGGGAGAAAGATGCAAGTTACAGGAGCTCCTGCTGGAATTCAAGCTATATCCTTTGGCTTTTGTCCTAAGTCACATTGCAAGGCTCGTGAAAGGGTCGATATTGACTTTTAGGATTGCTTTCCAATAGGTGGCACTAGAGTTCAAGTCCTCTTCATCTCTGAAGAGACAATTTTCATATTTAATTTCCCAAAGGAGCATACATGGCGAAAACTTACCCCTTAGATCCCAAGCCATATCCTTAAAATTCTGTTAAAAATACTTTCCACTGCAAAGAGACTGTTTCCTGAGCCTGAGAGAGCCTCTACTGCAAAGATCTGCTTGGATCGAGGGAACACATGATATCAATACCTCATCGTGCCAGCACCATATTGCCCCGAATGCTCAGCCATACAGACACGGAGGACCCAGAGCACCCTGAAGCACTGTGCTGCTGAAGTCTGCCCTCAGACCAGGGTTCCCTCGAGATAAGATAATAGCATACAGTGGGGGAAAAAAGTATTTAGTCAGCCACCAAACGTGCACGTTCTCCCACTTAGGGTATGTGCACACGTTGCGGATTAGACTGCGGAATTTTCTGCAGAGAATCCGCATTTCTTGGCAGAAAACGCAGGGTAAAACGCTTGTGGTTTTCCTGTGAAATTGATGTGGATTCCTTGCGGATTTTAGTGCGTTTTTGCTGTGCGGACTTGGTTTGTGAACTTGTGCCTCTGGAGGAGTTAGAGAGACAAAATTTATTTTGCAAATTATGGTGGAAAATAAGTATTTGGTCACCTAAAAACATGCAATATTTCTGGCTCTCACAGAACTGTAATGCTGGTTTCACATTTGCATCAGTGTGCGCCATGAGTTCATATATTTAACATTATGTATGCAGGGACATGCGTTTGCATGCATCCGCAAGCTTTTGAGTATGCATGCGTCGCTTCACGATATGCGGCGGTGCGCAGTGAACGCAACATGTTGCATTTTTGAGGTGTCAAAAATCCGTCAAATATGCACAGGCATGCGCATGCAAATGAGTGTGTAAAAAACGCATTACTGTCTATGGGAACGCATTGGTACACAAGGACATGTGTACACATGCGTTATTCAAAATACATATAGAAATCCCATGAGACACACCCTTTTTTGTCTGGTGTCATATCGAATGCATGAACACAAACAACACAAACGCATGCAAAATCGCATGCACATGCAGCGTTTTTTCCCACCATGTGTAAGATGATGCGCATAAAAACGCTGCATAAACATGCAAGGGAAGACTGAATCTGCAATCAACTGTGGGAGCAATAATATGAAAATGGAAGACATACAAGAGCACTGATAATCTCCCTCGATCTGGGGCTCCACGCAAGATCTCATCCCGTGGGGTCAAAATGATCACAAGAATGGTGAACAAAAATCCCAGAACCACACAGGGGGACCTAGTGAATGACCTTCATAGAGCTGGGACCACTGTAACAAAGGCTACCATCAGTAACACACTACGTCACCAGGGACTCAGATCCTACAGTGCCAGACATATCCCCCTGCTTAAGCCATTACATGTCCAGGCCCATCTGAAGTTTGCTAGAGAGCATTTGGATTATCCAGAAGAGTATTGGGAGAATGTAATTTGGTCTGATGAAACCAAAGTTGAACTGTTTGGTAGAAACAATACTTGTTATGTTTAGAGGAGACAGAATGCTGAGTTGCTTCCAAAGAAAACCATACCTACTGTGAAGCATGGGGGTGGCAACATCGTGATTTGGGGCTGTTTCTGTGCAAAGGGACCAGGACAACTGATCCATGTACATGAAAGAATGAATGGGGCCATGTATCATGAGATTTTGAGTGCAAACCTCTTTTCATCAGCAAGGGCATTGAAGATGAAACGTGGATGGGTTTTTCAGCATGATGATGATCCCAAACACACTGTCAGGGCAAAGAAGGCGTGGCTTCATAAGATGCATATGAAGGCCCTGGAGTGGCCTAGCCAGTCTCCAGATCTCAACCCCATAGAAAACCTTTGAAGGGATTTGAAAGTCCATGTTTCCCAACGACAGGCCCAAAACGTCACTGATCTAGAGGCGATCTGCATGGAGGATTGGGCCAAAATACCACCAACAGTGTTTGCCAACCCTGTGAAGACTAACAGAAAACTTTTGACCTCATTGCCAACAAAGGATATATAACAAAATATTGAAACAAACTTTTGTTAATGACCAAATACTTATTTTCCACCATCATTTGCAAAATAAATCTTGCCAAATCAGACAAGGTGATTTTCTGGATTTGTTTTCTCATTTTGACTCTCATAGTTGTGGTCTACCAATGATGTCAATTACAGGTCTCTTTCACCTTTTTAAGTGGGAGAACTTGCACAATTGGTGGCTGACTAAATACTTTTTTTTCCCCACTGCAAAACTCTTTGGCTGAGGTAGAATCAGTGGCATTGTGTCTGCTAGAGCAGCTGCCCCCTTCTCCCTGCACAGTCTCTGGGTTGCCTGATACCTGCAATCCTGCTCTCACAGTTAATTATAAAGCAAAAGCATCTGCCTGGAGAGCTTGAATTAACCCTGTAATTGATCCTACTATGATCTAGCGCCTGGCAACTGATGATTCTGAACAAGTAACGTGCCCCAATTGACTGCACAGTATGAGGTGGGCATATACTGATTGCCATCCCCCACCTACTCTGACTATCTATACTGTCACTGTGTGACCCAAAACTGCAAAACTTGAGCTCACCCATTTGGAGACCATTTTTCTATTTATATTTTTTAAATAATCTTATTCCTGTCACGAGAGGTGTAGCTACACCATATGTTTTGGTAATTTCTTAGTGTTTCATCCTTTCTAAATTCCCTATCTTGCCGGTGACTGGATTTTAACACATCATGTCTCCTATAAGCAACAAATTCCGTGAGCTGCATACCACAATGAGTCCAACCATAAATTCTGCTATTGAGAGACTAAGAATTTGCCTGTCATACTCCATGAGAAGGGGCCCTTTCACACCCATCAGACTCCAGGAAACATTACCAACCTCCCCCAGAGGAACAGATGGAGGATGTCGAGCTGACTCTGAAACAGGTATCCGATAATCTCCTATGTGCTATTGCATCTAGTACTGCCTCCCTGACTAGAAAACTGGAAGAATTCAAAATTGAGGTGAGCCTACTCAGATATGATATGCAGTAGCTGAGATCGAAGGTGTATGAGGTGGAATATCAGGTATCGGCTGTAGATGACCTCACAGCAGGGGTGCCTAATTCTATATAAGACCTCATTGAGAAGTCAGAGCTTTGGCTTCAAAAGGCAGATGACTTGGAAAATCGACTGCGCTGAAGCAATCTCCGCATTATCAGAGTTCCTAAAAAAGCAGAGAGACAGCGACCTGACAAATTTGTTAAGAAATAACTCATGAAATTATTCCCTGACGCACCTTTCTCCTTGGTCTTTGCTGTGGAACGTGCTGACAGGGTGCCCAGACTCCTAAACTGCTCGGACTGGTGTTATAAAGTATTCTTAGGCTGTGTGCACACGCTGCGGATTCTGCTGCGGATTCATCCGCGCGGATTTTACAAAATCCGCAGATAAATCCGCAGGTCAAAAGACCTGCGGTTTATCTGTGGATTAGCCTGCGGTTTTGCCCTGTGGTTTATCATCTCCACAATGGAGGAGATGGTAAACCGCTGCGGAATCCGCAGAAAGAATTGACATGCAATTCTTTCTGTGGATTTGAAACCGCAGCAAAAACCGCGCGGAAAATTCCGCAGCATGTGCACAGCGGTTTTTGATTTCCATAGGTTAGAATTCTACTGTACACCGCAGCAAAAACTGCTGCCGAACCACAGGGCCAAATCCGCAACGGATCCGCAGCAGAATCCGCAGCGTGTGCACACAGCCTAATTTACTGAGATAATGACTTTTGGGTTTTCATTGGCTGTAAGCCATAATCATCAATATTAACAGAAATAAACACTTGAAATAGATCACTTTATAATATGAGTTTCATTCTTCGTATTGAAGAACTGAAATAAATGAGCTTTTTGATGATATTCTAATTTTATGAGACGCACCTGTACATTAATCTGACATGTTGATGTTCTCAGGGTGACCAGCTTCTTCATTGAGACAGCCAACTGGGATGGCCATTTTTCAGAGTTTATTCTTGAATTACTCAAATTTATTCTAACACACAATTATTTTGTGTTTAAGGAAAGGTTCTTTTTGCAAACCCAAGGTACCGCCATGGGCGCGGCGTGTGATCAGTCATACGCAAATCTGTTTCTCAGATTTTGGGAGAGGCAGATTTTCCAAGGTTACAGAGCGCACGCCTCAGACCTGGTTATACGCTGGCTTTGTTACATCGATGATGTCCTTATGATTTCGGAGGGTGATGAAGCCAGCCTATCAGTGTTTATGAGGCTCCTCAACAATAATCCGTTTAATCTCAGATTCACATACAATTGGCATTGCAGTAGAGTCACTTTCCTGGATGTTATTTTGTGTGTCGGGGAGGATGGGTCCATTGAGACAGACCTATATCGAAAAGAAACATCTGTGAATTCCTTAATACACGCCTCCTCGGCGCACAACTATCCTGTGATCAAGGCCATCCCAGTTGGCCAATTTCTCAGGAATGGGCGGGTCTGTTCCACTGAGGCCCGCTTCGAGGAACAGTCCGACATTCTTGCTGAGATGTTCAAAGCCAGGGGCTATAGTGCTTGTTGCATCAGGGCTGGTTACAGATGGGCCAGGTCAATGAGGAGGGACATCTATTTACACAATTTAAGAGAGGCACAACGAGGCAATTTTGGCCTGAGTTTTATCTCTACTTCCAACTGCCACTGGGATCGGATCTGTGAAATTTTGAACACTGGCTGACCCTACAGACTGATGCAGTCCTGGCAGTCCATCTACCTTTGACCCCATGCATGATGCAAAGGGAGAAACCTGAGGAACAACCTGGTAAGAAGCCACTATGTGGCAAAACAGAAACAACTCTTCAATTCAGGTGTCCCCCAAACATGGTTGCTTCCCTTGTGGTGCATGTGCGGTGTGCCCCAACATCCTCAGATGTAGGACCTTCACATCATCTGATGGGAGCAGGGAATATGTGATTCGTGATTTTATTTCATGCAATATCACACGTGATTCATTATGCTACATGTCCCTGCCCCCTCATTTATATTGTTCTTACATCTAAGGAGATAAAAACAAGAACTCGTAAACCCATACAAGATATTCTGGCTGCCAGAGAAGTGTCTGATGTCTCAACACTTAAAACATTACCAAGACATTTTAGGGCCTATTCACGGATCCGATCCCAGTGGTTGAAGGTTAGGGGTATCGACAGGATCCATGGTGGGTCCAGAGGTGGTAATATGACACAGGTCCTGGGTCAATGAAAGTGCAGGTGGATTGTCACCCTTGACACCATGTCCCCAAGGGGCCTCAACGAAAAACTTAGCTTTGTCCCTTTTCTGTGACCTGTCCCAGTCTGTACCCACTTTTGGAAACAAACATTTTCAGGCCAATATACCATGAAGGCACCAAAAATCATGAAGAGATCCAGTATGAGAATAAAATATCAAATTTTATTGAAAAAACATTAAAAATATTATAAAATTGCAAAAATGCCCAGCAGGAGGCGCTCAAAACATTCATGCCATTAGTTATTATAGTCACACAGACAAATGTGAATCCTTACACATAAGTAATTATAATTAATTTCCAACAAGAGTATAATATCTCTATAAATGTAGAGAATATTCACACCACAGTATTAAAAAATATATTGAATATAAATCAGGCCCGTTATATGTAACTTAAATAACTTCAGTGTCAAAAAGGTTCAAAATAAAAGGTAACCCAGTCTGATATATGCTGCAGGTAAAAGTAAATGACCTAAATGTCAGCACAATTAAATATCACGGGACGCCCCCGGAAGAAACTTCTCACGCGGGGCTTAGTTCAACTAAGGCTGAAATACCCGGGGCCCCTGTGATGTCCCTTTAACTAGGGGAAACCCTGTCTGACCCTCAACCCAGGGTTCTTGCTGATGTTGCAAATGCCTGAGCATCCAACCTTTCCTTATCTCCTGCTCAGCCCTGCACTTAACCCTCCACCCAGTGAGGAGACACACCACCAAAGCCCCCACACAAATTATGACAGACAGGGAGAACTTAAACTGCACTGCGCCGCACACACACAGGAATATACAGTAATGTGAACAGGGCACAACTAAACACAAATATGGGAAGGAGAAAGGATAACAACGGATCATACGCCACCAGATACGAATCTCTCTCTCTTCAACACCTCCACTCCAGACGGGAACCACTTGGTATGAAACACAAGCTATAATCGGCGACGCCCATAGGCCAGCATAACTATTTAAAGACCGTGGGCATGACTAACCATCCAACCTGGTCTCCAGCAAGATTAACCCCCGAGAGCCTGAAGATCAAGCCGGCGCCACTGAGGCTATAGTGGATGGAGGTGGAACTACCTCTGCCTGTCGGACGCTGTGGTGTGAACAGCGTCCGACATGACAAAACTAGTGCGAAACACGTATTGGGGTGAAGGAGGTTGCATCATTCACATTCACCAGAGACCTGGCATCAGAGTTTTCATAGGTATTACCCTTTTTTACCTTTATTTTGAACCTTTGTGGATTTATAGTAGAAAAAAGGGAAGAAAGTTCCAGCGCTAGGAATGGAAAATTAAAAATCCATTTTATTGTGCCAATGCATATTAAAATTCCAGCAGGTACAGCATATCAGTCGGATGACTGCAGAACAATCCTCTAGTACTTTCTCAGCCGTGATATTATTTAATCGTGCTGACATTGAGGTCATTTACTTTTACCTGCAGCATATATCAGACTGGGTTACCTTCACTCAGGTGCAATTTAATGTGGGTCTCTGTTACATTCAGAGTGAGTTGCCTGTAGTGTTGTCGCAGACTATTTCCACACAGTATTTTTTTTTTTTTTTGTCACGATATATTCAGGTTTTTTGACACTGAGGATATTTAATTAAGTTACATATATCGGGCCTGATTTATATTCAATATATTTTTTAATACTGTGGTGTGAATATTCTCTACATTTATAGAGATATTATACTCTTGTTGGAAATTATTTATAATTACTTACACTCACTGGCCACTTTATTAGGTACACCATGCTAGTAACGGGTTGGACCCCCTTTTGCCTTCAGAACTGCCTCAATTCTTCGTGGCAGAGATTCAACAAGGTGCTGGAAGCATTCCTCAGAGATTTTGGACCATATTGACATGATGGCATCACACAGTTGGCGCAGATTTGTCGGCTGCACATCCCTGATGCGAATCTCCCGTTCCACCACATCCCAAAGATGCTCTATTGGATTGAGATCTGGTGACTGAGGAGGCCATTTGAGTACAGTGAACTCATTGTCATGTTCAAGAAACCAATCTGAGATGATTCGAGCTTTATGACATGGCGCATTATCCTGCTGAAAGTAGCCATCAGATGCCTGTTCTTAGCTGAGAGGAGTGGTACCCAGTGTGGTCTTCTGCTGCTGTAGCCCATCTGCCTCAAAGTTCGACGCACTGTGCGTTCAGAGATGCTCTTCTGCCTACCTTGGTTGTAACGGGTGGCAATTTGAGTCACTGTTGCCTTTCTATCAGCTCGAACCAGTCTGCCCATTCTCCTCTGACCTCTGGCATCAACAAGGCATTTCCGGCCACAGAACTGCCGCTCACTGGATTTTTTTTCTTTTTCGGACCATTCTCTGTAAACCCTAGAGATGGTTGTGCGTGAAAATCCCAGTAGATCAGCAGTTTCTGAAATACTCAGACCAGCCCTTCTGGCACCAACAATCATGCCACGTTCAAAGGCACTCAAATCACCTTTCTTCCCCATACTGATGCTCGGTTTGAACTGCAGGAGATTGTCTTGACCATGTCTACATGCCTAAATGCACTGAGTTGCCGCCATGTGATTGGCTGATTAGAAATTAAGTCTTAACACACAGTTGGACAGGTGTACCTAATAAAGTGGCCAGTGAGTGTATATGTAAGGATTCACATTTGTCTGTGTGACTATAATAACTAATGGCATGAATGTTTTGAGCGCCTCCTGCTGGGCATTTTTGTAATTTTATAATATTTTTAATGTTTTTTCAATAAAATTTGATATTTTATTCTCATACTGGATCTCTTCATGATTTTTGTGCCGTCATGGTATGTTGGCCCGAAAATGTTTGTTTCTGATATTTTGAAGTGCCAGAATATATGTGGTATTTAGACTAATTTCAAGTATATGTACCCACTTTTGGTATTTTGACAATCCGTGTTTCCACTGCTTTTTGTTGTATAATGTCCTGTGGTCTCTCTGCAATTTTGATTTTTGATTGATGTTTTGTCCGTTTTCTTTAGTTTATTTGTCGGTCATTTTTATATGTGCTCTGATACTTTGACGTCTCTTGGAAGTCGCTTCATGTACTTTGGATACACCTTCCTCTTCCTCTGTCTGCCTGAGTGATGTGAATGGCCCGACTATTAGGACATCTCCATTGTCGGTTCTATGAAAGCTGCCACACGAGCAAGGACTATCAGTGTCGTCTCTCTACCACCTTCTGCAGCTTCTCCCCAGTCTTTTTTAGTATGTTTATCACTTATAGAGCTTAGAATTGTCTTATTGATGGACATTCCATTTTTTTATGTCACTATCTAGCAATTTTTATGCATTTTGTCATCAGGTTGCAGCACCTTGTCTATTTTCCCCCGGTACTGTGTGTGCCCTATTTTTACTTATTTTTCTTTATGCAACTTTATACACAATTTCATGTTATTGTTTTTATGTCCTAGCACTTCTCACTTGATTCTTGATGTTTTGTGCCCCATTGATATTTTTTCTCCCCATTTTGCAAATATTGCCTTTTAGTGGTAAGACCTCTTTTATGATCCTATTGGTACAGGGTATGTGTGCACGAGGTCACTTTGTATGTAAAATTCTTTTTCATACACTACTGCCCCTTCCCTCACGCTTCCTTTTACTTTCTATTTACCCTTACTGCTCTTTACTGTCACTTCTTTTTGGAGGTTTGAGACACTACACATCTTTTTAGTTACCACCCATGATGGCCGCACCAGTGTTTCTTAGCGATCTTCAACAACACGGCAGTCGATGGTGCACAGGCGCCCCTTGGCTCTTATAGCACGTCACTCCCTCTGCTGTTATTGATCCAAGCATTGTGCGCATTGAGGTCACAGGGTGCGCAGATCATAGAGCGAGAGGTGATAGACCGGTTCGTGCATTATCTTTCCAAGGCCAATACCATTTGCATTGCCCAGGGTGATGACTTGGTCAAAAAGTTTTGGGTGGTGGAGGGTTCCTTTTGGAGTCAACCCACTTCATACTGGGGATCCCAACAGGGGTCGGAGGGCCAAAAGCGGGTGGGGCGTACAAAGTGACAGGGGAAGTAATGCCATAGGTCCCAGCTGGTGATGTTATGTGCTGTAAATGTCATGGCACAGGCCATATAGCCACCCATTGTCCCAACCTCGGAGCAGATGGACTGTAGCCAGGGACACCGCTGTTCATATTATACATATCCAGCCTGCAGTGTGAACTGTCCACCCAGTGAGTGGCCATAGACTGGTCCCGTAAAGGTGACTAATTGGTAAGTGACTGGAATGCTAGACTAAGACAGTTTGGTGATCCCTGAGGGCCACAATTCCTCTCCAGCTGATCCCTGGGAAGAAAGTTGACATTGCTGCATTCACGGGGATTCACAAGACTATCCAGTGGACATTGAAAAAGCCCAAGGTACTGAGCCTCAAGAGGTCAGTGTGGTCCAGGACTTTTTACAAGCCATTATCATAAACCGGGACTTTTGAGGGAAGGGGACAGGGCTCGGTTGCTCAGATGAGAGATGGATTGCCCAGTCTGTCGGGTTTCCCTTCTGGGTCCTTGTGGGGGATGAGGACATAGTGTCCCCTAAGGCTGACATTCCTGAGTTAGGGATGACCGGCGAAAATTTTGGGTCAGCCCAACATAGGAACCAAACACTAAAAGAGGAGTTCAATAATGTAACCGTCATAAAAGGGATAGGGCAGGAGCCGGGGGCTGATACCAGGTTTCTGATTTGCTGTTGAGTGGGGACTTGTACTGAGTTACTATGATTAGGGAGGAGGCAGTGAGACATTGGAACAATTGTTGGTACCAGGACCCTATAAACGGAGGGTGTTTGACATGGACCATTCACACGTTTTGAGTGGTCATCTGGGGGTGGACAAAACTCAAGAAGGGTCATACGGAGGTTCTATTGGACCAGATGTCACTGGGAAATCTTAAAGTATTGCAGGTCCTGTCACACCTGCCAGATAATCACCTCCACCTCTCACTTTCAAAGTCCCCTAGTGTCATTACCCATCACAGTAACATAGTACCATAGTTTTTAAGGTTGAAGGAAGACTTTAAGTCCATCTAGCGCAACCCATAGCCTAACATGCTGATCCAGAGGAAAGCAATCAATTAGCTTCACATTGGGGAAAAAACTCCTTCCTGACTCCACATACGGCAATCAGACTAGTTCCCTGGATCAATGCCCTATCAAGGAATCTAGTATATACTGTATAACCTGTAATATTATACTTTTCAAGGCATCCAGTCCGCTCTTAAATTTTATTAGGGAATCACTCATTACAACATCATACGGCAGTGAGTTCAATAGTCTCACTGCTCTTACAGTAAAGAATCAGTAATTATGCTTAAACCTTCTTTCCTCCAGATGTAGAGGATGCCCCCTTGTCCCTGTCTCAGATCTAAGAGTAAAAAGATCATTAGAAAGGTCTTTGTATTGTCCCCTCATATATTTGTACATTGTAATAAAATCACCCTAAGCCATCGTTTTTCAAAACTAAATATTTAATTTTCTGTATTAATTTAATGCCTCATCACTACCTACTTGCTTAAATTCTTTAAATGCTTTCTTTTTGTCACTCATTGTGCCCCTTACAGCTATATTTAGCCATACTGGTTTCCTCCTATTTCTAGCATGTTTATTCCCATAGGGTATATACTGTGCACAGGTCCTGTTCAGAATGCTAATAAACGTCTCCCATTTTCTTTGCGTTCTTTTATTTCTCAAGATATCGTCCCAGTTTATTGCACGAATATCATCTCTCATCCATTGGAAATTTGCCTTCCTGAAGTTTAGTGTCCTTGTAAGGCCGGTTTCACATTAGCGCTTTTTAAGCGCACGCACGGCCGGGGGTAGCTCCGCCCCCGAGCCGGCTCTCTGCCCGGCGTGCCCGCCCCTTGCTTGTATCGCCGCCTACTAGCGGACAGCGGCGCCTGCGATCGGCGCACCCTATCTTTAGCATAGGATGCGCAGATCGTGCGCAGGCCGTGCGCTAGTTGCGCTTTGACCTGCGCTGCGCACTTTTGACGGTGCGCCGTGCGCGCCAAAATCAAACTTTTCGGATTTTGGCGCGCACGGCGCACCGTCAAAAGTGCGCAGCGCAGGTCAAAGCGCAACTAGCGCACGGCCTGCGCACGATCTGCGCACCCTATGCTAAAGATAGGGTGCGCCGATCGCAGGCGCCGCTGTCCGCTAGTAGGCGGCGATACAAGCAAGGGGCGGGCACGCCGGGCAGAGAGCCGGCTCGGGGGCGGAGCTACCCCCGGCCGTGCGTGCGCTTAAAAAGCGCTAATATGAAACCGGCCTAACCCCTCTACTACACATCTTATTAAAGTATACATGAAAACTTACTATTTTTTGATCACTATTACCCAAATGACGCTCAACCCTTATATTTTACATGCGTTCCGGCCTGTTGGTTAATACTTGTTGGGTCCTGAACCAGTTGTGAAAGGTAATTGTCTCTCAAAGTTGTCAAAAACCTATTACCTTTGCTGGAACTGCAGGTTTCGGTTCCCCAATGTATTTCAGGGTAGTTGAAGTCCCCCACAATAATGACTTCTCCTTGAGTCGTTGCTTCATATATTTGCTTAACGAGGATATTCTCTGTTGCTTCCATTATTTTGGAGATTTATAACAAACCCCTATCAGTAATTTATTATTTTTCCCCCTCCCCTTATCTCCACCCACAGGGACTCTACATTTTCATTAGATTCACATATATTATCAAGCAGAATGGATTTTAAGGATGATTTTATATATAACACCCCACCCCCTTGCTTATTTGTACAGCCATTTATGAACAGACTATAGCCCTGTAAATTAACTGCCCAGTCATGGCTCTCGTCCAGCCATGTCTCAGATATCCCCACCATATCATAATTATATTCCAACAAAATTAATTCTAATTCCTCCATTTTGTTGGTGAGGTTTCTGGCATTAGTATACATGTTCTGTATGTATCTCTGTACCTCTATTCTTTCTTAAAATATGAGCTGTTCTAACCCCACCCCCCATGCCACCCCCAATTTCTTTATTTGTGCCCAGGTCACTATCCTGCTCCCATAACATGAATACCCTTCCCCCCCAATCCCTAGTTTAAATACTCCTCCAACCTTCTAGCCATTTTCTCCCCCAGCACAGCTGCACCCTCCCCATTGAGGTGCAGCCTGTCCCTAGCGTAGAACCTGCAGCCAACTGAGAAGTTGGCCCAGTTCTTCAGGAACCCAAACCGCTCCTTCCTAAACCAATTCCTGAGCCACTTATTTATCTCCCTAATTTCCCACTGCCTCTCTGGCGTGGCACGTGGTACAGGCAGTATTTCAGAGTATACCACCTTGGAGGTCCTTGCTTTAAGCTTGCAGCCTAAGAAGTGCTATTTGAGTGAATTGCCATGGACTTGGTCAGTCCCCTGGTTAAATCTTCTCGTGGGCATCACTATACTGTATATTGGTCATCCTTGACTATGCTACATAGTACCCTGAAGTGGTTCACCCTCCGTGAAAATTATAGCCTGTGAGTTCACATTTTTTCCAGGACTAAGGAAGATCATGACCAACTAAAGAACACGCTTTATGAGTAAGGTGATGAGGGAACTATGTAAGGCCCTGCAAATTACACAACTGAAGACATCAGTGTACCATCCCCAGATGGACCGCCTTGTGGAAAGGTTAAAAAAAAATTGAAGTGTATGCCTAGGAAGGTGATAGAAAAGGACAGTTGAGACTTGGACTGTCTCTTCCTGTACAGTCATATGTCATAGTTTGGGCACCCCTATTAATGTTAACCTTTTTTCTTTATAACAATTTTGGTTTTTGCAACAGCTATTTCAGTTTCATATATCTAATAACTGATGCACTCAGTTATATTTCTGGATTCAAACGAGGTTTATTGTACTAACAGAAAATGTGCAATCTGCATTTAAGCAAAATTTGACCGGTGCAAAAGTATGGGCACCCTGATCATTTTCTTGATTTGAACACTCCTAACTACTTTTTACTGACTTCCTGAAGCACTAAATTGGTCTTGTAACCTCATTGAGCTTTGAACTTCATAGCCAGGTGTATCAAATCATGAGAAAAGGTATTTAAGGTGGCCACTTGCAAGTAGTTCTCCTATTTGATTCTCCTATGAAGAGTGGCATCATGGGCTCCTCAAAACAACTCTCAAATGATCTGAAAACAAAGATTATTCAACATAGCTTTTCAGGGGAAGGATACAAAAAGTTGTCTCAGAGATTTAACCTGTCAGTTTCCACTGTGAGGAACATAGTAAGGAAATGGAAGAACACAGGTACAGTTCTTGTTAAGCCCAGAAGTGGCAGGCCAAGAAAAATATCAGAAAGGCAGAGAAGAAGAATGGTGGGAACAGTCAAGGACAATCCACAGACCACCTCCAAAGACCTGCAGCATCATCTTGCTGCAGATGGTGTCACTGTGCATCAGTCAACAATACAGCGCACTTTGCACAAGGAGAAGCTGTATGGGAGAGTGATGCGAAAGAAGCCGTTTCTGCAAGCACGCCACAAACAGAGTCGCCTGAGGTATGCAAAAGCACATTTGGACAAGCCAGTTACATTTTGGAAGAAGGTCCTGTGGACTGATGAAACAAAGATTGAGTTGTTTGGTCATACAAAAAGGCGTTATGCATGGAGGCTAAAAAACACAGCATTCCAAGAAAAACACTTGCTACCCACAGTAAAATTTGGTGGAGGTTCCATCATGCTTTGGGGCTGTGTGGCCAATGCCGGCACCAGGAATCTTGTTAAAGTTGAGGGTCGCATGGATTCAACTCAGTATCAGCAGGTTCTTGACAATAATGTGCAAGAATCAGTGACGAAGTTGAAGTTACGCAGGGAATGGATATTTCAGCAAGACAATGATCCAAAATACCGCTCCAAAT
This sequence comes from Dendrobates tinctorius, assembly GCF_039654945.1. Classification (NCBI taxonomy): domain Eukaryota; kingdom Metazoa; phylum Chordata; class Amphibia; order Anura; family Dendrobatidae; genus Dendrobates; species Dendrobates tinctorius. Next base: position 7,768,996 of record NW_027361910.1, on the reverse strand, counting down.
CTACTCAGGCATTCATGCAGAAGAACAATTACAATGTTATGGAATGGCCATCTCAGTCCCCAGACCTGAATATCATTGAACATCTGTGGGATGATTTGAAGCGGGCTGTCCATGCTCGGCGACCATCAAACTTAACTGAACTGGAATTGTTTTGTAAACAGGAATGGTCACAAATACCTTCATTCAGGATCCAGGAACTCATTAATAGCTACAGGAAGCGACTAGAGGCTGTTATTTTTCCAAAAGGAGGATCTACGAAATATTAATGTCACTTTTATGTTGAGGTGCCCATACTTTTGCACTGGTCAAATTTTGTTTAAATGCAGATTGCACATTTTCTGTTAGTACAATAAACCTCATTTGAATCCCGAAATATAAGAATCCATCAGTTATTAGATATATGAAACTGAAATAGCTGTTGCAAAAACCAAAATTGCTATAAAGAAAAAAGGTTAACATTAATAGGGGTGCCCAAACTTTAACATATGACTGTATCTGTAGTTTTCTATGCAGTAGGTTACACAAGACTCTACTGGATTCTCTATGTGTTTGAACTTCTGTATGCCTGACATCCATGGGGTCTCTTTGAGGTAGTGAAGTAAATCTGGGAAGCCGAATGTGACGGAGCATGCGACAGAGCAGGAAGAGACACCAGGCCGATAAACAATCCAACAAGATTTATTGGAACAGTGAACTGGAGCAACACAAATGAAAGTAATTCTGCAGCGTCCATAATGAATCCACATAAAGGGAGCAGATCCGGGGGCGCCACCTGGCAATCCGACACCAGGAAAATAGAAATAGTCCTTGGGTGAATTCAATGGATCCAGCAAATGAGGGACACAGCACAGTCCCATGTGGCAGCTTCTAATAATATACACGGTCACTGGGATCTCGCCTCAGCATAAGATCCCAGCCCTTCGCAGGTCACCACACAACTGACTTGGCCAACACATGAGTCTATTGACCTGTGTCCTGGGATCAGCCCATCAATGGGGGAGATTCACACCAACTTTTAACATGTGGCTACATTGAGAAGCTTCCAGAAGCTACCGGCACCGGCTCCATTCTATCTTACAGGTTTGTGTATTGGATGAGTCCCATGCTGAGAAGAACAAAGACAGAATCCCTCACTAGATGCAGTACAAGTGAGGTGGACCTAGGCCTGATTACATTATAGTCCAGGAACACAGGCCGGGGGAAGGACATGCTGTTACACCGAAGTCACACCCTATCAAAGCGTCATCGAGCACGTCTCCCAGATGCAGGAGAGGATTTCATAAAAGGACATCTCCTCCAGGCAAAAGAGGCTCCAGCTAGGGTCTACAACTGGTCAGCCAGGGTGAGGGAGTTTTGCCCCGGGGACGAGGGCCTCGTACTAATTCCCATACTGGAAAAAAAGTTTTTCGCCAAATGGCAAGGCCCCTATGAGGTGGTGGAGAAGCATGGTGAAGTGAACTACAAGGTTCATCAACCTGGAAGATGAAAACTGCACTAAGTGAACAACGTCAATAGGGTGTAGATTGTAAGCATGCAAGCAGGGCCCTCAAATCCTCTTGGTATCTGTTTTGATCTATGTGTTTATTGCTATGCTGTAAAGTCTTGTCTGTAGAAGTCCCCTCTATAATGTAAATGCTGCGGAATATGTTGGCGCTATAGAAATAAAATTATTATTTTTTATTAATAGGGAGGCTGTTTAAACTCCATGTTTGCTGGACAAGACAGAAACAGATGTTGAAGGAATCACAATAGCTGAGACGCTGTTGAAGGTCTAAAAACAGCAGTGTCAGGAGTTGTTGCAGCAGAACAGGGAACTGTTCTCAGATTTCCCAGGGTGTTCAAAGGTCATGGAAAACGAGTTTGTGTACCATATAAATCCTCACGACTTATACCATACATATACAGCAGATGTTGGGACAAGTGGGTGGATGCCAACTCACAAGCCCGGAAGCAGTTGCATGACCTGCTGACATCTGCAGTACATCAATTTATCATAGAGTTTTTAATGTTATTTCTGAGTTATTCTTTGTCTATAATACAATGTAATGATTTGGTCATTAGTATGGTAATTTGTAGCATAGAGATTTTTTTTTTCAGAACAATTTTATCAGGAACTGCCCCTGAGAGGTATCACAGTGTTCTGTTGTAAGATGGGTCACTTGGGAAAATGATTCTGGTTACATCTGTACATGCATTCACCACAAGTGGCTACATACGTGACTTTTCTAGTCATGTAACAGTTAAGGGGATGCAGTGCTGTTATTGGAGAGCTTGATTTCCTGCTGAAAGAGAATTCTTCATCTAGACTTGTTAGGAGTTCAAGCTATGAGCTGCAGGTAGTTCCTTGATGGCTCGTCTCTCGTAACCTACGTTCACTGGTTGCCGTGGTGACTGGTTTGAGAAGTAATCAAGATGCAGCTCATGCTGACTCCTCGGAAAGACTCTCAGATAATAAAGCATTATTAAAACAAGCAAATAATAAATCACTATAGGTCTGTATGTATCAACATTACAAACCTAATGTGGTACTTGTGGTCGATTTGAAGTGGTTAGTAACTTGTTTCCAGTTTATGATTTACATTGCTATATGTTCCTATAATGGCCTGACGGAAGCTGTAGGCATGTAGTGGTTCCAGCTAATGGAATATCAGTCATCAACCAGATTCTCTGCGGAAATCTATTGATCATTATTTTTAAACAGCTCCTCTGAACCAGTGCAACTTGCTGCATTCTATCAAGATTTATAAAAACTCATTCATTAAAGATTATACAACATCACAAGGTTAAACATGTGGGAATGCTACACACTTGAGTGCATGGTGAGGTCACCCAGGAACCATTTCTATCGAAATGTCCAGGCTGGTTTATTGTTGTTAATAATAATAATAATAATAATAATAATAATAATAATAATTATTATTATTATTATTTAACCCCCAAGAGTGGTTTGCATACTAATGACCAGGCCCATTTTCACAATTCTGACCACTGTCCCTTTATAAGGTAATAACTCTGGAACGCTTCCATGGATCCTGGTGATTTTGACAATGTTTTCTTGTGACATATTGTACTTAATGATAGTGGTAAAATTTCTTTGATATTACTTGCGTTTATTTGTGAAAAAAACCCCGAAATTTGGAGAAAATTTTGAAAATTTTGCAGTTTTCCAACTTTGAATTTTCATTCCCTTAAATCACAGAGATATGTCACACAAAATACTTAAGCGACATGTCTACTTTACATCAGCACAATTTTGGAACCAAATTTTTTTTTTAGTTAGGAAGTTATACGGGTTAAAAGTTGACCAGCGATTTCTCATTTTTACAACACCATTTTTTTAGGGACCACATCACATTTGAAGTCACTTTGAGGGGTCTATATGATAGAAAATGCCCAAAAGTGACACCATTCTAAAAACTGCACCCCTCAAGGTGCTCAAAACCACATTCGATAAGTTTATTAACCCTTCAGGTGCTTCACAGGAATTTTTGGAATGTTTAAAAAAAAAATGACTTTAAAATGAATTTAACTTTAACAAAAAAATTATTTCACATCCAATTTGATTTATTTTACCAAGGGTAACAGGAGAAATTAGACCCCAAAAGTTGTAGTATAATTTGTCCTGAGTTTGCTGATACCCCATATATGCAGGTAAACCACTGTTTGGGCGCATGGCAGAGCTTGGAAGGGAAGGAGCGCCATTTGACTTTTCAATGCAAAATTTGGAGAGCCCCTGATGTGCTTAAACAGTGTAAACCCCCCACAAGCTACACCATTTTGGAAACTAGACCCCCTAAGTAACTTATCTAGATGCGTGGTGAGCACTTTAAACCCCCAACTGCTTTACAGAAATTATAACGTAGGGCCGTAAAAATAAAAATCATATTTTTTTCACAAAGATGATCTTTTCGCCCCCAATTTTTATTTTCCCAAGGGTAACAGAAGAAATTGGACCACAAAAGTTGTGCAATTTGTCCTGAGCATGCTGATACCCCATATGTGGGGGGAAAGCCACTGTTTGGGTGCATGGCAGAGCTCAGAAGGGAAGGAGTGCCATTTGACTTTTCCATGCAAAATTGGCTGGAATTGAGATCAGATACCATGTCGCGTTTGGAGAACCCCTGATGTGCCTAAATAGTTGAAACCCCCAAAGTGGAAATCCAACCCTAACCCCAACACACCCCTAACCCTTATCCCAACCCTAACCATAACCCCAATCACAAACTTAATCCTAACACACCCCTAACCCTTATCCCAACCCTAACCCTTATCACAATTGTAACGGTAATCCTAACTTTAGCCCCAACCCTAGCCCTAAGTTTAGCCCCAACCCTAACTTTAACCATAACCCTAACCTCTAAGCCTAACGGGAAAATGGAAATAAATAAATTTTTTTTTATTTTATTATTTTTACCTAACTAATGGGATGATACAGGGAGGTTTGATTTACTATTTATAACGGGTTGTTATGGTTGGCAGCTGTCATACACTAAAAGACGGTGTAAGTGCAAAAAATAGTTTTTGCATCACCACATTTTGAGAGCTATAATTTTTCCATATTTCGGCCCACAGAGTCATGTGAGGTCTTGTTTTTTGCAAGACGAGTTGACATGTTTATTGCTATTATTTTTGGGCACATGACTTTTTTATCGTTTTTTTTTCCGATTTTGAGAAGGTTATACCATTCCGCGTGTGGTAAAATTGATGAAGCAGTTTTATTCTTCGGATCAGTACGATAACAGCGATACCTCATTTACATTATTTTTTATGTTTTGGTGCTTTTATACAATAAAAACTATTTTATATACAAAATGATTATTTTTCCATCAGTTTATTCTGAGAGCTATAACTTTTTATTTTTCCGGGTATGGAGCTATCAAGCGGCTTGTTTTTTTGCGGGACAAGATGACGTTCTCAGCGGTACCATGTTAATTTTTTTAATCGCGTGTTATTCCACTCATCGGTATGATGATAAAGCATTTTTTGCCCTGTTTTTTTTTTTTAATGGTGCTCAACAAAGGGGTTAACTAGTGGAACAATTTTATAGGTCAGGTCGTTACGGGCACGGCGATACTAAATATGTGTAATTTTATTTTTTAGATTTTTTTATTCAAATATTGATTTCATGATAGAATAAATATTTCTTTATTATTATTTTTTAAAATATTTTTACAAACATTTAATTTTTTAATTTTTCATTCTTAGGCCAGTTTCAGACTAGTGTTTTTGCCCGCAGCGCATGTGCGCAGTGCACGCAAAATCCTACTAGCGCACGGCCAGCGCATGGTCTGCGCACCCTATGCTAAAGATAGCGTGTGCAGATCGCATGCAGCAATGTGCCATACTAGGCGGAGATGACCGGAGGGGGCGCAGCAGGGGTGGGGCTTAGTGGCGCCGTGCGCTGCGGGCAAAAACGCTAGTCTGAAACTAGCCTCACTTTTACACTTTGTCCCACTATGGGACACTCATTTTGAGGACACTGATTGCTTATATGGCATGCAGATCTGCATGCCATATAAGCTGTCAGTGTTGCACTCTGTGCACACTGACCTCAGAGACTTTCTGACATGCACTGCGCATGACAGGAAGTCTCTCAGCTCTGGTAACACGGATGTCATCATGACGACATCGGGTTACCATGGGAGCGATCGGGATCCCGCGTCATGCCGTGGGGTCTCCGATCCAATGGCAGAGGGACTGTCAGCCCCTCTGCTGGCTCCAGAACGCTGTGATCATATCTGATGACAGTTTCCTGGGGTTAATGTGTCGGGAGCGGTCTGTGACCACACCTGGCACTTAGTGCCAGGTGTCAATTGTGAGGCGTTTGTCTGGAGTACAAATTCCTTCCTAAAGTCAAAGGCCACCAGAACCAGCTACTTACATAGAACTACTTTCAGTTCTTGAAAGGCCATCTCCGCCTCTGCAGTCCATTTTGTCCCCTTAAGGAAGTCAGTCGTAGTGCGACCATGGTGGCAAAGTTTGGGAGGAACCTCATGCAGTACCCCAAAATTCCCAGAAAGGCTCTAACTTGCTTCTTTGAAAGTGATCTCGACCTAGTTAGAATTGCGTCCACTTTAGTGATCTGTGGTTTAATCCCACCTCTACCTACTATACATACTAGGTATTTAGCTTCTTCTTTCCCCATGACACATTTTTTTGGGATTTATAAAAAGCCCCACCTTCCTGAGAGCATCAAACACCACCTGGAGCTTGCGCAGATGACTTCCCCAATCAAGGATAAAGATTACAATATCTTCTAGGTATGCTGTGGCATAATTAATAGTCCATGGCCCGCTGGAGAGTGGCTGGGGCTCCCTAGAGTCCAAATGGCATCCAGAAGTATTGGAAGCATCAGTCGGGCATAGAGAAAGCAGTCCTCTTCTTGGCTTCTTATGACATGGGGATTTGCCCAATATCACTTTGTAAAATCCAAGGTGGTTATGAACCTTGCCTGCCAAGTCTCTTGATCTGCTCATCGAAATGCAGCAGTGGATATGCATCGAACTTGGAGATTTCTTTCAGCTTCCTATAATTGTTACAGAACCGCCATTCAGCATCAAGTTTTGGAACCAGGACAATTGGGGTAGAGAACCCGCTCTTGTATTCCTCAATGACACCAAGATCCAGCATACACTTTACTTCATTGGAGATCAGCTATTGCTGGGACTCGGGAATTTGATAGGACTGTAAGTTTACCCCATATGGGATTCAGTTTTACCCCTTAGATATTACGATGAACAGCGACCAATGCACTAAATTGCAAAGATGGAAACCCCAATTGGGTTCCCCTTGACTCCATTAGGGTTACGTCAGGAATCACTTAAGGGCAGCCAATGGCCCATGGAGGGCCCCAATTTGGACTTTCACTAAGGATATCTATGCATGACCCAAGTAAGATCTGCTATGCAATCAGTGCACTGTTCAAGTATTGCCATAACCCAAGTAAAATAGATTCAGCTGCTCCTTACCAATTGCCATCCTGTCCTGCAATTGTTATACTGTATAATAAAAGTAACTAAGAAGGAATCAATTGGATTAAAAAAATATACAGTATATACACAATAATTAGACAAGTGAGTAGTTTCACCATATCATTTATGCATGTTTTACAACTCCAAACTGTATAAACTTGAATGCTTATTGGATGAAGCATATCAGGTGATGCGTGTTTGTGTCATGAGGGAGGGAGTGACCTAAGGGTATCAAGAATGTTTATCAAGTTGTGCAAAATTATTAGCTTAGTTTCCTCAGACAAAATGGGCCAAAAAATAGATTTAACTGACTCTGAAAAGTCAAAAATTGTTAAAAGTCTTACAAAGACATGCAGCACTCTTGAAATTGTTAAGATATTGGGACATCATCACGGAAACATAAACCATAACATGTTTTGCTGCAAATAGTCAACAGGTGTCACATAGTGACTAGGTACTTATTCCTCAAACTAGGGGAACCCTTGGCTATCCCTGTCCCCTGGATTACCTTGGAGAGTGGAGATGCGGGGGTCACATACCTTGCTATACTCCTATCTTAACCCTTATCTGTTCCATCCTCTACCAAGGGTGGTGTGAGGCTGAAGTGTATAGGATTACACTAAACAGATTGACAGGAGTTAATAGACAGGTATAAAAGGAAACTATGATCATAAAAATACACTCACAAAACAACAGAGTGGTAAACAGCGAAGAAATAGGAAGGAGAAAACAAATGGGAGAGGATGAGTATAAACTTGCAAACCAACTCTATGCAGAAATCTCCTGAACATCTCTCCAACTGCCTACTCCAAACACTAAACTTCTCCTTAAACACCAAACCAGGAAGTGTGAACTTTCACTGGCAATTCCCAAGTGCCAATGGTGAGCATAAACACCAGAGGGGGTGGCCAAAACAGAACAACTGAGACAATTCAGGATTGAGAGCTCCAGGAGATCAAATGAACTGATTAACCCTTGCAATCACAGAGCAAGGAAAAAATGCACTGTTTAATAGGATGGAGAAGCAGTTCTAATCAGTGCAGGAGTTAATGTAACCAAACGCTGCAAACTTCAGACCCCTCTGTTGCGGTATCTCCGTGACAACAGGGTTGTAAAAAATGTGTTTTGAGAAAAAAAACACAAAAATTAATTTCCAAGAGTTTGAGAAGAATCAAATGTGAAAGGAACAATCCTCCAGAGCTATCATATTGCAGAACTGGAACCTCCCTGCAGTGCACAGAAGTGCAAGGTGTTCAGTGCTCACAGACATGGCCAAGGTGAGGAAGGCTGAAACCTGACCACCATGGAACAAGACACATAAGCTGAAACATTGACTGGGCCAAGAAATATCTTGAGTTCTTTTTCAAAGGATTTATGGACCAGATGGATGGGCCTGTGTCTGAATCAGTAAAGGGCACAGACCTCCACTTTTACTCAGATGTCAGCAAGGTAGAATGGGGTACTGGTATGGGATGGTATTATTAAAGATGAGCTGGTTGGACCTTTTCAGGTTGTAGATGGACTCAGAAGCAACGCCCAAACCTACTGGTAGTTTTTAGGAGATACTTTCTTCAAGCAGTGGTACAGGGAAAAGTATGCATCTTTCAAGAAAACCTTGATTTTTATGCAGGACAATGCTCCATCACATGCATCAAACTATTCCACTGCTTGGCTAAACAGAAATGGCCTTAAAGATGAAAGAATAATGACACAGCCCCTTTCTCACCTGACCTAAACCGTATTGAGAACTTGTGGACCCTTGTAGAACAGGAGATTTAAGATGAAGTGCACCTCTCTGAACAGTGTTTGAGAGGCTGTGGTTGGTGCTGCACAAAAAGTTGATCATGAACATATTAACCCCTTAAGCCCCAAGGGTGGTTTGCACGTTCATGACCGGGCCAATTTTTACAATTCTGACCACTGTCCCTTTATGAGGTAATAACTCTGAAACTCTTCCATGGATCCCGGTGATTCTGACATTGTTTTCTAATGACATATTGTACTTCATGCTAGTGGTAAAATTTAATTCAAATAACTTGCGTTTATTTGTGGAAAAAAACGGAAATTTGGCGAAAATTTTGAAAATTTCGCAATTTTCCAACTTTGAATTTTTATGCCCTTAAATCACAGAGATACGGCGCACAAAAAACTTGATAAGTAACATTTCCCACATGTTTACTTTACATCAGCACAATTTTGGAGCCAAAATTTTTTTGTTAGGAAGTTATAAGGGTTAAAAATTGACCAGCAATTTTTCATTTTTGCAACACCATTTTAGTTTTACGGACCACATCACATTTGAAGCCACTTTGAGGGGTCTATATGATAGAAAATACCCAAAAGTGACACCATTCTAAAAACTGCACCCCTTAAGGTGCTCAAAACCACATTCAAGAAGTTTAGAATCATAGAATCATAGAATCGTAGAGTTGGAAGGGACCTCCTGGGCCATCTGGTCCAACCCCCTGCTCAAAGCAGGATTCGCTAAATCATCCCAGTCAGATGTCTGTCCAGCCTCTGTTTGAAGACTTCCATTGAAGGAGAACTCACCACTTCTCGTGGCAGCCTGTTCCACTCATTGATCACTCTAACTGTCAAAAAGTTTTTTCTAATATCTAATCTGTGTCTCTTCCCATTCAGTTTCATCCCATTGCTTCTAGTCTTTCCTTGTGCAAATGAGAATAAAGTTGATCCTTCTACAAAGTGACAGCCCTTTAGATATTTGTAGACAGCTATTAAGTCTCCTCTCAGTCTTCTCTTTTGCAAACTAAACATTCCCAAATCCTGCAACCTTTCCTCATAAGACAGGGTTTGCAGACCGGTCACCATTCTGGTCGCTCTTTTCTGAACTTGCTCCAGTTTGTTGATGTCTTTTTTAAAATGTGGTGCCCAAAACTGGACACAATATTCCAGATGAGGTCTGACCAAAGAGGAGTAGAGGGAAATAATGACTTCACGTGATCTAGACTGTATGCTTCTGTTAATACATCCTAGAATTGCATTTGCCTTTTTTGCTGCTGCATCACACTGTTGACTCATATTCAGTCTGTGATCTATTAGTATACCCAAGTCTTTTTCACATGTGCTGTCACTTAGCCCTATTCCTCCCATTCTATATATGCTTTTTTCATTTTTATTGCCCAGATGTAGTACTTTGCATTTCTCCCTGTTAAAAACCATTCTGTTAGTTGCTGCCCACTTCTCCAGTTTATTTAAATTTTTTTGAATCCTCTCTCTCTCTTCTCTAGTATTAGCTATCCCTCCTAGCTTTGTGTCATCAGCAAATTTAATCAGTTTACCCTCAATTCCTTCATCTAAATCGTTGATAAAGATGTTGAACAATACAGGGCCCAGGACAGAGCCCTGTGGTACCCCACTTGAGACATTCTTCCAACTGGATGTGCAGCCATTTACGACCACTCTTTGGGTCCGATCACTAAGCCAGTTATGAATCCACCTAACAGTTGCCTTGTCCATTCCATACTTAGTCATTTTTTCAATAAGGATTGTATGAGAGACTTTGTCAAATGCTTTGCTGAAGTCAAGATATACTATATCTACAGCATTTCCTTGATCCACCCAATCAGTGATACCGTCATAGAAGGAAATTAAGTTAGTCTGACATGACTTATTAGTTAGAAACCCATGCTGACTCTGTTTAATCACTTCATTCTTATCCAGGTATCGACATACATGTTGTTTAATAATTTGTTCAAAGATCTTTCCTGGTATAGAAGTCAGACTCACCGGCCTATAGTTGCCTGGGTCCACCTTCTTCCCCTTTTTGAAGATAGGAACAACATTTGCTCTTCTCCAGTCTTCTGGCACTTCTCCTGTTCTCCAAGAATTTTCAAAGATTATGGAGAGGGGTTCAAAAATTTCTTCTGCTATCCCTTCAGTACTCTGGGGTGTAATTCATCTGGACCTGGAGACTTGAATTCATTTAGGTTAGCTAAGTGTTTCCTCACTATCTTTCTGTTTATAGATATCCTGGATTCTTCTATTCCCTTAATAGGACAGTGAATAACAGTTGATGTTGCATTTCCTTTCTGAGAGAAAACAGATGCAAAATAGGAATTTAAAAGTTCAGCCTTCTCAACATCCTGTCTTACTATTTCATCATTTTCATCCTGTAAAAATCCTATAGCATCTTTGACTTTTCTTTTACTTTTGACATATCCCCAAAATCCTTTATTATTGCTTTTGACATCTCTTGCAAGCCTCAGTTCATTTTCAGCTTTAGATAATCTGATTTGTGCCCTGCAGGTTCTGCAGACAGCATTATATTCTTCTTTAGATATGCCTCCCTCTTTCCATTTTATAAACATTTTTTTCTTCCTTTTTAGCATGTGCTTAAGTTCTGTGTTCATCCATCCTGGTTTCCTTAAATGCTTCCTATTCTTCCCTCTTTTCGGAATTGTTAACAACTGTGCTTTGAGAATTTCATTTTTCAAGATTTCCCATCCTTCCTGGACATTTTTGTCTTTAAGGATATCCAGCCATTGGATCCCTCCAATTCTCTTTCTGAATCCCTTAAAATCTGCCTTTCTGAAATCTAACCTTGACGTCTGAGTCTTCACAGGTCTTCCACCTCTAGTTATCCAAAATTCTAAAATAGCATGGTCGCTACCTCCTAGGGTCCCAGCCACTTTTACCTCCTCAACCATTTCCTCCCTGTTTATAAGGATTAGATCCAAGGTAGCAGTTCCCCTTGTTTTCTCCCTTACCTTTTGGAAGATAAAGTTGTCAGCAAGAGAGGATAAGAATTTCCTTGACCTGTTAGTTTTGCCTGAGAGAGATTCCCAACAAATGTCTGGATAGTTGAAATCTCCCATGACAACTATGTCATATTTTTTGGAGAACTTGGCCATCTGATGCATAAAGAGTTCATCTATATCTTCGGCTTGCACAGGCGGCCTGTAGTAAATGCCTACAATGGTGTCCTTTCCATTGTTCTGTCCTTGTATTCTTACCCAAACAGTTTCCACAGAACTCCCAGTCTCTGAAGCTTCAATCTCTGTGCAGATATACGCGTTTCGAACATACAATGCGACACCCCCTCCTCGTTTATCAAGTCTGTTTCTTGCAAATAAGTTGTATCCTTCTAGTCTTGTATTCCAATCATGTTTATTGTCCCACCAAGTTTCAGTGATTCCAATTACATCATATTTCTTTTCCTGTGTTAGTAGTTCCAATTCTCCTTGTTTGTTGCCCATGCTTTGTGCATTAGTATAGAAACATTTTAGTTTGTGATTGGTTTCTCTTTCTCCAATATTTTTATTAATTAGATTCTTTCGTCTTTGTTCTTCCTTTCCACTTCTAATAGCAGAGTTCTCAATAGCATTTGTCAGGTGTATGGCTTTTTCTGGTCTTTTGCTTCCCTTCCCATGTTGTTCTAGTTTAAAGCTCTCCTTACAAGTGTAGCAAGGCGACTTCCAAATACATGCTTTCCAGTCTTCGTAAGGTGCACCCCATCTCTAGCAAGTAGTCCATCGTATAAGTAGTTCACTCCGTGATCCAGAAATCCAAATCGTTGCTGACGGCACCATCGACGTAGCCAGTTGTTCACCTGCAGAATCTTATTCCACCTCCTTGTTCCATGGCCATCCACTGGGAGGATGGAAGAGAAGACCACCTGCGCTCCCAGTTCTTTCACTTTCTTGCCTAAGTCTTCAAAGTCTCTGCAGATGATTTCCAGGTCGTTTCTTGCGGTGTCATTTGTCCCCACATGTAGTAGCAGGAATGGGTAGTCATCTGTAGGTCTGAAGAGTCCTGATATCCTGTCAGACACATCTTTAATTTTTGCACCTGGAAGACAGCACATTTCTCTTGTAGTTATATCCGGTCTGCAGATAGCGGCCTCAGTTCCTCTCAACAGGGAATCCCCCATGACCACCACTCTCCGTTTCTTCTTCACAACATTTTTCTTTCTCCATCCAGGAGGACTCTGAAGGCGTACAAGGTTGCTGTTTGTTGGCAAAGTCTTATCCTGATGTATTTCTTCATCGTTTTCCTGCGTGAGAGCCTGGTACTGGTTTCTGAGCAGTATGGGTGCTGACTGCCTCCTGATCCTCCTGCTTCTCTGGGTCACATGTCTCCATTCCTCTGTTTCTTCAGGTGCACTTCGAATTTCTTCTCTTTCTGTAACATGAAGAGATAATTCTGCTCTGTCCAAGAACTCTTCACCTTCCTTAATGATCTTCAACGTAGCTAACCTCTCTTCGAGATTTTGCAACTTTTCCTCCAACAGGGACACAAGCTTGCATTTGTGGCATGTGAAGTTTGGCTTTTCCACTGGTAAATCTGTGAACATGTAGCAAGAAATGCAGCTCACCAAATGGCTCCTGGCCTCTTCCATCTTGAGATTTCTTAAAAACGATGAAAGATGAGCCAAATTTCGCGCGCCGATAGGCGCGCGGTTTTTCCGATTTCCTCTTTTCAGCTGCAACCACCAAAACACAGTGATCGTTGAGCTCGCAGAGACTCTTCACTTATCCCAGAATGCACTGGGAATATGCAAATGATCTCCTCAAGACTCTTCCCCTGGTTTTCCGATTTCCTCTTTTCAGCTGCAACCACCAAAACCCAGTGATCGTTGAGCTCGCAGAGACTCTTCACTTATCCCAGAATGCACTGGGAATATGCAAATGATCTCCTCAAGACTCTTCCCCTGGTTTTCCGATTTCCTCTTTTCAGCTGCAACCACCAAAACCCAGTGATCGTTGAGCTCGCAGAGACTCTTCACTTATCCCAGAATGCACTGGGAATATGCAAATGATCTCCTCAAGACTCTTCCCCTGGTTTTCCGATTTCCTCTTTTCAGCTGCAACCACCAAAACCCAGTGATCGTTGAGCTCGCAGAGACTCTTCACTTATCCCAGAATGCACTGGGAATATGCAAATGATCTCCTCAAGACTCTTCCCCTGGTTTTCCGATTTCCTCTTTTCAGCTGCAACCACCAAAACCCAGTGATCGTTGAGCTCGCAGAGACTCTTCACTTATCCCAGAATGCACTGGGAATATGCAAATGATCTCCTCAAGACTCTTCCCCTGGTTTTCCGATTTCCTCTTTTCAGCTGCAACCACCAAAACCCAGTGATCGTTGAGCTCGCAGAGACTCTTCACTTATCCCAGAATGCACTGGGAATATGCAAATGATCTCCTCAAGACTCTTCCCCTGGTTTTCCGATTTCCTCTTTTCAGCTGCAACCACCAAAACCCAGTGATCGTTGAGCTCGCAGAGACTCTTCACTTATCCCAGAATGCACTGGGAATATGCAAATGATCTCCTCAAGACTCTTCCCCTGGTTTTCCGATTTCCTCTTTTCAGCTGCAACCACCAAAACCCAGTGATCGTTGAGCTCGCAGAGACTCTTCACTTATCCCAGAATGCACTGGGAATATGCAAATGATCTCCTCAAGACTCTTCCCCTGGTTTTCCGATTTCCTCTTTTCAGCTGCAACCACCAAAACCCAGTGATCGTTGAGCTCGCAGAGACTCTTCACTTATCCCAGAATGCACTGGGAATATGCAAATGATCTCCTCAAGACTCTTCCCCTGGTTTATTAACCCTTTAGGTGCGTCACAGGAATTTTTTTGAATATTTAAAAAAAAAAAATGAACATTTAACTTTTTTTCACAAAAAAAATACTTCAGGTTCAATTTTTTTATTTTACCAAGGGTAACAGGAGAAATTGGACTGCAAAATTTATTGTGCAATTTGTCCTGAGTACGCTGATACCTGATATGTGGGGGGGAACCACTGTTTCGGCGCATGGCAGAGCTCAGAAGGGAAGGAGCGGCGTTTGACTTTTTCAATGCAAAATTGGCTGGAATTCAGATCGGATGCCATGTCACGTTTGGATAGCCCCTGATGTACCTAAACAGTGGAAACCCCCCACAAGTGACCCCATTTTGGAAACTAGACCCCCCAAGGAACTTATCTAGATATGTGGTGAGAACTTTGAACCCACAAGGGCTTCACAGAAGTTTATAACGTACAGCGGTACAATTAAAAAATCATATTTTTTCCACAAAATGATCTTTTCACCCCCAATTTTTATTTTCCCAAGGGTAACAGGACCATAAAAGTTATTGTGCAATTTGTCCTGAGTACGCTGATACCCCACATGTGGGGGTAAACCACTATTTGGGCGCATGGCAGAGCTCGGAATGGAAGCAGCGCCATTTGACGCTTTTGGCTGGAATTGAGATCGGACACCATGTCGCGATTGGAAAACCCCTGGTGTACCAAAACAGTGGAAACCCCCCACAAATGACACCATTTTGGAAACTAGACCCCCCAAGGAACTTATCTAGATGTGTGGTGAGAACTTTGAACCCCCAAGGGCTTCACAGAAGCTTCTAACATACAGCCGTACAATTAAAAAATCATATTTTTTCCACAAAAATGATCTTTTCACCCTCAATTCTTATTTTTCCAAGGGTAACAGGACCCTAAAAATTATTGTGCAATTTGTCCTGAGTACGCTCATACCCCATATGTGGGGGTAGACCACTATTTGGGCGCATGGCAGAGCTTGGAAGGGAAGCAGCGCCATTTGACGTTTTTGGCTGGAATTGAGATCGGACACCATGTCGCGTTTGGAGAGCCCCTGATGTACCAAAACAGTGGAAACCCCCCACAAATGACACCATTTTGGAAACTAGACCCCCGAAGGAACTTATCTAGATGTGTGGTAAGCACTTTGACCCCTCCAGTGCTTCATAGAAGTTTATAACGCCCGGGCATGAAAATAAAAAAATCATATTTTTTCCACAAACATGATCTTTTAGTCACCAATTTTCTTATTTTCCCAAGGGTACCAGGAGAAATTGGACCCCAAAAGTTGTTGTCCAATTTGTCCTGAGTACACTGGCACCCGATATGCGGGAGAAAACTACTGTATGGGCACACGTCGGGGCTCGGAAGGGAAGTAGTGACGTTTTAGAATGCAGACTTTGATGGAATGGTCTGCGGGTGTCATGTTGCCTTTGGAGAGCCCCTAATGTACCTAAACAGTGGAAACCCCCTACAAATGACCCCATTTTGGAAACTAGACCCCCTAAGGAACTTATCTAGATGTGTGGTGAGCACTTTGAACCCCCAAGGGCTTCACAGAAGTTTATAATGCCCGGGCATGAAAATAAAAAAATCGTATTTTTTCCACAAACATGATCAATTAGTCCCCAATTTTTTTATTTTCCCAAGGGTAACAGGAGAAATTGGACCCCAAAAGTTGTTGTCCAATTTGTCCTGAGTATGCTGATACCCCATATGTGGGAGAAAACTACTGTATGGGCACACGTCGGGTCTCGGAATGGAAGTAGTGACGTTTTGGAATGCAGACTTTGATGGAATGGTCTGCGGGTGTCATGTGCGTTTGGAGAGCCCCTGATGTACCTAAACTATTGAAACTCCCCACAAGTGACCCCATTTTGGAAACTAGACCCCCCATGGAACTTATCTAGATGTGTGGTGAGCACTTTGAACCCCCAAGTGCTTCACAGAAGTTTATAACCCCCGGGCGTGAAAATAAAAAAATCATTTTTTTCTACAAAAATGATAATTTTGCCCCCAATTTTTTATTTTCCTAAGGGTAACAGGAGAAATTGGACCCCAAAAGTTGTTTTCTAATTTGTCCTGAGTAGGCTGATACCCCATATGTGGGGGTAAAACACTGTTTGGGCGCATGGCAGAGCTTGGAAAGGAATTGGCCGGAATTGAGATCAGACGCCATGTTGCATTTGGAGAGCACCTGATGTGCCCAAACAGTGGAAACCCCCAATTCTAACTCCAACTCTAACCCCAACACACCCCTAACCCTAATCTCAGCCCTAACCCTAGCCCTAACCCTAGCCCTGGCCCTAACCCTAATGGGAAAATGGAAATAAGCCGGATTACTTACCGGTAATGCTCTTTTAATGAGTCCACGACAGCACCCACTGGAGGTATAGGATCCGCCCATTTGGAACAGGAAACCCTACAGGAAAGATAAAAGGGGCGGTCCGCCTTTCCTCCTCAGTTTTACGTTTCAGATTACCAGAAGGACCGCCAAGGATTAGGCAATGTTCTCTTATTTTAACATCTTTCTTATCCATTATTTGGTTGATATACCTTAACTATTGATATCTTTAGGGAGGGAAGTGAGCGGGTGCTGTCGTGGACTCATTAAAAGAGCATTACCGGTAAGTAATCCGGCTTTTTACTCTTCGCCACGACAGCACCCACTGGAGAGATTCCAGAGACCATCACCTGGGTGGGACCACCGTGCCAAGGACAGTCCTGCCAAAGCTTAAGTCAGAGGTTGATGAAAGATAAGTCTATAGTGGTTATAGAAGGTAGAAGGGGATGACCAAACTGCCGCCTTACATATAGTTTCAATCGGAACATCTCCCTTTTCCGCCCAAGAAGTTGCCATTGCTCTGGTGGAATGCGCCCTGATGTTCCCTGGAGGATCTTCGTTTTTTGCGGAGTAGGCTAAACGAATGGCCTCTCTGATCCACCGGGAAATGGTGCTCTTCGTGACTCCATACCCCTTCTTACAGTCCTGAAATGAAACAAACAGGGCCCTACTCTGCCTCCAACTGTTGGACCTATCAATATATTTTAGGACAGTTCTTTTGACGTCCAGAGTATGGAACTTCTGCTCTTCCGGAGTAGAGGGATTTTTATAGAAGGTTGGGAGGAGTATCTCCTGAGACCTATGGTATTTTGTTGCCACTTTTGGCAGGTAGGCAGGGTCTGGTTTTAATACCAATCTGTCTTGGTATTCTTGAAAAAAAGGTGGATCTATTGACAAGGCCTGGATATCACTCACTCTTCTAGCTGAGGTCAGTGCTACCAAGAGGGCCATTTTAAGTGCTAAGTATTTGAGGGGTATTGTGTCGATCGGCTCAAAGGGGTCTATCGTTAGGGCGTCTAAGACCAGATTTAGATCCCATGTAGGGACGGAGGGTATGTGGATTGGAGCTATTCGTTCACATGCTGTAATGAATCGAGTTATCCACTTGTTGCCTGCTATATTATGGCCATATAGTGCTCCTAATGCCGATATTTGTACTTCTGATTGAGGCACCACTCTCCTTGCCGTAGAGTGTGCCGGCTTAGGAAGTCTGCCTTTTGATTGTTCTCGCCTCTGATATGAAGGGCCGAGAGGGACAAAAAATAGTTTTCTGCTAAGTTTAAAATTCTTGCCGCTGAAGACATCAGAGTCTCTGATCGAGTACCTCCTTGTCTGTTTATATAGGCCACTGTGGTGGTGTTGTCCGATAGGATCCTGACATGCTTCTGTTGGAGCTGCGGAAGGAAGTTGTATAGAGCATAGAACACTGCAGTCAGTTCTTTTAAATTGGATGAGTACTCGCATTCCTCTCTATTCCACCTTCCTTGATGAAACCCATTCTCCATGTGGGCTCCCCAGCCCTGGGGACTGGCATCGGTGGTTATGATACAGGATGGAACTATAACCCATGGAACTCCTGAACATAAATGGTCATCATCTAACCACCACTCTAGAGAAGTCAAGACTTCCTGAGACAAGGTTATCTTGCTCTGTAAATGACCACTATGTCGCTTATCCTCTTGGAGGATCTGGTGTTGTAGTGTACGGACATGGTACTGGGCCCACCGGACTGCCGGGGTGCAAGAATTTAGTGATCCTAATAGTGACATTGCTCCTCTCAAGGACACACGTGGTCTATCTATAGCTGCTCGTATTTTTTGTTTCGTGAGGGTGATTTTTACCTGGGGTAGTAGACATCTCTGGGTCAAGGAATCTAGTTGAAATCCTAGAAATGTCTGGAGAGATTGTGGATCGAGTCTGGACTTTTGGATATTGATGATCCAGCCAATGCTCTTAAAAGAGGAGATTGCGTCAGTCACGCGTTCGGTACATTGTTTGACTGAATTCCCAATTATTAGGAAGTCGTCTAAATACGGCACGATCAGTGTGTCCTTTTGGCGAAGGTAGGCCATCACTTCTGCCATCACCTTGGTAAATATTCTTGGTGCCGTGGAAAGCCCGAAGGGCATGGCCGCGTATTGGAAATGACGAATCCTGCCTTCGACTTCCACTGCGACTCTTAGGTATTTCTGGAATCTATTGTGAATAGGGAGATGATAATAAGCATCTTTTAAATCAATCCCTGCCATTACGCAATTTGGGAAAAGAAGCTTTATAGTGGATCTAATTGATTCCATTTTGAAGTTATAATTTTTTATAAATGAATTAAGCTTCTTTAAATTAATAATGGTTCTAAACGTACCGTCTGGTTTAGAAACCAAAAACAGGGGAGAGTAAAAGCCTCTACCCTCTTGTTCCTCAGGGACGTCAACTAAAACTTTTTTAGCTAGTAGGACTCGAATCTCGTCTTCGAGAGCCTTTTGCTGAACTGAGGAATTAAGGCGAGTTATAACAAAGAACTCATAAGGGATCTGAAGGAATTCAATCAACTCTTAATTTTTATCTCTCCTATATGTTGGCCCTCTGAAGATGGTACCCTTCTGCTTTTCGTCTTTCGTGGCCCATCTATTCGTTCTGTCCGACTGTCTTCTTCTCCCGAATGGCCGTCTCTTAAAGGTTTTCCTATAAAACGGAATGGGAGAATCACTGAAGGCCTTTTTCCTCTCTTTTGCCTTGGCGAGAATTTCGTCTAAGGCTTTTCCGAAGAGGAACTCACCCTCGCATGGGGTTGCACTAATTTTGGATTTTGATTGTGCGTCCCCTTTCCAGCTTTTTATCCACAGCGCGCGTCTGGCGTTATTCACCAGGGGTGCCGACCTCGCTGCCAGTTTTAGGGTGTCCGCTGAAGCATCTGCCATAAAGGCAGCTGCACCTCTTATCAACGGGATGGCTGCACGCAGTTTCTCCCTTGACATTCTTTGCTCGATCTGCTGATCTAATTGATCTAGCCATACCAGCATTGATCTAGCAGTACATGTGCTGGCTATTGCGGGTTTGAATACCCCGGCGGTGGACTCCCAGGACCTTTTGAGCGAAGATTCTGCCTTTCGGTCTAATGGGTCTGCTAACAATCCTGCGTCCTCGACAGGGATCGAGGTCTGTTTGGAAGTGGAGGCTATGACGGCATCCACCTTTGGTATTTTAGTCCACTTCAATAGGTCTTCATCAGTGAACGGATACTTCCATTTTGAGGCTGATGGGAGAAAACCCCTCTGGTCGTGTTTTTCCCACTCTCTTTTGATGAGGTCCTTAATTGCCGGTATCACCGGAAATGATCTCTTTTTTTCTGCCAATCCCGCAAACATAATGTCCTGCGCGGTTTGGGCTCCCCTTTCCTCTTCACACCCCATAGTATTTCTAACCGCTTTTACTAGGTTATCTACGCTGTCCAGTGGAAAACATGCGCGTCCTTCCATCTCCGAGGATGACGATGAGGACGTGTATGCGGAGCCTGAATTTAACTCCTGTTCATCCTCTGACTCCGAACTAACAACGACCTGTTTCTTATGACTGGACTCTGAGGGAGTGCTGGCGCGGTTGATGGCTTGTATCTCCTCCCTAATTATGGCTCGGATATCTTTAGAAGATATCGTCGACCCCTGCCTGGTCTCTTTCGTGCATTGTTTGCAGAGTTTTTTGGGGTAGGAGTCAGGGAGAGGCTCTGAACATAATGCGCATTCTTTATGTTTAGTTTTTTCTTTTTTCTTTGACTGAAGTGGGAGGTCAAAGGTAAAGAGAGGGGGGGGGAGTATATACTTTGCACACTCACCCAGTGAAGCTTAATACCGGGTCGGATGGCTGAGACGGTCTGGATCTGGTTTCTGCTGCTTCGCTCCTGCGGGCAGTCTCTGTCCTGGCGCTGCGGTCCCTGGTGGAATTGCCTCCAGCTGAATCCCCTGCTGGGGCCTGCGACTCCGTGGGGGACGACATGGTTCCATCGTTGCAGCGCTGCAGCGCTGTTTTATCTTACTTCCTGTCGTGCCCCAGGAAGTCGCCCTATGTCAGGGCGCATGCGCCGCGTCATCGCCATCCTACCCCCCGGAAGTTCAACCATTACTTCCG
The DNA here is from genome assembly GCF_039654945.1 of Dendrobates tinctorius. Classification (NCBI taxonomy): domain Eukaryota; kingdom Metazoa; phylum Chordata; class Amphibia; order Anura; family Dendrobatidae; genus Dendrobates; species Dendrobates tinctorius. Next base: position 7,747,996 of record NW_027361910.1, on the reverse strand, counting down.
GGGTATAGGAGCGTCGGGCGCCGGACGGCTCCTGCGCCACCGCTACTCACACGCGCGGTTCGCGCGCTCATGGCTTCACCTCCCACGCTGTATCACCACCGATGGGGGGGTGTTCTGCCTCCGGATGCCAGACCGGCCCGCTCCCTGGTAAGACCGGGCGGCCCTCCCCGGACCCGGTCATCACCGTTATGCCACCAGACGAGGGGGGAGCCGTCAAACGGAGTCTCCCCCGACGCTGCTTCCGGACCGCAGCCCCTGCCGTTCCCGAGGAGACCGCACAGGCGGATGCATGGCCCAGGTAAGATCCTGCAGGATCCTGCTCCATTTGGAACAAGAAACCAAAACTGAGGAGGAAAGGCGGACCGCCCCTTTTATCTTTCCTGTAGGGTTTCCTGTTCCAAATGGGCGGATCCGATACCTCCAGTGGGTGCTGTCGTGGCGAAGAGTAAAAAATACATTTTCTTTTAATTTTTGCATCACCACATATTGAGAGCTATAATTTTTCCGTATTTTGACCCACTGAATCATGTGAGGTCTTATTTTTTGCGGGACGAGTTGACGTTTTTATTCGTACCATTTTCGGGCACATGACATTTTTTGATCGCTTTTTATTCCGATTTTTGGGACGCAGAATGAGCAAAAAACAGCGTTTCATGAATTTCTTTTGGGGGGTGCGTTCACACCGTTCCGCATGCGATAAAATTCTTCGGGTCAGTACGGTTACAGCGATACCTCAAATAGGTTGTTTTTTTTAATGTTTTGTCGGTTTTATGCAATGAAAACTATTTTATATAAAAAATAATTATTTTTGCATCTCTTTATTCTGCAAGCTATAACTTTTTTATTTTTTCGCTGATGATGCTGTATGGCAGCTCGATTTTTGTGGGACAAGATGATGTTTTCAGCGGTACCATGGATATTTATATGCGGCTTTTTGATCGCGCGTTATTGCACTTTTTGTTCGGCGGTATGATAAATCATTATTTTTTGCTTCGTTTTTTATTTTTATTTTTTAAGGGGTTAACTAATGGGACAGTTTTATAGGGCAGGTCGTTACGGATGCGGCAATACCAAATATGTGTACTTTTATTGCTTTTTTTTATTTCCAAAAAATGAATTTATTGGGGGAATATTTTTTTTTTTTCTAATTTATTTGGCAATTTTTTTAAAATTATTTTAACACTTTTTTTTAAAACTTTATTACATTGTCCCAGGTGGGACATCACTGTCCTGTGACAGATCGCTGATCTGTCACATCACAGATCACTGTTACAGATCAGCGATCTGTCACAGGCAGTGCAGCAGGCTTCCTCGTGCCTGCGCTTTGCAGGCACTGAGGAAGCCGGCTCACTGCAGGCCCCCGAAGGTCCCCGTCGCCATCTTGGATTCGGGGGCCTGCAGGGAAGGAGCCCCCCCGCAGCAGCGCTGCACATTGCGCTGCCGTGGGGGGCTCAGGGAAGCACGGAGGGAGCCCCCTCCCTGCCGATGCTTCCCTTTAAGAAGGGTGGCTATATTGGTTATCCATGATATAAATTTTGAGATGTCAGTAATGTATTTTTGTACATTTTTAGCTATTTGGTTATTATTCTTATTTTCAGATGAAAATAAACAACTGAGATTGGAAAATGTACATTTTCATTTAGTTGCATAATAATTCTGCATACTAATAGTTGCCCATTAATTATGCACATATAGTTCATAAGACAAAACCTCATTTTTACTTTCTTAAATATTCAAGTTTAGCAATCTTTTGGATTGACAGACATTAAATTTGTTATTGAGCAAATATTGATCATCAAAAACTACAAATTGCCTAGTAATTGTGCATACAGTGTTTAGCAGATCCCAGTAAACCTAAACCTTTAAGAATAGCTGACATCTTAGAGGTTTTACAGAAGTTTGATGCACTCCAAATCTCTCTAGCGCCACAATCTCAATGCTCCATTGCTTTTTCTCCCTTCCATTAGATTTTGAAAAGCAAGATTGAAATGGATTTCCAGATTGAAGTTTACGATTGAAGTAATAGAAGGTTTCGATTTAACAGTTTCTAGCTGTTAGGTAATAGAAAATTCCACAATTGCAAGTTACATGTTACTAGGTTTCTGGCCACAAAACCACCGACATGTTGTTACGCAGCTGGGGTTTAACTTTCCAGACATTCTAATGCCAAATTGGTATGTTTTGAGGTTTGGTAGTAATAAACATATGGGACTTCCTTTTAAGAACAGTTTGGGACTAGCAGGAATTCTATCTGAACGTTGAGTTAACAATCAAAAAGTATAATAAAATCACTGTGTTTAGTTAACAGATGTTAGTTTTTCCATTGGGTTTTTAATTTAGCTGACATTAGAGCAATAAAATTTAGAGCAATAAAATTTACACTGAGCAGTACGTTTTGATGACCATAGAACAGTGTATTAGAACCTTTATGTACAGTCATATCATGGCTGTTTTATACATATTTTATATAATATTATTATATATAGATTTTTAACAAATTTTTTATCAGATTGCACTCATCCTTTTTTCTCGCAAATGAGTATGAGCCCTAAGGCAGTAAAATGCATGAATCAAGACATGGAGGCGGATATTCCAATCGTGCGACCTGTGCAACTGCACAGGAGCCCACTAGATAAGGGGGCGATTTCTATCGCCAAAGTAGGTGGAATTGTGCATTATGAGGAGCTATTAGAATGCAAAGAACCCATGGACTGTTCTTGCACAGGGCACTCTTCTATATGTGTAATATTTTAGCAATATTATACTTAGGAGTGATATTCCAATGGATTGATGTCCTCATGTGCCTCCGAGTCCATCAATAACTGTCGAAATCGTACACCAAAAACCAAAGACTTGGATACAGTAGAGAAAATTATTCTGAAGAACATACAAACGCTCTACAGAATATATACATGTCCAGCATTAACTGCTTAATAAGCTTCCTTACCGTCATCATACCACATTTGATCAGCTGTCATATGCATCTAACAGCCGCGGGTGGAATCGCGATCCACATGTGGCTGTTAACTTGTTAAATGCCGCTGTCAATCACTGACAGCAGCTTTTAACTTGAGCGTGCCATAAGCACATTAAAAGACCCGCCCATCGGCGCCACTGTCCCATGATCGTGGGGGGCTGATGGGTTGGCATAACAGTCGGGGGTGTGCAGAAGATCTCCATTCTTGTCATTGCAGATTCCCTATGAACACCAGTCAGTGAAGATGATTTCTGCTATGTGTAGCACAAGTGATCAGAAGATCGCCCCTTCAATATTTCTAAGGAGACTATTAAAGCAATAAAAAGTAAAAAAAAAGTTTTAAAAAATATGAAAAAATTAAAAAAGTATCAATCACCCAACTTTTGCCCTATTCAAAATAAAACAGTAAAAATGCACATATTTGGTATCGCTGTGTTCAGAAACGCCCGATCTATCAAAATATAAAGCAAATTAATCTTATCGGTAAATGACATAGTGAGAAAAAATATCAAAACTCCAAAATTATGTTTTTTCTCATCGCCACAACATTGAAATAAAATGCAGTAACAGGCAATCAAAAGATCGCATGTACCCCACAATGGTACCAAAACGTCCGCCCGCAAAAAAATAAGTCTTCACCCAGCCGCAGATCCTGAAAAATGGAGACGTCTTGGAAAATGGCGCCTTTTTTTTTTCTACAAACTTTGGATCTTTTTTCACCACTTACTGTAAATAAATAAGAACCTATACATGTTTGGTATCTGCGTACTCACACTGATCTGGAGAAAGATAATGTCAGCTCATTTTTAGCATTTAGTGAACATTGTAAAAAAAAAAATTATGGAATTGCACTTTTTTTTTTATAATTTCAGTTGTTTTTTTTTCCTGTTTTCCTGTACACTATATGGTAAAATAAATGTTCAAAAGTATAACTCGTCTTGCAAAAAATAAGCCCTCACATGGCCATATTGACGGAAAAATAAAAAAAGTTATGGCTCTGGGAAGAAATGGAGCAAAAAACGAAAATGCAAAAATGGAAAATCGCAAAGTCGTGAAAGGGTTATTTTAACCAGTTTAGGATTGGGCCATTTTTTCCCTTCCTGACCAGGCACATTTTTTTTTTTTACAGACATGGACTGTTAACGGCTTTACAAATAATTCTGGCTCATGTATTCAAATAATTCTTGCCTCTTTTTTTCAATACGTAGGGCTAAATTATTATTTCATGTTTACGGTATATTCTTTTTTTCTGTTATCAGGAGAAAATGTAAAGAAATATAGGAAATATGCTCTAAACCAGCAGGAGGAGAAGCACATGAGTAATACCTTCCTTGATCCAATTGATCTTTTTCTGCCTCTGCGGCTTTTGGCATATGTTGATATTATAGCTTTATTTGATCCACAATGATGCATTACTTTAGCTTACATGTCATTTTATGTTTATGCAGTTGCCTTTTGTATATGCTTATTATTTGTTACCTCCTGCTGTTTTTGTTGCCCCCTCCTTTCTGTGGGACCTTCACTATGTTTTAACTTTTTTATGGATTACTTAAATAAAGTATTTCTACAATTTATTTATGGTTAATTGTCCTATATGCATAGGATATTCTAGTTTAATTGGAATTTTGATAAATACCTTGTGTCTATACAACAGGGGGCTATCCCACTGATAATATACAGTATATACTCGTGTATAAGCTGAGTTTTTCAGCACATTTTTTGTGCTGAAAACGCCCCCTTGGCTTATACACGAGTCAATTGTCTCAGAGGGCCGGCGGGGGAGGGGGAGCAGCGGGTCACAGGAGGCAGGAGTCGGCGGCTATAACTGTGCCAGCTGCTAAAGAGAAAGGAATATTCATTTCTCTTATAGAGCGCACAGTGACACCCACAGCCGCTGGCTTCCAGAAGACATCCATTTCTACTCACCTTCCTGCGCACCCTCTCAGCATCTCATTGGTTCTGGCGCCAGCAGCATTTCCGGACGAGCAATCAAGTGGCCCCGCTCATTAAGGTAATGAATATGCATGCCTCTCCACTCCCATAGGTGTATATTCATTACCTTAATCCTTAATGAGCAGGGCCACGTGATCACTCAGCAGGAAGAGTTGCTGGCGCCGGAACGAGATGCATCCAGGGCATGCAGGAAGATGAATAGGATGTTTGTTTGTTTTAAATAGGAAACATGCACAAAGAATAGGGGATAAGGAGCCATGCATACAAGGACAGCGAAGGGGGAGCCATGCATACCAGGTACCAGGACAGCGATGGGGAGCCATGCATACAAGGATAGGGACGGGGAGGCATGCATACAAGGATAGGGGATAAGGAGCCATTTATACAAGGACAGGGACGGGGGAGCCATGCATGCCAGGACAGGGATGAGGGGACAATGCATACTCGGCTTATACTGGAGTAAATAAGCTTACCCAGTTTTTCGTGGCAAAATTAGGTGCCTCGGCTTATACTCGGGTCGGCTTATACTCGAGCATATATGGTACTTTTTATGCACAATTTAGTTAACTGCATACATTTCCTGAATTTTTATTCTTCTTCTATGCTGTATCTGACAGCAGATTCTCCCCTCCTGCAGCTGCAGGATTGACATTTTAAAATGCTAACGCAAAGTAAAGTGTGGACTGCCCAAATATCTAAAGTCTATGGGCAGTCCAGAGAAAATTAAAGAGTAGATGCTGTTTTAATTTTTTTCATAAATCATTAGTACTAATTTTGGTATCCCTGTAATGATACTGACATAGAGAATCAGGTCATTTTGACTGCACAGTAAAGCCCAAACACAGTGTTCCAGATAAGGCCTGACCAAGGAGGAGTAGAGTGGGATAAATTACTTCACTCAATCTAGACTCTATCATTCTCTTAATACATCCTAGAACTGTGCTTGCCTTTTTTGCTGCTGCATCACATTGTTGACTCATGTACAGTCTGTGATCTATTAGTATACCCAAGTCTTTTTCATATGTGCTGTTGCTTAGTTCTATTCCTCCCATTCTGTAGATGTAATTTTTGTTTTTCTTGCCCAGATGTCAAATCTTACATTTCTCCCTGTTAAATACTATTCTATTAGTCTCTGCCCATTGTTCAAGCTTATTTAGATCCTTCTGAATCCCTTCTCTGTCTTCTCTCGTGTTAGCTATCCCTTCTAGCTTTCCATCATCTGCAAATTTGATCAGTTTACCTTCAGTTTTCTTATCTAGATCATTTATAAAAATTATTTATAGATTCCTTAAGGAATAAATGGGGTTGGCTAATTATTTTTAACAAAGGTGTTGGGAACACGATTTTGTGGCATTTACTAATGTACTTAGCATTATAGATTTCCTTGAAGTGTTGCCTTCTTTTTGGCGAGCAGCATGTGACCAAACCTGTCCAATAGTTTCCTACAATTGAAAACAGCTTTCGCTTGTGAAGTTTTTCCATTGGAGGAGGCTGATGGACAGGTCTGGTCACATGCAACTCCACATTTGGCCATTTTGTAGATAGGAGCTTTTCACAGTTTGAGTTTAAAGTGGCACTAACAAGTGCAGGTGAACAACCTGTAATACTTAGTTATATTACTTAGTGCCACAAAATCATGACCCCAAACCCTTTTATTGTGGTGTAATACAGCCATACCTGAAAGTAGCTCACAATGGTCACAGGCCCATGCTGGGATTTCCAGACATACTGTAGTTTATTTAGAAGTACGGCTTACTTCTTGCAATTCTAATTATTAGAATAAATCTTCTGTGTGCATTTAATTCACTTTCATTTAGAGAATAATCTAGTTTATTATTCAATATTGTGTTCTCTTAAATTGCTCCCCTCCCCATCTTTGCCTCAACTTCCCTTTAATTTTCTTAAAGGATCATATATAATTCATTACTAACGTCACTTGCCCAACAGGGAATCCTAAGAACCTTTTACCACACGCAAAAACATAATTACTTGTACATACCCTGTGTAGAATAATAACCAATTATCTTTGTATCCTCTGAGTGCCAGTGGTCCTTGCTAATTATGCACATCCTGGTCACACATACTGTTCTGGTTTTCTTTCCATACATTCTTTATGTTATTATATGACATCATATTTGATATTATTTTAAGAACTTTTAAGATATACAGTTAAAATTGTCGAAATCATTGTTATTGTGAACAGTTAAACAAGTTGGAGATGAAAAGAGCTCTAAAATGCCTAAAGTTAAAGATGACACATTTCCTTTGTGTCTTAGGCAAAAAAATGTCATTTTTTTATATTTTAAAAATTACAAAAAGGAAAATGGGTCAATGTAAAAGTTTTGGCATCCCTGAAGATTTGTGTGCTCAGATAACTTTGACCAAGGTTGTAGACCTTAATTAGCCTGTAATGGCTTGTTCACTATCATCGTTAGGAAACGCCAAGTGATGAAAATTTCACAGCTTTATAAAAATCCAGCCTCCTCTAACCATGTGCCAAAAACAGCAACATTGGGTTCTTCTAAGCAGCTACCTAGAACTCTGAAAATGAAAATTGTGGAGAACCACAATGCAGCAGATGGTGAAAAATATAAGAAGATAGCAAAGTGTTTTCAAGTTGTTCTTTCCTCAGATCGAAATGTAATTAAGAAATGGCAGGTAACAGGAACCGTGGAGATCAAGATAAGGTCTGAAAGACAAAGCAAAATTTAAGTGAGAGCTGCTTGTAGGATTGCTACAAAGGCAAATCAGAACCCTTCTTGACTGCAAAAGACCTTCAGAAAGATTTAGCAGACTCTGGAGTTGTGGTACATTGTTCTACTGCTCAGAGACCCCTGTACTAATATGGCCTGCGTCCTCACCATAAAATTTAGCGTCAGAAGTATGAAAAAGAACATCTAATCAAGCCTGATGTATTTTGTAACCAAGCCCTGTGGACCAATGAAGATAAAATAGAACTATTTTGTATGATCCAGACTGGCTTTTGAGTCCTGTTTTCCCTTTTTCCTTGTCTGGTCATGTTAAGAGTTAACCTTTCTCAGCCTCTGTCTGGGTTCAGGTTGGCTATTTATTGCTGCCGCTTCCTGCAGGTGATGTCAGTTATAGTTTTGCCTAGGGCTGCTCTAGCTGACTCTGATTGCTCTGATTTGTCCTGCTGCCTTTGCTGTCTGAACCCGTGTCTCTGTTTTCCCCTATTCCCGTCTTGACTCAGTATTTCCCTTTAGTGTGCTGGTCCCCTGGTTTTGACTTGGCTTGTATCCTGACCTGCTTCTGTCTTTTGGCTTATCCACTCCTGACCATTACTGATTCCCTGGCTTTTCTCTGAACGTGAGTTTGATTATTCCTTTGGTACTGCGCTACAGTCTAAGATTTGACCAGGCTTGTTTGACTATTCTGCTGCCACCTGTGGTAGCCTCACTGCTGCACTGCAGGTCAGCTCTGTTTAGGTGCAGTCCTGTTTCCACTCTACTGCCATCTAGTGGAGCCTGCACCTACCTGCATTGCAGTAGTGTGACATTATAACTGACCAGAAACAGACAGTTTTTTTATTGTCTGCTCTGCTTTCTATGGATCCGCTCCGTACCTTGGCGGATCAAATGGCTAGTCTAATGCAAAGAATGCAGGATCTGTCTGTGGAACATAGGGCCTTGGCCACGTCTCATAACCACCTGCAAAAAGAGCTTTCTGACATGGTAAAATCTTTGCAGGGATCTTTTCCTGAACCCAAAGTCAGGCATCCAGATACCTTCTCCGTGGAAAAGGAGAAGTTCCGTATGTTCAAGGAGAGATGCAAGCTATGGTTTTCTCTTAGACCTCGATCTTCTGGAGATGAGAGTCAGCAGGTGGGGATAATCATTTCCTTAATTCAATAGGGACCTCAATTGTGGGTTTTCTCTTTACCTGCTTCTGCCCTGAACGTGTGTCTGTGGATAGGTTCTTTGAGGCCTTAGGACTTATTTTTGATGAGCCTGACCAGGTCAGAGTGGCAGAGGACACAATCATGAGTCTCTTTCAGGGTAAGCTCTCGGCTGAATGGTATTGTTCCGAATTCCATCAATGGTCCATTGAGGTGTTCTGGAATGACTCTGCACTGAGATGTCAGTTCAGAAGAGGACTGTCGGATCACCTGAAGGATGCACTGGCTCTCCATCTAACACCCAGCTCATTGGAGGAGGCTATGACTCAGGCTATCCATATGGATCGGAGGCTGCGAGAGATAGGTGTTACAAAGCAAGAGGTTCCGTTGCTCCCTGCTAATCCTGTTGTTTTGCCACCGTCTGAACCTATGGAAGTGGGGGCCACCAACCTCAAGGAGAAGGAGAGGAGACGGCGGTGTGAAGGAAAGCTGTGTTTTTACTGTGGAGGTCCCGGACATTGGAAAAAGGACTGCCCCTCCTGCCCATCGACTAGCAAGGTGTCGGGAAATTCCTGAGTCTGGGTGACTGTAGATGAGGTTACCCAGACTCTCAGGTACCTTTTTCCTCATTTCCTAAAATATTGTTGGAAGTGGAACTAAGTTGTGGGAGTTCCTTCACGTCCACTTCTGCTTTCGTGGACTGTGAGTCGTACATGAAATTTATTGACTCTAACTTGGTGACCAAGTGTAAGTTAGGGACAGTTAGGCTGGAGACTCCTATTCATATTGTTGCCATTGATAAAACACAGCTGGCTAAGAATGTCATTAAATTTGTCTTGGAGGAGTTTCTCCTTAAAATAGGTTCCTTGCACCAGGAACGTATTTCTTGTTTTGTTCTGGACAATCTACTTGAGTGACTGGTGTTGGGGTTCCCCTGGTTACAGTTACATAATCCTGTGACAGACTGGGAATCTCGGGACATTGTCAAATGGGGTCCTAATTGTGTTAAAAATTGCTTTACTACTGTACTTGTGTCATCCGATAATCTGAAAGGTATTCTGGAGTACCTGAAGGATTTTGAGAATGTTTTCCTGAGAAGGAGGCCAATGTTTTACCACCACACCGCCTTTTTGACTGTGCTATTAATCTGGTTCCAGGTGCTAAATTGCCCAAGGCCCATCTGTACAACCTCTCTAGCCTGGAGAGAAATCACTATAAAGGAGTATATTTCTGAAAGCCTACGTAAAGGTCACATCCGTCCCTCCGTCTCTCATGTGTCGGCTGGATTCTCATTTGTGAAAAAAAAGATGGTAATTTGCGCCTGTGCCTCGATTTTTGGGAATTAAATAAGATCACAGTGAGAAATACCTATACCCTCCCACTCATCCCTGATTTGTACAATCAATTGTCGGGGGCCAAATGGTTTTATAAATTGGACCTCAGGGGAGCATACAGTCATGGCCAAAAGTATTGACACCCCTGCAATTCTGTCAGATAATACTCAGTTTCTTCCTGAAAATGATTGCAAACACATTCTTTGGTATATTATCTTCATTTAATTTGTCTTAAATGAAAAAACACAAAAGAGAATGAAGCAAAAAGCAAAACATTGATCATTTCACACAAAACTCCAAAAATGGGCCGGACAAAAGTATTGGCACCCTCAGCCTAATACTTGGTTGCACAACCTTTAGCCAAAATAACTGCGACCAACTGCTTCCGGTAACCATCAAAGAGTTTCTTACAATGCTCTGCTGGAATTTTAGACCATTCTTCTTTGGCAAACTACTCCAGGTCCCTGATATTTGAAGGGTGCCTTCTCCAAACTGCCATTTTTAGATCTCTCCACAGGTGTTCTATGGGATTCAGGTCTGGACTCATTGCTGGCCACCTTAGAAGTCTCCAGTGCTTTCTCTCAAACCATTTTCTAGTGCTTTTTGAAGTGTGTTTTGGGTTATTGTCCTGCTGGAAGACCCATGACCTCTGAGGTAGACCCAGCTTTCTCACACTGGGCCCTAAATTATGCTGCAAAATTTGTTGGTAGTCTTCTGACTTCATAATGCCATGCACACGGTCAAGCAGTCCAGTGCCAGAGGCAGCAAAGCAACCCCAAAACATCAGGGAACCTCCGCCATGTTTGACTGTAGGGACCGTGTACTTTTCTTTGAATGCCTCTTTTTTCTCCTGTAAACTCTATGTTGATGCTTTTGCCCTAAAAGCTCTACTTTTGTCTCATCTGACCAGAGAACATTCTTCCAAAATGTTTTAGGCTTTTTCAGGTAAGTTTAGGCAAACTCCAGCCTGGCTTTTTTATGTCTCGGGGTAAGAAGTGGAGTCTTCCTGGGTCTCCTACCATACAATCCCTTTTCATTCAGATGCCGACGGATAGTACGGGTTGACACCGTTGTACCCTCGGACTGCAGGGCAGCTTGAACTTGTTTGGATGTTAGTGGAGGTTCTTTATCCAACATCCGCACAATCTTGCATTGAAATCTCTTGTCAATTTTTCTTTTCTGGCCACATCTAGAGAGGTTAGCCACAGTGCCATGGGCTTTAAACTTCTTGATGACACTGCGCACGGTAGACACAGGAACATTCAGGTCTTTGGAGATGGACTTGTAGCCTTGATATTGCTCATGCTTCCTCACAATTTGGTTTCTCAAGTCCTCAGACAGTTCTTTGGTCTTCTTTCTTTTCTCCATGCTCAATGTGGTACACACAAGGACACAGGACAGAGGTTGAGTCAACTTTAATCCATGTCAACTGGCTGCAAGTGTGATTTAGTTATTGCCAACACCTGTTAGGTGCCACAGGTAAGTTATTGGTGCTGTTAATTACACAAATTAAAGAAGCATCACATGATTTTTCGAACAGTGCCAATACTTTTGTCCACCCTCTTTGTTATGTTTGGTGTGGAATTATATCCAATTTGGCTTTAGGACAATTCTTTCTGTGTTTTTTCATTTAAGACAAATTAAATGAAGATAATAATACCAAAGAATTTGTGTTTGCAATCATTTTCAGGAAGAAACTGAGTATTATCTGACAGAATTGCAGGGGTGTCAATACTTTTGGCCATGACTGTATAATCTAATCCGTATTCAGGAGGGGTATGAGTGGAAAATGGCATTTATCACTTTTGAAGGGTTATTTGAGAATTTGGTTATGCCCTTTAGTCTCACTAATGTGCCAGCTGTTTTTCAGAATTTTATTAACCATGTATTTTCTGATTTTATTGGGCTGTTCATGGTGGTGTATTTAGACGATACCCTTGTATTTTCATCTAACAAACAAGTTCACATGAATCATCTACGAGCGGTTCTCCAGAGGTTACTGGAGAACTCTTTGTGAAACCTGAAAAATGCTCATTCTTTGTCCAAAAATTGTCCTTTCTGGGGTTTATTCTGTCTGACAAGGAATTTCGTATGCACCCTGGAAAGGAATGGGCCAATGAGGATTGGGCGCAACTAAGAGACTTAAAGGGTCTTCAATGTTATTTGGAGTTTGCAAACTATTATAGGAAATTCATTACGGGGTTTTCACAGGTGGTCAAGTCCTTCACGGATCTGACTCTTAAGGGGGCTTATCTCAAAAACTGGTCAGCTCTGGCTGTGGTGGCATTTGCTTTATTAAAGAAATGCTTTATATCTGCCCCTGCTTTGGTCCAGCCTGATCCATCTGAACCATTCATCGTTGAAGTGGACGCGTTGGAGGTGGGGGTGAGGGCAGTGTTGACCCAAGAACCTGCCACTTTGACCAACTTGAGGCTTTGTGCTTTCTTCTCAAAAAAATGCTCTCCGGCTGAGAGGAATTATGATGTTGGGAATCGGGAGCTTTTAGCTATCAAGTTGGCCTTTGAAAAATTGAGGCACTCTTTGGAGGGGGCTGTTCATTGGATCATGGTGATTACGGATCACAAGAATCTGTCTTATATTGAGTCGACCAAACGTTTGACTCCTAGACAGGGTAGTTGGTCGCTTTTTTTCACGCTTTAATTTTTCTATCACGTTTCGGCCTGGTTCCAGGACTGTCAAGATGGATGACTTATTGCGCAGCTTGGATCTGATATCACCCCCAAACTTCCTTTCTCCATTTTTCAGCACGGGGTGGTCGTGGAAGTGGTGTCCTCAGAATTGGAGAGGGAGATCTTGTTCCTTCGTCATTACCAGACAACAAGCTCTTTGCTCCGGTTCAGTACCAGTTGAGGGTGCTCTAAGAGTTCCACGAATCTGCTCTTAGTGGGCATCCTGGAATCTCGGCAACTCGTAGAGCTATTGCTAGGCTGTTTTGGTGGTCCTCTATGGTTTCTGATGTCACCATGTTTGTGTCTAGGATTTGACCTGGCTTGTTTAACTATTCTGCTACCAACTGTGGTAGCCTCACTGCTGCTCTGCAGGCCAGCTCTGTTTAGGTGCAGTCTTGCTTCCACTCTACTGCCATCTAGTGGAGCCTGCACCTACCTGCTTTGCATCAGTGTGACACATTTGGTCACAATGATCAAAGGTATGTGTGGAGATAAAAGGGAACATAATTTCAGGAAAAGAACATCTTGGCAAACATTAAGCATGGAGGTGTATCAATCCTGCTTTGGGGCTGTATTGCAGCCAATGGCACAGGGAACATTTCACAGTTAGAGAGAAGAATAGATTCAATTAAATTTCTACAAATTCTTGATGCAAATATAACAACATCATCTGTAAAAAAACAGAAGTTGAAGAGAAAATAACTTCTACAACTGAATAATGATTGTAAACTCATGTCAAAATCCACAATAGATAACCTCAAAAGGCGCAAGTTGAAGGTTTTACAATGGCCCTCACAGATCCCTGTTCTGAACATCAATGAAAATCTGTGGCTAGACCTCAAAATAGCAATGCATGCAAAACGAGCCAGAAATCTAATATATTTGGAAGAATGTTCCAAGTAAGAGTGGATGAAAATCCCTCAAACAAGAATTGATAGACTCTTGTCTGGTTACAAGAGTTATTTACAAGCTGCAATGGCTAAACTTTTGCATTGGCCCATTTTCCTTTTTGTAATTTTTAAAATGTAAAAGAAGAAAATATATCTATTTTGTTTGCTTAAATTACAAAGGAAATGTGTCATCTGTAACTTTAGGGCTTTTAGAGATAATTTCTTCTTTAACTTGCTTAACTGTTCACAATAACAGTAATTCTGACCAGGGGTGCCCAAACTTTTAGATGCCAAAGTATATACATTTTTTCCCTGAGTGAAAAAATTGGCAACTATCTTTTCAACTTTATAAACCTTTCAAGGTAAAATTGGCATTGCAAAACTTTGTCCCCTAATTCATCATTTTTTTATGGCATGAAAATAGTTCTAAAAGTAACTTTTAGGTTTACGCTATATTTATTATATGATTTGATCTTTAACTTTTTTAACTTAACTTTACTCAGTTTCATCTATTTTGATTTTTTTGTTCAACATTATCGGTGTTTTATCCTCATCCAGATGTTTTAGCCTAATTCATTCTTTTGCGACTTTTCAAAAATGCCACAACACTTTTTGAACAATTGTGCTCCAGTACCCTAGGGGAGTACAATTGTGAGGGATGACGGAGATGTCCCTCCGCTCTTGGTGTGTGCCTCAACAATTGGGATTCCACAGGATTGTTGTTTTTCTTTAACTAAACTCCAGGAACAAGCTCTTTGAAGCCCTGTGACTAGCAATTAGCGCAAGGGTGTGAGCTCTACTGCAGCTACATCCAGCTGGCTCCCTTTGTCTAACTCAAGCACCACAGGTCACAGCAAAGCTCTGAGGTATTGAATCTGGAAAATGACCTATAATAACAGAATGCAATATCTCTGAGCCTAGCAGAGCACATTATCAGACTCTACATTCCTTCCCCCACGAGCCCGTAACATCCAGCCACCTCTAGCACTCTGTGTTATGGAGTTATGAAGCATAGCTACCAGGAATTACATATGGTAGGTATATTTGGTCTCACTGTGCAGATAACATCCAGCAGAATTCAGTGGCACCGCTGCCGTTCCATTCAAGAGCTTCAGGCGGAAAGTTATGAGCCTCCACGGTTCTGGACAAAAAATCATACTCTCAGATATGGGAGGAGAGAGGCTGCACAAGCCCAGGGGTGGGCGCAGAGTGTGGGAGGGAGCAGCCTAGGAGATCAGAGGCAGCTCCTCATTTTGAGCTTAGTTTTCTAATGGCAGGAAGATCCGTTAGCTGACTCAGCCAGGAAAGCACGTAACATAGATTTGGACCTGTGATCCATCAGCGCCTCCCTGTGGTCACATGCTACATTACATTGTAATTGCAACCTATCTATACCCTATCCTTGTACTAAAAAAAAAAGGGTTGCAGAGCTTGGTGACCCGGTCCAAAGGTGCGCAAAACAAGGGGGATGAGAATATTAGCAATTCTTATTTTTATTAGATAGTCCACAATTCGTTTCGACAGACAAGTTCTGTCTTCTTCAGGTGGCAATATTGTCCTGTATGTGGCTCCCCCATCTTGTCCTGCTATGTGTGGCTCCCCCAGTCCTGTATGTGGCTCCCCCTGTCCTGTTCTGTATGTGGCTCCCCCATCCTGTCCTGCTATGTGTGGCTCCCCCTGTTTTGTATGTGGCTCCCCCATCCTGTCCTGGTATGTAGGTACCCAGGCCTGTCTTGGTATGTGGCTCCCACTGTCCTGTCCTGTATGTGACTCCCTCCATCCTGTCCTGCTCTGTGTGGCTCCCCTTGTCCTGTATGTGGCTCCCCTCATTCTGTCCTGGTATGTGTGGCTTCCCCTGCTTCGCACTCCTCAGCTTCCCTGTCCCATCGTGCTTGGCTCAGCCCCACGTCCCATCGTGTATGGCTCAACATCCCGTCTCTTTGTGCATGGCTCAGCCCCATGTCCCATTGTGTATAGCTCAGCCTCCTGTCCCATCATTCGTGGCACGCTTTCCCCATACTACTCACCCTCCTGGCGCTATAGCTGGATTCATCCCTGCATTTTCCTTGTCTCGGGGCTGGCAGCTTCTTCATGTGCAGAGTGGTCACATGGTTCCGCTCATTAAGGGAATGAATATGCGCTCCACGCCTCTGGGAGTGGAGACACGTGCACATTCATTACACAGCCAGCACAGCACAGCACAGCCAGCCCCAGGACAAGGAAGATGCAGGGATGGATCCAGCAATGCCAGGAGGGTGAGTATGATGTCTTCTGTTAGCCGGCGGCTGCAGTTGTCACTGTGCCACAGCCGCCGGATCCTATCGCTCCCCCTCCCCTGCCAGCAATGACTCGTGTATAAGCCGAGAGGGGCGATTTCAGCACAAAAAAGTGCTGAAAATTTCAGCTTATACACGAGTATATACGGTATTTATTGTTTTGAAACACAGTGATCTTGTGTGTTGTAATGGTGAGACATACAACCATCTATTCCTAATTCTCCTTCCCCCATTTCTTTCCATTTCACCAGGAGTGCATATTAAAGAGAAAGAGTGTTGCTCCATCCAGCATTACCCAACAAGTAGGAACATTTTGACCAATCAAAGCATGTAGCTCTATAGTGTTTCTAATCATAACTGTATTGCACATCCCTTCCAATAAAGCTTAAAAAGTAACTGTCTTTTTCATTTTTATTGCGTAAATCAATAGTCCATGTGAAAATAAGAAACATTGTAATATATTTTATCAGAGAAATCTGCTTCTTTTTACTCTTGGAATGATTCATTCTCAAAATCAGCAATTCATGAGTAAAATCTGTATTCAGTGTAGACAGATTTTTAAATTATTGATCTAGAACTTATCAGTAGACACTGTCATCTTCTATGTAGCAAGGAGGAGGGAGAAACCAGAAGGGCATTTTCTACCTCCCCCTCACATCTGTATAGAATCTTATCAGCAACTGCCATCTCCTCTTTCTGTAATGTAATATTACATTTTCCCTGAACACAGATATTACTCAGGAATTGAGAATTTTGAAAATAAAAGATAAGTCCAAAAGGAGAAAGAAGCAGAATAAGATAAGACTAGCTGAAGAGCCCAGCGCTGCCAGGGCATAGTAACTAACTGTGGTTAGTTATAACAAATTATAATTATCGTCCATCTCATAGTCCTGTGCCCATATACCCATCACACATCCTCCATCCCATAGTCCCATGCCCATATACCCATCACACATCCTCCATTCCATAGTCCCATGCCCATATTCCCATCATACATATCCTCCATCCCATAGTCCCGTGCCCATATACCCGTCATGCATATCCTCCATCCCATAGTCGAGTGTCCATATACCCATCATACATCCTTCATCTCATAGTCTCATGCCCATATACCCATCATACATATCCTCCATCTCATAGTCCCGTGCCTATATACCCGTCATACATATCCTCCATCCCATAGTCCCATGCCCATATACCTATCATACATATCCGCCATCCCATAGTCCCGTGCCCATATACCCGTCATACAGTTGTGGCCAAAAGTATTGACACCCCCTGCAATTTTGTCAGATAATACTCAGTTTCTTCCTGAAAATGATTGGAAACACAAATTCTTTGGCATTATTATCTTCATTTAATTTGTCTTAAATGAAAAAACACAAAAAGAATTGTCCTAAAGCCAAATTGGATATAATTCCACACCAAACATAAAAAAGAGTGTGGACAAAAGTATTGGCACTGTTCGAAAAATCATGTGATGCTTCTCTAATTTGTGTAATTAACAGCACCTGTAACTTACCTGTGGCACCTAACAGGTGTTGGCAATAACTAAATTACACCTGCAGCCAGTTGACATGGATTAAAGTTGACTCAACCTCTGTCCTGTGTCCTTGTGTACCACATTGAGCATGGAGAAAAGAAAGAAGACCAAAGAACTGTCTGAGGACTTGAGAAACCAAATTGTGAGGAAGCATGAGCAATCTCAAGGCTACAAGTCCATCTCCAAAGACCTGAATGTTCCTGTGTCTACCGTGCGCAGTGTCATCAAGAAGTTTAAAGCCCATGGCACTGTGGCTAACCTCCCTAGATGTGGACGGAAAAGAAAAATTGACAAGAGATTTCAACGCAAGATTGTGCGGATGTTGGATAAAGAACCTTGACTAACATCCAAACAAGTTCAAGCTGCCCTGCAGTCTGAGGGTACAACAGTGTCAACCTGTACTATCCGTCGGCGTCTGAATGAAAAGGGACTGTATGGTAGGAGACCCAGGAAGACCCCACTTCTTACCCCGAGACATAAAAAAGCCAGGCTGGAGTTTGCCAAAACTTACCTGAAAAAGCCTAAAACGTTTTGGAAGAATGTTCTCTGGTCAGATGAGACAAAAGTAGAGCTTTTTGGGCAAAGGCATCAACATAGAGTTTACAGGAGAAAAAAAGAGGCATTCAAAAAAAAGAACACGGTCCCTACAGTCAAACATGGCGGAGGTTCCCTGATGTTTTGGGGTTGCTTTGCTGCCTCTGGCACTGGACTGCTTGACCGTGTGCATGGCATTATGAAGTCAGAAGACTACCAACAAATTTTGCAGCATAATGTAGGGCCCAGTGTGAGAAAGCTGGGTCTCCCTCAGAGGTCATGGGTCTTCCAGCAGGACAATGACCCAAAACACACTTCAAAAAGCACTAGAAAATGGTTTGAGAGAAAGCACTGGAGACTTCTAAGGTGGCCAGCAAAGAGTCCAGACCTGAATCCCATAGAACACCTGTGGAGAGATCTAAAAATGGCAGTTTGGAGAAGGCACCCTTCAAATATCAGGGACCTAGAGCAGTTTGCCAAAGAAGAATGGTCTAAAATTCCAGCAGAGCATTGTAAGAAACTCATTGATGGTTACCGGAAGCGGTTGGTCACAGTTATTTTGGCTAAAGGTTGTGCAGCCAAGTATTAGGCTGAGGGTGCCAATACTTTTGTCTGGCCCATTTTTGGAGTTTTGCGTGAAACGATCAATGTTTTGCTTTTTGCTTCATTCTCTTTTGTGTTTTTTCATTTAAGACAAATTAATTGAAGATAATGATACCAAAGAATTTGTGTTTGCAATCATTTTCAGGAAGAAACTGAGTATTATCTGACAGAATTGCAGGGGTGTCAATACTTTTGGCCACAACTGTACATATCCTCCATCCCATAGTCCAGTGCCCATATACCCATCACACATCCTCCATCCCATAGTCCCGTGCCCATATACCCGTCACACATCTCCTCCATCCCATAGTCCAATGCCCATATACCCATCACACATCCTCCATCCCATAGTCAACCATTATGACATCATAATGAGCGGCGGCAGGGCTTGCAACCTATGACATCAGCGTCGCCATGGCAACCATTGTGACATCATAATGAGGGGCGGGGCTTGATACGCACACACTTTTTCCCCAATATGTAGATAGGGGCAAAATTGTTTGGTGAATTGGAACGCGTGGGGTTAAAATTTCACCTCACAACATAGCTTAGGAAGCTCTTGGGGTCCAGACGTGTGACTGTGCCAAATTTTGTGGCTGTAGCTGCGACGGTGCGGATGCCTATCCCGGACATACACACACACATACATACACACACACATACTGTACATACATACACACTTTGAGCTTTATATATTAGATATATTACAAAGTTTCTCATTTCCATGTAAACTATTGATTTCTGAAATAAAAATTAAAACAATGATTATTCTTTAACCCCTTTACCCACCAAGGGTATATGCACGTGGGACGCCCTCACACCCAGGGCAGTGGGGTACTCGGTACCGGGCCCGATGGTCCTCAATGGGAGATGTCAAGGTAGCTGGAACCCGGCCCGTGGCCCTGGGAGCCCATTGTAAATGTTCAGTATCAATGTGTAAGTCGTGACACCACCTGTGGTGTTCGGCAATGAAGATGTAAGCCGACGCTGCAGACAGTTCCTCTGGGACAGATGGTGTGGTGCAGCAGTGATGGTATAGCCCTCCACAGGCAGGCCTGTAGTCCCAGGGCAGAGTAGGTGAAGTGACATGTAGATGGTGTAGTGTTAGGCGCAAGGGATGTAGCAGTGCTGGGCAGGCTGGCGCAGGAATAAGTGGAGGACACCAGGGCATGTAGTTCCAAAGCTTTACTCACAGTCTGTTGTACCAACAGGTGCCTGCCTCCGTGCCGTGTCCTCTGGGTCAGGGACTCGGTCAACCTCCAGGCCAGATGGAATACTCCTTTCCCACACTCCGCCAATATGTGCCTTTCTGAACGCCTCCTCTTATAGCGCCTTTAAATGAAGTACTCCTAGTACTGAGTTACCCTGGAGTTCCTCCTGTCAGATGTTCTTATGAACTCTACTTGTACGGCAGACAGCTGTAGCCTGCTTCGGGTACTTCTTGCTAGTAAGTCCCGGCTCACTATCCAGTTGCTGTTGTGCCCCAAAGTCTTGTGTGGGAATAAAGTGGTCACTACTTCTATTCCTCCGGTGTCTGCTGCAGGACCATTAGTATCCATACAACCTCGGGGATCGGGCCCCGGCCTTGCGCTTGGAACTTCTAGGAAGGGTTCTCTTCTAACCCACGTCCTCTGTTCTCTTTTACTCCTCACGTTCCATACTAATCTTTCTTTCTATGGAGAATCAGGCTTTCAGTCTATGTTGCGCTCTCTCTTCCTTTCCCGTGCCAGCAGACCCAGGTAACTTGGATCTGATGCAGCACTTCCATCCATCTATCCCTCTCTCCAGGGATCATCTTCTAACCAACTGAACTCAACTGAACTGTTGTCCTAAACTCTTCCCGCTCCTTGTAATGCAATTAACTCCACCCACCTCCCAGCACATTTTGTGTTCCAAGCAGGGAGCCACCAATGGGTGCTTTGCTATACTACTTTGTGGTGTGGGGTGCAGGTGTTGGAGCATGGTCAGGAGTCTCCACCTTACCTGGATGGTGGGATAACACACCTCAGGAGGAGGTGCAGTACCTCTGTGGCGACTGAGTCTCAGGGGCGCCATACACGCTAATGACCAGGCCAATTTTTACAATACTGACCAGTGTCATTTTATGAGGTAATAACTCCGCAACGCTTCAACGGATCCCACTGATTCTGAGATTGTTTTTTTTTGTGGCATATTGTACTTCAAGATAGTGGTAAAATGCCTTTGTTATAACTTGCATTTATTTGTGGAAAAAAATGGAAATTTTCAAACTTTCATTTTTTTTTGCTCATATATCAGAGTTATATCACACAAAATAATTAATACTTAACATTTCAAACATGTTTACTTTAAATCAGCACAATTTTTTAAACAATTTTTTGTTAGGAAGTTATAAGGGTTAAAAGTTGGAAAAATTAGAAATCGCTGGTCAACTAGGTTTACAAAACCATTTTTTTGGGGGCCACATCACATTTGAAGTGACTTTGAGAGGCCCATATGACAGAAAAGTGACATCATTCTAAATACTGAAACCCTCAATGTGCTCAAAACCACATTCAAGAAGTTTATTAACCCTTCAGGTGCTTTATGGGCACTTTTGGAATGTGGAAGGAAAAAAATTAACATTCAACTTTTTGTCACAAAAATTTAGACCCTAATTTTTTTTATATTTGAAAGTGTAACAGGAAACAATGGACCCCAAAATTTGTTTTCCAAAATCTCCTGAGAATACCAATACCCCATATTTGGAGGAAAAACACTGTTTGGGCACACAGCAGGTCTCAGAAGGGAAGGAGCGCCATTTGACTTTTTGAATTCAAAACTTGCTGGAATAATTAGTGGATGCCATGTTGCGTTTGGAAAGCACCTGATGTGCCTAAACAGTGGAACCTATCTAGATGTATGGTGAGCAATGCACAGGTTGCTGGAATAATTAGCAGATGCCATAGTGTTTGGAGAGCCCCTGATGTGCTTAAACAGTGGGAAATCCCCCACAAGTGACACCATTTTGAAAACCAGACCCCTAATGGAACTTATTTAGATATCTATATCTGTGGTGAGCTCCCGGAAACCCCCAGCTGCTTCCCAGAAATTTATAACGTTGAGCCATGAAAATAAAAAAAATCACATATTCCCCACAAAAATGTATTTTAGCCCTACATTTTGCATATTCACAATGGTAACTGGAGACATTACACAGAAAATTTGTTGTGCAATTTCTCCTGAGTACGCAAATACCCCATATGTTGGAGAAAACTACTGTTTGGGTGCACAGCAGGGCTTGGAAGGAAATTAGCACCATTTGACTTTTTGAATTCAAAACTTGCTGGAATAATTAGTGGATACCATGTTGCGTTTGGAAAGCACCTGATGTGCCTAAACAGTGGA
This sequence comes from Dendrobates tinctorius, assembly GCF_039654945.1. Lineage (NCBI taxonomy): Eukaryota > Metazoa > Chordata > Amphibia > Anura > Dendrobatidae > Dendrobates > Dendrobates tinctorius. The sequence continues at coordinate 7,725,974 of NW_027361910.1, read as the reverse complement.
ACTTATCTAGATGTATGGTGAGCACCTTGAACATTTAGGTGCTTCACAGAAGTTTATAATGTTGAGATCATATTTTCCCCACAAAAATGTTTTTTTAGCTCCAAATTTTGCATTTTTACAAGGGTAAAAGGAGAAATTACATCACACAATTTGTTGTGCAATTTCTCCCGAGTATGCCAATACCCCATATGTGGGGGTAAACTACTGTTTGGGCTCACGGCGAGGCTCAGAAAAGTAGAAGTGATGTTTTGGAACGCAGATTTTGATGGAATAGCATGCCGGTGTCATGTCTCATTTGGAGAGACCCAGATGTGTCTAAACAGTGAAGACTCCCCACAAGTGACACAATTTTGGAAGCTAGAACCATCAAGGAATGTATCTAGATGTATGGTGAACACCTTGAACCCACAGCTGCGTCACAGACTTTTATAACGTGAAAATAAAAAAATCTAAGCTTTCCCACAAAAATGTTATTTTATCTCCAAATTTTTTATTTTCACAAGGATTTTCACTACGTCATCACGCCCTCTGCTGTCTGAACGTCACTGACAGAGGGACCTGGCAGGTAGACAGCGGCGAGCAGCGTTGGAACCGGGACAGGTGAATATAGCATATACTTACCTTCCCCTGGCACGTCTCTGCAGCCCTGTTCTCCCACGGTCTCCCTTCCTTCAGCGGTCACGTGGTACCACTCAATAAAGTAATAAATATGCTCATATTCATGACTTTAATGAGCTGTACCATGTGACCTCTGAAGGAAGGAAAGGAGACGGTGGTACAAGCAGGGGGGCTGCATAGACCATGCCAGGGGGGTCAGTATGATGTAACACCCCCACTCCCCCTCACCCACCTACCTTCTGGCTATATGACTCATGTATAAGCTTATACGCGAGTATATACTGTACATTTTTCCCACCAAAATGTTGTTTTAGCACCAGATTTTACATTTTCACCCAAGAAATGGGTAAAAATGGCACCAAAATTTGACCCGCAATTTCTGCTGAATGTAGAAATATGTCACATGTGGCTGTACAGTACTGCTTAGCCATATGGCGAGATTCAGCAAGGACAGAGCACTATTGCAAATAGCGATCTGTCTCTCCAGAGTCTCGCTGTATGGTTAAGGACTCCATATTCAGACCCCCTAAGTGCTAGAAGAGCAGAACCCCCCTCAAGTGACCCCATGCAGTACCACTGCTGCACCTTAAAGCCTATCATCCCTGCAGACACAAGTTAGATAGATCATGCACTGTGATATAACTAACTATATAGTGTCTGGCGACCCGGTTATCATCATGACAACATCGGGTCACCATAGCTACGATCGGGACCCCATGATGATATTACGGGATCTTCGATCCAAGGGTAGAGAGGCTTTCTTCCCTCTGCCTGCTTGCTAAATGCTGTGATAACAGCATTTAGAGGGTTAAATTGTTGGAAGCCGTGCGAACTCCGCTCCTGGCACTGAGAGCCTGATGTCAGCTATCAGTTAGCTGACATTTGGCAGTGATCGCGAGCGCACAGCCCTTGTGCACGCAATATTGCCTAGACGTATCTATACGTCCAAGGTCAGTAAGTACCAGGCGACCTGGATGTATGGATACGTCTAAGGTCTTAAAGGGGTTAAATCATTATAGAGAATGCAGGATGACTCCCTTTTGAAATATATCCAAAACTTCTTTTCATTTTTAACAGATAAGATAAAGGGATTGTGTCAGTAGACAACAGTGGCATATTGCTGGGTATGTCTTAAATGATTGATTGATAGGGGCTTGGTAGCTGTATCCCACTCCACCCAGAAACACTAAAACTAAGTAGCATGGTAGAGAAGCGTTATACCACATTAAGTGTACTCGGCCACATTGTTCTAGCAGCAGCAGCAGGATCACAGTCATTGGTAAGTCATACTGTAAGCTCTTTAGAAACTGCAAATGGATTCTACAGACTAATACAATCTAAAATGTCAGACTAATATGACACATTTTAAAAGAAAGCGAGACAAAATAGCCTAAATTAGATGTGTTTTTTACATACTCTGTGTACTTTACTATGTACTGTACTATTCTTTTATCTCAAAAATCAAATGTTACATAAAATGGAAAACATCTCAGAAATAATAACAATGGTGACATTCAATCTTGTTTTCCTTGTAAAGAAAAACACATTATTTGTTACTGTGATAAAACAATTTAACTACCACCCCTTAGTGACCAGGCCACATTTTTCAAATCTGATGTTTCAATATATGTGTCAATAAGTTTTTTCATAACACGTTATGTTTTATGATAATTGTAAATTTATGTCGATATGTTTTGCGTTTATTTATAAAAATATCAGAAATTTGACAATTTCTGTAAATTTGCAATCTTCAAACTTTGAATGATGTTTCCAGTAATCCAGACAGTCACACCACACAAAATAGTTACTAACATTTACCTCCTGTTTGCTTTACATCAGCACCATCGCTAATATCTTCTTTTATTTTGTCAGGATGTTAGAAGCTATAAAAATATAGCAATAATTTTTCATTTTTTTCAAGGAAAATTATAAAACTTATTTATTGGGGGGGACATTATCAGTTTTGAGACCCTATATATTGGAAATCCCCCCCCGGATACCATTTTAGAAACAGCACATTCGGAACAGCTGTTGGCTTGACGGGAAAGATTGCTAATATCTGAACAGGTCACTATAGCCGGTAGATCTCAGGGTGCTGATGGGGTTAAAGAGGCAGTCCCACTCTGTTAACCATCTAGATGCCTTAAGCTGGAGTCACACATAGCGACTCACCAGCGATCCCGACAACGATATCAACGTGTCAGGATCGCTGGTGAGTCGCTATGTGATCGCTGGTGAGCTGTCACACAGACAGCTTCACCAGCGATCAGCACAGCGACGCCAAGCGCGCGGCGTCGCTGTGTTCGTTAGTTACCAGCGCGCTGATGCAGGGAGCTGGTAACTAACGTACACATCGGGTATCCAAGGGACGTGCGTCCCTTAGATACCCGATGTGTATGTTAGTTACCAGCTCCCTGCATCAGCTCGCTGGTAACTAACGTACACATCGGGAATCTAAGGGACGCACGTCCCTTGGATACCTGATGTGTACGTTAGTTACCAGCAGATCGCTGGTCTCCCGCCTGTCACACGCAGCGATGTGTGCTGGCCAGCGGGAGACCAGTGACAAAAGAAATGTCCAGCGGTTTCCTACAGCGATCAGCGATACCGGCAGGGGGGCCGGTCGCTGTCACACACAGCAATCTCGCTGGTGAGATCGCTGTTGTGTCATAAAACTTGCTAACAACTCTCGCTAGCGAGATCGCCATGTGTGACGGGGCGCTTAGTCACTATTGACAGCAGCATCTAAGGGGTTAAATGTTTGGTGCCAATACTGATCGTGACTGATTGTTAGCAGGTTGTTAGCTATAGCATACAGCTGACAGCTGCTACATTTTTACCCGTCGGATACTATTCACTTATATCTCAGGTCAGCTTTGAGTCATATTGATGGTCACTAAGGGGTTAAAAGCGTTCAGTATATTTTTCCATAAAACCATAGAGCTATTGTGTTGCCAAAACGTTTTAAGAGTCTTTGAGAAACGGCTAAAACATGGCTGCTTTTTTCCTCAGTAAACAATCCCACTCTTGCAATTTACTTTATAGATGTTGGGGTGAAATACCAGACACATCCTATGGACAAAAGTGGTGCTGTTTCTGGAAAAAAAATCTCACACAAACTTTTTTTCCCCATTTTCAGAGTAATTCATCATATATTTAATGAATTGAAAATAATAAAGCTTTGACATACATTGTTCGCTCACCTTTAGGACCTGCTCTAGGTTCTCCAGTTTGGCTTGGAGCTGGTATTTCTCCTTCACAGCCAAATCTCGCTCCTTGGTAACTATGGCGAGAGTCTCTCGAAGTTGCTCATAGTCCAACTTCACCTGAAATAAGCAAATCAATTGCAATAGTTCAGTCTATTCTAGTTTATAATTTCATTACAAATGTACAAAACAAAAAAAAAAACAAAAATGATATATAACACTCGGCATTGAAATTTCAACACAGAGTAGAGAAAAGTCATGGAACTGTGAAAATTGATAGACGTTAATAATATGCAAATGATGAAAAAATGAAAACAAAATTGTAAAAATATTTTAGTTTTTACGGCACTGAGTATGAGAGCCACGTGCAGAAATAGATGTGTGTATACACATTGGCATGCAATCAATGAAGTTATTAAAGTGAACCTGTCAGGTCCCTGGTGCCCCTAGAACCACCAGCAGTTGTGCCTACATATGTAATAACCTCATGCAAATATTCAAAAAACATATCATAATAATAATCACGGTGACTAGAGATACAACAATATCTGTCGCCCCATTAACACTCAATTTAAAAGAAGTGGATTACTACATAATGCAACATACACATGAATACAAACTGTTTATTAAACCACTCACAACAGTATAAAAGACAATATTGTTTTATTAAACACATTTTAAAAAAATGTACCTTTGACTAGTGGATGGGGCATCAGCATCCCCAGACTGGTCGGCCCCCAAAGCTTGTCATTACGCCCCTGTGGGTGGGATTATATGACTTAAAAGAGCCAGAGTCATCACCAGCATGTCACAAACTTTGTGCATGTGCGCAGCTTCTTTCCCTCACTACATTGGGCCATTGAAGCAGGGTGTATGCGTGCCGGCTTCAGAGAGGAGCACTGCGCATGATCGGAAGTCTTCTGCACTTCAAATCATGCGCAGTGCTGCTCTCTGAAGCCGGGACATGTACACCCGGCTTCAAAGGCTCAATGTAGTGAGGGAAAGAATCTGTGCACATGCGCAAAATTTGTGAAGCGCTGGCAATAACGCCAGCGCTTGTAAGTCATATAATCCCTATCCCACCCATAGAGGCATAATAACATGTTAAGGTGGCCGACCAGTCTGGGGAAACTAACGCCCCATATACCAGTCAAAGGCTTCATATATATATCATACATGGACTTTATAAATGCTGTTTATGTATGTAATATAATAAAGGGACTGTTAGGCCGGGTATTTAGATATGTAGACATTACTGCTTGTGGTTCTGGGGGCATGGGGGACCTGATAGGTTCCCCTTAATAGTTGTCTGAGGAATGTTCTGCATATGGGCACGCAAATTATCTAGATCAGCTACTGGCAGCTTTATTTGCTGTTGCTGACTGATGATGTCCCAGTTGTACTCAATGAGAAAATAAGACACAGAAACAGAACACAGTATGACAAACGTGCATAAATACTCTGCTGTAAAATACATGTAACTGTAAGTAGCAAGTGCTAGTAAAAGATGTTAACAAAACCAGGGTATTTTGTTGATACGTTTTTCTGCAAAAAAAATGTACGCTAAGCCACTCCGCCGCGTCAAGGCATACCCTTCTCGGAGCAGTCCTATCTAATATATTTAAAAACCTGAACATGTGAATATACCTTCATGAGCAGGGTTCAGAAAGGCGCTGCCCGGTATGGGCTCGCTGGGCGAAATGGCTTTTTATGCATGTCCCAAAGGAGAGAGGCGGGGATCTCCCAAAGCTTGCAGAAGCAAGAAATCAATAGATTCAAAACACATGGAACATGCACAAAAACTGAACGGGTCAATAAGACCCTGTTCACACCACCCAAGAACTAAGACACAGAAACAGAACACAGTATGACAAACGTGCATAAATACTCTGCTGTAAAATACATGTAACTGTAAGTAGCAAGTGCTAGTAAAAGATGTTAACAAAACCAGGGTATTTTGTTGATACGTTTTTCTGCAAAAAAATGTACGCTAAGCCACTCCGCAGCGTCAAGGCATACCCTTCTCGGAGCAGTCCTATCTAATATATTTAAAAACCTGAACATGTGAATATACCTTCATGAGCAGGGTTCAGAAAGGTTCTATTGATTTCTTGCTTCTGCAAGCTTTGGGAGATCCCTGCCTCTCTCCTTTGGGACATGCATAAAAAGCCATTTCGCCCAGCGAGCCCATACCGGGCAGCGCCTTTCTGAACCCTGCTCATGAAGGTATATTCACATGTTCAGGTTTTTAAATATATTAGATAGGACTGCTCCGAGAAGGGTATGCCTTGACGCGGCGGAGTGGCTTAGCGTACATTTTTTTGCAGAAAAACGTATCAACAAAATACCCTGGTTTTGTTAACATCTTTTACTAGCACTTGCTACTTACAGTTACATGTATTTTACAGCAGAGTATTTATGCACGTTTGTCATACTGTGTTCTGTTTCTGTGTCTTAGTTCTTGGGTGGTGTGAACAGGGTCTTATTGACCCGTTCAGTTTTTGTGCATGTTCCATGTGTTTTGAATCAATGAGAAAATAGTCTAAAGATGATAAAGGCGCATGGTAGGATGTTTTGGCCACACAGGCTGCTAACAGTAGCACAAGCAACAAGAAACTTGATCGTGTCATGTTGAAAAATGGCTCCTCAGATACTTTGGAGAAATGGCTGTACTACAAGTTGACTGCAGTGCTGATGTCAATCGGTGAGCTCAGCACCTCTGAACAGGGTGTTATGTCTACACAAGCAGAGCCATTGAGTTCACTGATTGACTGCCTCTCTGTAGATGTGATGTCAGCGCGCAACTAACAATGGACACGGAGGCAGTCGCATAGTCTCATCACTAGACAGAGAGTGAGTAAAGCATTACGCCCAAGGGGCAAGATTTTCTGAAAAGGGACAACTCCTTTAACATCACAGAAGAGACCAGAGGTCTGGTCAGACAAAGAAAAATTACAAAGGCACTACATTTATCAAGAGTCTGTTCAGACCTTTAACAACAGCAATTCTACAACCTGTGACTATAGAGAAGCAGCTTTCTCCAGGGATACTGGATGGGGTTAGGGAAGCTGGAGCTTCCAAAACCTCTTTAAAAAGTTTATGCTTCTGCAGGAGACCCAATGAAACATATATAACCAATGCTATTTTAAAGGCATTTATTATGAAATAAACATCATAAATATCCCAGACCACAGCAATAGAGAAATCTGGTCCCTGACTTAATAATTCATTAATCGACTCGTTTTGCTTTCTAGAAGCTGCAGACAATTTGTAACTGGCAATAAAAGGTTAATTAATTAATCAGACACCAACACTTCATTTCCTCTTTTTGAGATCAATTGCTTGGAAAGAGAAAAAAAAACTGAAAAAAGGAATGCAATTACTGTCAGGCTGTGAAATATTTTGCTTGAGGATAATCCTTCAAATTTTTTTTCCCCTCGAAAACACAGCTCTGTGTGAGCGGCACAACTTGGTTTACAATAGAGGATAGGCTCAGTTTTCGAATGGATTTCCTCGCGGCTTAACTAAAATCGCTCCTTCTATTGTCTTTCACAGCTCAGCTCGTCCGTAAAGGGATAATACGGCTGTAGAAGTGGCGGTGATGTGTTTCAACCATCATTTGTCAGCCGAGGAGTCAAGCTGTGCTTCCAATGTATTAATTAATTCTGTTTGAACCACTTTAAACAAATGTTGACCAATCCAGTGGTCGAGATTAGAAGTCTTGAGTAATGAGTCTCCGAATGCACTAGGTGATGGTTTGGTCATTAAATTAGGTCACAATCATACATAAACACATCGGCTTTCTTGACATTAATGGGTTTTAGAAACGCAATAAGCTAATAAAAGCTATAATGAGCATGTAAGAGACGACGAGGGTTTACAAGCACAGTTGTATTCCAAGTAGCTTCCACCACCAGGATGTCAATATTAGAGCAGGCAGCCAATTAGAAAGATTTCCTATATAAACATAATAGCCAAAATACAAGACCAAGTAAGTGCAATTTGCAGCAATTTACATCATTTGCATATTTTATTTTAAAGCGTTCATGTTAGAAAATCATAATTATATTTCCAGATCGGGAGATTGATTAAACTAGCACAAAAAAAGGGTCAACATTAACTAGTCAGCTTCCTGCCTTGCTGGAATATGATTGGTTAAAGGGAACTTGTCACCAGGTTTTTCCCATATTACCTATGGCCACTTTTAAGCCCCATGTGGCAGCATTCTAAAATACTGTATTTATGACTCCAGTTCACCTTGTATGGCAAAAAAAGAGACTTAATAAAATTCACCTATGGGGTGTCATCCACACCAGGGGAAGAGTCCTGAGGAGATCATTTGCATATTCCCAGTGCCTTCTGGGATAAGTGAAGAGTCTCCGCGAGCTCAACGATCACTGGGTTTTGGCCGTTGTAGCTGAAAAGAGGAAATCGGAAAACCAGGGGAAGAGTCCTGAGGAGATGATTTGCATATTCCAAGTGCCTTCTGGGATAAGTGAAGAGTCTCCGAGAGCTCAACGATCACTGGGCTTTGGCCATTGCAGCTGAAAAGAGGAAATTGGAAAACCAGGGAGAAAGAGAAACTAATCACAAACTAAAATGATTCTATACTAATGCACAAAGCATGGGCAACAAACGAGGAGAATTGGAACTACTAACACAGGAAAAGAAATATGATATCATTGGAATCACTGAAACTTGGTGGGACAATACACATGATTGGAATACAAGACTAGAAGGATACAACTTATTTGCAAGAAACAGACTTGATAAATGAGGAGGAGGTGTCGCATTGTATGTTAGAAACGCCTATATCTGCACAGAGATTGAAGCTTCAGAGACTGGGAGTTCTGTGGAAACTGTTTGGGTAAGAATACAAGGACAGAACAATGGAAAGGACACCATTGTAGGCATTTACTACAGGCCGCCTGTGCAAGCTGAAGATATGGATGAACTCTTTATGCATCAAATGGCCAAGTTCTCCAAAAAAATGACATGGGAGATTTCTACTATCCAGACATTTGTTGGGAATCTCTCTCAGGCAAAACTAACAGGTCAAGGAAATTCTTATCCTCTCTTGCTGACAACTTTATCTTCCAAAAGGTAGTGGAGAAAACAAGGGGAACTGCTACCTTGGATCTATTCCTTATAAACAGGGAGGAAATGGTTGAGGAGGTAAAAGTGGCTGGGACCCTAGGAGGTAGCGACCATGCTATTTTAGAATTTTGGATAACTAGAGGAGGAAGACCTGTGAAGACTCAGACGTCAAGGTTAGATTTCAGAAAGGCTGATTTTAAGGGATTCAGAAAGAGAATTGGAGGGATCCAATGGCTGGATATCCTTAAAGACAAAAATGTCCAGGAAGGATTGGAAATCTTGAAAAATGAAATTCTCAAAGCACAATTGTTAACAATTCCGAAAAGAGGGAAGAATAGGAAGCATTTAAGGAAACCAGGATGGATGAACACAGAGCTTAAGCACATGCTAAAAAGGAAGAAAAAAATGTTTATAAACTGGAAAGAGGGAGGCATATCTAAAGAAGAATATAATGCTGTCTGCAGAACCTACAGGGCACAAATCAGATTATCTAAAGCTGACAATGAATTGAGGCTTGCAAGAGATGTCAAAAGCAATAATAAAGGATTTTGGGGATATGTCAAAAGTAGAGTTGAGCGAAACGGGTCGAAAAAATTCAAAAGTCGCCGACTTTTGGCAAAGTCGGGTTTCATGAAACGAAACCCGACCCTAGGATGAGGTCGGCCACGAGGTCGGCGACTTACGCGCCAAAGTCGCGTTTCAAAAGTTTGTTTTGCGCTCTTTTTCAGCCAATCAGGATCCACGGACACTGTGGGCAACGTGATGACATAGGCACGGGTAACCACCATCTTTCAGAAGGGCATGCAAGTGATTGGCTTGCTTTGGTGGGCGTCACAGGGGGTATAAAAGGGCGTGCACGCCGACCGCCATCTTACTTCTGCCGATCTTAGTATAGGGAGAGGTTGCTGCTGATTCTGTAGGGAGAGCGTTAGGCAGGGAAGAAGACAAAAAAACTGCTTCTGCTGCTAGCGATTTGGCCTGCACAACACACCAGTCAGTGTGTGTGCAGTGCAAGGGGAGGCTATATAGTGGTGTATCAGTGGTGTTGGTTGTTGGGCTGCCTTTTAAGGCTTCCTGACAGGCTGGAATTGCTGTTTACCCACTGCTCCGCAAACTGCTTTTTTAAAAGCAATCCCAATTTTTTTTTTTGTCCTGCTGAGAAGAAAAAAAAACTGCTTCTGCTGCTAGCAATTTGGCCTGCACAACACACCAGTCACTGTGTGTGCAGTGCAAGGGGAGGCTATATAGTGGTGTATCAGTGGTGTTGGTTGTTGGGCTGCCTTCTAAGGCTTCCTGACAGGCTGGCATTGCTGTTTACCCACTGCTCCGCAAACTGCTTTTTTAAAAGCAATCCAATCTCCCTTATCCTCTAGTCACTTTTGTCACAGCTGTGCCATCGAGCCTGTCACATAGCGCTCAGATATTCATTGGGCCTCACACAATCCAAAAGTGTCCAGTGTCCAAAAGTGTGTGCAGAGATTCAAAATCTCCCTTATCCTCTAGTCACTTTTGTCACAGCTGTGCCATCGAGCCTGTCACATAGCGCTCAGATATCAGTGGGCCTCACACAATCCAAAAGTGTCCACTGTCCACAAGTGTGTGCAGAAATTCAAAATCTCCCTTATCCTATAGTCACTTTTGTCACAGCAGTGCCATCGAGCCTGTCACATAGCGCTCAGATATCAGTGGGCCTCACACAATCCAAAAGTGTCCACTGTCCACAAGTGTGTGCAGAAATTCAAAATCTCCCTTATCCTCTAGTCACTTTTGTCACAGCAGTGCCATCGAGCCTGTCACATAGCGCTCAGGTATCAGTGGGCCTCACACAATCCAAAAGTGTCCAGTGTCCAAAAGTGTGTGCAGATATTCAAAATCTCCCTTATCCTCTAGTCACTTTTGTCACAGCAGTGCCATCGAGCCTGTCACATAGCGCTCAGATATCAGTGGGCCTCACACAATCCAAAAGTGTCCAGTGTCCAAAAGTGTGTGCAGATATTCAAAATCTCCCTTATCCTCTAGTCACTTTTGTCACAGCAGTGCCATCGAGCCTGTCACATAGCGCTCAGATATCAGTGGGCCTCACACAATCCAAAAGTGTCCAGTGTCCAAAAGTGTGTGCAGATATTCAAAATCTCCCTTATCCTCTAGTCACTTTTGTCACAGCAGTGCCATCGAGCCTGTCACATAGCGCTCAGATATCAGTGGGCCTCACACAATCCAAAAGTGTCCAGTGTCCAAAAGTGTGTGCAGATATTCAAAATCTCCCTTATCCTCTAGTCACTTTTGTCACAGCAGTGCCATCGAGCCTGTCACATAGCGCTCAGATATCAGTGGGCCTCACACAATCCAAAAGTGTCCACTGTCCAAAAGTATGTGCAGATATTCAAAATCTCCCTTATCCTCTAGTCACTTTTGTCACAGCAGTGCCATCGAGCCTGTCACATAGCGCTCAGATATCAGTGGGCCTCACACAATCCAAAAGTGTCCAGTGTCCAAAAGTGTGTGCAGATATTCAAAATCTCCCTTATCCTCTAGTCACTTTTGTCACAGCAGTGCCATCGAGCCTGTCACATAGCGCTCAGATATCAGTGGGCCTCACACAATCCAAAAGTGTCCAGTGTCCAAAAGTGTGTGCAGATATTCAAAATCTCCCTTATCCTCTAGTCACTTTTGTCACAGCAGTGCCATCGAGCCTGTCACATAGCGCTCAGATATCAGTGGGCCTCACACAATCCAAAAGTGTCCAGTGTCCAAAAGTGTGTGCAAATATTCAAAATCTCCCTTATCCTCTAGTCACTTTTGTCACAGCAGTGCCATCGAGCCTGTCACATAGCGCTCAGATATCAGTGGGCCTCACACAATCCAAAAGTGTCCACTGTCCACAAGTGTGTGCAGAAATTCAAAATCTCCCTTATCCTCTAGTCACTTTTGTCACAGCTGTGTCATCGAGCCTGTCACATAGCGCTCAGATATCAGTGGGCCTCACACAATCCAAAAGTGTCCAGTGTCCAAAAGTGTGTGCAGATATTCAAAATCTCCCTTATCCTCTAGTCACTTTTGTCACAGCAGTGCCATCGAGCCTGTCACATAGCGCTCAGATATCAGTGGGCCTCACACAATCCAAAAGTGTCCACTGTCCACAAGTGTGTGCAGAAATTCAAAATCTCCCTTATCCTCTCGTCACTTTGGTCACAGCTGTGCCATCGAGCCTGTCACATAGCGCTCAGATATCAGTGGGCCTCACACAATCCAAAAGTGTCCACTGTCCAAAAGTGTGTGCAGAAATTCAAAATCTCCCCTGTCCTATAGACACCTTGTACCTTGTTTTACATTACTATATAGTTTGTTGGATTTTGTCTACATTTCTACCAAAAATAAGGAAGGCTGGTGGAAGAGGCCGTGGAATTGGGCGGGGGTTGGCAGCTGGTAATGATGGTGTTGGTGGTGGATCTGATGGTAGTGGCAAGAGCAAAATAGGACCGAATGCAGGAGGTGCTGACCCTGTGTCATCGTCTGGCTACATAAGGCTTCGAACGCTTAGTTTTCTAGGAGTTGGCAAACCGCTTTTAAAGCCAGAGCATCAGGAAAAAGTTTTGTCTTACATTGCTGACTCAGCCTCCAGCTCTATCGCCTCCTCTTCTTCAGTTGTAAAAAGTAAAAGCACTGAGTCGTCATTGGAGGCTCATGTTCATGAACCACACCTTTCCTTGTGTCCTTCACCCCAACCAAGATTGAAGGATGCTGCAGGCCATACTACTGATTACTCCATGGAGCTGTTTTCACATCCCATGCCTGGATTATCAAGTCAAATGGTGAATTACCCAGGCCAAGATGAATCTGACATGGAGTGCACTGATGCACAGCCGCTGATGGATGATTCTGCTGGTACATTCACTCAGAGCACTACATTGTCCTCGCAGTGTACAGAGCCAGATTCTGACCCTGATGAGACTCAGGTGCCCCTTCCCGCACACTATACCACCATACACGGTGACACAGAGGAAGGTGCACATGACATAGAAGAGGAGGTGATGGATGACCCAGTTGTTGACCCAGATTGGCATCCATTGGGGGAAGAGGGTGCTGCTTCCAATAGCTCAGATGAGGAGCATCCACAGCAGACATCGACATCGCAACAGCTGTTATCTGGCAGGCCCGGAGCACTCCAAAGACAGGTTCCAAACATCAAAAGAGTTGCTGGACAGCTTGTCCAGAGGGTCAAAAGATCACAGCGTGCTAGGCCGCAAAATGTCTGCCAAAGTAGGAAGAGTGCAGTGTGGCACTTTTTTGAACAAAATCCTCATGATCAGGCCAAGGTTATCTGTAAGAAGTGCGCAAAGACCTTTAGCCGAGGGAAAAATCTGAAAAATTTGAATACCAGTTGCATGCTTAGACATTTAACCAGCATGCACTTGCAAGCGTGGACACAACACCAAACCTCAAGTGCCACATGTGCAACTGATCACAACGAAGGTAGTCAGCAACGCTACATTGTTTCCCCCACTGTAAGCCCACCGGTTAGCACAGCAGCAAATGTTGAGGTGTCGTTGCAAGACCACAGCAGTCAGGGAATCCCACTGTTATATCAACGAAAGACTGATTCTAGGCCATCAGAAAGAACACCAACTCCATCACCATCATCAACCCTCTCTCAGTCCACCCTGTCCACCGCTACTTCCACCATATGCAGCTCTCAAGTCCAGCTCACCCTCCCAGACACTATGAGTAGGTCAAGAAAGTACTCAGTCTCTCATCCGCGTACACTGGGTTTGAACGCCCACATTGCCAAACTAATCTCGTTTGAGATGATGCCCTTTCGGTTGGTGGAAAGCACAGCTTTCCGCGAACTCATGGCCTATGCAGTACCACGCTATGACCTACCCAGTCGCCACTTCTTCTCTCGCAAAGCCATCCCAGCCCTCCACCATCATGTGAAAGACCGCATTGTCCATGCACTCAAGCAGTCAGTGAGCGGAAAGGTGCACCTCACAACTGATGCATGGTCCAGTCGGCATGGCCAGGGCCGTTACGTGTCCATCACTGCACACTGGGTTAATGTGGTGGATGCAGGGTCCACAGGGGACAGCGGTGGTGGGACAGTGCTGCCTAGCCCACGGTATAGGAAACAGTTGGCTGTAGGCGTTCGACCCTCCTCCTCCTCCAGAAGCGAAAGCTCGTCCACAGAGAGCAGTCGTACGAGCACTCCATCTGCAGCTGCCACTGTTGCACACGATGTGTCCCCCTATCGAGCAGCTAGTGGAAAGCGTCAGCAGGCTGTGTTGCAGATGATGTGTTTGGGTGACAGACACACCGCCGAGGTGCTGGCCGAGTACTTGAAGCGACAAACTGAGTCATGGCTGGGCAGTGTACATCTTGAGGTAGGCAAGGTAGTTAGTGATAACGGCCGTAATTTTGTGGCAGCCATAGCCCTTTCAAAACTCAGCCACATACCTTGCTTGGCTCACACCTTGAACCTGGTGGTGCAGTGCTTCCTCAAAAATTATCCGGAGTTAACAGCCCTGCTCCAGAAGGTGCGAAGACTGTGCGCGCACATCCGCCGGTCGCCTGTACACTCCGTTCGTATGCAGAAGCTGCAGCGATTGCTCCACCTTCCCAACCACCGCCTCATTATCGACATTGCAACAAGGTGGAACTCCACCCTGCACATGGTGGAGCGGCTGTGCGAGCAGAGGCAGGCCATAATGCATTTGTGGGAGGATACACGGCCAGGCACTTTGAGAGCAGACATGGAGTTGACAGGTGTGCAGTGGTCGAAGAGCTGAAAGACCTTTGTAAAGTCCTTCAGTGTTTTGAGGAATGCACACGGCTGGTAAGCGCAGACGACGCCATCCTAAGCATGAGCATCCCACTTATGCGTCTGCTCATGCAAACTTTGACGCACCTTAAGGAGCAGGCGTCTGCAGCCAATGTTGATGAGGAGGAAGAGGAGGAGGGAATCCTTGATGACATTCAGCCATTGTCTGCTCAGGGACCTCTCCTGGACGAGGTGGAGGAAGAAGAGGAGGAGGAGGATGATGATGGGGATGATTACTTAGGGGAGGAGGATGCATCTCGTGGGGCAAGTGAAAATGTTGGCGTGGCAAGGTCTGGTACAGGGTTTGTGCGTGACTGGAGGGATGTGGATTTGCCAGAAAGTGCTCCTCCACCCAGCACTCGCAGTGCATCATTGACACCGGGAACATTGGCCCACATGTCAGATTATGCCTTGCGGATCCTAAAAAGGGACCCCCGCATTGCCAAAATGATGAACGATGACGACTACTGGTTGGCCAGCATCCTGGATCCACGCTATAAAGGCAAATTACAAAACATCATGCCACAGGAGAACCTTGACCTAATATTGGCTAATAAACAAGCAACTCTGGTAAATCGGTTGCTTGAGGCATTCCCAGCACACAGCAGCGGTGATGGTTCTCACACGAGCCGTACGGGCCGGGGGCAGCTTGGCAGAGGTGTTCGTGGTGCACACAGCAGAAGTGGCGTTGGAGACAGGGGTTTCATGACAATGTTGTGGACTGATTTTTCAAATACCGCTCACACAACTGGTAATACTGCATCGATGGAAAGTGACAGGAGACAGCAGTTGTCAACTATGGTTACAAACTACTTTTCCTCCCATATCGATGTTCTCCCACACAGGTCATTCCCCTTTGACTATTGGGCCGCTAAACTGGACACCTGGCCTGAATTGGCCCAATATGCCTTACAGGAGCTCGCTTGCCCAGCTGCAAGTGTGCTATCGGAAAGAGTCTTCAGTGCAGCTGGATCAATCCTGACAGAAAAAAGGACCCGTCTGTCAACCCAAAATGTGGATGATCTAACCTTCATTAAAATGAACCACGCATGGGTTTCCAAGGATTTTGTCCCACCTTCCCCTGATGACACATAGGGTGACAGAAAAATGGCTTGCTTTGGTCCACCTCTTCCTGGTACTTCACCTATTTCGCCTTTTGCATCAGCTGAATGTCCAACATCAACATATGCCACTTTCTAAAACTCCCTAACTGTGCTGCCTCCCCCCCCCATGGCCGGGGTCACCACCTACCGCACGACACCGTGCGAGTGCCGTTGCCCTGGACAGGTGGGTAGGCCGACTCTTGGGCGCGGGCACTGGCACAGGGTCCCTCATAGTGCAATCAAGTGTCTCTGACGGTGGTGGTGCACACCCGCCGTCAGACACACCGCTGTACTATGAGGGGCCCAGTGCCAGTACCGACGCCCACGAGTGGGCCCCCCTTGCTTGGGCAGGGCCCCAGCATTTGCAATCTTTACCTCTCCCTGCTCCTCCACTGTGTAATCTGGTCCGTCAAATCCATACTGTGCCTGACACCGTCTGAGCCTGCCTCCTGAGACATATATTTTGAATGTGTACGCTATCCATACATGTTATCCAGGGATACGGTACCCTTTCTAACCTTTGTGCAATCACGTGCAATCCATACTGGGCCTAACACCGTCTGAGCCTGCCTCATGCTGTATAGACATATATTTTGAATGTGTACGCTATCCATACATGTTATCCGTGGATACGGTACCCTTTCTAACCTTTGTGCAATCACGTGCAATCCATACTGGGCCTAACACCGTCTGAGCCTGCCTCCTGAGACATATATTTTGAATGTGTACGCTATCCATACATGTTATCCGGGGATACGGTACCCTTTCTAACCTTTGTGCAATCACGTGCAATCCATACTGGGCCTAACACTGTCTGAGCCTGCCTCATGCTGTATAGACATATATTTTGAATGTGTACGCTATCCATACATGTTATCCGGGGATACGGTACCCTTTCTAACCTTTGTGCAATCACGTGCAATCCATACTGGGCCTAACACCGTCTGAGCCTGCCTCATGCTGTATAGACATATATTTTGAATGTGTACGCTATCCATACATGTTATCCGTGGATACGGTACCCTTTCTAACCTTTGTGCAATCACGTGCAATCCATACTGGGCCTAACGCCGTCTGAGCCTGCCTCCTGAGACATATATTTTGAATGTGTACGCTATCCATACATGTTATCCGGGGATACGGTACCCTTTCTAACCTTTGTGCAATCACGTGCAATCCATACTGGGCCTAACACCGTCTGAGCCTGCCTCATGCTGTATAGACATATATTTTGAATGTGTACGCTATCCATACATGTTATCCAGGGATACGGTACCCTTTCTAACCTTTGTGCAATCACGTGCAATCCATACTGGGCCTAACACCGTCTGAGCCTGCCTCATGCTGTATAGACATATATTTTGAATGTGTACGCTATCCATACATGTTATCCAGGGATACGGTACCCTTTCTAACCTTTGTGCAATCACGTGCAATCCATACTGGGCCTAACACCGTCTGAGCCTGCCTCCTGAGACATATATTTTGAATGTGTACGCTATCCATACATGTTATCCGGGGATACGGTACCCTTTCTAACCTTTGTGCAATCACGTGCAATCCATACTGGGCCTAACACCGTCTGAGCCTGCCTCATGCTGTATAGACATATATTTTGAATGTGTACGCTATCCATACATGTTATCCGGGGATACGGTACCCTTTCTAACCTTTGTGCAATCACGTGCAATCCATACTGGGCCTAACACCATCTGAGCCTGCCTCCTGAGACATATATTTTGAATGTGTACGCTATCCATACATGTTATCCGGGGATACGGTACCCTTTCTAACCTTTGTGCAATCACGTGCAATCCATACTGGGCCTAACACCGTCTGAGCCTGCCTCATGCTGTATAGACATATATTTTAAATGTGTACGCTATCCATACATGTTATCCGGGGATACGGTACCCTTTCTAACCTTTGTGCAATCACGTGCAATCCATACTGGGCCTAACACCGTCTGAGCCTGCCTCCTGAGACATATATTTTGAATGTGTACGCTATCCATACATGTTATCTGGGGATACAGTACCCTTTCTCACCTTTGTGCAATCACGTGTAATCCATACTTGGCGTGAGAACGGCTGGCGAGCTGTTAAGCAAGCTACAGCACCTGTCCAGACAAGTACAGGGATTCCCTAGCGAGGAGACTTATTTGATTGTTTTCAATGTTGGGACAGCAATTTTTGGGGAGCACTATACTCTGGAGAATGATAGATGGGGCCCACCATACACTGGAACATTCCAAAGGTGGACATCAGACACTGGAGCAGCATTTACAGGGCCCATTATACACTAGAGCATTAGAAATGGGGCCCATTATGTTTGGAGCATTATTTGGGCCCATAAGACAGTGGAGCTTCATCCATGGGGACCAACATATACTGTAGCATTATGTGGAGCTCATCATATACTGTTTCAAACATTATATGGGACCAATGATTCTGTATGGAGAAATAGATGGGCCTCGTCATGAGATGTAAAAAGTGAGGTATTTTTCATTGGACTATACCGCTATTTCTCTGCCGTATCGGAGCATGATGAGTTGTGGTATGTGTTAAAGGGGCGCTCTTTCGCCCAGGGCACATGAAAACCTGGAGCCAGCCCTCCCCCCCACAGTTTGTAGCCAAATAACCCCCATTTTTCAGTGCGTAACTTGTATTATGAAGTTAATTAAGGTTGACAAGCTTAAGAAAGAAGAATTGATGCTTTTGGCATTCAAATGGGCACTGTAGGTGTGTTTCCTGTCCTCCTCTCACTGCCGACTTTTATTCCCCATTGACTTACATTGGGTTTCGTGTTTCGGGATGACGCCGACTTTTCCCTATAATCGGACGATCTTGCTCGACCCGACTTTTGGAAAAGTCGGGTTTCACGAAACGAAACGCGACCCTAAAAAAACAAAAGTCGCTCAACTCTAGTCAAAAGTAAAAGAAAAGTCAAAGATGCTATAGGATTTTTATAGGATGAAAATGATGAAATGGTAAGACAGGATGTTGAGAAGACCGAACTTTTAAATTCCTATTTTGCATCTGTTTTCTCTCAGAAAGGAAATGTAACATCAACTGTTCTTCACTGTCCTATTAAGGGAATAGAAGAATCCAGGATATCTATAAACAAAGATAGTGAGGAAACGCTTAGCTAACCTAAATGAATTCAAGTATCCAGGTCCAGATGAATTACACCCCAGAGTACTGAAGGAGATAGCAGAAGAAATTTTTGAACCCCTCTCCATAATCTTTGAAAATTCTTGGAGAACAGGAGAAGTCCCAGAAGACTGGAGAAGAGCAAATGTTGTTCCGATCTTCAAAAAGGGGAAGAAGGTGGACCCAGGCAACTATAGGCCAGTGAGTCTGACTTCTATACCAGGAAAGATCTTTGAACAAATTATTAAACAACATGTATGTCAGTACCTGGATAAGAATGAAGTGATTAAACAGAGTCAGCATGGGTTTGTAACTAATAAGTCATGTCAGACTAACTTAATTTCCTTCTATGACGGAATCACTGATTGGGTGGATCAGGGAAATGCTGTAGATATAGTATATCTTGACTTCAGCAAAGCATTTGACAAAGTATCTCATACAATCCTTATTGAAAAAATGACTACGTATGGAATGGACAAGGCAACTGTTAGGTGGATTCATAACTGGCTTAGTGATCGGACCCAAAGAGGTGGTCGTAAATGGCTGCACATCCAGTTGGAAGAATGTCTCAAGTGGGGTATCACAGGGCTCTGTCCTTGGCCCTGTAGTGTTCAACATCTTTGTCAACGATTTAGATGAAGGAATTGAGGGTAAACTGATTAAATTTGCTGATGACACAAAACTAGGAAGGATAGCTAATACTAGAGAAAAGAGAGAGAGGATTCAAAAAGATATAAATAAACTGGAGCAGTGGGCAGCAACTAACAGAATGGTTTTTAACAGGGAAAAATGCAAAGTACTATATCTGGGCAATAAAAATGAAAAAAGCATATACAGAATGGGAGGAATAGGGCTAAGCAACAGCACATGTGAAAAAGACTTGGGTATACTAATAGATCACAGACTGAATATGAGTCAACAGTGTGATGCAGCAGCAAAAAAGGCACATGCAATTCTAGGATGTATTAACAGAAGCATACAGTCTAGATCACGTGAAGTCATTATTTCCCTCTACTCCTCTTTGGTCAGACCTCATCTGGAATATTGTGTCCAGTTTTGGGCACCACATTTTAAAAAAGACATCAACAAACTGGAGCAAGTTCAGAAAAGAGTGACCGGAATGGTGACCGCTCTGCAAACCCTGTCTTATGAAGAAAGGTTGCAGTTTTTGGGAATGTTTAGTTTGCAAAAGAGAAGACTGAGAGGAGACTTAATAGCGGTCTACAAATATATAAAGGGCTGTCACATTGTAGAAGGATCATCTTTATTCTCATTTGCACAAGGAAAGACTAGAAGCGATGGGATGAAACCGAATGTGAGGAGACACAGATTTGTGAGTAGAAAAAACTTTTTGATAGTTAGAGTGATCAATGAGTGGAACAGGCTGCCACGAGAAGTGGTGAGTTCTCCTTCAATGGAAGTCTTCAAGCAGAGGCTGGACAGACATCTGACTGGGATGATTTAGCGAATCCTGCTTTGAGCAGAGGGTTGGACCAGATGGCCCAGGAGGTCCCTTCCAACTCTACGATTCTATGATTCACACAAAGCAGAGAAGGAGCATAGCATCACAAGAAAACTGGCAACGCCCATCAAACCGAACCACCATGTAGGTGAGTATGATAAAAGGTATTTTTTTTGCCTTGCGAATTGGACTCATATATGCAGCATTACAGAATGCTACCACATAGAATCATAGAATCATAGAATCGTAGAGTTGGAAGGGACCTCCTGGGCCATCTGGTCCAACCCCCTGCTCAAAGCAGGATTCGCTAAATCATCCCAGTCAGATGTCTGTCCAGCCTCTGTTTGAAGACTTCCATTGAAGGAGAACTCACCACTTCTCGTGGCAGCCTGTTCCACTCATTGATCACTCTAACTGTCAAAAAGTTTTTTCTAATATCTAATCTGTGCCTCCTCCCATTCAGTTTCATCCCATTGATGACACCCAATTATACGCTTCTTCTCCTGACATCATTTCAGCCTTTCTAGAAAACACCGGCGATTGTCTAAACGCTGTGTCTAAGATCATGTCCTCACTATATCTGAAACTGAACCTGTCAAAGACTGAACTCCTTGTGTTTCCTCCCGCTACTAATGTACCTATACCCGACACTGCCATTTCCGTGTGTGGTTCCACGATTACTCCCCAGCAACAGGCCCGCTGTCTTGGGGTCATACTTGACTCCGAGCTTTCCTTTGTGCCCCACATCCGATCACTGGCTCGCTCTTGTCATCTGCACCTCAAAAACATTTCTAGAATTCGACCTTTTCTTACTTTTGACTCCGCAAAAACTTACTGTTTCTCTTATTCATTCTCGTCTCGACTATTGTAACTCTCTTCTAATCGGTCTCCCTCTTACCAAACTCCCCCCCCCCTCCAATCTGTCTTGAATGCTGCAGCCAGGATCATATTCCTTGCCAATCGTTACACCGATGCCTCTACCTTGTGCCAGTCATTACACTGGCTACCCATCCACTCCAGAATTCAGTATAAACTTATTACCCTCACCCACAAAGCCCTCCATGGCTCAGCACCACCCTACATCTCCTCCCTTGTTTCAGTATACCACCCTACCCGCGCCCTCCGTTCTGCTGATGACCTGAGGTTAGCATCCACAATAATCAGAAACTCCCACTCGCGTCTCCAAGACTATACACGTGCTGTGCCAATTCTTTGGAATGCACTTACCAGGTCAATACGACTAGTCCCCAATCCCCACAATTTTAAGCGTGCCCTGAAAACGCATTTATTCAGACTGGCCTATCGCCTCAACACATTAACTTAATCTATCCCTGTGTGGCACAGCCAAAAGTTTTACCATAACCAGGTTCCCCGCATCATGTTCCCACATGCTTTATGCATCCATTAGCCCTCTGTGTCTGTACTGATACACACTTAACATTATGGCTGGTCCATACAATCAGGGCAACTGTTACCACCCACCTTTCGTGTCTACCTCTTTCCTCATAGACTGTAAGCTTGCGAGCAGGGCCCTCACTCCTCTTGGTATCTGATATGATCTATGTGATTATTGTTATGCTGTAATGTCTATTGTCTGTACAAGTCCCCTCTGAAATGTAAAGTGCTGCGGAATATGTCGGCGCTATAGAAATAAAATTTATTATTATTATTATTACTCGCTTAGCAACGGGATGAAAACACATAGAATCATAGAATCGTAGAGTTGGAAGGGACCTCCTGGGCCATCTGGTCCAACCCCCTGCTCAAAGCAGGATTCGCTAAATCATCCCAGTCAGATGTCTGTCCAGCCTCTATTTGAAGACTTCCATTGAAGGAGAACTCACCACTTCTCGTGGCAGCCTGTTCCACTCATTGATCACTCTAACAGTCAAAAAGTTTTTTCTAATATCTAATCTGTGTCTCCTCCCATTCAGTTTCATCCCATTGCTTCTAGTCTTTCCTTGTGCAAATGAGAATAAAGTTGATCCTTCTACAATGAGACAGCCCTTTAGATATTTGTAGACAGCTATTAAGTCTCCTCTCAGTCTTCTCTTTTGCAAACTAAACATTCCCAAATCCTGCAACCTTTCCTCATAAGACAGGGTTTGCAGACCGGTCACCATTCTGGTCGCTCTTTTCTGAACTTGCTCCAGTTTGTTGATGTCTTTTTTAAAATGTGGTGCCCAAAACTGGACACAATATTCCAGATGAGGTCTGACCAAAGAGGAGTAGAGGGAAATAATGACTTCACGTGATCTAGACTGTATGCTTCTGTTAATACATCCTAGAATTGCATTTGCCTTTTTTGCTGCTGCATCACACTGTTGACTCATATTCAGTCTGTGATCTATTAGTATACCCAAGTCTTTTTCACATGTGCTGTCACTTAGCCCTATTCCTCCCATACTATATATGCTTTTTCCATTTTTATTGCCCAGATGTAGTACTTTGCATTTCTCCCTGTTAAAAACCATTCTGTTGGAGCTGGTGGCCAAAGGTAATATGAGAAAAACCTGGTAACCAGGTTCACTTTAATGTGGGAGTCTGTACCTTTTAGTACAGGTTTTCATAAACTTCCAGTGAATCCAGATTTACACTTCTATTCATCTAGAAGCAGAAGTCCATGAATGGACATGACACAGGGTGTACATTGCATCATATTACCAGCGCACATAGCTACTGTATATAGGAAGGAGGAGGTGCTGGCTGAACTGGATTCAACATAAAAAAGTTAAATCAGCCACACTCATATTCATATGCAGAAAATTTTTTTTATTGTTACAACACAAGAAAATTACACCACAAAAAATTCACTTAAGATGAAAAAAAGAGCAAATTAGTGTGTAGAAAAATAGAATGCGACGTCTCAACCTTGTCTAGGTCTTTTTCAAACAACGCTAGGATTGTCTCAAGCAGGCTTTATGTGCTGACACACAACGAGGATCCAGCTGAGGGGTATAGGGGTATTTCTTCAGAGATAAGGTGACCAGGGGACTCAGAAGGTGCGTGCTAATGCGCTACCGCTGTGGTGGCGCATAGCCACACAGCTGACACAGAGAAGCTGCAGTGTGCCGGTTCCCAGGGATGAATTGTACTCGCGTCTGAAGACGTGAGTACAATTGAAGCTCTGACCGACGCTAGCAGCATGATCAGATCATGTGGTCATGCTGCTGACGTCACTTGCCCGCCCCGCAGAGGTGCACATTGGTGGTAAGTGCTCCAGTGGAGCTGAAGACACCAAAGATTATTCAGTGCATATGGTGGGATTTGGACTGGGGATGGGGGCATTTAATGTGTGTGGATAGATTTGGAGTGGGGATGGGGGAATTTAATATGTGTGGAGAGAATTGGAGTGGGGATGGGGGAATTTAATATGTGTGGAGAGAATTGGAGTGGGGATGGGGCATTTAATGCGTGTGGGGAGATTTGCAGTGGGGATGGGGGCATTTAATACATGTGGGGAGATTTGGAGTGGGGATGGGGGCATTTAATGCATGTGGGGAGATTTGGAGTGGGGATGGGGCAATTAATGTGTGTGGGGAGATTAGAATTGAGGATGGGGGTATTTAATGTGTGTGGGGAGATTTGAAGTGGGGATGGGGACATTTATTGCGTGTGGGGAGATTTGCAGTGGGTCATGGGGGCTTTTAATGAAGTGGGGATGGGGCATTTAATGCGTGTTTGGAGTGGGGATGTGGGCATTTAATGTGTGTGGGGAGATTTGGAGTGGGGATGGGGGCATTTAATGTGTATGGGGAGATTTGAAGGGAGGATGAGGGCATTTAATGCATGTTGGGAGATTTGGAGTGGGGATGGGGGCATTTAATGCATGTGGGGAGATTTAGAGTAGGGGATGGGGGATTTAATGTGTGTGGGGAGATTTTGAGTGGGGATGGGGGGATTTAAAGTATGGGGAGATTTGGAGTGGGGATGGAGGATTTTATGTGTGGGGGGGATTTGAGGACACAAAATGAGGAGCAAAGAGGGAGATGCAGACCATGTCTAAGCAAACAGTAGGGGGGATGGGGGCATGGACAAGGAAACAGTATGGAGAAATGGAGGGCATGTATGAGGAAATAGTATGGGGGAATAGGGGCATGGACGAGGAAACAGTATGGGGGAATGGAGGGCATGTATGAGGAAACAGTATACGGGAATGGGAGCATGGACGAGGAAACAGCATGGGAGAATGGAGGGCATGTATGAGGAAACATTATGGGGGATGGGTGCAGACACAGTACAGTGAGTGGGGGGATGGGTGCAGATAGTATAGGGAGCGAACGGGGGGAATGTATGTGGATGGGATGTGTGCAGACACAGTATGGGGAGTTATGGGTATGTGTGAGCAGGCAGTATAGAGAGTGAGGAAGTAAATATATGAGGAGACAGTATGGTGAACAGTGGGGATGAGCGAGGACACCATAAGAGGATGGAAGGGAATAGTGTGAGGGGACAGTATGGGGGTAGAAAAGTGAGTGGGCACAGAATAGAGACTGAGTAGTGGGGGCGTAGCATGAGTGGACAGCATAAAGGGACACTATACCAAAGAGGGAGAGTGTGATGAGAGGGCATAGTATAGAGACTGAGCCCTATAGGGAGGACACAGTGTGAGAGGACAGTGAGAAAAGGGGTTCCAGTATGCAAACGAAAGGTCAGTGTAAAGAGCATGTACCATAAAAGGGACAGCGTGGGGTCATATTTTGTGCAGACAATATAGTGAGGGGCAATAATTTATTCTGGGGCTAAGTGTAGGGCAGATATTTTTATTTAGGAGCATTATAATGACACTTCTATCTTTAAGGGCATTGTGAGGAGATTTGCTGCAGAAGGCCGGAGAAGATGGAAGTCTGCAGAGACAGCGGTGGGTGAGAAAACTCATCATGGGGTCTGGACAAGATGAAGACAAGAAGGAGAATCAGTCCAGAGACGACGTCATCTATAATGTACCTGGATGTAAATATTATTTATGAAACTGACTAATTCTCATGTTTTTATTTATGTTAGGAGCATTAAAGGGGTTGCCCAGGTTTGTGCTGAGTCTGCAGTCATTCTATGTGACTGCAGACTTCTAAATTCTCACAGTGCTCACTGAACGCTGTTAGGATTCTCTCGTGCCGGCGATTAACACACATGCGGTCACATGCTGACTAGACATGTGTGGCCTCACTCAATGAAAATGAACGGAGCGTGGTCATGCACGTCTAGTCAGAATGTGGCCAGAAGTATACAAATCACATACTTGTGCTGACGACTGTCCATAGGCAAGGGAGAATCCTAAAAGTGTGCAGTGCATTCGTTGTGAGAATTCAGAAGCTGCAATGTCAGGATTCCGCTCTGCAGGTTCCCGCAGTCATCACATGGACACTTCACTCATATGCGACTTTCATACGTATAGTCCTGTGACAACGAGCTTCTCTTCTTCCTTCTCTCAGTTTTCCACTGAACATTGAGAGCAGTTCATCGGTACATGACTAAGTGTGCAAATTACATATATACGTCGGGGAGGGAGGGCACCAAACTGAATTCTTGCCCCGGGTGCCAGAAAACCTAGATACACCTCTGATTTCTTGTATTATTATAAAATTGTGGAAATCTAATGAAGAAATGTTGAAAAAAAAAGTCTTGAAAATAGGACAACTGGAGATATCAGACACATTTAAAGAAAGGGAGGAAGCGTCATGCCGCCTTTCGAATGGGATTGTCAGCTTTTCTAAAATGGTTACAGCAAAGAGTAGAAACAGCGGATGTCTGAACGGAGGTTCTGTCACAGCCAATATCTATACAACACCCAGTTATTAAACCTTGCCATGATCCTGCCAGCCTCAAGTCAATCATGATCCCGGCCTAGGAATGCCGTTAGGAGTAGGGCGTACAGTACATGTGCTGCAGCTGTCTTGTTCGCTTTAGGATGGGATTAAGAACTTTGCTTTAGATGTAGTAATACATCAAGTGTAATGCTTCATTCTAATTTGCTTACATGGTAAGACACATACATATACAGTATTAGTGAAATTGACGATAGTATAAATTTATAAAATAACAAAAATAATATAAGATCTCAAATACAGACTGATGTGCACTACTTGCCCAAAGTTTACACTAATTCACAGCTCTTTACAAAGCAGCTTCATACTTACTCAGCTATATAAGGCTATGTTCACACAACCAGATTTTTGGTCCAAGAGCTGACAGAGAAAAAATATGACCTCACACGGGCATGGCTCTTATGCTTTTCTGATCAAAATGTACCATAAGTTATTTACTCGTACTATTACTATATACTTATTGCAGGGTAAATGCTCATTTTGTTTTCTCCTTTATTCCTTGGATTTTGTCTGTTAAATGATCACAGTGTGAATGTGCTCCGACACATAGCACATATACCAGCTTATGGTCCGCCTCAATTCTTTGATTTTAATCTCAGATTATGTGGCAAAAGACTGATGACAGATTCCCTTTAATTTTAAAGTGAATACCTAATGTTAGTATACAGTGTACATAGATAATGCTACCACACTGTACACAATGAAATGCTGCTTCACTTTCAAATATCAGGCATCATTAGAAAAATGTCCGAAAAGAAAATACTCTAAAACCGAGGACACAAAGAAAAAAACGAGAACAGTAACTAAAATAAGCAGAGATTCAGAATAAAAATTAGATAGAAAAAGCTAGTGTAAAGTCCCCAAAAAACTGTTTATAGAGCAGATCACTACGTGGAGCAGAAAACCCACAAAGTTCCTTTGTAACAAATGTTTTTTTTAAATTTTTAAATTTAACTGTGAGTTTAAACCTCATTAGACTGCATCCTATTCAGTGTGGAGAGGTCACTTAAAAACACTTTAAGACCTCTTTCACACGTCCGTTAATTTCCGGTACCGGAAAAACTGGTACAGGAGATATCCATGTCCGTGTGTGTAATACTTGCGACACACGTGTGGAAACTGTGTACCGCCCATGTGCCACATCAGTACCACACGGACGGCCGCCGGGGAAGAAGCACTACAGTAAGCGCTGTTCCCCGGCGGCGGGTGCTGAAGTCGGCTCTCTTCATTCACTCCTGCTCAGCCGGCGATCAGCGCGAGCAGGGGAGAATTATGAGAGTTATAATAAAGTCAGAACGATGACAGCAGGTGGGGGTTTTTGGGACTATTACTCCCATCAACCTACAGCTGCTGCCGCTAAGAACAGTGACAGCAGGAGCGGATGATCGGGGTATTCCTCACCCGCCGCCTGCGCTATAACTAAATAAATGAATTAAAAACCCGACGTGGGCTCCCCCTATTTTCTTGAACCAGCCAGGCAAAACTCACAGCTGGGGGCTGCAACCCTCAGCTGTAAAATTCAGCAAGGCTGGTTATCAAGAATAGAGGGGTCCCCTGCTGTTTTAATAAATAATACCTTATGTCTGATTGTATACACAGACATACAGGCATCTAAAGATCTTAGAAATGGATGGGAATTTTAGATACAAACTTTTTTTTTAAAGAAACAGATCCGCTAAGTTTAGATGAATGCATAATCACGGCATTCACGGTATTTGCCCTTGTTTGACCACAAATCGCTTGCATATTTACGCTTACAAAGTCTTGAATTTGTCATCAAGACAGGTCTTTGGTAGCAAACGATTGATGATTTCATTAATTTGCAAGTAGAGATTGTGAAAATACTGAGGATTTGAAACTCACTTTATTAGAAAATGATATAAAGCTTTCATCTATAATGATTGCCTCTACTAACATAGCACCAAAAGCTTCTGGACACTTCAGCCATAAAAAAAATTTTGGGAGCACCTGTAAACCTTATTTGATAAAAAAAACTATGTCCTTCTAGGCTGATGAGAACATCACTGAGCATACTTAAATATGCAGTGAATGTGTAGAAAAATAATTTTATCCACATACCAGTGTAAAAGTACTGAATATCAAAGTGGTAAATTAAAGGGGTTTTCTAAGCTCAACATAAATTTCTGTAGCATCTCTGTGACTGCAGGTTGCTGAATCATGACAGTGTGCAATATGCACACTATCAGGATTCTACTCGATTTCCATCTCGCGCAGTCAGTCACGCAACCTCAAATACGCGATTTACATAGTTGAGTTCACGTGCCTAATAGCTTCTCATCAACTTCTTTAAAACATTGACAGAAGTGGATGACACGTTAGAGCAACATAATCCCAAGTACGCAAAACGTGTATTTGCTATAAAGTGGATTCCTGCTTGATCAAGGGATAGAGGGGAATCCTGATAGTGAGCATGTTGCACACTGTCAGGATTTAGCAATCTGTCGTCACGTATGTGGAGTTCAGAAAATCCCTTTAACACTAGGACTACTGGACTCGTGACCCCGACTAGATCTACTGAATGTAGTCATTCTGACTACTGACTTGTTTTCGTTTATTTTTAGAGTTTCATTTGTGGTTATTTATTAATAATTATATTTTTTTAATGTATTATTATTGTGAGATCCAACAGTAATGCTTTGGAATGTTTTCTTTCTGATTTTTCATATTTTTCTACAGGAAATAACAAAAGTAAACTAAGTAAAACAATAATAGATGTTTTACAATCATTTATTATTAAAGTGCACACATATAAACAACTACTCAAGAACAACAAGCAGAGAAAATGACTACTAGGTCAGTCAGTGCTCCTTCTCCTCAGTACCTGAAGAAGGCCGTTGGGTCGATACCGGTTGTACTTCATAATAATGTTTTATTGAGATTCAGCTCCAATTTTACATTTTCCTTCTCCTCCTAAAAAGTATAGCATAATTGACCTTCTAAACATTTGTTAATTCGCATTTCAGGCATCACCTTTCATTTACGGCGGTACATTGCCCACACAAAGACTTACGGCAAGTCATACATTATTTTTGCATTTTTCTTTTATCTGGCAAAATTTTTTTGAAGCATCACATCTGAAGATGTAGCAACTTGGGACATGCCACCCTTTCCCCTAGATATAACATAAGGACCACTCAACTCTGTAACAAGCTTTTGCAAAAATGCCTTGCGTGACATTTTTTCGGGGGTCATCTCCTTGTATACTATCCAAGCATTTATGGGCCTGTCACACTAAGCGATATCGCTAGCAATATCGCTATAACTTGTGACGTTATAGCGATATTGCTAGCGATATCGCTGTGTGTGATACTTACCTACGACCCGTTCCCCCGCTGGTTATCGCTGATCGCGCGAGAACGTCCTGGACCGTTTCTCGTCGTCGGCTTCCTGCTGGGCTTCCTGTGGAGAGACGAGAGGCGAGCGTGGACGCGGGTGGAAGGATGCAGGATCGCCTCGTCTGACAGGTAAGTAGCGACCCCCGTCCCCAGCGATGTCGCTGGTGAGATCTGCCTGTGTGGCAGCTCACTAGCGACCACTTAGCGATGTACCAGCGATCCTGACCGCGTCATATCGCTAGTCGGGATCGCTGGTGCATCGCTAAGTGTGACAGTACCTTTATACCCGCCTAAGTCTAAGGTATTTTCAAATGCGTGAACAGGCCATCTCCTAGTACATGTTCTTGTGGTGTATTTGCAGGGGGTCCTTTACAACTTTTATTGCTAGGATCAATGTAAAACTACAACAGAAAATAGCAGTCCTGGACATATATGCAGCATATTCATATAACATAGCAAACAATGAGAATCACCAGTAACATATCCCTGCTGTTCTGCTCGCTACCACTATACAAATATAATGTTCGTTCATTTTTGACTGGACCTATAAAAGTCTTGATGTTTTAGTTAATTTATACATTTTTTCGCAGAATTATACTGCATGTGAACATGGTTGATCATAAACAAAAGAAAAATGAAAAAAAAAACACGTAATTTTTATCGTTTTCGCGTCATAAACCATTACATTGCATTATTGCTATATTCATGCATTTTGCCCATTTGCAGATAAACAAATATTCTTTCTAGCTGTAAACTATAACTAATAACATCAAGCTGTATGCAAATATAGTTTTCCCCCAAAAAAAATTGCTGCTTCACACTATACAGTACAAAATAATCGAATAATATGACAATAAAATGTTGTATCTGCTATATACTTGTATGAGTTTTTTGAGCGCTTATGTCTGCATGTGTTCTCTTTGTCTCTTCAGCTGAACTGAAAGTAAACTTACTATCCAGACTACTGTCTACTGCTAGGACCAGAGAAAAACACCTCCCTTCTGTAGCATAAGAGCCTACAGTATTACCAACAAGCTCTTTTCAGTTCAGCATTCCCATTACACAGTAATAGAACCAGGTAACACAAGGAAAATGTGAAAAGTTGACATCTGAATTGAACTACATCTATATGAACATCAGGGTAAATAAGATACAGTGAAAAAATTATGCACAAAACTTTACAGCAACATTTAGTGACAAAAGGAAAGCAAAATATAGCAGGTAGTCAAAATGACTACCTTTAGTAGTTAAAGATAAATTTTGAAAAAAAAAACGTGCAATTTTTTCACCAAAATAATTTATTGTCACAAAATCTTTTTTCACATCCTATTTGAGGAAAAGTCACCGAGTCTCAAGCCGGAATTCCGAAAAATGTAGTCACAGAAGAGAAATAAAAAGTGCAATTAGTCAAAATGACTATACCAGTAATCCTACTACTGCGAATAAAAAAAAAAATTCTAATAAATGTTTTATGTAGGCTTTTACAGTACATTATGGAAAACTGAGATAATTAGGCCACTTGAGTTTTGTATACCTGACTACATTTTTCACTTCATTTGTTACTTTCAACTAGTACGTTTTTGTATTATTTGATGTTCTTCTAATTTTGGATTGCCAGACCACAGCACTGATCTTCTGCGGCTTAGCTCGTAGCGTCTTGTTACATTTATGTCAAGAAAGTTTCAATGATCTTTCATGGAAATAACAGAAAACATTGATTGATTTAAGCCTAATTATTTTACAAAACCTCCCTTTTACCAATCTCACAAAAGCCTTAGCTGTATGCATCTTATTTTCTACTTATGTGCATTCCATCTTTTCTAACAACCATAAGCCCTACCAACCTGGACTGGGAGACATCTCACATCATTAGATCTATCCATTATAACCAAGTCAAACAAATAGCATAGTATAATATGGATTAATAAAGATGTGGCTCATTAGGGGAATCTATCCTTACAGTAACATAAGCAGCACATTTGGGGGATCTTTTTATATGCAAAAATTAAGCTGCAACCCAAAGTGTTACAATAAAATGACATCATGGTGCAGCCTTTATACCGTAATCATAGAGAAAAATACATGTATTTTCATTGGGTCTTGGCCTGCCTGACCGCTCCTTTCTCATAACATGAAATTACCGCAGCAGTTATAGAATACGTTCATTATTAAATACATTTATGTGTCCAAGCCATGACTTTATGTCAAAATGTAGCGGCCTCAGGACATCCTTAAAATGAAGAAAGATAAACCTGTCCTTTATGTTTAATACACTGTGGAATCAGCAATAAAGGTTACGGTAAGTCAAGGACACAAAAATTGCAAAATACTACTACAATTTCTAACTGCAAAACATATTCTGTAACAGAGACTTTGTTAAAAAAAAAAATATATATATATATACTGCTCAAAAAAAAACAATAAGATGAGCAGGGCTCGCTCACACTGCTGTATAAGACGGCCGAGTGCTACCACATTTTATAGGATAGCACTCATCCCAATGTTATACAATGGGGCAGTTCAGATTGGCTATTTTTTTCTCATACCAATTTGGCATGAGAAAACCATCACAGCATGCTGAAAGTGCATTTGATATTCGGATCACGTGCACCCATACAAGTCTGTGGGTGCGTGTGAAACATTGGACTGCACTCAGATTTAATCTGAGTGCAGTCCGATGTACGCTCACAGAGACGATGGAAAAATTAAATTCTCCTTCTTCTCCACACCTTTTCTGCGTTTCTCTCGTGCAAGAAAATCGTATCACACTGAGGTGACACTCGGTCAGCGTTTGAGCAGAGTGCCATTAGCAGAATCATCTCGATTCTCTGGCATGAGAGAACATACAGTAGTGTGAGCGAACCCTTAGTGATTAGTAGGGTACATAGCAGTGATCAGTTAGTGCAGAGTGAAAGCTTGGGAGATCTTGCTCTTTCTCTAGAGCAAACGCTAAGGGTTGTTGAATCCTGCTCTGCATGTCGGGATCTCATAACCCGAAAGTTTGGTCTTGCCTTTTGTTACAAAGTTAGATGCTTTTAGGGAAAATTTGGAAGAGGGAATCTAGGGCCTTTTCTAAGCGGTTTTGTTATAGATGATATTTAGAAAAATCATTAGTCTGGGGCTGACAGTATAAGTCGGGTATGCATTGTCCCCTCATCCCTGTCCTGCTATGTGTGGCCCCCCCATCCTGTCCTGCTATGTGTGGCCCCCCCATCCTGTCATGCTATGTGTGGCTCTCCCTATCCTGTCCTGCTATGTGTGGCTCCCCCTGTTGTATGCATGGCTCACACGGTCCCGCATGGCTCAAACCCCCCTTGCATGGCTCACAACCCCTCAGCATGGTTCACAACCCCCCAAGCATGGCTCACAACCCCCCCAGCATGGCTCACAACCCCCCCAGCATGGCTCACAACCCCCCAGCATGGCTCACAACCCCTCAGCATGGCTCACAACCCCCCAGCATGGCTCACAACCCCCCAGCATGTCTCACAACCCCCTGCATGGCTCACAACCCTCTAGCATGGTTCACAACCCTCATAGATCACAACCCCCCAGCATGGTTCACAACCCCCTCATAGCTCACAACCCCCTAGCATGGCTCACAACCCCGTCCTACTCCCCTCCTTGGGCGTCCCTGCAATGCATCTCTGTCCTGTGCCGGCAGCTCTTCCTTCTTCCTGTGCTCAGCGGTCATGTAGTACTGCTCATTAAGGTAATAAATATGTGCTCCACACCTATGGGAGTGGAGACCCGTGCATATTCATTGCCTTAATGAACAGTACCATGTGACTGCTGAACACAGGAAGAAGCTGCCAGCACTGTGACAAAGATGCAGGGACAGAGCTGTAGCGATGGAGGGCGAGCATATATGTCTTCTGGAAGCCCCCTCCCCTGCCGGCTTTCTGGACAGTGACTCATGTATAAGCCGAGGGGGGTGTTTTCAGCACAAAGAAATGTGCTGAAAATCTCGGCTTATACACACGTATATACGGTATGTTTCTTCTTTAACTACATATCATGTATGTATTTGTACCAATATAGAATACTCATTTGGAAACAGGGAAAGTCTATGTAAGGCATCGAGATCCATGGTCCGTGTCCGTGTTCCATCCATATGTTACATCTGTGTGTCTGTTTGCTGTCCGTTTGTCCATATTTCATATCAGAGTGGCATCTGTGTCCAGTTCGTGTGAAACATACCGGGGCATGGGAAAAGCAGTACAGTTTGCACTGATCCCAAGCACCAACGGCTAAAGGCAGATCTCATCATTGTCACTTGGTCTCCCTGAGATTAGTGCAACCAGGCAACAAGGATGGGCGTTGTATTCAGCAGCAGCTGTGTAACGCCTGTGTAAAATAAAGAATTAAATATAAAAACAGCATGGGCTCCTTCGTAATTTACATAACCAGCAGAGGGAAAGCTCATGGCTGGGGGCTGATGTTAATAATCTGGGAAATATCGCATAAGGTTCCCAGGCTATTAATAACAACTCATAGCTGTTTGCTTAGCCATTTCTGGTGAATTTACAGGGGACCCCAGAAAAAAAATATGATGTTGGGTCACAAATTCACACCAGCAAAGGCTAAACTGCTGTGGGTTGATATTTATAGCCCAGGAAAGGGTCAGAGATATTGGCCCCCCTCTCAGGCTACTAACATCAGCCCTCAGCCACCACAGAAATAGCGCATTGATAAGATGCACCAAATCTGGCACTTAGCCTCGTTCTTCCCACAATGGGTGTGCGTGTGTCCGTATTTGTGGCCCTTAAAAAATAGATCACATATGGACACAAAAAATGGACGTATGAAAAAGGTGCAAGACATATTTCCTCCTTGTCCTAGTAGGAGGGTTTCTATTATATGTTATCTTTAGCACTGAAATTACAGACTAGAACAACATCAAGTGTTACTGTCTTACTAAGGTAACAATATAATAAAACTACACGTTTTCTTTTATAAAACCTGATAGTTAGCTGCAGCTAATAGTAAATACAGTGTCGGACAGGGGTGCCAAGGGCCCACCAGTAACATTGACTTTGGGGAGGAACACTTTTCACCTGCATACAAATATTAAATTACCCTCGTTCCCAAATTTACCTATATCTCTATATAATAGTAAACTGAGTAGTTTGGTTAATGAATGATGAGATGCTGCTGCTTTTTTCTGTACAGAGTAAATTATGCCAAGTACTGCCCATACATTGGGATTGGGGGCCCAGATTTGGACAGGGGCCTACTGGGGGATTCCCCTGTTACCCCATGGACCAGTCTGAACCTGAGTAAATATATTGGTAAGCATGGGTTTATTTTTCTCCACATAAATGTATTTGTTTCCATTCTTTTCGGGGGTCTCTAGAAGTGGAAGTTTGTATAAATCAAACATGTAAGAATGGAGAAAACAAATCAAGGCCGATTTATCAAAACTTTATAACAGAAAAACTCTTTGTTCCTCATAGTAACCAATTGCAGTGCAGCTTTCATTTTATATTCTGCTCTTGAAAAATGAGAGCTGAGCTTACATCATTTACTATGAGGAATAAAAACGTTTTTTATTTTAGACAGTGTTGATTAATGACACCCACTGGGGAGACTGATTAAGCTGTAAGAGCTAGAAATCTCAATTAATTTGTGCCAAATAACTGTGTTTTATGCCTTGCCTGACATTTACCCTGCAAAACAGCGGTCAGGGATAAGCTATATCCACTTTTCTCTGCTCGATGTAGAAACAGGAAATATCTTATCCCTGCATTTATCACCCCCCTTCTTCATCTCCTGACAGGGACTTTTGCAGTAACTCATGACTCATGCAGAGAAAATTGACCTCCTGTTTCTACACAGATCTTAGAAGGATTCAGCTAGTCAGCTTTTAATCATGTGATGTCATAGAACTAATGGAGAACAGAAGAATTAGCTGGGCAGAAAGGCAAAATATGCAAGTGTAAGTACAGAGTGCTGTGTAATATGATAACTGCAATATATTAAGTGGATAAAAACTTTGATGGGAAGAGGGCTTCTTTAATATTGAAAATGTACACTACCGTTCAAAAGTTTGGAGTCACCCAGACAATTTTGTGTTTTCCATGAAAACTCCTACTTTTATTAATCAAATGAGTTGCCAAATGAATTTAAAATGTAGTCCAGGCATTGACAAGGTTCGAAAAAAAAGATTTTTATTTGAAATAATAATTTTCTTCTTCAAACTTTGCTCCCTTTGCAGCAATTACAGCATGAGGCAATCTGGAGAAATTTCACCCCATGCTTCCAGATGCCCCTCCCACAAGTTGGTTTGGCTTGATGGTCACTTTTTGCATACCATACGGTCAAGCTGCTCCAACAACCGCTCAAATGGGTTGAGATCTGGTGACTGCGCTAGCCACTTCATTACAGATAGAATACCAGCTGCCTGCTTCTTCCCTAAATAGTTCTTGCATAATTTTGAGGTGTGCTTTGGGTCATTGTCCTGTTGTAGGATGAAATTGACTCCAATCAAGCGCTGTCCACAGGGTATAGCATGGGGATGCAAAATGGAGTGATAGCCTTCCTTATTCAAAATCCCTTTTACCTTGTACAAATCTCCCACTTTACCAGCACCAAAGCAACCCCAGACCATCACATTACCTCCACCATGCTTGACAGATGGCGTCAGGCACTCTTCCAGCATCTTTTCAGTTGTTCTACGTCTCACAAATGTTCTTCTATGTGATCCAAACACCTCAAACTTGGATTCGTCTGTCCATAACACTTTTACCAACCTTCCTCTGTCAAATGTCTGTGTTCTTCTGCCCATATTAATCTTTTCCTTTTGTTAGCTAGTCACAGATATGGCTTTTTCTTAGCCACTCTGCCCTGAAAGCCAGCATCCCGGAGTCGCCTCTTCACTGTAGATGGCGTTCACTGGCGTTTTGCGTGTACTATTTAATGAAGCTGCCAGTTGAGGACCTGTGAGGCGTCGATTTCTCAAACTACTGACTCTAATGTACTTGTCATGTTGCTCAGTTGTACAGCGGGGCCTCCCACTTCTCTTTCTACTCTGGTTAGAGCCTGTTTTTGCTCTCCTCTGAGGGAAGTAGTACACACCATTGTAGGAAATCTTCAGTTTCTTGGCAGTTTCTCACATGGAATAGCCTTCTTTTCTAAGAACAAGAATAGACTGTTGAGTTTCATATGAAAGTTCTTTTTTTCTGGACACTTTGAGAGTTTAATGGAACCAACAAATGTAATGCTCCAGATTCTCAACTAGCTCAAAGGAAGGTCAGGTTTATAGCTTCTCTAATCAGCCCAACTGTTTTCACCTGTGCTAACATACTTGCACAAGGGTTTTCAAGAGTATTCTAACCATGCATTAGCCTTCTTACACAGTTAGCAAACACAAAGTACCATAAGAACACTGGAGTGATGATTGTTGGAAATAGGCCTCTATACACCTATGAAGATATTGCATTACAAACCAGACGTTTGCAGCTAGAATAGTCATTTACCACATTAACAATGTTTAGAATGTATTTCTGAGTCATTTAATGTTAGCTTCATTGGAAAAAATTGTGCATTTCTTTCAAAAATAATGAAATTTCTAAGTGACCCTAAACTTTTGAACGGTAGTGTACATCATTACTTGCCTTTCCTACATGTTCCATAACAAACACTTATGTGATGAATATCTCAAGGGCAGCGGCAATCAAATAATAACTTGTATAAAAGTTGTTGAAAAAAATAAAAAAGAATAGTAGAATTGCTTTTGTCCATAAATATAGGTTAAAGAAGAGGTATTTTATTGGTGGCTCGGTGTATTACAAAATAAAGAAAAAAGCTAAACTAACTTCCTCGCAATTAACCGAACCGAGTGCAGTCTGCTCGGTGGTCGGTGTTTACACCGCAGTCGAGATGTCACAGTTCAGCAGAGTAAGACCGCTGCTGCATGTGATTGGCTGCTGCAGGTGAATTCAGCAGTGCGTCATTGTGGACAACACCGATGACGAGACGCCTAGGTCCCCTGACAGTGGCAGCCAATCACAGGTTGCAGCGGTCCTGCTGTTGGAATGGTGACTTTTCCCATGTGGTACAAATACAGACCACGGATCTAGGTAAGGGAGTGAGCAGTCTGCGATGGATTGTGGTAAGTGCCGGTAGTTATCGCTTCTTTTGTTATTCTTTAATATTCTAAGCCACAGGCAAAAAATTAATTTTGTCTGGACAGCCCCTTTAATCAACATATTTTATGTACCCCAAAATGCTGCCATTAAAACCTAAATCTCATAATGCAAAAACAAGAACTCGTATGATTATGTCAGAGGAAAAATACAAAAATTACCGTACATTAATGTAAAAATGAAAACATCCCTAGTCAGGATGGCCCAAAACGGCCTTTTTCTTGAGGTGTTAAATCTGAAATCCACACAAGGAATTAAAATAGGTAAACTAGACACAAGCCTTCTACTTGGTTAGAAGCTTTCTGTAGTAGCAGTAAGATGTCAGGAGTGGGTCTGGTA
This sequence comes from Dendrobates tinctorius, assembly GCF_039654945.1. Taxonomy (NCBI): domain Eukaryota; kingdom Metazoa; phylum Chordata; class Amphibia; order Anura; family Dendrobatidae; genus Dendrobates; species Dendrobates tinctorius. Next base: position 7,687,854 of record NW_027361910.1, on the reverse strand, counting down.
TATTTATGAAGTAACCTTCTCACGATATGAAATATTTACAGCAAATATCAGCAATTAGGGATCTGATGGGAATTAAAGAAAATGAAAGTATTGCCAATATAGCTGTTACACAATGCTGCTTCTTTGCTTACTCTTTGGACGTAGAACATTCATGGACTTACAGATAAAATATCCCATTCCTCAAAAGCACAAATAACAAACTATTTGATCTAACCCACATATTTTGGCTTTGGTGTGATCTTACAACCTTTTTTCCTGTCAAGTAACGTGTGACTAGTGGGTATTACTCATGTAAGCTGCGGTGACCTCACAAATGGGTTTCAGCTTGGTGAAAAATTGTGACACTAAGGCTGTGCGCCCACAATGATTTTTCGACGCGTCGTATTTTTGCTACATCAAAAACTCAGCATCTTACAGTTCCATCAAAGTGGATGGGATTTATAGAAACCTGATGCCCACTGTGTTTTTTTTTTACTCAACACAAATGGACCGGCGGTGCGATTTCGATCCGCAACATGTTAATTTCTATTGCGGGTTTGCTGAATTTTATGTGCAGATGTTTCCCAAAGACTTGCATAAAATGCACAAATTCTGCGCATAACGGTTTTAGTGTGTTTTCATGGTGGAAACACACATATGCCTGTATCAATAAAGGTTTGTCCAATACCAGGGCGTATAAAAAAGCAGCTTTATTTAAAACCTGATATACTGACAAGAGCCAAAAACAGCAAAAAACTCATGTACAAAAACACACCCAAAATCAAAATGAAAAACTGCAAGTAACCTAATTTATTTCAGGGCTCTTACTCATCTACGTTTAAAACAGATGAGTGCAAACAGATAAAAAAAATCAGAGTGCACTCTGACTAATATTAGTCAATGATAATGTGTTCACCTGCGATTTTTTTCTCAGTTCGGATAATATTGAGAAAAGAATGCAGCATGTTGTGAGAGGCCACGTATATCGGACAGCACTCGCCAATTCAAGTCAGTTGGTGTGAGTAAAAAAAAAATAAAAAATCGAACGGCACATGGACCATGCGTGTGCCGTCCAATTTTTACACACCCATCTCATAGGAAACCCAACATTTCAGCAGCCAAGTACAGTAAATTGACAGTGTGACCTGTCAAAATAAAATAGAATAGATATATACCTAGAATAAAGACACTAAACTGTCCTTACAACTATTTTGGCACTTCAGACACAATAATACGCATAGGGATAAAAGGAATTCACTAATTATCCCAAAAAGAAGCGAACCAGCTAACCATATTAATAAGAATATTATTTTATTTAATATCAAATACACCAATTTTCATAAAAAATTGCAGACTACATAATACTTAGCCAATAACATACCCCAACGGGGAAAAATGCACAGGCCATAAATACAGACAAATATTCTTCTATGAATAATCATAATATCCCTGCATAATAAATGACAAAAATCCAATATTATAGCTCTCCCAAACAAAAAAACAATCTAGCCTTGTCGTTATAGGGCATCTCCGACGTTTTATAATATATAATCATATGTCTCACTCTGCGCGGGGATTCCTGCACAGGACCATTTATCTCTGCATGATCGGTTTAAGGTAATTACTAGCCTGGTGATTTCTTTATTATGTTATCCTATTGGTGACAAGCTCTTTCCTGCCTATGCCATATTGGTGCTTTATTATTGTGGGGATTTATCCCTTTCCGATGGTTCTATATGGTATTGATACTGTGTCTCACGTCTGGAATTATACAAGGTGTTTGTACCTTAAACTTTAATACACAGAGTGAGACATATGATTATATATTATAAAACGTCGGAGATGCCCTATAACGACAAGGCTAGATTGTTTTTTTGTTTGGGAGAGCTATAATATTGGATTTTTGTCATTTATTATGCAGGGATATTATGATTATTCATAGAAGAATATTTGTCTGTATTTATGGCCTGTGCATTTTTCCCCGTTGGGGTATGTTATTGGCTAAGTATTATGTAGTCTGCAATTTTTTATGAAAATTGGTGTATTTGATATTAAATAAAATAATATTCTTATTAATATGGTTAGCTGGTTCGCTTCTTTTTGGGATAATTAGTGAATTCCTTTTATCCCTATGCGTATTATATACCTAGAATAGACAGAAATATGTCAGTTACATATATAATTATTGCAGTGCGTGTGTAGTTTAATATACATATATTTAGTTGAAAAATAAATAAAACAAAAAAAATGTTGTGGGGTCCCCTTAATTTTTATTAATCAGCTGAGGGAAAGCTGACAGTTGGGAACTGATCTTTATAGTCTGGGAAGGGGGTAATAAACATGGAGCTTCCTAGGCTATTAATATCACCTCACAGCTGTCTACTTAGTCTCTACTGGTTATTAACAAGGAAATTAATATCCATCAAAGGTTAGGCAGACAGCTGCAGGCTGATATTAATAGTCTAGAAAGGAAACATGGATATTGGTCCCCTACCAGGACTAAGAACATCAGCCTTTAGCTGCCCCAGAAATGGTGCATCCATTATATGCACCAAATCTGGTGCTTAGCCTCCACTCTTCCCACTTGCCATGGTGCAGAGGCAAGTGGGATAATCGTACAGGGGTTGATGTCAGCTTTCTAATGTCATCTGACACCAAGCCCAGGGGTTAGCAATGGAGAGGCATCTGTAAGACACCCCCATTACTAACCCCATAGTCAAATGAAATAAAGATACAGATTGAGTAAAGGCGTTTAATTGAAAGAAAAACACAAAGTCTTTTATTTGAAATAAAAACTCCCTGACCCTCTTACTAATGTATAAATAAATAATAAAACACCATATACCTCACCTGTCCGCAGATAATCCCTATGTGATGCTTTCCCACAAAGAACTCCAGCTCTGCTACATCTGGATGATTTGTTGAGTGGTGGCATGATGTGACCACTCAGCAAGCCAGCTGGAACACACTGAGACAGGAAGTGATTATGCTCCTCCAGTGTCTAGCGCTGACATGAGTAAGGTCACTGGAGTTCATAGCTGATGAACCTTACTGACATCACCACTCATTTCTGGGGCAGCTGGGGGCTGATGTTCTTAGTGTGGCAGTGGGCCAATATCCATGGCCCCTTCCTAGGCTATTAATATCAACCTGCAACCTGTTGCTGGTTATTAATTATAAGGGGGACCTCACGTTATTTATTTTTGGGGTCACTCCTTGTTAATAACCATTAATAGCCTGGCAATCTCCATGTTTATTACCCCCTTCCCAGACTATAAAAATCAGCTCGCAGCTCTCGGCTTTCCCTCAATTGGTTAATAAAAATTAGGGAGAACCCATGCCATTTTTTTTATTTTAGTTATTTAATTATGAGCTAAAAACATGAACAATAAGCTGCACTGCACTTATTATATATCTTAATGACATCTATCTATCTAGGACAAATACTGGAACAGCACACATATTAAGCAGGACCTCCCACACTTGGATTTCCTTTCTTGCTGTGCAATATAAAAGTAGAAAAATGAGGTAGCACTCCAGTATTTATCAAAGTACAAAAAGAGGACTTTAATAGCCCTTGTGGCTTGTCAACGTTTCGGCTACAGTGAGCCTTTCTCGGCTTGATAAATACTGGAGTGCTGCCTGTTTTTTCTACATCTATCTATCTATGAAAAAAAGGAGTGAAACAGAGTCTAAGCCAGTATAAAAAAATAGTAACGTTTATTTATTACAAAAATGACATAAAAATTTCATAAATTTGCAAGAAAACATATATAGAGAGTAGGTGTGTGCAGAAACAATTAGCAGAAGTAGATGAGCATCATAAGGTGACTTAAATACCCTAGATCGTAACATGGGCTCCCTGCTTCCACATTAAAGCATGATGGGCATATAGTAAAAGCTCCTGAAGAAGGAAATCCACACCAAAACGTGCGTTGGGGATCGGGCCGCCTGCTTCCACCTCTTAAACATGACGGGTAATGATTTATTTAGTCCTCTTATTCATTTGAAACGTCACTATATGACTATGTAGCCTCAGATTTAACTTATTTCCTAGGATAGGGTCTTTTCTTCACGGCTGCTTATGCTCTCTATGGGTCTGACCAACCACTGGTACTGCTTAGGACCAATATAACTTGGTGCACAGGTCTGTTGCGTTTTTCAATTCTGGTGGTCAGTACACAGGAGGAGCCTAGGCATCTTACTTTAATTACCCTATCCTTAGGATATATCGGCATTTTTTAATTCTTTTTTTTGCCCTAAAAAGATATTATCTTAAATCTGATGTCTAAGGGGTAAGGTTTCTCCTTGTGGAGAGTGACATACCAGCTCTGGCTTGTCAAGGTATTATCCTATCGATAGGACCTGTTGAAGCATATTGAGCGCGAAACGGCTGTTGTCCGTCTTCCAGCACATTGCTCCCGTACCTATGCCTTGTGTATGTGAAATAAAGTGATTTGATTCACATGAACGGTGAGTGCCATCCTATTTTTTCTTTCTCTTCACAATGAAATGTTTTATTACTTAGTAAACTAGATTGAAATGACAGAGAATTACAGTATGTAAAAGCTGATGTTAAAAATGCATTGCATAAGCATGTCATATGGATGCTAAGTGAGAAAAATCAAAGTGTACTCACTACACGCATGACACTCATCCTGCTTTTCAGGAACAACATTGGACCGATTTTATAAAACGCAGATGAGTGTGAGCCCAAATGCTGCAGAAATGGTGGAGAAAATCTGCATCATCAAAAGCTCATTGTGGGAACGTAGCCCAAGTTTTTTTTCTTCCAGATAAGCTTGTGACATCATATCACAACCATGTTTCTGGTAGGTAACTGTTGTGACGTCAAAACTGTTTATCTACTTCATGACTGGGTCATTTTCCCCCTTACAGACCAGGCACATTTTCAGGTTTTATCATACATGCACTTCAAATAAGTTTCTTTCGTGACACATAGGTCTTAATTTTGATGTCATTTTTATATTCCAGATTTTTTTTTTTTCTGTTTTGGTGATATTAGGGGAGAATGCAAAGAAAAATAGGGAATATGCGGAATACAGAGGACCAATAAAACATTTTAAATTGTGTTCCCCTTTTGGTAGAGATTATTTTTATATATGGGACTGTGAGTGTTCCATTTTTTATGCTTTTTTTTTTAAACTCTTTTCTTTTTGCTATTTTTATTTATTCATTTTTTCATTTGCTTTATACACTCTGTCCTCCCATGGGATCTTAAAAAAAACTTTGGTGGCATTTTAGCACATCAATACTTTATTTCTGCTAATTTCTGGAGCTGGTATATTATCTCCAACTACAGTGAAATTCTCCCAGCGCCACTGAGTACTCCATGTTTTCACTTTTTTTCTAAATCTTCCATATGGCTCCAGAGATATGGGCCTTTTTAGTTACTGCTAAATTATTATGGTACTTACCAATGGAGGATAGAAGACATGCCCCCTCCACACCCCTCAGAGAATTAATATACTTTCTTATGAACGCAACGTTACGTGTCACAGACCCTCTGCCAGGCAGGAGCATGTGGTGGGATACATCAGAAGATCATGGTGGTTTCAGTATGATGGCTTAGGCCGCTTTCACACTTTCGTTTTTGACCATCAGTCAAAATCCGCCAGTTTTTGAAAAAAACGGATCCAACATTTTTTTTGGGCGGATCCGTTTTTTCCCCATTGAGTTGCATTACCGGCGGATCTTGACAGATGGCCATCCGTTGGATCCGTTTTTTTGCGGATCCGCCAAAATGTTAGCGTCCGCCGGCATGCCTGGACGGACCCTGCAACGTTTTTTTTTGTAGTAGGATCCTCATTTTACAGTGCGCATGCCCGGAGAAAGGAGGTCAGCCGGGAATTTAACCCTGAAATCCTTTCTGGCGGTGGAAAAAATCTCTCTCTCTCATCCCCCGGACTGCGGTTCCTTTAAAATTCTTCAGCCAACAGATCCGTCAAAAAACCGGACGGCTGACATCCGTTCACTTCAGTTAACAACGGATCCACTTTCCGCCATTTTGGCGGATTTTAACTGATGAGGAAAAACTGAAGTGTGAAACAGGCCTTAGTTGGGAATTTCACTTTAAGTCAGACCATGTAGAATTTTAGCCAGAGGGCTGGAGCAGTGCGCAACCCTCCAGTTCACTGATAGCCGAATACAACAGGGCCTCGTTTTCGAGATAGATGGAGGTCCTATACATTTATGGCCTATTCTGTGCATATGCTTTAAATTTACAAGATAGAAATCACTCTAACTGTTATTATTTCTACTAGAAAAAGAAAATATTTTTCTTTTAATTCTCTACATTCTTTTTATTCCTCTTAATTTGTACAAGTATCAAGTACATTATTAGTAATTAAAAGGGTATTCCAAACTCAGACATATATAAATATCTAATGTATGTGAGACCCTCCTATGGACTTCTGAATGGGTCTCCATCTTGTGTTGCTGTGAATGGAGAACAAGCATGTTTGGCCATTCAATAAAAACGAATGGAGAGAGCCGCATATGTACTGAATCCCCCTCTTTATTAATGATGATGCCATGTGGGTCCTAGAAATGAGTCCCGCACTCATCAGACAACTACATCATATTCTGTGAATAAATATCAGTTGTGTATAATTAATAAAGAATAACGCTACCTTGTCGTACTGCAAGGCCCTGTGGGATAAGCTGGCATACTGAAGACTTAGGCGTCCCTTGTCTTGAACTGCATCTTTTAGTTCATTTTCCTAGATAAAAAATGACAAAAATGTAACTTAATGAAATGTGAATATACACTTATGTGAATTAAACATTGGCCGGCAGTATTACCTACTACAGCATATAAAGATCTTGTGAGTATGGAAAAATGACTTATAGTTTTATGGTATACCCACGTATAAATGAGTAGGACAAAGTAAAACATGTTTTGCAGAGAATAGTTTAAAAAAATCAGATACCAGAGATTATTTTATATGGGATCTCCATAACATTCACTGTTCTGGTCTTCAACGTTCCATAATGATGCCATAGAAACTCCCCAAACACTATCAAACAGCAGCTTTTATTAATTTACCATTTATTGCCATATTACCAACTTTTAGTAGTTTCTATTAACAGTATCATATAGTGACTTATAACACAAATGCCATAATATGCTAAATATTTCCAGTGCTATAGATCACCCCAATATTAATGCTATACAGTGACTATTAATGCACATATAAGGTGCAGATCATCTGAAAACTTTCCTGGAGCAGCTGAAGTTGACTATCACTTGCATCAATGGTCAATATCAACTTTCCAACTGTATAAAAAGAGAAATAAGGCTATAAATAAGGATTGAGGATGGGCGTTTCCCTTGGAGTTGGCTTGAGTTCCCGAATCTGGATGCCCGCATTAACCACTCATTGTGAAGATGAGATGATGGAAGCTATGCCAGTATATATTCTATATGTTTTGTATATTTTAGATGAATTTTCCTGCTAAATGTTATTGGTCAGTGATATTTTTTAGTGATTCAAACATTCTCTTTCAATAAAAATAATGGCAACAAGCAGTTGACTTTGTACATTCTGGTTACTGTATTTTGTTTTTCAAAGGAGACTCATGATTTTACTATCAGCATGAGTTGCCAACCCTGGATAGATTGTGTGCCAGTCTAGATGATTAAGTCACTGCTTTCTCTAACGCTGCTGAGTGGACATCTGCCCAATTCCATTTGTGCTCAACCTATCAATTTACTACATGCCGAGCTGCAAATTGCTCCATAAGAGCTCCGTGTTCTCTGACCTCTTACTAATATTGAAATTGAGACTGTACTGTCATTGGAAGCATTCGGTGACTCAATATTAATTAAAAATGCTGAGTGATTAGGAAATATCTCAATGAGCAATAATCAGAAAGGTTGGACATTCTGTTCAAAAGATCCACAAAGAAACTTTTGTTAAAACTGATTTGCAATTAAATTGACAAAGTCTTGTAGATTATATAAAAAGTACTAGAAAAAAATAAGTATTTGCATTGGCTCTTTTGTCTAAAGCTTTTTCTGGAGTGTAGATATCCCTAAAGTATTTGCCAAAAGTTACCCTTTTTTTAGGGATCTTCCCCTTATAATGTCTGATTTAGATAATTATTTTATTTCCCATAATATATTAGTTCAGGAGCATATTTTACTATGACATAATTATAATATACAGTTAATTATAATTACAGACTGTACACATATGTTATCCGAGTGTTTGTGGTTGTCATGGACCCATAGACCACATCTGAGATTTTATTGCAGACACACGGGCAACAAACATACATGGACATGTAAATAGCATCATAGATGTTTAGGAGTACGTGTTCTATCCTAAAAACATGGTGAGAGCATTTACACGTGTCACAGATGGCTCATTGGGTTCCTAGTAAATGTTTGACTTTTCTGAAAATTCCAAGCTATCATAGAGCAGTAATTCCTTTCACACTGAACACATGCACCTCATCGCGCAAACAAAATACACTCTTCTCATAATTTCTTCTATTTTACCATAGCATCAGGCCAAATTCATCAAAATACCTGCTATCAGAGACAATCATCAAGAATCGAGAAAACACATTTAATTGCACAGACTTTTTGAGTGAAGTGTCCACCAGTTGCCAGCAGATACAAATGGACTGAATGTCAACCCACCATTTTCGCGCAAAGCTCTCTGCCAAGGAACTCCTTACCGGGCTCGAAGAAATCTCATTGGGCAACAAAACCCTGGTTGGAGAACATATATTTAAAACATACCAAAATAAAACAGGCACATTAGGAAGCTTTAACCCATTAGTGACACAGGCAATTTGGTACTTAATGACCAAGCCAATTTTTACAATTCTAACCACTGTCACTTTATGAGGTTATAGCTCAGGAATGCTTCTACGGATCCCACTGATTCTGACAATATATTTTGTGACATATTGTACTTCATGATAGCAGTAAAATTTATTCGATATAACTTGCGTTTATTTATAAAACACAGAAATTTGGCAAAAATTTTGAAAACTTTGCATTTTTCAAACTTTTTATTTTTGTACCATTAAATCAGAGAGTGGTGTCACACAAAATAGTTAATAAATAACATTTCCCAAGTTTACTTTACATCACGACAATTTTGGAAACATTTTTTTTTTGCTGGGACGTTATAAGAGTTCAAAGTTGACCAGCGAATTCTTATTTTTCCAACAAAATTTACAAAACAATTTTTTTTTAGGGACCACCTCACATTTGAAGTAAGTTTGGGGGGTCAATAAAACATAAAATACTCAAAAGTGACATCATTCTAAAAACTGCACCCATCAAGGTTTGCAAAACCACATTCACGAAGTTTATTAACCCTTCAGATGCTTCTCAAGAACTAAAGCAATGTGGAAGGAAAAAATGAACATTTTACTTTTTTCACAAAAAATTTACTTTGGAACCATTTTTTTTATTTTCACAAGGGTGTCAGGAGAAAATGGACCACAAGATTTGTTGTGCAATTTCTCCTGAGTACGCCGATACCCCATATGGGGCAAAAACACTTTTTGGGTCCATGGCAGGGCTCAGAAATGAGGGAGCAAAGTTTGACTTTTTGAATGCAAAATTGGATGGAATCAATGGTAGCGCCATCTAACCCTAACTTTAGCCCCAACCCTAACCCTAACTTTATCCCAACTCACTTTAGCCCAACTCTAACTCTAATGGGAAAATTAAAATAAATAGTTTAATTTATTTTAATATTAATACCTAACTAAAGGGGTGATAAAGGGGGATTGATTTACTATTTTTTTTATTTTGATCACTGTGATAGGGTCTATCACAGTAATCAAAATGAACCAATAGGAAAAATTTCCTATTGTTGCTGGGTGCAGGCCATCACATCTCGGCGGGCACACTGAGCGTGCACCCGCCATTTTCTCCCGGGGGACTTCACAGGGGGTTGCAGAGACAATGGAGGTACCAGGGGGATCCTATTTCTCTCTCCTCTGATGTGCAATCACATCAGAGGAAGGAGAAATTAAATGGAAAATTGGACTTTTTTTTACGGTCGCCGTTATACTGTTAATAACAGCGATCGCAACACTGGGGTTGGTAAAAACCAACCCGAATCATGTTCTCTGGGGTCTCGTCTACCTCCAGTAGCTGAGACCCTGGAGAAATTCCGACTCTGGGGGGGCGCTATACCCTTATTCCTCAGCGCCGTTAAAAAAACAGCGCTGTGGTTTAAGTATCCTTAACTGCCGCAGTTAAAAGGCATATCGGCGGTTGTTAACGGAAACATTTTTGTGGATGACCATTTTAGTTTTTTTTTCATCAATTGGGAATGTACACCACTGAAAAGCACATTGTCACAGGCAGCATCTATCAGTCCTCATATATGTTCTTGTAGTAAACAATAATTAAAGCACATAGACACAGTATATAAAAGAGGAGCGAGACACAGATTAGAATGGGAGGAGACACAGATAAGATATTAGAACAAACTTGACAGTGAGGGAGATCAATCACTGGAACAGGCTGCCATGACAGGTGGCGAGTTCTCCTTCAATGGATGTCTTCAAACAGAGGCTGGTTGATTTAGTGAATCCAGCACTGAGCAGGGGGTTGGACCAGATGACCCAGGAGGTCCCTTCCAACTTACATTCTATTAGACACAACTGTCTGCTAGTTGATCCTTAAACATTCATTAACATTTAGAACAGTAGATGATGTACAAAGACCCTTTGATTTGATGAATCTAACTGCTTTATTCTTCATCTTAGGATCTACACTAAATCCAGCTTTCTATTCCACCCAGCAGCAGGGGGGTAATGATACATATACGGTAATATATTTTTGGACCTAAATGGTTTAGCAGGAAAGAAACTCAACTGAGATGTAATTCAGCTCTGACAATTGTCTGAAATACAATGACAGAGCGAAAGCTTGGTGTCCTCGGCCTTCAGTACATTATTTATCATTTCATTTCTTGAGCCGGTGACAGAGGGACTTGGCAAGGCTGATCACCCTGGCATTGAAAACAGCAGCACCAGCCAGTCTATTGCTGTTTCCATTTTACAGTTTGTGTTTGTTACTTACCATTCTGTCCCTAAGTCAAACATTAGTAAAGTTGAGCACGTCTCTGGTGTCTTCAGTGACAGTTTTTGACATTATAATGTCCTTTCAGGAATATTAATAATTAAACGCTATTCTGTGGCTCACTTTGTTAAGCAGGTTGCAACCTCAATGTGGGTGAGATAAAATGTCATAGATGTGAAGCTACTGAGAAAAAAACAGCAATAGGAATAGACAGCCATGAATGAGACGTAAACCTCATAGATATAAATATATATCCCCTACACGTGTCTGGAACATACATTAGTGTCCAGTAGTATCTGGACAGTGGAAGATTTTCCATAATGTCTTCTGTACACCACACAATGGATAGAAATCAAAGTGAATGATGTTTCACAATAGAGATAATGATTAAAACTTATAGAAATTCAGCTCCATAGCTTCTTAACCTCATCCGGCTGTGGACAATTTTTATTTTTACACTTTTGCTTTCATCTCCCCTTCTTCCAAGCCAGAACTTTTTTCTATCTGTACATTTTATATACTCGTATGAGGGCTTGTGTTTTACTTGATGAGTTGTAGTTTTGAATGACACTTTTCACCTTTCACGTATTTAAAAATGAAGAAAAATATTCTAAGTTAGGTAAAATGGTGAAAAAATGAAAATCCCATTACAATACCCATTGTTTTTTAGGTTTCATTTTTACAACATTCATAGCGAAGCAAAAATAACCTCTAAACATTATGTTCCATATCAGTGCAATTACGAAGATACCAAACTTGTATAGTTTTTTTAATCATATTAGTGACTTAAAAAATTCAGGACTTTGGAAAAAAAATTTGGCTTGTGTCGCCATTTTCCGAGACCCATAAGATTTTTATTTTCATTGATGGAACTGTACAAGGTCTTATTTTCTAAATGCTGAGCTGTAGATTTTAAAGGTAAGGTATTGAACTACATACGTTTTGATTGCTTTTATTGTAATTTTTGTGAGGGGTGCAATAACCAAAAACACATGAATTTTGTTGTTTTGATTTTTTTTTCTTTTCAATGCTTACTTAATGGATTAAATAAATATATATTTTCATATAGCGGATTGTTATAGTTGCTGTAAGGTTATAGTCACACGTTGTGTTTTTACTGCAGTTTTTTTTATTGCATTTTTTACAATACCAGCAAAAGGTATGAGATTTCAGAAATCTCATGCACACACCTTGTTTGTTTTCTTGACTGGATTGGAATGGATTGGAACTCAATAACTGACCAATGTGTGAGAGTAAAGAATTCCTGACCAATGTGGAAAATTGAACAATACACGACCCACTCAAGGGCAGACCAATGTGTGAAAGTAAACAGTGCCCACCCTACAAAATGCTCTGCCAATGTCTTAGGTAAACTATTCCCAATCAATTCAAACCTCTCCGCTATTATTACATTTGTAATTACCGGTTTGTATTTTTTCATGCACTCATACATTTTTTGCTGAGAATAGTCACTATTTTTTCAGACATAAAAATCTTTTTCCACTAAAAAATTTGATCAATTTGCCCTTTTTTTGCCAAAATATTTTATGGTTTCACATATGTCTTGCATTGGTGCCCTAACACAGCATTTTTCATGCTTGTATGGTGGAAGCAAAGCTAAACGTTGGGATCCTGCAAAACACATAAAAAAAGCAGCCAGAAAAGAAGCAAACCCCTTTTGTCTGCAGCTTCTTTTAGTGCCAAGATATCAGGTTTTGGCTGCAGAAAAAAGCAGCAAAAAAGCAACGAGTGAACATAGCCTAATATCAAATATGCTATTTTTCCCTTTTTTTTTAATTTTCATTGTTTGCTTGTACCGTATAAAGCAAATTTTACGACTGCAATATATAGTAAAAATGACCGTCTTCTATGAAGATGGGCCTGTGTTTTATAGGAGTACTAAGAGATCAGTGACACTAACATCATTAGGTCTTCTGCTGCCACTGCAACCCATTGAAACGTTGCAATCATGTCATGGGGGGTACAGTGACTGTTCGAACTAATGTGCCACTGGGATGATGTACCCTAAATGCTTCTGTCTTTGATTGACAGTTCCAACCACTTCTGTTAGAGGCAGGTATTGACTGTATAAGGCTGGTTTCACATTAGCGTTCTAGTGCGCAGCGTTTGCGGCGCATCCATGCGCATGCGTCATGCACCCCTATCTTTAACATGGGGGACGCATGGTCTTGCGTTTGCACACGTACGTATGCGTTTTAGTGCGCATGCGTTTTACTGCGCATGCGTTTTTTAGTCGTGTGCGCCTTTGCACTCCAGACGCAACATGTTGCATTTTTGGGTGTGCCAAAATTTGTAAAAAAAACGCATGCGCACGCTTGCGCACAAAATGCGACAAAAAACGCATTACAGTCTATGGGAATGCAGGCGTCCGCATGGCAGTGCGCACGCCTGCGTTTGGTTAACATGCGTTTTTGTCGTAAAAATGCGCAGACACTGGGTTTAATACATAAAGAACGAATGTGCCTAAAAAACGCAAACGCATGCAAAAACGCATGATGCGTTTTTTTCATGCGTTACTATTGCGCACGATGCGCTGCGCACAAAAGCGCTAATGTGAAACCACCCTTACACAGGCGCCATCCACCCTGTGTGGAATAGGCTCATCTCCTGAGCCAGCTCCATACAACTGCATCCCCTACATGATATAATAGTATATCATGCAGTGGGAAGGAGTTAAATTAACCGGTTCCCGACCAGTGACACAGCGTATGCGTCATGAAAGTCGGTGCTAATCCGACCTATGACGCATACCCTGTGTCATGAATTCAAAGCCCCCCTGCGGGTCGGGTGACCAGGGTCAATGAAAGGTCACCTGACCCGCAGATACAGGGGGCTTTGTAATTCACCACAGGGGGCATGGCTTCGCCCACACGTGGCTACGATCGCTCTGATTGGCTGTTAAAAGTGAAACAGCCAATCAGAGCGATAGTAATATTTAATCAATGAAAATTGATGAAATACTACAATCCAGCCATGGCCGATGCTGCAGTAGCATCGGACATGGCTGGAGACACCGATTCGACCCCCCCACTGGCGATTGCCTCCCTGCAACTGAATGACAGCGGTGATCTGCCGCCGCTGTCATCATCTGCCCCCCCTCCCATTCCCTCCGCTCCCCGCCAGCTTCCGATAATCCCCTCACCCACTCTCACCGCCCCGGCACCTTCTAAGTCCACCCGTCGCTCCCGGTGTCCGGCGGGTCCGGTTCATGGGCGCCGCCATCTTAGAAAATGGCGGGCGCATGCGCAGTGCGCCCGCCCGAATCTGCCGGCTGCAGATTCCATTATTTCATTTTGATCACTCTCACAGTGATCAAAATGAAATAAAAAGTAAATGAACCCCCCGATTATCACCCCCATAGGTAGGCATAACTAATAAAATAAAGAAAATATTTTTATTTTTTTTTTCCAATCTGCCAGCTGCAGATTCCATTATTTCATTTTGATCACTCTCACAGTGATCAAAATGAAATAAAAAGTAAATGAACCCCCCGATTATCACCCCCATAGGTAGGCATAACTAATAAAATAAAGAAAATATTTTTATTTTTTTTTTCCATTAGGGTTAGGGTTAGGGTTGGAAAGAGGGTTAGGGTTGGGGTTAGTGTTGGAAAGAGGGATAGGGTTGGAAAGAGGGTTAGGGTTGGAAAGAGGGTTAGGGGTTGGAAAGAGGGTTAGGGGTTGGAAAGAGGGTTAGGGTTGGAAAGAGGGTTAGGGTTGGAAAGAGGGTTAGGGTTGGAATTAGGGTTAGGGTGGAATTAGGGTTAGGGTTGGAATTAGGGTTAGGGTTGGAATTAGGGTTAGAATTAGGGTTAAGGTTGGAATTAGGGTTAGGGTTAAAATTAGGGTTAGGCTTGTGGTTAGTGTTATGGTTAGTGTTGGGGTTAGGGGTTTGTTAGGGTTAGGGTTATGAATAGGGTTGGGATTGGGGTCAGGGATGTGTTGGGGTTAGGACTGTGGTTAGGGATGTGTTGGGGTTAGGGTTGAAGTTAGAATTGTGGGGTTTCCACTGTTTAGGCACATCAGGGGGTCTCCAAACGCGACATGGTGCAACCATTGATTCCAGCCAATTTTGCGTTCAAAAAGTCAAACGGTGATCCCTCCCTTCCAAGCCCCGACGTGTGCCCAAACAGTGGTTTACCCCCACATATGGGGTATCAGCGTACTCAGGAAAAATTGCACAACAACTTTTGGGGACTAATTTCTCCTATTACCCTTGGGAAAATAAAAAAATTGGGGGCTAAAAAATTATTTTTGTAGAAAAAAAATGTTTTTTTCATTTTCACGTCTCTGCATTATAAACTTCTGTGAAGCACTTGGGGGTTGAAAGTGCTCACCATACATCTACATAAGTTCCTTGGAAGGTCTAGTTTCCAAAATGGGGTCACTTGTGGGGGGTTTCCACTGTTTAGGCACATCAGGGGCTCTGCAAACGTAATGACGACCGCAGACTATTCCATCAAAGTCTGCATTTCAAAACGTCACTACTTCCATTCCGAGCCCTGATGTGTGCCCAAACAATGGTCCCTCCCCACATATTGGGTACCAGCGTACTCAGGACAAACTGGACAACAACTTTTGGGGTCCAATTTATCCTGTTACCATTGTGAAAATAAAATATTGCGAGCTAAAAAATCATTTCTTGAGGAAAAAAAAGATTTTTTTATTTTCACGGTTCTGCGTTATAAACTTCTGTGAAGCACTTGGGGGTTCAAAGTGCTGCTCACCACACATCTAGATAAATTCCTTGGGTGGTCTAGTTTCCAAAATGGGGTCACTTGTGGGGGGTTTCCACTGTTTAGGCACATCAGAGGCTCTGCAAACGTAACATGATGCCCGCAGACCATTCGATCAAGTCGGTATTTCAAAACGTCACTACTTCCCTTCCGAGCCCCGACGTGTGCCCAAACAGTGGTCCCTCCCCACATATGGGGTATCAGCGTACTCAGGACAAACTGGACAACAACTTTTGGGGTCCAATTTATCCTGTTACCCTTTTGAAAAAAAAAATTGCGTGCTAAAAATGATTTTTTTTGAGGGAAAAAATGATTTTTTATTTTCACGGCTCTGCGTTATAAACTTCTGTGAAGCACTTGGGGGTTCAAGGTGCTCACCACACATCTAGATAAGTTCCTTGGGGGGTCTAGTTTCCAAAATGGGGTCACTTGTGGGGGGTTTCTACTGTTTAGGCACACAGGGGCTCAGCAAATGTAACATGACGGCCGCAGACCATTCCATCAAAGTCAGCATTTCAAAATGTCATTACTTCCCTGCTGAGCCCCAACGTGTGCCCAAACAGTGGTTCCCCCCCACATATGGGGTACCAGCGTACTCAGGACAAACTGGACAACAACTTTTGGGGTCCAATTTATCCTAGTACCCTTGTGAAAATAAAAAATTGCCAACTAAAAAATTTTTTTTTAGGAAAAAAAAGATTTTTTATTTTTACTGCTCTGCATTATAAACTTCTGTGAATCACCTGGGGGTTCAAAGTGCTCACTATGCATCTAGATAAGTTCCTTAGGGGGTCTAGTTTCCAAAATGGGGTCACTTGTGGGTGAGCTCCAAAGTTTAGGCACACAGGGGCTCTCCAAACACGACATGGTGTCCGCTAACGATTGGAGCTAATTTTCATTTCAAAAAGTCAAATGGCGCTCATTCCCTTCTGCGCCCTGCCGTGCACCCAAACAGTGCCCCCCCCCACATATGGGGTACCAGTGTACTCAGGACAATCTGGACAACAACTTTTGTGGTCCAATTTCTCCTGTTACCCTTGTGAAAATAAAACATAGCGTGCTAAAAAATCATTTTTGAGGAAAAAAAATGATTTTTTATTTTCACTGCTCTATGTTATAAACTTTTGTGAAGCACTTGGGGGTTCAAAGTGCTCACTACACATCTAGATAAGTTCCTTAAGGGGTCTAGTTTCCCAAATGGTATCACTTGTGGGGGAGCTCCAATGTTTAGGCACACAGGGGCTCTCCAAACGCGACATGGTGTCCGATAACGATTGGAGCTAATTTTCCATTCAAAAAGTCAAATGGCGCTCCTTCCCTTCCGGGCCCTGCCGTGCACCCAAACAGCGGTTTATGACCACATATGAGGTATCGGTGTACTCAGGAGAAATTGCCCAACAAATTTTAGGATCCATTTTATCCTGTTGCCCATGTGAAAATGAAAAAACTGAGGCTAAAAGATAATTTTTGTGAAAAAAAAGTACTTTTATTTTTTTACGGATCAATTTGAGAAGCACCTGGGGGTTCAAAGTGATCACTATGCATCTAGATAAGTTCCTTGGGGGGTCTAGTTTCCAAAATGGGGTCACTTGTGGGGGAGCTCCAGTGTTTAGGCGCACAGGGGCTCTCCAAACACGACATGGCAAGCGCTAAATATTCCAGCATATTTTCCATTCAAAAAGTCAAATGGCGCTCCTTCCCTTCTGAGCCCTGCCATGCGCCCAAACAGTGGTTTATGACCACATATGAGGTATCGGTGTACTCAGGGGAAATTGCCCAACAAATTTTAGGATCCATTTTATCCTGTTGCCCATGTGAAAATGAAAAAATTGATGCTGAAAGAAAATTTGTGTTGGAAAAATTAAAATGTCCATTTTTTCCTTCACATTGCTTTAGCTGCTGTGAAACACCTGAAGGGTTAATAATCTTCTTGAATGTGGTTTTGAGTAGCTTGAGGGGTTCAGTTTTTAGAATGGTGTCACTTTCGGGTATTTTCTGTCATATAGACCCCTCAAAGTGACTTCAAATGTGAGGTGGTCCCTAAAAAAAATGGTTTTGCAAATTTTGTTGTAAAAATGAGAAATCACTGGTCAACTTTTAGCCCTTATAACTTCCTAACAAAAAAAATATTTTGCTTCCAAAATTGTGCTGATGTAAAGTAGACATGTGGGAAATGTTATTTAGTAACTATTTTGTGTCACATAACTCTCTAGTTTAACAGAATAAAAATTCAAAATTTGAAAATTGCAAAATTTTCAAAATTTTCACCAAATTTCTGATTTTTTCACAAATAAACGCAAAAATTATCGACCTAAATTTACCACTAACATGAAGCCCAATATGTCACGAAAAAACATTCTCAGAATCGCTAGGATGCGTTGAAGCGTTCCAGAGTTATTACCTCATAAAGGGACACTGGTCAGAATTGCAAAAAATGGCCAGGTCATTAAGGTCAAAATAGGCTGGGTCATGAAGGGGTTAATGCAATGGCATGTTCTATAATGGCTGATTCAGTCACAGGGCCTCAATCTGATTGATCATGCATTTCACTTATTGAAGACAAAAAGACCTACAAACAAGCAGAAACTGAAGACAGCCGAAGTAGCCTGGCGCAGCATTTCAAGGGAGGACACTCAGTACTTTCTGATGTCCATAGGTGCCAGACAAAGGGCAGTCATTGAAAGTAAAGTATTGGAATCCAAGTATTAAAAATAGCTTTGATATTTAAACTGATGGAAGTCTATCTGGTTTCTTATTACATGACGATGAACAGACTAAGTATAAAAATAGCTATAATTACTAAGTGTCAATACTTTTGTAAAAACCTTTAAATTAAAGCTGAAAATCTATTCTTCAATCACATTTTTATGATTATGCTTCATATCTATTGTACTGTGGAGCTAATTTAGGCAAAGTCTGTCACTGCACGAGTACTTCGGGATCCGATCGAATACGATCTTCCTGTCTTTCATGGTTAATGAATAAAAATCTAAATGTTAAGTGAAAACTGAACATTTTGTCAGGAAAGTAAAAGAGAGATGAATCAGCAGATGGAGGGAAGATATCGTTGCATAGGTATAGAGTAGTATATATCACCATGGCTCACAGTGGCCCGTGCTGTCAGCCTTCATTACTTAAAGGGGTGCCACTGGTCCTGATGACCTATCACACATTACTGGCACCCATTATCCCACAGTGTTTGCCAGAAAACAAGGCCACATCTCGATTCCCTACGTATTAGGAAGTGATATGTGTACACAGTTCCTATGTATTATTAAGTCAGTATATATTACACCACAGGGGAGAGAGCAATGGAAGGTTTTACACAGGGCACCGTATAAAGCTTTCACCGCCTAATACTTTGTGTGTATGGGGATCTCATTGACATAACCCTGGATTCTCAAGCGACAGGGTTGTGATTTGTGTTTGAGGATGACATGACTTAGGAAATGCTGATCTGCATTTTATAATATGTCACTCCAAGGCAACTCAAAGATTTCTATAAGTTTTATATTTTTATTGTCAATTTAGCTTACCCCATTTATTTAGTACTTCATTTACTCCATCTAGTTAGTCATACATCTGGATTATAACAAAATCCTGCAGATTATATCTAGAGAAAACACAGTACCCATTGCACAGTGATTGACCTCTAGATGTCTATTTAGTAATTCGAAAAGTAGAACAGACATTTAAGAAAATCACTGGACCGGAAAGATTCACGCATCGTACTGTACAGTTCTCACATGTGTATATATATACAGTGTATATATACAGATAATCAAATAAATGAAGAAAAGGGAGGGTTGGCTGATCTATTCATTAAACAGTCAAGCTTTAGTGATTTTAAGCTGCTCATAAAAATACATAATACTCATACACACCACTGCTCAATAAGAACACTGGAAATGATAAATGAGAACAGTCAGCATTACATAAGTGGAGCCCTTCTACACATTCACAACCTACACAACATTCAAGTCATAGACTCCACCAACCATCCATATGGCAGCACCTTGATCACAATATCGTTACCTTATAATATTTAAGCTGCATCATCCGGCCAGGCTGAGGGAGAAGAGAACACACGGCTTGCAGTGTGCTAAAGCCTTGCTTGCTCTTAGAGCACAGGCGTAAAGGGCAGGATATGAAATTACTCAGTAGGAGGATGATTTGTGTAGATTAATGTAATGTGACAATACTGTCTGGGTAACAAAGTTCCACATTGCCTGGAGTAAGGCATCTGCTTGTGTAATATATTTTTCTCCATTTACCAAATATATCTGGAATGTTTCTGTAGCACCTTTCAACCTTCTAGAAGACGAACATATCAGTTTGACTTGATATAGTAATATATCTATATATCTATAGAAAGATAGACCATACAGTGGTGTGAAAAAGTGTTTGCCCACATCTTGATTTCCTATTCTTTTGCATGTTTGTCACACTTAAATGTTTCAGATCACCAAACAAATTTAAATATTAGACAAAGATAACACAAGTAATCCCAAAATGCAGTTTTTAAATGAAGGTCTTTATTATTAAAAGGAAAAAAAATCCACACCTACAGGGTCCTGTGTGAAAAGTGATTGCCCCCTAAACCTTATAACTGGTTGGGTCCCCCTTATCAGCAACAACTGCAATCAAGCATGTTTTTGATAACTGGCAATGAGTCTTTTACAACACTTTGGAGGAATTTTGGCCAACTCATCTTTGCAGAACTGTTGCATTTCAACCACATTGGAGGGTTTCCCAGTATGGCCCGCCTTTTTAAGGTCATGCCACAGCATGTTAACTGGATTATGGTCAGGACTTTGACTAGGCCATTCCAAAGTCTGAATTTTGTTTTTCTTAAGCCATTCAGAGGTGGACTTGCTGGTGTGTTTTGGATCATTGTCCTGCTGGATAATCCAAGTGCTATTCACCTTGAAGTCATAAAGAGATGGCCAGACATTTTCTTCAGGATGAATTGGTAGACAGCAGAATGCACGATTCCATTTACCATAGTAAGTCTTCTGGTACTGAAGCAGCAAAAAAGTCTTAGACCGTCACACTGCCACAACCATATTTTAATGTTGCTACGATGCTCCTTTTCTGAAATGCTGTTACTTCCACACCAGATGTACTGGGACATACACCTTCCAATAAGTTCAACTTTTATTTTGTCAGTCCACGGAGTGTTCTCCCAAAAGTCTTGGGGATCATCAAGATGTTTTCTAGCAAAACTGAGATGAGCCTTTATGTTCTTCTCACTTAGCAGTGGTTTTCATCTTGGAACTCTGCCATGCAGGCCATTTTTGCACAGTTTCTTTCTTAGGCTACTTTCACACATCAGTTTTTTGCCGTCAGGCAGGATCCGGCTATTTTTAGAAAAAACGGATCCGGCATAAATTTTGAAGAACTGTAGAAACGGATCCGTTTTTTTGCTGGATCCGTCTAGCAGGTTATATCTGTTCCTGGGGGCTGGCCAATTGGATCTGAGCATGCGCAGACTTAAAAAAACGGATCCGGTGGCTGGATCCGTCTTTTTCTGGATCCGGCGCATTCCGGCGCCCATAGACTTTCATTGTAGCAAAAAGCTGGAAGCGCCGGATCCGGTGCTTCCGGCTTTTTCGCCGGAGACAAAAAACGTTACAGTAGCAGTTTTTTCCAGACACCGGAATGAGACAAGTTGCCGGATCCGGCAAAAAACGGATGAAACGCAATGCCATCCGGCACGATCCGGCGCTAATGCAAGTCAATGGGGAAAAACTGGATCCGGCATTGCATTTTGCCGGATCCGGTTTTACAAAAAAAAGCCGGATCGCGCCTGAAGGCAAAAAACTGATGTGTGAAAGAGGCCTTATGGTGTTGTCATGAACAATGACAACTGAAGCAAGTGAGGCCTGCAGTTCTTTGGATGTTGTTGTGGTGTCTTTTGTGACCTCTTGGATATGTCGTCACTGCTCTCTTAGGGTAATTTTCATTGGCTGGCCACTCCTGGAAAGGTTCACAACTGTTCCATGTTTTCACCATTTGTGGATAATGGTTCCCACTGTGGTTCACTGGAGTCCCAGAGCTTTAGAAATGGCTTTACAACCTTTTACTGACTGATAGATCTCAATTACTTTGTCATTTGTACCAGAATTTCTTTGGATCGCGGCATAATGTATAGCTTTTGAGGATCTTTTGGTCTACACTTTGTCAGGCAGGTCCTATTTAAGTGATTTATACATTGATAACAGGTGTGGCCATAATCAGGCTTGAGTGTGGCTAAGGGATTTGAAGTCAGCTTCCCAAAGATGTGATAAGCCACAGTTCAATAATATTTTAAGTGGGGGGGTTTCAATCACTTTTTCACACAGGGCACTCTTTTGAATTTCTTTTTCTCGTAACAATAAAGACCTTCATTTAAAAACTTCATTTTGCTTTTACTTGTATTATCTTTGTCTAATATGTAAATCTGGTTGGTGATCTGAAACATTTACGTGTGGCAAACACAACTGTATATATTTTACTTTCTTTTAATTAATTTGATTAGAGAAAAGCTGCTAATATCCCTCCATGTATTATCCTCTTTTTATTTAGATGGTATGTTAGTTAACATATTCAGATCCCTAGATTTTAATTGCACTTAACATTTATTTTTTCCCTAAAACATTTTAAAACCAATTTTTTTCTAGGATTATAAAGACTGAAACCTATGATCTGTGGCTGCCTTCAGTATATACCAATAAACCTAATATTTGGTAGGTTCTCTCCATGTCAACAAAACCGCTCTTACCCAGTAATTGAACAGAACACAAATTCTGAAGCGCCATGTGGTGCAAATAAAGGTATCAAAAAATGCAGGCGCTCACAAACTGGCTCCATGAGTTGGCAAGTTATGCCTTATTTATGGCCAACATCAATGTTCCTTTTATCTTTGCAGCTTCTTATGGTGAGCTATGGGGGGATCAGAGGACCTTCTCCTCACTTGCACCTGGCTATTACATGATCTTTCATGTCAGTGATTGCTCAGACCAGGACAACTTCTTTCCAGCATAATTACAGAGTGCTTAGGCCCGATGCACAACGTGTGTAACACAAACACAGCATTAGCTATATACCGTAAGTAAAAGATACAGAATGGAGGCACAAACAGCATCAAACTCCCAACCAAATCCCAAATTAAATTAGGACCCCTAAGTTCAGTCAGATTACCCGTTCCAGGCTCCGAAATTAACTGAGATCCCAGATCAGGAAAAATACACACAAATTCACAGTGAATAGCAGAAACCTGATGTTTAGACAGCGTGTGTCAAACGTCAGGTTATATGTTCACATGAAGGTAGAATTAAAAAAAAATCACAGCTGTTCTTAGACATTAGAGCAACGTCTGGCAGCCATAGGACAACTGTCCCAATAACATACTATGGGTACCCAAATAAGATGATATGCTTATCTCTTACAATTATTTGCAAAGATGAAAGCAGAATAAAGGGAAGGGGAAGTCATGAGATGGGCATAGGTTCTCCATGAATAATGCATCTGGAGCTGTTCTCCTAAGATCATTTTTGGCAGTGGACAAGGGGTAACATAGACATCCAAGCACCCCCATAAGCAGCAAGCACAACGCAGTGTGTTTTGATACCTTTCTATCCCAGCCTGCATCAGTGAGCCTTGTACGACCATGACTCTGTCACCACCAGTTCACAAGACTTAGCGTTTTGAAAATGCAGTTGTCTAGTCACAACCATTCAGCCCATGTCAGTCTGGCCGACATCCTTACATTTGCTCATTTTTTCTGCTTCCAATTCTTGACTGTTTACATTGCCTTATATATGCCACCCCATGAAAGATGTGATTGTAGTGAAAGTCATTGTTACCTACCTCACCTTTCAGTGGTTTTAGGGCTGATTGGTATATACATATTGGTATATAAATACACAAAGAGGTCCCATTTAAAGTAGCAATATTATGACACTAAATGTCCACTCCAAAATAACAAGGTAAATCTAACACAACATCCCTGGCGAGTGAACACCACGCCCCCGAAGAAGCAGGGCGAAACATGCACGTCGGGGCAGAGGGACAGGACTCCCATTCTATCCTTGTCATGCTGCCAGGATCCAGTTAATAGCATAATGACCCTTCTTTTACCTACTATGCCACTGTTCTCTATTGGTCTTAGGCACAAAAGGTTTTGCCCAAACACCTATGTGTATTGGAGCTCCTATTAGGAAACATGTTGAGTGCTTCTACTCCTCTGCAACATATGAGTGGTATATGCTATCATTTTGGGACACCAATTATGGTATTAGGATTTAATATTTTCTTTACATCTGGGTTATTGTCAAAATGATTGTATATGTGCTGTAATCTTTACACTATTTGTATACTATTTATTAAGGGTCTGTGATTGAATTGTTTTTTGGGCTACAGCATATAGCAAACAAGATTTATATTGGTATATAAGTATTGTATATTTCAAATGAGGATCTTTAATTCCCATTATATTACTGACATCAATGGGAAACATATGACTGAAATATATTGATGTAGTAGAGGAGAGTTTTTCAGGATCGCTATAGTTTACAACCTTGTCCTGTAAAGACCACAGGTAAATAAATCATTATAAACTACGCCAGCTCTCCTACATATTTATACCGCAACATGTTTTTAAGTGAACTTGTCATTCAATTCATGCTGTCCGCACCAAAGGCAGCATGAATCAGAGCCAGTCTGAAATGACGCCACATTACTGATAAAAAAGATACCTAGAAGAAAGTGCTGGCTAGGGACCATAGGGAGAGATGCGGTCCCTGGCTGGCTTCTCCCCACCCCTCTCCCTTGAGGTGGCTGGCATGTCTCTCACATGTGTGTACATAGGAAGTGGGGCGAATCTGGATAGTGACCGCACCAGACTAATGTCATCTCTCGCTATTGTCCCCGACAAGCTATTTAACTGCTCATATCAGAATAAAACATACCTTTCTGAAATTGCGCTGCTAGTCTTGAGACATGCTGACTATGGTACTGAGTTTTTATGAGGTTTTCATGAAGCATTTTGACGGTGAAAATGTCACACACTTTACAAAGTTTATTATATCTCTGGCGGTATGAATTAATAGGGTGAGAAGATGTATGATCCTTACCTAAATCTGCCCTTTGCCTTGAACTTTCTGTTGCACATGAGAAATGCCAGAGACATTTCAGCACTAATTTATAGTGAACAGCTCCCTCGTTATCAGACTCGCACGGATATTTGTTTCTGTGTCACAGGAAATTATCTCCAGCTAGACATTTACGCAACCAAGATCTGGAATAAAACGCAGCATTCTTCTCGGCATCACAATTACCATCCACATTGTCGATGGAAGTTTTATTACGTCCAGTGCGGAACCTTTTGTGCAGACATTACATTCTGCATCGAGGGGAATCCGGCGTTGAATTCCGACATTGCCAAGCAGCTCCCACCTTAGCAATTTTACATTTCAGGCTCCACATTCTGGAGGCCTTCCCTGTCACTTGTCAGCTCAGCGGCCATGTAGTAGTACAATATTGAACTAGTCATAAAAACAGTCATAAATAATTATCCAAACGTCGTCAAATAAGAGAGACCCTCACACATGCTTCACCGCCAGCATGTAGAATATTTTACTTGTTGGTAGGAAACTAGGTCAGCCGATGCTCTGAGAGAATTTTTTTATTAGGCTGGGAAGAACCATGTAAAATACCCAGAGAGACGATATCTGCTCAAATCCTTATGACAGCAAGGTTTTAATTAGCAACGTCTGAATTTTAACTACACCCTTCCTACTATTAGGATAGACGCACTGTAATATTTTAATAAATAAAAACCAGAAAAATGTAACGGGCGTCCGTCAGTCAAGGGTTAATCAGACTGAAGCAACTGCAATGCAAAAGAAATGACTTGTAATGCTCCTGTGCCATCATCTGGGTAAGTGGCACAGTGCTGCTTACTTGCCTGGCAGCTTAAGAGTTTAACTCCGAGGTTCTCCTGGAAAAGTCTGCTGTTCCCTGATTATAAAACTGCATAAGATTAGCAGCACTGTACAAATGCTACCTAACAGTTATGGCCTCAAATTTATATGTTAATCTCCATATGGTGTTGTCACCAAAATGTCTTTATATTCTGCTCTCATCTATTCACTGTAACAAGTATTCTCTCCACAAACTTACTCTAAATTAATGGTGAAAACAAAACAAATGTTATTGAGGACCAGGATCCTACTAATATTAGTTAGGCACAGAAATCACCCTATCAAATCACCATGTCAGAGACCAGTTACCCTACTATAACAGCATCACCCATATAGCGGAAACGCCAACTAATATACCAATAATGCTGACAGAGCAGCAATCATATCACTCCCACCATCAACCGAGACATAGGCTAGGCACCCTAACTCACACCAGTGCCAAGTCACGTAGACAAAAAGCTGACACTTTAACATGCAAACATCATGCAGACACAGACAAGACACCCTAACACAGAAAAATACAATACCTTCAAGACAAAGAGCTGACACTAACATGCAGACATCACGCAGCTAG
The DNA here is from genome assembly GCF_039654945.1 of Dendrobates tinctorius. Taxonomy (NCBI): domain Eukaryota; kingdom Metazoa; phylum Chordata; class Amphibia; order Anura; family Dendrobatidae; genus Dendrobates; species Dendrobates tinctorius. Next base: position 7,661,497 of record NW_027361910.1, on the reverse strand, counting down.
AGATAAGACAACCTAACACACAATAGAATATCTTCAAGACGAAGAGCTGACAATAACATTCAGACATCACCCAGATATATACAAGACACGCTAACACACAATTATACAATATCTTCAAGACGAAGAGCTGATGCTAACATACAGATAACACCCAGACATAGACAAGATACCCAAGCACACAATGCAATATCTTCAAGACGAAGAGCTGACACTAATATGCAGACATCACCCAGATATATACAAGACAGCCTAATACACTGTAACAAGGTGGCACGGGGTGGATGTCATGGGCGAATCAACTAAGGCACAGTCAGTGACCACCTCGGCCCCTTGCACATAAATAAACAGTCCTGGTCCAAGCCCCGGGTCACAGTGGGTTACTTCAGATATATGGCTGCTCTGCATACTGGAACGGATGCACCACACTTCACACTCTTTAGGGCCCAAGAATGGTAACTTGTTTAATGAAGGTGAGGTAGAGAAGAAAAGGTAACAATTCCTGAACTGTCCCTATTCACAGCAACGGCTGTAGCAACAGAGGCAACGACTCCCAGTCAGCTTCCAGGAGCAAAAAGTCTCTTGTGGGGCACATACATTCCTTGATTCTACTGCCTGACAGTCCACTGGCAGCTCTGTTCCTTCCAGGGGGTTCGGTATCCTCCCAACAGGGCAACGCGTCTGGCCACAGGCAATCCTGCCCCGGCTCAGCATGCAGACAGGGACTTCGTATCCCTTTGGAGGCTGCTGGGCCAGCCCACTAACTTAACCCTGTACTAACCCTAAGCTAGAGACATAATACAGTACAGTAATACATATAGTACACATTACAGGACAATACAAACATAGCACATACATTAAGGCATGACTCACTGTCAGAGCACTGTATGGGGGACCACATCAGGGAAGGCGAGAGGGAGCAACCGAGGGTCCCCGCCACCTCCTTACAACACAATGATACAATATATTCAAGACGAAGAGCTGATGCTAACATGGAGACATCACCTAGACATTGACAAGACACCCTAACACACACACCAGTACTAAATCACCTAACATGAGCTGACATGCTAACAAGCAAACATCAATCAGACACCATAACATAAACCAATGTAATATCACCTAAGCAAAGAGCTGACACTCTAACACACAAACATAATCCAAAGACGAGATAGCCTAACAAATACCAATCCAATATCTTCAATACAAGGAGCATAAAGACTCAAACACAAACATCACTCAGACATAAACCACACACTGCAAGACACTCATCCACTATTATCTACACAAGGATACAACAAAAAAGATATAACAAATATCACCCAGACACCGTGCAGGAATGTAATCACAGAATGCAAGCAACACATCAATCCAATAGAGATGGCAGAAAATGCTCCTCAAAATTTTTTATTAATATACAGCAGAAGAGATGAGATATAAAACCTAGCTTTTAATACATACCGTTAAAAGGGCGTTTGCTCAAATAAACCACAAATAGCAAAAGTATATACAACAATAAAGTGCTGAGTGATGCCAGAGCCAGAAAAAAAGGTTGCAGTCCTACCTAATATGTTTGCAGTGGGATTTAATTTAGGTTCCAGGCAAGGGGACAACCAACACTAGACAGGGCGTTAGTCAATGTTCCTAAATTCCCCTGTCGAGCCCTGTAAGACTCCCACCCTGACCTATATACAATTTAACCCCCAAAAATAAATGTACATTAAACACCTCCCAACGCATTTCTGCCTCGATATCGAGGCCTCATCAGGGGAATGTACTTGTAGGAGAGCGAGCTGGATCTATAGGGTATCCAAAAGAATATCTAAAAGAGGCACTGCAGTGGCAGTAAAACCTCTAACAAACCGTGCAGAGTGCTTCACAGCCTTGGGATAGAAGTAGGTCTCAGTTATTCATATTGACTAACCAATAAGTGTTGAATTATTTAACTGTCAAGTTCACCATTGCCTGTTGTGAATTCTCTCTCTGGCTTCCCTCTGGTGATTGCTGAGGGTGGTGGAGCTGGTCAGATTGACAGAGGGGTTGCGAGTTCTCTTTCTGGACTCCCTCTGGTGGTTACTGGAGGTAGTGGAGCTGATCTGATTGACGGAGACTTGCCACCTGATAATGAGGAAGACGATTGGAGATCTGGGGTTTCAGATTGGGATTTAAGACAGCCGACTCCCTCTATCCCTGCTGGTGATGTTCTTCCTGTGCCTCCTGAGGTCTGATGTCTCCTGCTCTGTCCCTGCATGTTCAGCTAAGTGGTTCATTTGCTACTCTGTTTGCATTTGATCTGGTTTTGTCTATCTCTGCTTTGTGCAGTCCAGCCAGCTCCGGCTGGGGCTGTGCTGAATCACCGCCCATATGTTACTGCTTGTGCCAGTTTGATTTGTCCCCAGTTATATTGGTCTCTTTTTGCTTTGCTTTCAGAATATACCAGAGTGCTGATATAGTGGGGACGAAGTCGTGCGACTTCAGTGTTTTCGTGCATCAGACGTGTTGGACTTTTGCAGGGTTTTTGCGTGATTGCAGACAGTGCCTTTCCTGTTATGAATGAGTCACCGTAGGAGGCAAAAACAGAAATACTAGCTAAGTCCAGAAAACCAGAGAAGTTGGCAGCTATCGGATTGCAGACCCCTGAACCTATCAACAACAACTAGCAGTAGCCGTGGGGGGTTTCTATGGTGCCCTAGACCCCTCGATCACAGCCGGAGAACTAAATAGCCTAAAGACAGAAAGGGAAATCTAAACTGCCCCAGAGCAGACCCCAAAGCAATAGGCAGCCCCCAACATATAATGACGGTGAAGCAAGATGAAAAAACACTCACACAGATAGAAAGATAGGCTGAGCAAATGATGGGGCCCAAGCTAACTAAATAGGAAAGGATAAAAAAGCTGCTGTCTGCAATCCTCCAAAACCTTATCAAAAACAAGAGCCAACAGACTGATAGGGAAAAAATCCCTGAAGACGCTAGGCTTCAAAAAGACTATATCAGTACTCAGGTATTTTCTGACGACAGAACAAAAAGGAATTCAGCTCACCCCAGCAGGGAATGGCAGAAATCCAGAAAAACAAGGCAAAACAAAACCAAAACACAAATGCAAAAAGCAGAGCAGAAAACTTAGCTTTTGAGGAGCAGGAAACAGACTGGTCTCCCAGAATCCCTCAGAGAGATCACCAGCAAGGCAGAAGGGCGTCGGCTGCCTTATATCCAGTCAGCAATTCCAGTCACCCAGTCATCATCATCCTGCACAGGTGCTTGGTAATCAGCCTCACTACCTTCCTTCACCAGAAGAGGGAGTTCATCAGACCTCAATGGTGAAGGGGAAAATGAACTTACAACACTTTCCTTTCCTGTCCTGTCTAGTCAGTGTGGGCCCCATCGTTTGCTCAGTCTATTTTTCTGCCTGCGTTTTTGTTTTCATCATGTCTCACCAACAATATATGTTTGGGGCTATCTATTGCTTTGGGGTCTGCCCCGGGGCAGTTTAGATTTCCCCTTTCTTGCTTTAGGCTGAGTTAGCTCTCCGGCTGTACCGAGGCATCTAGGATCATCGTAGGTATGCTCCACGGCTACTGCTAGTTGTGTGGACAGGATCAGGGGTCTGCAATCTGCTTAGTTACCAACCTCTGGTTTCCTGTGGCTTAGCCTGGGTATGCTATCCTCCTCGGTGACCCATTCATAACAGAATCCCCAGCCTAACTGTAGACTCTTGGGTACTCTAAAAGAAGGAAAGAATTAAAAAAAAAAGTGTCAGAATTTTTTTTATATATTTTTTCCTCTTTTTTTTTCTGGGGCTGTAGGAGGATATTTTTTGTCTAAATGGAGACTAAGCAATTGTCTGTGTTGAGCAGCTCGCTGCTGAAGTGCGAGGAATTTCTGCCTATCTCGCTTACTCATCTGCTGTTGAACCAAAAATCCCTACTCCTGATGTCTTTTCTGGGGATCGGTCTAATTTTAAGAATAATTGTAAACTATTTTTTGCTTTGAAACCTAACTCATCGGGGAGCTCTGTGCAGCAGGTTAAAATTGTCATCTCCTTGCTGCACGGCGATCACCAGGATTGGGCCTTTTCTTTGACACCCGGAGATCCTATTCTGGCTAATGTGGACGCGTTTTTTCAAGCCTTGGGGTTGTTGTATGATGGACGTAATGCTATTGATCAAGCTGAGAAAACCTTATTGGCATTGAACCAGGGTCAGGATTCTGCAGAGTTATATTGTCAAAAATTCCGAAAGTGGGCGGTCCTTACTAAATGGAATGACGATGCCCTAGCAGCTCTCTTTCGGAAGGGTTTGGCAGAAACCGTAAAAGATGTTATGGTGGGATTTCCTGTTCTCTCTGGTCTTGACGACTCTATGTCATTGGCCATTCAAATTGATCGGCGTTTACGTGAACGTAAAACTACACGAAAGGCGTTGCCGCCTTTCGAACGAACTTCTGAACCCATGCAATGTGATAGGGTTTTGTCTAGGGCGCAACATCAGGAGTTTAGAAGGCTTAATAAGTTGTGTTTTTTCTGTGGGGACGCCTCTCATACTATTGCTGTCTGCCCTAAATGAGAAAAGTGTTTTGCTCACACACTTGCGGAGGGCAGTGTACAGCCCAAGTTCCTTTTGGCGATTACCCTGATCTGCTCCTTGTCTACATTTTCCACTAAGGCTTGTGTTGATTCAGGAGCAGCTTTGAATCTGATGGATTTGGACTTTGCTAAACGTTGTGGTTTTCCCATGATACCCCTGCAGACTCCTATCCATTTGAGGGGTATTGATGCTACTCCTTTGGCGGAGAATAAACCCCAGTTTTGGACCCAGGTGATAATGCAGGTCGCCCCGGACCACCAAGAAAATTGTAAATTTTTGGTGGTGCATAATTTACATGATACTATTGTTCTGGGTTTCCCTTGGTTGCAAACTCATAATCCTGTTTTGGATTGGAAATCTGTGTCTGTGGTGAGTTGGGGTTGTCAATGTGTTCTTAGAGACACTCCTGTTTTCTCCACCTCTCCCCAGTCTCATGATATTCCTGACTATTTGGCTGATTTTTCTGATGTATTTAGTGAGAGTAAGTCTGCATCTTTGCCTCCTCATAGGAGTTGTGACTGAGAAATTGAGTTAATGCCCGGGTGTAAATTTCCCAAGGGTCGGCTTTTCAACTTATCAGTACCTGAACATGATGCTATGCGATCTTATATCAAGGAGTCGTTGGAGAAGGGTCATATTAGACCATCCTCTTCACCTTTAGGTGCTGTTTTTTTTGTGGCCAAGAAAGATGGTTCATTAAGGCCATGTATTGACTATCGTTCCCTTAACAAAATCACTGTTAAATATCAGTACCCGTTGCCCCTGATTTCCGATTTATTTTCCAGAGTTAAAAGTGCCTGTTGGTTTACCAAGTTTGACCTCAGGGGGGCGTATAATCTTATTCGCATCAAGCACGGAGATGAATGGAAGACGGCGTTTAATACTCCGGAGGGACATTTTGAGTACCTGGTGATGCCTTTTGGGCTCACTAATGCCCCTTCTGTCTTCCAGTCTTTTATGAACGATATTTTCCGGGACTTTGTGGATAAGTTTTTGATCATTTATCTGGATGATATTTTGATCTTTTCCAGTGATTTGGATTCTCATGTGGAACATGTCCGGACTGTGTTCCGGATTTTGAGGGAAAATTCTCTGTATGTTAAGGGATCAAAGTGCCTCTTTGCTGTACAGAGGATTTCATTTTTGGGATTCATTTTGTCCCCGTCTGCTATTGAAATGGACCCGGTCAAGATACAGACCATTTATAATTGGGTTCAGCCCACTTTTTTGAAGGCTCTCCAGAAGTTTTTGGGTTTTGCTAATTTCTACCGTAAATTTATAAGTAATTTTTCTGGTATTGTTAAACCACTGACTGATTTGAACAAAAAGGGCGCTGATGTGGTGAATTGGTCTCCAGAGGCAGTTTCGGCATTTCAGGAGCTTAAGCGGAGATTCACTTCTGCCCCGGTTCTACGGCAACCTGATGCCTCACTCCCATTTCAGGTGGAGGTAGAGGCTTCTGAGATTGGTGCAGGAGCTGTTTTGTCCCAAAGAGATCTGGTGACTTCTAAGATGAATCCCTGTGCCTTCTTTTTTCGAAAATTCTCCCCATCTGAACGTAACTATGACGTGGGGAATCGGGAATTGTTGGCCATGAAATGGGTATTTGAAGAGTGGAGACACTGGTTGAAGGGAGCTAGACATCAAGTTGTGGTCCTCACCGGCCACAAGAATTTGATTTATCTTGAATCAGCCAAACGCTTGAATCCTAGACAGGCTAAGTGGGCCTTGTTTTTCACGCGTTTTAATTTTGTGGTCTCTTTTCTTCTGAGCACTAAGAATGTTAAGGCGGATGCCCTTTCTAGGAGTTTCTTTGTGGATTCTCTTGATGTGACAGAGCCTACTACCATTCTAAATGAGGTTGTAGCTCTTTCCGCCATCTCACCCGATTTGAGACGTGCCCTGGAGGAATTTCAGGAGGACAAACCTGAACGTTGCCCTATGGGAAAATTGTATGTCCCTGACCAGTGGAGGAAAAGAGTAATGTCTGAAATTCATTGCTCCGCGTTGGCTGATCATTCAGGTATTTTTGGTACCAGAGATTTGGTGAGTTGGTCTTTTTGGTGGCCTGCCTTATCTTGTGATGTCAGGAATTTTGTGCAGTCCTGTATGACTTGTTCTCGGTCCAAGCCCTGTTCTCATTCTAGTCGGCTGTTGATGCCCCTGCTGGTGCCCAGGAGGCCATGGACTCATATCTCAATGGATTTTATTTCTGATCTTCCTGTCTCTCAGAGGATGACTTATCTGGGTGATCTGTGATAGATTTTCTAAGATGGTCCATCTTGTACCACTCCCAAAGTTGCCATCTTCTTCTGAGTTGGTGCCCTTGTTTTTACAACAGGTGGTTCGGCTGCACGGGATTCCTGAGAACATTGTGTCGGACAGAGGAGTCCAGTTTGTTTCCAGATTTTGGAGAGCTTTTTGTTCCAAACTGGGAATTCCGTTATCTTTCTCCTCTGCATTTCATCCTCAGACCAATGGGCAGACTGAGAGAACAAACCAGACTTTGGAATCCTATTTGAGATGTTTCATATCTGCTGATCAGGATGACTGGGTCTCATTTTTGCCCTTGGCCGAATTTGCGCTAAACAATAGGGCTAGTTCTGCCACTTTGATGTCGCCCTTTTTCTGTAACTTTGGTCTTCATCCTCGATTTTCTTCAGGGCAGGTGGAATCTTCAGCCTGCCCAAGTGTGGATTCTGTGGTAGAGAGAATGCAGCAGATTTGGGACCAAGTGGTGGATAAGTTGTCCCACTCTCAGAAAAAAGCCCAACGGTTTTCCAACCGGCATAGGACCATTGGTCCCCGGTTTAAAGTGGGTGATATGGTTTGGTTGTCTTCAAAGAATATTCCTATGAAGGTTGCGTCTCCAAAATTCAAGCCAAGATTCATTGGACCTTATAAGATTTTGGAAATCCTTAATCCCGTTTCTTTCCGTTTGGCTCTTCCAGTTACGTTTAAGATTCATAACGTGTTCCATAAATCCTTGTTGAAGAAGTTTGTAGAGCCAATAGTTCCCATGGCGGCACCTCCTGACCCTGTATTGGTTAAAGGTAATTTGGAGTATGAGGTAGAGAAAATATTGGATTCTCGTTTGGCTAGACAGACACTCCAGTACTTGGTCAAATGGAAGGGATATGGCCAGGAGGATAATTCTTGGGTCTCTGCTTCTGACATTCATGACGAAAGATTGGTTCGTGCTTTTCACCGAGCCCATCCTGACCGGCCTGGTGGCGTGGATGAGGATTCGGTGACCCCTCCTCAAGGGGGGGTACTGTTGTAAATTCTCTCTCTGGCTTCCCTCTGGTGATTGCTGAGGGTGGTGGAGCTGGTCAGATTGACAGAGGGGGTTGCGAGTTCTCTTTCTGGACTCCCTCTGGTGGTTATTGGAGGTAGTGGAGCTGATCTGATTGACGGAGGCTTGCCACCTGATAATGAGGAAGGCGATTGGAGATCTGGGGTTTCAGATTGGGATTTAAGACAGCTGACTCCCTCTATCCCTGCTGGTGATGTTCTTCCTGTGCCTCCTGAGGTCTGATGTCTCCTGCTCTGTCCCTGCATGTTCAGCTAAGTGGTTCATTTGATACTCTGCTTGCATTTGATCTGGTTTTGTCTATCTCTACTTTGTGTGGTCAGCCAGCTCCGCCTGGGGTTGTGCTGAATAACCGCCCATATGTTACTGCTTGTGCCACTTTGCTTTGTCCTCAGCTATATTGGTCTCTTTTTGCTTTGCTTTCAGAATATACCAGAGTGCTAATATAGTGGGGGCGAAGTCGTGCGACTTCAGTGTTTTCGTGCATCAGACGTGTTGGACTTTTGCAGGGTTTTTTGCGTGATTGCAGACAGTGCCTTTCCTTTCCTGTCCTGTCTAGTTAGTGTGGGCCCCATCGTTTGCTCAGTCTATTTTTCTGCCTGCGTTTGTGTTTTCATCTTGTCTCACCGGCAATATATGTTTGGGGGCTATCTATTCATTTGGGGTCTGCTCATTTGGGGGCAGTTTAGATTTCCCCTTTCCTGCTTTAGGCTTAGTTAGCTCTCCGGCTGTGCCGAGGCATCTAGGATCATCGTAGGTACGCTCTACGGCTACTGCTAGTTGTGTGGACAGGATCAGGGGTATGCAATCTGCTTAGTTACCAACCTCTCTGGTTTTCTGTGGCTTAGCCTGGGCCTGCTATCCTCCTCGGTGACCCATTCATAACAATTGCCACTAATATCAAATATTGCCCCAATGAATAGAGAATAATATACTGCTACTATTAAAACCTATTTTAATTAAAACTATTTGCAAAGTTAATAATTTTGTATGTTCGATACAATGGAAAAAAAATATAATGTAAAGGTGGAACTTTCCTTTAAGAACAATTAGTCTACTCCTACATTGATGGTAAACTTATAAACAGTCTGTCACCTCAAAGATGCCTTTTAGATTAACTACACAATGATACAGGGGACTTCACCCCTATAAAAATTATACTAGCACTCTTCTTGTTACTGGTACAGTGCTTATGAAAATAACTTTTAATCTTGGATTAAAAGGGGGTTTTGGTGTACCCATGGAGTGGCCATGTGTTGGGTACACTGTTACACCCCCTCAATTTGCATCTTTGGGACTGCCATAGCTTGTGATAGCCTAAGCTCACCCCTAAAGTGTGTGCTGCCTGGACTATGTGCGCATGCGCACTGATACTGGTTGCATCAGTGCGCAATGATTTTAATAAAGGTGATGTTACGCTGTGAAGGTAGGAAAACTGGGGCAGAGGCACCCGATACTTTTCCTTAATCTAGGGGAGACCTAGTCTATCCGAAGCCCCAGGGTTACCTCTGAAGGTAGAGATACCTCCCTATGCTCCAATTAGTTCTTAAGATGCTCCCACCCTCCCCCCAGGGAGTAAAAGAGGCAAGAGGGAAACAGTAAACACAGGCTGGGCAGACAGGCGGAAGCCAAGACACAATCAAACGGCAGACTCACGGGATAAAATAACAAAGGGGAAATGGATGCACAGTAAAGAGGCAGAAAAGTAACAGAAAAAAATGTCAAAAGGATAGGATAGTTATTCAAAACAAACCGCATGCAACAATCTCAAAACGACTAAGAGCGACTCTCCACAGCACTTTCCCCAATGAATTCAGGAACAGAATGAAGATTCTATTGCTCGCATGGAGGGAAGCCAGACACAGATTTATATAATGGCACAGATTTATATAATAGAACAGTGTGGATCCAATAAGCAGCACAGCCAATAGACAACAAGGAACTCTAAACCCTTTCTATGTCACAAGAAACCTGTTAACGCATGAATCATAGTGTAGATTTAAAGAGGACCTGTGCTCAGATAATCACTGTGATCTTCTAATCTCAGATGTATCACAGGTCCCAGCAGAGTGCGGCACATTCCTGACAGGTGAAGTCCCCTTTATTATTGGATAGTTGCCGTAGTCTAAAAAGGCATTTGGAGGAGGCAGATTCCCTTTAAAGTAAAATAGTTGCATATATCAAAAACAACTATTTACATGCATGTTTTGGGGTGGTTCTCATGACATGGGATATGAAACATAATGGGGCATATTTATCCATACAGTCAAACTTAGACAGTCATTCCTGCTTTTTAATAAATATGGTGAATTTTGAATCTACGTTTATACCACCTATGAAATTATTATTACATTGTGCCTTAAACTTTTTTTGTGGCACAAAAGCATGTGTTAGGCCACGCCTATTTTCTGACTCACCACACCCACTTCAGAGAGGCCACGCCTCCTTGATGCAGAAGGCTCAGAAAGAGTTTAAATCATATTGGCTTCAATTCACCAGAAAAACACTGGCCTTGATGAGGGGGTGTGGTAGAGTAAGACGCTCCTGTCAGGGACTGGAGTGAGATTTCTGATGTATGGAATGGCAAAGCAAGTCATGAATTAGATGAGTTGTGATGTCACACCTCTGCCGTGTTGCCGTCCTACCCAGGCTCTGCCCATTTTGGTGGAGTTGGGAGAAACTACCAAAACAAAATACCAAAAGTTGCAAAATTTTGGTGCAAATCTGATCTTTTGTGCCACTTTTTTGGTGCATAAATGTTAATGAATTTAAGCCATATTATATGGGGTGCATGTCATGAAAGACAGTTTTTTTGGGGGGGAACAAATTATGCCAGAATTTTGGCATATTTAGTATGATAATATGCCCCAATGTGTTAATCATGCAAGTAGACATTTTTTAATTTCTATACCGGATTTTGTTGGAGAACTTTACAGTCGGCCTCTTATGCTACAAGCAGGCAACAATATTCGACAGCACAAAAAAAGTCGTACACAAAACGTAGTTAGGATAGCAGTAAGATTTAGTGTCCCTTTAAACTGACATTGTGGAATTGCTTTCTATAGCACTGTTCTCCTGGCACTGTGACAGGTGAAAAGTTGTAAAGCAGGAGCCAAATGGAGCATAACATGAATATAGAGGATATGTTCAGACTGGGTAACACAATTTTACAAACAGTATGTTTCATGTGGGCCGTGCAAGCCCAGAAGCAGCAATAGCATACATTCATGTATTAAGAGCAGTGTAGCAATACATTTTAAGGTCCATTATTCAGTATTAATTGGAAAACCATAACAACTGTAAGAGAGCTGTAAACAGCAGCGTTTTAACAGTCTCCAGATTTTAATGGGATTTTTTTTATCTACTCGTACATTGTAAAAGTGAACTATAAAATACAGTGCGTGGATAAAGGCAATTCTACATTACATGTTCTCTAGATATTACATATCCTGACTATAGAAAAAAGAAAGTAGTCCTTTTGGACGTGTGATTCTATAGATTATGTAGACCTTGCTGATTATACAAATGGAGAGATTTAGTGAAGTATTTCAGATATTACAATATTGCACCACATGAGAGCACTTCCCATTAGAGAAGACCCCAAGTCTTCTGGATACCCACCACTACAGATACTTTGTAACAGTGTGCAAATGAATGCTAATTAATGATAATAGCAAGTGAGACGCCTCTCCGGTTTGGGATTCTTCATTGACCATGCGGTGGGGATATTACCATGCGAGGTAACTATTACACTTGGTGGCAAGATTGTCTAGTCTCAGCATATTTAGTACATGATAAGACCAGGGGTTCTGTCATTAACTCAAGAGACAATCACAGCTTGTTCATGGCCTAGGAAATTTATTGCCAACTCCCATGGGTAAAAATAACCATTTACTACAGGTTATACATTACATCTGACAGCTCTTCTAAGGCAGTAGAACAAATAGTCCATTATTTATCCTTAGAAAGTATTATTTTTACTCTAAATCCACTAAATGTCACAATTTGCTCCAAAAATGTGTATATAGAAGTAGATTTGGTTTGCATTGATTCACAGGACCCGGTCCATCAGGCATATTAATAATCTGTCATTGGACAGGAGAACCACCTCCTACCTCCTGACATCTACAGCTCTTCTCTTGACTAGCCAGCCAGCATCATAGTTGCGGCGTGACGCACATGTGACACGGCAAAAAAAAAGGCTAATCAAATTAGGAGTTCCAGATACCAACAGGTAGGAGATGATTCTCAGAGCGACAGGAACTAGAGTTGGTGTGAATCAATTTGCAGGACCCGGTCCAGCGGCTGGGTCAGTAATCTGTGGCCATCGATGGGATCTCTGAGAAGCTCCTTCTACTTCCTAGCATTCGCGGCTCTTCTTTTGATTAGCTGACCTGCGGCAACATCATTATTTTGATGTAATGCATATATGACATCTCTCCAGGTTGGCTATTCAAAAGCCGGGGATGCTGTCAGGTAGGAGGCGGTTCTCATGATTCATGTTCAACGGCCACAGATTAATAGCATGGCTGATGGACAGGGTCCTGCAAATCGATTTACACCAACTCTAGCCACCACAGATTACCGATATGCCAATGGACTTGGTCCTGCTAATCTACTTGGACCAACTCAACATAGAACAAATTACATTTTATGGAAGTAGATATTGCTTTTGCTCTACGGTTTCCTTATGATATGTTGCCTATGAAATCTGTCCTTATAGTGTATATTGCTCTAATTTGAGTCTATTAATGATATTGATCTATCTTGAAATATATAAAATGATTTTTATGCACCTACTTTATAGTGATGAGATAGATACATATTGTAGATAGATAGAAATGATAGATACATATTGTAGATAGATAGAAATGAGAGATAGAAAAATAGATATGATCTCTACCTCAATAACGAACACTAAATGCTGATTATCCTAAGGACATAATTACCCACAGACTTGGCACTGACTGGCATAATTTCTTGGCATTCCTTTGTGTTGTGTCATGCAGGTGTCCTTTTCTGTCACTAATTTATTTCTGTATTATTATTCTGAAAATAAAGTGTCAGCAATGTTCATATACATATATAGCCACAGTGTAGCTAGCTATGAGTCACGGAACTGCGGCTGGGGTTTTCTGACTTTTGCTTGTTGTACTCCTGGGCTGAAATCATACAAACTAGAAGCAATGAACCTTTAAAATCTAATGTAACTGTGAGTCTGGGTAGAGATCTCAGATGGAATTCTTACCTAATCTGGTGCCTTATTCTCAAAATGTATTTAATATTAGCCATGAAAGATGTAGGATGGGAGAAAAGGATTTTGTAAGAAGTGTAGGAATCAGTATTGCAATGCAATGAATGCTTGTGAAATATCATTATAAGCATCAGCATGAGCTTCTATACCAGTATTACTGTTTTCCTTCTGTAACAGGAGAGCTTAGTTGCTAATATGGAAGCAAGGCATTGTGCAAATCGTTACATATTCTTTTTAGTTTGCGCCTCGAAATTGCATTAATGAGTCATCATAATGGCACAGTGGGGGAGATATTACATTACTTAATGCATTATGGGACAATTTTGGGGCAAATCAGCTTGCATAATTCGCAACTTCTCAGTTAGATGGTTGGCACATAAAGGACTTTCATAGCAACTCAGTAAATTTTCATTTAATATCTGCAACCGTGCCTTATTTTCTCTTACTTGGCAAAGCAAGAACGGTACATGAACACTACACAATAAATCCTAGACCGTCTGGCAATGCACCCTATTCATCAAGAGCCCAACGTCACTTAATGAATCTTCTCAGTGGATTGCGTCTTTGTGCACCTCGCTAGAGCGCTTTTGTGGCCATTATACTGTACTAGCTGATGAGCCCGGCGATGCCCGGGCATAGTAACTAAATGCCGTCCCGCTCTCTCCCTCCGCAGCCCTGCTCTCCACACATCATCCCGCTCTTTCCCTCCGAAGCTCAGCTCTCCACCTGCCGTCCCGCATTCTCCCTTAGCAACCCCGCTCTTCATCCACCATCCCGCTCTCTCCCTCCACACTCCCTGTCTCCACTAACCGTCCCGCTCTATCCCTCAGCAGCCCCGATTTTGCTACACAGCTCCACTGTCTCCCTCCACAGACCAGCTCTCCATCCACTGTCACGCTCTCTCCTTCCCCAGCCCCACTCTCCAATCACATCCCGCATTTTCCCTCCACAGCCCCGCTCTCCTTCAGCAGCGCTTGGATCCACTGGCCGTCCTGCTCTCCCCCTCCGCAGCCCCTCTTTCTACTGGCTGTCCCAATCTATCCCTCCGCAGCCCCACTCTCCACTTGCCGTCCCGCTCTCTCCTTCCACAGCCCCTGTCTCCACTGGCCATCCCACTCTCTTCCTCTGCAGCCCAGCTCTCCACCTGTGTCCCACTGTCTCCCTTAACATCCCCCCTCTTCACCCATCATCATGCTCTCCCTCCACAGCCCTGCTCTGTCCTTCCACAACCCCGCTCTTTCCCTCCACAACCCCACTCTCCATGCGCCATCGCACTTTATCCCTTCGCAGCACCGTTCTCGATCCATGTCACACTCTCCATCCACAGCCCCGCTCTCTCCCTCCACAGCCCCGCTCTCCATGAGCCGTCCCGCTCTATCCCTCCGCAGCTGCAATCTCCATCTGTGTCCTGCTCTCTACCTCACAGCTCCACTTTTCACCCGCATCCTGCACTTTCCCTCTGCAACCCTGCTCTCCAGCCACCAGTGGGTGGGGCTATGTGGAGTGGATGTGGCGTTGATACATACACACACACTTACATACACTCTGCTATATATATAGATGAAGCACTATGTGGGGTCATTATACTCTATGGAGCACTATGTGTAGCGTACTATACTGTAATGAGCACTATGTGACGCCATTATACTGTATGGAGCACTTTTTGTAGCCATTATACTGTATGGAGCACTATGAAAAGCAATTATACTATATTGAACACTAGGTGAAGCCTATTATACTGCATGAAGCATTATTATTCTGTTTGTAAGGCAATTCGGGACCCCGTTATACTGTATGGAGGACTATGTTGGGCCCATTATACTGTATGGAGCACTTTTTGTGGCCATTATACTGTATGCAGAGCTGTGTGGAGATTACAGTTGGAGAATCATACTGTAATGGGGTCACCATACTTTGCCAGGGGAGCTTGAGGGAGAAGGGGGTGTATAGTAGAGTCATCGTACCATGCATGTGGCGGGTACTGGGGATGAATTCACTGTGGTGGTGTCATACTGTGTTTGGGGGCACGTTTGTTTGCATTTTACTTTATTATCTGTATTATCAAGGATTTTATCCTTTGTTATTACATTTTTAAATTAGACCATTGGGCCATATGCTTTTACTGTATCTGCTCTTGCATAATATATTACATAATTCCATTATTATATTCTATAATCTATTAATTAAAATATGTCTTGTTCGTGGGACAATATTTTTAAGTTTGTTACTATATGAAAAAGGTCATTGTTATATTTGATGATAAGGAAAAATCCTCAATTCTAGACATTTTTTTAAATAAATATCAAGGTTGTCTCGTGAGTCCAAGCTCTTAATTTTGACCCTCTGTGTATTTAAGTTTGACATCCTCGTTCTATATGGACGGCTATGTGGGGCCCATTATACTGTATGAGGACTATTGGGGTGCATTATACTATATGGAGGACTATGGGGGGTGTATTATACTATATGGAGGACTATGGGAGATGAATGTGTAGAGAAGTGTGAGGGCCATTATACTGTATGTAAGTTCATTATGCTGCATGGAGGGCTGTGTGGGGTCATAGTTGGGAGATTATACTGTCTTGGGGTCAACATACTTTGGTGGCAGTGTTGAAGAGGGGTACAGTAAGGTTATCATATTGTGCGTATGGAGGGTACTGTGGAGGAATTCATGGTGTGGGTATTATACAGCGTGGGACACTTTTGTTAATGTCATACTTTATGGGTGTCTTGAGAGGGGCATCTAGGGCTTCAGTAGGAGCAAAATTACTTTGTAAGGGATGCAGAATTGTAGGGTATGCACTTCTGTGACCCGGCAGAATATTATTATTATTAATTCTTTTGTGGGGGCAATCTGAACTTCTGCTATGGGCCCCAAGTTTTCTATGTATGTGCCTGGCTGACAGACTGGGGGCACTGATATACTAATTAACAGCTGGTCTAAACAGCCACCTCAGCTGACTCCTTCTTAGGTTTATTAGACCCTTGTCTGCGCTGACTCAATCAATGAGGCCTAGTTTTGGGATTAAGCCAGAACTGAAAGCTAAAATACAAAACAAGTACTTTTTCGTTTACAAACACCCGATATATGGATTGTGAGCCTTAAATTGCATTTTAATTCCACAAACACATTTTAGGGCGGAGTTAGACGACCGTATAAGGCTATGTGCACACGTAGAATTTGGTCCTGCGGATTTTTCCGCACAGATTTGTAAAAATCCGCAGGTAAAATCTTAGGTCAAAAGACCTGTGGTTTACCTGCGGATTAGCCTGTGGTTTAGCCCTGCGGTTTCACACCTCTACAATGGAGGTGCGAAACCGCAGCGGAATCCGCACAAAGAATTGACATGCTGCGGATTTGAACCCGCAGAAAATCCGCGCGGAAAAATCTGCAGCATGTGCACAGCATTTTTCAGTTTACCATTGAAAACAATGGTATTGTACAACGCACCTAAATCTGCTGCGGACCCGCCGAGCCTGAAACGCTGCGGATCCACAGCAGAATCCGCACCGTGTGCATATAGCCTAACAGGGACGATGATCGGATCACAGTGTTTGGACTGACCAGCAGCTCTACTGACCTGAGCGTGACAGCATGTACTGTATTTTTATATGCAGTTGTTACGCTTGGGTGAAGAGAGCCGCCAGCCTGTCCAAGAAGTGCGATGCGATCCTCAACCAAGTTATACAGCTGTCTTATGGCATCCTTAGAGGGAATTTCTTCACTTGCACATAAGAATAGGTTGTCTATATTTCTGCCTTATTAACACATTAGAGGACTTTTCATTTGCTGATCCTGATTTGCAGTTTCTTGAATAGTCCAAAGAGAATTTACAATTATGCAGACTTTAGAGTGAAAATCTGCTAGAATATTCCAATGTACAGTATTTTCTCTCCATTGTACAATACATAATACAGTCCATGGAGTATATAGTTCATTTAGGCCACAATGCACATCTGCATACTTAATATTACTGATGCATGTTAGGTGCACACTGCGTTCATGTATAGTATACATCATGGAAGCTAAATTGGGACCCATTATAAAGTTTGGGGGCTAGTGTGGGGTCCATTATACAGTAAAGGAGCTAATGTGAGGCAATCATACAGCGTGGAAGCTACCCCATTATACAGTTTGGGGGTTAAAGAGAACCTGTCATTAATGGCACTGGTAAACTTATTTAACCCCTTAACGACCGGGGATATTTCAGTTTTTGCATTTTCGTTTTTCGCTCCTCTTCTTCCCAGAGCCATAGCTTTTTCATTTTTGAGTCACTATGGCCATGTGAGGGTTTCTTTTTTTGCGGGACGAGTTGAACTTTTGATCAACAGCATTGGTTTTAACATATCATGTACTGGAAAACGGGAAAAAAATTCCAAGTGTGGTGATATTGCAAAAAAAGAGCAATTCCACAGTTGTTGTTTTTTTTTTTTTTACCATGTTCACTAAATGTTAAAACTGACCTGACATTATGATTCTCCAGGTCATTACGAGTTCATATGCACTAGACATGTCTAGGTTCTTTTTTATCTAAGTGGTGAAAAAAAAAATTCCAAAGTTTGTTAAAAAAAAAAAAAATTATGCCATTTTCTGTAGCGTCTCCATTTTTCCTGATCTCGGTTGGGTGGGTGAGAGCTTATTTTTTGCCTGCCGAGCTGACGTTTTTTAATGACACTATTTTGGTGCAGACACTATCTTTTGATCGCTCGTTATTTCATTTTAATGCAATGTTGCGGCAACCAAAAAAAAAACGTAAATCTGCGGTTTTGACTTTTTTTCTCATTACGCCGTTTAGCTATCAGGTTAATTATTCTTTTTATTTTGATAGATAGGGCGATTCTGAAGGCGGCGATACCAAATATGTGTATATTTGATTTTTTTTATTGTTTTATTTTGAATGGGGCGAAAGGGGGGTGATTTGAACTTTATATTTTTTTATTTTTTTTCATATTTTTTAAAACTTCTTTATTTTTTTTTTTACTTTTGGCATGCTTCAATAGCCTCCATGGGAGGCTAGAAGCATCCCATACTTGATTGGCTCCGCTACAGAGCAGATTTTTTTTAATACTTTTAAAAACATTTTTCAAAACTTTTTGAATGTTCAATAGTCTACATGGGAGACTAGAAGCTGCACTACTTCGATCGCTTCTGCTACACACAGGCAGTGATCAAATCGCCTGTGTGTAGCAGAAATGCTCACTTGATATGAGCGCAATCCACCGGGCGGCGCTCATAGCAAGCAGGCTATGATAACCATAAAGGTCTGCTGGAGACCTCTGGTTGTTATGCCGACCCATCGTTGACCTGTAATCATGTGACGGGGTCACCGATGGGCGGAATAAATGATGCGTTTCCGGTAAGCGCAAGTTAAATGGTTAAATGCTGCTGTCAGAAATTGACAACGGTATTTAACTAGTTAATAGCCGCAGGTGGATCGCAATTCCACCCACGGTCAGGTCAGCTGACATGTGCCCATAAAGATGCGGGCTCAGCGCCGGAGCCCGCATCAAACAGGGGGAGTATTATTACGCCCAACATCGGAAAGGGGTTAATACATACTTTCAGTAAAGAAATTAAAGAAATTAGTAGCCTGGTTTTTATAAAATCATCATTAAAAGTTTTGGCCTCCATGCATCAGGGCGGGCCTAAGGGGAAGGACTATGGGTAGGGTCCTCTGCTGTCTATCTTCTTTCTTTTTTAAATTCTGCACCGGCCTAGCCATGGGTGGCACTTGCGCAGATTAATCTCTCAATGGGCTTCAATAAAATGTCGCTGACACATACTCAGTTTGATCTTATAGCAGCCTTCAGGGAAAATGGTGCCATAAGATCCATAAATAAGGAAGAAGATAGACAGCCGAGGCAGCAGAAAGGCCATGACAAAGCCGAAGATTTCTTCAATGCAAGTATGTATAAAATCAGTATACCAGTGCCATTATGGCAATGCCTTAATTTTAAGATGTATAACCCTCTTGACAAGTTCTACTTAATGCAGTGGCCATTATAAAATTTGGTGGGCTAATGCGGGAACAATTACACAGTTTGCGGGCTAATGTGAAGGTCATTATAGAATAAGGAGGCGAATGCAGGGGCCATTATACAGCATGGAAGCTAATGCAGGGGCCATTATACAGTTTGGGGGCTAATGCGGGGGCAATTATACAATTTGGAGGCTAATGTGAGGGCCATTATACAGTTTGGGGGCTAATGTGAGGGCTATTATACAGTTTTGGGCTTACTGTGGGGGCCATTATACAGTGTGGGAGCTAATGTGGGGATTATTATACAGTTTGAGGGCTAGTAAGGGACTACTGTGGTCATTATATAGTATGGGGGCCATTATAAATTGTGGGTTCTACTATGGGGGCCATTATACAGTGTGAGGGCTTCTCTGTGGGTTATTGTACTGTGTTTAGGGGGAGCAGTGGGAACATCATACTACGAGGTGTTTGCGCAGGTTGGGGATAGATAACGATGGAGCTGGAAATGTGAGAAGTCAGATGTGTCTTTGTTGTAATCTCTGCAGATGAGTCGTGGCTGGAAGAAGTTGTCGGTCTGTGCCAGATGGAAAAGACATGAAAAGCGAATGACTCCATCAGAAAGAACGTCCGCTGTAAATCACCACCTATAACTGTGCTGTCATCGCTTGCATGTTCCACAGGACTGGAATCTACCACTATATGTCACCATATGGCGGTAATATCAGTGCGCCACCATAGTTGTCATCAGTATTACTGGTTAGGGACCCATTCAGATGTTTCACCCTCACTGAGCTAAACCTCCAGCTATGCCTCTGAATGGGTTCCAATGGTGGATGAATGCTTCGGCATCCATCCTAAGGCCACATTCACATGTTCAGTATTTGGTCAGTATTTTACATCAGTATTTGTAAGCCAAAACCAGGAGTGGAACAATCAGAGGAAAAGTATAATAGAAACCCATCACCACTTCTGTATTTGTCACCCACTCCTGGTTTTGCCTTACAAACACTGATGTAAAATACTGACCAAATACTGAACGTGCGAATGTAGCCTAATAGCTTCCACTGTTGGACGCTAATAAGGGTATGTGCTCGACAGGAGGCACAAGCACAGTTTGGATCTAGCCTATGCTTTGTCTTTGCCCTGTTCTTCCATTATTTCTAATCTGCAGGGTTCTAGCATACATTTTGTATGAATTCTTCAAGTTCTCAATTTGAAGTGAATGGAAACCTGGAAATGGAAAATTGCAGTTCAATTAACTCCCCAATTTATTTTTGTGCATTTAAGCGTGTCTGAAAGATTAAGCCATGCGCACCCACAGATGTAACAGTGAAACTGGTAATGGCGCAATACATCAGTTTGAGACATTTCTGAACCTACGATTGAGTGCCACTTTTAATAATTCACCCACTTGGTCACTACTACTAGATCGCTATGGACAAGGTTCATTTACGCACAAGGACTGTCCATAATACCGCATAATCCCTTAATAAAATTAATGTATAAATTGGCAAGTGAGCATCTCTGTTAAATGTCGGTATTTTTAGACACAAAGTAAACCGGTATGTCTCCCAATATAAATGATCTCACTAGCTGAAAGATGGCACCCTTCGTCAATTTCGACACTAAAATAACTTGTCCTGCCGGTGGTAAAATTAGAAATCACACTGAATACATAAGTTATAATTATTCATTATCACAGGGACTAAAATCCTAAATGCATCCCTTTACGGCATCATGTGGTTAAATGGAACCTAGTACAGTAAGAGTGGAATAATACCAAAGCAGAGCATAGTCTGAAGTGGAGAATGCTATTCACTACGGCTGGTTTCACATTTGCGTCTGTGCGCGCAGTGTTTTATCCGCATAGATCCGCATGCGTCATATATTTAACATGGTGTACGCAGGGACATGCGTTTGCACGCATTCGCTTGCGGATGCATACACATGCGTCATTTCGCGTTCTGCGGCGGGGTCCGGCGAACGCAACGTGTTGCATTTTTGAGGTGTCAAAAATCCTTCAAATATGCGCAGGCATGCGCATGCGGATGAGTGTGTCAAAAAAACGCATTACTGTAAATGGGAACACATTGGTACGCAAGGACATGTGTTCGATACGCATGCATTATTTAGAATGAGCAGGTCAAGGAAATGGTTTATTCCAACCCCAAAACAAAGCTGTATAAAAAGAGGGTGTGGGCACTGGAAGTACAGTACTCTCAAGCCTCTGGAAGCGATTGTTACTGTTTTGCTTCTCTGAAGACTGCTTTGCTGATCTGAAGACTCTGGATTTCACTCAGGATGTGAGTATAGAAGCTATGAAAATGTCTGTCTGTTTCTCTCTCTGCAGTCTGTACTCACTTCTGACTCTCTTGCAGCATTACTCAGCAAAAATGTCCTCCAGTGAAGAGCATACCTCTCAGAGCGGACAGGAGACTGATGAAGTGAGTAAATTTGCTACTGATTGGTAAGTATTGATTGTCAATATGACACATGTGGTAAAATCATATATTTTTTTTTACAGAACAGTTCCAGTGCCGCAGAGCAGGAGCAGACTAAGGCCCAAGTTCAGGTGGAAAGACGGTGGGTAAGTATTCTTGCCTGTTTTTGTTTTGTTTTATCATTACAACTATATTAATGTGTTTCTTTTATTTCTAGGTTCCACATCGTGAAGCCACCATTGACAATGACCTCCTAATAACATTGGCGCAGGAGCGAGTTCCGTTGTGGGACACCCCGGATCAGCTGCACTCGGACGCTGTGGTCATTCGGCGGCTATTGGATGAAGTGGCCAGACCACTGTTGGATGATTGGGACCATGCCACGCCACAAGTCAGAAAGGATTTTTGTAAGTATTGAAATGTGGTTTGACATGGCAGTGAACCTGTGGTGCATTGTTTTACAATTTCTTTTTTCTCCCCCTTCACAGTGAAGAGAGTCAAAGTCCGGTGGCATTCATAGAATCATAGAAACATAGAATCGTAGAGTTGGAAGGGACCTCCTGGGCCATCTGGTCCAACCCCCTGCTCAAAGCAGGATTCGCTAAATCATCCCAGTCAGATGTCTGTCCAGCCTCTGTTTGAAGACTTCCATTGAAGGAGAACTCACCACTTCTCGTGGCAGCTTGTTCCACTCATTGATCACTCTAACTGTCAAAAAGTTTTTTCTAATATCTAATCTGTGTCTCCTCCCATTCAGTTTCATCCCATTGCTTCTAGTCTTTCCTTGTGCAAATGAGAATAAAGTTGATCCTTCTACAATGTGACAGCCCTTTAGATATTTGTAGACAGCTATTAAGTCTCCTCTCAGTCCTCTCTTTTGCAAACTAAACAATCCCAAATCCTGCAACCTTTCCTCATAAGACAGGGTTTGCAGACCGGTCACCTTTCTGGTTGCTCTTTTCTGAACTTGCTCCAGTTTGTTGATGTCTTTTTTAAAATGTGGTGCCCAAAACTGGACACAATATTCCAGATGAGGTCTGACCAAAGAGGAGTAGAGGGAAATAATGACTTCACGTGATCTAGACTGTATGCTTCTGTTAATACATCCTAGAATTGCATTTGCTTTTTTTGCTGCTGCATCACACTGTTGACTCATATTCAGTCTGTGATCTACTAGTATACCCAAATCTTTTTCACATGTGCTGTTGCTTAGGCCTATTCCTCCCATTCTGTATATGCTTTTTTCATTTTTATTGCCCAGATGTAGTACTTTGCATTTTTCCCTGTTAAAAACCATTCTGTTAGTTGCTGCCCACTTCTCCAGTTTATTTATATCTTTTTGAATCCTCTCTCTCTCTTCTCTAGTATTAGCTATAACTCCTAGCTTTGTGTCATCAGCAAATTTAATCAGTTTACCCTCAATTCCTTCATCTAAAATGTTGATAAAGATGTTGAACAATACAGGGCCCAGGACAGAGCCCTGTGGTACCCCACTTGAGACATTCTTCCAACTGGATGTGCAGCCATTTACGACCACTCTTTGGGTCCGATCACTAAGCCAGTTATGAATCAACCTAACAATTGCCTTGTCCATTCCATACTTAGTCATTTTTTCAATAAGGATTGTATGAGAGACTTTGTCAAATGCTTTGCTGAAGTCAAGATATACTATATCTACAGCATTTCCTTGATCCACCCAATCAGTGATTCCGTCATAGAAGGAAATTAAGTTAGTCTGACATGACTTATTAGTTACAAACCCATGCTGACTCTGTTTAATCACTTCATTCTTATCCAGATATTGACATACATGTTGTTTAATAATTTGTTCAAAGATCTTTCCTGGTATAGAAGTCAGACTCACTGGCCTATAGTTGCCTGGGTCCACCTTCTTCCCCTTTTTGAAGATAGGAACAACATTTGCTCTTCTCCAGTCTTCCGGGACTGGGACTTCTCCTGTTCTCCAAGAATTTTCAAAGATTATGGAGAGGGGTTCAAAAATTTCATCTGCTATCTCCTTCAGTACTCTGGGGTGTAATTCATCTGGACCTGGAGACTTCAATTCATTTAGGTTAGCTAAGTGTTTCCTCATTATCTTTCTGTTTATAGATATCATGGATTCTTCTATTCCCTTAATAGGACAGTGAAGAACAGTTGATGTTACATTTCCTTTCTGAGAGAAGACAGATGCAAAATAGGAATTTAAAAGTTCGGCCTTCTCAACATCCTGTCTTACCATTTCATCATTTTCATCCTGTAAAAATCCTATAGCATCTTTGACTTTTCTTTTACTTTTGACATATCCCCAAAATCCTTTATTATTGCTTTTGGCATCTCTTGCAAGCCTCAATTCATTGTCAGCTTTAGATTGCTTTTGGCATCTCTTGCAAGCCTCAATTCATTGTCAGCTTTAGATAATCTGATTTGTGCCCTGCAGGTACTGCAGACAGCATTATATTCTTCTTTAGATATGCCTCCCTCTTTCCATTTTATAAACATTTTTTTCTTCCTTTTTAGCATGTGCTTAAGTTCTGTGTTCATCCATCCTGGCTTCCTTAAATGCTTCCTATTCTTCCCTCTTTTCGGAATTGTTAACAATTGTGCTTTGAGAATTTCATTTTTCAAGATTTCCCATCCTTCCTGAAGAATATTCAGGATTGAGAGTCCTCAGTAGTTGATACCTTTTAATGGCTAACTGAAAAGATGGTAACACATTGCAAGCTTTCGAGACTACTCAGGTCTCTTCATCAGGCAAGACTAATACAAAATCTGAAGTCACATATTTATGCACAATACGGCCTAGAAAAAATGCAATAGATAAGACAAGTAACGTGAAGCAGAACTATCAATATGGGAGAGGGAGAAACATAAATATAAACATTGGACCAGTTCGTAGATATTGTTGAGGGAACTTGGAACAGGTGTTTCACTAGAAGTTTTGTTATTATTAAAGTTAGCAAAAACTACAGGAAGATTTTAATGTTACAGGTACATTTTAACATTACAGGTAAATTTTACCATTACAGGTACATTTTAGCGGCTTAAACCATTTTGTTTTACCAAGCCAGACGTCCATTATCAGAAACAAAGTACGCAGCAAATGTATCGCTCATTTGGGAAATTTCCACTGAAGTCCTCAGAGGGTGAGCTTGGTAATCACGCAATGTGGTAGTAACAGGTTACTCTAGTTCTAAGTTTGGTCGCTCTTTAACCAAGATGTACCGTATTTTTCGCTTTGTAAGATACACTTTTTTCCCCCCAAATTTGGGGGGAAAATAGGGGTGCGTCTTACAATGCGAATATACCTTTTTTGTGCTGCCACTGCAGGTGTCCAGTGCTTGCCGCCTCCACGCTCTGTCTCCCAGTGCGGCCGGGTGCTGCCGTCGCCGCGCTCTGTCCCCCGGTGCTTGCCGCCGCCACGCTCTGTGCTGAGATCTCCATCTGCGTTTGTGCGGTGGCCATTTTCCTGGAAGAAATCCACCACACAGGGCATTGCAAGCATGGATGGAACGGCAGAGCCCCCCATGCAGCATGGGACGACAGAGCGGGTGGCAGCACCGGGGGACAGAGCGTGGTGGCAGCACCGGGGGACAGAGTGGGAGGCAGCACCCGGCAGCACCAGGTACAGAGCGCAGTGACGGCAACACTGAGGACCTAGCACAGCGGCAGTATCGGACACCCACACATCAAAACACCCCCTCATCCTAGCAGCAATGTTCCACTCCTGCTTCTTCCAGCAGCAACCCTGTGACCCCACTTCCCACCACCCCGGTAAGCAATCAGACGCCTGGATTATAAGAAGCACCACCATTTTATAAAAAAAAAGTTCTTTCCTATTTTTCTCCTCAAAATTTGGGGTGCGTCTTACAATCCGGAGCGTCTTATAAAGCGAAAAATACGGTAGTTGTGGAGAACAACACTCGCTTTCACAACCTCATCAATAGTATCAATTTTTAGATTAATGGTTTTTCCCAAAATGTGCCATTTAGAGACCAGCAATCCAAAGGCACACTCCACAGTTCTTCGTGCCCTTGTCAGTCGGTAGTTGAAAATCTTTTTTGTGTGATTTAAGTCCCTACTTGAGTAAGGTTTTAGGAGGTTGGCACACATTTGGAATGCTTCATCCCCAACCACAACAAATGGCATTGGCGGTCCTTCAGTGTTGGGAAGAGGTCGTGGCTGTGGAAAATTAAAATCATTTCCATAAAAACGTTGGCCCATGTCAGAGTTTTTAAAAGTCTGTGAATCATTTCCTCATCCAAATGAGCCAATGTCAATGGTGACAAATCTACATTCAGCATCTGCAGTCGCCATCAGGACAATAGAAAAGTATTTTTTATAATTAAAAAATTCGGATCCACTTCCAACTGGTTTCCTAATGCAAATGTGTTTGCCGTCCACAGCCCCCAAACAGTTAGGAAAATTACAAATGTACATAAATTTAGAAGCATTTTCCAGCCACAGTTTAGTTGTGTGTTGGGGGAGGAATCCGGCACGCAGAACGTTACATAATGCACAGCAGGTGTCTGCAACAATCCCAGAAAGGGTGGACACTCCAAGCTGGAATTGGAAATGGAGAGATGATAATGTCTCTCCAGTAGCCAGGAGGAATCTGCGGAACAGAAAATGGAAAAAAAAATCAGTACATGGCTTTTAGGAAAAAATTGAAAAAAAACAGTACATAACTTTTAGAAAAAAAATGGAAAAAAAAGTCAGTACATGGCTTTTAGAACAATCATATTAATGGCAGGTTTTTCTTTTTCAAAATTCCATACCTTAGGGTCACCAACCAATAGACGTTCCTCGGCAGGAATTGCTCGCTGTAGCTGTGTGTCATGCCTGGTGATGGATCCTCGGACACCTTGCAGCAACTCATTGAAGCTCTGTTCCGACATCCTTGTGTAGTAGAAAAACTTCTCAGGGTTTGCACGCAGCTCGGTGTACAATGAGTGGAAGGCTCCACGGCTCTCTTGGACTTCAATGATGGGGTGTTGCCAGTAGCGATGACATCTTCTCCATCTTTCTCCTTTTCTTTCTTCATAACAAGCAACAGCAAAGGCATAAGCCAAGTTCAAATCCAAATCCTGATTACGATATAAGCTCTACATGCGAAGATCCATCTTGCAGCAGGATACAGCAGCAAAAGATGAGTATTTCATCTGTACAAGGTACTATATAGAGAATTTCCATGAGACACACCCATTGGACGTGGCTTGTGTCAAGGAAATTCCCCTGGAAAAACATTGTCCTATCGAACGCATACGCAAAAATAATGCAAACGCATGTCAAAACGCATGCAAACGCAGAGGTTTTTGACGTCATGCGTAAGATGATGCGGATAAAAAACGCTGCATTAGCATGCGTTTTGACATGCGTTTGCACATGCAGATGATACGCTGCGCACATATACGCAAGTGTGAACCTAGCCTAAGATCACACATCCTGAGAACACTGAGAATGATCAAGTGAATGACGAGATGTTGCCATATTTGAAAAGAACAAACCAAAATCTCGGAAACGTATAAATAACCGATACCACTTTCTACATTGAGGATGAATGAAAGCTATAACCTGCAGCTATTTAGCTGCAGATGTGGCTGTAAAGGGAAACACTTATTCTAACGCTCCTCTAGCCTTGCATTTCTGAAGAGGTGGATCTCGGGAAAGAAAACTGCAAGAGCAGCAAATAAGTGCATGTATTCATTTTATACCTATTATGAAGATCTTCCTGCATACAGCAAGGCTAATTACAGCTTCCAAGCTCTGAGCCCTCTTTTAGACTGCAAAATGCAATTATTATGCTGTTATATATAATAGCAATATAATTATATTGCCGGCATTGATACGCATGCAGTTTGAACAAGGAAAGTACAAAAAGCCCACAGAGTATCAATTATTCTCAATTTTCTATACAGCCTGGACTTATATTTATATATGGAGAGAAGAAAGGATGGTGACTTTGAAGCTCATTGGTTGTGTTATTCTGAGAAATGAACCGCAAATTTGTAGTTAGTTTCCACACTATGTATTAAAGCACCACTTCAGTGTTTTTTTTTATTTACTGCTGGAGTGGTGCTACTAATCTAAGTTCCTTGCACCTAGTATCATACTCTCCAACCGCCGTCTTCATCTGTTATCAGCGCTGCTCCGGTCGTCTTTTGCAGGTTGTGACCTGCCGGATCGCTCGAGTTTGCTGGGTGAGATGGAAGTCACAACTCAAGTAAAGTTTATGAGAGCGAGAACGAGGCCAGAACAAACTTTCATAGACTTAGCTTAGGGTCACAGAGTGGTCTGATTATGCTAATCACAATTTGATCAGAGTTTCATCAGAGTGGGATTCCGATATTCTCCGAGGTGGAGAGAAGAAAAAAAAGTTTCTCCACCTTCTCCATGCAGTCAGTCCATGAAACTTGGACAGCAATCGGATATCATCCGTGTGCAATCCAATTCTTATCACGGACCCATAGGTTTGAATGGGCGAGTGCCATCTGATTCTCTAAGGCAAATAGTGCATGATGCAGACATGTGCAAAGCCCCATACAATATCATGGGTACTACTGCTAGCCATCCAAACCATGGATAACACTCCAACTTATATGGTCGTGGGCACAAGCCCCAAACTGTATGCTTATAACCTTACCTCTAACTTCCAGTCATTCAGAATTTGTGGTCACAAGATGGCGGATGGAGACCGGAGTGGTGCTGGGAAGAGCTGAAATGGAGGCTGGTAAGTATAATGCTATGGGCAAGGACCTTACTTTAGTGGCACCTCTGCTGCATTGAAATACAAAAATGCTAGAGTGACGCTTTAAAATGGAACACTAAAAACAAAAAATGATATAAGCACAGCAGAGGCACAGTTTGAAATTGTAGTGTCAGAATCTTTTTTACTTTATGTACTGAATAGTAACATCTAAATAGGAGATACTTTAGTTTTGCTGACACCTGCTGTCCCTCTTTGAGCTTTTCCTTTTTGTGTAGCCCATTGCCTTCCATTTACATTGTAAAGTAGTTTTATGCCTACTTATAACAAATACTACAAATTTATTGCATCACTGCCCCGGTTAGCTCCCTTATGCTTGTTTTACAATACATGTGAATACAGTCCAGCTGGCACTCTTCTTCTGGTGAGCTCAAGTCTGGGGTGGCCATCTCATCAAAAACTAAGGACAAGCACTCACGTTATGAAGTTTAAAGGGGTTTTCCCATGAACAAAAGTTGATTTTAATCAATGCATTTTGGAATAATAATAATTTCCACAACTGGATGTGTTTAAAAATAATGTCCCTGTGCTGAGATATTCTTATGAATGTGCCCCTGCTGTGTGCTGTGTAATGTCTGTGTCTGACTATACAGGAACATGATCCGATCATACCACAGCTCCTGAACAGGGGAGGAAGCAAAGAAGTATACAGATATTACAGCATGGAATCACAGTTGCTTCTTTCTGTGAGGTAAAGTATTTCACTGCCTGTTTTTAAACAATGTTTAACTTCAAAGAAATTCCATGCTGTAATGTCTGCATACTCTTTTTTTTCCCACCACTGCCCAGAAGCTGTGGTATGATCAGACCATGTTCCTGTATGGTCAGACACAGACATTACACAGTACACAGCATGGGTACATTTATAAGATTATCTCAGCACAGGAACATTTTATTTAAACACACGACATGCATGACAGCGTGGCAAATATTGCTTCTGATTTGTGGTAAAATCATTACCGCCAATCAGACAGCTGTGGTTCCCATGCTGTCAAATGACACCGTAAGCCCGCAGCTGTGTTTGGAGGTATAAAATTTACCTCCAGTCACTGGTGTCAGATGATGGGAATAGTGCTTCCATCAGCTGCCGCCTGCTGCCGCTAATAGCAGCAAGGGAAGAGGCGGCTCAAGGGAGTATTCATCAGCTGGTGCCTGCACTGTAAATAAATAATAATTAAAAAACCTGTCATGGATTTCCCTGTATTTTGGATAACCAGCCAGGCAAAACTCACAGTTGGGGAATACAGCTCTCAGCTGTCAGCTTCAGCGATGCTTGTTATCAAGAATAGAGGGGTCCCCACTCTGCTTAATTTATTTAAATAATTTTAAAAAAAATCAGCAGCTGGGGGCTGGTATTCTCAGACTGGTAAGGGGGCCATGGATATTTCTCCACCCAGCCTAAAAATAGCAGCCCTCAGCTGCCCAGAATGGCGCTTTGCCCGGCTCCTCCAACTTGCCCTGTAGCGGTGGCAAGTGTGGTTTGTATCTGTGGGGTTAATGTCACCTTTGTATTGTCTGGTGACATCAAGTCCACAGCTTAGTAATGGAGAGGCATGTTTTACCATATGTAACCTTACCATGTAATCTATTTATATAATTGCCTTGTAATGTTTTCATTTCCTGTTCTGTCCAGATGTCACCATATCCCAGAATTCCAAGCGGAGGAAGGTCACTGACCGTCCTATTGGGACATCCAAGTGATGGGTGTCTCAATATGGAAACTGCTGCTGGTACCAACCTATTGCGTGGTACCACCAGCTGAACACCGTCGCACCACACATTCACACACTCTATACGCCGTACCCACTACACACACTCACATTCTAACTCATACACTCACAGACACATTCACACTCACACACTCTCACACTCATACACTCACACACAATCTCTCATGCTCACACTGATATTCACACTCACACTCTCACTCATACACTCACATTCACACTCATACACTCACACTCATACACTCGCACACTTACAGTCACACTCATACTCACACTCACGCAGCCTCTTTGTTGGTACCATCAGTGGAACACCGTCGCACTGTACCTGCGTAAATTCCGTGCAGGCGCAGTGAATCATTCGGCTGATCCCGGCGACAGATGCACGACGTGTCTACAGGCAGAGGAAGCCGGTCACATTAAGGGTGTTTTCCCACGGACGAAAGTTCATTTTAAAAATTGTCTGTGTCTAACCGTGCAAGGAGCATACCACATCTCCTGGGCAGGGGAGGAAGCAAAAGACAATACTGAAATTACAGCAGGGGATCACAGAGGATTCATTTTGTGAGGTAAAATATTTCAATGACTGTTTTTAAACAATATTTTACCTCACAAAATGTATCCTCTGCGATCTCCTGCTGTAATGTCAGTATTGTCTTTTGATTCCTCCCATGCCCAGGAGCTGTGGTATGTTCTGTACATGGTCAGACACAGGCAATTTTTAAAATGAACTTTCGTTCGTGGGAAAACCCCTTTCAAAAGCAAATATCAACGCCAACATGGCTCCTCCTAAAAAGAACGCCAAAGAAGAGAGCACAGACAGGAGAAGTCAGCACATGGGGAAAGAGAGAGTGGATAGGTGGGTGAGCACATGGAGGGGGGAGATTCTCAACGCTGCAAAGCCTGCCTCCATCGTGACATTACCGCCCTCCCAATGCGAAAGCATTGGGCCTCCATCTAGTTTGTAATAAGTGCTTTCTAATATGTTCTGCAAAGGGACATCTTCATAAATGTTCTACCATGTAATAACAATGCAGTTATAGGCTAACATTAGGGTAATTATCCAACAAAGGTCCAAATCAATGGGCACGGCAGGGAAAGCAACATTTACACTTCCATATAAACATTCTATCCAAAAATGGCTTCTCCTTTTCACTCCGTTGAAATCCAATTCCAAAGCAAAAAAAATATATATATATGTGTGTATATATATATATATATATATATATAGAGAGAGAGAGAGAGAGAGAGCAATATTCAACTAGTGTAGCCCAAAATATGTGTAGGGACACCTGTACTTTTCTCCTCTAACATCTAGTTCATTGGTAATTCTGGTAACTACAAATAAATCATGCCCGGCAGAAGAACGAATTATATAGGGTTAGTCCAAATTGTTTGCAAGATAGTGGCAAACCACAGATGAAAGTCTATAGAAAAAGAAAACTTGGAGGTGGGATGTCATGGATTGTGCCATGTGTACTTTGTCCAAAAAACTAATTTTTAGTAGGTCTGTGAGCAGTTATCTTCTAAACACAATTATCATTATGGTCATAACTTCAAAGATATCCATGTCTAAGGCTATGTTCACGCGTTTTTGCCGCATTTTATTTGACTGAGCTTTTTAATGCAAATTTTCAGCTGAGTTTTACAGTACCAAAAAAAAAGCAAAAACGCAATGTGTGAACAACATAGCCTTAGGATGTTGTCTTCCTGAATTTGCCATATATTTATAAATTACTACATAAATTGACCTCAACATCACCCGGTACATGAAAATAAGCACAGATCCAATGTGCTAACACACTGTGGCTGTTATGAGCATCCATCTAGAATCCTCTTGGTTTTGAGACAGGTTATTAAAGGGAATCTGTCACCCCATTTTTCGAGTATCAGCTGCGGCCCCAGCTATCAGGGGCTTATCTACAGCATTACAGAATGCTGTAGATGAGCCCCCGATATAACCTGAAAAATAAGAAAAATGAGTTATATTATACTCACCGGGGGGGGGGGGGGGGTCCGGTCTTGGTCCGATGGGTGTTGCGGTCTGGCGCCTCCCATCTTCTAACGGTGACGTCCTCTTCTTTGCTGCCTGTCATGGCTCCTGCGCAGGCGCACCGCTCTGCTCTGTTGAGGGCAGAGCAGAATACTGCAGTGCGCAGGCGCCGGACCTCAACAGGGCAGTCAAGTGCACCTGCGCAGGAGCCATAACGGGCAGCAAAGACGAGGACGTCACCGTTAGAAGATGGGAGGCGCCAGACCGGACCGCGACACCTATCGGACCAAAACCCGACCTGAACAGCCCCTGGGTGAGTATAATGTAACTCATTTTTCTTATTTTTCAGGTTACATTGGGGGCTTATCTACCGCATTACAGAATGCTGTAGATAAGCCCCTGATGGCTGTGGCCGCAGCTGATATTCGAAAAATAGGGTGACAGATTCCCTTTAATGGATAAATGGACTTCGAAGCGATACATTTTGAATGAGTAGGACTCTTGTAGTCTACAGATTTTCACACTAACTTAGACCATTTTGCCACGTCCAAACGATATGATCCATAAGAGCGCTCAACCACTACTTAATAATAAACATCTTATGGTCACGTACTGTACTACCCAAGACTAAAATCCTGTATAAGACTGAAAATATCTCTCAGGCATATATTGCTGGCAACATACTACCCCAATTTCTGGCAGAATGCTAACCTAAGCCCAAAGAAGCAGGTTCTTATATGTCTTTTAATTTCAGCAATGTCTGTTCTCTTTTTCTTTTTTAACCAAAGATGGATCGATGGATGTAGCTGAGGAAATTGTTGTCTCTTTCTGACAGGCTCGTATTATCATAAGGGAACAGAATGGAAAGTTTTTGATAACATGTCAGACAAAACATACTGAAATCAGCCAAGACATTGCATTCATCAATAGTCAGCTGTAGGAAACTACTGACCAGCGCCAGCTGCCACACAGGCTCAACATTATTATTAATGGCAATAATTTTTGCAGTTATTACTAATATACTACATATAGTGCCAGAATATTCTGCAGAACTTTACAATTCATGTATGAACAAAATCAGACATTATAGAGTAACAAGTTCCACAATCAAATATTAGCTCAGAAGAACTGACAGTCTATGAGGAAATAGGCATGACACAACCCCATATTTTTTCTACAATAGTCTAGCCTTTTTTTTTGCAACAATGTAGTTCTAAATATCAAACAATAAAAACATACAAACCATAAAAAATATATTTTCATGCAGATCATTGTCCGCCCCATAGCCTGGAACAGCTCATTTACATGTAAGAAAAACATGGATTTCTCTGGATCGCAGATATCAAAAACTCTGATATCTGTTCATTGACCATCCATCTAATTAAGTTATTTCTTAACCAAAATTTCCACATTATTGCCTGAATGTAATTCTATTTCAAAGAATCTAATGGTTTTATGACCTCTAGTGATAGGATTGTTCCCTAAACTGCAGATTTACACAAAGTCTATTATTCTGCCCCTCCCCCCCCCGAATAAATCCGGTTTGTTCCATATATATCAATATCCAAATCACTCCAGGCTATACTATTAGCTAATACATTTAAAAAAAACTGTTATGTCTGTAATCATTTTTTAAATATTGATGAAACCCTATTGCAAAAATGCTTTTTAGAAAATGTCTGTAATACTGTAGTATGAGACACACCTCCAGCCTCATAATTGGTTATGTTGCTGCTTTCTTCCTACCTCTGTAGCTCAACTTCTTCCAATTGGCAGCTGTGTATGAGCACAAATCTTTCATGTCTTCTCCAAAAACCCAGTTGCTATTACAACAACGTCATAATGATTGCAAACTACGGTACTTAAAGAGGTAATCTCTACCTAATTTTCCGTACGCGGATAAAAACTCACAGGTAGGTAGTTGCTAACTACCTACCTGATCTTCCCAGAACCAATCTCCGCTGGCTTAGAATGGTCATGGACCTCGCTCTCTAACAATTCTGCTTCTTTGTTTGACCTCATGTCAACAAAGCAGCTCTCCCTCTTTTGGTCTGCTGTGTCAATGGGGCCACACTGCAGACGTTATTTTGATTTTCTGCCGGGTCTCCGCAGAGAGGCCGTGAGGAGCCAACTGTCAGTAAACATGATGTCGGCAGAAACGCCACAAAGAAGAGCAGGAGAAGCTGCTTTGTGGATGTGTTGTCCCCAAATGCAGGCAGAATCACTGGAAGGAGCAGCCAGTGTCTATCTTGAGCTGGCAGAATCACCGGCAGGAGTGGTCAGTGACTGCCTTGAGCTGGCATAGAGTGGCACTGGGAAGAACAGGCAGTTAGCAACTACCTGCCTGTAAGTTCTTAGCCCCATAAGGAAAGATAACCAAAGTCCTGGATAACCCACTTAACAGCCATTGCTAAGATAAAAATATTTTCAAGTAGTTGCCAGAAATTAACCAAACAAATAAGGAATGTTAGCGACTTTCGGCTACAAAAATATATGAGATTCCTGTTCATTCTGTTACATCAACTCAAAGAACACAACTGTTGTATGGAAATTTATATAATCTAATGTGAGTAATACATTATTTTAAAGTATCTCACCAATATATTCAGATCAAGCTAATGTTCATAAAAAAAAAAAGAAGTCTTTGGTCTGAGAAAGCATGAACTTGGACTTACGAACTTATGCACCCATGTAAAACTTAACTTTGCCAGATCTTGCCGTTGATGGCCATTTCTAACACAGAACACTGAAAATGTTATTTGCGATCCACAGTCAGTGGTTCCTCATATGTGATTAGTGCTATATGCTTATGATCAAAACAGGTTAAAGTCGAATTTCTTTGCAGATAATATGTAAATGTACTATATGCCTTCCTTAGGTCAAACTGCATCATATGCATGAATATGCAATCTCAGTTTAAATATCACTAAAGGCAAACTATAAAATTGTAGAGATGGCAGAAAATGACTACTTAATAAGGAAATAACGAGCTCTCACAGACAAAGAAAGCCAATGTACGTCAACATCAAACTATTCATGACATAAATGCTCCATTACCAAAAGACAATGAACGATACATCTAACTGCATTTATCACTTTGGAGTGTTGTGTATGGTGACAACTGTGGGGGTGAGGTGCGGCAACTAAGACCCTTGTGATTATTTAATCTGAAGAGAACGAACATAAGTACTGTAACCTAGAAAATCTCAATGAGCTAATACAACCAATATTGCGCACAGGACAACTCAGTTGATTTCACGTAGAGTTAGATATTGGACTATAAAAAATGTTACAAAAAAGACAGTTGAGACATTTTGAGACCAAACTCATATAAATTGGAAGTATAAAATCAGAGAATCAGCTTTAATGAAAGTGTCAGTATGATGTCTAATTTTCACCATTCATAAAAGCCTTGGCATTCTAAATGCTGGTTAAGAACTTTAAAACATGAACGTGTCTTTTCCATATATTGAAGGAGGAGAAGCAAGACACTTTTTCTTTCACTCATGTCACCTTTGAGATAGAATTACTAGAATTTCTAACCTAGAGTTGTGCTTAAAAGTATACATACCCCGGTAAAATTTTTGCTTACTTGGCCTTTTTTCAGAGAATATGAATGAAAACACCAAAACGTTTTCTCCACTCATGGTTAGTGGTTGGGTGAAGCCATTTCTTGTCAAACTACTGTGTTTTCTCTTTTTAAATCATAATGACAACCCAAAACATCCAAATGACCCTGATCAAAAGTTCACATACTCTGGTGATTTTGACCTGATAACATGCACATAAGTTGACACAAATGGGTTTGAATAGCTACTAAAGGTAACATCCTCACCTGTTTGCTTGTAATCAGTGTGTGTGCATAAAAGCTCAGTGAGTTTCTGGGATCCAGATAGACTCTTGCATCTTTCATCCAGCCACTGATGTTTCTGGATTGTGAGTGAAGGGCAAAGCAATAGAATTGTCAACGGATCTACGGGAAAAGGTAGTTGGACTGTATAAAACAGGAAAGGGATACAAAAAGATATCCAATAAATTCATAATGCCAGTCAGCAGCGTTCAAACTGTGATTAACAAATGAAATGAAGGGGCTCTATAAAAACAAAACCATGCTCAGATAGATCAATAAAAAGTATAGTTTCTATACTAATGCACAAAGCATGGGCAACAAACAAGGAGAATTGGAACTACTAACACAGGAAAAGAAATATGATGTCATTGGAATCACTGAAACTTGGTGGGACGATACACATGATTGGAATACAAGACTAGAAGGATACAACTTATTTGCAAGAAACAGACTTGATAAACGAGGAGGGGGTGTTGCATTGTATGTTAGAAACGCGTATATCTGCACAGAGATTGAAGCTTCAGAGACTGGGAGTTCTGTGGAAACTGTTTGGGTAAGAATACAAGGACAGAACAATGGAAAGGACACCATTGTAGGCATTTACTACAGGCCGCCTGTGCAAGCTGAAGATATGGATGAACTCTTTATGCATCAAATGGCCAAGTTCTCCAAAAAATATGACATAGTTGTCATGGGAGATTTCAACTATCCAGACATTTGTTGGGAATCTCTCTCAGGCAAAACTAACAGGTCAAGGAAATTCTTATCCTCTCTTGCTGACAACTTTATCTTCCAAAAGGTAGGGGAGAAAACAAGGGGAACTGCTACCTTGGATCTAATCCTTATAAACAGGGAGGAAATGGTTGAGGAGGTAAAAGTGGCTGGAACCCTAGGAGGTAGCGACCATGCTATTTTAGAATTTTGGATAACTAGAGGCGGAAGACCTGTGAAGACTCAGACGTCAAGGTTAGATTTCAGAAAGGCAGATTTTAAGGGATTCAGAAAGAGAATTGGAGGGATCCAATGGCTGGATATCCTTAAAGACAAAAATGTCCAGGAAGGATGGGAAATCTTGAAAAATGAAATTCTCAAAGCACAGTTGTTAACAATTCCGAAAAGAGGGAAGAATAGGAAGCATTTAAGGAAACCAGGATGGGTGAACACAGAACTTAAGCACATGCTAAAAAGGAAGAAAAAAATGTTTATAAAATGGAAAGAGGGAGGCATATCTAAAGAAGAATATAATGCTGTCTGCAGAATCTGCAGGGCACAAATCAGATTATCTAAAGCTGAAAATGAATTGAGGCTTGCAAGAGATGTCAAAAGCAATAATAAAGGATTTTGGGGATATGTCAAAAGTAAAAGAAAAGTCAAAGATGCTATAGGATTTTTACAGGATGAAAATGATGAAATGGTAAGACAGGATGTTGAGAAGGCTGAACTTTTAAATTCCTATTTTGCATCTGTTTTCTCTCAGAAAGGAAATGTAACACCAACTGTTATTCACTGTCCTATTGAGGGAATAGAAGAATCCAGGATATCTATAAACAGAAAGATAGTGAGGAAACACTTAGCTAACCTAAATGAATTCAAGTCTCCAGGTCCAGATGAATTACACCCCAGAGTACTGAAGGAGATAGCAGAAGAAATTTCTGAACCACTCTCCATAATCTTTGAAAATTCTTGGAGAACAGGAGAAGTGCCAGAAGACTGGAGAAGAGCAAATGTTGTTCCTATCTTCAAAAAGGGGAAGAAGGTGGACCCAGGCAACTATAGGCCGGTGAGTCTGACTTCTATACCAGGAAAGATCTTTGAACAAATTATTAAACAACATTTAAGTCAATACCTGGATAAGAATGAAGTGATCAAACAGAGTCAGCATGGGTTTGTAACTAATAAGTCATGTCAGACTAACTTAATTTCCTTCTATGACGGTATCACTGATTGGGTGGATCAAGGAAATGCTGTAGATATAGTATATCTTGACTTCAGCAAAGCATTTGACAAAGTCTCTCATACAATCCTTATTGAAAAAATGACTAAGTATGGAATGGACAAGGCAACTGTTAGGTGGATTCATAGCTGGCTTAGTGATCGGACCCAAAGAGTGGTCGTAAATGGCTGCACATCCAGTTGGAAGAATGTCTCAAGTGGGGTACCACAGGGCTCTGTCCTGGGCCCTGTATTGTTCAACATCTTTATCAACGATTTAGATGAAGGAATTGAGGGTAAACTGATTAAATTTGCTGATGACACAAAGCTAGGAGGGATAGCTAATACTAGAGAAGAGAGAGAGAGGATTCAAAAAGATTTAAATAAACTGGAGAAGTGGGCAGTAACTAACAGAATGGTTTTTAACAGGGAGAAATGCAAAGTACTACATCTGGGCAATAAAAATGAAAAAAGCATATATAGAATGGGAGGAATAGGGCTAAGTGACAGCACATGTGAAAAAGACTTGGGTATACTAATAGATCACAGACTGAATATGAGTCAACAGTGTGATGCAGCAGCAAAAAAGGCAAATGCAATTCTAGGATGTATTAACAGAAGCATACAGTCTAGATCACGTGAAGTCATTATTTCCCTCTACTCCTCTTTGGTCAGACCTCATCTGGAATATTGTGTCCAGTTTTGGGCACCACATTTTAAAAAAGACATCAACAAACTGGAGCAAGTTCAGAAAAGAGCGACCAGAATGGTGACCGGTCTGCAAACCCTGTCTTATGAGGAAAGGTTGCAGGATTTGGGAATGTTTAGTTTGCAAAAGAGAAGACTGAGAGGAGACTTAATTGCTGTCTACAAATATCTAAAGGGCTGTCACATTGTAGAAGGATCAACTTTATTCTCATTTGCACAAGGAAAGACTAGAAGCAATGGGATGAAACTGAATGGGAGGAGACACAGATTAGATATTAGAAAAAACTTTTTGACAGTTAGAGTGATCAATGAGTGGAACAGGCTGCCACGAGAAGTGGTGAGTTCTCCTTCAATGGAAGTCTTCAAACAGAGGCTGGACAGACATCTGACTGGGATGATTTAGCGAATCCTGCTTTGAGCAGGGGGTTGGACCAGATGGCCCAGGAGGTCCCTTCCAACTCTACGATTCTATGATTCTATGAAATATTGTCCACAACTGCCAGGAAAATTGTTCGGGATGCAAAGAAAAACCCACAAATAACATCACCTGAAATACTGGACTCTCTAAGAAAAACTAGTGGTGTGGCCATTTCAAGATGCACAATAATGAGGCGCATGAAGAAAAATGGGCGGCATGGTCTAGTTACCAGAAGAAAGCCATTACTGCACAAATGCCACAAAGTATCTCACCTACAATATGCAAAACAACGCAGAGGCAAGGCTCAAAACTTCTGGAACAAGGTAATTTGGAGTTATGAGACCAAAATTTAACTTTTTGGTCACAACTATAAACATTACATTTGGAGACAGGTCAACAAGGCCTATGATGAAAGGAACACCATTCCTACTTTAAAGCATGGAGGTGGATCACTGATGTTTTGTGGATGTGTGAGCTATAAAGTCACAGAAAACTTGGTCAAAGTTGAAGGAAAAATGAATGCAGCACATTATCAGCAAATACTGGAGGCAAATTTGCAATCCTGAGCCCAGAAGCTGCACATGGAATGTACTTAAATGTTCCAACATGACAACGATCCAAAATACAATGCCAAGTGGACCAGTCATTGCCTACAGCAGAACAAAGTGAAGGTTCAGGAGTGGCCATCTCAGTCTCCTGACCTCAATGTCATTGAGCCACTCTGGGGAGATCTCAAGCGTGCAGTCCATGCTAGAGAGCCCAGGAATTTACAGGAACTGGAGGCATTTTGCCAAGAAGAATGGGAAGCTTTGCCATCTGAAAAAATAAAGAACCTCATTCACAGCTACCATAAAGACTTCAATCTGTCATTGATGTTAGAGGAGGCAATACTTTATTCAGACATGGAGTTTGTGAACTTTTGATCAGGGTCATTTGGATCTTTTGGGTTGTCATTATGATTTAAAAAGAGAAAACACAGTAGTTTGACAAGAAATGGCTTCACCCAACCACTAACCATGAGTGGATAAAAAGGTTTGGTGCTATGATTCATATTCTCCGAAAAAAGGCCAAGAAAGCAAAAATTCTGCCGGGCTATGTAAACTTTTGAGCACGACTGTAAAACTCCATATCTTAAGGAAATCAATTAAAATTAAAATTTTGAGCTCCAATTCATCAAAACAATGAACAACACTCTTGATTCATTAAAAGACACATACCTCTTAAAGGAGTGGTCCAAAATAATATTGATTTTAATCCCAAATGTCTATTTATTCCAATAATCTATTCTCTTTTCTAATATACTTTAATTAAAAAGTCAATACCCTTCTCTTTCTACTCTGTCAAATTGCATTATTTTTTTACCTACTTCGGTTCTTATGACATTTTGTTTGAGAAGTGCATGCTGGGATACTCAAACAGGATCTCTTCAGGGGCAGAGTGCAGTCAGTGACACAGTCTCTGTCCCCACCCTGAAATTAAGTATCATCAGTGACATCTGTTTCAGGGGCTGGGCTAGTCCTTGCTGTACTGAACATGCGTCAGTTGTCAATTACAACATATGTTTAGTTTGTCACTAAGCTATATCATTTTCAATGCACAGTGACAGTGTGCTCCTTTGCTAGCGCTACTGAAAAGTGATGAGTCAGCAAGAGAGCACACTGTCAGTGAGCATTGTAAGGAGAGAATGTAGCAAGAAAAAGAGCAGAGACCAGCCTCGCCCCCCAAACAGACGTCACTTTTGGGAATGAGGCTAGTGCCTGCTCGCCTTGTTCTTTCCTTACAATGTGCACTGACAGTGCACTCTCTTGCCACATTTTACTAAAACCGATGTGGGAGAGCACTGTCACTGTGGATTTGAAATGGATATGTCACAGGGCAAGGGAAATCTTACCATCGTTCTGCAGGGAGAAGCTTCGGGAAAATTCCTCCAGTGTTTTCCTGAAGCATCTTCTTTGGTGTCCTTTCAGCAGTCATATTTTTTACTTTTATGAATCAAAAAGTGAGCAGCTTCTGAGCAAAAGCTGATTGAAGAATGGACACTTCTTTAAAACCACTTTTACAAACCTGAAGAAGTTAAAAGATGATCAAAAGACTGAACATATGCACAGCAAGTAGCTTTTAATTTGCAGTGCATATGTTCATTCTTTTTAACCTTTATTGAGCGATTTTTCAGGTGGGTAAAGAGGCATATTTATCTGTAAAAGACATTGCGTACACATACTCTTAAGGGGTTGTCCCTTAAACAAAATACATTTTTAATACCATAATTGGATGTCTTAACAAAATGTTCCTGTGCTGAGATTATATTATGAATGTGCCCCCGCTATTTTCTGTTATTTGCTGTGTCTGACCATATGGAGATGTTCCAGTTCATGGGTAGTACATACCATAGCTCCTGGCCTGGGGGAAAGCATATGTCACTTATGATAAGTGAGTATACAGATGAAACAGCAAGGGCTCGCAGCTGCTGCTTTCTGATGGAACACATTTATCTGCCTGTGGTACCACATTTACCTACCTGTTTCATCACATTGGCGATGTGTTTCTGTTTTGTCTCCTGCCCTCTGAGATCAACATAAATATAGTCAGTGATGTAGAATTTCCAGCAGCCCGCTAAACTTACAGTATATGTCAATGAATTGATTTATAATGAGCTTACAGAAGTGATGACGTTGCAGAAACACTTGCTGCTGTGATAAAACAGACAAGGAAATGTGTTACATCAGAAGGCAGCAGCTGCGTGCCCCTGCTGTTTCGTCTGTATACACACTTATCAAAAGTGACTTATGTTTCTCCTCTTGGCCAGGAGCTGAAGTATGTGACCATGATCTGGAGCAGCTCTGCATAGTGTGATACAGCCATTGCACAGTACATAGCAAAAGTACATTTATAAGATTATCTCAGCACAGACATTTTTGTAACACATCCAATTGTGGAACTTATTATTATTCCAAGATCTAGTTATTAAAATGCACTTTGTTCTTTGGAAAATCCCTTTAAGCTGCAGTTGAATGACATTAGACAAACTTGAGGTCGATCATGGCATTGTGTGTTTCAGTACAGAGAATTAGCTTTCCCCCTTCACATTCTCTATAAGGATAAAAACCTATTGTATTAAACAGAGTGATTATATGAAATTAAAATCAAGACTAAACTCGTCAGACATTTCACTAGGCTGGAGCCACCATGAATGGGATAAAGTGACATCTAATTAAAAACCTGTAAATGACTATAGGAAACGAATATCACAAACTATTGTAATTAGACTTTCTCTATGTACATTACATACTTTGTTATCTGCACACAGGTATATGAGAAACAAGACGACTTTCAATTAATTAAACATATCAATGAATATAAAAATAGTTTTAACCCAAACTCACATTAAACATTATATAAAGAGCAATGCTAGAGATCAATTTCAGATACTAAACATTCACCTTTGCATATCTACTTGCTGAAACAATTATGTATATTCTAACAATAGGAAACATACGGTAATAGTTTTATGAGATATGCTAAATCTATTTCTTCTATAGACATGGCAACTTATTGTACTGCTCTGCACTGATATAGACGATATGCGATATAACTTACATTACAGGGAGACGACTGTACACACAAATCCACCGACCTCCTTTATTGTCACTAGCCCAGAGCAGATAAATGATCTGGCAATTGCAAGACATGTGGATAGATGAAAATGAATGTTCTCGCTAGTCCTGACCTTTCAATGCTAGCTGCAAGACAGAAATGCACTCCCTGTGGGAATTTATAGGAGGAGAATACACAGCAGAGTCCTCCCTTCTAACACAAAAAGCAGAATTCAGACCATTTATAGGAAAAGGGATTGATACCTACAGTAGGTGTAGGGTAGGTGTAAGGACGCCGTCTATTAGTCTGCTTTCTAATGTGCTACCTGCTTAACCCAAACTTCTGCATTACTACAAATGGGATTAATGAAGGACAATGTGGCTGATGTGGCATATAAAAGGTGTGTCGTCCTTACTGGGCAATGAATCACCGAGTGATGATAATCGGCATTTCATCTACCTATAGAGATGAAGGCGGCACCTGGAGTCAGATATTTTATCAGTAAGGCGATTGTCGAGAAAATATAACCGGTCACACTGATTTTTTTGGGAGGTAGGGTGTCAATTCCTTTTTAATTTTGATCACAGTCTGCCATTTGGAGGCCAGTCATTACTACGTGGTAGTGGAAGGCTCCTATATACATGCAGGAAAACCCCAGTTATTTATCATTATATGAGAATAATTACGCTACCGATATTCATTCTAACTTTGCAGTGTTGCAATCGAGTCATTTACATGTGGTTATTAATATACTGATAACAGCGGTTACAAATAATTGGGTTTCGCGAAAAATTGTATAGTGTAACTCCACCAGAAGATCTTATTAATAGCATC
Source organism: Dendrobates tinctorius (assembly GCF_039654945.1). Classification (NCBI taxonomy): domain Eukaryota; kingdom Metazoa; phylum Chordata; class Amphibia; order Anura; family Dendrobatidae; genus Dendrobates; species Dendrobates tinctorius. Next base: position 7,618,110 of record NW_027361910.1, on the reverse strand, counting down.
ACACATGAAGGTGAGATGCATAAAACATAGCTACCTATACAAGATAAAACTCATAGTTAAAGGAAATCTGCTTACAGGTTTTTGGTACCTGATCAGAGACCAGCATAATGTAGAGGCAGACATTCTGATCCCAGCAATGTGTTGTGATGGAGTGTGTGACAGAGCAGACAAGGACAGCAGGCTGGTGAACAAGCCAAGAGACCTTTATTGGGACTGGGAGAATATACTGTAACACCGAATATAGATATGGTTCCTTAGGGTCTGCAATGTGACATCAACAAAAGGAACAAATCCAGGGATGACACCTAGTAATCTGAAGCCAAGGAAAATGCAACAACAGTCCTTAGACTATTTCCTCAAATCCAGCAGGGTTTGACAAGATATCACAATCTGACATGGCAAATGATCTTCACTGTCTAATAGTCCATACAGTGGCATCAGGACCTGGCCACAGCAACAGATCCTCGCCCTTCACAGCACACAGCACCAACTACCAAAGCAAACATGTGGCTTATTTTCCAGTTCTCTTGGGACCAGTCTCCAGCTTGTCTGCAGGGTTGTGTATAAGGGAGGCCCCCTGCAAAGAGGAATAAACACAAACATGCCCCCATCAGATGTAGGAGAGGAAATGCTAATGTATGCATAATTACAGTATGGTTCATGAAAACAGGCTGGGGGGTGACACACTTTTAGATGTGTAACTTAAGGCCCCTTTACATTTAGCGATGCACCAGCGATCCGACCCGGTCAGGATCGCTGTTGCTTCGCTAAATGGTCGCTAGTGAGCTTCCACACCTGAAGATCTCACAGCGATGCAGCAGCGACGCAGCGCACGATACTCACCTTTCACACACAGCGATCCTGACATCCTCCCACCCGCCTCCACGCATCGCTCGTCGGCGCCAGCAGGAAGCGGACGACGAGAAATGGAGCCGGACATTCTCGCGCGATCAGCGTTGGACAACGGGGGAGCCGGTCGGAGGTAAGTATCACACATAGCGATATCACTAGCGATATCGCTATAACGTCACAAAATCGGTGACGTTATAGCGATATCGCTAGCGATATCGCTATGTGTAAAACCCCCTTTACTGTGCTGTTATCAGCAGAAGATTCTTACTATAAGATTAGTAAACTTGCTGCCATGTGGTTCTCAATATCAATGATCTCTGCATAACCTCGCACCCACCACTGGTTTGTTATGCTTGTGAAGTCTAAAGGTCCCATTACATTTAGCGATGCACCAGCGATCCCGACAACGATATGACCCGGTCACGATCGCTGGTGCATCGCTAAATGGTCGCTAGTGAGCTGACGAACAGGCAGATCTTACCAGCGATGCAGCAGTGGTCGGCGGTCGATATTTACCTGTCACACGCAGCGAGGGTGATGTCTTTCGCCCGTGTCCATGGAGTTGCTCGTCAGCGCCAGCAGGAAGCCGACGACGAGAAATGGACCATCCCGTTCTCGCGCGATCAGCGATATCCAGCGGGGAGCCGGGTCGGAGGTAAGTGTCACATGTAGCGAGATCGCTACCGATATCGCTGTTGCGTCACAAAATCGGTGACGCTTTAGCGATATCGCTATGTGTAAAGGGGGCTTAAGGGGTAAGGTTTCTCCTTGCGGAGAGTGACATGCTAGCTCTGGCTTGTCAAGGTAAAGGAGGCTTATTCGCCGTGCAGTGCTCCTCTGGGAAAATAATATGCAAATTGCCTCTTCAGAGAAAAAGAGGACTTGAACTCTATAGCGCCACCTGTTGGTAGTAGCAATCCTACAAGTCACAATCAACCCTTTAACAAGCCTTGTAATATGACAGGATTAAAGCCAAATCAGAATCTCAATTTGCAGACACTGTGTTTCGAGCTATTGGCTCTTGTCAGTGCAAAGTATGAGAACTGATTTGGCTAGGTGAGAGGCTCTGGACTGAGGTCTAAAGGTACTGTCACACTAAGCGATATCGCTAGCAATATCGCTATAACTTGTGACGTTATAGCTATATTGCTTGCGATATCGCTGTGTCTGATACTTACCAATGACCCGCTCCCCCGCTGGTTATCGCTGATCGCGCGAGAACGTCCAGGACTGTTTCTCTTCGTCACCTTCCTGCGGCGCTTCCTGTGGAGAGACGAGCGACGAGCGTGGAGCCGGGCGGGAGGACGTCAGGATCGCCTAGTGTGACAGGTAAGTAGCGACCCCCGTCCCCAGCGATGTCGCTGGTGAGATTTGCCTGTGTGGCAGCTCACTAGCGACCACTTAGCGATGTACCAGCGATCCTGACCGCGTCATATCGCTGGTCGGGATCGCTGGTACATCGCTAAGTGTGACAGTACCTTAAGGGGTAAGGTTTCTCCTTGTGGAGAGTGACATGCTAGCTCTGGCTTGTCAAGGTAAAGAGGCTTATTCGCTGTGCAATGCTCCTCTGGGAAAATAATATGCAAATTGCCTGTGAAGAAAGTGAATCCAGCTTCAATCCATAAAATTTAAATCCTTTATTTCGTGATTAAAAATGAACATGGCAACACTAAAAGATAGGCATGATTGGGGATAAAGGGTGCAAGGAGGTGAAACTGGATGCATTTCGAAGGTCTGGTTCTAAGCCCATCAGAAAGTAATACAATTATAAAACATAGGCTTAAGAACAAGTGATTAAATACAATGCTATTTATAAACAACATTTAGTAAGAGAAAAGGGAAAAGAAGAAAAAAATATATAGATGGCTTGCCCTCCCAGGGCTGTGGGGTACTCGGTACCGGGCCGGTATCAGTGGGACGTGTCACAGCAGCGGTGACCCGGACCGTGGCCCTGGGCGCCCAAGTAAAAGGAAGATGTGAATGGTGGAATGTAGTTAAATGAATAGTTCGTGACGCCACCTGTGGTGTTCGGCAAGAGAGGTGTTAAGCCGACGCTGCAGACACATCCTCTGGGACAGATGGTGTGGTGCAGCAATGATGCTATAGCCCTCCACAGGCAGGGCTGTTGTCCCAGGGCAGTGTAGATGTGGAGACACTTAGATGGTGTAGTGTTTGGCGCAGGGGGATGTAGCAGTGCCAGACGGACGGATGCAGGAAGGAATGGAGGACACCAGGGCATGTAGTTCCAAAGCTTTAATCACAGTCTGTAGTGCCCGCTTCTGTACCGTGTCCTCCGGGTCAGGGACTCAGTCAACCTCCAGGCAAGATGGAATGCTCCCTTCCACGCTCCGCCAACTTATGTGCCTTTTCTGAACGTCTCCTCTATAGCGCCTTTAAGTGTGAAGATCTCCTAGTACTGAGTTACACTGGAGTTCCTCCTGACAGATGTTCCCAAGAGCGCTACTTGCACGGCAGACAGCTGTAGCCTGCTTCGGGGACTCTCTACTCCTAAGTCCCGGCTCTCTATCCACGTTGCTGTTGTGCCCTCAAGTCTTAGATGGGACTAGTGCATTTACAGCCCACTACTCCACCGGTGTCTGCTGCAGAACCATTAGTGTCCATACAACCTCGGGGACCGGGCCCCGGCCTTGCACTTAGAACTTCTAGGCAGGGTTCTTCCTCTAACCCACGTCCTCTGTTTTCCCTTTTACTCCTACATTCCTTACTTGTCTTTCCCTCCTATGGAAGCTCAGGCTTCAGTTCAATGTCTTTCTCCTTCTTTCCTTTCCCGTGCCAGCTGGCTCAGGTCACTGAGGCAGCTGCAGCACTCCTTCCTCATCCCTCTTCCAGGGATCCCCACTCCTCTCCGAGTGGCTTCCTCTCTCTCAGACTCCCCGTCTGACTGACCTGAAATCCTAAACCATCCCGCTCTTTTATGTATTCTCAACTCCACCCACCTCCCAGCACGTCTAGTGTTCCAAGCAGGGAACCACCAAAGGTGCTCTGCTTCTCTCTAAGCAAGGAGCCGCAATGTGGTTTTGCTGAACTACCCTATTGTGTGGGGTGCGGGTGTTGGAGCATGGTCAGGAGCCCCCAACCTACCTGGATGGTGGGGCACCACACCTTAGGAGAAGGTGCAGTACCTCTGTGGCGACTGAGCCTCAGGGGCGCCACATAGACATAAGCCATATGGCTGGTTAATAGTGAAACATAATTTCATCTTTTAAATTTAACCTTGAGGAAACTCGTGTGTTAAAAAGAAAGATCCAAAAAGCTTCCCTATTGCACAGCATCTTTTCTCTATCCCTGCCTCGTATGTGTTTAGGAACATGTTCTATGGAATAAACAATGCAATCTGAAACTTGTATATTATGTACTGAAATAAAGTGGTTAGACGCATTGGATACGTTATAATTTGTATGCTTGTTGACATCATAAAAATGTTCACGTAGCCTTGATTTAAGTTTTCTAATGGTGGATCCAACGTATTTGTGATTGCAAGCACAGCATTCTATAATATAGACTGTATTGTCTGAGTTGCAAGTTTCAACCGTCAGAATTGGAGGAAGTACAATTCTTGCATCTTAGGAGAAACTGTAGTACCCTGAATGATTTTTGTTTTCAAGCAAAGAACCTCACAGACTTTCACAGACTGCTTCAGACGTAGAGGCTTCAGAAAAACTATCATCTCCAAGGCCTACAAGCAGGCCCAGCAGACTGATCGGCATACTCTACTACAGCCTCGCAAACGTATGTCCACCAGCTCATTGAGCCTTATAACCACTTTCTATAACCAATGGTTTGACATACAGTATGTAAAATCCTAGTCAAGAATTTGGGGTTCCTTTAGAGTGAGCATAAGCTCTCTCCCCATATCTCTACAGTACCCAAAATTGTGGCTAGACATGTCCAAAACTTCAAGGACGAACTGTGCTATAGTCACTACACTCGTCCCTTGAAATGGCAGAATAGAGGGCACAGAATTTTTGGCACATATTCCTGTGGACATTGCAACATTTGCCAGTTCACCATTGCACAGGACGGGCTATCTGTTTCTATTTTCCTTTCCAGATTTATCCCAAGTCCTTTTCTAACTGCAGATCACGCAACATCGTGTATGCCATCATCTGTGATTGTCCCAAAGTTTATGTGGACCAGACCTCACAAGAATTAAGGAGAAGATTACAATAGTATCTTTCTAACATCTCTATTGCCAAAAAAAGATCACAAAAAGGATAAAACCCTATCATTGGTAGCCTCACACTTTCTTGAGTTCCATGAAAGCCTCACCACTGGACTAAAGGTAATGAGATTGGAAAGCATACATACCAACATTAATGTAGGCAATGTCATTAATAAACTCTTAAGATGTGAATCCAAGTGGACCCATAAACTAGGCAGTCTTTCTTCCCCATGGACTGATTGAGGAGCTTTTGTTCACAGCCTTCTATAAACAAATTTAGTTTACGTGGGAATTTCAACAATTGCTGGACTGACCTCTTTCTCCTTGTTTATTCTCGGTAAGATTTCATCCACAGAAAGTATTTCCATCACTGAGATCTGAAAAAACATCTATTATTGTATAACAATCAACAAAAGCAACCTGTGCTTTTATTTATGATTTTGCACTCGCCTTTAGGTTAAATGTTGTTCCTATTGTATTTGATGGATTTGAGTTTTTGGTTCAGCATCAAGTATGGGATGCCAGCAAGATCTGTTGCTATTTGGGCAGTATGTCTTTTTTGTGTGTTCTGAGTAAGGCCGGGATCACACATTCGAGAAACTCGGCCGAGTCTTGCATGGTAATAACCGGCACTGCCGCTGGCACTCGGATAGGAGCATGCGGCCGCATAGCAATACATGCAGCTGCACGCTCCGCTCCCGAGTGCTGGCGGCAGTGCCAGGTATTAACATGCAAGACTCGGCCAAGTTGCTCGATTGTGTGATCCTGGCCTAGTCAATACTGTTCATTTTAATTACTTATCCATCTAGCCTCTGGAGTGGGCTCTATATTCTCTTTGCCTTTGGGATGAAACTCTCCACTCCAAATATGTACTATGCCATTTCCAGTTCCCGTTGGCCTCTGTGAAATAAGTGGAAGTCTTTTTGTTTCAATGATACACACTCCGTTTCGACCTCAACAATGTCATATCTTGACTGATGATTTGTATTATTATACTTCTTGTCCATCTTTGGTTTCATATAATAACCTGTCCGTTTCTCCCCTATCTTTTTAATGGTTCCATCACACTAGCTACCATTGATTCTATTTTTCCACTGCTTGCCAAAAAATGGACTCCTGTATTCTATCATAAACTGTGTATGTCTATGCAGCTCAGTGGCATTTCTGGATCTATTACCATTTCATAAGCAAGATCTTTTTGACTATATATCTTTCTATTTATTATTGTTTCTCAGGTCCGAGACTATACCATTGGGTGGTGGCTCTAATATGGTTTTTTTCCTCCTGTTCTTACATTATAATAAAGTGTTTGCAGACTAAAGGACTACTGATGTATATTTCTATTGCAGTATTCATTGATATGGCTCCCACTTAGCACATACTAAGGATGGTGCCCTTTACGTTTACATCTGGAATTTACAAATTTTGTTCGCTAAAGTCAGACACACTTTCGACGTTGGTGTGCATAATTCTACTTGGTCCTTGGTTATTACTCATAGAACATTGGTTATTCAGGTAGGGATAGACAATGTCCTTGTTTTCAAACTGTCTAATATCTATGCGAAATTCAATTGATATTTCTTCTGTTACCATTACCCTAAAGGACCCTCTTGAATGTCCAGCATGAAGGTCACTATTCGAGGCATTGTGGTTTTACATGATCGCAGGACATTATCTGTTGCTGCTATTTTGTCTGCTGTATAAAAAGCTTCTGGAAACAATTTTTTCCCTTTAAATAGATCGGTTCTTATATAGCAGCATGTTCTATATTCTGTAACTGAATTGCCTTTCAAATAGTTCACTGACCAAGAATAAGTGACATCAATTGTGGATTCTAAATATTGTAATGTGCACCTTACATCCAGCAAGTGGTATCATGGTTTCTGGGTCATCTGGGTCTCCACATCCAACTGTGGCTGCTGGTGATACAGCTTAACTACGTATATGTACGGTGGCAACATTTCTCCTGACACTTTCTGGAAGGCACAATGCACTTGTACTGCAGTTCGTCTCATTACATCGGACCGACCGATTTACTGACATGCGCAGTCGGCACTTATCTCTCACGCTCGTACCTGCACATAGGGAATAGGCTTTTGGTTGGCTAGGTTCACTTCAATCTCTTAGTAAGTCAACCAGCTTTCTCCCTGGCGCTTGTGCATAAGGAATTGCATTTTCTGTTGCTACTCTAGTACTCAACGTCACCAAACTTCCGGTTTAGTGCGTGAATCATTCTTCACATGCTCTAAACTCCAAGTAAGTCTCCCAGCTGATACACATTCCTTTGATTAAAATCTATATCTATACACTGGCTGATCAGATTTGCTCTACCGGCCCCTGAAGAAGCCACTTTGTGGAGACACGAGTCGGGCATCTTTTGTCCTGCCTCCCCCTCCTCACTTATCATCTTGCCACATAGTTCCTCTAGACCTCTGTGCATTCCATGGCTTTTTCCTTGATATTTAACCTGGTTCATTGAGGTAAAACAATAGCAGCATACCTTTGGCCAAAACTATCTTGACAGGCTGTCTTTGATATGTTTGCACCTTGTCTTTTGGTTACGCTTTACTTTACAGTATTGCATATTTCTTCCTTGACGGGCTATACTGCACATTGATATTGTTTATATATTTTTACACATGGTTGCACTTCAGTAGGTTTTAGTTCTTGCATGCCTCCCCTTATTTGGTGCTGTATAACGGTTGTTGATGTATTGGGTATTTTTATTGTGGTAGAGAGGGGTGGAAAGGCAGGACATTGCCTTATTATGGGCAGTGTTGTTGTAACATTTTAGATGTTTTTAACCCCTTAGTGACAGAGCCAATTTGGTACATAATGACAAAGCCAATTTTTACAATTCTGTCATTTTATGAGGTTATAGCTCTGGAACGCTTTAACAGACCCCACTGATTCGGAGAATATTTTTTCGTGACATGTTGTGCTTCATGATAGTGGTAAAATTTATTCGATATGACTTGCGTTTATTTATGAAAAAAACGTAAATTTGGCACACAAACTAGTTAATAAATAACATTTCCCACATGTCTACTTTACATCAGCACAATTTTGGAAACATAATTTTTTTTTTGTTAGGATGTTATAAGGGTTTAAAGTTGACCAGCGATGACTCATTTTGACCAACAAAATTTACAAAACAATTTTTTTTAGTGACCACCTCACATTTGAAGTGATTTAAGGGGGTTAATATGACAGATAATACCCAAAAGTGACACCAATCTAACAACTGCTCCCCTCAATGTGTGCAAAACCACATTCAAGAAGTTTATTAACCCTTCAGGTGCTTCACGAGAACTAAAGCAATGTGGAAGGAAAAAATGAACATTTTGCTTTTTTCACAAAAAAATTACTTTGGAATCAAACTTTTTTGTTTTCACAAGGGTATCAGTAGAAAATGGACAACAAAATTTGTTGCGCAATTTCTCCTGAATACGCTGATACTCCATATGTGGGGGAAAGCCACTGTTTGGGCGCATGGCAGGGCTCAGAAGGGAGGGAGCACAGTTTGACCTTTAGAACGCAAAATTGGCTGGAATCAATTGTGGCGCCATGTCACGTTTGGATATCCCCTGATGTACCTAAACAGTGGAAACCCCCCCAATTCTATCTCCAACCCTAACCCTAATCCCAACCCTAACCACAACCCTAACCCCAACACTACAACCCTAACCCCAAAACAACCCTAACCCGAACCCTAAACATAGCCCAATCCTAATCCTAGCTTTAGCCCCAACCTTAACCCTAACCCTAGCCCCAACCCTATCCCTAGAGCAACCCTAGCTATAACCCCAACTATAACTTCAAACCTAACCCAATCCTAGCCCAACACTAACCCTAGCTATAATCTCAACCATAACCCTAACTCTAGCCCCAACCCTAACCTTAGCTATAACCCAAACTATAACCCCAACCCTAACTCTAACCCCAAAACCAACAAGAGCCCAAACCCTAATGAAAAAAATGGAAATAAATAATTTTTTTTAATTTTATTATTATTACCTAAGGGGGTGATAAAAGGGGTGGTTGATTTACTACTTTTTTATTTTGATCACTATGATAGAGTCTATCACAGTGATCAAAGTGAACCAATGTCATTTTCTTCCCGGAAGAAGACAAGACGCCGATGGCCGGGGACAGCACCGGGGAATGCAGGAGGGCCCCCAGGGGACATCGGAGGTACCAGGGAGCCCTATTTCTCTCTCCTCTGATGTGCTAGATCACATCAGAGGAAAGAGAAATTAAATGGGAAATCGGAATTTTTTTTGCGGTCACCGTTATTCAGTAAATAACGGTGGTCGCAACACTGGGGTTAGTAAAAACCGACCTGAATCAAGTTCTCTGGGGTCTCAGCTATCCCCGCTAGCCGAGACCCTGGAGAATTTCCAACGCTGGGGAGCGCTATACACTTATTTCTCAGCGCCATTAAAAAACAGCGCTGAGGAATAAGTACGCTTAACTGCTGCAATTAAAAGGCGTATCGGCGGTCGTGAAGGGGTTAAATGTGTTTATGTTTCTGTATTGGTATGTATTAATAAAATATAACTTTTTATGGTGATCCCTGTTTCATGAATGTCACTTTTTTTGTTTGACACAGTCTTGCATTTTTGACATGCTACAGATTTGATCCTTACATTCCGTTGTTGCCCTCCGCTTTTTTGTCCAATTGGAAAAAGTTTGAGTCCTTATAGAATGTGTGCATGTATTGCAAGGAGATTGCCCACATTTAAAATTGCCGATAATGTAAAGCCAGTGTTCGAAAAGATGATGTATATTTGGACTATATAGACTGGGTGATAAAAATGACCATCTAGGAAACACTCATACCATCTTGTAATATAGAGTCCATGGCAGAATCGTCCCTGAGAATATGCAAGTTGCGATGGACTGTTTTGGAAACAGCTTTGAAATGCATGTTGTATGTGAGAATCAGAGTAGGTTTTTGTGAAAAAGAGCTTGTGGAGCTAATGGAATTTGTAGCCATTAGTTTTAGTCGAGTTTTGGATTCTACTGTTTTTTGCTTGTTTGAAAGACCACATGGGATAGTTTCTATTTTTTAACTGTTGTTAAATGGTATTCGATTCTTTGGAAAATACTTCAGAATAATTGCAGTTTAGGTTCTAATGAGCTCACCAATCAGAATAGATTTTATTAGATTTTATTGTACGGGAAGGGTGAAAGATGGGCCATTCCTGGTGAGGCTGAGAGCTGATGTTTTAGCCTGGGGGTTGCCAATATACATGGCCCCTTTGCAGGCTATTCTCAGCCCGCAGCTGGCTGCCTAGCCTTCACTGGTTAGATGTTATAGTGGGACCTCATGTCAATATTTTTCTGTGTTTTCCCTGTAAACTAGCCAGTAAAGGCTAAGCAAACATCTGTGAGCTGATATTAATAGCCTGGGAACCTTTATGGCTATTGACTCCTTCCCAGAATATTAACATCAGCCCTCAGCCATCGGCTTTCCCTCTGCTGGTTATGAAAATTACATGGGAGCCCACACAATTTAAAAAAAAATGTGAAAAATAAACAGATATTGCGTTTCATGCAAATTTCGTGTGTGTGTGTCTTATTTAACTCTTTATGTACCATTTTATTAATGACACATATATACATGTATATATATATATATATTCACTTACATTTGTTTTGTGTGTGTAAACATTATATTTGAACATGGTATGTAATGATATGATCTTCAATGGAGACTGTAAAAGAAGAGGTTGGACAAGGAAATTACATCACAATTCTTTTTTTTTTGTTAAATAATATATCTTTATTTAGCTTACAAAAACGCATACAAATCCACATGAAAAATCTGCATCAAATCCGCATAAAAACCGCTTGGAATTTCAACTGCGTTTGTTGCCAAGAGAGGCAGAATCCACGCAGAATTTTACAAAATCAAATCCGCAATGTGCGCACATAGCTAGTGTTCTGTGTGGCTGTGATTGTGATATTTGACATATCTGATACTCACAATTCCACTTCAGAACTGGGGAAGGAAAGATCTAGAACACAGCAGAACTGAGGAACAAATAACACCTTGTATTTCCGCATTTCAAGCGGTCTATCTACTACTCTGAAAGCAGGAATTGGAGAAGAGAGATAAAGTGATAGAGAAACAGCGGCATAACTGGCTTATTTTACTGAAATGATCCATTTATGACTTATTAATTGTATGCAAAGTAATAAAATGATATAGTTTGTAAGGCTGAGCTAAGCCCATCCAATCTGGCCCATTATCCTGATCCAAAAAAGGCACATACCCTGAGAGGCAGAAGATAATTTTCCTTATCTAAGAGAAAAATTCCTTCCTGACCCAAATATGACAATCAGAATAAGTCCCTTGATCAACAACCCTTTTCCTGAAATCTAGCAACAATAACTTCTGATGTTATTACTCACAAAATTCAGATACCCTGTAGTGAAAATTCTCAGCGGGTGAATACACAATAGATTTTCCGATGTGTATATTCCTGTGGAAAACCTGTATATTACTGAAGGAGTATTGTGAATGAGATGTTACAGCCATACTACAGTGTACATCACTCTCAGCAATGCAGATTTGACATCCACAGCGATGCAAAGAGTGAAATGTGCAGAAGATCTGCAGGCATATTTATCTCTTCAGATTTTACTGCACTTTTTCCACTGTGGAAATTTCGCAGCAAGTACAGCACATGGCATGGTAGCAAAAAACTCTCCCAATGAATGTACTATGGCAGCCTTTTCTGGCAGAGTTCCATAACCTTACTGCTCTTACAGTAAAGAATTTCCTTGTAGTTTGGTGCTACAGTCCTTCGTATAGATACTATATATATATGTATGTATATATATATATATATATATATATATATATATATATATATATATACAGTACAGACCAAAAGTTTGGACACACCTCATTCAAAGAGTTTTCTTTATTTTCATGACTATGAAGATTGTAGATTCACTCTGAAGGCATCAAAACTATGAATTAACACGTGTGGAATTATATAATTAACAAAAAAATGTGAAACAACTGAAAATATGTCTTATATTCTAGGTTCTTCAAAGTAGCCACCTTTTGCTTTGATTACTGCTTTGCACACTCTTGGCATTCTCTTGATGAGCTTCAAGAGGTAGTCACCGGAAATGGTCTTCCAACAGTCTTGAAGGAGTTCCCAGAGATGCTTAGCACTTGTTGGCCCTTTTGCCTTTACTCTGTATATTCGTCCAGGTAAATATACATGGTCTTGTTAGAATTTTGAATTGTATTCTTTGGGCAGTGAGGAGCCAGTGGAGAGATTGAGGAAAGAGGCAGAAAAGAAACGAGTATATCCTATGGCCACAGATGATATCACGTCGCCTGTTTTCTGTCCAAAATCATTTGATTAAGTCTATATCATTCTTGCAGCTGCCAGACATCTTCCATACACAATAAGTCTCCAGTAGGAACTCAGAATTCAGAGTTAAAGAGTAACCAGATGTGACCTGAAAGCCTACCTCTTCAGGAAAGCCTACAGCCTGCAGTGATCCTCGCTGCCTCCTCACCACTACTGGAGCCACCACCTCACCAATACCGGAGCTGCTGCGACCCCCCGACCTACTGTATCCTTCCCCACCATCCTGTAGAATGTAAGCCCGCAAGGGCAGGGTCCTCTCTCCCCCTGTATAAGTCTGTGATTGTTAGTTTGTTTACTGCAAGTGATATCTGTAATTTGTATGTAACCCCTTCTCAAGTACAGCACCATGGAATCAAAGGTGTTATATAAATAAATAATAATAACCATTGTTTTAATTTTTTGTTCAGAATTCTATTATACACATGAAAATAAGAAACTTTGTAATATATTTTATTAGAGAAAAACACTACTTCCTCCTCCTGGACTGATAATTCGATGTCAAAATTTAAAATTCATTATGTAGAGAAGCAGTAGGTATAGTCCTAAATGACAGATATGTGTCATGGAGGTGGTTGGTTTCAGTGATGTAAGTCCCAAAAATGAAGGAACAAGCAATGATAGTTTGCTGAGGAGGTGTTTTTTGAGACCAGTTTTTGGGTCTGGGACTCAGGAGCGTCCAAAGAGCCTGGGTGGGAATGGTCACTTCAATATCTCCAATCCAGCTTTTACAGTTCCTATAAAAAGTTCTAAATTGCATCAGATGGATAATGGGAGCTGGTGAATCACCAGTGAGTGAGAAGCATGCTGAGGGTAAATTGTTATGAATGAGTCACCGTAGGAGGCAAAGCAGAAATACAAGCTAAGTCCAGAAAACCAGAGAAGTTGGCAACTATCAGATTGCAGACCCCTGAACCTATCAACACAACTAGCAGTAGCCGTGGGGGGTTCCTACGATGCCCTAGACCCCTCGATCACAGCCGGAGAATTACATAGGCCTAAAGAATGAAAGGGGAAATCTAAACTGCCCCAGAGCAGACCCCAAAGCAATAGGCAGCCCCCAACATACAATGACGGTGAAGCAAGATGAAAATACTAACACAGACAGAAAGATAGACTGAGCAAAGACGGGGCCCAAAACTACCTAGATAGGAAAGGACAGGAAGGCTGCTGTCTGCAATCTGCCAAAACCCTATCAAAGACATAAGCCAACAAGCTGATATGAAAAAGGCCCTGAAGCAGCTAGGCTTCAAAAACTAAATCAGCACTCAGGTATTTTCAGAAGACAGAGCTAAATGAATTCAGCACACCCCAGCAGGGAATGGCAGAAATCCAGAAAAACAAAGCAAAACAAAGTCAAAGCACCAAAGCAAAAGGCCAAGCAGCAAACTTAGCTTTAGAGGAGCAGGAATTCAGACTGGTCTCCAAGGATCCCACAGAGAAATCACCCGAAGGGCAGAAGGGCGTCAGCAGCCTTATATCCAGTCAGTAACTCCACTCAGCCAGTCATCATCATCAGCCTCAGGTGTTTGATAATCAGGCTCACTACCTTTCTTTACCAGAAGAGGGAGTTCCTCGGGCCTCAGTAATGAAGGGGAAAATGAACTCACAACAGTACCTCCCCCTTGAGGAGGCGTCACCGAACCCTCAACTACGCCACCAGGGCGATCAGGGTGAGCCCGATGAAAGGCACGCACCAATCTTTTGGCATGAATATCAGAGGCAGAGACCCAGGAATTATCCTCCTGACCATAACCCTTCCACTTAACCAAATACTGGAGTCTCCGTCTAGCCAGACGGGAATCCAGTACTTTCTCTACCTCATATTCCATGTTACCTTCAACCAATACAGGGTCTGGAGGTGCCACCCCCGGAACAACAGGTTCAACAAACCTCTTCAACAAAGATTTATGGAACACATTATGGATTTTAAATGTGACAGGAAGAGCCAAACGAAAAGAGACCGGATTAATAATCTCCACAATCTTGTAAGGTCCAATAAATCTAGGCTTAAACTTAGGAGAAGCCACCTTCATAGCAATATTTTTTGATGATAACCCACACCATATCACCAACCTTAAACTGGGGACCAATGGTCCTATGTCGGTTGGAAAACCGCTGGGCCTTTTCCTGGGAGAGAGATAACTTATCCACCACTTGGTCCCAGATCTGGTGCATCCTCTCCACCACAGTGTCAACACCTGGGCAGGCAGAGGGCTCCACCTGCCCTGAAGAAAATCGAGGATGAAACCCAAAGTTACAAAAAAAAGGTGACATCAAAGTGGCAGAACTAGCTCTATTATTTAAAGCAAATAAAGCAAAAGGGCAAAAATGAAACCCAATCATCCTGATCAGCAGAAATAAAACATCTCAAATATGACTCCAAGGTCTGGTTTGTTCTCTCTGTCTGCCCATTGGTCTGAGGGTGAAAAGCAGAGGAGAAGGACAACTGAATTCCCAGCCTGGAACAGAAAGTTCTCCAAAATCTAGACACAAACTGGACTCCTCTGTCAGATACAATGTTCTCAGGAATCCCGTGCAAACGAACCACCTGTTGTAAAAACAGGGGCACCAACTCAGAGGAAGACGGCAACTTAGGGAGTGGTACAAGATGAACCATCTTAGAGAACCTATCACAAATCACCCAAATAACAGTCATCCTCTGAGAGACAGGCATATCAGAGATGAAATCCATTGAAATATGGGTCCATGGCCTCTTGGGGACAGGCAAAGGCATCAACAACCCACTAGAGCGAGAACACGATTTAGACCGGGAGCACATCCCACAGGACTGCACAAAATTCCTGACATCACGAGACAAGGAGGGCCACCAAAAAAACCGACTCACCAGATCTCTAGTACCAAAAATACCTGGATGACCAGCCAAAGCAGAGCAATGAACTTCAGACATCACTCTCTTCTTCCACTGGTCAGGAACATACAACTTTCCACTGGGACAACGCTCAGGTTTGTCCTCCTGGAACTCTTCCAGAGTATGTCTCAAATCGGGCGAGATGGCAGAAAGAACTACCCCTTCGCCTAAGATGGTAGCAGGCTTGGTCACCACAGGAGAATCAGCAAAGAAGCTCCTAGAGAGGGCGTCTGCCTTGACATTCTTTGTTCCAGGAAGAAAAGAAACCACAAAATCAAAACGTGTAAAAAACAAGGCCCACCTAGCCTGTCTAGGGTTCAAGCGCTTAGCCTACTCTAGGTAAATCAAATTCTTGTGGTCAGTGAGGACCACGACTTGATGCTTAGCTCCCTCCAACCAATGTCTCCACTCCTCAAATGCTCATTTCATGGCCAACAGTTCCCTATTCCCCACATCATAGTTACGTTCAGATGGAGAGAACTTTCGGGAAAAGAAAGCACAGGGATTCATTTTAGATGTTACAAGATCCTTTTGGGACAAAACAGCTCCTGCACCAATCTCAGAAGCATCCACCTCTACCTGGAATGGAAGTGAGACATCAGGTTGCCGCAAAACCGGGGCGGAGGTGAATCTTCGCTTCAGCTCCTGAAAGGAAGAAACAGCCTCCGGAGACCAATTTAACACATCAGCACCCTTCTTAGTCAAATCAGTCAATGGCTTGGCAATACTAGAAAATTTTGCTATAAATTTCCGATAAAAATTAGCAAAACCCAAAAACTTCTGGAGGTCCTTCAAAGAAGTGGGCTGAACCCAATCGTGAATGGCCTGTACCTTGGCCGGGTCCATTTCAATAGTTGATGGGGACAAAATAAATCCCAAAAAAGAAATCCTCTGTACTCCAAAAAGGCATTTAGATCCTTTGACATACAGGGAATTCTCCCTCAAGATCCGGAACACAGTCCGAATATGTTCCACATGAGAATCCCAATCCTTGGAGAAGATCAAAATATCATCCAGATAGATAATCAAAAATTTATCGACAAAATCTCGGAAAATATCATTCATGAAGCACTGGAAGACAGAAGGGGCATTAGTGAGCCCAAAAGGCATCACCGGGTACTCAAAATGTCCCTCCGGAGTATTAAACGCCGTCTTCCATTCATCCCCATGCTTAATGCGAATAAGATTATACGCCCCCCTGAGGTCAAGCTTGGTAAACCAGCAAGCACCTTTAACTCTGGAGAATAGATCAGAAATCAGGGGTAACGGATACTGATATTTAACAGTAATTTTGTTGAGGGCACGATAATCAATACAAGGTCTTAATGATCCATCCTTTTTGGCTACAAAAAAAAAACCGGCACCTAAGGGTGACGAGGATGGTCTAATATGACCCTTCTCCAACGCCTCCTTAATATAGGATCGCATAGCCTCGTGCTCGGGTACAGATAAATTGAAGAGCCGACCCTTGGGAAATTTACACCCCGGGCTCAGTTCAATAGCACAGTCATAACTCCTATGAGGAGGCAGAGACGCAGACTCATTCTCACTAAATACATCATAAAAGTCCGCCAAATAATCAGGAACATCATGCGACTGAGGAGAGGTGGAAAACACCGGAGCCTCACTAAAGGCACACCGACAACCCCAACTCACCACAGACACAGATTTCCAATCCAAAACTGGATTATGAATCTGTAACCAGGGAAACCACAGAACAATAGTATCATGCAGATTATGCAACACCAAAAATCTGCAATTTTCTTGATGGTCTGGGGCGACCCGCATTACCACCTGGGTCCAAAACTGGGGTTTATTTTTAGCCAAAGGAGTAGCATCAATCCTCCTCAAAGGGATAGGCGTCTGCAGAGGTGTCATCGGAAATCCACAACGTTTAGCAAAATCCAAGTCCATTAGGTTTAGGGCTGCTCCCGAATCCACAAAAGCCTTGGCGGAAAATGTGGACAGGGAGCAGATCAGAGTAATAGCCAGAAGAAACTTAGGTTGAACACCCCCAACAGAAAACTTGTATGCAAAGCGTTTCTCTCGTTTAGGACAGACAGAAATAATATGCGAGGCATCTCCACAGAAAAAACACAACTTATTACGCCTTCTGAACTCCTGACGCTGCTCTCTGGAAAAAACTATCACATTGCATAGTTTCAGACATTTGTTCAACAGGTGGCAACACCTCTCGCGCAGCTTTGCGTTCGCGCAAACGCCGATCAACCTGAATGGCTAATGACATAGAATCGTCAAGACCAGAGGGAACAGGAAATCCCACCATAGTATCTTTTACGGCTTCGGACAACCCCTTCCGAAAGAGAGCAGCCAAGGCATTATCATTCCAGGTAGTAAGTACTGCCCACTTTCGGAATTTTTGACAGTACAATTCTGCAGAATCACGACCCTGGCTCAATGCCAGCAGGGCCTTTTCAGCCTGATCAATGGCATTAGGTTCGTCATACAACAACCCCAAAGCTTGAAAGAATGCGTTCACATTAGTCAGAATAGGATCATCTGGTTTCAAAGAAAACGCCCAATCCTGGGGATCGCCACGCAGCAAAGAGATGACAATTTTAACCTGCTGCGCGGAGCTCCCTGACGATTTAGGCTTCAAGGCAAAAAATAATTTACAATTATTTTTGAAATTCAAAAATTTAGACCGATCCCCAAAAAATACATCAGGTGTAGGAATCTTTGGTTCAGCAGCATGTGAATGAGCAAGGTAGGCGGAAATTCCCCGCACTTCCGCAGCGAGCTGCTCCACACGATCAGACAATTGCTTTATCTCCATTGAGAGAAAAAAAAAATTCCCCCTACAGCCTCAGAGATATAGAGGAAAAAATATACACACTTTTTTTTTTTTTTTTACAATTCTTTCCTGCTATTGAGTACCCTAGGATCTGCGGTATGGCGGGTGATTCTGTTATGAATGAGTCACCGTAGGAGGCAAAAGCAGAAATACAAGCTAAGTCCAGAAAACCAGAGAAGTTGGCAACTATCAGATTGCAGACCCCTGAACCTATCCACACAACTAGCAGTAGCCGTGGGGGGTTCCTACGATGCCCTAGACCCCTCGATCACAGCCGGAGAATTAAATAGGCCTAAAGAAAGAAAGGGGAAATCTAAACTGCCCCAGAGCAGACCCCAAAGCAATAGGCAGCCCCCAACATATAATGACGGTGAAGCAAGATGAAAATACTAACACAGACAGAAAGATAGACTGAGCAAAGACGGGGCCCAAAACTAACTAGATAGGAAAGGACAGGAAGGCTGCTGTCTGCAATCTGCCAAAACCCTATCAAAGACATAAGCCAACAAGCTGATATGAAAAAGGCCCTGAAGCAGCTAGGCTTCAAAAACTAAATCAGCACTCAGGTATTTTCAGAAGACAGAGCTAAATGAATTCAGCACACCCCAGCAGGGAATGGCAGAAATCCAGAAAAACAAAGCAAAACAAAGTCAAAGCACCAAAGCAAAAGGCCAAGCAGCAAACTTAGCTTTAGAGGAGCAGGAATTCAGACTGGTCTCCAAGGATCCCACAGAGAAATCACCCGCAGGCCAGAAGGAGCGTCGGCAGCCTTATATCCAGTCAGTAACTCCACTCAGCCAGTCATCATCAGCCTCAGGTGTTTGATAATCAGGCTCACTACCTTTCTTTACCAGAAGAGGGAGTTCCTCGGGCCTCAGTAATGAAGGGGAAAATGAACTCACAACAGTAAATAATGATTTGAGCTGCTGTCTGGGTGACCTTATTAGTTTTACTATTTTTGAAAAAGGATTGTGTTTTGTTACCAAGTGTATGCCAGAAAAAGGCTAGTGTTTCCTTTAAAAAATACTGGAAGTTTATGAAGACAATAAACCTCATTGCTTGGACAAATGTACCCGGTGTGTGAACTAACTGTGAGCGTAAACCCTTACCATGGGTAAAATCTGTCTTCAGTGAATGTAGAATTTCCATGACAGTTAGTGTTCATAAAGTTCTACAGGGCGGTAAAACTGTTGTTTCAGAAGTTGCAGCGGAATGTCTGTGTCTGCTTCTAGCTCCTTCGTTCTCACCTCTCTAAAGAATTTTAAAAGCACCAACTACCACCTCATACCTCAGTAATGCAAAACTATGTTTTAACGGAAAATAGATTTTACAGATTTTATCCATGAATTGAAAGTGAAATTTAAATCCAGGAGGGGAACATTTCTCTGCTAAAGATATGTTACAAAGTTGCTTAATTTCATGTGTACTATTCTAATGATTTATGAAATTCAAAATAAAATGACAGTAAGGCTAAGTTCACACTAGGCATTTTTGTAGCTTTTTTTATGCAAATTTTCAGCTGTGTTTTACAATACCAGCAAAATCTATGCGATTTCAGAAATCTCATGCACACAGCTTGTTTTTTTTGTCATCAGGGTTTTGCGCATTGCATGGTTCTTTGCACAATGGAGCATGTCACTCAGTGTTTTTTCAGCGTCTTTTCAGCATTTTTCACCCATTGAAATGAATACATGGTGAAAAAATGCTGAAAAAAGGCGCCAAAAATGCAAGCATCAGGTTTTCTGCATCGTTTGGGCCAAAACCTGATTCTATAGAATAGGACTTTTTTTTCAACACTAAACTATCATTATGCACAAGGGAAAAATCTAGCATGCAAAAGCCGCAGCAAAAAGCACACGAAAACAAAGTAAAAAAACGCACTGAAAACATGCTTTTTTGTAGAGCTTCTTTCCTGCCAAGAGATCAGATTTTGCTGCAGAAAAAACGCCAAGTATGAACTTACCCTTACTTTCTAAAGTATTGCATGTTAATACTTGTCAGTACTTATGTAATTGACATTTTCAATACAAAAATGCTGAAACCAGTTTGTAACCTGTAAACACAGTGGATATAAAAACTGCCCACTACTCTGTTAAAATGCCAGGTTTTTATCATGTAAAAAAAAATTATGTCAAGAACAATCTTTTCAGAACTTTTCCAGATTTATAAAAACCCAGCCTCCTCTAACCTTGTGCCAAAACAACAAAAGCCATGGGTTCCTCTAGGCAGCTGCCTCGCACTCTGAAAATGAAAATGGTGGAGGCACACAAAGCAGCAGAAGGCTATAAGAAGATAGCAAAGCATTTTTAAGTTGCCCTTTCCTCAGTTCAAAATGTAGTTAAGAAATGGCAGTTAACAGGAACAGTGGAAGTCAATATAAGGTCTGGAACACCAAGCAAAATTTCAGTGTGCTGCTCATAGGATTGCGTTAGAGGAAAATCAGAACCCCTGTTTGACTGCAAAAGACCTTCAAAAAGATTTAGCAGATTATGGAATTATGGTACAGTGTTCTACTGTTCAGAGACACCTTCACAAATATGGCCTTCATGGAAGAGTCATCAGAAGAAAACCTCTCCTGCGTCCTCGCCATAAAATTCAGTATCAGAAGTATGCAAAAGAAAATCTAAACAAGCTTGATGCATTTTACAAACAAGTACTGTGGACCGATGAGGGTAAAATAGAACTCTTTAGCCACAATGACCAAAGCTATGTGTGGAGAAATTGCGCACAGAATTTTAGGAAAAGAACATGTCACCAACCATTTAGCATAGGAATGGATCAATCATGCTTTGGGATTGTGTTGCAGCAAATGGCACAGGGAACATTTCACGGGTAAAGGGAAGAATGGGTTCAATTAAATTTCAACAAATTCTTGATGCAAACATAACACCATCTGTAAAAAGGCTGAAGTTGAATAAACACGTCAAAACCCCCAAAACTTTCTTTTTGAGTCTTTACCCATATCGGTCCCACTCAGAGATTTACATGCTTTACAAGCATTCATTTTAAATTTCATACGGGCAGGAAGAAGTCATAGAATTCCAAAGTCGGTAATGTTGGCTGATAAAAAGATGGGAGGTCTAGCGGCTCTTAACTTTGTTCATTATTATTGGGCATCGCAACTCCGCACAATCCCATTGTGGTCTTCTATACTTTGTTAAAAGAAATGGATGGATATTGAAAAGTTATGGTTAGTCCCAGCTCACCCCAATTCCCTGATCTGGAATGGGGCTTACATTCCTCCTTCAATAGACCTATGTAGAGACTCAAGCGACTAATCAGAGAACTGCTGTCATGCGACACATGTCGCCGTGTAGCTGCAGCCTTAGGCCGGGGGTCACACTTGCGAGTGCAATGCGAGAAATTCGCGCGAGTCTCTCACATCAATACCCGGCACTGCTGCCGGCGGTTCAGACCGGACCGTTCAGCTGCACTGAAATACATGCAGTCACACTCTCTGGTCCCGAGTGCCGGCGGCAGTGCCGGGTATTGATGCGCAAGTTTCTCGCATTGCTCTCGCAAGTGTGACCCCGGCCTTAAACGTAGTCTGTCATTACCCATGCACTGCTTATCATTCATGATTGGACAAACTTAGGTAAAAAATGCTATGATGAAAAGCAAAATCATACACTTCAACATCTCCTAGATTTCGATCTCCTTGTCTTTAAAGAACACATTTTACACATATTTGTTCTGAGACTAAAGGCATAAGTCTGTGAAATGAAGCAAAAATAGCCTCAAAATAGAGAATAATTAATTTGTGCTTTTCCATTATCTTCTGAATTAAAGCCTCATTTGCGTCTTGCAGCGCTCATGGCAGTAAGCAGACATCAAAGCTGCCTTTATTTCTAGTGTCAAAACTTTACAAATCCTCTTTTAATTCCTGTAATTTTATCTCTGCATAGTAATGTGTTACTCTTCTAAAACACTCCTGGGTAGAACAGAAGGCGCCCCACTGAGGGAATTGGCCAAATGCTGCCAGTTTTCCATGAAAAAAGAATCTGCGGATACCTGTGAAGTCTGCAGAAACTCCAATTATGTCCAACCACCAACTGCAGAATGCCATATTCTACAAGATAGACTCTCACCTCAAGTCAAAATCAGGAACATTGTTCCAAACTGTATCCAGAATGCATCAACCGACCAATGTAGTGGAACCGACCAATGTAGTGGAACCGACCAATGTAGTGGCTGCTCTTTCTCATGTAACAGATCCCATGGAAACTTCTACTGAATGGTAGAATTACAGCAACACAAAACTCAACGTACCCCTGAATTGCTAATGTTTGGGATGTACAGGGTGATGGAGATATGTTGCTGTCACCTAACATATAGACTGTTGTAAGCAACAGTCCTGGCGAGTACTGGCAAATGTCAGTAGACATCTTATCATTCAGAAAGCTAGAAGAAAAAGCTATGGCTCCAGGCACGATGATATTGGCACACGCTGAGATGGCAGAGTTTGGTTTGTATTGGTGTCCCCCATATACAGGACATATAGGAGCAATGGATTAGAGAATAAAGAAGTTTCAATTGCACCAAAGCCCGAATACCTTAGGGGGCTCATAGACTCCACTGACGCAAAAAAGCATTAACAGGACAAGTTATATTCAGAGGTCTTGTAAAAGATTTTCAATTTAGGTCTTTAGAGTGTCAGAACATGACTTGTGCTCATCACTAGAACAATCTGTGGCTAAACAACCTGTGTGGTACAGATCAATCCAATTTACATCAGATAGCCAGGGGATCTTACCGTTGGCACTTTCCTACTCCTGTAATATTACGCCCTCATGTACCGTTTGTGTTGATCCTTTACTGCAGTAATAAAATACCCCAGTGGCCACTTTAAAAGGAACCTGACAGCTGATACATACTGCACTATCCACGAGTAGCATGCATCAAGCACTGGTTGTATGATCTTAGTCAGGTATGTTTGACTCTGAAACATTGAGATGTTTCAGAGAAAAACATACTTTAACAGACGCTGACATGCGTTTCTCGGGCAGCTTCTCCCCGCCTTCTTCTCTTGAGTGACAGATCTCTCTCTGCATGTATGTATATTGAGAGACCTGTCAATCCATTAACAGTGAGTGCAGAGAAGGACCCCACCTTCCAACTAGTCTCCCATGCAGCTTGGTCCTTAGCTAGTTATGCTGTATCAAACAACTACGGAATAAGGACGTTTACTTCCGAAACAGGTCAGATGATTGAGGATCTATGTTCAGTGGTTTTAGGACATGTGGAATAAAGTAAATACGGTTTTCTCCAGAAGGACGGAGTGCTGATTTTTCTCTTACTTAGTTACACTGACATGCTCTGCTGAAGCTGCCGACCTCGCTGGATGAAGCCATTGCAGATGTGGTGAGCTGTTGATTTTCTTACATTGCATATATACTGTAGGTCGTCATTAACCGTGCGTAAAGAGAAGCCACCAGGGACCCCCCTGTCCAACTAGTCTCCTGTGCAGCTTGGACCCTGGTGGAGTTTAATGATTTTTTTTCAATGTCACGCCACAGTATTTCAGAGTCAAACATATATGGCTGAAATCATACAGTCAGTGTCTGTACATGATGCCCGTGAATCGGCACCATGTAAAGGCTGTTAGGTTCCCTTTAAAAAATAATGTTATTCTCTCAGACAAACAGTTGTTTGCTCTATTATTTGAGATTTTGCAGGATTTTTCAATTTTTTTTTCACGTCATATAAAAAAATTAATGTTTTTCTTGAAAGTGGATTTTTGGATACTAACTGCAGAAAAACATGGTGGTTTATGAGCATTTAATATAAGGTAGTTTTCTGGAGTGCACGTGAGCAAAGTATGCATTTTAGGTTAAGTGATATTTAACTAATCTCATGAATAAATCTAGAAAACAGGTAACCAATGCCAAATTACATAGAAACAACATGTCAGGATAACTGAATAGAGGACAGAAGGTGCAAAGGAAGCAACGCCCATGTAAAAGCCTGCCTCATACAAGTGTGGTGGTAAACATTACCAAATAGATCTATTACTTGATAAGCATGCTATGTGTACAATCAGAATGACTGTATAATATTTTATGAAAGATTATATTCATTCTCTACTCTAACTAGTCTGATTGACAGCTCCTCGGGGTCCCTCCTCCCCGCTGCTGAGATCTCACAGTGCTCATCACACACTGCATCTGTCAATCAGGCTGGCTGGGCGGAGACGTAATAAACTTGGACTGATCAGTTTATTTGCACTCATTAACTGGACTTATAACATTTTTGCCTTAATACTGTATTAAGATTATACAGCCATTCTGATATGGATTTTCAAAGGAACTATACCGGTCTCCTCAGGTCTAAGAGAGCTATGTAATAATGTATAAGGTATGTATTGTGAAATCAGGTAATAAGAAAACCTGCCCTGAATAGATTTTTTTTTTTTTTTAGAAATGCAAGATGGGTTAGTAGGATGAATCTGGAGGGCGAGGTTGACTTGCATTTCGAATAGAGGAATCAGCGTCACTCTCTTTAAGGCCGGGGAAAAAAATGTGTGGGCTACGGCGCAATTTTCTTCGCCAGAGAGGGAAAGCTGACGGCCAGGGCAGATATTTGTAGCCTGGGATGGGGTTAATACCGATATATCTTCCCAGGCTATGAATATCAGCCCGCAGCTGTATATTTAGCCTTTACTGGCTATTCTAATAGGGGGTCCCCAAAAATAAGGGGTTAATGTCACCTTGCTATTGTACGGTGACATTAAGCCCGGTTAATAAAGGAGAGGTGTCAATAAGATACCTATCCATTATTAATCCAATAGTATGAAAGGGTTTAAAAAAACACACACATTAATAAAGTCTTTTAATGAAATAATTAAACACACAGGTTTGCGATCTTTATTAAACTCCCAATCCAAGCAAAGCCCTCATTCTCCTGCAAAAAATTAGAAATAAAAATGCAACAATATACCATACCTGTATGCAATACAGTCAAGTCCCACATTGCAATCCATCTCAAAGAGTTAAATAGTTTACAACCAGGAGTGGTGCTAATGCTATCGCCCCGACTGTAAACCACTGTGCAATGAATGAAAAGCTGCCTATGCAGCCTCCCCATTACACCTCTCCATTGTAAACCAGGCTTAATGTCACCTTACAATAGCAAGGAGACATTAACCTCTTATTACCCCATATGCCACTGCTACAGGGCAATGGGAAGCGAGAGGCTAAGTGGCTGAGGGCAGATGTTTTTAGCCGGGCAGGGGGGGCAATAACAATGGTCCCTTTCTAGGCTTCTAGGCTATAAATATCTGCCCTCAGTCAATGGCTTTCCCTCTCTGGTGAAGAAAATTGCGTGGGAGCCCACACAATTTTTTTCCCTGAATAAATTTGATAAATTAACACCTACATCTCCAAAATTTAACACACATAGTGCTAACATTATTAGTAGGCGACATATATAAATTTAACTGATATGCAAGGGTTTACTGTATGTAAACAGTGTGTCATATCCTGTTGGCTTCTGCTATGATTTTATAGAAGCCGACAATTGAATTATCGGTTATTCTGCTACCTAACTCTCTATGAAATATAAATATATATATATGTGTGTCAATGATGCACATACAGTTGTGACCAAAAGTATTGACACCCCTGCAATTTTGTCAGATAATACTCAGTTTCTTCCTGAAAATGATTGCAAACACAAATTCTTTGTTATTATTATCTTCATTTAATTTGTCTTAAATGAAAAAACACAAAAAGAATTGTCCTAAAGCCAAATTGGATATAATTCCACACCAAACATAAAAAAGAGGGTGGACAAAAGTATTGGCACTGTTTGAAAAATCATGTGATGCTTCTCTAATTTGTGTAATTAACATCACCTGTAACTTACCTGTGGCATCTAACAGGTGTTGGCAATAACTAAATCACACTTGCAGCCAGTTGACATGGATTAAAGTTGGCTCAACCTCTGTCCTGTGTCCTTGTGTGTACCACATTGAGCATGGTTAAAAGAAAGAAGACCAAAGAACTGTCTGAGGACTTGAGAAACCAAATTGTGAGGAAGCATGAGCAATCTCAAGGCTACAAGTCCATCTTCAAAGACCTGAATGTTCCAGTGTCTACCGTGCGCAGTGTCATCAAGAGGTTCAAAGCCCATGGCACTGTGGCTAACCTCCCTAGATGTGGACGGAAAAGAAAAATTGACAAGAGATTTCAGCGCAAGATTGTGCGGATGTTGAATAAAGAACCTCGACTAACATCCAAACAAGTTCAAGCTGCCCTGCAGTCCGAGGGTACAACAGTGTCAACCCGTACTATCCATTGGTGTCTGAATGAAAAGGGACTGTATGGTAGGAGACCCAGGAAGACCCCACTTCTTACCCCGAGACATAAAAAAGCCAGGCTGGAGTTTGCCAAAACTTACCTGAAAAAGCCTAAAACGTTTTGGAAGAATGTTCTCTTTTCAGATGAGACAAAAGTAGAGCTTTTTGGGCAAAGGCATCAACATAGAGTTTACAGGAGAAAAAAAGAGGCATTCAAAGAAAAAAACACGGTCCCTACAGTCAAACATGGCGGAGGTTCCCTGATGTTTTGGGGTTGCTTTGCTGCCTCTGGCACTGGACTGCTTGACCGTGTGCATGGCATTATGAAGTCTGAAGACTACCAACAAATTTTGCAGCATAATGTAGGGCCCAGTGTGAGAAAGCTGGGTCTCCCTCAGAGGTCATGGGTCTTCCAGCAGGACAATGACCCAAAACACACTTCAAAAAGCACTAGAAAATGGTTTGAGAGAAAGCACTGGAGACTTCTAAGGTGGACAGCAATGAGTCCAGACCTGAATCCCATAGAACACCTGTGGAGAGATCTAAAAATGGCAGTTTGGAGAAGGCACCCTTCTAATACCAGGGACCTGGAGCAGTTTGCCAAAGAAGAATGGTCTAAAATTCCAGCAGAGCATTGTAAGAAACTCATTGATGGTTACCGGAAGCGGTTGGTCGCAGTTATTTTGGCTAAAGGTTGTGCAATCAAGTATTAGGCGGAGGGTTCCAATACTTTTGTCTGGCACATTTTTGGAGTTTTGTGTGAAATGATCAATGTTTTGCTTTTTGCTTCATTCTCTTTTGTGTTTTTTCATTTAAGGCAAATTAAATGAAGATAATAATACCAAAGAATTTGTGTTTGCAATCATATTCATGAAGAAACTGAGTTTTATCTGACAAAACTGCAGGGGTGTCAATACTTTTGGCCACAACTGTATATATATATATATATATATATATATATATATATATTGCTCAAACACAAACAGCCTGTTGCAAATTGAATAGTTTTCCCTTTAATTTTTTTGAGCAGTATCTATATATATATATATATATATATATATATATATAATCGTCTTATCATGTCTGTCTGTAACCGAAATCGCGGGTCGCTGATTGGTTGTGGCCGCCAGGCCACAACCAATCAGCGACAGGCGCAGCTGTTTGTAACGGTAAGCTGCGCCTGCCGCCAATCAGAGGCAGGTGCAATCGGGCGCAGCGCTCAATCAGGAACAGGCCTTAATCTGTAAAAAATAGAATTAAAATAAAAAAATGGTTATTCTCACCTTCCGACAGCCTCCGATCTTCTTTCCAAGCGCCCGGCCTTGCGGTCCCAGTAATGCCTTGCGCTTAAGACCGGAGATGAAGCCACTCTCGCGAGAGCGTGACATCAGCGGTGTTTTGCGCAATGCATTACTGGGACCGCGAGGCCGGGTGCGTGGAGTGGGGATCGCGGGCCGTCGGAAGGTGAGTATATAACTATTGTTTTTTTAACAGAGACCACACATACCAGGAAAGCGGGATGAGGGAGACCACGTATGCAGCAATGGGGGGGAGACTATGCATACCAGCAATGGGGGGGAGGGAGACCATGCATACCAGCAATGGGGGGAGGGAGACCATGCATGCCAGCAATGGGGGGGAGACCATGCATACCAGCAATGGGGGGGAGGGAGACCATGCATACCAGCAATGGGGGGGAGGGAGACCATGCATACCAGCAATGGGGGGGAGACCATGCATACCAGCAATGGGGGGGAGGGAGACCATGCATACCAGGAAAGGGGGGGTGAGGGGACCATGCATACCAGAAAAGGGGGGGGTGAGGGGACCATGCATGCCAGCAAAGGGGGGTGAGGGGGACCATGCATACCAGGATTGGGGGGTGAGAGGACCATGCATTCCAGGATTGGGGGGTTCGGGGACCATGCTTACCAGGATTGGGGGGTGAGGGGTACCATGCATATAAAGATCGGGGGGTGGGGGGTACCATGCATATCAGGATTGGGGGGTGAGAGGACCATGCATATCAGGATTGGGGTCTGAAGGGACCATGCATTTCAGGATTGGGGGGTGAGGGGACCATGCATACCAGGATAGGGGGGAGGGGTCCATGCATACCAGGATAGGGGGGAGGGATACCATGCATATCAGGATTGGGGGGTGAGAGGACCATGCATATCAGGATTGCGGGGTATTCTAGAATACCCGATGCGTTAGAATCGGGCCACCACCTAGTCTAATATATAAAGCTCAAGTGTGTATATGTATGTGTGTATGTCCAGGATTGGCATCCGCACCGCCGCAGCTACAGTCACAAAATTTGGCACAGTCACACGTCTGGACCCCGAGAGTGTCCTAGGCTATGCTGTGAGGCAAAATTTTAACCCCGCGCGTTCCAATTCACCAAACAATTTTGCGCCTATCTACATAATAGGGAAAAAGTGTGTCTGTATCAAGCCCTGCCCCTCATTATGATGTCATAATGGTTGCCATGGCGATGCTGATGTCATCATAGGTTGCAAGCCCCGCCGCTCATTATGATGTCGTAATGGTTGACTATGGGATGGAGGATGTGTGATGGGTATATGGGCACTGGACTATGGGATGGAGGATATGTATGATGGGTATATGGGAACGGGACTATGGGATGGAGGACATGTATGATGAGTATATGGGCATGGGACTATGGGATGGAGGATGTGTGATGGGTATATAGGCATGGGACACACTTTATTTCTGAAGGAGAAGGGATGTACATTGTGCCTGCTGCTAGTGCTGATCGGCTAGAGATATTATAGTATAGTCATTCTATGTAGCAAAACTGAATGCCCCATCACTAGTTATGCTAGATCCCATAGGCCCGTGCCCATATACCCATCATACATATCCTCCATCCCATAGTCGAGTGCCCACCATATACCCATCACACATCCTCCATCCCATAGTCCCATGCCCATATACCCATCACACATCCTCCATCCCATAGTCCCATGCCCATATACCCATCATACCCACTCTGATCAGCAGAACCGAGAACTTTTGCTCCTGTTAAAATGGATCAGGGCTCCACATGCTTAACCATTTCTGCATTTATTCCTGCATTATGGGGTTGCTGAGCTCTGCACTCGGATTTTCCAGCATCTCTATAGAGAATGAATGTAGCGGAGGACCTCTGTAAGGGGGATAAAAGTGCCCCATCAGGGTTTAAACTTCCCTGCTCACTGATTACGTTTCCTGCAAGATGGGTGAAAAAGGGTTTGTCTAGTGAAAGCAAGTTATCTCTTGTGTGTTACAAGGCGGCCTGGGGTGGTAGTCATGGGCAAGTCCTTAAAGCCAGAGTCAGTGAGCACCCCAGCACCTTGTACATGGAGAGATAAGCGAAGTCTCGGTCCTGCAGTACGGTCGGTTACCTCCTTTCCACGTTCACTTCGGTTACTGGGGACTAGATCTCAGGAAATACCACAAGGCCACAGCTCTGTTCCAACGGTTAAACTTTACTGAACAGTCACACCCCTGACACGGTACAAACAAGGCAATGTTTCATGTACTTTCCCTGCTGCCTCTGTATGTTACACGCTACCAGCTCCCATCCTGGTCTCGGATTCCGCGTTTCTCCTGGGGACGATCCCGACGAGCCGGTGCCCGTCCTCACTGCCCGTCAGTCTGGAGCAGCTTTTATTCCCCACGACCAGGGAACCCTCTGTTCTCGCTGTTGTGCATGTCTCGCCCCAGGCAAGCCTGCCTGGGTTCTGCCCTACAGGCAGGAAATCCTTTTCCTATATCCCTGAGGCTTTGCACCATCCCCATCTAACTCCTCCCATCCGTTTAACCATCAATACTATACCCCAACCTTTCCCTAAGCTAAAACACCACATGTACAAATACATCATATTATAATACAGAACATTACAATGACATTAATAATCGACAGGGTATCACACTTAGGACGGGTGTACAGAATCCACAGGGGGACAGACACCTGGCGGACTCTGTCACCTCATTACATGTATTCAGTGCTAGTCCTGTTATGTGCAAATTTTCTCCATTTGATGCTTCCTATGATCTTCACACCAGCGATCTTGCACTGACTGCTACCCTGTATTACCATTGAATATGTAGTGACATGAATTTTGCTTCCCACCTTTACATTTATTGGTCATTTCCCAATTATCTAACTCATCCAGATCTAGGGAAATATGTTTTTGTGGTAATCTTAAATCACACTATGTGTAAGAGCATGTTTGCCATATGCTAGGATTGGCATATTATATCTGTGTACATAATCGTGCTTCTGACCATTGTGTCTATGATCTGAAGTCTTATGCAATCATAGTCATTGTACTTATCTCTATAATGCTGCATGCATTGCTCTGTTGCCAAAGTCTTTGGTTTATTAAATACATTTTATATTTGTATATTTAATAAAAAAATATATATTTTTTAGCAAACTATTTTTTTTTGCCATTGTATAAAGATCTATTTCTTGGTATCGATATACGGTATATATTTTTTATATACATATATTTGTTGCGTACAATGTGATGACAATTTAGCTCTCCTATACCCACCATGGGGCAGTGGCAGGATACAGCATTCAGAAATCATGTAAACTGTTCTGTACGATAAGGATAACTGGATTTTTTGGGAAACTGATAGATTTTTCTTCTGCATAATATAAATCATACATTTTTGCAATTAAATTTTCATTAATGTGTTTAAATTTAAAAAATGTTTCTTCTCCAATGAAAAACGTAGACTCATTACACAGTTAATCCAAGTCCATAAATCCTCATTCTTACATTCCTCATCAGTTTTAGATATGAATTACTAATAACAACACAGTACCCACCGAGGCAAATAAATAATACAGCGGGTCAGAAAACATCTACAATAGTCCTAGTTTTATTGAAGAAGGTAATGAAATCACTAAATTAATAATTGATCCGAGAGAAATTTCATCATCCTCCCAACCTCCGATCATTTATGTTTTTCTTCTGGGCTGCACTGAATATATTATATAGAGAAAATGTAAGTGAGGGAACAAAACCAATGGCAATATCAGCACTGTGGTGGATACTGAAATGAACACGAAACAAATAGCATGGCAAATGATGATTGCTAAAATGCAGGCGTTGAGATTAAAAATATATGTCTCCACTATACATGGATTACATGGATTGCGTATCCAAAAATAAGATTAAAAATTAAAATGTTAGTGATAAAATGCACACATTCATTAACAAGCACAAAAGTGTTATGCATTAAGGAGATCAACCCTTTCTTCAGAAACAGGCGATTTTGCCCTTTGTGACACTTGTCAACATTTCAACAGAATTATTATGCTGCTTGTCATTATCTCTGTTTCTGAAGAAGAGAGTGAACTCCTCAATATGTAACACTTTTTTCTCATTTTCAACCCCTTTGTATGTCAAAGGTACTGTCCCTGCCTCTGATGTGGGCTTGCACGCCGAGCCCACATCTTTCCCCACACTTGATGGCTAATTTAATCAACCATCAAGTGCCTCTATTAGCAACGGGTGGATTCGAGATCAACCCATGGCTGTTAACCAGTTAAATCTGGCTGCTAATCACTGACAGCGGGATTTACCACACTAGCCGGGAGCGAGTCACAAATCCCAACCATCGGCGCCATTGTCACATTATCGTGGGGCGCCAATGGGCTCATGACAGTCAGGGGTCTGCAAAAGACTCCCGTGCCTGTCACTACGATACTCCCGTGAAGGCCGCCATTCATAGATCTTGATTTCTGCTGTGCAGGGCTGAAGCACTGCTAACCACAGTGCCTCTATTAGCAACGGGTGGATTCGAGATCAACCCATGGCTGTTAACCAGTTAAATCTGGCTGCTAATCACTGACAGCGGGATTTACCACACTAGCCGGGAGCGAGTCACAAATCCCAACCATCGGCGCCATTGTCACATTATCGTGGGGCGCCAATGGGCTCATGACAGTCAGGGGTCTGCAAAAGACTCCCGTGCCTGTCACTACGATACTCCCGTGAAGGCCGCCATTCATAGATCTTGATTTCTGCTGTGCAGGGCTGAAGCACTGCTAACC
The DNA here is from genome assembly GCF_039654945.1 of Dendrobates tinctorius. Classification (NCBI taxonomy): domain Eukaryota; kingdom Metazoa; phylum Chordata; class Amphibia; order Anura; family Dendrobatidae; genus Dendrobates; species Dendrobates tinctorius. Next base: position 7,585,616 of record NW_027361910.1, on the reverse strand, counting down.
ACAGGCGATTGGATGATAACAGCTTCAAGCCTCTTAAGGGGACTATTGAAGCCAGTAAAACATTTAAAAATATGCAAAAAACCACCCCCAAAAGCAAAAAGTTCAAATCACCCCCTTTTGCCCCATTAAAAATAAAACAATTTAAAAAAATAAAAAATACACATATTTGATATCACTGCATTCAGAAATGTGAAAAAAGAAGGTTAGGGAGCACTACTAAGGGGCAGGAGAATAATTAATATTGAAAATAAATGAGGGGTGCTGCACAATGCAAAGGCAAAAGCAATGATCAGCAAAAGAAGAAAAAAGGGGCCCAGCATATAAAGCGCACACCCAAGGCAATAAAGTATGTGACCAATACATATAGATTTTATTGAGAGGCATGCCCTATGTATTACAGTGGGGCAAAAAAGTATTTAGTCAGTCAGCAATAGTGCAAGTTCCACCACTTAAAAAGATGAGAGGCGTCTGTAATTTACATCATAGGTAGACCTCAACTATGGGAGACAAACTGAGAAAAAAAAATCCAGAAAATCACATTGTCTGTTTTTTTTTTCATTTTATTTGCATATTATGCTGGAAAATAAGTATTTGGTCAGAAACAAGCAATCAAGATTTCTGGCTCTCACAGACCTGTAACTTCTTCTTTAAGAGTCTCCTCTTTCCTCCACTCATTACCTGTAGTAATGGCACCTGTTTAAACTTGTTATCAGTATAAAAAGACACCTGTGCACACCCTCAAACAGTCTGACTCCAAACTCCACTATGGTGAAGACCAAAGAGCAGTCAAAGGACACCAGAAACAAAATTGTAGCCCTGCACCAGGCTGGGAAGACTGAATCTGCAATAGCCAACCAGCTTGGAGTGAAGAAATCAACTGTGGGAGCAATAATTAGAAAATGGAAGACATACAAGACCACTGATAATCTCCCGCGATCTGGTGCTCCACGCAAAATCCCACCCCGTGGGGTCAGAATGATCACAAGAACGGTGAGCAAAAATCCCAGAACCACGCGGGGGGACCTAGTGAATGAACTGCAGAGAGCTGGGACCAATGTAACAAGGCCTACCATAAGTAACACACTACGCCACCATGGACTCAGATCCTGCAGTGCCAGACGTGTCCCACTGCTTAAGCCTGTACATGTCCGGGCCCGTCTGAAGTTTGCTAGAGAGCATTTGGATGATCCAGAGGAGTTTTGGGAGAATGTCCTATGGTCTGATGAAACCAAACTGGAACTGTTTGGTAGAAACACAACTTGTCGTGTTTGGAGGAAAAAGAATACTGAGTTGCATCCATCAAACACCATACCTACTGTAAAGCATGGTGGTGGAAACATCATGCTTTGGGGCTGTTTCTCTGCAAAGGGGCCAGGACGACTGATCCGGGTACATGAAAGAATGAATGGGGCCATGTATCGTGAGATTTTGAGTGCAAACCTCCTTCCATCAGCAAGGGCATTGAAGATGAAACGTGGCTGGGTCTTTCAACATGACAATGATCCAAAGCACACCGCCAGGGCAACGAAGGAGTGGCTTCGTAACAAGCATTTCAAGGTCCTGGAGTGGCCTAGCCAGTCTCCAGATCTCAACCCTATAGAAAACCTTTGGAGGGAGTTGAAAGTCCGTGTTGCCAAGCGAAAAGCCAAAAACATCACTGCTCTAGAGGAGATCTGCATGGAGGAATGGGCCAACATACCAACAACAGTGTGTGGCAACCTTGTGAAGACTTACAGAAAACGTTTGACCTCTGTCATTGCCAACAAAGGATATATCACAAAGTATTGAGATGAAATTTTGTTTCTGACCAAATACTTATTTTCCACCATAATATGCAAATAAAATGAAAAAAAAAACAGACAATGTGATTTTCTGGATTTTTTTTTCTCAGTTTGTCTTCCATAGTTGAGGTCTACCTATGATGTAAATTACAGACGCCTCTCATCTTTTTAAGTTGTGGAACTTGCACTATTGCTGACTGACTAAATACTTTTTTGCCCCACTGTATATGTACATTTTGGTGAATTTTGTGTAATTTTCCATAAGTGGTCTTTGCCTATCAGCATTTATTATTAGATCTGTTTGGGACATTTGGGGGTGTGCCTTCCTTTTTAAATATTTTTATTCTGTATACCTGTTTGTCTCTCAATAAAATCTATATGTATTGGTCACATACTTTATTGCCTTGAGTGTGCACTTTATATGCTGGGCCCTTTGCATTCAGAAATGTCTGATCTATCAAAGTATGAAATAAATTAATCTGATCGGTAGATGGCGTAATGAGAAAAAATTGAAACAACGGAATTACGTATTTTTGGCCACTGCTAATTAGCAATAAAATACAATAAAAGACAATCATAATCAATAAAAGGCAATTGTATCTACCCCAAAAATGATATCAATATAAATTTACAGCTCGGGCCCTCACACAGTCCCAGACCCCGAAAGGTAAAGTTATGGGTCTCGGAAAATGGTAACAAAAACAAATTTTTTTTTATACAAATTTCCAAATTTTTTTGACAGTCTAAAAAACCCTAACTCTTTAAATGTTTGTTAATTGCATACTCGTACTGACCTGGGGGATCATATTGCCTGGTTAATTTTACCATATAGTGAACATGGTAAATAAAACACCCAAAAAACAATTGTGGAATTGTACTTTTTTTTGCAATTTCAACGCACTTGGAATTTATTTCCCATTTTCCAGTACACTATATAGTAAAATGAATGGTGTCTTTCAAAAGTACAACTCTGGGAAGAAGGGGGAGGAAAAACGAAAAGGAAAAAACAGAAAATCGCAGGGCAGTGAAGGAGTTAATATATGAATGTTTGCCATTTTATCACTGAGATTTGAATTTCAATCTTGTTTTTGGATACGTCGTCCATCTACAGTTTCTCATTTTATCAATTTTTTGGTCTTACTTACTTGTACTTGCCGAGTTGAAAATTCCAAAAGGAGGCGTTTAGGGCTTCTCTTGCATCAAATTCTATATGCATTCAAGAACAAGGTAAGCAGTTTTAATCCTTGTTATCAGCCTCTCATTTCAGAACATATTTCCCTATGAGGCACTCTTGTCCTGCTTTTTCTCTCCCATATCACTTATAAAAGGCAGGGACTGCTGTGCATAGTCAAGACCAAGGATGGACAACATTTTCTGGTATATGGTCCACCCTACCCATCACTGTCACATCGGCACAGATTGTAACATGCCAATTTGCCTTATTAAAGGGACAGCTATTCTGACATTTATGGAATAGTTCCAGTATGATAGTCCAAATTTTTGTATTCCTATCTATCAAGAGAATCAAGCTACCCTACTTGGTATTGGAGAAGATAAGATAAATATACATGGCTATCTCCATTATTGAGGTTCTAGAAACAGCAGAGTAATTCACACCTCATATAAACTACAACGGCCATTCCTTTTTTCAACTAGACATTACTGACGTGTATCATCCGAGTCCTGCACTATGATTACTGTGGGGAAGAGAGTATGAAGCTGCCTCCTAATGAAGGTACTCAGCACAATGTGTAACCAACTGTGCAATCCAAAATGCGTTAGTAGCACTTTGCTTTGTTATTAAAGCCACTAGATATTGGTTGTATGAAATATTATGTGTTTAGTATACATAATATTATATATGAATTATCAAACCACATTGGAATTTATATATCATTTAGAGACAACGCAAAGAGTAAGAAAAAAAGCATTTCACATGAGATTAAACTGGCTGCCACTTCCCTGCCGTGTCGAGCTTGTGATTGATAAAGTGTACACTGGGCCAACACAGGATGAAGCAACTGGGTCACCTGCCATCACTCATTCCACTGCCGATCCGTCAAGTTTAGCTCACATTATCAGAGTACCACTTCAAATAGTGAACTCTTGACTCTTTGCTGACAATAAAGTCAACCATAAAAGTCTATTCATAAACTTAAAGTATCAGGTTGGGATTGCTTCTGACAAACCTCTCTAAAAAAAAAAAAAAAAGAACTGAAATCAGACAATTTTCAAGTTCAAAGTCGGTGGCTCTACTCAACAAACCGGTTTGGGGGAACCTATCTTTATTGAGACCAACCCAGTACACTAAGTGATACGTCATTGGAATCATGGTCTCTTTTCCTACATTATGCTGGTCTCAGATAAGGTAGCAAAAACCTGATGACAGATTACCTTTAAGAAATGTGGTGTCCCTTACTGCAGCTTATAAAATGGAGATAAAGTGAGATTATGAGTGCTATTTCATCACATCGATTGCTAATAAATACAGTTGTGACATCCTAGGTAATATGGAAAAACGTGTGCTGTTAGGGAATGTTGGGGACACCACTGTTCTGTAGGAATAAAGCCTAAAGGCAGACTAAACTTCAGAGGAACTGTCCATCACTTTTCGTGCTGAACAAAATGATTACCCTACTCACCACAGACACAAGGCTGATCTTTAAAGCCTCATGAACATCAGGGAAACATTACTACTTGTGTCATGGAAAATGCTATTTAATACAAGAAACTCCAATAAATTAGGGGACATCACTGTAGCCAAATCAAATGGCCCTCATTAAAGCGATTAATTTAATTTAGACAATAATGGTCAGCCAGTATACAGACATATTAAAGTATATTTAGTTAGGGAATGTAATTGCTTCTTTTTTTCTGTTACCGAGCAGACCTCCTGGCGGAAATTTCATTGTGTAGACTGGGCCTTCAGATTAAGAATTCATTTACAGGCCCTGCTGGTCTGACATTTAATGACTTAATCAGGTTTGCCATGAGGCTCTGTGCTTACAGGAACATAGTAATTCAGGTCATGGGCAGAACCGCTTATTTGCTGTTTCATAGACCCATAAGAAAAATGCAAACTTCTTAAAATTGCATTAAAAACTCTATACTCTTCAGTGTAATAGTATTGAGTTGTAGAATCGTGGGCCGGTCTGAGGGGGTGGTCCCTCTGTATCCTGCGCAGTGACATACAGACACAAGATGGAGGCAGATTTCGGGTGCAACAGGTTCAAGTTTATTTCCCGCCGTCCGACTGTTACACACACCGTATTTATCACCAGGGACGTTAATACGCGTACCATCCCTTTTCTTTTAGTGACGTTCCTGTCAGCTCGGTCACTGTGGCCGCCTTAGGCCCGTACACCAACAGTAATTTTACTGATCAGGTATCGTCTTCAACTCGGTATGTGTTTCCCCGGGGCCTCGTCTGTACTGCGATACTTCATGTCAGGACCACCACCCTGACTTCCTTTCTCCTCAGTCCCCTGGCTCGGCTCTCCTCACAGTCCACAAACTGTCACAGACTTCTTGTCTCTTGAGCACCTCCCGAGGACTGGAACTTTCTGGAACCCTCCTGTCAAATTTATAACTTTCCCGGTCCCCTGTAACTCCGCCCCCCATGACTAACAGTTTCTAAAGCCCTAGGCTGCTGTCAAGTCCTGAACTCACATTCCTCCCTGCCATCTTGTGGTCAATCCAAGGTACTGCATGTCATCTACACTTTCCTAGCTGTCTCCCCACTGTCATAAATGCCATCTGCCTAAAATGTGCAAACCCTCCTTTCTACTTGCTAACCAGTACGTCCATCAGGTCACCTTCCCTACACTCTCCCTTCCTTTGTCTATTGTCATCCTCAACAATCGTAGTCCCTGCCTTCGTCATTCTGAAACTTCTCCTACTACCTGTTGTCGGACCAGTTGTTGGGCCAAACCCACTACCTGCGGGGGGCCAAACCAAACCGGGAGCACCATGCTCCGAGCAGCCTTCTGCCACTTGCCAGCGCGCACGCCACATGACAACATCTTTCAAATTGGGCTAGGTACACCCGGATCCTTTCTACGGCGTGTACCTTCCCCTACTCTCCCCTTCTGTCACCTTTCACTATCCAGTATGCCATGATCAAAGCCTGACACCTACCAGACCATTGTCAGCGTCCGCCTTCGTCTTTGGGAATGTCCGTGGTGTTAGGGACCTGACTTGGAACTTCTGTCTGTCTCACATCTTCCATCTCTTTACCTTCCTCTTGGTAACAAGTCATGGTCGGCGTCTCGGTCACACAGACCCTCTCTGCTCGTAGACCCCTTTGGTCTCACACTTCATTCGGTCACCCACATCTTCCCGTACCCGGACCTGTTGCATTCTACTTTTGCATATTATACATCAAAACACTTTATAATAGCACAAGTACCCCTTTTTCTATAAATTTTCATTTACTGTTTCTCGTTTAAACCAACATGCAATAAAAACAAAAACATAACAGGTTTTTTTTTTCCTCCCCCTTCCTTGGACATGGACACTCCCTCTCTTTTTCTTTGCATCCCCGCTATGTCAGGCAGTAGAATAAACTTTAACTCTCATATCAAAACAAACTTTCAAAACAACAAGGAGAGAAAAAGAAAAAAAATATATAAACAACACTTTGTGTTAACCAGGACGCCAACTGTCCCGATGATCTGCATATCATTGCAACGAATTCCCGACAGTGCACGCCATCTCCTGGTGACCGGTAGCAAGGGACCCCACAGCCATGGAGCTCCCAGGATGCATGGAGTGTCCTTAGAGTCCTTTCTACGGGAGCTCGTGACCATCGGGTTCAGCGAGTATGGCTACTGCGTAGTAGCCGCGGGGGCAATATTCCTTGTAATAAGACACCGAGTCCTCCTCTTGCAAGGCCCGACCATGGCAGATCGATGCCACATTGATGTACACTTTCTGGCCGGTCGCAAGGTCTCGGATAAACCTGTACACCTTCGGTATATTAGTGTATACAAGCCGTCCCAAGGATCGTGCAGCCGCCATGCCAGCCTCTCCCTTTGCATGGAGCAGGTTCCATATTTCCTGCTCCCTGGCTTTTTTCTTCTTAATGACCTCCGCGACCCAAACGGAGGGTCCGGAGTAGGCCCCGGAGTCCAGTGGGCGGGACTCAGCCGGGGGTGAAAGCGGGGCAGAGGCAGTCGTTGATGTCAGCGGCCCAGCAGCCGCTGAGGCCGGGTGGCAGATAGGGGCAGCCGTAGTTCCTGCAGACTGGGCTGCAGGGCCTGACAAGCAGGCCGCAGCCAACTCCGGCATCAGCATAGACGTGGCCGCGGGATAGGCCGCACCCGGAGCTGTAGACGGGGTCGGAATTGGGGCCGGTTTCGGGGATGAGGTCGCTACTGGCAGGGGAACGCATCAGCACCTTCCGCGGACAGACTCCGCACTGGTGACACCGGACGGGGTGGCTTGGGGACGGGAGCAGGGCCCTTACTCAGCTCAGTGTAAACCGTAGGGCCCTCCGCAGCCATGCCTTCAGGAACACAGTAGGCCGCGTGCGGCGACCGAGTGGTGGGGGCCGCCTGCGGAGCCGCCAGCGGAACCGGGGGAACTCTCACCCTCCCCGGCTTCCGCCATAACATCCCTCGGCTCCTCCCGCAGTCTCCATCCTTCACCCCGCCGTCTGGTGGGGCTAGTCTCCAGGATCAGGGGCTCCGCGGGGAGGGTCTCTGCTGTCAACATTGGCGGCTGCTTCCGCGGGACCAGCAATTGCTCTGCTCGTGACTCCGAGGGATAAGTCTTCCAGCGAGGCGCGATCTCCTGACGCCATCGCCACTCCAGGCGCCTGATGCCTCGACAACCACAGCATCGCATCCCGTCCGGTGGGCAGCAATCAAATGGCGCCAAGCAGCCATAGCCAATCTTTTCCTCGGTGCCACTCCCTCTGCTGGGTGGGGCGATGGCAGGCTTTTCCACCCAGTGGCCTGGGTCCAGTATGTGGGAGCGTCGGCCTCCCGGTACATATCGCTTCCCCCAGGGGTATGTTGGAGGGGGTCCCAGTCCATGCAGAATGACTGCAAACACCCGGACCTCTCTCCTGCGTTGGAGTAACACTGCCATCTTGCACAGAAACTGGTACCGCCCCGGATCCTCTGCCAGCACTGCAGATCCGCCACAGCGCTCCCAATTTGTAATCCACATGTTAGCAATTTGTACTCCACAAGTGTTGATAATCCAAACAGAACAGTCCAAGTCCTTATTCATTCTTAAGAGGCAGGCCTGCCGCGGAGGGTGTCGTATTAGCGGCTGCGATCCTGCCGACTACGCCAAGTGTAGAGTCGTGGGCCGGTCTGGGGGGGTGGTCCCTCTGTATCCTGCGCAGTGATGTACAGACACAAGATGGAGGCAGATTTCGGGTGCAACAGGTTCAAGTTTATTTCCCGCCGTCCGACTGACGGCCTTCACAATACACCACAATTCTCTTCACGGCCCTTTGTGTCCAGGCCCCGTTACACACACCGTATTTATCACCAGGGACGTAAATACGCGTACCATCCCTTTTCTTTTAGTGATGTTCCTGTCAGCTCGGTCACTGTGGCCACCTTAGGCTCGTACACCAACAGTAATTTTACTGGTCAGGTATCGTCTTCAACTCGGTATGTGTTTCCCCGGGGCCTCGTCTGTACTGCAATACTTCATGTCAGGACCACCCCCCTGACTTCCTTTCTCCTCAGTCCCCTGGCTCGGCTCTCCTCACAGTCCACAAACTGTCACAGACTTCTTGTCTCTTGAGCACCTCCCGGGGACTGGAACTTTCTGGAACCCTCCTGTCAAATTTATAACTTTCCCGGTCCCCTGTAACTCCGCCCCCCATGACTAACGGTTTCTAAAGCCCTAGGCTGCTGTCAAGTCCTGAACTCACACTCCACCCTGCCATCTTGTGGTCAATCCAAGGTACTGCACGTCATCTACACTTTCCTAGCTGTCTCCCCACTGTCATAAATGCCATCTGCCTAAAATGTGCAAACCCTCCTTTCTACTTGCTAACCAGTCAGTCCGTCAGGTCACCTTCCCTACAGAGTCATTGCAGATTTAACAAGGAATGTTTTACACTTATCTATATGAAGAGACTATATTATATCAAATCATTAAAAAAGTATTATAATCCATAACAATTATGATAATATGAAAAAAGTGATGCCTTAGTACTCGCTACCATCCTATATAAACTATGAGCCTGGCGTAAATTCTAAAAACACTCATTTGTCTTTATAAGACAGTTAGGTGCGGCTTCATTTTTCTTTTACCGAGGCAGCAAAGTCTTTCAAGAATTAATCACACTTTACATTCTTGGGATAGGAAAGATAGTGGACAGAGAGTCGGAAAAATCAGCCCCGTTCACAAGGTGAGAAGCTTCTATTCTACTCCAAGCTTCTCATTATAGATTGGCTTGTATGACCCAATGCATTCCTGTAGACATTTCAGCAGCAGTCAGAGGTTTGTGGATTGTGAATTCCAGAGTTTCTCCATAACATGTATGACATAGATACCAGACACACGAATGCTATTTTGTGTAGGATGTATATCGAGGTAAAACGCCTTCTACTTTCACCTCAAGGTGACATTTCTCCATATCATATTATTGCTGGAAAAGGGAAATATGAACCTTCACCTGTAGCAGATTATTGATTATGTGTGCAACACATTATCGTCAGCCTTCAGGATTAGTGAGGGTCCAAACAGTTCAAAGAAGTGAATGAGTGGAGCTGTGGCACACAGGTGTGGCCACCGATCAGTTTCAACAGGACATTTCAGTGCTCATTCGGTAGGGTCCCAGAGATTAGACTCCCTACGATTTGTAAGTTAGTACCTATCCTGTGGATAGATTGTAAATTTAATTGTTGGAAATAACTATTGATGAATTTTTCTTTAAGGACTTGATTGCTCAGTGGAGTTTATATTTGCACTATGCACATCCTTCTGTATATGTCTGCTGTGCTGCACTCTGTAAGTCCTTGTCCTGGGGATCTGCAGAAAAATTAACTTTCTTCAGCAACACTGTGTGTGGGACTCTGACTGGACAAATAATTGAGGTTTCTGAAGGACAGTCACACAGGGGGTATAGAGAACTATTTTCACTATTCTTGGATTGAGCATTTTACCTTGTAAGGTTCTAGAGTGGAGTATGTTCATTTGAGCTTTGCTAAACCAGGGTTTTTGTCATCTGAAGGAATAAACTAGTCTTCATCTAACCTGTGGCGAGGTGAAGAGGCCTGACAACTGCTTTTGTGGAGTAAGTGAACCAATATTTGAGAGATCTGACAGAGACGTAGAAAAGGGGTCACATGTTGGAATGTGGCCTAACTTGTAGAGCTAGGCAATTCAGTAGCTTTGCTGATGAGTGGTTTGAGGAGTGGATGGTAAATGATCTGGGGCTGATAGAACTTTGTAGTATGGCATTGTCAGCCTTAGTATGTACGTAGAGTCTTCTAGGGTGGTGAAACAGTCCACTCAGTTGAGGACCTGAAGTGTGTGAGAGTAAAGAGCTCAAACTTTTGAGAGGCTGCAGTTGAGTACTCTAGTAGGATTGGAAGGGTCCCTGGTCGAATGCAGAAATTACAGTAGTAACGTTTGCATGGTAGGCACAGACATGGCTTGGTATTACAGTATTGATTTTGTATGGTGTAGACAGTGGATAGGTGGCATTACTTGAGACCTTGAAGAAGACACAGTTTAAGTGAATTGCTGACTAGCTATTGGAGTGAGTGTGTGAGGAGATGACTTGAAGAGAGGGCTGAAAATAATTTAGTGTTTTGGGTCCTTGCCACACAGAGGCACTAACAGAAGTAACAGACAGGGCCCTGGAGAAGAGTATGGCCTTAGAGAAGAGATAGAACTGGAGCCTAGGGTGTAGGGATTGTGGTGGAGACTATTGCTTGACACTGAGGTGAAATTGTATACATTATATGTTGTGACGGACTGTTGATGTGGCCTATGTGAAGCAAAAGAGATCTATTGTCTATTTAGTTTTATTTGCAAAGTCCACCAATTGAGCGGTGAAACCATTAGGTATTTTGTGCTGAGTTAAAGTCATGTGAAGGCAAAAAGCACATGACTGTTGTGACCAGAAACTAGCTTCCATTGTCATGTGTTGAAGCATGTACTGTATCATCACCACGGCTGTAGTGTAAACTAAGATCTGTGTCATGCAGAAAAGCAAAGGTGCTACAGTACCAGCACATTCTTTATAAGCATTATTTTCCTGTCCCTCAAATTATTATGAAAACTAATGACTTCTTTAATCCTTTCAGTCTAAGGCTAATTTCACACTTGCTTTTTTTTGCAGCGCGTTTTTCCCGCAAAAAAACGCATTGAAAATACGCATACAAACGCATACAAATGCTGCGTTTTTTTCAAGCATTTTTATGAGCATGCATGAAAAAAACGCAGCGTTTTTATGCGTTTGTATGCGTTTTTAGTGCGTTTTTACCGCGTTTGCGGTTTTTTCCAACATTAGGTGGCCCCACACACTAACCCAAACCATGACTTTACTAACCCTAACCCTAACCCTGACCCTAACCCTGACCCTAACCCTGACCCTGACCCTAACCCTAACCCTTAACCATCCATACTAACCCTAACCCTGACCCTAACCCTGACCCTAACCCTGACCCTAACCCTTAACCAAACCATACTAACCCTAACCCTAACCCTGACCCTAACCCTTACCCTAACCCTAACCCTGACCCTAACCCTAACCCTGACCCTAACCCTTAACCAAACCATACTAACCCTAACCCTGACCCTAACCCTTAACCAAACATACTAACCCTAACCCTGACCCTAACCCTGACCCTAACCCTAACCTTAACCCTGACCCTAACCCTGACCCTAACCCTAACCCTTAACCAAACCATACTAACCCTAACCCTAACCCTTAACCAAACCATACTAACCCTAACCCTGACCCTAACCCTGACCCTGACCCTAACCCTGACCCTAACCCTAACCCTTAACCAAACCATACTAACCCTAACCCTGACCCTAACCCTGACCCTAACCCTAACCCTGACCCTAACCCTTAACCAAACCATACTAACCCTAACCCTGACCCTAACCCTAACCCTTAACCAAACCATACTAACCCTAACCCTGACCCTAACCCTTAACCAAACCATACTAACCCTAACCCTAACCCCTAGCTAACCCTAACCCTAAACCCCTTAACTAACCCTAACTCTAACCCAAACCCCTAAATTCCATTGTCCAACTAATGGTAAAAAAAAAAACGCATGCGCAAAAAAACGCATACATAAGCATGCCAATGCGCACATATGCGCACCCATAGACTTATAATGGGTGTCTTGCTGTAAAAAAACGCATTGCGCGCGCATGCGTTTTTTTGAGGCAAGTCGGACGCCCAAAAAATGCAACAGGATGCATTTTGTGCGCCCGAGCGCATACCGCAAAAAAACGCATGCGCGGAAAAACGCGTACAAACGCATGTGTATGCGCACATAAGCGCATCCCATGCAAAGTACAGGAAAAAAAACGCATGCGCTATTTAGCGCTAAAATACCGCGAAAAAAAACGCAAGTGTGAAACCAGCCTAAGCTAAGTATAGGCCCTAATTATCCAATACTTAATATGGTGAGGATTGCTTTGTAAAGTTAGAATGTAACCTATGGGGATTTCCATTATCAGCATACAGTATATGATATATCCATGGGATATGCCATAAATACCTGGTAGGTGTGGTTCCTAACTCTTCAGTGTCTGTCTATAGCGAAAATTTGAGCTGAAACCTTTTTCATAAATTTCGATAGAGATGTTTGCGACTTTTTCTGAAATTCTAGTCGAATTTAGTGCAGACAGGAATGCACAAGCTGTATGAGGGTATAACCTATGAATGTCTAATACATATTTACTACTTAATGGATGCTTTTTATTAATTGTTTTAAAAATAGGTACTCTTTTAATATAGTTACCTGCTTGAATACTAGTTCTGTTCTAGCTCCATCATTCACCACCAACCACGCTATTAAAAGGCTTGTTTTTTATGAATGTAGCATTTACAAGCCTGCAGAGATCTGAAATGTCTGATAATCTCTGTTTCTGTAGGTTATATTACCCTAATCATATGCTCATACATCTGTAATTCTTGTAGAGAAAAGGGACATAAAAAGGTGCTAATATTACACGGCTTTAGAATCATAGTAACAATAAACACTCTGTAATTATTTTACAGGCACAGTGTCACAGTGTTAGCGTTTAATTGATTTCCTTTTGTTGCAGATCTAAAATAGCGTTTGCCACCTTTTTACCTCTTCATTTTTAGCTTCTAAAACACTGGTGTCAAAGAGGTTGGCCACTACTTAATCGCCATAGGATAGGGCCATCGGTATCAGGATAGTCGCTGTTCATAAATTATCAAATGGTGCCTGAACACAGCAGCTCTGTCAAAACTACGGCTGGGTATTGCAGATCCACCCCCGAATAGGAGCGAACCTGCCCTACCCGTACACGGCCACGTTAGTCTTGACCGAACTGTTGTGTTTAGGAACCATCTGAGAACCTTTGGCAACCTCCAATAACTGACCGGCGGAGCTACTGGGTGTCGCATCCCCACTGATCAGATATTGATGGCCTATTCTTCAGATAGGCCATCAATAAAAAAGTAGTGGCCAACCCCTTTGATGTTTAACTTATACTGAAATGCTGTCCTTGCGGAGGTGATTTGATGCACAGAGCGTTGTATGAAAGTGAAAATTCCTTGTAGCCTGGAAGACCAAGCCTTTATAGGTTATATTGCTGCAGGTAAAGGGAATGTTCCTGATATGATAATATTGGAATTCCTACTTAGGCAACTGTTACTATAGACTTTTCCATGTCTTAAAAATTCACTTTAAAATAGCTAGTGTGCTCATATAATTCTTTAAAATGGGGCTTATCATAAGTATTGCCAGTAAGATCCTACTATATTTCATATATTTCAAACTCTTTCATGTGTTTTTAGGGTTAAGCTTTTTAGCACAGATTAATATAGCCAGTCCTGATGTTCTCTCACTGTCATAATTACTGTATGATGTAAATTTAGGGCATAATTGGTATTAGAACATGTCCATGATGAAGATGAATTTCAGCTTCTCCAATGTGGATTACATTAATAATGATACCGACTCATAATTCAGTTATTGGGGCCTCATTATAAAAAATATCTCCAGTTTAATGAGCACCAAATAAAAAGCCACCTATGAAAGTCCACCTTTAATACGGTAATGTATTTTCCATCACAACACATGGAGCAAATATACAGCCCTAAAAAATAAACTGACTCCTATTAATAAAGCCTCATCCCTCTACCCTGATACCACTTGGGTCCCGCTTAGTTTTCAAACCCTGATGGATATCTTGGGTGAAGCCAAGCTAACCCCCAAGGCATGACATTTATGGTACTTAAATAAGGACCCTTCATTCTCAGGATAAGGGGAGGTATCAGATCGCACGATTACCTGTCTGTCCTGTAATATACCATCACTTCATCATTAGGAAATAACCCTTTAGGATATGTTTACAGAAACCATAGGGACAGTCACAGTGGCAAATCCACTTCAAATTGTAAGGATTTTGGTGCATAGGGCAAAATAAAATGAAAAAAAAATAATCTGGTCTCAGTGTAGGGAAGGTGACCTGACGGACGGACGGACTAGTCAGAGTGAAGAAAGAAAGGTTTGCACAGTGTAGGTAGGAGACAGTGATAACAGTGGGGAAACAACTAGAAAAGTGTAGTGGACGTGCAGTACCTTGGGATGACCATTAGATGGCAGGGTGGAGTGTGAGCAAAGGACTTTACAGCAGCTTAGGGCTTTAGAAACCGTTGGTCATGGGGGGGCGTGGTGACAGTTAGTGACAGTTTCAAGGAACCGGGGAAGTTATAAATACTGAGGGAGGGTTCCAGAAGGTTCCAGTCCCCAGGGGGAGCCCAGGTGACAGGAGGACTTCGCCAGTCTGTGTGTCCTGAGGAGAATCCGACCAAGGGGACTGAGGAGAGGGAAACGTCAGGGGGTGGTCCTGACAGAAAGATACCGCAGAAGAGACGAGGCAGTGAGTGCCATATACCGTATTTGACACGACGACTGACCAGTGAAAGCGCTGTTGGTTATTGGGCCTAGGGCGGCCACAGTGGCGGACCTGGCAGGAGCGTCGAACAAGTGAAGGAGGGACAGTACACATATGTACGTCCTTATTGTAAAAGTACGGTGTGTAAACGGCTCTGGAAACGGAGGGCCGATAAGTGAAGAAACGTGCGGTGTGCTGCGGAGGCCGTCAGGCAGACGGCAAGTAATGAAATAAACTTGGACCTGTTGCACCCAGAATCTGCCTCATCGTGTCTCTGTCATCATCTCTGCGCGGTACAAAAGTAGGACCACCCCCCCCAGCTCGGCACCCCACCACCGACACTACATTTGGCGTAGTCGGCAGGATGGCCGCCGCTAATACCTCATCTTCTGCGGCAGACCTGCCTCAAGTAATGGAAAAGGACTTGGACTATGCTGCATGGATTATAAACACCTGTGGATTACAAATGACTTACCTGTGGAATATGAATTGGGAGCGCTGTTTCGGATCTGTGTGGCCAGCAGAGGATCCGGGGCGGTACCAGGTACTGTGCAGTATGACGGTATTGCTTCAGCGCAGAGGAGAGGTCCGGGTGTTTGCAGTTGTTCAAAATGGACTGGGACCCCCTCCAACGTACCCCAAAAAGAAGCAGTATGTGCCTGGAGATCGACGCTTCCCTATATTGGACCCTGACAGGTGGGTGGAGAGGCCTGCCGACACCCCACCTCACAGAGGGAGTGGCACAAAAGAAAAACTTGGCTGCGGCTGTCTGACGCCATTCGAGTGCTGCCCAACCAACGGTATGAGATGCTGCGGGTGTCGGGGCATTGGCCGCCTAGAGTGGCAATGGTGGCAGGAGATGGAGCTGCACCAGAAGTCATCTTCAGATTTACGGGCAGGCAGCGGGATGCTGAGCCGGGGAGCGGAGCCTGAGGGGAGTCAGCGAGAACGGCTGCCACCAATACCAGCAGAGGACTTCTCAGCAGAGCCCCCGAGTCCGGAGGGAAGGCCCGCAGGACAGTGGAGCAAGGAACGGAGGCTGCGGGGGAAACTGCGTGATGATGGAACGGAGGCCGCAGCGCCGGGGAAGGTGAGAGTACCCCCGGCCCTACCAGTGCCTCCGCAAGCGGCCCCCACCATTCTGCTGCAGCACGCGGCCCCCTGCGCACCGGAAGGCCTAGTTACCACGGGCCCCGTGGTGTATGCAGAGCTGAGCGAGGTCCCCGCTCATGTCCCCGAACTACCCCGCCCGGAGTCACCAGTGCAGAGCTCACCCAAAGAAGATGCTGCTGCGCTTTCCCTGCTAATAGCAGCTGCATTGTTGAAATCGGCCGTTACTCCGACTCCGTTGGAAGTAGTGGATGCGGCCTGTCCTGAGGCCGCGGTTATGCCGCTGCTGGAGTCGGCTGCGACCGATTTAGCGGGCCCTGTGATTCCAGCCCCCGAGGACCCGGTTCTCCCCATTTGCCACCTGACCCCAGCGGCTGCTGGGCCGCAGAAATCTTCGGCCGTTTCTGTCTTGCGGTCTTTTTCAGCGGAGTCCCGCCCACCGGACTCCAGGGCCCGTGCTGCTCCACACTCAAGGAGAGGCCGTCATGGAAAAGAAGAGGACTTGAATGGACACCCTCAGTATCCCCATGGAGCCCTCACCTCTGTCCATTGAGAGTGGTATAGACTGTCAGGAGTTCGATGCACCGTTGTGCAGATTATAAGGACAGTTGCATTTAGAAAAAAGTTTTGTTGTTGTTTAACTGATGCAACTATTTTCTCTCTCTCTCTCTTTCTTTCTTCTTTCTATGTTCTTTATATACGAAAATATGTTTACCTGACAGAACGGGGATATGGAAAGCGGAGGAGTGTCCAGGTCCAAGGAAGGGGGGAGGAGGAAAGAAGACATGCAATGTTATGTTGTTATATGTTGGTTTTAAAATGAGCAAAAGAAAACGAAAAAAAAAATTATAAAAAAAAAATGGGGTACTTGTGCTATTATAAAGTTGTATGATGTATAATATGCAAAGTAAAATGCAACAGGTCCGGGTAAGGGAAGGTCTGCGGGACCAAAGGAAAGTGTGAGATCCGGTAGGGATCTAAGAGTTGAGGTCTGGGAGACCGGGACGCCGACCATGACATGTAATTGAAAGAAGGAAAATGAGTGGGAAGACGTGAGAAAGACAGCCGTCCTAGGTCAGGTCCCCGACACTACGGACACCCCTGAAGAAGGAAAGGCGGGCGCCGGCAATGATCTGGTAGGTGAGTGGCCTCGATCATGGCGTACCGGATAGTGAAAGGTAACAGTAGGGGAGAGTAGGGGAAAGATACACGCCGTAGAGAGAATACGGGTGTACCTTGCCCAATTTGAAAGACGTTGTCATGTGGCGTGCGCGCTGGTGAGTAGCAGTAGGCTGCTCAGAGCATAGTGCTCCCAGTGTGGTTCGGCCCCCGCAGATAGTGGGTTTGGCTCAACTTCTGGTCCGACAACAGAATGTAGGTGTAGATTCAGAACAACGAAGGCAGGGATGACGATTGTCGAGGACGACAATGGACAAAGGAAGGGGGAGTGTAGGGAAGGTGACCTGACGGACGGACGGACTAGTCAGAGTGAAGAAAGAAAGGTTTGCACAGTGTAGGTAGGAGACAGTGATTACAGTGGGGAAACAACTAGAAAAGTGTAGTGGACGTGCAGTACCTTGGGATGACCATTAGATGGCAGGGTGGAGTGTGAGCAAAGGACTTTACAGCAGCTTAGGGCTTTAGAAACCGTTGGTCATGGGGGGCGTGGTGACAGTTAGTGACAGTTTCAAGGAACCGGGGAAGTTATAAATACTGAGGGAGGGTTCCAGAAGGTTCCAGTCCCCAGGGGGAGCCCAGGTGACAGGAGGATTTCGCCAGTCTGTGTGTCCTGAGGAGAATCCGACCAAGGGGACTGAGGAGAGGGAAACGTCAGGGGGTGGTCCTGACAGAAAGATACCGCAGAAGAGACGAGGCAGTGAGTGCCATATACCGTATTTGACACGACGACTGACCAGTGAAAGCGCTGTTGGTTATTGGGCCTAGGGCGGCCACAGTGGCGGACCTGGCAGGAGTGTCGAACAAGTGAAGGAGGGACAGTACGCATATGTACGTCCTTATTGTAAAAGTACGGTGTGTAAACGGCTCTGGAAACGGAGGGCCGATAAGTGAAGAAACGTGCGGTGTGCTGCGGAGGCCATCAGGCGGACGGCAAGTAATGAAATAAACTTGGACCTGTTGCACCCAGAATCTGCCTCATCGTGTCTCTGTCATCATCTCTGCGCGGTACAAAAGTAGGACCACCCCCCCCCCAGCTCGGCACCCCACCACCGACACTACATCAGTACACTTCAACTTTCTGCCATGATATCATCCCGTGTGACCACTGCAGCCTGTGATTGACTTCTGAGAATATTTTCTTGGACAATGTCAAATGATGTCCGGTGATGCCATAATGATATGCAGGAATTGGGACTTACAGATGTTTTCCAGTGATTAATCAACTGTGAATTTTTACATAGTCCAACATGCACATTGTGCAAATGTACTCCAGTGCCCGTCTGGAGAGATTTCACGTGTGCCTAATAATTTGGCAAAAATATTACAACATTAAGTGAAAAATGCTAAAAAAAAAAGAAAAATCGCAAAACAGATCAATGACATAAATAGAGAGCATTTTTTTACCTTTTGTAAAATTAAAGAACCGTATTTGCCATTTTCAAGGATTTGGCGCTAAAAAAGTGTAAAAGAAATACCAGAAGACAAAAATGAAACGTAACTTAAAAAACCCTCCCAAATGATGAATCGAGCCTATAGTGCATATGCGTGAAACTGTTAGGGCTCATGCAAAGGACAGTAGTTTCGGTCCGAGCGTGATCTGTCAAAACATCGGATCGCATTCGGACCAATGTTTTTGAATGAGGTAGTGTACACGTCCGTTCTTTTCCTGTGACCATTCAGCTTCATGATTTGCTTCTGATCGGATAGTAGTTGCCCATTCATGTCTATGGAAAACATCAGACCGCATTTGAATGACATCTGATTATTCACGGACAGACTGAATGGAGAAAAAAAATTTTTTATCCACATATGAGAAATAATGGATCCCACTCTGATCAGACTCAGAGTTTGATAAGGCTGTCGTGCCAAATCTTGATATTTGAGATTTACTTTTCTTTGCGATTTGTAAAAAAATGCACAAAAAAGGATGAAAGTAACATTAGGACTTTACACATACTGTGAATGGGATGTGAGGCCGTTATTGGGTTAAGGTCTGAAATGTCTCTTGTCTGCATCTGTTTCCCAACAGACCGGACTGCACGTTTCTGTTCAGTCCTGTG
Source organism: Dendrobates tinctorius (assembly GCF_039654945.1). Lineage (NCBI taxonomy): Eukaryota > Metazoa > Chordata > Amphibia > Anura > Dendrobatidae > Dendrobates > Dendrobates tinctorius. The sequence goes on along the minus strand of NW_027361910.1, from coordinate 7,566,394 downwards.
CCACCAGTTTATCGGCAGCTGTAGTCAATGGTACTTGCCTCTGTCACTAAGTAACTAAAAGGTGCCTGGCCATGGTCTCTGCCTTATTTATGTGCTGAGCAGATTAATGAAGGGACAATAACAATGCTCCTGGAAGTGAGAGGTAGATTCGATGTCCCTGTAATGTATGTAGGTGTCATAGCACTGTAAATGAGAGGAGTCTTTTGTATCTTCACCTTGGCACCTTAAGTTAAGACAGTAAGGCAGGTGATATTGTCAAGAGAGATAAAAGTTGTAATTTATAACGAAGATTATCAAACTGAAACTTTAATGTTGGAACAACATTATAAATATAGTGAAGAACTAAATTTCCCGGGGATGCTCACCAAATCTTTCAGCAGACAGAAATTGTTATGCAATAGACTGACCACAATAACCTGCGGTTAGACCACAAAATTGTGAAAAGCAATAGCATCTGTTCTGGCAATTGGCATATTGTCAAAGTTGACCTGATTTGCGCTGATTACGATCTGTCAAAAAGCAGTTAGTCTTTTGGCATTACGTCAACATATGCACTGACGTACTGTACTAAGGATAGTATATCACTGTGTCAACACAGTCCCGTTCTTCCACCGATCAAACATTTATAGAATACGAGTTACAATCAAAGACAATCCTTGACATTGGGGGGGTAAAGTAATCACAAGAGGCGCCCATGTTGACGCCATTAGAATGCCAGTCGTTGCACAGCCCAGGCTCATCTGCCATTGACTACTAAAATAGACATCAGACCAAGGTACTGCAGATCTTTTTGTTCATCTCTAGAGATGATAAATGGATTGCCTGCAGACCAAAGTATAAGAAAACTACAAACCCCATTTATCGAGCAAATAATAAATTCCTTATCTGCATTAGTTTGCAAAGGAAAAACAGTACACACAGGGTATAGTAGCTGAAGAAATCTTTCCAGACATTGTAGCTCACTTTATCACCACCATCTATGGTTACCAACATTGCCAATAGAAGTAACCTACAAATGCCACTAAATGACTTTTTATCTGGTCCTTTCAGACAATTTAATGAGTGAGGGACTTCCTAAATGTCCACAACAACCAACAGTTGTCAGAGGAAGAGAGTAGTGGACACTTGGCTTCCAACATGCTTAATGTCGGCCAGGTGATAAGTTGCAGACAGTAGTGTTTGACAGCTGTCTACCTCCTCCTTTAATTAAGGTTGAGAGAGATGACTGTCATCTTCTTAAACCTTTCTTATACATATGGCAGTGTCTAAAATTGTCGCTTTCAATCCATATGACAGTAAAGTAGATATTCCCCTGATTAGAATAGCTCAGCACCCTTGTATCACTATTGAAAAAGAAGGAAAAAATTTGCAACAGGTCAAGACTAAACCACAATGACCAGATAAACCCAGAGTGCAGAATAGAGATAAACCAGATAGGTAAAGAAATGTATTACTAAACTTACTAGAAAGCTCCACTGCACCTTCTCTGGAGATACTGAAGTGACATCAGATTTAAATGAGCGGGTTTTCTCCTCTAGGAGATGAATCTGGTTGTATGTTCTGTGTTGCACGGATGGTGGTAGGCACTGGAGATCATTTCTCAACTGTTGAGAAAAAAAGAAAAATTGACACAAAAGAAATAGTAGCATTCAGGCATTAATTTATCAGATAAAATTGGAAATGATAAAAATGAAGAGCAAGCATAACCTATCAGCTTTCTTTTGGCTTTTCTTAAGCTGCATGACAACCAAAGAGGCTGTTAAATGGACTACTAAAAATGCACACTTGGCTATACAATTCTACTAGTGTTGTAGTCTGTTATAGTATCATTTTCAGTGTGTTTCCCATCTTAACTACACAACTGTTGAATAAGTGAACGTCCCAACTCTACGGCCCTTCTCTACTGAATTAACAAAAGTCTGACACTTTTTCCATCAGGTGAGGTGGCCAGTGGAAGATGCATCCAGACATAAGCGAAATAGAGTGGAGGCCCAACATTTGTGCAGTATTCTCTAGTCAAGTATACTGTATATGAGTTAGGGAAACAGCAAAGCAATCTTACTACGTTTATGTTCAGTCTACGCCTGAATGTGGCGTCCTGTTTAAGCAATTGCTACAAATCGGCATTTTTAACACTGAGGTTTATGTTACATGAAGCTCTAGTGAACGAATGACCTTTTTTCATTTGGAATTTCGAAAAACTTTGAAACTGTACAGTTTATCAATTGAGAACATATCCCAGGTCAGTTTTGTGGTATTTCTATCAATTGTGAAATAGCCGCAGCTCTCATTATTTCCATTGTAGATTACTAATTTACCCCAAACACACAGCCATATTTTACACTGTGACAGGGAATGATCCACAACTACAAATTCAATCCAAGCATGTTGTCCTGTAATTGAGCTGTAGGGTTCGTGGCCATATCGGGTCATTACTTTTAATTAGGATTACATTGTCAATTCTTTTTTAAAAGGCAAACTGGTGAGGTGTGGTTTTGATGTGACCACTATACTATACTGAATAATTAAGTAATGATTAATATTTCAAGATTAAATCTTCAATTAGAGGAATAGTTAGAATGATAAAAAAAGTACTTAGTTAGGGACTAAAGCTGTTTATACACATTGGATAAGTGTGCGTATATCCTGGAAACACTTTTTGGCTCTGTTCACATCTTATTTTTTCATTATGTCCATGGTGTGCACTGGGAGACTTCCAGCTGTCTACAAGAAACACATAACAGCCTAAAATGACATGTCCAGACATACTGTACACTTCACTACACAGGTGAAGCGCTGGAGGAATACAGTAAAAAACAAAAAATATACCACCTGAAGAGATGAGCGAATCAATTAGATGCAAATGGAGTTCGCATGCAATTTTTAGGAATTTGCTTAATCTGGCAAATTCAAACAATTTGCGATTTACTTCTCATGACCATGATATTTGCCACTATCTTACACATGGCCGAGAAAGCTCACATGACCTTGTTTGGACTTCCACATAATGTTTTGGAGCTGTCCCATCCCATTATACAGCACAGTCAATCCGCCTTTGTTAAATCAGAAACAGGAAATCTTGCAGCCATTTTGGGATGAACCTGGATCATGAGAGGACATCACACCTCATGCTTAGCCAAAGAGATAGGGAGAAAAAGTCATAAAATACAAATGAAATAGCACAGCAGTGAAGATTAGTAGGAGTATGTAATGAAAAGACAAACGAGTCATACACGTTTTCCAATGAAATTGGTCACTATGGAGTAATTTTGATTCAGGCACATTGAATCAAAGCCGAATTTCCTTGGAAAATTTGATTAATCTGGAGAATTTGAATTTCGAAAGATTTGCTCATCTCTAATCATCAGGTACAGTGGGGAAAAAAAGTATTTAGTCAGTCAGCAATAGTGCAAGTTCCACCACTTAAAAAGATGAGAGGCGTCTGTAATTTACATCATAGGTAGACCTCAACTATGGGAGACAAACTGAGAAAAAAAAATCCAGAAAATCACATTGTCTGTTTTTTTTTCATTTTATTTGCATATTATGGTGGAAAATAAGTATTTGGTCAGAAACAAGCAATCAAGATTTCTGGCTCTCACAGACCTGTAACTTCTTCTTTAAGAGTCTCCTCTTTCCTCCACTCATTACCTGTAGTAATGGCACCTGTTTAAACTTGTTATCAGTATAAAAAGACACCTGTGCACACCCTCAAACAGTCTGACTCCAAACTCCACTATGGTGAAGACCAAAGAGCTGTCAAAGGACACCAGAAACAAAATTGTAGCCCTGCACGAGGCTGGGAAGACTGAATCTGCAATAGCCAACCAGCTTGGAGTGAAGAAATCAACTGTGGGAGCAATAATTAGAAAATGGAAGACATACAAGACCACTGATAATCTCCCTCGATCTGGTGCTCCACGCAAAATCCCACCCCGTGGGGTCAGAATGATCACAAGAACGGTGAGCAAAAATCCCAGAACCATGCGGGGGGACCTAGTGAATGAACTGCAGAGAGCTGGGACCAATGTAACAAGGCCTACCATAAGTAACACACTACGCCACCATGGACTCAGATCCTGCAGTGCCAGACGTGTCCCACTGCTTAAGCCTGTACATGTCCGGGCCCGTCTGAAGTTTGCTAGAGAGCATTTGGATGATCCAGAGGAGTTTTGGGAGAATGTCCTATGGTCTGATGAAACCAAACTGGAACTGTTTGGTAGAAACACAACTTGTCGTGTTTGGAGGAAAAAGAATACTGAGTTGCATCCATCAAACACCATACCTACTGTAAAGCATGGTGGAGGAAACATCATGCTTTGGGGCTGTTTCTCTGCAAAGGGGCCAGGACGACTGAACCGGGTACATGAAAGAATGAATGGGGCCATGTATCGTGAGATTTTGAGTGCAAACCTCCTTCCATCAGCAAGGGCATTGAAGATGAAACGTGGCTGGGTCTTTCAACATGACAATGATCCAAAGCACACCGCCAGGGCAACGAAGGAGTGGCTTCGTAAGAAGCATTTCAAGGTCCTGGAGTGGCCTAGCCAGTCTCCAGATCTCAAGCCTATAGAAAACCTTTGGAGGGAGTTGAAAGTCCGTGTTGCCAAGCGAAAAGCCAAAAACATCACTGCTCTAGAGGAGATCTGCATGGAGGAATGGGCCAACATACCAACAACAGTGTGTGGCAACCTTGTGAAGACTTACAGAAAACGTTTGACCTCTGTCATTGCCAACAAAGGATATATCACAAAGTATTGAGATGAAATTTTGTTTCTGACCAAATACTTATTTTCCATCATAATATGCAAATAAAATGAAAAAAAAAACAGACAATGTGATTTTCTGGATTTTTTTTTCTCAGTTTGTCTCCCATAGTTGAGGTCTACCTATGATGTAAATTACAGACGCCTTTCATCTTTTTAAGTGGTGGAACTTGCACTATTGCTGACTGACTAAATACTTTTTTTCCCCACTGTATACACTGTTAATAATGGGAGTATATACCACTACACGCCTATACAGTGGCATACATAGAAGCTTTTTTCAATGGAATACTTCGGGCATATAGATTTGATTGAAAGAAGGAGGTGTGAGCGGATTCTTGTGGAGATGGGCACATCCCAAAACTGCAGACAGTAGCGGAAATGAAAAATGGACACATTTGATCTGGGTTATTTTTTTTAATAAACATTAGGAATGTCTGTAGCTATGTACAGCACACTATACTCCTGTTTTGGGCTAATAAATACTGTATACACAGGAAAACCTCTGCACATGTTAAACATGTCCTCTCCATAACAGGGTCAACACATGCCAAAAAGGGTTATATGTCCTAGTGGTAGGCGTCCATGTTTCTTTTTTTATTGAAAACCATACTCATCTACTTTTTTCAATCCAGAGGTTTCCTTCAAAAACCTATAGTGTGGAGATTGTGTTACACTGATATATCTGTATCATTATTTCCCATACTTATAGATCTATTGTAAATCCACACGAGTCGTAAAAAAAGGCCACAATCCACTCATGTCAAATCTGCAGTAATATCCACAGGTGTATTCCACCCAAGAGCGGACAGAGACAGAAGTGGCCCCTGTACAAAATCAGTATATGGGCCCTTGGCAGTCCAATAGCTCATCATAATGCACAACTCCATCTGCTTTGGAGGTAGAATTGGTCCCCTAACCTTTTGGCCCCCTGTGAAGATGCACAGGTTGCACCCTTGGTATGTCTGCACGTCTACATAAGAAAATCAGCAGCATTGATCAATTTCCGTTGCTTGTGGAGGGACCTTCATTGTTTGCCACAGAGCTATTTAGTGCACACAGTCATGAAACTAATAACTACGCACAGTGAGATGCATACGGTCATCAAAAATAAATGAAAAATATGTTTTTACTCTAAATGTCAATCATTACTCAGCCCAATGGATGTTTTATCAATGGATTAATATTCTAAACATAAATCTACACAGTATGTTACTGTAAGCAAGACCAAACTGCTGCCAGCAATCTGCGTCCATAAATCTCATAGGTTATTCTTTAACAGCCAATAAAATATTGTGACACACACAAATTTACTGCAGTTTTAGTATTGATCCTCTTATTTTATGCACGTTATGTGGCGTGTTTACTGCAGCTTGGCTCAGCCAAGAGGCCTGCTACCTTTACTAAGCCTGTGATGTGGTCTTTTATTTATTCATAACCCATGCGCGGAGCAGGTTGGCTGTTTAATATTATCTCGACGTAACTAAATCCCTGGCAATGTGCAGGGGGAAGGGCTGGGCTCAGACGCAGAGCTCAGACATCCGGAATACACAGTACCTGAGGGTCTCACCATGGTTCCCATCACTCCATCACACACTGTGGAGAGATCCTATTACTGTCAGACTTGGGACAATATTACATGTCTTGGGCAATGTGCGTAACTAGGGTAATATCATCCTTGGGACCATACTCCTATCCTAGATAAAGAAAAATCCCTTAATACAAAAAGCTAGAAGTGAAACCGCACCTCATATCTGTCAGAGTCTATAAGACAAGTTTTCAAAGCGCACTCCAAAACCAGGGAGTCCATCCTGGAAAGGATTCCATATCAATAAACAAAAAGACAGCGCCTCAAACGATGGTGAAGAAAAATCTTACATTTTATTCTGGATCCGGTGGCGACGTTTCGATCAGAAGATCTTCACCATCGCTTGAGGCGCTGTCTTTCTGTTTAAAGAAAAATCCCTTGTCTGCTACTTGGAACTTGAAAAAGGATTTTGAAGTCAATTTTTTATAAATAAAAGTGAAATTAAACATCTTCTTGATAACCTTAACCCCCGGAGCTTTTTTCGTTTTTTCTTTTTTCGCTCCCCTCCTTCCAGGAGCCATAACGTTTTTACTTTTCCGTCAATATAGTCGTGAGAGGGCTTATTTTTGGCAGGACGAGTTGTATTTTTGAACGACACCATTGTTTTTACCATGTCGTGTATACTAGAAAATGCAAAAAAAATTCCAAGTGCGATGAAATTGAAAAAATCTGCAATCCCACGTTTGTCTTTTGTTTGGCTTTTTTTCTAGTTTCACTAAATGCTAAAACTGACCTGTCATTATAATTCTCCAGGTCATTACGAGATCATAGATACCAAACATGTCTAGGTTGGTTTTACTCTACCGTAAGTGGTGAAAAAATAAAAAAAATTGCATCACTTTCCGATATCAGTAGCGTCTCCATTTTACGTGATCTGGGGTTGGTTGAGGGCTTATTTTTTGCATGCCGGGATTACATTTTTAAAGATACCATTTTGGTGCAGATAAGATCTTTTTATCACCCGTTGCTGCATTTTAATGCAATGTCGCGGCGACCAAAAGAATGTAATTCTGGCGTTTTGACTTTTTTTCTCACTATGCCGTTCAGTGATCAGGTTAATCCTTTTTTCTGATAGATCGGGCGATTCTGAACGCGGCAATACGAAGTGTGTAGGTTTGATTTTATTTTTCTTGTTTCATTTTGAATGGGGTGAAAGGAGGGTGATTTGAGCTTTTATATATTTTTTATTCATTTATATTTTTAAACACATTTTTTTTTACTTTTGGCGTGCTTCAATAGTCTCCATAGGAGGTCTGTGTGGGTTCTGCCGGGCTGATCAGGGCTCTGTGCGGGCTCTGCCGGGCTGATCAGGGGTCTGTGCGGACTCTGCCGGGCTGATTGGGGGTCTGTTCAGGCTCTGCCGGGTTGATCGGGGGTCTGTGCTGGCTCTGCCGGGCTGATCAGGGGTCTGTGCAGGCTCTGCCGTGCTGATCGGGGGTCTGTGCGGGCTCTGCCAGGCCCGCACAGACTCCCGATCAGTCCGGCAGAGCCCGCACAGACCCCCGCACACACACAGCCCCACAGACCCCCGCACACATTCTCCACCCGCACACATAGTCTTCGCCCATTACTCACATTTCCCATAACCCATAGACATACATTGGACTTGCTACTCATTACAAGTACCCGAGTATTAGGAGCTACTCGTAATGAGTACAGCGAGTCCGAGTATTTCACTACTTGCTCATCCCTAGTTAGTGCGTTGAGGCTGTACGCCAGTCTGAAGAAATGCGTTTAAGGTCACGCTTAAAACTGTGGGGTTTTTTTAATAATCGATTAACCAGGGTAGTGCATTCCTAAAAACACTTGAAAAGTCTTGGAGATGGGAGTGGGAGGTTCTGATTATTGATAATGTTAAATAGAATCTGTCACTTATTTTTTCGTATATAAGATGCGGCTACCGCCATCAGGGGCTTATCTACAGCATTCTGTAATGCTGTAGATAAGCCCCCGATGTAACCTGAAAGAAGAAAAATGAGTTATATTATACTCACCCAGGGGCGGTCCGGGTCCGGTCTGGGTCCGATGGATGTCGCGGTCCGGTCTGGCGTCTCCCATCATCTTGTGATGATGTCCTCTTCTTGCTTCCCGTCACGGCTCCGGCGCACTGCTCTGCCCTGTTGAGGGCAGAGCAGAGTACTGTAGTGAGCAGGCACTGGGAAAGGTCAGAGAGGTCCGGCGCCTGCGCACTGCAATACTCTGCTCTGAGGAGGAGCAGTCAGAGAGATAGGAGGAGAACCAGGAGAGAACAGTGTCCTTGAGGCAGATGGAGAGGAGCACAGTGAGGAGGAGCTGATGATCCACAGTATCGAATTCTGAAGAATGATCCAGGAGAATTAGCATGGATTAGTGACCATTAGATTTAGCTGTTAGTAGATCATTAGAGACTTTAGTGATGGCAGATTCAGTAGAGTGTAAAGAGCGGAAACTGAATTGTAGAGGGTCAAGAATAGAATTATCTGAGAGATAGCGGATAAGACGGGAGTGGACCAGGCGTTCCAGGAGTTTAGAGATGAAGGGAAGATTAGAGACAGGTCTATAGTTAGCAGCCCAGTTTTGGTCGAGGGATGGTTTTTTAAGTAATGGATGTATGATGGCATGCTTAAATGAGGAGGGACAGATACAGGAAGAGAGAGGTTGAACATTTTTTTAGGTGAGTGGTGACAGCAGGGGAAAGGGACTGGAGGAGATGAGACGGAATGGGGTCACTGGTGCAAGTAGTAGGGCGAGAAGATGCAAGGAGCCTGATTACTTTTCCTTCTGTGACAGGTTCAAAATCAGAGAGTGAGCTAGATGCAGTGGGGGAGGGAGGACAGTGCATGGTATAAGGGGATTGGGAGAGAATTTCCTGTTGGATATGGTCAATTGTTTCTTTGAAGTAATTGGCCACATGGTCAGCGCGGAGATCCTTGGTTGGGGTCTGCACTCTTGGGTTGAGTAGTGATTAGGGACTGAAAAGTGTCAAAGAGATGTTTCAGGTTATTAGATAGTGAGGTGATGAGGGTGTTGAAATAGGTTTGTTTGGAGAGGTGAAGGGCAGTGTTGTATGTTTTAAGCATAAACTTATAATGGATGAAATCTTTGGGTAGATTGGATTTCTCCACAGACATTCGGCGCACCACTGCAGGGCTGGCGTCAGCATCCGGCACACCCAGGCAAGTGCCGGGGCCCTGGTGAGTTGGGGGTCCCACTCATGCTGTCTGGGGTGCCAGCAGCCACTCCCCCATGCACTGACCCCATCCTCGCCCTCCCAGAGACCCAACACAGCCAGCAATGAGTCATCGCTGGGCTGTTCTGTTCTGGCACAGGACCTGTGATGAGGTCACAGGAAAGGAGTCAGGGGTCACATGATCAGAAGCCTCGGTGTCTGTAGGACTCTGCTGTGCTGGTGGTCATCATGGTGCTGGATGAGAGAAGTTTATGTGTGGGGTCAGGAGGGGTTTACAGGAGGGATGTAGCAGAGCTGTGTGTGTACGGAGCAGAGCTGTGTGTGTACGGAGCAGAGGCGTGTGTGTACGAGGTGTACGGAGCGGAGCCGCATGTGTACGAGGTGTGCGGAGCGGAGCTGTGTGTGTACGAGGTGTGTGGAGCGGAGCCGCGTGTGTACGAGGTTCACGGTGCAGAGCCCGGAGCCATGTGTGTATGAGGTGTACAGAGCGGAGCTGTGTGTGTACGAGGTGTACAGAGTGGAGCCGCGTGTGTGGAGCGGAGCCGCGTGTGTACGAGGTGTGCGGAGTGGAGCAGCGTGTGTACGGGGTGTACGGAGTGAAGCCGCGTGTGTATGGAGCGGAGCTGTGTGCAAGGTGTAAGGAGCGGAGCCGTGTGTGTATGACGTATACAAACCGGAACCGTGTGTGTATGAGGTGTGCCGAGCTGTGCGATGTACGAGGTGTATGGTGGGAAGCATTCATACCTCCCAACCGTCACGGATCAAGCGGGACAGTCCTGATTTTGAGAGAGAGACGGCCACAGCCGGGAGCTTACTTTTCCCGCGGACACAGGAGTACACGGCGGAGCCCTAAGGAGCACTTTAAAACTCGCACGTGACGTTCTACCGGAAGTGATGTGCTAGAAGCTGACCGGAAATTAGGTAATTTCGGGAGGAGATTTTGACAGAACCATGGAGACGCTTCAGATCCATCACCGTGTCCTCCTCCGACAGCACGAACAGCAGGATCGCCTTGGAATCGGGGATGCCGGCCATGTGACCGGATCATGATATGTCCTGCATCGGGAAGCTCAGGTGGGCATTACAATGGGAGCCGGGCTGCTATGGTATCTTTATAGAATATTTCTTTCTCTCTCTCTGTTCTTTCTTTCTGTTCTTTCTTTCTTTCTCTCTCTGTTCTTTTTCTTTCCCCTCTTTCTTTCTTTCTTTCTCTGTTCTTTGTCTCTCTGTGTTCTTTCTTTCTCATCTTTCTCTCTCTGTTTTTTTCTTTCCCCATCTTTCTTTCGCTCTCTGTTCCTTCCCCTCTTTCTTTCTCTCTACCACTCTGTTTTTCTTTCTTTCCCCTCTTTCTTTTTTCTCTCTCTCTGTTGTTTTTTTCTGTCCAATCTTACTTTCTTTCTTTGTCCTTTCTATGCTTTCTATGTTCTTTCTTTATTTCTTTCTCCTCTTTCTTTCTTTTTCTCTCTGTTCATTTTTTCTGCCCACTCTTTCTTTCTCTCTGGTCTTTTTCTTTCTTTCTCTCTGTTCATTTTCTTTCTCTCTCACTGTTCTTTCTTTCTTTTCCCCTCTTTCTTTCTCTCTCTCTTTTTTCCTTCTTTCCCCTCTTTCTTTCTCTTTCTCTCTGTTATTTCTTTCTTTCTCTTTCATTCCCCTCTTTCTTTCTCTCTCTGTTCTTTCTTTCTTTCCCCTCTTTCTCTCTCTGTTCTTTCTTTCCCCTCTCTCTTTCTCTCTGTTCTTTCTTTCTCTCTGGCCTTTCTTTCCTCTCTTTCTCTCTCTCTGTTCTTTCTTTCTCTTTCTCTCTCTCTGTTCTTTCTTTCCCATCGTTCTCTCTCGCTGTTCTTTCTTTCCCCTCTTTCTTTCTTTGCTTCTTTCTTTCTCTCTCTGTTCTTTCTTTCCCCTCTTTCTTTCTCTCTGTTTCTTCTCCTCTTTCTTTCTCTCTACCTCTCTGTTCTTTCTTTCTTTCTCCTCTTTCTTTTTTTTCTCTCTCTCTGTTCTTTTTTTCTGTCTACTCTTTCTTTCTCTCTCTGTACTTTATTTCTCTGTTCTCTCTTTATTTATTTCTCTCTCCCTCTCTGTTCTTTTTTTCTCTCTTTCTTGCACACACTGGTGGAAAACACGGATGATACCGGTATCGGTTTTTCACATGTGTTTTATACAGATGTATGAAGGATGTCTAATGCATTGCCGGCAGACTGGACAGCATTTTTCTGGTGACAGGGTCCCTTTAAGAACTCGTCCCAGAAAAATGAAAATGGAAGATGATAAAATTATATTATCAGGTTGAGTACATTTTATACCATTATATTCAGGAGGAATGTGAACTTGAATCCTGATAGCAGAATAGAAGCAGCCCAGTCTCACAGATAAGGCGCAGGAGACAGACTTCATGTAGTCCACAGATCACTCCACTTGTTCCCAGGTAAAGTAATTACATGATGTTATAAAACTCTGTGACTGCCGGGGATATTAAGAGCCTGCCTGCGTGATTACCCGCTGTTATCTGAAACAAACCAACCCCCTGCATAACATCTGCCTTAATTCCATAGAAAACATGACAGGCAGCTCCATTCAGCAACAGCTGTTACAGTTATATTAAGTTTGGGGCTTCAGCGGTGCAAAATCTGCGTTAACCGAATATTTTCCTATATTGTTGCTCAAAAAGAAAAAAACTGATTGAAGTGATCCACATTGCTAAATAACCATACTTCCTTTCTAATAATAATCTAGTCATTATCCTTGATGGATCAATTGTATGTCATCTACTGAATGTGCACATAATGGATCACATCTGTTCTGATCCATTATCTTGTTGCCCTCAGACAATTATGAATAAACTTCTGAGAGAATGGCAAAAAGCAGTCTGCGAGAATCATATTTCACATTACAAGTTAACAAAAGGTCAAAAAGCTTGATACTTTGTCACTGATGATTGGATCTGAAAGCTGAACTGCTATTTAAATATTTATAGGGTAGTGCTGTCAGAGCAGCATGCACACTATTCCTTCTAGATGACTATAGCCGGATCTGGTATTTCGGATATACCTGCACAAGGGCTCGGATTGGCCGACAGGGGAACAGGTAAAATCCCCGGGGGGCCCCTGCACAGATGAATACACTGATTCACAATGTACAAACAAGTATCTCATTCATTCAACAAACTACCCAGTTTATTATCAGAGGTACAGGAGGGCAATGTAATATTTGCACGCCGCTGATCAGTGGGCTCCCAGAGTCATTGTCTGCACAATTCAGCATATTTTTTAACACAAAAATGGTTAAAAAATAACCAGAGGAGTATATACATTTTAAATACACTATAAATTATTTTGTTTTATTGAATTAAATAGATATTAAAAATGTTTTCTATAAACAAACATACTGCTGGACATGACAAAAAATGGGGATGCCAATATAGTAAAAGACTGTCAATAATGATGATCCTTATAAATTAGCCTACACTTTAGGGAAATTTGGGTAAATGTTTTGATACCCTTAGTAATTGAGAAGCGTCTATAAGACACCCCCATAGTCATATTGTAAATATAAAACAAACTCAATAAAGTCACTAACACCTTTTTTCATTAAAAATAAAAAAAGCACAGTTATATTCACCTTGGCGCCTAATTCACTTAAGCTTATGTCACCTGGAAAAGAATTAAAATAATAAACAACCATATCCCTCACCTCTCCGACGAGAAGATTATTCACTTGTCCCTTGACGTGTCTAGATATGCTACATCTACTTGGCCAGTTGAATGTTTGCATGATGCGAGCGTTCAGCCTGCCAGGCAGCAGAGACACTGATCTGTGTGAACTCCGTGAACTTTCCCACGGTGCTCGTGCTGACGTCAATAAGGCGAACGGAGTTCATTGGGTATGAACTCCGCTCACCTTTCTCACGTCACCATCATGCACTGACCTGCAGTAGCATGACCCAGGAATCTCACAGAACTGGAAGAATTTTCCAAGAGATAATGGATGAAAATCCCTCAAACAACAATTGAAAAATTCTTGTCTGGCTCCAAAAAGCATTTACAGGCTGTGATTATCAGGATCCTGACAGCGCCGGCGTACAGCCTCCGCTGAGCAGGGACTCACCCGCACTGTAGGGACCCCTGAGGATCAGGATAGCCAGAAAGTATAGGTGCACAGGACCTGAGTGATGAAGTTTAGCAAGCCGGCACGGGACCTACGGTCATTTGACTGCAAGGAGGTGGGGCTTAGCATCCTGCTTTCAGAGAAGACAGAAAACTCAGAGTCGGGCAAAACAGAGGTCATTCACAGTACGGACAGCCAGGTACAGGAGGGGTAAACAGACGGGAGGTCAGACAAAGCCAAAGGTCATACACAAGAGGGCGACACGGTACCAAGGGGACGAGCAGAGAGAAGTCGGGTCACAAGCAGAGAGTCATACATGAGAGGTAGCCCAGTACAAGAGGGACAGGCAGAACTCGTAGCAGGGACAGAACCGGATCAAAACCAAACAAGCAAGCAAGATATCAGGCACAAGGCACACGTACGCACAAGGTCAACTAACTCAGCCGAGGGCAGGAGTATAACTAACTGACACCGGACCTAGGTCCAGTGAGCATTAAATAGCCGCCCTCTGCCAGTGAGAGGCGGAACAATTAACCCATAGTCAGACCAGGACGGGCCAAAGCGAAACCCCGTCCTGGATCATGACAGTACCCTCCTCTCAATGGGGGGCCACTGGACCCCCAAGATTCTCAGGGTACTTGGCGTGAAAGGCCCGGACCAACCGATCCGCATGAACCGATCGAGCAGGAACCCACGAGCGTTCTTCAGGACCATAGCCTTTCCAATGTACCAGATATTGAAGGGCACGACGGACCAACCTGGAGTCGACAATTCGTTCCACCTCGTACTCCGACTGCCCGTCTACCAAATCCGGTGTTGGGGAAGCTGATGATCCCTCCCCAGCAGACCTCACAGGTTTCAAAAGGGCCTTATGAAAAACATTTGGGATCCGCAGAGATGGCGGGAGATGCTACCGAAAAGCCACTGGGTTAACTGCCTCGGTAATTTCATAAGGACCGATAAACTTGGGTCCAAGCTTCGTAGAGGGGACCTTGAGTCTTATATTTTTGGTAGACAACCATACCTTATCCCCAATCTGAAACACCGGACCCGCGGATAGTTTTTTGTCCGCAAAAAATTTAAATTTGTCCTGGGCCTTCGTAATATTACTCTGGACCTCTCGCCATACCTCCCCCAACTGCTGGATCGTCTCATCTGCCCCAGGAAACCCAGAATTCAAACGGGAAAATTCTCCAAAATGAGGATGAAACCCATAATTGCAGAAAAAGGGAGATGTACCCGTAGACTGCTTAACGCGGTTGTTAAATGCAAACTCAGCCACAGGTAACACAGAACACCAATCATCTTGTCGGTCTGAGGTCAAGCAACGCAGAATTTGCTCCGGAGACTGATTGGTCCTCTCGGTCTGCCCATTAGTCTCTGGATGATAAGCGGATGAAAAGGACAGACCAATACCCAACCTTTTACAAAAAGCCCTCCAAAATCTGGAAACAAATTGCACTCCTCTATCAGACACCACATTGAAGGGTACCCCATGCAACCGCACCACATGCTCAACAAACAATCTGGACAATGTTTCCGCATTAGGTAGAGCTGCCAGAGGTACAAAATGTGCCTGCTTACTAAACCTGTCCACCACAACCCAGACGACGGTATTACCCTTGGAGGGGGGAAGGTTGGTGATGAAATCCATGGACAAATGCGTCCATGGTCTCTCAGGAATTGGCAGTGGTACCAATTTCCCGGCCGGCCGGTTATGGGGGGTTTTTGCACGGGCACAAACATCACAAGCAGACACATATTCCCCAACATCAGAGGCTAAAGCAGACCACCAGAATACTCTAGCAATGGCCTTCCGGGTAGCCAAGATCCTTGGATGTCCACCCAGAACAGAGTCATGGAACACCCGGAGGACCTTAAGGCGAAGCTGAGCTGGCACAAAAAGTTTGTCCACCAGCTTAGCCGGAGGTGCAAGAGACTGGGCTTCCCGAATCTCTCGTTCCAACATATTCGAAATACCTGCCACCACCACCCCAGGCTGAAGAATGGAGGATGGAGGTTCCGGGGGGGACACCGGATCTAAACTGCATGACAAAGCATCCGCTCTGACATTTTTGGACCATGGCCGAAAAGTGATCGAGAAGTTGAATCGGGAAAAAAAAAGTGACCATCTAGCCTGTCTAGGAGTCAACCTCTTAGCTGACTCAATATAAGCTAGGTTTTTGTGGTCCGTAATTACGGTTATAGGATGGACAGCCCCCTCCAAAAAATGCCTCCATTCTTCAAAGGCCAACTTAACGGCCAGAAGTTCTCGATTTCCCACATCATAGTTTCTCTCCGCAGGAGAAAATTTCTTTGAGAAAAAGGCGCAAGGTCTTAAATTGGTCAAAGTGGCGGGTCCCTGGGACAATACCGCCCCCCACCCCCACCTCTGAGGCATCTACCTCAACAATAAATGGTTCAGATGGGTCCGGTTGAACAAGAACCGGGGCCGACATGAAACATGTTTTCAAAAACTGAAATGCAGCTACCGCTGCGGTTGACCAATTCTTGATATCGGCCCCCTTTTGAGTCATGTCTGTGAGGGGTTTAACCACCTGTGAGAACCCCTTTATTAATTTGTGATAGTAATTGGTGAATCCTAGGAAACGCTGCAGAGCCTTCAAATCACAAAGTTGAACCCACTCGACAATGGCCTGCACCTTATTAGGATCCATGCGATACCCTTCAGCAGACACGATGAACCCCAGAAACGACAGTTCCTGAACAAAAAACAAACATTTTTCCAGTTTAGCAAAGAGACAGTTCTCCCGGAGCCTTTGGAGAACTGCCCGAACATGACCAATGTGAGTCTGTTTATCAGGAGAATAGATCAATATGTCATCCAAATATACCACCAAAAAACGTCCAATAAAATCAGAGAACACGTGATTTATGAAGTTTTGGAAGACCGCTGGAGCATTGGTCAAGCTGAAATGCATGACCAGATTTTCAAACAACCCTTCAGTAGTGAGAAAAGCGGTTTTCCATTCATCTCTGTCTCAGACTCGGATAAGGTTATACGCTTCCCATAGATCTAATTTTGAAAACCACTTAGCTCCGGACAATTGGTTGTATAAATCAGGAATAAGTGGAAGGGGATACGTATTCCTCACAGATATCTTATTTCACTCATGAAAATCGAGGCATGGGCGTAAACCACTGTCTTTTTTCTTTACAAAAAAGAACCCCGCCGCCACAGGAGAAACAGAAGGACGAATGTGTCCCTTACGGAGGCTCTCGGAAATATACTCCTTCATCGCAGCCCATTCTGGACCCGAAAGGTTATACAAGCGGGCTTTGGGCAATTTAGCACCTGGAACCAGGTCAATGGCACAATCAAATGGGCGGTGTGGTGGTAAAACCTCAGCCTCTTTTTCGGAGAAAACGTCCGTATAGTCTATCAGGCACTCCAGAATACCTTCCAGACCCATGGACGACACAGACACAGTATCAAGACATTTCTCAGAACAATAGGGACCCCATTTAACAATGTCCCGACATTCCCAATTAATTACAGGATTATGCAATTGTAACCAGGGGAACCCCAACACCAGTCCCGCTGGCAGGTTGTCCATCACAAAACATGAAATACGTTCCTGGTGCAAGGAACTCACTTTAAGGAGAAACTCTTCAGTACGAAACATAATGTCATTCTTTACCAGTGGTGTTTTGTCAATGGCCACAATGTGAATAGGAGTCTCCAACCTAACTGTCCTTATCTTACACCTGGATACCAAATCAGAGTCAATAAAGTTCAATGCTGATCCGCAATCCACGAAGGCAGAAGTGGATGTGGAGACACTCCCACAACAAAGTTCCACTTGCAACAACATTTTAGAGAAGGCAGAAAAATGTACCTGAGAGCCTGGGTGACCTCCACGACAATCACCCGGGCTCAGTCACTTGTTGGTCAGTGGACAGGAGGGGCAATCCTTTTTCCAATGTCCAGAATTGCCACAGTGAAAGCAGCATTTCCCCAAGCGCCGTTGTCTCCTTTCTTTCTCCTTGAGGTCGATGGTTCCCATCTCTATGGTTTCCAATATAGGACTGGCTCCCCTTTCTTGGGAGAATAACGGTGTCTCCAGTTGCATCACTCCCCTCGCCCGTAGCCTGCGATCCATTCGGACGGCCTGTGTCATAGCCTCCTCCAGGGAATCAGGCGGAGGATGGAGAGCCAAGGCATCTTTCAGATTTTCAGACAGGCCTCTACGGAACAAACCCCGGAGGGCGGCATCATTCCAACAGACCTCAGCAGCCCAGCGTCTGAATTCTGTACAAAACCACTCAGCTGAGTGCTTCCCCTGGCACACACTCATCACCATGTCCTCAGCCATACGCATCCGATCAGGCTCATAATAAATATGCCCCAGGGCCTCAAAAAATGCATCCACCATCATACGCTCAGGGGCTATGGTAGCAAGGGAGAAAGCCCAAGCTTGGGGGGCTCCCCTTAACAGAGACATAATGACCCCCACTCTCTGACTTTCATCCCCAGAAGAGTGTGGTCTTAAGGGAAAAAAAGCTTACAGCCCTCCTTGAAAACTCTGAACTCTTTTTTATCTCCAGAAAAGGTATCTGGTAACTTCACTGGAGACGCAGGGGAAACTAATGTAACATCCCGAGCCCCCGATGATAAAACCCCCTGCACAGTGTCAGCGATCAGCTGCTGAGACTGAGAAAGGACTCGTTGTTCTCCAAGGAGTTTCTGAGACATCTGGGTCAGGTGTTTAACCTGCTCAGAAAGAGCGTGGATAGGATACATCACACACAGGAGAAAGGGAGCAGAGAAAAAAAATGGTATTGGTCAGTTATAATATCAGGATCCTGACAGCGCCGGCGTACAACCTCCGCTGAGCAGGGACTCACCCGCACTGTAGGGACCCCTGAGGACCAGGATAGCCAGAAAGTATAGTTGCACAGGACCTGAGTGATGAAGTTTAGCAAGCCGGCACGGGACCTACGATCATGTGACTGCAAGGGGCGGGGCTTAGCGTCCTGCTTTCAGAGAAGACAGAAAACTCAGTCAGGCAAAACAGAGGTCATTCACAGTACGGACAGCGAGGTACAGGAGGGGTAAACAGATGGGAGGTCAGACAAAGCCAAAGGTCATATACAAGAGGGCGACGCGGTACCAAGGGGACGAACAGTGAGAAGTCGAGTCACAAGCAGAGAGTCATACATGAGAGGTAGCGCAGTACAAGAGGGACAGGCAGAACTCGTAACAGGAACAGAACCAGATCAAAACCAAACAAGCAAGCAAGATATCAGACACAAGGCACACGTACGCACAAGGTCAACTAACTCAGCCGAGGGCAGGAGTATAACTGACACCGGACCTAGGTCCAGTGAGCATTAAATAGCCGCCCTCTGCCAGGGAGAGGCGGATATATTAACCCCCCGTAAGACCAGGACGGGCCAAAGCGAAACCCCGTCCTGGATAATGACAGTGATACTTTCAAAAGGGGATGTTATTAGATACCAACCATGCAGGGTGCCAAACATTTTGCATAGGCCCATTTTCCTTTTTGTAATTGTTAAAATGTAAAAGATGAAGACATATACATTTTTGTTTGCCTAAAAAACAAAGGAAATATGTCATCTGTAACTTTATGCCTTTTAGAGATCATTTCATTTTTAATTTGCTTAATTGTTCACAATAACAGTAATTTTGACCAAGAATACCCAAGCTTTTACATGCCACTGTACTTAGAAAAGTTTAGAGAATAAAGTTTTGTTGGGAGTGCTTTATTTGGAAATAAAGGGCAAGAATCTACATACTCTAGATTTATAGAGCAGTGCAATAGATTTCCCATAAATGTACCGCATCAATTGTCACTTAGGATCACAAACTGATTTGCTGACTGCCAATATAGGAGCATGTGTGGCCACCTTTACTCCTGCCTTAAATATTCTATACATAAACAAAATCAATCACAAATGACAGCGATGCCACAGAACAGGAGCACCAGTCAAATAAAGCATCAAGTATAGGAGATCCTGAATACAAAATGTACAGTCACAGATGTATTATTTATACCGCGGCCCCAATGTTCTGGAAGTGCTTTAACCACAAACTGCATTTTAACCCTGTAAGTGATGAAGCTATAAAGTGAGCACATTGCAGAATAACCATGTTCGACCATTTTTTGCCAGCGTGCTGGCAGTACATGACAATGCGTCAGAACTGGCACTCCGTGGTTTTGGAATTCAAATGTGTTTTGTTTTGCACTGTGGACTGAAAACCCTTTTATTATTGTAATCTAGGCTCTGCAGAGAGAAGAGCAGCCAGTGTGTGGGAGAAACACTTTTTTTTTTTCCAAAACGTAAACTGGTGGGCCAATTCTAGAGAAGCAAGGACAAATCAATTAAATCACATGTTAAGTGAGGCTTCCATATGTTAAGTCACAGACTCAAACAAGCCAGTGAGGATGAGGCTGCTGGAAAGATGTAGGATTGTGAAGAAAAACAGAAATCAGCTATTACCCATCTACTATATATAAGTACATTTATTATGTCTGTCAATGTATCCATCTATCTTATCACATATCTATCTACATATGTAGAAAAAGAATACACAGCAGCACTCTATATGAGCCAAAATATATGCAAACACTGAAGACAATGAATCTAAACTGTGTTATTACTCAGTAAGATGTACTTACAAAAAAGAAGGTTATCGCATAAAATGGCCAATTCATGCATGTGATTTTCTAGGGTTTATCCATTTATTTAACTTTATCTATCATCTATCTATAGTGCCTTATGAAAGTATTCACCCCCTTGGCATTTTTCATGTTTAACAACCTGGAATTTCACCACTGTTGTTTTTGAGGGTTTGCCTCAGTTCATGTAAAGAACATGTCTACAACTGTGAAAATTTAGATTTTTTTTCCTGAAGCATACAATAAATATGACAAAGTTACTGAAAACTTCAGTGTGCATATCTATTCACCCCTCTAAAGTCAGTACTTTGTAGAGCCTTCTTTTGCAGCAATTACAGCTGAAATTCAGTTTGAATAAGTCTCTATGAGCTTTCCACATCTAGCCACTGGGAAATTTGCCCATTCCTCAAGACAAAACTGCTCCAGTTCCTTCAAGTTAGATGGATTCCTCTGCTGAACAGCAATCTTCAAGTCTGACCATAGATTCTCAATTGTAGGTCTGCGCTTTGACTAGGTCACTTCAAAACATTTACACGTTTCCCCTTAAACCACAAGTGTTGCTTTAGCAGTATGCTTTGGGTCATTGTCTTGTTGAAATGTGAACCTCCATCCCAATCTCAAATCACTGACAGACGGAAACAGGTTTTGCTCAAGAATATACCTGGATTTCACACCATCTATCTTTCCCTCAACTTGGACCATTTTCCATGTCCCTGCTGCCAACAAAACATTCCCACAGCATGATGTTGCCATCGCCATGTTTCACTGTGGAGAAGGTGTTCTTGGGGTGATGAGCTGTGCTGGTTTGGAGCAAGACATAGCATTTACCTTGGTAGCTAAAAAGTTTAATTTTTGCCTCATTTGATCATAGCACCTTCCTCTATACATTTGGGGAGTCTCCCACATGTATTTTGGCAAACTCAAAACAAAGCATACAATTTTTGTGTGTAAGTAAAGGCTTTTTTCTGCCCATTCTTCCATAGAGAAAGTTAGGCCAGCGTCACACAGAGGAATACGGACGAGTGAGAGGCGTAAAAACCACGCATTGCACACGGACCAATGATTTTCTATGGGGTAACTCCCATCAGCCGTATTTTTCTCGCGTATATTTTACAGTCCGTGCCAATCGCAGCATGCTGCGATTGTCAGCGTACTACGACCGTAGTACGCCAATGTAAGTCTATGGGTGCGCAAAAATAACGCATTACACACGGACCAGATGTGTGACTTGGAGAAATACGTAACCGGTGTCCTTTAGAAAAGCCAGCAATTCAGTGCACGATACAGTAAAATCACACTGATAGGTTTAATAAAGAAACGAAAGAATAGATATATAAACATAGAATACATATTATATATATATATATTTATATGCATTCTATGTGTCTATATCTATTCTTTTGTTTGTGTTTGAAATCCTGTCATAGGGCTCCATTATATGTCCATTCTGCAAGCCTGCGAGAAAAAAACGGTATACGGATTACATACGGACGCTTACATGAGAAAAATACGCAGCCACACCCTGACAACGGATGACATACGGAGCACTATTTAGGGACCATTTATGCGTATTACAGACGTAAAATACGGTCCGTATTTTTCTGCCTTGTGTGTGACTCCAGCCTTATTGTGGTCGCATACACAGATCCTCCATTCTCTGCTTGGGAACTCTGCAGCTCCTTCAGGGTTACCTTTAGTCTCTGTTCTGTCTCTCTGATTTATGCCCTCCTTGCCCAGTCTGAGAATTTTGGTGGGAGACCCTCTCTTGGCAGGTTTGCTGTGGTACCATGATCTTTCCATTTAATGCTAATAGATTTGATGGTGCTTTGGGAGATCAGAGATTTGGATATGTTTTTATAACCCAACCCTGACTTGTACTTTTCAACAACTTTGTCCCTGACTTGTTTGAAGATATCCGTCGTCTTGGTTAGTGATGCCTCTTGCTAAAAAAAAAAAAAGGGACCCGTCATGTCATTTGTAGCATGTAAACTGTCCCTAGTGCGTTGTTAGTGATGCAATGTGCATCACTAACACTTTTTTCATTAAAAATCATGTGGAACAAGCACTTAATATAGTTATATCATACCTGCTCATTTAGTCATAAGGGTGTGCTTCACAGAGTTCAATCACAGGTGTCGCTGCTCGTGCAATTTGATGTTCCCGAGGTTGCACCAACGGCACTCAAATCCAATTTGAAAATCCTGCGCTTGTACAGTGTATGATAGAGCTGAGCTTGTGCCATGATGAGCAGCTCCCCGTGCTGTGTGTAGTACCCAACTTCACTGACTGCAGCCAGAGCCGCAAAGCGTGGGAGATGCTCCTCACGGTGCATACGCGGCTCCCCGATCGACACTCCATGATACACAGCGCAGGGGTGGGATTTTCAAATCGGATTTAAGTGACATCGGCGCAACCCCTGGGAACATCATTCAAATTGCATGGGCGGCACTGGGGGCAGGTTACATGCTACACTGGACATGTCAAGTTCCCTTTAACCCCTTTACCCCCAAGGGTGGTTTGCACGTTCATGACCGGGCCAATTTTTACAATTCTGACCACTGTTCCTTTATGAGGTAATAACTCTGAAACACTTCCATGGATCCCGGTGATTCTGACACTGTTTTCTCGTGACATATTGTACTTCATGTTACTGGTAAAATTTCATTGATTTAACTTGTGTTTATTTGTGAAAAAAATGGAAATTTGGCAAAAATTTTGAAAATTTTGCAATTTTCCAACTTTGAATTTTTATTCCTTTAAATCACAGAGATATGGCACACAAAAAACTTAATGAATAACATTTCCCACATATTTACTTTACATCAGCACAATTTTGGAACCAAAATTTTTTTTATTAGGAAGTTATAAGGGTTAAAACTTAACCAGCGATTTCTCATTTTTGCAACACCATTTTATTTTTACGGACCACATCACATTTGAAGTCACTTTGAGGGGTCTATATGATAGAAAATACCCAAAAGTGACACCATTCTAAAAACTGCACCCTTCAAGGTGCTCAAAACCACATTCAAGAAGTTTATTAACCTTTCAGGTGCTTCACAGGAATTTTTTGAATGTTTAAAAAAAATGAACATTTAACTTTTTTCACAAAAAAATTAATTCAGGTCCAATTTTTTTTATTTTACCAAGGGTAACAGGAGAAATTGGACTGCAAAAGTTATTGTGTAATTTGTCCTGAGCACGCTGATACCTGGTATGTGGGGGGGAACCACTGTTTTGGCACATGGCAGAGCTCAGAAGGGAAAGAGCACTGTTTGACTTTTTCAATGCAAAATTGACTGGAATTCAGATTGGACGCCATGTCACGTTTGGAGAGCCCCTGATGTGCCTAAACAGTGGAAACCCCCCACAAGTGACCCCATTTTGGAAACTAGACCCCCAAGGAACTTATCTAGATATGTGGTGAGAACTTTGAACCCCCAAGGGCTTCACAGAAGTTTATAACGTACAGCAGTACAATTAAAAAATTGGACTGAAAAAGTTATTGTGTAATTTGTCCTGAGTACGCTGATACCCCATATGTGGGTGTAAACGACTATTTGGGCACATGGCAGAGCTCGGAAGGGAAGCAGCGCCATTTGACTTTTTTGGCTGGAATTGAGATCGGAGGCCATGTTGCATTTGGAAAGCTCCTGATGTGCCAAAACAGTGAAAACCCCCACAAATGACACCATTTTGGAAACTAGACCCCCCCCAAGGAACTTATCTAGATGTGTGGTGAGAACTTTGACCCTCCAAGGGCTTCACAGAAGTTTAGGGTGGCACATGTTAAGGAGCTGAAACTCCTAAACCCTTCATCCAATTTTAATGTAGATACCCTCACATGAAAGCTGAAAGTCTGAACTTCAACTACATCTGAATTGTTTTGTTTAAAATTCATTGTGGTAATGTCTAGAACCAAAATTAGAAAAATGTTGTCTCTGTCCAAATATATATGGACCTAACTGTATATGTATATATATATTATTTATTTGTGTAAATGTTTGT
Organism: Dendrobates tinctorius; assembly: GCF_039654945.1. Lineage (NCBI taxonomy): Eukaryota > Metazoa > Chordata > Amphibia > Anura > Dendrobatidae > Dendrobates > Dendrobates tinctorius. The sequence continues at coordinate 7,542,100 of NW_027361910.1, read as the reverse complement.
TTTTTAAGTGGTCTACTGCAACCACATATACATAAAAAATTGCTGCCATCTCATACCACCCAGAGAGCGACAACAGACCACTTTTTCTCCTCTGTTGGATATATTGGGGCCTATGGCTACATATGTGTTGGGAGCTCTCCTCGCAGATTATTCCAAAGGTGTTCCCATTGTCTTACATCTCTCCTTTACACTACAAAATATGGAAAAGTCCAAATCTCTCTAATAAATTATATACTTTCACTGTCAATGGAATTGATATGTTATCACTATTTCTGTATTTGAAACCGTTTTTAACCGTATCGAAATATGCCTAACAAACTCCTCCAGCTCTTTATGGCCAGAAGCCCAAGGTGACAGAGGAGGACATCAGAACATTAGCGGCTATATAGCATTCTGCTGAATAGGTTATAAATAATTCAACATAAACCTACAAAAGGTTGGTTTCTATACCATGTATCATGGCAATAGCAATCCAATGTATACTTTAAGAGAAAAACCAGACCATAGTTTAGATTCAGCATCTAGAGTGGTCTGCCATTTAGGACATTTTTATACATATTTTATCAAAGGCAGTCTGGGAAGAATCTCTATTTATTGCTATTTAAAGGGAACGTGTCCTGCTGAAAATGGTACGTGATCTGCAGAAAAGTTGTTATAGAGCAGGAAGAGAGGATGAGATTGATATACATTATTGTAAGAAGAGTTTCACTAAACTTTGCAAACGATTAATAGAAATCACAGATACGAGTCCTGTGGGAGGTCCTATCCAGTTGTTTATTTAGTTCCCTGTGCATGCAGAGATACCTGTCAATCAATGAGTAGGACCATCCACTGTACTCAGATGCTATAATGCCATATATGCCAGAATACCAGTGATTTCAATGAACAAATTACAAGTTATACTGAATCTTTTCTAAGAAACCTATGCATGACTGTGCTCAACTTCTCCTCTGTACCAGATAGGACTGCATATACAATGTGATGGGTTCCCTATAAGATAAGGTTTACTCTCGGTTTGTTAGGAAATGTGGTGGATAGAGTTGAGCGACTTTTGTTTTTTTAGGGTCGAGTTTCGTTTCGTGAAACCCGACTTTTCCAAAAGTCGGGTCGAGCAAGATCGGCCGATTATAGGGAAAAGTCGGGGTCGTCCCGAAACACGAAACCCAATGTAAGTCAATGGGGAATAAAAGTCAGCAGTGAGAGGAGGACAGGAAACACACCTACAGTGCTCATTTGAATGCCAAAAGCATCAATTCTTCTTACTTAAGCTTGTCAACCTTAATTAACTTCATAATACAAGTTACGCACTGAAAAATGGGGGTTATTTGGCTAAAGTTGTGGGGGGGTAGGGCTGGCTCCAGGTTTTCATGTGCCCTGGGCGAAAGAGCGCCCCTTTAACACATACCACAACTCATCATGCTCCGATACGGCAGAGAAATAGCGGTATAGTACAATGAAAAATACTTCACTTTTTACATCTCATGACGAGGCCCATCTATTTCTCCATACAGAATCATTGGTCCCATATAATGTTTGAAACAGTATATGATGAGCTCCACATAATGCTACAGTATATGTTGGTCCCCATGGATGAAGCTCCACTGTCTTATGGGCCCAAATAATGCTCCAAACATAATGGGCCCCATTTCTAATGCTCTAGTGTATAATGGGCCCTGTAAATGCTGCTCCAGTGTCTGATGTCCACCTTTGGAATGTTCCAGTGTATGGTGGGCCCCATCTATCATTCTCCAGAGTATAGTGCTCCCCAAAAATTGCTGTCCCAACATTGAAAACAATCAAATAAGTCTCCTCGCTAGGGAATCCCTGTACTAGTCTGGACTCCTCGTCGTCCCCATCTTCCATCTCACTGCACAGTATTTCAACCTTGCAAGTGCTGTGATCCTGAGCAAGCAGGGGGGGCCCACTCGTTGGCGATGGCACTGGCACAGGGCCCCTGATAGTACGGTGGTGTGTCTGATGGCGGGTGGGCCGAACCTGCACTTTCATCTGCAGCTTCCTCTTTGTCACCGTGTAAGATGGAACTGTTTATGGGAAGGGTAACCTGAGTTTCATCAGGGTCAGATTCAGGCCGTGTAGCGTGCGAGGGGAATGTAGTGGTCTGGGTCAATGTACCAGCAGATTCATCGAGCAGTGGCTGGGCATCAGTGCACTTGTGTCGCCCCCAGGAGTACGGTCGCCACAGTGGCATTACCTTCCTCCTAGGGAGTGTGATGTCATGCTTGGGAGCAACGAAGGATCTCTCTAGCAGGTTAACTGATTGGGCGGCGTTATTCCCACGAGTCATGACCCTCCAAACAGCGTTCATGAAGGCAAAGTGTTTGTTTTACGTGGGCAGTATGGTTGCAAAGCTGAACCTTAAAGGAATGTCCAGAAGGGCACCACCAGGAGTGGAGCCTACGGTTAAATTCGACTCCACCTGGGAAACCTCAACCATGCCAGCTACAGAACAGATGCACACATTGCAAGCTTAATTCCGTTAACGAACGAGACTCTGTCATGCCCCGCGGTCCGAGTCCGGCTTACTAGAGGGACACGTGAGGCTCTGGCACATGAGATTGGCCAATAACTGGTGTGTCATGCCCTTACATGTCCGTGGCTGCATGTGCGCTACACTGAAAAGGCCAGCGTTTGTCGCTTACAGGTGCAGATAACCCGCTGAACAACGTTAGTGATGGGGATCACTGATTACAATTATTACCCGCGAACGATGATTTCCCAGTAAGTGCAGGTCAACCGCAGTTCCGGAATTAGGCCTAACCGTCATTCCTGAAAAAATGAAAAACTTACGTGTGCAAACCACAGGTGCTGTAGCTTGCTTAACAGCTCGCCAGCCGTTCTCACGCCCAGTATGGATTACACGTGATTGCACAAAGGTGAGAAAGGGTACAGTATCCCCGGATAACATGTATGGATAGCGTACACATTCAAAATATATGTCTATACATCAGGAGGCAGGCTCAGACGGTGTTAGGCCCAGTATGGCTTGCACGTGATTGCACAAAGGTGAGAAAGGGTACCGTATCCCCGGATAACATGTATGGATAGCGTACACATTCAAAATATATGTCTATACATCAGGAGGCAGGCTCAGACGGTGTTAGGCCCAGTATGGATTGCACGTGATTGCACAAAGGTGAGAAAGGGTACCGTATCCCCGGATAACATGTATGCATAGCGTACACATTCAAAATATATGTCTATACATCAGGAGGCAGGCTCAGATGGTGTTAGGCCCAGTATGGCTTGCACGTGATTGCACAAAGGTGAGAAAGGGTACCGTATCCCCGGATAACATGTATGGATAGCGTACACATTCAAAATATATGTCTATACATCAGGAGGCATGCTCAGACGGTGTTAGGCCCAGTATGGATTGCACGTGATTGCACAAAGGTGAGAAAGGGTACCGTATCCCCGGATAACATGTATGGATAGCGTACACATTCAAAATATATGTCTATACATCAGGAGGCAGGCTCAGACGGTGTCAGGCCCAGTATGGATTTGACGGCCCAGACTACACAGCGGAGGAGCAGGGAGAGGTAAAGATTGCAAATGCTGGGGCCCTGCCCAAGCAAGGGGGGCCCACTCGTGGGCGTCGGTACTGGCACTGGGCCCCTCATAGTACGGCGGTGTGTCTGACGGCGGGTGTGCACCACCACCGTCAGAGACACTTGATTGCACTATGAGGGACCCTGTGCCAGTGCCCGCGCCCAAGAGTCGGCCTACCCACCTGTCCAGGGCAACGGCACTCGCACGGTGTCGTGCGCTAGGTGTTGACCCTGGCCATGGGGGGGGGGCAGCACAGTTAGGGAGTTTTAGAAAGTGGCATATGTTGATGTTGGACATTCAGCTGATGCAAAAGGCGAAATAGGTCAAGTCCCAGGAAGAGGTGGACCAAAGCAAGCCATTTTTCTGTCACCCTATGTGTCATCAGGGGAAGGTGGGACAAAATCCTTGGGAACCCATGCATGGTTCATTTTAATGAAGGTTAGATCATCCACATTTTGGGTTGACAGACGGGTCCTTTTTTCTGTCAGGATTGATCCAGCTGCACTGAAGACTCTTTCCGATAGCACACTTGCAGCTGGGCAAGCGAGCTCCTGTAAGGCATATTGTGCCAATTCAGGCCAGGTGTCCAGTTTAGTGGCCCAATAGTCAAAGGGGAATGACCTGTGTGGGAGAACATCGATATGGGAGGAAAAGTAGTTTGTAACCATAGGTGACAACTGCTGTCTCCTGTCACTTTCCATCGATGCAGTATTACCAGTTGTGTGAGCGGTACTTGAAAAATCAGTCCACAACATTGTCATGAAACCCCTGTCTCCAATGCCACTTCTGCTGTGTTCACCATGAACACCTCTGCCAAGCTGCCCCCGGCCCGTGTGAGAACCATCACCGCTGCTGTGTGCTGGGAATGCCTCAAGCAACCGATTTACCAGAGTTGCTTGTTTATTAGCCAATATTAGGTCAAGGTTCTCCTGTGGCATGATGTTTTGTAATTTGCCTTTATAGCGTGGATCCAGGATGCTGGCCAACAAGTAGTCGTCATCGTTCATCATTTTGGCAATGCGGGGGTCCCGTTTTAGGATCTGCAAGGTATAATCTGACATGTGGGCCAATGTTCCCGGTGTCAATGATGCACTGCGAGTGCTGGTTGGAGGAGCACTTTCTGGCAAATCCACATCCCTCCAGTCACGCACAAACCCTGTACCAGACCTTGCCACGCCAACATTTTCACTTGCCCCACGAGATGCATCCTCCTCCCCTAAGTAATCATCCCCATCATCATCCTCCTCTTCTTCCTCCACCTCGTCCAGGAGAGGTCCCTGAGCAGACAATGGCTGAATGTCATCAAGGATTCCCTCCTCCTCTTCCTCCTCATCAACATTGGCTGCAGACGCCTGCTCCTTAAGGTGCGTCAAAGTTTGCATGAGCAGACGCATAAGTGGGATGCTCATGCTTAGGATGGCGTCGTCTGCGCTTACCAGCCGTGTGCATTCCTCAAAACACTGAAGGACTTTGCAGAGGTCTTTCAGCTTCGACCACTGCACACCTGTCAACTCCATGTCTGCTCTCAAAGTGCCTGGCCGTGTATCCTCCCACAAATGCATTATGGCCTGCCTCTGCTCGCACAGCCGCTCCACCATATGCAGGGTGGAGTTCCACCTTGTTGCAATGTCGATAATGAGGCGGTGGTTGGGAAGGTGGAGCAATCGCTGCAGCTTCTGCATACGAACGGAGTGTACAGGCGACCGGCGGATATGCGCGCACAGTCTTCGCACCTTCTGGAGCAGGGCTGTTAACTCCGGATAATTTTTGAGGAAGCACTGCACCACCAGGTTCAAGGTGTGAACCAAGCAAGGTATGTGGCTGAGTTTTGAAAGGGCTATGGCTGCCACAAAATTACGGCCGTTATCACTAACTACCTTGCCTGCCTCAAGATGTACACTGCCCAGCCATGACTCAGTTTGTCGCTTCAAGTACTCGGCCAGCACCTCGGCGGTGTGTCTGTCGCCCAAACACATCATCTGCAACACAGCCTGCTGACGCTTTCCACTAGCTGCTCGATAGGGGGACACCTCGTGTGCAACAGTGGCAGCTGCAGATGGAGTGCTCATACGACTGCGCTCTGTGGACGAGCTTTCGCTTCTGGAGGAGGAGGAGGAGGAGGAGGAGGGTCGAACGCCTACAGCCAACTGTTTCCTATACCGTGGGCTAGGCAGCACTGTCCCACCACCGCTGTCCCCTGTGGACCCTGCATCCACCACATTAACCCAGTGCGCAGTGATGGACACGTAACGGCCCTGGCCAAGCCGACTGGACCATGCATCAGTTGTGAAGTGCACCTTTCCACTCACTGACTGCTTGATTGCATGGACAATGCGGTCTTTTACATGATGGTGGAGGGCTGGGATGGCTTTGCGAGAGAAGAAGTGGCGACTGGGTAGGTCATAGCGTGGTACTGCATAGGCCATGAGTTCGCAGAAAGCTGCGCTTTCCACCAACCGATAGGGCATCATCTCAAACGAGATTAGTTTGGCAATGTGGGCGTTCAAACCCAGTGTACGCGGATGAGAGACTGAGTACTTTCTTGACCTACTCATAGTGTCTGGGAGGGTGAGCTGGACTTGAGAGCTGCATATGGTAGAAGTAGCGGTGGACAGGGCGGACTGAGAGAGGGTTGATGATGTTGATGGAGTTGGTGTTCTTTCTGATGGCCTAGATTCAGTATTTCGTTGATATAACAGTGGGATTCCCTGACTGCTGTGGCCTTGCAACGACACCTCAACATTTGCTGCTGTGCTAACCGGTGGGCTTACAGTGGGGGAAACAATGTAGCGTTGCTGACTACCTTCTTTGTGATCAGTTGCACATGTGGCACTTGAGGTTTGGTGTTATGTCCACGCTTGCAAGTGCATGCTGGTTAAATGTCTAAGCATGCAACTGGTATTCAAATTTTTCTGATTTTTCCCTCGGCTAAAGGTCTTTGCGCAGTTCTTACAGATAACCTTGGCCTGATCATGAGGATTTTGTTCAATAAAGTGCCACACTGCACTCTTCCTACTTTGGCAGACATTTTGCGGCCTAGCACGCTGTGATCTCTTGACCCTCTGGACAAGCTGTCCAGCAACTCTTTTGATTTTTGGAACCTGTCTTTGGAGTGCTCCGGGCCTGCCAGATAACAGCTGTTGCGATGTCGATGTCTGCTGTGGATGCTCCTCATCTGAGCTATTGGAAGCAGCACCCTCTTCCCCCAATGGATGCCAATCTGGGTCAACAACTGGGTCATCCATCACCTCATCTTCTATGTCATGTGCACCTTCCTCTGTGTCACCGTGTATGGTGGTATAGTGTGCGGGAAGGGGCACCTGAGTCTCATCAGGGTCAGAATCTGGCTCTGTACACTGCGAGGACAATGTAGTGCTCTGAGTGAATGTACCAGCAGAATCATCTATCAGCGGCTGTGCATCAGTGCACTCCATGTCAGATTCATCTTGGCCTGGGTAATTCACCATTTCACTTGATAATCCAGGCATGGTATGTGAAAACAGCTCCATGGAGTAATCAGTAGTATGGCCTGCGTCATCCTTCAATCTTGGTTGGGGTGAAGGACACAAGGAAAGGTGTGGTTCCTGAACATGACCCTCCAATGACGACTCAGTGCTTTTATTTTTTACAACTTCTAGAAGAGGAGGGGATAGAGCTGGAGGCTGAGTCAGCATTGTAAGAGAAAACTTTTTCCTGAAGCTCTGGCTTTAAGAGCGGTTTGCCAACTCCTAGAAAACTAAGCCTTCGAGGCCTTGTGGAGCCAGACAATGACGCAGGCTCAACACCTCCTGCATTCGGTCCTATTTTGCTTTTGCCACTACCATCAGATCCACCACCAACACCATCATTACCATATGCCAACCCCCGCCCAATTCCACGGCCTCTTCCACCAGCCTTCCTCATTTTTGGTAGAAATGTAGACAAAATCCAACAAACTATATAGTAATGTAAAACAAGGTACAAGGTGTCTATAGGACAGGGGAGATTTTGAATTTCTGCAGACACTTGTGGACACTGGACACTTTTGGATTGTGTGAGGCCCACTGAATATCAGAGCGCTATGTCACAGGCTCGATGGCACAGGTGTGAAAAAAGTGACTACAGGATAAGGGAGATTTTGAATTTCTGCACACACTAGTGGACACTGGACACTTTTGGATTGTGTGAGGCCCACTGAATATCAGAGCGCTATGTCACAGGCTCGATGGCACAGGTGTGAAAAATGTCACTAGAGGATAACGGAGATTTTGAATTTCTGCACACACTAGTGGACACTGGACACTTTTGGATTGTGTGAGGCCCACTGAATATCAGAGCGCTATGTCACAGGCTCGATGGCACAGGTGTGAAAAATGTCACTAGAGGATAACGGAGATTTTGAATTTCTGCACACACTAGTGGACACTGGACACTTTTGGATTGTGTGAGGCCCACTGAATATCAGAGCGCTATGTCACAGGCTCGATGGCACAGGTGTGAAAAAAGTGACTACAGGATAAGGGAGATTTTTAATTTCTGCGCACACTAGTGGACACTGGACACTTTTGGATTGTGTGAGGCCCACTGAATATCAGAGCGCTATGTCACAGGCTCGATGGCACAGGTGTGAAAAAAGTGACTACAGGATAAGGGAGATTTTGAATTTCTGCACACACTAGTGGACACTGGACACTTTTGGATTGTGTGAGGCCCACTGAATATCAGAGCGCTATGTCACAGGCTCGATGGCACAGGTGTGAAAAATGTCACTAGAGGATAACGGAGATTTTGAATTTCTGCACACACTAGTGGACACTGGACACTTTTGGATTGTGTGAGGCCCACTGAATATCAGAGCGCTATGTCACAGGCTCGATGGCACAGGTGTGAAAAAAGTGACTACAAGATAAGGGAGATTTTGAATTTCTGCACACACTAGTGGACACTGGACACTTTTGGATTGTGTGAGGCCCACTGAATATCAGAGCGCTATGTCACAGGCTCGATGGCACAGGTGTGAAAAATGTCACTAGAGGATAACGGAGATTTTGAATTTCTGCACACACTAGTGGACACTGGACACTTTTGGATTGTGTGAGGCCCACTGAATATCAGAGCGCTATGTCACAGGCTCGATGGCACAGGTGTGAAAAATGTCACTAGAGGATAACGGAGATTTTGAATTTCTGCACACACTAGTGGACACTGGACACTTTTGGATTGTGTGAGGCCCACTGAATATCAGAGCGCTATGTCACAGGCTCGGTGGCACAGGTGTGAAAAATGTCACTAGAGGATAACGGAGATTTTGAATTTCTGCACACACTAGTGGACACTGGACACTTTTGGATTGTGTGAGGCCCACTGAATATCAGAGCGCTATGTCACAGGCTCGATGGCACAGGTGTGAAAAAAGTGACTACAGGATAAGGGAGATTTTGAATTTCTGCACACACTAGTGGACACTGGACACTTTTGGATTGTGTGAGGCCCACTGAATATCAGAGCGCTATGTCACAGGCTCGATGGCACAGGTGTGAAAAAAGTGACTACAGGATAAGGGAGATTTTGAATTTCTGCACACACTAGTGGACACTGGACACTTTTGGATTGTGTGAGGCCCACTGAATATCAGAGCGCTATGTCACAGGCTCGATGGCACAGGTGTGAAAAATGTCACTAGAAGATAACGGAGATTTTGAATTTCTGCACACACTAGTGGACACTGGACACTTTTGGATTGCGTGAGGCCCACTGAATATCAGAGCGCTATGTCACAGGCTCGATGGCACAGGTGTGAAAAATGTCACTAGAGGATAACGGAGATTTTGAATTTCTGCACACACTAGTGGACACTGGACACTTTTGGATTGTGTGAGGCCCACTGAATATCAGAGCGCTATGTCACAGGCTCGATGGCACAGGTGTGAAAAATGTCACTAGAGGATAACGCAGATTTTGAATTTCTGCACACACTAGTGGACACTGGACACTTTTGGATTGTGTGAGGCCCACTGAATATCAGAGCGCTATGTCACAGGCTCGATGGCACAGGTGTGAAAAAAGTGACTACAGGATAAGGGAGATTTTGAATTTCTGCACACACTAGTGGACACTGGACACTTTTGAATTGTGTGAGGCCCACTAAATATCAGAGCGCTATGTCACAGGCAGAAATTGGCTAGTGTATCACAAACTACAAGATGTATGTAGAATTGGGCAGAATAGGAATCTCCCTAGAGTGTAGGTCTGTAAGAACGGAACAAGTCCTCCACTTATCCTTCCACAGTGACACACAGATAGCTTCACAGTGGCTGTGATAACAGCCGTTACACGGTACTGTGTGAGGAGCGTACACCGCTGTATGGTGTGAAAAAATGCACGCTCAGTACCTCAGCAGGGCAAAAAAAAAATTGGGATTGCTTTTAAAAAAGCAGTTTGCAGAGCAGTGGGTAAACAGCAATGCAGCTGTCAGGAAGCCTTAGAAGGCAGCCTAACAACCAACACCGCTGATCCACCACAATATAGCCTCCCCTTGCACTGCACACACAGTGACTGGTGTGTTGTACAGGCAAAATCGCTAGCAGCAGAAGCAGTTTTTTTTTCTTCTTCCCTGCCTAACGCTCTCCCTACAGAATCAGCAACCTCTCCCTATGCTAAGATCGGCAGAAGTAAGATGGCGGTCGGCATGCACGCCCTTTTATAACCCCTGTGACACCCACCAAAGCAAGCAAATCACTTGCATGCCCTTCTGAAAGATGGTGGTGACCTCTGCCTATGTCATCACGTTGCCCATAGTGTCCGTGGATCCTGATTGGCTGAAAAAGAGCGCAAAACAAACTTTTGAAACGCGACTTTGGCGCGTAAGTCGCCGACCTCGTAGCCGACCTCATCCTAGGGTCGGGTTTCGTTTCATGAAACCCGACTTTGCCAAAAGTCGGCGACTTTTGAAATTTTTCGACCCGTTTCGCTCAACTCTAGTGGTGGAGGCACTGTATACTGTTAATATGATATTACACTAAGATTTTTTGCAACAATCAAATATTCCAGTGATTCAGAAATTTAAATACCTTGGTACCTACATTAAGACTATACACATCGAAATGTAAGTCTCTTGGTGATTAAAATAAGAAATAAAGTTAGTGCCTGGGGGAAATTGCACATATCAGCTCTGGGTAGATCAAATATCATTGAAATGTACTGTATCTTATATCTTGCATTCTTTATGTTCTGCACAACTCTCCCATAAGGATTTCTAAATGTTGGTTCTGTAAAATGCATAACATCTTCAGGGACCGGGTCTGGAAAAGAGGTATTCCTAGAATAAAATTGGAAAAGTTATAGCTGCCTAAAGATCAAGGAGTTACATGTAAGAAAGATAAGGCACTTCTGCAAAAAGAATGGTGCGTAAGTAGGATACCAAAACCGTTAACAGTAATATAGAAACACTTGGCACTCTTGGCGCTAGTGTTTAAATACTTGGGGGTAGAGTTGAGCGACTTTTGCTTTTTTAGGGTTGCGTTTCGTTTCGTGAAACCCGACTTTTCCAAAAGTCGGGTCGAGCAAGATCGTCCGATTATAGGGAAAAGTCGGGGTCGTCCCGAAACACGAAACCCAATGTAAGTCAATGGGGAATAAAAGTCGGCAGTGAGAGGAGGACAGGAAACACACCTACAGTGCCCATTTGAATGCCAAAAGCATCAATTCTTCTTACTTAAGCTTGTCAACCTTAATTAACTTCATAATACAAGTTACGCACTGAAAAATGGGGGTTATTTGGCTAAATTTGTGGGGGGGGAGGGCTGGCTGCAGGTTTTCATGTGTCCTGGGCGAAAGAGCGCCCCTTTAACACATACCACAACTCATCATGCTCCGATACGGCAGAGAAATAGCGGTATAGTACAATGAAAAATACCTCACTTTTTACATCTCATGACGAGGCCCATCTATTTCTCCATACAAAATCATTGGTCCCATATAATGTTTGAAACAGTATATGATGAGCTCCACATAATGCTACAGTATATGTTGGTCCCCATGGATGAAGCTCCACTGTCTTATGGGCCCAAATAATGCTCCAAACATAATGGGCCCCATTTCTACTGCTCTAGTGTATAATGGGCCCTGTAAATGCTGCTCCAGTGTCTGATGTCCACCTTTGGAATGTTCCAGTGTATGGTGGGCCCCATCTATCATTCTCCAGAGTATAGTGCTCCCCAAAAATTGCTGTCCCAACATAGAAAACAATCAAATAAGTCTCCTCGCTAGGGAATCCCTGTACTTGTCTGGACAGGTGCTGTAGCTTGCTTAACAGCTCGCCAGCCGTTCTCACGCCCAGTATGGATTACACGTGATTGCACAAAGGTGAGAAAGGGTACCGTATCCCTGGATAACATGTATGGATAGCGTACACATTCAAAATATATGTCTATACAGCATGAGGCAGGCTCAGACGGTGTTAGGCCCAGTATGGATTGCACGTCATTGCACAAAGGTTAGAAGGGGTACCGTATCCCCGGATAACATGTATGGATAGCGTACACATTCAAAATATATGTCTATACAGCATGAGGCAGGCTCAGACGGTGTTAGGCCCAGTATGGATTGCACGTCATTGCACAAAGGTTAGAAGGGGTACCGTATCCCCGGATAACATGTATGGATAGCGTACACATTCAAAATATATGTCTATACAGCATGAGGCAGGCTCAGACGGTGTTAGGCCCAGTATGGATTGCACGTCATTGCACAAAGGTTAGAAGGGGTACCGTATCCCCGGATAACATGTATGGATAGCGTACACATTCAAAATATATGTCTATACAGCATGAGGCAGGCTCAGACGGTGTTAGGCCCAGTATGGATTGCACGTCATTGCACAAAGGTTAGAAGGGGTATCGTATCCCCGGATAACATGTATGGATAGCGTACACATTCAAAATATATGTCTATACAGCATGAGGCAGGCTCAGACGGTGTTAGGCCCAGTATGGATTGCACGTCATTGCACAAAGGTTAGAAGGGGTACCGTATCCCCGGATAACATGTATGGATAGCGTACACATTCAAAATATATGTCTATACAGCATGAGGCAGGCTCAGACGGTGTTAGGCCCAGTATGGATTGCACGTCATTGCACAAAGGTTAGAAGGGGTACCGTATCCCCGGATAAAATGTATGGATAGCGTACACATTCAAAATATATGTCTATACAGCATGAGGCAGGCTCAGACGGTGTTAGGCCCAGTATGGATTGCACGTCATTGCACAAAGGTTAGAAGGGGTACCGTATCCCCGGATAACATGTATGGATAGCGTACACATTCAAAATATATGTCTATACAGCATGAGGCAGGCTCAGACGGTGTTAGGCCCAGTATGGATTGCACGTCATTGCACAAAGGTTAGAAGGGGTACCGTATCCCCGGATAACATGTATGGATAGCGTACACATTCAAAATATATGTCTATACAGCATGAGGCAGGCTCAGACGGTGTTAGGCCCAGTATGGATTGCACGTCATTGCACAAAGGTTAGAAAGGGTACCGTATCCCCGGATAACATGTATGGATAGCGTACACATTCAAAATATATGTCTCAGGAGGCAGGCTCAGACGGTGTCAGGCACAGTATGGATTTGACGGCCCAGATTACACAGCGGAGGAGCAGGGAGAGGTAAAGATTGCAAATGCTGGGGCCCTGGCCAAGCAAGGGGGGCCCACTCGTGGGCGTCGGTACTGGCACTGGGCCCCTCATAGTACAGCGGTGTGTCTGACGGCGGGTGTGCACCACCACCGTCAGAGACACTTGATTGCACTATGAGGGACCCTGTGCCAGTGCCCGCGCCCAAGAGTCGGCCTACCCACCTGTCCAGGGCAACGGCACTCGCACGGTGTCGTGCGCTAGGTGGTGACCCCGGCCATGGGGGGGGAGGCAGCACAGTTAGGGAGTTTTAGAAAGTGGCATATGTTGATGTTGGACATTCAACTGATGCAAAAGGCGAAATAGGTGAAGTACCAGGAAGAGGTGGACCAAAGCAAGCCATTTTTCTGTCACCCTATGTGTCATCAGGGGAAGGTGGGACAAAATCCTTGGAAACCCATGCGTGGTTCATTTTAATGAAGGTTAGATCATCCACATTTTGGGTTGACAGACGGGTCCTTTTTTCTGTCAGGATTGATCCAGCTGCACTGAAGACTCTTTCCGATAGCACACTTGCAGCTGGGCAAGCGAGCTCCTGTAAGGCATATTGGGCCAATTCAGGCCAGGTGTCCAGTTTAGCGGCCCAATAGTCAAAGGGGAATGACCTGTGTGGGAGAACATCGATATGGGAGGAAAAGTAGTTTGTAACCATAGTTGACAACTGCTGTCTCCTGTCACTTTCCATCGATGCAGTATTACCAGTTGTGTGAGCGGTATTTGAAAAATCAGTCCACAACATTGTCATGAAACCCCTGTCTCCAACGCCACTTCTGCTGTGTGCACCACGAACACCTCTGCCAAGCTGCCCCCGGCCCGTACGGCTCGTGTGAGAACCATCACCGCTGCTGTGTGCTGGGAATGCCTCAAGCAACCGATTTACCAGAGTTGCTTGTTTATTAGCCAATATTAGGTCAAGGTTCTCCTGTGGCATGATGTTTTGTAATTTGCCTTTATAGCGTGGATCCAGGATGCTGGCCAACCAGTAGTCGTCATCGTTCATCATTTTGGCAATGCGGGGGTCCCTTTTTAGGATCCGCAAGGCATAATCTGACATGTCGGCCAATGTTCCCGGTGTCAATGATGCACTGCGAGTGCTGGGTGGAGGAGCACTTTCTGGCAAATCCACATCCCTCCAGTCACGCACAAACCCTGTACCAGACCTTGCCACGCCAACATTTTCACTTGCCCCACGAGATGCATCCTCCTCCCCTAAGTAATCATCCTCATCATCCTCCTCCTCCTCCTCCTCTTTTTCCTCCACCTCGTCCAGGAGAGGTCCCTGAGCAGACAATGGCTGAATGTCATCAAGGATTCCCTCCTCCTCTTCCTCCTCATCAACATTGCCTGCAGACGCCTGCTCCTTAAGGTGCGTCAAAGTTTGCATGAGCAGACGCATAAGTGGGATGCTCATGCTTAGGATGGCGTCGTCTGCGCTTACCAGCAGTGTGCATTCCTCAAAACACTGAAGGACTTTACAAAGGTCTTTCAGTTTCGACCACTGCACGCCTGTCAACTCCATGTCTGCTCTCAAAGTGCCTGGCCGTGTATCCTCCCACAAATGCATTATGGCCTGCCTCTGCTCGCACAGCCGCTCCACCATGTGCAGGGTGGAGTTCCACCTTGTTGCAATGTCGATAATGAGGCGGTGGTTGGGAAGGTGGAGCAATCGCTGCAGCTTCTGCATACGAACGGAGTGTACAGGCGACCGGCGGATGTGCGCGCACAGTCTTCGCACCTTCTGGAGCAGGGCTGTTAACTCCGGATAATTTTTGAGGAAGCACTGCACCACCAGGTTCAAGGTGTGAGCCAAGCAAGGTATGTGGCTGAGTTTTGAAAGGGCTATGGCTGCCACAAAATTACGGCCGTTATCATTAACTACCTTGCCTGCCTCAAGATGTACACTGCCCAGCCATGACTCAGTTTGTCGCTTCAAGTACTCGGCCAGCACCTCGGCGGTGTGTCTGTCGCCCAAACACATCATCTGCAACACAGCCTGCTGACGCTTTCCACTAGCTGCTCGATAGGGGGACACATCGTGTGCAACAGTGGCAGCTGCAGATGGAGTGCTCGTACGACTGCGCTCTGTGGATGAGCTGTCGCTTCTGGAGGGGGAGGAGGAGGAGGAGGGTCGAACGCCTACAGCCAACTGTTTCCTATACCGTGGGCTAGGCAGCACTGTCCCACCACCGCTGTCCCCTGTGGACCCTGCATCCACCACATTAACCCAGTGCGCAGTGATGGACACGTAACGGCCCTGGCCATGCCGACTGGACCATGCATCAGTTGTGAGGTGCACCTTTCCGCTCACTGACTGCTTGAGTGCATGGACAATGCGGTCTTTCACATGATGGTGGAGGGCTGGGATGGCTTTGCGAGAGAAGAAGTGGCGACTGGGTAGGTCATAGCGTGGTACTGCATAGGCCATGAGTTCGCGGAAAGCTGTGCTTTCCACCAACCGAAAGGGCATCATCTCAAACGAGATTAGTTTGGCAATGTGGGCGTTCAAACCCAGTGTACGCGGATGAGAGACTGAGTACTTTCTTGACCTACTCATAGTGTCTGGGAGGGTGAGCTGGACTTGAGAGCTGCATATGGTGGAAGTAGCGGTGGACAGGGCGGACTGAGAGAGGGTTGATGATGGTGATGGAGTTGGTGTTCTTTCTGATGGCCTAGAATCAGTCTTTCGTTGATATAACAGTGGGATTCCCTGACGGCTGTGGCCTTGCAACGACACCTCAACATTTGCTGCTGTGCTAACCGGTGGGCTTACAGTGGGGGAAACAATGTAGCGTTGCTGACTACCTTCGTTGTGATCAGTTGCACATGTGGCACTTGAGGTTTGGTGTTGTGTCCACGCTTGCAAGTGCATGCTGGTTAAATGTCTAAGCATGCAACTGGTATTCAAATTTTTCAGATTTTTCCCTCGGCTAAAGGTCTTTGCGCACTTCTTACAGATAACCTTGGCCTGATCATGAGGATTTTGTTCAAAAAAGTGCCACACTGCACTCTTCCTACTTTGGCAGACATTTTGCGGCCTAGCACGCTGTGATCTCTTGACCCTCTGGACAAGCTGTCCAGCAACTCTTTTGATGTTTGGAACCTGTCTTTGGAGTGCTCCGGGCCTGCCAGATAACAGCTGTTGCGATGTCGATGTCTGCTGTGGATGCTCCTCATCTGAGCTATTGGAAGCAGCACCCTCTTCCCCCAATGGATGCCAATCTGGGTCAACAACTGGGTCATCCATCACCTCCTCTTCTATGTCATGTGCACCTTTCTCTGTGTCACCGTGTATGGTGGTATAGTGTGCGGGAAGGGGCACCTGAGTCTCATCAGGGTCAAAATCTGGCTCTGTACACTGCGAGGACAATGTAGTGCTCTGAGTGAATGTACCAGCAGAATCATCCATCAGCGGCTGTGCATCAGTGCACTCCATGTCAGATTCATCTTGGCCTGGGTAATTCACCATTTCACTTGATAATCCAGGCATGGTATGTGAAAACAGCTCCATGGAGTAATCAGTAGTATGGCCTGCGTCATCCTTCAATCTTGGTTGGGGTGAAGGACACAAGGAAGGGTGTGGTTCATGAACATGAGCCTCCAATGACGACTCAGTGCTTTTACTTTTTACAACTGAAGAAGAGGAGGCGATAGAGCTGGAGGCTGAGTCAGCAATGTAAGACAAAACTTTTTCCTGATGCTCTGCCTTTAAAAGCGGTTTGCCAACTCCTAGAAAACTAAGCGTTCGAGTCCTTATGTAGCCAGACGATGACGCAGGGTCAGCACCTCCTGCATTCGGTCCTATTTTGCTCTTGCCACTACCATCAGATCCACCACTAACACCATCATTACCAGCTGCCAACCCCCGCCCAATTCCACGGCCTCTTCCACCAGCCTTCCTCATTTTTGGTAGAAATGTAGACAAAATCCAACAAACTATATAGTAATGTAAAACAAGGTACAAGGTGTCTATAGGACAGGGGAGTTTTAGAATTTCTGCACACAATTGTGGACAGTGGACACTTGTGGATTGTGTGCGGCCCACTGATATCTGAGCGCTATGTGACACGCTCGATGGCACAGCTGCCTGTGACCAAAGTGACGAGAGGAAAATGGAGATTTTGAATCTCTGCGTACACTTGTGGACAGTGGACACTTGTGGATTGTGTGCGGCCCACTGATATCTGAGCGCTATGTGACACGCTCGATGGCACAGCTGCCTGTGACCAAAGTGACGAGAGGATAATGGAGATTTTGAATCTCTGCGTTCACTTGTGGACAGTGGACACTTGTGGATTGTGTGCGGCCCACTGATATCTGAGCGCTATGTGACACGCTCGATGGCACAGCTGCCTGTGACCAAAGTAACGAGAGGATAATGGAGATTTTGAATCTCTGCGTACACTTTTGGACACTGGACACTTGTGGATTGTGTGCGGCCCACTGATATCTGAGCGCTATGTGACACGCTCGATGGCACAGCTGCCTGTGACCAAAGTGACGAGAGGATAATGGAGATTTTGAATCTCTGCGTACACTTGTGGACAGTGGACACTTGTGGATTGTGTGCGGCCCACTGATATCTGAGCGCTATGTGACACGCTCGATGGCACAGCTGCCTGTGACCAAAGTAACGAGAGGATAATGGAGATTTTGAATCTCTGCGTACACTTTTGGACACTGGACACTTGTGGATTGTGTGCGGCCCACTGATATCTGAGCGCTATGTGACACGCTCGATGGCACAGCTGCCTGTGACCAAAGTGACGAGAGGATAATGGAGATTTTGAATCTCTGCGTACACTTGTGGACAGTGGACACTTGTGGATTGTGTGCGGCCCACTGATATCTGAGCGCTATGTGACACGCTCGATGGCACAGCTGCCTGTGACCAAAGTGACGAGAGGATAATGGAGATTTTGAATCTCTGCGTACACTTGTGGACAGTGGACACTTGTGGATTGTGTGCGGCCCACTGATATCTGAGCGCTATGTGACACGCTCGATGGCACAGCTGCCTGTGACCAAAGTGATGAGAGGATAATGGAGATTTTGAATCTCTGCGTACACTTTTGGACACTGGACACTTGTGGATTGTGTACGGCCCACTGATATCTGAGCGCTATGTGACACGCTTGATGGCACAGCTGCCTGTGACCAAAGTGACGAGAGGATAATGGAGATTTTGAATCTCTGCGTACACTTGTGGACAGTGGACACTTGTGGATTGTGTGCGGCCCACTGATATCTGAGCGCTATGTGACACGCTCGATGGCACAGCTGCCTGTGACCAAAGTGACGAGAGGATAATGGAGATTTTGAATCTCTGCGTACACTTTTGGACACTGGACACTTGTGGATTGTGTGCGGCCCACTGATATCTGAGCGCTATGTGACACGCTCGATGGCACAGCTGCCTGTGACCAAAGTGACGAGAGGATAATGGAGATTTTGAATCTCTGCGTACACTTGTGGACAGTGGACACTTGTGGATTGTGTGCGGCCCACTGATATCTGAGCGCTATGTGACACGCTCGATGGCACAGCTGCCTGTGACCAAAGTGACGAGAGGATAATGGAGATTTTGAATCTCTGCGTACACTTGTGGACAGTGGACACTTGTGGATTGTGTGCGGCCCACTGATATCTGAGCGCTATGTGACACGCTCGATGGCACAGCTGTCTGTGACCAAAGTGACGAGAGGATAATGGAGATTTTGAATCTCTGCGTACACTTTTGGACACTGGACACTTGTGGATTGTGTGCGGCCCACTGATATCTGAGCGCTATGTGACACGCTCGATGGCACAGCTGCCTGTGACCAAAGTGACGAGAGGATAATGGAGATTTTGAATCTCTGCGTACACTTGTGGACAGTGGACACTTGTGGATTGTGTGCGGCCCACTGATATCTGAGCGCTATGTGACACGCTCGATGGCACAGCTGCCTGTGACCAAAGAGACGAGAGGATAATGGAGATTTTGAATCTCTGCGTACACTTGTGGACAGTGGACACTTGTGGATTGTGTGCGGCCCACTGATATCTGAGCGCTATGTGACACGCTCGATGGCACAGCTGCCTGTGACCAAAGTGACGAGAGGATAATGGAGATTTTGAATCTCTGCGTACACTTTTGGACAGTGGACACTTGTGGATTGTGTGCGGCCCACTGATATCTGAGCGCTATGTGACACGCTCGATGGCACAGCTGCCTGTGACCAAAGTGACGAGAGGATAATGGAGATTTTGAATCTCTGCGTACACTTGTGGACAGTGGACACTTGTGGATTGTGTGCGGCCCACTGATATCTGAGCGCTATGTGACACGCTCGATGGCACAGCTGCCTGTGACCAAAGTGACGAGAGGATAATGGAGATTTTGAATCTCTGCGTACACTTGTGGACAGTGGACACTTGTGGATTGTGTGCGGCCCACTGATATCTGAGCGCTATGTGACACGCTCGATGGCACAGCTGCCTGTGACCAAAGTGACGAGAGGATAATGGAGATTTTGAATCTCTGCGTACACTTGTGGACAGTGGACACTTGTGGATTGTGTGCGGCCCACTGATATCTGAGCGCTATGTGACACGCTCGATGGCACAGCTGCCTGTGACCAAAGTAACGAGAGGATAATGGAGATTTTGAATCTCTGCGTACACTTTTGGACACTGGACACTTGTGGATTGTGTGCGGCCCACTGATATCTGAGCGCTATGTGACACGCTCGATGGCACAGCTGCCTGTGACCAAAGTGACGAGAGGATAATGGAGATTTTGAATCTCTGCGTACACTTTTGGACACTGGACACTTGTGGATTGTGTGCGGCCCACTGATATCTGAGCGCTATGTGACACGCTCGATGGCACAGCTGCCTGTGACCAAAGTGACGAGAGGATAATGGAGATTTTGAATCTCTGCGTACACTTGTGGACAGTGGACACTTGTGGATTGTGTGCGGCCCACTGATATCTGAGCGCTATGTGACACGCTCGATGGCACAGCTGCCTGTGACCAAAGTGACGAGAGGATAATGGAGATTTTGAATCTCTGCGTACACTTGTGGACAGTGGACACTTGTGGATTGTGTGCGGCCCACTGATATCTGAGCGCTATGTGACACGCTCGATGGCACAGCTGCCTGTGACCAAAGTGATGAGAGGATAATGGAGATTTTGAATCTCTGCGTACACTTTTGGACACTGGACACTTGTGGATTGTGTACGGCCCACTGATATCTGAGCGCTATGTGACACGCTCGATGGCACAGCTGCCTGTGACCAAAGTGACGAGAGGATAATGGAGATTTTGAATCTCTGCGTACACTTGTGGACAGTGGACACTTGTGGATTGTGTGCGGCCCACTGATATCTGAGCGCTATGTGACACGCTCGATGGCACAGCTGCCTGTGACCAAAGTGACGAGAGGATAATGGAGATTTTGAATCTCTGCGTACACTTTTGGACACTGGACACTTGTGGATTGTGTGCGGCCCACTGATATCTGAGCGCTATGTGACACGCTCGATGGCACAGCTGCCTGTGACCAAAGTGACGAGAGGATAATGGAGATTTTGAATCTCTGCGTACACTTGTGGACAGTGGACACTTGTGGATTGTGTGCGGCCCACTGATATCTGAGCGCTATGTGACACGCTCGATGGCACAGCTGCCTGTGACCAAAGTGACGAGAGGATAATGGAGATTTTGAATCTCTGCGTACACTTTTGGACACTGGACACTTGTGGATTGTGTGCGGCCCACTGATATCTGAGCGCTATGTGACACGCTCGATGGCACAGCTGCCTGTGACCAAAGTGACGAGAGGATAATGGAGATTTTGAATCTCTGCGTACACTTGTGGACAGTGGACACTTGTGGATTGTGTGCGGCCCACTGATATCTGAGCGCTATGTGACACGCTCGATGGCACAGCTGCCTGTGACCAAAGTGACGAGAGGATAATGGAGATTTTGAATCTCTGCGTACACTTGTGGACAGTGGACACTTGTGGATTGTGTGCGGCCCACTGATATCTGAGCGCTATGTGACACGCTCGATGGCACAGCTGCCTGTGACCAAAGTGACGAGAGGATAATGGAGATTTTGAATCTCTGCGTACACTTTTGGACACTGGACACTTGTGGATTGTGTGCGGCCCACTGATATCTGAGCGCTATGTGACACGCTCGATGGCACAGCTGCCTGTGACCAAAGTGACGAGAGGATAATGGAGATTTTGAATCTCTGCGTACACTTGTGGACAGTGGACACTTGTGGATTGTGTGCGGCCTACTGATATCTGAGCGCTATGTGACACGCTCGATGGCACAGCTGCCTGTGACCAAAGTGACGAGAGGATAATGGAGATTTTGAATCTCTGCGTACACTTTTGGACACTGGACACTTGTGGATTGTGTGCGGCCCACTGATATCTGAGCGCTATGTGACACGCTCGATGGCACAGCTGCCTGTGACCAAAGTGACGAGAGGATAATGGAGATTTTGAATCTCTGCGTACACTTGTGGACACTGGACACTTGTGGATTGTGTGCGGCCCACTGATATCTGAGCGCTATGTGACACGCTCGATGGCACAGCTGCCTGTGACCAAAGTGACGAGAGGATAATGGAGATTTTGAATCTCTGCGTACACTTTTGGACACTGGACACTTGTGGATTGTGTGCGGCCCACTGATATCTGTGCGCCATGTGACACGCTCGATGGCACAGCTGCCTGTGACCAAAGTGACGAGAGGATAATGGAGATTTTGAATCTCTGCGTACACTTGTGGACAGTGGACACTTGTGGATTGTGTGCGGCCCACTGATATCTGAGCGCTATGTGACACGCTCGATGGCACAGCTGCCTGTGACCAAAGTGACGAGAGGATAATGGAGATTTTGAATCTCTGCGTACACTTTTGGACACTGGACACTTGTGGATTGTGTGCGGCCCACTGATATCTGAGCGCTATGTGACACGCTCGATGGCACAGCTGCCTGTGACCAAAGTGACGAGAGGATAATGGAGATTTTGAATCTCTGCGTACACTTTTGGACACTGGACACTTGTGGATTGTGTGCGGCCCACTGATATCTGAGCGCTATGTGACACGCTCGATGGCACAGCTGTCTGTGACCAAAGTGACGAGAGGATAATGGAGATTTTGAATCTCTGCGTACACTTGTGGACAGTGGACACTTGTGGATTGTGTGCGGCCCACTGATATCTGAGCGCTATGTGACACGCTCGATGGCACAGCTGCCTGTGACCAAAGTGACGAGAGGATAAGGGAGATTGGATTGCTTTTAAAAAAGCAGTTTGCGGAGCAGTGGGTAAACAGCAATGCCAGCGTGTCAGGAAGCCTTAAAAGGCAGCCCAACAACCAACACCACTGATACACCACAATATAGCCTCCCCTTGCACTGCACACACAGTGACTTGTGTGTTGTGCAGGCCAAATCGCTAGCAGCAGAAGCAGTTTTTTTGTCTTCTTCCCTGCCTAACGCTCTCCCTACAGAATCAGCAGCAACCTCTCCCTATACTAAGATCGGCAGAAGTAAGATGGCGGTCGGCGTGCACGCCCTTTTATACCCCCTGTGACGCCCACCAAAGCAAGCCAATCACTTGCATGCCCTTCTGAAAGATGGTGGTGACCCGTGCCTATGTCATCACTTTGCCCACAGTGTCCGTGGATCCTGATTGGCTGAAAAAGAGCGCAAAACAAACTTTTGAAACGCGACTTTGGCGCGTAAGTCGCCGACCTCGTGGCCGACCTCATTATAGGGTCGGGTTTCGTTTCATGAAACCCGACTTTGCCAAAAGTCGGCGACTTTTGAATTTTTTCGACCCGTTTCGCTCAACTCTACTTGGGGGAAGAGGATATAACCTGGTAGAACCTCTAGGATCTCATAAATTTAAAGCTCATTCAAGAAGTTACCCTACTCATACGTAAAATATGGTGGTCCTGTAAGAAGTTGCTTGGAATGCAGGAATGATCTAAATATGCTCTTATTTGGAATAACCTTTGCCTAGGGGAACTAAAATGCCTTGAAGGGTTTGGGGATCAGAAAAGACAGAGACTGAAATATGTTTATCAGCTGTATCTCAATGGAATTTTTTGCTCATTTGACCATTCGAAACAAAAGTTTAACTAGCAAAATTCACTATTGTACTACCTACATGCAGTAAGAGCTCTAGAGGCTGTCTCAGACCTTACTATATCTTACAATACATTTTCTAGTCCTCTTCCTCTCTGAAGAGACAATTTAGATTATGTTGTAAAGCTACCAAGGGCATTATTTATTTAATGCGCAATTCTTTGCCACTAAAAATTCTAGGTGATCATATGGTTAAGGTCAAGGCACGTTGGGAGAGAGACGTGGATCTTATTTTGAGTGGTAGGATATTTTGGAATCAGCAGGTAAAGTCTCGATCAATACTGCTCAGGGAAGGTCTTCGTTGTTTCTTGTACAAAGAGTATACAGAACTCCAAAAGTACTATATAAAATGGGTCTTAGAACTGATGATTATTGTCCATGCTGTAGAGAGGAGTGATATGATCTAATTTTAGTTCTGGTCGTGTCCCCAGTTAGGTGGGTTGTGTGAAAATGTTGGAAGATCATAGTGAAAGTATTTAGCATTCTAGTTCCACTTCGTCCTAAACCTTGCGTTCTGGTTCTGGTGGGGGAGCGTGTTGGTTCTTACCCAGTGCTGTTGGCTATCTCCAAAATATTCTATCAAACCAGGTAATCTATTGCTAAACACTAGTTGGAAAGTAGGCCTCCCTCGATGGATGAAATAGTTCACTGCTTAAATTATACAATTTTGATGGAAAAGAAAGTATACATAAAAAAGGGGAACAGTTGCTAAATTCAGAAAATATTAGGGAGATTGGAGCAGATGCCCAGCGGTAGTATCTAGTGCATTGGCAAATGTCGCAATGTTTATCTTATTAGTACTTTAGTACCTGTAAGGTATGTCTCCATGCGGCGTACTGCCAGTGCTTTGGACGCAGCGGAAACCCCGCTCCGCCCAAAGCGCCACCCCCTGTTGTACGCGCGGTGATTCAGGATGTGTTCATTGAACGCATGCGGAATTACGGCATCCTATCCTTAGACTGGGTTATTTATCTTGCGAAGACGGAGCGTCTCCGCAAGATAAATAGACATGCTGCGGTCTGTAAAGATGCGCCGCATGTCCGTACTTTAGGGTGTGTCACCCGCGTCCCTGCATGCATAGTGGAGATGGGATTTCATAAAATCCCCTTCACTATGCTGTGACATCTGGACGCTGTGGATTGGAAGCTGCGGCTGTACGCAGCTGTGGGAGGAACGGCCCCCATCGAGTGTCCGGGCCAGAACTATGGGAGCCGTCATCTAGGTTCCGGGGGAAACTATTCCCGGGGGACAGAGTTCGGGGACGGACCGTTGAGATAGACAGATGGGCTAGGGGATGGGCCAGTATAAAAGGGGCGGGGAGTGCCAGTCACGATGAGTCAGCAGACTGGGATAGAGGCAGCAGGAGACCGTGGAAGCGACTGAGAGCTAGAGTAACTTACCAGTGCCAGGGAAGACGCTCACTGAGGACTTCAGAGGGACGGCGCCGAGACGACCGTCCGAGACTTGCTACCCCGCTCCAGCCCGCGGCCACTGCCGCCCCAGCTCAGCCCGTGGCCGCTGCCACCTCACCACAGCCCGTGGTTGCGGCCTACCCACGGCCTTGCCATCCCACTCCGGCCCGCGGCTGCGGCCTGTTCCTTGCCCTGCTCTCAACAGTGGCCGTGGCAAGTCCAGTGCCATCGGCGGCCACCACTGTCTCGCTCCGGTCCACGGCAAGGGCCGAGCCTCTGCTCACCGTGGAGTCCCTGTCGCAGCGGCTAGCTGCACAGGTGGCCTGTCACCCACCACCCCGCATTGCTGCTGCTTGCCCCTGTCCAGGGGCTGCGGTCTACTTGTCCAAGGACTCCTCCTGGGCCGGAGGTGCCCCAGCGCCACAGGAGTGGCGAAACGCTTGAAGACTACACCAACTCTTCAGCAGTTGGGCCTAGCGGCTGCTCCGCCGAAGAACCACCGTCCAGAATGCCGAGGGACGTCAGGACGGCTAAGTTGACTACATAGTTAAGGACCCGTAGTCGGCCATGCCGTGGCCCTATAGTGACATTCTCTCGCTGGACATAGTCATGTTCTCCTCTGTTTGTGTGAACTGTATTGAGCCCCTGCGAGGGCAACCCTTGTTACCCCCTTTGGTTGAACAGGTTGAGACTGAGGAAAGTCTCCTTTAGGCCTATAAATGTTATTATAAAGGCACCAAACCGTCTCGCGACTCGTCACTGCATCCTGCGTACCTGCTAGTATCACATTTGGCGTAGTCGGCAGGATTCAAACCAGACAGGCCTAAATGCATCTGCACTAATACAGGGTGCAGAGGACCCAAGTAAAATGGCAGCTGCACAGGTGCATACTTTAAATACCAAATGAAACAGCCAGCCTACAATCAGGGATTGGCCGTGTGGTACACCAGTGCAGAAGAAATAATCCGCATGTGGCAGTGTTCACACAGGGAATGCAGGGCTTCTGGTTCACAACCTCTTAGTAACACAATATAGGGGGGCTGCCCAGTGCCAACTAGAATGCATCCCGTGTGAACAGAGGCCACAAGTTTGCAGAACCATTTGGGCCCAACTGCACCCTGAAAGAAATATAAAAAATGCACAAAAACATATCAATATATGTAAGGTATTGGTTGATATTAAGGCCTTAATCCGGAAGCTGGCAAACTGCGTCAAAGTTCCTTACACTTGTCAGTCCTACTCTGAATTTTTTGGAGGATTTTTTCCTCTTTTTGAGGTCTTCATATTTGTAGTCGGCAGGATGCAGTCTCTGAGCGCAGACGGCGGTGCGCCCGATCAGAGTGGGGCCGTGGGTGCTGCTGATAATGGGGGCCCCCCGCTCCAGCATCTCCCTGGGGGCTATGCTAAGTAACTTGCCCCGGTTCTTTGGCTCCGATACGCTGATGTGGAGCTGGACAGAGCATATGCGGGGCCTTTTCCGCATGCACCCCATGACCCCCGATTTAGAGGCTTAGGTGGCCTTTATGGCACTAGATGGGGAAGCCCGGAAGTCAGTGATGTTGAGACCCCCGGGACGCCGCAACACCTTCGCCAGGGTCTTGCAGATCCTGGAAGAGACCCACGGGGATCCAACAGACGTGGGGGAGTTGAGAACCCGGTTGTTCAGTTGGATGCAGGGGGAGATCATCACCCAGTATATGAACACCCTCCAGGAGCTATACACAGCCATAGAGAGGAAGGACAGAATAGGGGTAGGACCCATCGACATTGCCCTGCGCGACCTGCTAGTGACTGGACTCCGGGACCCGGTAATCAAGCAGGCATTGCGGGAACAGGTCGAGTGAACCCATGTATAGCATTCTCTGAAGTGGGGAGTCAGGCCGGGGCACGAGAGCAAGAGCAGGGGTTGGCGTCTCCCGTGGGGAAGGCCCAGAGCATGGAGGCTTCCGTAAGCGTTGTCGAAGAGCCTAAATGGATTGAGGAAATGAGACAAGAACTGAAGAGTATCCGGGGCGAGCTGGCCGACGTGAAGAAGAGAACGGAGCCCGCGCCCGGCCGGCCTGGCTACAATCCCGGGCCCTGGGGGCCTCGCAATACCCGGTGTTATGAGTGTGGAGAACTGGGCCACTTCGCACGGGAGTGTCCGCGGGGTGGGAGATAACCACCCCGGCGGACATTAAACTAGAGGGCTCCGGGCATGGGGGACGCCGCTCGGAGCCAGAAGCCACAACAAGGGGTGGTGGAAGTCCTGAAGAACTGGTCACTAAGTGCCCAATAGTATGGGCCGAAGTCAAGGGTCATGCTGTACGGTGCCTAGTGGATACGGGGTTGCAAGTAACGACCATGCCGGCAGCTTACTTCCGGCAGCATTTCCCGGAAGCGGCGAGGCCCCAGTGGGGGCCCATGATACGACTAGTGGCCGCAAACCAACTGCCGATACCTGTCGGCGGAGTGGTGTGGCTCCAGATGACATTGTGTGGTAAATCCCTTGGCCGCCGGGGAGTGATACTAACCCAAGGAGAGACTAACGACCATCATCCAATCATCTTGGGCATGAACATACTGCGGGAGTTCGGCAATCTACTCCTCAACGATCCCACGCAGGAGACCCCAAGAGATAGACAGATGGGCTAGGGGAGGGGCCAGTATAAAAAGGGCGGGGAGCGCCAGTCACGATGAGTCAGAAGACTGGGACAGAGGCAGCAGGAGACCGTGGAAGCAACTGAGAGCTAGAACGACTTACCAGTGCCAGAGAAGACGCTCACTGAGGACTTCAGAGGGACGGCGCCGAGACGACCGTCCAAGACTTGCTGCCCCGCTCCAGCCCACGGCCACTGCCGCCCCAGCTCAGCCCGCTGCCGCCTCACCACAGCCCACGGCTGCGGCCTACCTGCGGTTGCCCGCGGCCGTTGCAGTCTCGCTCCGGCCCGCGGCTGCGGCCTGTTCCCCGCCAGCCGCAGCTGCCCTGCTCTCACCAGTGGCCGCGGCAAGTCCAGTGCCGTCGGCGGCCACCACTGTCTTGCGCTGGTCCGCGGCAAGCGCTGAGCCTCTGCTCACCACGGAGTCCCCGTCGCAGCGGCTAGCTGCACAGGTGGCCTATCACCCGCCACCCCGCATCGCTGCCGCTTGCCCCGTCCAGGGGCTGCGGCCTACTCGTCCAATGACTCCTCTGGGGCCGGAGATGCCCCAGCGCCACAGGAGCGGCGGAACGCTCGAAGACTACGCCAACTCTTCAGCAGCTGGGCCCAGCGGCTGCTCCGCCGAAGAACCACTGTCCAGAACGCCGAGGGACATCAGGACAGCTAAGTTGACTATATAGTTAAGGACCCGTAGTCAGCCATACCGCGGCGCTATAGTGACCGGCTCTCGTCGGACGTAGTCATGTTCTCCTCTGTTTGTGTGAACTGTATTGAGCCCCTGCGAGGGCAACCCTTGTTACCCCCTTTGGTTGAACAGGCTGAGACTGAGGAAAGTCCCCTTTAGGCCTATAAACGTTATTATAAAGGCACCAAACCGACTCGCGACTCGTCACTGCATCCTGCATACCTGCTAGTACCACATTGCGTCCAGTCCGCAGCAGCAAATCCTGATGTAATCCTGAACGTGGAAACATACCCTTATACTCTTTTATCCGAAGTAAGAGCTAATTAGTATTAAACTAGTGTATTAGTTCTTATTTGACTATCCTTGAGTTTTGTACATCAAGAAAGGAAGGGGTGGATGTTTAGAAAGGACGGGGTTTAGAGGGGGAGGGTTCACGGTTTAAATTTACTTATAATCAGTGATTTTTGTTCTTCTGCACATTTCTTTTGTATGCAATGCATGTATAATAAAAGCTTCTTGATTAAAAAAAAAAAAATTTGCAACATAATCAGAGTCGGAAACTGATGTAACTACAATCAAAAATCCTTAATTTATATTTATTCCCTTATACCGTTACCACCATTTGCCTTCTATGTTTGAATATACAAGTGCAGGCTTTAAAATGGCAGTTCCAAAAATACACATACAGATTAAATGTTAAAGCAGTGGGATGAATAATTTGTTATTATGAAAGAGAAAGCAAAAAGATCTCCAGAAAAAAAACAATATTTTCTCCACATAAAGTACGCCTCCAGGCTTCAGAAGCGCAGTGCGCATGAATGAACGTGCAGAAGACGGCTCACGTCCATGGAGGAGCCGAAAAACAGCCGAACTCAGCAGGAACAAGAGGAACAGCTGGCACAATGACTTGAGTGAAAAAAGTGATTTAGGCTAGTTTCACACTAGCGTTTTTGAGTGCAGCGACAGCCTGCGCACGGCCGCCGCTAAGCCCCGCCCCCTGAGGCGCCTCCGCCGGTAGCTCCGTCTACCGGCGCATGACGCTGCATGCGCCCTGCGTCCCCTATCTTTATCACTGGGGGCGCAGGCCGTGCGCAATATGCGTTTGGCGGCGCATGCGCCTTTTTGACGGTGCGCCGGCGCAACCAAACTGCAGCAGGTTGCGTTTGGCGAGGGTCGGCGCACCGTCAAAAGGACGCATGCGCCGCCAAACGCATATTGCGCACGGCCTGCGCCCCCAGTGATAAAGATAGGGGACGCAGGGTGCATGTAGCGTCATGCGCCGGTAGGCGGAGCTACCGGCGGAGGCGCCTCAGGGGGCGGGGCTTAGCGGCGGCCGTGCGCAGGCCGTCGCTGCTCTCATTTGCAATTCCAAATACTCGGAGATCACCCGAGCATGCTCAGGAAAACCTAAACAATGAGCATACTCGCTCATCACTAGTCAATTCCTGTCATGTTTCGTTTAAGAGGAGTCTCAAATGTGGCATCACAGGAGGCTTGGGCTGCATTCACTTCCGGTAGCATCCATCGCTGCCTTTTTGCAATAGGACATTATCAGGGGCTGGCACTGCAGTTACTTGCTACAGTCTCTTGCATCGCTGCCCTCTGAAGATGTCTTGGATACACGTGATAGTATTTGTGGGAGATGTAAGTGCAGTGCTCGCATCCTGCTTCTATCTCCACCATCACTGCTTCTAACTGTAAAAGAAGATGTCTGGGTGGCAATAGAATCAGTGGGTGACACCAGCGCCGCCCAAAGCCTCTGTCACCACCCTCAATCAAATCATCATCAGGGTGGCAATGGTGTCACTCAATGCTTCTATCACCGCTCCGATAAAGATTCGTTTGAGGGTGATGCTAAAAGCAGTAAGTGACACCAGTGCCGCCTATGATGATTATTTTTTTAAGGGCTCTGCTAGAAGCTGTGGGGCAGGTGTCATTCACTGCTTTTAGCATTAGGGCAGAGACACATGGCCGTATTTCTCGTGCGAGAATCGCATCGTAAAACTCGCACTGGCTGTCTGCTCTCCTGACCTGAGCTTGACAGATGAATAGTAATCCATCATGCTGTCATGCTCAGGTCAGGAGAGGTGCCGGCCAGTCCGTGCTATGCGATGCGATTATCGCATGAGAAATTCGGCAGTGTGACTCCAGCCTTACCCTCAAATTAATAGTCATGAGGGGCTGGTGCTAGAAGCAGCAGGGCCGGCCCGAGGGATTATGGCGCCCTAGGCGAAACTATTTTGTTGCGCCCCTACTATTCTTGGCAGTAGATGAAAACTTGGGATATAAATTTAGGAGCAAAATAAACCACAACAACAATGATTAATTAACTCTCTCCTAACTCTTTAATCTTCTGAGAAGTTGTATAGGACAAATATATACAAAGTAATCAATAACACAAAACAAAAACGACCAAAGGTAATTAAAATTTTTGTTACCTTGCCTTTTTTTTTTAAAAGGATGACACTAAGTCACCGAGATTAATTTGTTTAGCAACTTCAGATTCTATCGAAATTGTTGCCAACCCAACCAACCTCTCTTGCATCATATTTGCCCTTAAATATGTACACTTTTCTATCCATCCCTAAAACGTTTTGCCTTTTGAAAAGATTTTTTATAATTTTTTCTATTTTTTCTCTGGCGCCCCCTTTGGGTCGGCACCCTAGGCGGCCGCCTAGTTCGCCTATACGTTTGGGCCGGCCCTGAGAAGCAGCGAGTATTACAAACTTTTGATAATTTGTTTGAGGGCAGTGATAGAAGCTGTGGGGAAGCACTGATGTCTCTTACTGAATCTATGACCTCCCCTGGCGACATCTTCTTCACAGTTAGAAGATACAGCGACGGAGATAGAAACAGTATGTGGGCGCTGCGCTCACATCTCCCACAAATTCTATTACCATTTATCCAGGACATCTTTAGAGGACAGCAATGCAGGAAACTGTAGTAAGTAACTGCAGTGCTGCCACCCCTGATGATGTCCTGTTTCAGGAGTAGTGATGGACACTGCAGGGATTAAGTGCAGCCCCAGCCTCCTGTTTGAGACAAATGAAACATCACAGAAAGTGCAGTAAAAAACACATTTAGGGATTAGCTACTTTAGATAGGGAAAAGTGTTGGGTGTTGTGTAATAAATCTAATTACAAAAGTGGTTATGATGTAAAGGTGTTTTAAAAAGACATTTTATGTACCGAATCACCCCTTTAACCATAGAACCACAAGTCAGGACAAAATTTTCAGATGTTTACCTTAACTTCACACCTCTACAATTTTCCCTGTATGTAATTTCGAGTTTCCCCACATTTAATGATGCCAGTGAACCATGGATTGTAGAACTTACAGCAAACTTTTCCCGCACTAAGTACATAGGCTCCCTAAAGTGTTGCCACGTTTCATAGTTTCCACACTGCAATGTGCGTAAAGAAGTGTATATACCATTTTGCTCACCACACATAATTATCCATAAAATTGTGCCTTTGTACAGCTCAGACCATAAAATAGTCAGAAAGC
Organism: Dendrobates tinctorius; assembly: GCF_039654945.1. Taxonomy (NCBI): domain Eukaryota; kingdom Metazoa; phylum Chordata; class Amphibia; order Anura; family Dendrobatidae; genus Dendrobates; species Dendrobates tinctorius. Next base: position 7,510,435 of record NW_027361910.1, on the reverse strand, counting down.
TTGGGCCCGCAGAGTAGCTACTGTTACAGCATAAAAGCAACATGCGGGGTGCCCCTATAATACAACACTCCTATTTTCTCCTTGGCACTGTAATTTTCTTTACGAGCAGAGACTTACATTTCAGCAGCCAGTCAGGGCCCCAATAATATGTCTAATTTTACCTTGCCAATGTTACAATCTGGAGGGGTCTGTTTATGAAGGATGTGTTTTTTCATGGTTGAATTACAGTATTCCAGCAGAGTACCTGCAATATACAGTCATGGCCAAAAGTATTGACACCCCTGCAATTCTGTCAGATAAGATTCAGTTTCTTCCTGAATATGATTGCAAACACAAATTCTTTGGTATTATTATCTTCATTTAATTTGTCTTAAATGAAAAAACACAAAAGAGAATGAAGCAAAAAGCAAAACATTGATCATTTCACACAAAACTCCAAAAATGGGCCGGACAAAAGTATTGGCACCCTCAGACTAATACTTGGTTGCACAACCTTTAGCCAAAATAACTGCGACCAACCGCTTCCGGTAACCATCAATGAGTTTCTTACAATGCTCTGCTGGAATTTTAGACCATTCTTCTTTGGCAAACTACTCCAGGTCCCTGATATTTGAAGGGTGCCTTCTCCAAACTGCCATTTTTAGATCTCTCCACAGGTGTTCTATGGGATTCAGGTCTGGACTCATTGCTGGCCACCTTAGATGTCTCCAGTGCTTTCTCTCAAACCATTTTCTAGTGCTTTTTGAAGTGTGTTTTGGGTCATTGTCCTGCTGGAAGACCCATGACCTCTGAGGGAAACCCAGCTTTCTCACACTGGGCCCTACATTATGCTGCAATATTTGTTGGTAGTCTTCAGACTTCATAATGCCATGCACACGGTCAAGCAGTCCAGTGCCAGAGGCAGCAAAGCAACCCCAAAACATCAGGGAACCTCCACCATGTTTGACTGTAGGGACCGTGTACTTTTCTTTGAATGCCTCTTTTTTCTCCTGTAAACTCTATGTTGATGCTTTTGCCCTAAAAGCTCTACTTTTGTCTCATCTGACCAGAGAACATTCTTCCAAAATGTTTTAGGCTTTTTCAGGTAAGTTTTGGCAAACTCCAGCCTGGCTTTTTTATGTCTCGGGGTAAGAAGTGGAGTCTTCCTGGGTCTCCTACCATACAGTCCCTTTTCATTCAGACGCCGACGGATTGTACGGGTTGACACCGTTGTACCCTCAGACTGCAGGGCAGCTTGAACTTGTTTGGATGTTAGTGGAGGTTCTTTATCCAACATCCGCACAATCTTGCGTTGAAATCTCTTGTCAATTTTTCTTTTCCGGCCACATCTAGGGAGGTTAGCCACAGTGCCATGGGCTTTAAACTTCTTGATGACACTGTGCACGGTAGACACAGGAACATTCAGGTCTTTGGAGATGGACTTGTAGCCTTGAAATTGCTCATGCTTCCTCACAATTTGGTTTCTCAAGTCCTCAGACAGTTCTTTGGTCTTCTTTCTTTTCTCCATGCTCAATGTGGTACACACAAGGACACAGGACAGAGGTTGAGTCAACTTTAATCCATGTTAACTGGCTGCAAGTGTGATTTAGTTATTGCCAACACCTGTTAGGTGCCACAGGTAAGTTACAGGTGCTGTTAATTACATAAATTAGAGAAGCATCACATGATTTTTCAAACAGTGCCAATACTTTTGTCCACCCTCTTTGTTATGTTTGGTGTGGAATTATATCTAATTTGGCTTTAGGACAATTCTTTTTGTGTTTTTTCATTTAAGACAAATTAAATGAAGATAATAATACCAAAGAATTTGTGTTTGCAATCATTTTCAGGAAGAAACTGAGTATTATCTGACAGAATTGCAGGGGTGTCAATACTTTTGGCCATGACTGTATAACTGTTTGTCTTGGAATTGGACTCAGGAGCCACAGGAAAGAGGCCCACAAACTACATGTGGCACCTAAGTCACCAGACGGTTAACACAGATATGTACATGTGACCTTATCAATACAATAAAATCTGAGGAAACTCCAATATAAAATATGAGAGTATAAACAACAGGATCAAGTAAAAGGTGAGATTATTGGAGTTATAAATCACTATATTTTAAGTAACTCATGCCACCTGCACCTCAAAAACATCTAGAAAATCTTCCACTTAGAAACAATTAAAACTCTTATTGTTGCCCTGATCCATTATCATCCTAATTACAGTAATTGCTTATTTGTCTTACCCTCATAATCTATCCTAATTGCAGCTGCCAAGCCCATTTTTTTTTGTAGAACAGCTATGCCGATGCCTCCACCTTGTGCCTGTCACAGGATGGATGTCTTTTCACTTACATAATATATATTTATTGGAATACAACTTTAGAACACAAAAAACTGTAATAAATTGTAAATATGTAATACACTATGTAATATCAATTACATATATATATATATACAGTATATATATACACAGTATATATATATATATATATATATATATAATACTATGTAATAAACTATGTAAGTGGCAAAAAACAGTTTTCAACAAAAACATACTAAATAACATTTGTGCAGTCTATGAATTTGTTCTAAGAAATAGAATTGCCTCCATCAGATCCTCCTTCATAGATGACCTAAAGTCTGACCTAATAATTTTAAGGCCAGAGAACAACCTCTCTACACTAACTTGGGTTGGAGGCAAAGCCGTAACCACATGGGAACATCTCTAACAATTTCCAAGTATAAAGGAATTGCCTCATGCACAGTCCGTTTTGATGAACGGTTGAATTTTTCTTTTTCTTTGAGAGCAAGTGAAACATTTTGCTGAAATATGGTCAATCTGCTTGCTATAGGAGATGGAGTGAAATCTTTTTCCTTGCAGCAACGCTTTGCCTGCTCCATATCATCCAAATACTTGTCAAAGTCAAACTCCTCATCTGATGAGGATGAAGATATGGCAGCAGTAGCACTGTGAGGACCCAAGTCCTCTTGCGCCTGGCAGTCCTCCTGTAGGCCACTCATCCTAACTGCTACCTCAGTCAGAGCTTCTTTTCCTTTAGTAAGCTGTTGATCATCAAGCAATATACGATGACTTGGGTCCACATAAACAGCTGCCAGAAAATTTTTATTTTCCAATAGCTGTGTCTCTCTCCGTTTCATTGAAGCAGAAATGCCATCTGCTATTAAATCTCCTCTTTGGGACATGCAAAATAGCAAGTTCTTCCACTCCCTTATGAAAATTCCAAGAGTTAAATACTCAGCTTGTAATTTTTTAGTCACTGTAAATAGGTGATTAAGCAATTCCTTCAACTCAGCCACCTGTGTCCATTGACCTTCATTTAGGGTTACCTGAGGGTTCGCCATATCTATAAGAAACGGTTTTAGCCAGAATCAAAACTGGGGGGGGGCAGAACCTCATACTGTTGCGCAGAATCTCATACTGCACACCTCAACTACTGCAGAACCTTATACTGCACACCCCTACACTTGAAAATAAAGCCTGCACCTTAAGATGTGGTGAATGCAGTCTATTTATTCCAACTATCAATTGATGTTGATGTGTTAATGAAGACGAGCAATGCCTGTCCTGGGCGTCCTTTTGGGCAGCTATGAGGTGTACCTGACTGGTGCTAAAAAAAAAAAAAGGAGTGTTAGTCTGTGTGCTACCCGGCTTTCATTCTTTTTGGTGCAGATAAGATATGGATAGACAGATATGGATGAATGGATAGATAGAGCAGATTTCTAATCTGCTTTTGCTATTGAAAACATTATCTATGAGCTCAAAAACCTTTCAGGTAATGCGGTTTTTTAAAAAGCTGATCTGCTTTTGCAGCTGAAAAACGTATCCTCAAAAAACGCAGCAAAAACGCTGTGTGTGAATGTAGCCTTAGATCAGTAATAGAACAGCCATTTATAGGACATTTCATAACTTTCCCAAATTCCTATGAAAAAATATTCAGCACATTCTGCATTGAACTTCTGTACCCAATTTATTATATATTTTAGGAGTCGGAGTTGGACCATTTTATACCGACTCCAACTCCACCAAAATGAGCTCCGACTCCACGACTCCGACTCCACAGCCCTGACTGTGACAAGGTGTACCCAAGATGCACCAATCCCAATTGGGTACACCTTGTTGCTGTGGGATGGCTTTTACACTTTTTTAATCAAAACAGTGTCAACTAAGTACCCTATGTTATTTACTATTACTATTTATTTATTTAGTTTCTTACTGTAGGGTATGTGCTCATTTTGTTTTTATCCTAGGTTCTGTCTGCTAAATGACCGCAGTGTGAATGTGCACCTACACATTGCACTTTTATCAGCATGTGTTCTGGCTCATTTCTTTAGTTTTTGCTTTAGTTTTTTCTACTTTGCACATACAGTGAGATGAACTACAAGAGTTAGGTTCCATCCTGATTGGGTACACCTTGTCGCGTGTGATGGCTTTTATGCTATTTTTTAAATTAAAATATTGTCAACTAAGTACCCCATGTTATTTACATGTGTTATTACTATTTAATTACTTACTGCAGGGTATTTGCTTATTTCCCTTTTATCCTAGGCTCTGTCTGTGAAAGGGAATCTGTTAGTCGGACCAGCCCTCCTAAGTTGTGTGCAGTATATATAGGCATGTAGGTCATAGGAAGCTGAATAAAATTATAAAATTATACCTTGATATTTGCAATCTGATGTCTTATTCCAGAGAAATCCACATTTTTATTATACAGCTCTGGCAAAAAATTAAGATACCACTTTCAAATGTTCAGTTTGTCTGATTTTTTTTCTTTATAGGTATATTTTTGAGTAAAATGTAAATTGTTCTTTTAGTCTATAAACTTCTGCCAACATGTCTCCGAATTTCCAAGCAAAAAATTTTGTTTTGCATTTTTCTGAAAAAGGAAAATGGTCAAAATTAAAAAAAAAAAAAAAACAGTTTTCAGACCGCAAATAATGCAAAGAAACAAGTTCATAATCATTTAGAAACAACAATACTAATGTTTTAACCCAGTAACAGTTCAGAAATCAATATTTTGTGGAATAACCATGATTTTTAATCACAGCTTTCATGCGTTTTGGCATGCTTGCCACCAGTCTTTCCCACTGCTTCTTCCAAAAAATTTAAGTAGTTCTTCTTTGTTTGATGGTTTGTGACTATCCATCATCCTCTTGATTACTTTGCAAAGATATTCAATATGGTTCAGGTCTGGAGAATGGGCTGCCCATGACAGGGTTTTGATGTGGTGGTCTCTTAATTTTGCCAGAGCTGTATGTAAATTACCTCTTCAAGGCTGTGGATCGGATGTTGCCTGGAAGATAACTCTGCCTCCAGACCAAATTTTACATAAAAGAGGTAGTTACAAGTGTGAGACAATTAACTAATAGAGAACAGGAGAAATTAATTTTGCCTTCCTGCAAATACATTTTTGTTGCCTTTGAGCTCTGCTGTATTGAAACAATATTGCAGCCATGTCTACTTGAGAGATGGAAGCTGAAGCTGAGAGGAACCTGCAGCTAGGTCAGGTATAACCACACACAGCTCTGCAGTGAGATCAGGAAAGCAGAGAACAGCCATTACACATCACACTGGTAATTCCCCCTTCATTTAAAAAAGCTCAGAGGTAGAGTTATCTTCCAGGCAGCGCTCTCATCATAGCCTGGAAGAGGTTACGACTGCAGTATTGTAGAGGCTTTCCTCCCACTGGCCCCGTACTACCACTCAACCATTTCACATCACCATCTCACTCACACAGATACTGACCAAATAAACATTGGCACCACCTTTTCTTTGCAACAATTGGCCTAAACGGCCTTTTATTATAGAAACATGACAATAAATAAATTGTTAGTGAGGCTGGTTTCACATTTGCGTTTTTTAGCGCTGGAAAAAAACGCTAACCTGCGCATGCGTTTTTTCCCCTATCTTTAACATGGGTGCGCATACTTGCGCGCTTGTAAGCGCATGTATGCGATTTTCATGCGCTGCGTTTTTTTGGGGTGTGCGATTGGATTTTCCAGACGCATCATGTTGCATTTTTTGGCCCTGCAAAAAAGCGCATGCGCACATATGCGCACGTTTTGCGCTAAAAAGGGCCATTATAGCCTATGGATGCGCATATGTGCGCACTGGCATGCTCATGTAAGCGTTTTTTTGCATATGCGTTTTTTTTTTTTAACCATGGAATTTAGGGGTTTGAGTTAGAGTTAGGGTTAGTTAAGGGGGTTTAGGGTTAGGGTTAGGGTCAGGGTCAGGGTTAGGGTTGGGTTTTGGGTCAGGGTTAGGGTTTAGTATGGTTTGGTTAAGGGTTAGGGTCAGGGTTAGGGTCAGGATTAGGGTTAAGTATGGTTTTGTTAAGGGTTAGGGTCAGGGTTAGGGTTAGGGTTAGGGTTAGGGTCAGGGTTAGGGTCAGGGTTAGGGTTAAGTATGGTTTTGTTAAGGATTAGGGTCAGGGTTAGGGTCAGGATTAGGGTTAAGTATGGTTTTGTTAAGGGTCAGGGTTAGGGTTAGGGTTAGGGTTAGGGTCAGGGTTAGGGTTAGGGTTAGGGTCAGGGTTAGGGTCAGGGTTAGGGTTAAGTATGGTTTTGTTAAGGATTAGGGTCAGGGTTAGGGTCAGGATTAGGGTTAAGTATGGTTTTGTTAAGGGTTAGGGTCAGGGTTAGGGTTAGGGTTAGGGTTAGGGTCAGGGTTAGGGTTAGGGTTAGGGTTAGGGTTAGGGTCAGGGTCAGGGTTAGGGTTAAGTATGGTTTTGTTAAGGGTTAGGGTCAGGGTTAGGGTTAGGGTTAGGGTTAGGGTCAGGGTTAGGGTTAGGGTTAGGGTTAGGGTTAGGGTCAGGGTTAGGGTTAGGGTCAGGGTTAGGGTTAGGGTTAGGGTTAGTTAGGGTTTAGGGTTTGGGTTAGGGTTAAGTATGATTTGGTTAAGGGTTAGGGTCAGGGTTAGGGTTAGGGTTAGGGTCAGGGTTAGGGTTAGTAAAGTCATGGTTTGGGTAGTGTGAGGGGCCACCTAAAAATGTTGGAAAAAAACGCAAACGCGGTAAAAACGCGCTAAAAACGCATACAAACGCATAAAAACGCTGCGTTTTTTTCATGCATGCTCATAAAAATGCTTGAAAAAAACGCAGCAGTTGTATGCTTATGTATGCGTTTTTTCAATGCGTTTTTTTGCGGGAAAAACGCGCTGCAAAAAAAAGCAAGTGTGAAACTAGCCTAAGGAGGTTCTTGAAGCTCCAACACCTGGTGGAAACCAATAAATAATAATGAACCATCCAGCATTACCCCCAGCCACAACCACTGGCTCAGGGTTACCTTTGTTGTCAGAAAACCTTTTCCATAACAGACTCCCAGGCACCCTACTCTGAAGAGTCCCAAAATCCACCAGGCAATTTACCAAACTCTAAACATATAGGGGAGGTTACCATCCACCCATTGTACAGCTTGCCCATCACAATTTTGCCACCAACTCCAAGAACTCCCTCACCAGAGCTCACCAAAATAACCCCCATCTGTTGACATAAGCAACAGAAATGGACTTATTGTTTATGTAAAGGAGGACTTTACACTAGCCTGACAGCAGATGGCGATAGTGCGACGTTATATGTTTGCTGTATTGTGGGGAGGGAAGCTCTCTTGTTATTGTTAGTTTTACTTTCGCATTTGACTGTGTAAAGCTGGAGTCACACATAGCGACTTACCAGCGATCCCGACAACGATATCAACGTGTCAGGATCGCTGGTAAGTCGCTATGTGATCGCTGGTCAGCTGTCAAACAGACAGCTTCACCAGCGATTAGCACAGCAACGCCGAGCTCGCGGCATCGCTGTGTTCGTTAGCGCTGATGCCATATTCATGTCAAAAATAGAATTAAAATAAAAAATATTGTTATTCTCACCTTCCGACGTCCCGCGCAGCATTTCCGCCTCTCTCCACGCTCCAGTCCCAGTAATCCTTTGCGAGAATTACGGCGATGACATGCGTTCTCGCGGGATCGGGAAGTCTCGCAGTCATTCTTTCAAAGGATTACTGGGACCGGGAGCGTGGATAGAGGCGGGAAGACTGCACGGGACGCCGGAAGGTGAGAATAGCAATATTTTTTATTTTTTAAATTATTTTACTGCTGATCGCTGGTCTCCCGCCTGTCACACGCAGCGATGCATGGTGGCCAGCGGGAGACCAGCGACCAAAAAAAGTCCTGGCCTTTCCTGCAGCGATCAGCGATACCAGCAGGGGGACAAGTCGCTGATCGCTGTCACACACAGCGATCTCGCTGGTGAGATCGCTGTTGTGTCACAAAAGTTGTGACTCAGCAGCGATCTCGCTAGAGAGATTGCTATGTGTGACGTGGCCTTTATACCAGCAGCACAGCTGTGTGCTTCTGAATTCTTATCTCATGTTTACCCATAAGAAGTAAAAGCTGTTTACTCAAGATAACTTGCTCAGTGAAGTTCTCCTGTGTACCGGTGGATTCTCAAAAGATACACTCTGCTACACCATCTACCATTTTCGATAATTCAACCTTACTTGAACACTCAAATTAAAGAGCGGGAGGGTGGGAACCCACTCACCACGGCCACACGAGCATTACCCAACTCCTCATAATGCAAGTCACCACACCAAAAAAAGCCCACTCCACTCTTTCTTGAAAGCTCAAGGCCCATAAATCAATTCCAACTGTATTCAACTGTATTCAGGTGTACCCCATCATGTCGCCAAAAATTCCCGTCACCGGACTCCAGATTTGAATGCCTCACTACAACCCCTCTGTTCCTTGCAATAAAACTTCCCACTACTCTGTTCAATTTTATCTTGGTCTTATTAATCCTTTCCACAGACCGGGCAGCGTGCCAAGTTTTTCTGGGCACTATATCTGACCACACTAGCTTCCTTTTCAGATAAGCTGTTCATAAATGCAAAACATCGTTGCGGATGTTCCCAATCAGATCTCTACACGAGCAAATCTCCAGATCATTACTCCCTTCGTGCAACACCAGCACATCCAGAGAACGATCTAACCATGCAAAACGGTGAAAATCAGGCAGCAACTGTCGCCATTTCATGCTTCAAACCCCAATCCACCTCACTACAACCTCATACCTCGGAAAACTCAACTGACGTCAGTTTTTCCGCATGTCAGTCCTCAAAATCCCCTAACACCCAAAAGAATTCCCCAAAATCCACACTAGCCATGTTCCTCCTATGAGAAAGAAGAGAGAGAGATGAAGAGGGAAGGAGGGAGGTGAAAACCAAACAACTAAATATGTATGTTTAAACAGACAATGTATTCCTTAATCAATAAACAAGTACCTCCCATTCAACCCAATTCCTCGATCCGCTCCTCACTCACACCAAATGATGCTACATATAAAGTTGGTAACTCCTAGACTCTCACCTACCTATTTTCTGAACCACCACGGCCAGGAATGCCCATTTTTCTTCCTCAGTTGCTGCCCTGATATGGAAAGAATGAGATGAGAACCTGTCCAACTCCCAAATTTCCATGGACTTCCTGAAAATTGCCATAAACTGATACAAAGACAGAACATACAAATCTTTGTGCTTCAACAATGGGCCTGCATGATCCACTCTTAAACTTCAACAACTTTTACAACACTCTACCAGATACATGGGTGACAACCTTAATGCCCCAAAAAACAGACCTTTTTTCCTTTACCAACTTAATCTGTTTTGTACCACCGCACCCAAAACTTGATGGAAACGACTAAAGCAACCACACCTTGACCTACTACCCCACCTCCTCTAACTGAGGATGAGGACACCAACTCTCTTGATCTCCTTGCCCCAAAAAATAGCCTCAAAAAAGCCAGCCAAAATAACATCTCCTCAAACTGAGAGCTGCATACTCATGCCAGACCGACCCCCAATTCCTCCAGAAGCTTAAATGAAACTAGTCTACAAGTGTTCATCAATGTGAGCCCTTTCCTAAAAACCTTCAGTGCCTGACCCACAATAAAATGCTTTGCGATATCCATCAAACCCCTAAACTTGAAACCAAATGCTATCCCTACCATACCATTAACTCTTGAAATAAACCTCCTATCTGCTGCCACCCGAATTAACCAACAAAGCAATGCACCTACAAGGTCCTCTTCTGACCCCAACTCTCCAAATTCCCACCTCTATGCCTCCCTCTCACACCAAGCTGCTTTGTAAGCTACCCATGTACTGTCTGCCAGGGACGCTCTAATCAATGAGCCCGATGCCTGAATACCAATTCCAAGAGCTCCACTGGCCACTTGCAGCCTGCAGACTCCTCCATCTGGGGCCAACTTTTGAGAACGGTCCCGCTGCAAACAAGAGAGGATCAGCAATTGAATTCTCAACCCCTGGTACATGAATCATAAAGACACATAAATTGAGGTAAAAGCACCTCAAGACAAATTACCTTAGCAAGAGCCCCACCGGGGGAAAAGACCCAGATTATTGATAGTCATTACCACCAACATATATTATCACAATGAAGGCTGTGACAAAGCCACTGGCAAAGTGCTAGAGAGGAGATATGTCTCGCTGAGGCTATTAGCTTCAGTGATTTGAAAGCCAGAAGTTTGCTCCAACACACTATATGTTGAGAGGGGTTAATCGGCCCTAACCCAACCGGTTGCTGCATCAAAGGATGTTTAAACCATGGAGTAAAGCTTTGGGTCTATGCCATCATTAACTGATAAACCTTTTGGGAACTATAAGTGCTGAATGAGCGGGATTATATTTTGCTTCTTTTTTGGTACCATCCCTAAAGGAGAAACCACCAAATTATGCAAGTGAGAGAACTCAAACGGACCTGCCATTCGCCTGCACGATACTTTGTGCATAATTTTCATACTAACCACCCCAGGGTGCTAACAAGCTGACAACAAATTCTTTAAAGTGAAAGGAACTGCATATGATGTGGAGGGTATTTTAAAACAAAAACAAACACCTTCCTCTAACAACACTGCCTTACCCCGTTTGGGTTAACTATTTAGATAAGGGATCATCATGGGAAGACTCACTGGACTCGCTCCTTTTGCAGACTCCTTCCCAGGATCTAGATTTTCCTTTTTTGAAATGAGACACTCTTTGTGATGAACCGCCACATCCTATAAACTGGTGCTTTAATTTACATCTCCCTCCAAACTTGCACTCACACTCATTGAACTGCCAACATTTTCCCAGCTTTGTTCCTACAAGCCTGGTTTGGTAAGTGACCCCTCCTACAAAATGTTGGCCAGATTCCTTTGCACTCCCTTGAAAGGGCTGACCATAACTGGAAGGTGCCATTACCTTCAGCCAATAACCTTTATCTTTTTGATCCCACCGTATGCTATGCCCGACAGCTTTCCTCTGCCTAAACTGCTCATCATACCTTAACCAGGTTTGCCCTCTGTAAGTAAGATGAGCCTCGCCTATAGCATCCATGTAGCAGGAAAGTCTGGAGTAATACTCCAGTGCCTTCTCACCGATCATACTAGCTAGTACAGCAAAAGCTTGAAGCCAATTAACAAAAGTCTGAGGAATAAGCCTTCACTTCCGCTATTCTTCCCCTTCCTTTTTGCTCTCATCTTTCTTTCCCCTATCCAAATTACATTTTTCCAATGGCAGGAGGGAAAAAACTTCCATATATTCATTCGTCCAGATTTTTTCTTTCAACTGCTTTTTTAAATGGGCACCTAGGTGACCTTCAAAACAAATATAATCTTCCCCTTTTGTCCTATCATCCAGCACTCTCGTCTTCCTCCTTATCTTTTTCAGTTTGTACTGACACAGAAACCCTGCTGCTATGCACACCTTCGCTCCCTGCCCTATTAACCACCTTCCCCTTAAATTAGGGCCTTAGTACCCAAACAGGAACTGGGGATCCCAGGAACCCATTATTTGCCTCATCCAATTTTTCTTACAACTCCGGCACGCTACCACAAACCGTCAATACTACATCTTTCCAACTCCAAAGCTCTCACACTATTCCCACTAAAAGCAGTACCCCAAGGGACACCCAGGGTTTGGCTAGAACCCACCCAGGAGAAAGCAAATTAGATGAGGATGTACATAACATGGAGTTATATTCACCATGTAGCGTAGCTGCACGGAATCCACTAGCCTGGCAAGCTGCCCTGCTCAAACCCGGTATTATAACCAGGGAGAGGACAGCAGACTTGCCCACATTTTGGGATCCGGAACCAGCAGGTAGAGGAAGACTCTCAAGTCCAAGGGCTGGGAGTCGCTGCAGAGACGCAGGATCTTTTGCTGCCCATGCAGTTCCCCTGACAGGAGCATTGCCAGGGAGCACCATCACTTTCTTATTGTAGTTTGAAATACTAGAGGTGGCAGGCCTGGTCACATATGACTGGCTGAGGGCCAGCCCACCACCACAGGCCATGGCTGCCCAGAAGGATTCATCCTTTGTCAAGACATGCGTCTTGGAGCAGGAGGATGGACACGCAGGTCCTGATGAGGAGGGTCCCCGGAGGGGATCCTACGTCGCCAAGACCCAGGAGCTGCATCGGGGGAAATTCTTCCCAGTGGTCTCACCCTGCGTGCATGCCAGCCCGATGGAAGCACAGCCTCGCCGCCAGCAACTTGACCTCCCAGGATCTCCAGCATATAAGCCCTGACAGCTGATTCATCCATGCTGCCTTCAGCTGTTCAAGGATGACACGGATCGCTACCTTTCCAGTCAGGGTAAGGAGACCACGTGAGGAGGGCACAGGACCTTTGCGCTGGGGCCTGATGTTTCTTGATAGCATGTGCTTCCTCATCAAGAAATAGATGCTAACGAGCAGGTAAAGGAAACTTACTGTACATTAGAAACTAATATTTAATTGCCATTTCTGTAACCCATGTTCAAAACATTCCACTGATATAGTTGTGATTGTTTCTGTGGTTTAAAGGGCTGAGATTTCTGACCATGAGAGACCACAGATATGTAATATCAACTTAAATTATAGATATGTCAGAGTCATGTTTGGTATTTCTAGGAAGGTAAAGATGCTTGGAAACGAGGGGACCATATTATTGTATTAGGAGGCTCCAATGGGCAAATATGACAATTAGCATTATGTCCTTCCATTCTCCCTCTCACCTGACCATGAAGAGGGTTAAGGCGTCTGCTTAGGACCCTTTAAAATCTCTCATCAAGAGACATCAAGGGTCAGACCCAAAAGCTGCAACCAAGATGTTGTATCTGCTCGAAATTCTTCACAGGATCTGTGATGTTGTCACATCTCCTGTTGTTTGTGGGCTGTTGCCCTTGTTTGCATTCTTTGCCTAGTAACAGTGATGTAGGGGAGAGGAGGAGTCGGGGGGAGGGACGTAGAGAGGAAGGAGGAAGTAAGGAAAAAAGAAAAGCACGGCCTGTGCAGCCAAGCACCAGCACATCAGCGTACATCTCTGAATTCTTTATCGCCGACATCACGACACTACAACTGGCGACGAGGAAGCGTTCATTCATCAGCCACAGGTATTTCAGTCCCACGAACAGTCTACAAGGCTATCAGCACTCACTATGGCTTGTCTACCCGCATTTCCTGCTTTTGATGTGCATCAGTCCCAAGCAAACCTGGCAGTATCTTGGGATAAATGGCTAAAGCGATTCGAGATATTTCTGCAAGCCATGAATGTCTCTGATGATACCCGAAAAAAAGCCATGCTGTTACACTACGCAGGGGAGCAGGTTTACGATATATTCATTACTCTGCCGAATACAGGGGAGGACAAGGACTATGAGCTCAGCAAAGCTGCGTTAAGCAAGCACTTCTCCCCTCACAGAAATCCGGCATTTGAAATTTTTAAGTTCAGGCAGTCAAAGCAGTCGCCAACAGAAAGCATGGCTGAGTATCATGTCCGGCTACGACACCTTGCAGCGCACTGTGAATTTGCGGAAGTAGACAAAGAAATCCAAATGCAGATCGTACAAGGATGTATTTCCTCCAAGTTAAGGAGACAAGCACTCAGAGACCCTACCATGACGTCAGCGAAGTTGCTAGATACAGCGCGTATAAATGATGCTGCAGACAAACAAGCTAAACTGAAAGAGAACATCGAGCATGAGCCAGACGCGACATCTTCTATAGCAAAGCTTACACAGAAACCAAATGTGCCTCGCACGCAGGCAGCCACATGTTACAACTGCAGTGGATCGTATCCTCACCAGAATGTCTGCCCAGCAAAGGGAGGAACTTGTCATAATTGCGGAAAGCAAAATCATTTTGCAAAGGTGTGTAGATCCAAGCCACAATCTCCTCATACCACCGCACAACCTAGGCCACCAAAGATCCAAACACTGCAGATTAATGACGAGTCCCACAGCACCTATTTATTCTCCGTGACGGAAGAGGGATCTAATACTGTGCACGCAGTTACTAATCCAAAACGAGTAATCCTAGTGAATGGCAATCCAATAGAAGCCCTGGTAGACACGGGGGCATCAGTCAACGTCATCAGTCATACTGTCTACAACCAGCTCCTAAACAAACCTACTCTACAAAGTGCTAATATAAAGATTTTTCCTTATGGCTCAGCAGCTGCACTGCCCCTGTGCGGAAAATTTCAGTCAGAAGTTGCAGCTGAAGGAAAGTCCATCACTGACACCTTTTATGTGGTAGAATGCTCGGCGGACACACTTCTCAGCTGTACCAGTGCAATATCTCTGGGCCTTGTGAACCTTGTCAACAGCATTACAGGTCCTTCGGCCCACCACATTATGCAGAAGTACCCAAATCTCTTTAAAGGCCTAGGTAAGCTAAAGGATGTTCAAATAAAATTGCATATAGATCCGTCAGTACAGCCCTCTATTCAGCCCCACAGGCGCATTCCATTCCATGTCCGCAAGCTTGTGGAGCAAGAACTGCAAGACTTGGAGGCGTCCGATGTCGTCGAACGCGTTGAAGGCCCGACCCCCTGGGTTTCACCAATCGTTGTTGCACCTAAACCGAAGCAGCCAGGTAAAATCCGACTATGTGTGGATATGCGCCACGCCAATCGGGCGATCCAAAGAGAAAGGCACATCACGCCCACTATTGATGACATTCTCGCAGACCTGAATGGTGCGAAGGTATTTTCAAAAATTGACCTAAACTCGGGCTATCATCAACTTGAATTGCATCCAGACTCCAGGTACATTACAACTTTTAGCACGCATGTGGGCCTGCGCAGATTTAAGAGATTGAACTTTGGCATCTCATCGGCCGCAGAAATTTTTCAGAATATCGTCAGCCAGGTTCTGTCTGGCATTGCAGGAGTCCTCAACGTCAGTGATGATATTCTCATTTATGGCACAACCCAAGAGGAACATGACAATCGCCTAGAACAAGTGTTTCAAAGACTCCAAGCCTGCAATCTCACTGTCAATCCGTCAAAATGTGAATTTAACCAAAAATCATTAACTTTTTTTGGATACATCTTTTCTGAACAAGGAGTTTCAGCTGACCCACAGAAAGTGGCTGCCATAAAATCGGCTAGCCCACCGCAAAATGTGTCAGATGTTCGCAGCTTCCTAGGACTGGTCACATACTGTGGGCGATTTATACCTGACCTAGCCACTGTTTCTGAACCTCTGCGAAAGCTCACAAAGAAAGACTCTCCGTGGACATGGGGTACTGAGCAGCAAGCAGCTTTTGACGCATTGAAAACCAACCTAACCAGCGACACTGTCATGGCCTATTTTGACCCGTCAAAACCCACACAGCTACTGGTGGATGCTAGTCCAGTAGGCCTAGGGGCAATTCTCACACAAGTGTCTCGCGCAGGCGACATATCCACAATCTCATATGCCAGCAAGACACTAACGGATACAGAGCAGCGATATTCACAAACTGAGAGAGAAGCCCAGGCAGTTGTGTGGGGGTGCCTTCATTTCCATTTATACCTTTTTGGACATCAATTCACAGTGATAACTGACCACAAGCCACTCGTTCCAATTTTCAATAAGCCCTCGTCAAAGCCTCCCCCGCGTCTTGAACGCTGGTTGCTCCGCTTACAGAACTATCATCTCCAGTTGAGATACGAGGCGGGAGCTGGAAATCCCGCAGACTATTTCTCGAGACACCCAGCACCACAGCCCACCACAGGCGACATCCCCGCGACGATTCTGGCGGAGGAGCATGTCAACTTTGTCGTCGCCCATTCGGTACCGAAAGCTATGACCATACAGGAAATTAAGCAAGCGCTGGATGCCGATCACCAACTTCAATTTGTGATAGAGACGGTTCGGTCCAAGAACTGGAGCAGTTTTCTCGCTGAGGCACGCCTTCACCCTCCTGATCAGGCTGGGTACCTGGAGGTTTTCTTTAACGCGAGACATTCACTATCAGTATCAGACTCAAATATGCTCTTAAGAGATAATCGCCTGGTGATACCTCAGAAACTTCAGAGCAGGGTACTGGATCTGGCGCATGAAGCTCATCAAGGGGTCGTGAAAACGAAGCAGCTACTTCGGGAGAAAGTGTGGTTTCCCGGACTTGACAAAAAGGTAGAGGCACTCGTTGAAACATGCATACCGTGCCAAGCCACTACAGTTGCCCATAGACGTGCACCATTACAAATGACACCCCTGCCAGCCGGCCCATGGATAGCTGTTAGCATCGATTTCTGCAGTCTACCAGATAGCTCCTATCTGCTGTTGATCATGGATGACTTTTCAAGGTTTCCAGTCACCGAACATGTTTCTACAACCTCGGCCAAGGCTGTTTTACCAAAATTAGACAAGATCTTCTCGGCATATGGCATACCTGAGATCGTGAAATCTGACAATGGACCGCCTTTTAATAGCACAGACTTTCAGTCCTTCGCAACCTACCTGGGTTTCACACACCGGAAAATAACTCCTTGCTGGCCTCAGGCCAACGGAGAAGTCGAACGATTCATGCAATCGCTCAACAAGACCCTAAGGATTGCTACCATGGAGCACAAGGACTTACAGCAAGAGTTGAACGCATTCCTCAGACAGTACAGGGCTACACCCCACTCTACAATGGGAATACCACCTGCAACGGCACTGTTCAACAGGCCCTTACGGGTCAAACTTCCAAGCATTCCAGCAATCTCCGTCCAGACCCCGATTTCTATTAATGACTCCATATCAAAGGAAAAGATGAAACGGTACGCAGATAAGCGCAACCATCGAGGCAGACAGCCGGCAATACAGGTGGGCGATTGGGTCCTGGCACAAAGGTTAAAAGCGACTAGCAAGTTTGCGTCACCGTACTATCCGGAACCCTTTCAAGTTATAGACGTTAAGGGCACCATGGTTACTGCCCGGAATCAAAGTCGTCAGGTCACACGAAATGTGTCCCACTTTAAAAAACTCCGGGGCCACGTCCCAAAAACCACGCCTATTGAGGAAGCGGAGAGCGACGACTTCCTGCCAGAGACTGGAGATGCCGTAAGCCTAACAGGGGATGTCTCCGGGGATACTCAGGGCTCATCTTGTGATGGGCTGTCTCACCGCTATCCGACTAGGACCTATCGAAGACCACCTGCCCACCTTACAGACTATGTTCTGCAGTGAGACTTAATGTTTGAACGACAATATTCTTCAAATGTTTCAGTTTTTTTTTGTTGTGAGAAAAGAAGAGGTGTGATGTTGTCACATCTCCTGTTGTTTGTGGGCTGTTGCCCTTGTTTGCATTCTTTGCCTAGTAACAGTGATGTAGGGGAGAGGAGGAGTCGGGGGGAGGGACGTAGAGAGGAAGGAGGAAGTAAGGAAAAAAGAAAAGCACGGCCTGTGCAGCCAAGCACCAGCACATCAGCGTACGTCTCTGAATTCTTTATCGCCGACATCACGACACTACAGGATCCAATAAGGAATAGGTCTTTTTATTTTAAACCTGTTTTATTGCAAATGTTTTTCCATTGTTTATGTCCCTTTTATGTACGGTAATCATTTTTGTGAGCATTGTATGTTTGTATATTGGATCTTAAAATTAAATTGTTGCTTGCTGCTCTAAAAGTACCGACAACCTGGGAAATTAACAGTATAGCTGTGTTGTGTTACCTAGGCTGTGAAAAATCTGCATGTTTAATGCTAGAGGTCCAGGTGTGCTTGGGTATATCAGTGAAGGCACCTCATTGTCCTAGCAGAACATTGAGTGGTGGCAGCTGAGGAAAATGTTATACCTGGTAAATTAAGGCACAGAAGATCTCACATTCATCGCTAATATCACTAACCTTTTGATTCCGCAAATTTTTCAAGGAAACAACTACTTTTAAAAACACTGTTCTATATCCTCAACTTCATTTTGTACTTGTGGCCTAAAGGTTAGATGACATAGTCCAGGGGTGTGAACATCTCTACTCAAGTAGCTTTTTTGAGACGGATGGATAAATCTGTAATCTCTTTTTTTCTTCAGTTTTATAGCTGTACATAGGGAAAATTTGCCCTTTTCTGTATTCCACGAAGATAATAGCTCTAATTTAATTGATGGTTAGTGCTCCTTTCAAAACATCCAGTCTGTCAGAGAATGAGCAGATGTTTCATGACAATCACTACAATGCGTTTCTTGGAGACAAGTACTTAAGTGCTTGCCTGTTTCCTTATCAACTGGAGCACAAATATGGTCCTTGGTTATCAAGACCTATATACCTTTAGCTCAAATTAAATTAGAGATACAGTGAAATTTAGCAAATAATCTACACTAAACATAAAAAAACTAGATTACCATATATAAAATCTGAAAACCAGTGTATAAAAAAACTACTCAGTAATAAATAGCAAGTTTTGCAGTAGCTTTTTGCACCTAGATAATTGCTCCTGCAGCTGTTCCACTTCCCACCCTTCACATTTCCCAATCTTGTTCTGCCCATTCCCAGAGATGATCAGAATCCTCAGGTTTTCTAACCTGGACGCAGACATAAACAATTGGCCATATTATAACAAGTTCTGTTTCTTCATTACATTTTTGGAAAAGGGCCATTAACAAAAATATATTTCCCTGAATATGAACACATTTTCTCCTGTAAACGTGTTCCTGCTTTAGGACGCATCATGCATTTATATTCCCCATGTGTATTTCTATCGAACAAGATTAGAGTTAGAGGTGGTTCGCATTGCATTAGGGGCTATGAGTTGAGCGCATCCGTTACATAGCGGCACTAACACGATCGTTCGAGGGTGCATTGGGTCTAGCGCACAGCGAACGGACGCATTCGCTGTGCATAGACCTGTATTGCATGGTGGCGCATGGTAACGAAACGCTACCATGCGTTAGCGCATACATTAGCGCTAGGGCACAAAAGATGTAAAAAATGACATTAACGTTAGCGCATCCATGTAACGGATCCAATAAAAAGAGATGCCCCTAACGCAATGTGAACCTAGCCTTAAAAGGAATCTGTCACCATGAAAATGCCATCCAATCTACAATCACCATGATACAGAGCAGGGGGAGCAGAGTAGACTGATATATAGTTTTGTGGGAAAATATTCAGTAAAACCTATGCTTTAAACCTCTGCTCTTTCTGGGAATTTTGGTCCAGTGGTTCTATTAGTGACTCTGCATATAAAGATAGCTGCCAGTCACTGATAGGATCACTGGACCAAAATACCCGGAAATATTTAAAAGAGTAAAACACAGATTATACTGAATATTTTCCAGTAAAATTATATATCAATATACTCAGCTCCCCCTGCGCTGTATCACTCCTGCAGATTGGACTGCATTGTCATGGTGACCGGTTACCTTTAACATTATTATCTTAGCCCTTAACTCTAGAGACTGAAAAATTAAAGTACCAACTGGTGATGAGCGCAAGTGCTCATTACTCGAGTTTGCCTAGGGTGCTAGGTGTTATGATTGAGTCACCGTAGGAGGCAAAAATAGTAATGCTAGCTAAGTCCAGAAAACCAGAGAAGTTGGCAGCTATCAGATTGCAGACCCCTGAACCTATCAACACAACTAGCAGTAGCCGTGGGGGGCTCCTACGATGCCCTAGGCCCCTCGATCACAGCCGGAGGACTACATAGCCTAAAGACAGAAAGGGAAATCTAAACTGCCCCAGAGCAGACCCCAAAGTAAAAGGCAGCCCCCCACATATAATGACGGTGAAGCAAGAAAAAAGAATAAAACACAGACAGAAAGATAGACTGAGCAAAGATGGGGCCCACGCTAGCTTAGATAGGAAAGGACAGGAAGGCTGCTGTCTGCAATCCGTGAAAAACCCTATGAAAATAAGAGCCAACAAACTGACAGTAAAAAAGGCCCTGAAGACGCTAGGCTTCAAAAAAGCTATGTCAGTACTCAGGAATATTCTGAAGACAGAGCAACAGGCAAAAGGAGATTCAGCTAACCCCAGCAGGGAATGGCAGAATCCAGAAAAGCAAGAAAAACAAAACACTAATGCAAAAAGGCAAAGCAGAAATCTTAGCTTTAGATGAGCAGGAATCAGACTGGTTTCCTAGAAGTCCACAGAGAAATCACCCGCAGGCCAGAAGGGCGTCGGCAGCCTTATATCCAGTCATTAACTCCACTCAGCCAGTCATCATCATCAGCCCCAGGTGTTTGACAATCAGGCTCACTACCTTTCTTCACCAGAAGAGGGAGTTCCTCGGGCCTCAGTAGTGAAGGGGAAAATGAACTCACAACAGTACCTCCCCCTTGAGGAGGGGTCACCGAACCCTCAACCACGCCACCAGGGCGATCAGGGTGAGCCCGATGAAAGGCACGCACCAATCTTTTGGCATGAATATCAGAGGCAGAGACCCAGGAATTATCCTCCTGACCATAACCCTTCCACTTAACCAAATACTGGAGTCTCCGTCTAGCCAGACGGGAATCCAGTACTTTCTCTACCTCATATTCCATGTTACCTTCAACCAATACAGGGTCTGGAGGTACAACCCCCGGAACAACAGGTTCAACAAACCTCTTCAACAAAGATTTATGGAACACATTATGGATTTTAAATGTGACAGGAAGAGCCAAACGAAAAGAGACCGGATTAATAATCTCCAAAATCTTGTAAGGTCCAATAAATCTAGGCTTAAACTTAGGAGAAGCCACCTTCATAGCAATATTTTTTGATGATAACCACACCATATCACCAACCTTAAATTGGGGACCAATGGTCCTATGTCGGTTGGAAAACCGCTGGGCCTTTTCCTGGGAGAGAGATAACTTATCCACCACTTGGTCCCAGATCTGGTGCATTCTCTCCACCACAGTGTCAACCCCTGGGCAGGCAGAGGGCTCCACCTGCCCTGAAGAAAATCGAGGATGAAACCCAAAGTTACAAAAAAAAGGAGACATCAAAGTGGCAGAACTAGCTCTATTATTTAAAGCAAATTCGGCCAAGGGCAAAAATGAAACCCAATCATCCTGATCAGCAGAAATAAAACATCTCAAATATGACTCCAAGGTCTGGTTTGTTCTCTCTGTCTGCCCCATTGGTCTGAGGGTGAAAAGCAGAGGAGAAGGACAACTGAATTCCCAGCTTGGAACAGAAAGTTCTCCAAAATCTAGACACAAACTGGACTCCTCTGTCAGATACAATGTTCTCAGGAATCCCGTGCAAGCGAACCACCTGTTGTAAAAACAGGGGCACCAATTCAGAGGAAGACGGCAACTTAGGGAGTGGTACAAGATGAACCATCTTAGAGAACCTATCACAAATCACCCAAATAACAGTCATCCTTTGAGAGACAGGCATATCAGAGATGAAATCCATTGAAATATGGGTCCATGGCCTCTTGGGGACAGGCAAAGGCATCAACAACCCACTAGAGCGAGAACACGATTTAGACCGGGAGCACGTCCCACAGGACTGCACAAAATTCCTGACATCACGAGACAAGGAGGGCCACCAAAAAGACCGACTCACCAGATCTCTAGTACCAAAAATATCTGGATGACCAGCCAAAGCAGAGCAATGAACTTCAGACATCACTCTCTTCTTCCACTGGTCAGGAACATACAACTTTCCACTGGGACAACGCTCAGGTTTGTCCTCCTGGAACTCTTCCAGAGCACGTCTCAAATCGGGCGAGATGGCAGAAAGAACTACCCCTTCACCTAAGATGGTAGCAGGCTTGGTCACCACAGGAAAATCAGCAAAGAAGCTCCTAGAGAGGGCGTCAGCCTTGACATTCTTAGTTCCAGGAAGAAAAGAAACCACAAAATCAAAACGTGTAAAAAACAAGGCCCACCTAGCCTGTCTAGGGTTCAAGCGCTTAGCCGACTCTAGGTAAATCAAATTCTTGTGGTCAGTGAGGACCACGACTTGATGCTTAGCTCCCTCCAACCAATGTCTCCACTCCTCAAATGCCCATTTCATGGCTAACAGTTCCCGATTCCCCACATCATAGTTACGTTCAGATGGAGAGAACTTTCGGGAAAAGAAAGCACAGGGATTCATTTTAGATGTTACAGGATCCTTTTGGGACAAAACAGCTCCTGCACCAATCTCAGAAGCATCCACCTCTACCTGGAACGGAAGTGAGACATCAGGTTGCCGCAAAACCGGGGCGGAGGTGAATCTTCGCTTCAGCTCCTGAAAGGAAGAAACAGCCTCCGGAGACCAATTTAACACATCAGCACCCTTCTTAGTCAAATCAGTCAATGGCTTGGCAATACTAGAAAATTTTGCTATAAATTTCCGATAAAAATTAGCAAAACCCAAAAACTTCTGGAGGGCCTTCAAAGAAGTGGGCTGAACCCAATCGTAAATGGCCTGTACCTTGGCCGGGTCCATTTCAATAGTTGACGGGGACAAAATAAATCCCAAAAAAGAAATCCTCTGTACTCCAAAAAGGCATTTAGATCCTTTGACATACAGGGAATTCTCCCTCAAGATCCGGAACACAGTCCGAATATGTTCCACATGAGAATCCCAATCCTTGGAGAAGATCAAACTATCATCCAGATAGATAATCAAAAATTTATCGACAAAATCTCGGAAAATATCGTTCATGAAGCACTGGAAGACAGAAGGGGCATTATTGAGCCCAAAAGGCATCACCAGGTACTCAAAATGTCCCTCCGGAGTATTAAACGCCGTCTTCCATTCATCCCCATGCTTAATGCGAATAAGATTATACGCCCCCCTGAGGTCAAGCTTGGTAAACCAGCAAGCACCTTTAACTCTGGAGAATAGATCAGAAATCAGGGGTAACGGATACTGATATTAAACAGTAATTTTGTTGAGAGCACGATAATCAATACAAGGTCTTAATGATCCATCCTTTTTGGCTACAAAAAAAAAACCGGCACCTAAGGGTGACAAGGATGGTCTAATATGACCCTTCTCCAACGCCTCCTTAATATAGGATCGCATAGCCTCGTGCTCGGGTACAGATAAATTGAAGAGCCGGCCCTTGGGAAATTTACACCCCGGGCTCAGTTCAATAGCACAGTCATAACTCCTATGAGGAGGCAGAGACGCAGACTCATTCTCACTAAATACATCATAAAAGTCCGCCAAATGATCAGGAACATCATGCGACTGAGAAGAGGTGGAAAACACCGGAGCCTCACTAAAGGCACACCGACAACCCCAACTCACCACAGACACAGATTTCCAATCCAAAACTGGATTATGAATTTGTAACCAGGGAAACCCCAGAACAATAGTATCATGCAGATTATGTAACACCAAAAACCTGCAATTTTCTTGATGGTCTGGGGCGACCCGCATTACCACCTGGGTCCAAAACTGAGGTTTATTTTTAGCCAAAGGAGTAGCATCAATCCCCCTCAAAGGGATAGGCGTCTGCAGAGGTGTCATCGGAAATCCACAACGTTTAGCAAAATCCAAGTCTATTAGGTTTAGAGCTGCTCCCGAATCCACAAAAGCCTTGGCTGAAAATGTGGACAGGGAGCAGATCAGAGTAATAGCCAGAAGAAACTTAGGTTGAACACCACCAACAGAAAATGTGTGTGCAAAGCGTTTCTCGCGTTTAGGACAGACAGAAATAATATGCGAGGCATCTCCACAGAAAAAACACAACTTATTACGCCTTCTGAACTCCTGACGCTGCTCTCTGGAAAAAACTCTATCACATTGCATAGGTTCAGACATCTGTTCAACAGGTGGCAACACCTCTCGTGCAGCTCTGCGTTTGCGTAAACGCCGATCAACCTGAATGGCCAAAGACATAGAATCGTCAAGACCAGATGGAACAGGAAATCCCACCATAGTATCTTTTACGGCTTCTGACAACCCCTTCCGAAAGAGAGCAGCCAAGGCACTATCATTCCAGGTAGTAAGTACCGCCCACTTTCGGAACTTTTGACAGTACAACTCTGCAGAATCACGACCCTGGTTCAATGCCAGCAGGGTCTTTTCAGCCTGATCAATGGCATTAGGTTCGTCATACAACAACCCCAAGGCCTGAAAAAATGCGTTCACATTAGTCAGAATAGGATCATCTGGTTTCAAAGAAAACGTCCAATCCTGGGGATCGCCACGCAGCAAAGAGATGACAATTTTAACCTGCTGCGCGGAGCTCCCTGACGAGTTAGGCTTCAAGGCAAAAAATAATTTACAATTATTTTTGAAATTCAAAAATTAAGACCGATCCCCAAAAAATACATCAGGTGTAGGAATCTTTGGTTCAGCAGCATGTGAATGAGCAAGGTAGGCGGAAATTCCCCGCACTTCCGCAGCGAGCTGCTCCACACGATCAGACAATTGCTTTATCTCCATTGAGAGAAAAAAAAGAAATTCCCCCTACGGCCTCAGAGATATAGAGGAAAAAATATACACACTTTTTTTTTTTTTTTTTTTTTTATGCAATTCTTTCCTGCTATTGAGTACCCTAGAATCTGCGGTATGGCGGGTGATTCTGTTATGATTGAGTCACCGTAGGAGGCAAAAATAGTAATGCTAGCTAAGTCCAGAAAACCAGAGAAGTTGGCAGCTATCGGATTGCAGACCCCTGAACCTATCAACACAACTAGCAGTAGCCGTGGGGGGCTCCTACGATGCCCTAGGCCCCTCGATCACAGCCGGAGGACAACATAGCCTAAAGACAGAAAGGGAAATCTAAACTGCCCCAGAGCAGACCCCAAAGTAAAAGGCAGCCCCCCACATATAATGACGGTGAAGCAAGAAGAAAGAACAAAACACAGACAGAAATATAGACTGAGCAAAGATGGGGCCCACGCTAGCTTAGATAGGAAAGGACAGGAAGGCTGCTGTCTGCAATCCGTGAAAAACCCTATGAAAATAAGAGCCAACAAACTGACAGTAAAAAAGGCCCTGAAGACGCTAGGCTTCAAAAAAGCTATGTCAGTACTCAGGAATATTCTGAAGACAGAGCAACAGGCAAAAGGAGATTCAGCTAACCCCAGCAGGGAATGGCAGAATCCAGAAAAGCAAGGAAAACAAAACACTAATGCAAAAAGGCAAAGCAGAAATCTTAGCTTTAGATGAGCAGGAATCAGACTGGTTTCCTAGAAGTCCACAGAGAAATCAACCGCAGGCCAGAAGGGCGTCGGCAGCCTTATATCCAGTCATTAACTCCACTCAGCCAGTCATCATCATCAGCCCCAGGTGTTTGACAATCAGGCTCACTACCTTTCTTCACCAGAAGAGGGAGTTCCTCGGGCCTCAGTAGTGAAGGGGAAAATGAACTCACAACAGCTAGGTATGCAGCGAGTATCGCGGGTGCTCGAGTGACATGTTTGCATCCCCGTTGTCGCATGTTTCGTGGCTGTTAGACAGCCACAAAATATGTGACGATTGCCCATGTATGTCAGGCAATCCCTGCATGTACTGTGTCTGGCTAACAGCCACAAAACATGAGGCTGCTGGGACACGAACATGTCACTCGAGCACCCACGATACTTGGTGCATACCCGAGCATCCTAGGCAAACTCGAGTAACGAGCACTTGCGCTCAGCGTCGGACTAGAGCACCTTGGGCCCACCATAGAAAATCATTCTTGGGGCCCACTATGGAGCTACATAGAAATAAATACAAGACTACCAATTGTTTGGTAAAATGCGCTAATATCTGGGTATAATATAAGGTAGTACATGTCCTAATTATGTAGCAGGGGATGGGGTAGAATCATAGAGGGGTAGCCCCCTCATAGAATATAATGTAGCCCCCCCATAAAATATAATGCAGCCCTCATATAGTATAATGCATCCCCCTCATAGAATATAATGTAGCCCCCCTCATAGAACATAATGCAGCCCCCCATAAAATATAATGTCGCCTCCCATAGAATATAATGTAGCCTAACATAGGGTATTATGTTGACCCCTCCGGTTCTCTGGTGGGCCAGTCCGACCCTGCTTGCGCTCATCACTAGTTCCAACTAATGAAGCAGTCTAAACCAATCTTTTTTTAATATCATAGACAAGAAGTAATTGTACTGATTACTATTGATAATATTGGTGCTAACAGGTAATAATAGGTTTAACCTCCCCTCCAGGACATGCTCCTGCGACGATTGCTCATGTAACCAGGCGCCGCTGTATTCATTCTTTGGGCAGCACAGGTGATGTAAGAGATGTCAGGGCCAGAAGCTCTGGGCAGCACAGGCTGTATACAGCCACAGAGACTAGGGTGATGGGGATGTGTAGTGATGTCACAGTTGTGGTAATCAGCTCCCTACTTTGGCCACCTGGACAGCACAACACCATACGAAAATTCTCAGAGTTGCCAGTTATAGGTCAAACTAGCTTTTGCCAACTCCTCCTGAATTGCCTAATTCTTGTTCTGACCTTGTTCCGTTTACCGATGAGTCATGATTTTGTCCATTGTCTAGCCTCCTGGTTCTGATCCAGCTACATGACCATTCCTGCCACTCTGCTCCACTTGTCAGTGGCTACCCTGTAGACTCAACTGTGGACTACATCAAGGACCCAATTGTGTAAGTCCACATCCCTTTACATCTGTTATAGTATGAAGGCCAAAGCTCGCCTGTGACCTGATAGTTAACGAATTTATTACCCAAAGAAGCACATAAAGATTAAAGGGTGCACATAACAGTGCCCCTGAGTCCAATTCCAATACCATCAAGATCAGAGACCATAAAGTACTAAGGGATAAAGCATCATTTTCATGAAAAAAATAGCATTTTCAATATGACGACCTAATGTTATCAAATTCTGTGTAATACCTGTTAGTTCAAAATGCTCACTATACCCCTGGATAAAATCCTTGAGGGGTGTAGTTTGCAAAATGGGGTAACTTTTTGGGTGTTTGCTGTTTAGGAACCTTAGGGACCCTGCAAATGTGACATGGCACACGCAATCCATTTCAGTCAAGTTTGTGTTCCAAAATTCAAATAGTGCTACTTCCCTTCCGAGCTCTGCTGTTTGTCGAAGTAGAGATTTGTGACCACATGTGGGGTATCAGTGTGCTCAGAAGAAAGTGGGTAACACATTTTGCATTTTGGGGTCCATTTCCTCACGCTCTTCCTTGTAAAAGTGAAAAAATGGGACTAAAACATCTTAGAGGTAAAATTACAATTTTTTTTCATTTCAGTCCCACGAGTTGTGTTACAGGGAATATGTCAGCAGGTTTTTGCTGTGTAATCTGACGGCTGCATGATGTGTGTGCAAAAATGCTGATTCCAGTGATGTATCACTTAATGAACTGCTTGGTGTAGTTTGAGAATCCATGTTTTCTCTGTTGTAAGAGAGATCAGAATGCTGAGCTATGCAAGCTCTGCCCACAGTACTGACTAGCAGATTTGCTGTCAACACTCTGCATTGTCAGCAAGCTGCAAATCAGTTGTGGAGGTGGAGTTAAACAGATTATCTTGACTGGCATGCAAATGAGATCTAGTCCTCTAGTGATCATCTCCTGCTAATAAAATACTGATTGTATGGAAATTACAGCACCCAGCATAATAAATGATACATCCCTGATTCAGGGTCTCTGCTCCTACATAATGCTGCTCTAAAATTAAATAGCAAAAACATGCTGACAGATTCACTTTAAGCGGACCCTTGAAGGGAATCTGTCACCCCATTTTTCGACTATCAGCTGCCGGCACCGCCATCAGGGGCTTATCTACAGCATTCTGTAATGCTATAGATAAGCCCCCGATGTAACCTGAAAGAGAAGAAAAACGAGTTAGATTATACTCACCCAGGGGCGGTCCAGGTCTGGTTTTGGTCCGATGGGTGTCGCGGTCCGGTCTAGCGCCTCCCATCTTGTAGCGGTGACGTTCTCTTCTTTGCTTCCCATCACGGCTGGTGAGGGCAGAGCAGAGTACTGCAGGGCGCAGGCGCCGAACCAGGTCAGAGAGGTCCGGCGCCTGCACACTGCAGAATGTTACTCTGCCCTCAACAGGACAGGTAAAGTACACCTGCGCCGGAGCCGCGACGGGAAGCAAAGAAGAGGACATCACTGCTACAAGATGGGAGGCGCTGGACCGCGACACCCATCGAACCAAGACCGGACCTCCCCTGGGTGAGTATAATGTAACTCTTTTATCTTATCTTTCAGGTTACATCGGGGGCTTATCTACAGCATTACAGAATGCTGTAGATAAGCCCCTGATGGCGGTGGCTGCAGCTGATAGTCCAAAATGGGGTGACAGATTCTTTAAAGGGAATGTCCACTACTTGGACAACCCATTCTTAACCCTTTTACCCCCGAAGATGGTTTGCATGTTAATGACCGGTACAAAAATAGACACAACAGAAAGGAAATAAAATAATAATAATAAAAAGAAACCATGCACCAATGTTCATATAATCAAATCACTATATTCGAATCAAATAGTGCATACATTCAATTTTTAAAAAAAGAACCAATCCTCCTGATATGTCATAAAGATTGAATGGAACCCATTTGATTCTTTAGTGTAAACAAACTACTGTGTATGGACAATTCTATTAAAAGACGGGAAGACTAAATATATATAAAAACAGCCTTTAATAAATCGGATTTGGCAATCGTAAACAATGTGCAAGAAAAAAGTGCCTAAGGCATACCAATAGTTAATGGAAAATCACAACATACATATATAAACCAATGTATGACCATTCAGTGATATGTGAGCCAATGCAACCATGTGTTACATACCAGCGGTATAATGACAGCCTCTTACGGTAATGCCAGTGATATGTGAGCCAATGCAACCATGTGTTACATACCAGCGGTATAATGACAGCCTCTTACGGTAATGCCAGGCACTCCCCGACGTGCGTTTCGGAACCAGCGTCCTTCGTCAGGGGGACGAAGGACGCTGGTTCCGAAACGCACGTCGGGGAGTGCCTGGCATTACCGTAAGAGGCTGTCATTATACCGCTGGTATGTAACACATGGTTGCATTGGCTCACATATCACTGAATGGTCATACATTGGTTTTTATAGCTATATGGTTATATGTGATATGGTTATATGTGATATGATCATTATGGCACATTACGGACATAGATTTACACATATATATTATCTTTTATAATTCAATGGTGGTTGGAATCACTTTCTGTGAGATATGTTAGCAGAATAATTACAAATATTTACAAAATCACTTTTTATAATCTATGTATATTTATTTATATTTATATGTGTGTGATGATCATATGAATTATATATATGTACGATATCGTTGCACAATGTCAATATATATATTTTTTTGACAGATCTCAGGAATTATCTTTATATATGTATGTTGTGATTTTGCATTAACTATTGGTATGCCTTAGGCACTTTTTTCTTGCACATTGTTTACGATTGCCAAATCCGATTTATTAAAGGCTGTTTTTATATATATTTAGTCTTCCCGTCTTTTAATAGAATTGTCCATACACAGTAGTTTGTTTACACTATGTTAATGACCGGGCCAATTTTTACAATTCTGACCACTGTCCCTTTATGAGGTAATAACTCTGGAATGCTTCCATTGATCCCGGTGATTCTGAGAATGTTTTCTCATGACATATTTTACTTAATGACAGTGGAAAAATTTCTTTTATATGACTTGGTTTTGTGAAAAAAACAGAAATTTTGCGAAAATTTTGAAAATTTCGCAATTTTCCAACTTTAATAATATAATCTTAATAATAATCTTTATTTTTATATAGCACTAACATATTCCGCAGCGCTTTACAATTTGCACACATTATCATCACTGTCCCTGATGGGGCTCACAATCTAAATTCCCTATCAGTATGTCTTTGGAATGTGGGAGGAAACTGGAGTACCTGGAGGAAACCCACGCAAACACGGGGAGAACAAACAAACTCCTTGTAGATGTTGTCCTTGGTGGGATTCAAACCCAGGTCTCCAGCGCTGCAAGGCTGCAGTGCTAACCACTGAGCCACCGTGCTGCCCAACTTTGAATTTTCATGCCCTTAAATCACAGAGATATGTCACATAAAATACTTAATAAGTAACATTTCCCACATGTTTACATCAGCACAATTTTGGAACCAAAATTTTTTTTGTTAGGAAGTTAAAAGGGTTAAAAGTTAAACAGCGATATCTCATTTTTACAACAGCATTTTTTTTTTTGGACCACATCACACTTGAAGTCACTTTGAGGGGTCTATATGTTAAAAAATACCCAAAAGTGACACCATTCTAAAAACTGCACCCATGAAGGTGCTCAAAACCACATTCAAGAAGTTTATTAACCCTTCAAGTGCTTCACAGGAATTTTTGGAATGTTTAAAAAAATGAACATTTAACTTTTTTCACAAAAAATTTACTTCAGATCCTTTTTTTTATTTTGCCAAGGTCAACAGGAGAAATTGTACCCCAAAAGTTGTTGTACAATTTGTTATGAGTAGGCTGATACCCCATATGTGCAGGTAAAACACTGTTTGGGCGCATGGCAGAGCTCGGAAGGGAAGGAGCGCCGTTTGACTATTCATTGCAAAATTGGCTGGAATTAAGATTAGACGCAATGTCGCGTTTGAAGAGCCCCTGATGTGCCTAAACAGTGGAAACCCCCCCACAGGTGACACCATTTTGGAAACTAGACCCCCCCTAAGGAACTATCTAGATGTGTGGTGAGCACTTTGAACCCAAACGTGCTTCACAGAAGTTTGTAACGTAGAGTCGTAAAAAAAAAAAATCATATTTTTTTCACAAAAATGATCTTTTTGCCCCCAATTTTTTATTTTACCAAGGGTAACAAAAGAAATTGGACCCCAAAAGTTATTGTGCAAATTGTCCTGAGTACGGTGATACCTCATATGTGGGGGTAAACCACTGTTTGGGAGCATGGCAGAGCTCAGAAAGGAAGGAGAGCCAGATTTTATTGTTATGGTTTGCAGGTTCCATGACCCACTGGGAGAGCCCATGAGGTGCTAGAACGACAGAACCCCCATAAGTGACTTGATTTTACGAACTACACCTCTCAACGAATTCATCTAGGGGTGCTGTGATCATATTGACCTCCATGGGTGTGTCACAGAATTTTATACCATTGGACACCGAGGACATTTTTATCACCAAAATTTTCTTTTAGCCAAAGATTTTCTATTTTCACACAAGAAGTGGGTAAAAATGGCAACAAAATTTGTCCCACAATTTCTACTGAACATGGCAATATCCCATATGTGGCTGTACATTGCTACTTAGCCATGCGGAGAGACTTGGGAGGAACGGAGAGCTATTTGCCTCTTCAAGTGAATGGGTCTGTGCTCAAGTCAGTGTGTTTCCATGTACTTGTGAAACACACTGACATGTCCATTTTTTAATGTCTTCACGGCCATAAAACGTCCTGCACACATGCATACACATAACATACATTGATGTCATCCATGTGACACGCATCGGCGCTGGGGAAGAAGCGTTACAGTAAGCACTGTTCCCTGGCGCTGGGTGCTGAACACGGCTCTCATCATTCTCCCGTGCTCTGCCGGCGATCGGCGCGAGCAGAGGAGAATGATGAGAGTTACATTTAAGTCATAAAAGAGACAGCAGGTGATGGCTGAAGGGACTATTACTCCCATTAGCCTACCCCTGCTGGTGTTAATAACAGTGACAGCAGGAGCGGCAGATGGGATTATTCATTTGCTGCTCCTGCACTGTAAATATATATGGTAATTAAAACGGCGTGGGTTTCCCCCTATTTCTGATAACAAGCCAGACAAAACTCACAGCTGGGGGCTGCAACCCTCAGCTGTCAGCTTCAGAAAGGCTGGTTATCAAGAATAGAGGGGTCCCCACGTTGGTATTTTAATTATTTAAATAAATAATTTTAAAAAATGGCGTGGGGTCCCCCCCATTTTTGACAACCAGCAATGCTAAAACGCACAGCTGGGGATTGGTATTCTCAGGCTGGTAAAGAGCCATGAATATTGACTCCTCCAGCCTAAAAATAGCATGGCCCCGAAATGCTGCAATCTTGTTTGATCGCAGTATTTTGGGGGTTAAAGTGCCGGGAGAGGTATGTTCCTATCAGAATCAGCGGACACCCGGCGGCGATCGACACGCACCCCCCCATGAGCGCGCCAGATTGCAAAGACGCAATATTCCATCTATGGTCAAATTGGCCCAGGTCACAGAGACGGAATATTACGTCTGATGACAGAAAGGGGTTAAATAAAACATTGCTCCACGTAAAATAAAAAGAATAGTCTCACCTCTAAATATGGCACAGTTCCGTCAATGTTTTTATTTTACATGAACAACTGTTTCATTAAAGAAGTGGCTGTCCATGCAGTGGTCCACTGACATCTAATAACATCATGAAAAATAAAGGATCAAACCAGACAGGTCAGGAATAAAGTTGTGGAAAAGAGTAAAGCAGGGTTAGGTTATAAAAAAAATAGCTCAAGCTCTGAAAATCTCGAGGAGCATTTTTCAATCCATCATCCAAAAATGGAAAGTGTATGGCACAACTGCAAACCTACCAAAACATGGCCATCCACCTAAACTGACATCCTAAGCAAGGAAAGCACTAACTACAAAAGCAACCAAGAGGTCCACGGTCACTATAGAGGAGCTGCAAAGATCGACAACACAGGTGGGAGAATCTGACCACAGGACAACTGTATTAAAATAGACGAGTACAATCCTATAAAAAAAAATTGGATTGCACTCTGACTAGTGTTAATCAATGATTCTCTGTTCATCTGCAATTTTTTTTTCTCAGCTCAGATCAAACTGAGAACAAAAATCACAGCATGGCAGCATATATCAGACAAGACTTGGCAAAGCAAGTCAATGGGTGCAAGAAAAAAAATTGCACGGTGCATAGACCATGTGTGTGTTGTGCGATTTTTTTTTTTTTTACACACCCATCTCATAGGAAACCCAACATTTCATCACCTGAGCACAGTTAATTCACAGCCCAAACCGTCAGAATAGAAGAGATATATAGATAGAATAAACGAAAAAATAGGGTGGTGTCACCCAAATGTTTCTTAACCAGCTGAGGGAAAGCAGAGAGCCAAGAGCTGGTCTTAATAGCCTGGGAAGGGGATAATAAACATGAAGCTTCCCGGGCATTTCAATATCATCACCTCTCATCTGCTTTCTCTCAGCTGGTTAATAAAATTAGGGAGACCCCACACCATTTTTTTATCTTATTTAATTTTTAAACAAATACGAGTACAGAAAACTACACACATAAAACACTGAGTATATATCTCAATGACATCTATCTATATCTGCATATTACATTGTTTTATTAGTTAGAAAACTAGCTTGAAATGACTGAATTCCAGTATGTAAAAGCTGATGTTAAAAATGCATTTCATATGGATTGCATATGCATGTCACAGGAGAAAAAAATAAAATAAAAATCGCACTCCACTCGCCAGACTTTCCAGGAATCAAATCCGACCAATTTTATTTACGCTGATGAGTGTGAGCCCATAGTCATATACTCCACAAATCTGGACTTTATGGCTAAAAGAAAGCCATTTTGAACTCCCGTTTGCAGTTTGCAAAAAGCCATTTAGGGGACACAGTAAGCATGTGGATGGTGCTCTGGTCAGATGAGTCCAAAGTAAAACTTTTGTGGTTAAATGCAAAATGCTAAATGTGGCAGAAAACAAATACGGCACATCCCCCTAAAAACTGTGGCAGCATCATGCTGTGGGGATGCTTTTCTTCAGCAGGGACAGGGAAGCTGGTTGGAGTTTGTGGGAAGATGGATAGAGCTAAATAAAGGACAAACCTGGAGGTAAACCTGTTGGAGGCTGCAAGAGGCTTGAGCGTACGTTCACCTTCCAGCAGGACAATGACCATAAACATACTGGCAGAGATACAATGGAATTTATTTTATTCACTTACTGTATATAGCACCATTAATTCTACAGCACTTTTAAGTCATCAGTATTACAATCTAAATTCCATATCAGTATGTGTTTGGAGTGTGGGAGGAAACCAGGGAACCCTCATGTAAGTAAGGGGAGAAGATACAAACTCCTTGTAGATGTTGTCCTTCGTGGGATTTCAATCCAGGACCCTAGCATTGCAAAGCAACAGTGCTAACCACTGACTTGCCATGTAGCCCCATAGAATGGCTTAGATCAAAGCTTATACATGTATTTGAATGGCCCAGCCAAAGTCCAGACCTAAATTCCATTGAGATTCCACCCACGGCTATTCTGGGCACAAGTCAGCTGATCAGATCAGCTGTCATGTGCCGGAAAAGGTACGGGCTCCAATAACGGACTCTGTCCGTTATTGGACGCTAAGGGGTTAAACTTTTTTTTCAGTGCTGGAGTGAAGCTTTAAATGTAAGCCCCCTGCCTCATTTCATATACTCACCATCTGGCGTCTTCACCGTTTTTTTTGCTCCGCTCCGTTCCTGTGGCGCAATCTTGTGACGGTAGCTTCTGATTGTCCAGAAGTCAGAAGCCACGTCACGAGCTCTCACTGCAAGTCTATGAGAGCCGGAATAAGATTACATAGTAACATAGTTATTAAGGTTGAAGGGAGACTTTAAGTCCATCTAGTTCAACCCATATCCTATCCTAACTTGCCCTAACATGTTGATCCATAGGAAGGCAAAAAAAACCCATGTGACAAACAGTAAGCTTCACATTGGGGAAAAAAATTCCTTCCCGACTCCACATACGGCAATCAGACTAGCTCCCTGGATCAACGCAATATTAAGGAAACTAGTGTATATACCCTGTAATATTATACAGCTGTAGCCTGCTTCGGTGACTCCTTACTACCTACTACCTAGTCCCGGCTCACACACGTTGCTGTTGTGCCCCCAAGTCTGGTGTGGGAATAAAGTGGTGACAACTTCTATTCCTCCGGTGTGTGCTGCAGGACCATTAGTATCCATACAACCTCGGGGACCGGACCCCGGCCTTGCGCTTAGAACTTGGGAAGGGTTCTCCTCTAACCCTGATCCTTGGTTCTCATATTCTCCTCACGTTCTGTACTATTTCTTTCCTTCTTATGGAGAGTCAGGCTTTCTATTAATGTTCCTTTCCTGTGCCAGCGGACCCAGATCACTGAGGTCGGCTGCAGCACTTCCTTCATCCATCCCACTCCGGGGATCTCCTTTCACAGACTGACCTCGTCAGACTCCTGTGACTAACCGGCCAATTTCTACACTCTTCCCACTCTCTTGTGCCGACTAAGCTCCACCCACCTCCCAGCACTCTTCGGGTTCCAAGCAGGGAGCCACCAAGGGTGCATTGCTACACTACTATGTTGTGTGGGATGCAGGTGTTGGAGTGTGGTCAGGTGTCTCCACCTTACCTGAATGGTGGGGTACCACACCTCAGGAGGAGGTGCAGTACCTCTGTGGCAACTGAACCCTCAAGGGCGCCACACAAGCACATTGCTACGTCATTTGAATGAGGCTACGGCACAGGCGCGAGATCTCGGTTTGCCATTCACATCAATCACAACTATGAGCTTGCACATTGCTATTTTATGCTCTGTTCACAGTAGGGCAGAGCAGAGTGTGCTTGAGCAGTCCTGTGAGGCAACTGCGCAGGCACGAGCTCTAGGTTTGCTATGTGGATGACGCATCATATCAATCAAAGCAGGAGGACACGATTAGGAGCAGAGAGGAGGGACGTACACCGCAGCAAAGACGCCCATCGGACCAGACCACTCTTATTTACACACAGCGCAGGAGCATATCAAATGGTAATTTTGGGGGCATACAGGGGGAGTCAGGAGCTGACAGACACGTTTGTGGAATGCAGCACAGGAGCAGTTAAAGGTGGTGGCATTTGTTCATAGGCTCAAAAACTGGTGACAGGTTCCCTTTAAATTTCATTTATTCAGTGTTTGCATGCATCTTAGCGCTTACAGAGTGCTGCTGTATTCTTTTGTTTGTGTATAAAAGGACAATGTGCAATGTGTTTAGGGCCAGAGGGACTCTTGAATATATATGTAAACTGCATTACTATTATACAGGTGCGACAAGGAGAGTTTTCTCTGGTAGGGCCCTAAACCTAATGTTTATCAAAAACATCTCCTAAGAGCAAAAAGAGAGACAGTCACCACCTTCGTGAGCATACTACAAAAAAAAGCAAAAAACGGAACAGCATACCCTAAGAAGAAAAAGCAAATGTGAACAGGTGAGTGCTTCTGTATTATTTTGTTATACAGTCATAGCAGTTGCATCTGTTCATACTTGCTTTATTGTGTTACCAGGTGCTGGTCAGTTTTGGTTTTGTGTACTTTACAAAGATATAATGATCAGGCATTCATAAGACTCACACATATTATGGAACATCAGAATAAGTTTTGTGATAATTCCTTGAATGTGCTGCCCCATTAAGGTTTTGCTTGCATGACGGAGTTACTGTATGTTCCGTTGGACACCTTTTTGGCTGTATCCGCCAATTTCAAATGGGCTCCAAGACATGATTCCCTACAGAGCAGACAGTGACACCTTCTGCTTCATTACAGTCAATTGTCCCTATCAGCGCATGATCCTAATTTCCAGGGCTTCAGACATCAGCCCCAATGAAGCCACTGACATGAAGATAAAGCATAATGTGAACCTGGCCTTAAATATATAGGACAGACTCCTGGCGCAGATTTCTGCCATGTGTGGCCGCTATCGTTTTCATTTCTAACATAAGTAAATGTTTCTAACATGTGAAAGAGCAACACTTGAAAGATATCAATAAGAACACATGTTCATGTCACAAGCCGTAGGAGACAATTGGTAATTATACAGTAAAAGTCCACATAAGTCTCTAGCTTCTCCAATATCCCAACTTAGATGTTCTCCACCGATTGTATCATTCATATTATTTTGTTCAGACAGATGAGGTTTGCTTGTCTTCAGAGTGTCCAAGATTTAGAGGTAAACTGGCTAAATTTCTACACACGGTCTGGTATGGTCTACTAATTGTTCATTACTGCAAAATTGGAGTTAATACAGCTCTGGCAAAAATTAAGAGACCACCACATCAAACCCTGTCATGGTCATCCCATTCTCCAGACCTGAACCCCATTGAAAACCTCTGGAATGTAATCAAGAGGATGATGGATAGTCACAAGCCATCAAACAAAGAAGAACTGCTTCAATTTTTGCGCCAGAAGCAGTGTAAAATACTGGTGGCAAGCATGCCAAGCTGTGATTAAAAATCATGGCTATTTCACAAAATATTGATTTCTGAACTCTTCCTGAGTTAAAACATTAGTATTGTTGTTTCTAAATGATTATGAACTTGTTTTCTTTGCAATATTTAAGGTCTGAAAGTACTGTGGGGGTTTTAATTTTGACCATTTTTCTTTGTCAGAAAAAAAATGCAAAATGTATTGCTTGGAAATTCGGAGACATATTGTCAGAAGTTTATAGACTAAAAGAGCAATTTACATTTTACTCAAAACTATACCTATAAAGGGAAAAATCAGAAAAACTGAATATTTGAAAGTGGTCTTTTTCCCAGAGCTGTATATCACTTGATTCACTGATGACTATACACAATTCATGGTGTAGAACTCAGAAGATATCCAGTGCAAAGAATAAAAATGCCTACTTTTTATGGCTGGGTTAAATACTGCCAAGTAATAGGCTCAAAGCACATAGTCTAGTTTCCCATCTGTAGACCACATTATGAAAAGTCTGCTAAAGGAATATTTTTGGATAATTAAAAATGTCAATATATTCTCTTGTTTTTAATTCTTTATGAGGGAGAAATCAATAAAGTATAAAAAGAAAAAGAAAAAAAGTCCACCCATTTTGTAAGTCCTGTTTTTTATTCCTTAATGAGTCCAGCTGACTGAGTGGAGTCTTAAGGTACTGTCACACTTAGCGATGCACCAGCGATCCCGACAACTATATGAACTGGTCAGGATCGCTGCTGCATCGCTAAGTGGTCGCTAGTGAGCTGCCAAACAGGCAGATCTCACCAGCGACATAGCAGCGGTCGGCGGTTGTTACTTACCTGTCAGACGAGGCGATGAAGACGTCCTCCCGCCCGCGTCCACGCGTCGCTCGTCGCCACAGCAGGAAGCTGATGACGAGAAACGGCCCAGGCCGTTCTCGCGCGATCAGCGATAACCAGCGGGGAAGCCGGTCGGAGGTAAGTATCACACATAGCGATATCACTAGCGATATCGCTGCTACGTCACAAAGCCAATGACATTATAGCGATATTGCTAGCGATATCGCTAAGTGTGACGGGCCCTTTACAGGCAATGCTCTATAGGAGAAAAGTATGCAAATTAGCTCTCTTGAAAAAGCAATGAAGAAGGGGTGGAGGGGTGTACTCTTGTAAATGTTGCATGACATGGGACAATGTCCTGTAATCTAACTACTATTAATAAGTAATACAGTTCTTTAAAGAGTATTTATCACCCTATTTGAGCATTTCTAGCTAATAATGTGAGCATACACGTTGTATAAAGCAGAAAGTAGTCATACCTTGATGATGCCTTGTTCATTAAAAATCATCTTTTTTCGTTATGATCTTCCAGGCTATAGGGAGTAGGTTGCCCGGAAGATAAGGCTGCCTACTTTCTCATTATACTAGATTTCTCCTCCCCACTCTTCCCTGCTTGCCTTTTATGTCAGAGACGCAGAAGGAAATCACGCTCCTGCGCATTGTGCTTGCCGTCTCTCCTTTGCACTGTTCAGCCCTTCTCAGGGCAGTGACTTCAATTTTCATGCCTGCAGGTGCTGGAGAGTCTCTGTCCCTTCCAGTCCAAGTGTTCTCCGGCGCTTTGAAAATTTGCACACCCGACCTACTATTCCTATGGGGAATTAAAATATGCAAATAGCCTCTTCAGAGAGGAAGATGACTTGATATCTAGCACGTATGATCTCTGGGATATAACAGTCTGAAAAGTCAATAATTGCCGACTTGGTACTTATTGCTCATGTTAAATGGTCAAACACTGGCTGATAGGCTCCCTACTTCTCCTACTAGCAAGATCGTTTCTTTTGTTCAGCAAGAAAGCTGATTAGTATGCAAAATCCACCCAGAAAGATATGATTTATGAAGGTAATGTGGTACCTTTCTTCATACTTTTCAGCAATGAAAGCTTAATTGTTATTTAAAGTGATGTAACGTGGGCCTAGGAATTAGATCATATTTTGGCCCTGAATCTGATTTTGACATATTCAAGCCATATTCGAACAATATTTGTGCCGGATGTATGTCTTATGATCGCTTCCGAACATATTCGGTAATTTCTACTCCCATTGACTCTAATGACGTTCGGCTGTGTTCAGCGAATATTGCAAAAACAATATTCGATTCCGATCGTATTCGGAGCCGAATCCGAACAAATTCCCTCATCTCTACTAGGAATAGAAGACTATATTATCATCAGATTTGTTGAGACTAGGCTTCAGTCAGATGTAGAGGCAAAGAAATCAATGTCCTTGCTGTCAAAACAACATTAAATGAATGGAACTGATTTTCCATCTCTGATATTTCTGCAGCACATCTGCCATGTGTGAACATACCCTTAGGGCTCTTTTACATACACTTTTTTAAGCAATCATAAAAAGGCATACAATTTAACCATTTTAAAAATGCAACCAAAGACTAGAATGCAGATAAAATGTCTATTGTAAGGCCGGGGTCACACTAACCGACGCAAAATACGGTCAGTATTTTACATGCGTAATACGGATGAATGGCCCCTAAACAGTGCTCCGTATGCCATCCGTAAGCAAGGTGTGGTCGCGTATTTTCCGCATGTAAGCATCCGTATGTAATCTGTATGGCGGGATTTTCTCGCAGGCTTGCAAAATGGACATATAATGGAGCCCTATGACAGGGTTTCTAACAGAAACCAAAGAATAGATATAGACACATAGAATGCATGTATATATATATATGTATTCTATGTGTCTATATCTATTCTTTCATTTCTTTATTAAACCTGTCAGTGTGAGTTTACTGTATAGCGCACTGAATTGCCGGCTTTGCTAAAAGACACCTGGTGCGTATTTCTCGCAAGTCACATGTGGTCCGTGTGTAATGTGTATTTTTTGCGCACCCATAGACTTGCATTGGCATACTACGGGCATAGTACGCTGACAATCGCAGCATGCTGCGATTGGCACGGAGCGTAGAATACGGATGAGAAATATACGCCTGGTGCGAGGGACCCCATAGAAAATCATTTGTCCGTGTGTAATGCGTGCTTTTAGCGCCTCTCACTCGGCCGTATTCCTCGCCAGTGTGACCCCGGCCTAAGTCAAGCCTACGGCCGGTTTCACACCACAAGTTTTCTCCTCATGGTGAAAGATGATTTGAGTTTTTTTCTGTGGTCTGGAACCATTTTTGGTTTGTGCAGCAGTTTTTACAATCCTCGTTGCATCTGTTTTAGAAGTGTAAAAAAAATAAGTGTCTTAGCTTCTTCAACCCATTAGGGTATGTTTCCACGTGGCATATTACATCCAGATTTGCTGCGGATTGAACTCTGCATACAACCGCAGCGTTTAATCCGCAGCATCCAGATGTAACAGCATAGTGGAGGGGATTTTATGAAATCCCGTCTCCACTATACGTCCTAATACGTGGGTGACACACCTACGAAACTGGACATGCGGCGCGTCTTTTTGGAACGCAGCTTATCCATTTACCTTGCAGAGACGCTCAGTCTCCGCAAGGTAAATAGCTTACTCTATGTATACGATGCTGCGATTCCGGATGTGTTCAATGAGTACATCCGGAATCACAGCGCGTTCAACGGGGGCGGCGCTTTTGGTGGAGCAGGCTTTCCGCTCCGTCCAAGGCACAAGGAATGCGCTACATGGAAACTCACCCTTAGACAGCAAAATACAGACGACACATGGATGGCTATCCATTTTTTCATGGGGCCATTGACTTCCATTGGTGAGTTTGATTCACAACATACTGTAGTAGGACATATCTCCATTTTTGTTCTGCATATAATCACTCAGGAAAAAGCAGTACACGTGAAAAGGCTCGATTGTTGTAATGGCTACGTGATCAAGCAGTAAAAATAACAGCAAAAGTACCAAAAAACCTGATGTATGAAAGAGCCCGAAATGTTTTCTGCAGAGGAAGCATTTCACAGAGGCCTTTAATGATCGAAGGTTAATTATCTGTAAATGGAATATTCACAAGGCATGTACCCCCTTCACCAAACAGGATGAGTCTGAAATCAATAATGTTATAATTATTTTCTGTTTGCTATGAACAAGAGCTGTTACTTTTCTTTCTTTTCTTTTTTTCTTATTTAGACCTATGCAGAGCTATGATGCAGAGACAGGAAAATTGGAAAGATGTCTTTTTCAGATTTTCATAGTCCCATCAAGAATACTGACATTTGCAAGGCAATGCTATTATGTTATAAGTACCTTGTACAGTGGCATGTAAAAGTTTGAACAGTTAAGCAAGTTGAAGATCAAATGATCTCTAGAAGGTATAAAGTTAAAGATCACACATATCCTTTGTAATTTAGGCCAAAAATATATGTAGTCATTTTTTTCTTTTTAAAAATTACAAAAAGGAAAATGGAATGTAAAAGTTTGGACACCCTTGGAGATTTGTGTGCTCAGATAGGTTTGACCAAGGTTTCAGACCTTAATTAGCTGGTTAGGGTTATGGCTTGTTCACTATCATTGTTAGAAAAGGCAAGGTGATTCAAATTTCCTAACTTCATAAAAACCCAGCCTCCTCTAATCTTGCGCCAAAAAACAGGAGCTGCCTAATACTCTGAAAATGAAAATGGTAGAGGCCCACAAAGCAGGAGAAAATTTTAAAAAGATAGCAAATGTTTTCAAGCTGCCCTTTCCTCAGTTCAAAATGTAATTAAGAAATGGCTGTTAAAAGGAACAGTGGAGGTCAAAATAAAGTCTAAAAGACCAAGCATAATTTCAGTGAGAGCTGCTTGTAAGATTGCTAGAGAGGCAAATCAGAGTCCCTGTGTGACTGCAAAAGACCTTCAGAAAGATTTAGCAGACTCTGGAGATGAAACACTAAAAGCCCACTGCAACAGCGTAGTAAGTAACCGTGCACGCAACACGACATATTTTGGCGCCAAGAGACAAAAGGCCACAACTAAGACTTTAGTTAGTTGGGTATATTGGCTCTACGGACCACATTTTTCTACCGGAATCAATGTCCAGAAACCCTAGATTTGTCACTACGTTTTCATGCTGTACAGTAACTAAGGATTCTATACTACCTATAGGTGCTGACACAGCACACAGTGAACTCCAGGAAGGACTTGTGCTGACACACGTTTGGTTGAGAAATAGGAATAGAAATATTCTTAAGTTTGTGAACCCATATGCTAGACTGCAGGTGAGCCTGTGCTTTGCACTCACTTAGTTAAACCAGTTTGATCTCAGGGTGTAATAAGGCAATGGCGGTCAGTTCAGACGGGCACACCCACAAGTCAATTCCCATAGAGTAAATAGCAGAAACAGCTCTCTTGGGTGCTGAGCTGTCCAGTGGATATAGCCTTCTGGCAAAATGTTTGTTTAATGCGTTCTCTTTGCTTCTAAGTAAAATAGTTACAGTGGGCTGTGTGGAAATTAGTTATTTTCTCGTCTGTGACTCTGCTGTATCCTGAATAACACCCTCAGTACATTATTTACATACAGTCATATGTTAAAGTTTGGGCACCCCTATTAATGTTAACCTTTTTTCTTTATAGCAATTTTGGTTTTTGCAACAGCTATTTCAGTTTCATATATCTAATAACTGATGGACTCAGTTATATTTCTGGATTCAAATGAGGTTTATTGTACTAACAGAAAATGTGCAATCTGCATTTAAACAAAATTTGACCGGTGCAAAAGTATGGGCACCTCAACATTAGTGTTGAGCATTCCGATACCGCAAGTATCGGGTATCGGCCGATACTTGCTGTATCGGAATTCCGATACCGACTTCCGATATTTTTTCAATATCGGAATTCGGCATCGGAATCGGAAGTTCAGTTGATTGACGGCCTGACGTCATCATGATGCGCGGTGTGTGCGCATCATGATGCGCCGTCATTTCGGGCCTGCCGGGGGTCTCTGCCGGCCTGCCGGGGGGCTGTGCCGGCCTGCCGGGGGGCTGTGTGGACTGCCCGGGGTCTGTACCGGCCTGCCGGGGGGCTGTGCCGGCCTGCCGGTGGTCTGTGCACCCTGTGGGGGTCTGTACCGGCCTGCCGGGGGGCTGTGCCGGCCTGCCGGGGGGCTGTGCTGATGTCCGGGGGTCTGTGCAAGCATCGTCCGATGGGACTACAAGTCCCATCGGGCGATGCCTGCTACCATGACAGTGATTGACACATTAGCCAATGATGGGACAGTAGTAGTCCCATCATCCGGCTAATGTGTTAAATGTTAAAAAAAAAAAAAAAATACTACATACATACTACATGCATGCTACATACATACTACATGCATGCTACATACATACTACATGCATGCTACATACATACTACATATATACTACATACATACTACATACATACTGCATGCTACATACATACTACATACATACTACATGCATGCTACATACATACTACATATATACTACATACATACTACATACATGCTACATACATACTGCATGCTACATACATACTACATACATACTACATGCATGCTACATACATACTACATATATACTACATACATACTACATACATGCTACATACATACTGCATGCTACATACATACTACATACATACTACATGCATGCTACATACATACTACATGCTACATGCATGCTACATACATACTACATGCTACATACATACTACATATATACTACATACATACTACATACATGCTACATACATACTACATACATACTACATGCATGCTACATACATACTACATG
Organism: Dendrobates tinctorius; assembly: GCF_039654945.1. NCBI lineage: Eukaryota > Metazoa > Chordata > Amphibia > Anura > Dendrobatidae > Dendrobates > Dendrobates tinctorius. The sequence continues at coordinate 7,466,337 of NW_027361910.1, read as the reverse complement.
CTACATGCATGCTACATACATACTACATGCTACATACATACTACATATATACTACATACATACTACATACATGCTACATACATACTACATACATACTACATGCATGCTACATACATACTACATGCATGCTACATACATACTACATGCATGCTACATACATACTACATGCATGCTACATGCATGCTACATACATACTACATGCTACATACATACCACATATATACTACATACATACAATACATTCATACAATACATACATAGACATACAGTACATATAACATAGAGTAACATACTTACCAATACTTGTCACATTGTTCCCCGAAGCCATTGTCTTTTCCGGGATAAATATTAACATAACAAACCACAAAAATACTCACCCACGATCCGAAGCAGTCCACGAGTGTGTCCCACGACGATCTTGGGTAGAGAACTGCAGCATCAGATGATGCTGCCGTTCTCTACGGGCTGCAGGAATCCAATGACGGAAGGTAGGTATCCTTCCGCACTGTATTCCTCCGCCACTTAAAAAAAAAAAAGTCCCTAGTCTCACTTTATGCCATTGCTGTGTGGGAAATTCCCACACAGCAATGGCATAAAGTGAGACTAGGGACTTTTTTTTTTTAAGTGGCGGAGGAATACAGTGCGGAAGGATACCTACCTTCCGTCATTGGATTCCTGCAGCCCGTAGAGAACGGCAGCATCATCTGATGCTGCAGTTCTCTACCCAAGATCGTCGTGGGACACACTCGTGGACTGCTTCGGATCGTGGGTGAGTATTTTTGTGGTTTGTTATGTTAATATTTATCCCGGAAAAGACAATGGCTTCGGGGAACAATGTGACAAGTATTGGTAAGTATGTTACTCTATGTTATATGTACTGTATGTCTATGTATGTATTGTATGAATGTATTGTATGTATGTAGTATATATGTGGTATGTATGTAGCATGTAGTATGTATGTAGCATGCATGTAGCATGCATGTAGTATGTATGTAGCATGCATGTAGTATGTATGTAGCATGCATGTAGTATGTATGTAGTATATATGTGGTATGTATGTAGCATGCAGTATGTATGTAGCATGCATGTAGTATATATGTAGTATGTATGTTGCATGTAGTATTTATGTAGTATGAATGTAGCATGTATGTATGTAGCATGTATGTAGTATGCATGTTGTATGTATGTAGCATGTAATTTTTTTTTTACATTTAACACATTAGCCGGATGATGGGACTACTACTGTCCCATCATTGGCTAATGTGTCAATCACTGTCATGGTAGCAGGCATCGCCCGATGGGACTTGTAGTCCCATCGGACGATGCCTGCACAGACCCCCGGAGCCTGCACAGACCACCGGCAGGCCGGCACAGCCCCCCGGCAGGCCGGCACAGCCCCCCGGAGCCTGCACAGCCCCCCGGCAGGCCGGCACAGCCCCCCGAAGCCTGCACAGACCACCGGCAGGCCGGCACAGCCCCCCGGCAGGCCGGCACAGCCCCCCGGAGCCTGCACAGCCCCCCGGCAGGCCGGCACAGCCCCCCGGAGCCTGCACAGACCACCGGCAGGCCGGCACAGACCACCGGAGCCTGCACAGACCCCCTGGCAGGCCGGCACAGCCCCCCGAAAGGCCCATACAGACCCCAGAGAGGCTGTACAAGGGCAGGAAAGGGTTTTTCTTATTCCGATACCGGAAGTCCCATAGACTTGAATGGGACTTCCGGTATCGGAATCGGCGATACCGATACTTTTTTTAAAGATCGGCCGATACCATCCGATACGATACTTTGAAGTATCGGACGGTATCGCTCAACTCTACTCAACATAAAAGTGACATTAATATTTCGTAGATCCTCCTTTTGCAAAAATAACAGCCTCTAGTCGCTTCCTGTAGCTATTAATGAGTTCCTGGATCCTGGATGAAGGTATTTGTAACCATTCCTGTTTACAAAACAATTCCAGTTCAGTTAAGTTTGATGGTCGCCGAGCATGGACAGCCCGCTTCAAATCATCCCACAGATGTTCAATGACATAACATTAATAGGGGTGCCCAAACTTTAACATATGACTGTATATACTGAGCGGTGAGTGTAACTGCTCCCTTCACCACCCTGATATTTAGAAGCTGCAGGGAAAAATAAAAAAACTCCATTAAGCCAGCTAAATAGGATTTATACACTATTTACCAGAATATTTCACCTATATCTGCAGGTAAATAGCATGTCTGGTTGTGTCAGGTTCGCTTTAAGGCAGCATCTCTGCTTCAGTGCTGCTTCTGCTTGATGGTTTTTCTTCTGCAAAAAGGCTTTCCCAACCACGAGCTGCAGTCAGTCTCTATTTTGGCTAATGGCGCCAGTTGCAGCTCCCTGAACAGTCAGAGAGCCTGAAGCAGTGCTGAGCTGGAAGTAACAGTGAAAAGGGCACAGCATTGGAACAGTGTTATGGTTCCTACTTTCTGAGAATCAGAAGGAGACCCAGCAATCGTTAAAGGGAATCTCTCACCCCATTTTCGGCCTATAAGATATGGTCACAGCCATCAGGGGCTTATCTACAGCATTCTGTAATGCTGTAGATAAGCCCCCTATGTAACCTGAAAGACAAGAAAAACAAGTTAGATTATACTCACCAGGGGGCGGGGGCGGTGGGTGTCGCGGTCCGGTGCGGTGCCTCCCATCTTGTAGCGATGTCATCCTCCTTCTAACTTCTGCCGTGGTTCCTGTGCAGGAGTACTTTATCTGCCCTGTTGAGGGCAGAGTAAAGTACTGCAGTGCGCAGGCACCGGGAAAGGTCAGAGTGGTCCAGCGCCTGTGCACTGCAGTACTTTACTCTGCCCTCAACAGAGCAGATAAAGTACTCCTGCACAGGAACCACGGCAGAAGTAAGAAAGAGGACGTCATCGCTTGAAGATGGGAGGCGCCGGATCGGACAGCGTCACCCATCGGACCGGACTGGACGCCTAGGTGAGTATAATCTAACTCGCTTTTCTTATCTTTCAGGTTACATCGGGGGCTTATCTACAGCATTACAGAATGCTGTAGATGAGCCCCTGATGGTGTTGGCCGCAGCTTATAGGCCAAACATGAGGTCACAGATTCCCTTTAAATGATGGCATAGCCTAGTTATATACCAACATTTATTAAGATAAAAATGTCAATTTAAAGCAACGTTCCCACTGCTCAATATTTTTTTCCAAACTTGCACATTAAGGGTGTGTGCACATGCTGCGGATTTTGCTGCAAAATCCGCAGGTAAATCCGCAGGTCAGCCTGTGGTTTTCCCCTGCGGTTTGACACCTATACAATGGAGCAGGTGTAAAACCGCAGCGGAATCCGCACAAAGAAGTGACATGCTGCGGATTTGAAACCGCAGCAAATCCGCGCGGAAAATTCTGCACCGTGTGCACTGCGGTTTTTGTTTTCCATTGATTATAATGGTACTGTACACATCAGCAGAAACTGCTGCGGATCCGCAGCAGAATCCGCAGCGTGTGCACACACCCTTAAGGGGATATCAGGTACTTTAAAAAAATTAAAAAAAAAGCTGCCTAAGAACTAATGGTCAGGTACTTGCTATCTACCTCAAAAACAAATTAGAACAGACTCCATAATATAAACATATTTCCAATTCCCAGAATCAAATATACTGGGACGAAACAGGACCAAAAATAGCACTGGGGACACACGATCTTTTCTGTTTCATTTAATATATTAGAATCATAGAATCGTAGAGTTGGAAGGGACCTCCTGGGCCATCTGGTCCAACCCCCTGCTCAAAGCAGGATTCGCTAAATCATCCCAGTCAGATGTCTGTCCAGCCTCTGTTTGAAGACTTCCATTGAAGGAGAACTCACCACTTCTCGTGGCAGCCTGTTCCACTCATTGATCACTCTAACTGTCAAAAAGTTTTTTCTAATATCTAATCTGTGTCTCCTCCCATTCAGTTTCATCCCATTGCTTCTAGTCTTTCCTTGTGCAAATGAGAATAAAGTTGATCCTTCTACAATGTGACAGCCCTTTAGATATTTGTAGACAGCTATTAAGTCTCCTCTCAGTCTTCTCTTTTGCAAACTAAACAATCCCAAATCCTGCAACCTTTCCTCATAAGACAGGGTTTGCAGACCGGTCACCATTCTGGTCGCTCTTTTCTGAACTTGCTCCAGTTTGTTGATGTCTTTTTTAAAATGTGGTGCCCAAAACGGGACACAATATTCCAGATGAGGTCTGACCAAAGAGGAGTAGAGGGAAATAATGACTTCACGTGATCTAGACTGTATGCTTCTGTTAATACATCCTAGAATTGCATTTGCCTTTTTTGCTGCTGCATCACACTGTTGACTCATATTCAGTCTGTGATCTATTAGTATACCCAAGTCTTTTTCACATGTGCTGTTGTTTAGCCCTATTCCTCCCATTCTGTATATGCTTTTTTCATTTTTATTGCCCAGATGTAGTACTTTGCATTTCTCCCTGTTAAAAACCATTCTGTTAGTTGCTACCCACTTCTCCAGTTTATTTAAATCTTTTTGAATCCTTTCTCTCTCTACTCTAGTATTAGCTATCCCTCCTAGCTTTGTGTCATCAGCAAATTTAATCAGTTTACCCTCAATTCCTTCATCTAAATCGTTGATAAAGATGTTGAACAATACAGGGCCCAGGACAGAGCCCTGTGGTACCCCACTTGAGACATTCTTCCAACTGGATGTGCAGCCATTTACGACCACTCTTTGGGTCCGATCACTAAGCCAGTTATGAATCCACCTAACAGTTGCCTTGTCCATTCCATTATATTTTTTATATATTTTACACCTTACTATTTTGTCACTATTTGCACTATATTGTACGCTATATATATATTTTTTATCGTGCACATATATTTCCACACTATTTATCATGGTCCATTCTATCTATCTCCTTCTTGTTTTGCAATTTGGTGTGTACAAGTTTTTATATTTTTGGCGTCTTTTCCCATATCCAAAATGGCGGTCCGGTTACGCATGTGCGCATGTCTTTGTGGCCGTGGCGCCGAAGCGTCGCGTTGGGCGCTCTTTTAGTGATGTATGCGGGCCTCTGACGTCAGCGGGGAGTTTTCCCCTGACCTGCCTCATCATAGAGCGCCAGGCGCGTCGCAACTTCCGGGTCGCAGCGGCATGACATGCGCCGTTAATTGAGTCACAGGTGGACGCCTTATCTTGTAATGTATTTAAAGCAGTATGGACACACATAGGACACAGCCCCCCGAGGAAGCCAACGCGAAACGCGCGTTGGGACTGCGTGTCCTGGGATTCTGAGTAGAGGTACTATGGGTAAGAGTGGCACTACTTATATTTTGTGGCTATTCTTTATTATTTACTGGGAGATTACTTTTTCCTTTTGGCTTTTTCAGCCATAAGGTTTTCTTATACTAATTTCTTAGCACTGGTCTCTTGTGACCTTACTTTTCACTTGTTATTTTGATTCAATACAAATTTTGGCCTCATTCAATATGTGACTTTTTTGTAACCTTTTGACGGTTATTATGATTTATGTGTAGTAGTTGCCGCTCTCCCACCTTTTTACACATTCTTTCAGACCTGGTGTGACGTATTCTTTTGCTTACCCCTCCCTCGTATCATGTAATTAATCATGTTTGTGATATTGTATTACATTTTCTAATAAAGTATTGTATTTTTATATATATGGGATTTACACCTCGTTTTTTGGTCTTCTACTTGCTATCTACCTGCCTGTTGTGCTCGGCGCTGCTGGCACAGAACGGTGCCAGACTTCCGCTGACGTCACGTCAGCAGAGTGGCAGGTTCTTTTCCTGATGACAGGACAGGACTACTTGTGTCATGCTGATTAACAGCCGGCTCCCCGCTACCTGCTTACAGGGAGCAGCTAAACCTCCAGCAGGAGCGGTCAATGACTGGTGCTTGGTACAACAGGTAGGTAGTTGCCTCTTTTAGCAACTACATGCCTGTCAGTGCTTAGGCACATTTTTTTTTTTTAAAGTCCCAGATATCCCCTTTAATAAAGGGAACCCAACAGTGATTTTTACTCCCTTAACTAGCGTAATTTATGTACAACATCTGAACCATTTATGATATCCAAACCTTTGTATTACAAGTTTGTTCACCATTTTCTAAAATCCGCTTGACAAATGTTTATTCAAATGAGCTTGCAAGTACAGGGGCCTTTGCTTGCACTTACAGCTTTCTGGCCTTTCTCCCTCTTTTCTCATCCCGCCGCCGGCCTCCTGTCAGTGACTGACAGTTCAGTATTCTCTATGATCCACTCTCCCGCAGATCAATAGTCTGGCTCTCGCAACGTTATCAGGACCTTACTGCCACCCCCAGGAATGAAGGTGCCTACATGAGATATCAGGCAGGGGAGTAGTTCACAGAGAATAGTGAACAGTCAGTCACTGACTGGATGATGGAAGACAAAGAGGGAGAGAGGCCGGTCTCCTTCTGATTCTCAGAACCTGCTAACAGGTTCTCTTTCATAAAGTTTTAGAATCATGTCTCCTGTACATTCCATGCCTTTGACTGCAGGCTCCTTCTTCCTTTTCTAACCCTCACATTTACCAATACTTTTTCTGTGCAGAAGCTAAAGTGGGCATATGACTCCTGTTACAATGATGTAAACTAAGACGACCTGTAAGCACACAGACTCCTATGCTCAATGCTTACCTGTTTTTATTTCTGCAAACGTCTACTTTTTCACATCATGTGTTTCTAATAACATGTATATAATCTTTTACAGTAGTAGTCCCTATGTAACCCATCTGCCTCTCATATCCTTGGCTTCTGAATCTACATTTTGTCTCCCAGGTTAGTGACCTTGCAAGGCACCAAGAGCTCCTACAGCTGTGTCCCTGTGTCACATATGTAAGGAGGAAGACCGGGTACCTGTACGGAGCTGTTAAGGCTTCGTCACTTGTTTCTCGGGGGAAGGCAAAAAGGACCGGACCGGTGCTCTGACCTGGAAGCTGGGGGCGCAGTTAAAAGGGAAAGCGTGTGCAGCGTCAGGCAGTTTCCCGCCAGCTGTGAGAGGGGCAAGGTGCGTGCGCAGCAACTTGCTCACACTTGGTGTAGTCGGCAAGATGCAGTCCACAGGCACAGAGGTGGCAGACCAAGTGGTTAGGGGTGCTCCAAGTACCAGCATCTCATTGGGGACAATGTTGAGTAACCTCCCAAAATTTACAGGGAACAACACCCTACTATGGGACTGGACTGAACGGGTCAGGGGTATGTTGCAGATGCACCACATGACCCCCCGCAAAGGAAGCAGAGATTGCCATGATGGCCATGGACAGAGAAGCAAGGTGCTCCATCATGCTACAGCCCCAGTATGAGTGAAACCCCTTTACAAAGGTGTTACAAATCCTAGAAGAGATGCATGGGGACCCCATGGATGTTGGGGAGTTACGCATGCGCTTTTAGTCATGTTCAAAGGGAGGGGGAGACTGTGACCCAATACATGAACGCGCTGCAAGAAATCCACGCTGCGATTGTGAGGCAAGATCATGTAGGCGTAGAACCCCCTAACATAATTCTAAGTCCAGTTCGTGGTGGGCCTCATAGATTTGCTGCTTAAGCAAACTTTGCGGGAGCACCTGCATGCTAGGCCGCGTATGACTTTTATAGAAATTGGAGTGGAAGCACGCAAAAGGGTACAGGAGCAGGGGACCGCAGCCTTGGCAGGGATGGTCAGGAGCCGCGGAGTACTAACCCCGAATGAGCATGACCCGGAGTGTTCCCGCGTATTACGGCAGGGAATGCGAAAAATGAGGGCAGAAATCGAGAGCCTAAAGGAAGCCCCTGCTGCTGCCATGGAGTCTGATCCCATACCTTGGGATAACTCACAGCAAGAGTTAAGAACTCCAAATTGGATCCAATAGTCTCATCTGTGAGGATCAACCCGAAGGGGAAGAAGGGGCGTCTACCTAAATAGCCCATCGAAGTATGTTGCATCCCTGCCTATCCCAAGATCCCGAAGGAGGCGAGAAAGTGCCAAGTGTTCCTGAAACGCTCACTCCCACGGTTCCCGAAGGTGTTGAGGAAGAACCACTTGCCTTGTTCTCTGAAATGGATAGTTCGCCGCCCGCTAGTCCAAGGGAAGTACGTAGGCCTGAAACTCCAGAGATAACTGCTCCATTGTACCTGGACGTACTCCCGTTCTCTACGACCCAACTTGACATTACCACTCAACCTGAAGTTCTGAGTACTCCTAACGAGCAAATTCAAGAGGAGCCTCAAAGTACTCAATGTGACCACGCAGGTGTTCTGCCTCTGCAGTATGCTCAGAACAATTTTCTTAGGCAAAATGTAGCGCAAGAAAGGCAGAAATGGGTGCGAAAATTGTGAGCATCTGACCCACCTCCGAAGAACATAAATGAGCACAAAGAGGTCTTGCCCATGGAATGGCGAGCTAAAGGAGAGAGGGAGTGTAAGGAGGAAGTATGGGCTGCGGGTACCTGTGCGGAGCCGGGTCCGGTACTGTTGAGGCTGTGTGCCTTGTTTCCCGGTGGAAGGCAAAAAGGACTGGATCGGTGCTCTGACTTGGAAGCTGGGGTCATGGTTAAAAGGGAAAGCATGCGCAGCGTCGGGCAGTTTCCCGCCAGCTGTGAGAGGGGCAAGGTGCATGTGCATTGTGCTCCGTGAGGTGAGCAGCCGGGCTAAGACAAAACAGGGCCGACCATGCACCAGGACGCTGCCGGGGCCTACCGCAGTAACAGGGAGAAAGGCAGGAGCCCTTTTCAGCTGAGCGCCGCACGTAAGCTTAAGAGCCAGGGCAGGGTGCAGGACTGTTTGCTGCTGCCCACATTGACACACCGTTCGACCAGGACCCTACAGCATTGCGACCTTGTCTGCGTTGGCTGCAGCCACTTATGGACTAGGGGCCCAGTGGAAGATACCGGACACCGACCACTGCCGCCAGAAGACAGAACCACGTTACCAGCAGGACCTTCTTGGACAAGCACCGCGCCAGCTGTTGTTGGCGCTACTGACTTTCAAGCAGCATCTACAGTCGGAGAAACTTCTGACACGATAAGTGAACAACAGAACTGCCCTTACCTTGTTCCTTATCTATGCATATTATTTACACCTGAACTGTTTATTCCTGCATTTAACCATTCATCTCCCTGCGAGGAGTAAATCACCTGTTTAATTAAAACTGTTAAAATTGTTAACCCTTGCTCTGCCTCCTGTCTGTCACTGCATCGCGCAACCTGCTCACACATATGTCATCAGGTTTGTGGCTTCCTAGCCCAAGAAGCTCCTTGGTTGGTTGTATGCGTGTAGGTACTCTTGTCAGATCTCCCTCTGCTCTGCAGGGTAAGGAGAATAGATAAGACTACCTGCGAGCGCTTTGGCCATTTTCCTAGCTCTTTACCCCTAAATCGAAGTGCCTTACCCTTTCGCTCCCACGCATATGGTATAAAACGCAATGGGTAGTGTAGTGCTAGGGATGAAACTTCTCTGTTAGATACACAGAGAAATGCTAAAAATATAGGGATGCGTGTCCATAAAGTGGTGCCATATGGAGGCCCATGCGATGACTCACTGATGGCCAAGACACTCCGTGCTGTCATAGAGGAGCCTCAGCCTTGAGGATGTGTCTTTTCTAATTCAGCATTTTGATCTAGATAAGAATTGTTTATGTTCTTATAAGTTTGTGTTATTGGTGGGTAAGTACAAGTAAACCGTAGTTCCAAGAGTCATTAGGTGCTAGCTCTGCCATTACAAACTTTCAATCTGTAGGATAGGGTAAGGTTACAAGAAGTTTGGGAGAGCAGATCTACAGAAGACTGCCCAAGGGCACGCGAGGGTACATTATGGCCGAGTGCTATGCAATGTTCGGATTGCACTCGGCCCAGTCTCATTCTACGGGGCAGCTCAGATATGCAATTGTTTTTTCATGCCCCATTCGGCATGCTACGATTGCATCTGAGAATCGGATCGCATCCAATCATACAAGTCTGTGGGTGCATGTTACACATCGGATTGCACTCGGATGTCATACGAGTGCAGTGTGATTACTGTGGACGCTGGCAATGGCGGAGATGGAAAATTTACTTTCTCCGTCTCCTCTGCACCTGTGCTGCGATTCTCTCATGTGACAAAATCTGATCACAATGCACTGACGCTTGGTCAAAGCCTCACAGAGTTTGAGCCGAGTGTCATTTGCGTAATCGGTCCTGATACTGTTGCACGAGACAACATACGCTCATGTGACCCCGGCTTTAGAGTTGTCATTTAAAATAAATAAATAAATCACAGAAAAAAAACAGCCTTACCAAGACCAGGTCAGATTACCAATGCACTAGCAGGATGGTTCATAGGTTGGCAGCACGTGTCCAGTGGTGACTTTTGACTCTTATACAGGTGTGACATGGTGCTGACCACCAAGGGTAACTGGATCCTGGAGCTTGGGCCATGATCTTTTTTGTCTTTGGCCAATTTTATCAGTTTTTAAGCTGTGTTTCTGGTTATCAGACTATTGTTGATATTAAAGTATAGTCTTTTCCCAACATTGAATGTGTGGATACTTACGTCTGTGTAGCCTTTTTAGATATTGGGACTTTCTCACTGAGCTGTGCCCACCTATATTAGAATTTTTGGTAATTAGCGCTGTGAGCCAAAGTGCCAATGACTATATAGTCATTTTCTGCATCCATCACAACAGTACCTGCAATATACAGAGTACCACCTTAGGCATCCCCACCCAGCGTAAAGCTATAGCCGACAGCGGCCAAACTATACATTTTATAGATTTGCATTTTCCTAGTTAGTAGCAGCAGCCATATGTAAAATGTATAAGATCTTGTACCTTCTCAGCGCTCAGCTTTCCCATTTGGTAAAAGGTACAGCAGGATGTGCATCCATATTGATTGCCATTTACTAACCAACTTCCTCCACGGAAGCTCGTCACCAAAAAACCACAACCAATATGGTTTTGAACACTGATGCCAGTTTTGCAAAAAAAAAAAAATTGCTGTTCGGCTTTGGGTGGAAAATGTTGTATTCTCATTCTGTATGCAACGTTCGTTCTGCGCCAGGTTCTAGTTATCAATAAATCTCAATAGGAAAAGCTGAGGCTGGAAACTCCCGAGGATCGCAGGACACTTGGCTTCTCAGTGCCACAGTCTGCTGGTTCACAGGCGTCAGGTCCCAATTCAGGAACACACCTTTGGGAAATCCAGCTCTAACTTTACACAGAGGTACCATTCCCAGACACTGCAGTCCGCCTTGGCACAACATTAAAACTCATTCACTCGGCAAAATCTCTGTGGTGCATATTGGGCAAATTCCAGCAATTCCTTATTTGTACCGATAGAAGCAGAATCTCTTTTCGGAGCAGATCTATCTGGAGGCTGATCCTGCAGGTGCTGACACAGGGATCAGGTGCATCCCATAGAAGATCCGTAGTGACATGCCCGCCTGTTCAATGAATGAGAGGTGATGTGCAGTACATGGTGCCGTCATATGGGACCGCATCATTATACCGCACACATTTCTACGTCTACCAGCAACACATAGGTTAATGGAGATGACAGGTCAGCTGCCGTGAGGGATTTCCTCAGCGCTGTGCCCAAATATCCCATCTCCAGGACTAGGTGTAAGGGTAAGGCCTTTATCAATGAGCTCCACGTACACTGCCGGTGTATTACAGGGCTTCATTTATTCATGCAGGTTATTAACCCTTCTTAAACCGCTGCTGCCTAATTTTAAAGCATCAAAGGAGATAACGTGGCATGCTCAAGGTCACTCATGGGTTTACCCATTTTATGGCTTTCCTTTTCATCGTGTGTGACAATTACTATCAGAAGGTGGCAGGACAGGAGGGGAATCCATTCTGTAATATTAGACGCCAGGGTGAGGTAAGGGACCTTGACATTTCAACTGGGAAGATCATTATTTCCAATCTTAAAACATTAAAGTGCGGGATAATGTAACCCCCCTCCCTGTAAATACCGCAGGGCTTTTAACCATAGTGTCACACCACTACTGAGGCCTCTCATTCAGAAAGGGGGCTCGGTAGTGCCGGCCAAGTTGGCTACCCCTGCCTGCTTACAGGTCTGGATGGGGGCAGTATGGTCAGAGCAAGATGCATACAGGCAAGTTTCCACAATGCTGAGACAGGAGCGAAAGGAGGGTCCAGAAATCATGGCATCTTACCTTGCACTGGAGGGGGATCTGCAGAGGAGACACTGTCTTGTGTCCATTTATATCCAAGCAGACACAGGCACCAGCAGCTGATCTGGAGTGCTAGCTATGCCTGTACTGGGCTCATAATGATTCATGACTGCTGAAAGCCAGTGAAAGAAGCACCACTATGCATGCAGCAGCTGCCAGAGCCTATGAGACAGTAGTCCATCCCTCCTTCTCCTCCTCCTCCCTCTCCCAGGAATACACACACACATACAAGATGGCTTTTCCCTCTATTTCTCAACTCTCTGCCTCCCAGCTGTGGCCTTAGCTTTCCATACACACAGCCATTTAGCTCCCTATCTGTTTCACACCTCACCGCCACCTCCACCACTACTGACAAGGGGTCCTACATGCCCCACACCGGGGACCAACCCATTGCAAGTATGGGGAGCTTTTTTTTCCTCCACCGTACGCTGCAGCCAATGAAGAGCTTAGGATCTCTTATGCAGTAGGGTATTAACAAGGATTACCTGGAGCTGCCCAAACCCCCAAACCATTTTTTTAAGAGATAATTTTAACCCTGGCTGTTCTGGTACTGATAAATTGCAGATTTAATTACGTAACAAGCTTGCTTCCTTCTTAACGCCAAGGTATTAACCCTTGTGTTACTAATTACGCTGTTAGGCCACGTTGCACACATTCAGTATTTTCCATCAGTATTTGTAATTCGGGATGACCGGACTCGTAGAAGTTTGGGTTCTGGCACCCAACCTGAAGTTTAGTCCAAAATTCGGTACAGGTACCAGAACTGTACCTGAACCAGAATCTGACCCCCATTGAAAACAATGGAGACCGAAACTTTGGATCTAAAAAAAAAAATCTCTGGTGGCCTTCCGCTAATACTTTCTATGTCTTATTTTAATAATTTTGCATTCCTTTTAGGAGAATTGACAAAACATTGACAAATAACAATGAAGACGACGTAAACGTTAAAAAATCTTTCATACAACTCAAATGATATCTAAAACTACAAATGTTATGAAGAACTGACAAAGGACAATCCCAGGCGATTGATGTGATATTGATGTGGATCTCTAGCTGGTTATTTAAAAAAAAAATAACATAAAAATATTTCTCTGGACGCGCTATTAAAGCACTGCTAGCGGCGTACTGTAGCTCCCAAGGTATATGTGAAAGGTATAGGCCATGCGATCGTTCCTTACTGTAGGAGTGTTTTCCATTTCGACACTAATGCAAACAGGAACAGAAGGCACCAGACATGTATATAGGAGTGACATGCACCAGAGAAGGAGACATGGAGAGGGGGAGGAGAAGACACAGCAGGATGTGTTTCTGAATATACAGCTTCACTGAAAAAGGTGGCAAAAGAAAATTCTCCATAGTTTCCAAAAGAATTGCCTAAAAGGTGGTGTCCACCTGGGGAAGCCCGTTCTTGAGGCAGATCCCTCCTTGGGCTGGCTCCTGGTTGCTATAAGCTTTATGTGTAGCATGAAGTCAACATGAGATCTCAGTTCAGCATCTTTCCACTCTCACTAAGGAGAGGGACCTTGAGTGGGAGGATGTTTCTTTATGGTATCCATAGACATGGACAGAGGATTTTCTGAGTAGGCAGGCCCTTAAAGTCTTTTACAGAAAGACCAGCAGCTCTGAAGATCAAACCGCTGGCTGCACTAACAAGTGAAGTACCATGCACTCAAAACCTCTGCCCTCACTTCCATTGTTAGTCTTTGGCTGCCTGAATAACATAGCAGGCTGCTTCAATTCGTCTCAGGAAAAAAATAAATCTGACAGATCCAAATTTAAAAAAAAAAAGCCAAAAACATAATATATCCATCAAACAGATGATAAATAATCCACATTTCTGGTCACTGACAAACTTGTACTGGCCCACTGGGGGAGCAGGTGTATCTCCCGGTGGGCCCCTGTGCAGGAGTGGACTGCCCACCCCTCCATATGGGCAGTAGTTGGCACAATACACTTGATTTGCTATGTACAGACAAAGGCAGCATTTCATCCATCATTCATTTTCCAAACTGCCCAGTTTACTATTATATAGAAGTGTAGGTAAATTTGTGAATGAGAATAATTTTAGATTTACATGTAGCTATAAAAGAGGGACCACTAGAGTCAATGTTATTTGTGGGTTCTTGTTACCCTCATCTGACACTTATGGATCTTGTGATAAGAAGATAGACAATCATTAGCCCAAATGTTGTGCTGTGGAGATTTGATTAAAATCAATAGAGACTTGTACTGTCCATGACCTTGAAATAACATTTCCTCTTCTTGGACCATGTGGGACCAAGTTACTATTGTTAGTGTAATGATGCAATGTGCAGAACAGACAGCCTTCCAGATGTATCCTACAGGCAGAATTAAGGCTGCATTCTACATGCTCGGGCTTTCGGAACAGGTCACTATTAGCCATGTATGTATGCTTACATATCATATCAGAAGAAGCCTACTCAAGTGTAGTGGAAGTGTCAGCTGCCTAGCAACTGTGAGGGAAATCTAGAAGGCTCGCCCCTGGGGGAGAGAAACGCTGCAGTCCTCACTTGCTCACACTGATTTCTGATATACATAATTCTGGACTCTCACCAAGACTGGATGTTAAAGCCATAGGGAACATGCGGCTTGCATAATACACTTCAATTATTACCAATTACTTTGCTCTTTCTTTGTCTAAGTCTAAAACAGGCTATATCCATCAACTATTTGACATCCATTGGGTCCTGCACAACGGACAATTTTCATAGCACCTTAAATAATGCTGAAACTCAGATTGTGCAGGTGGCATTCAGAATTCATGTCACATCAGATATTAATTCTACACATACAGATGGAGAGGCTCTTTAAGAGGCAGGGGCAAAAAGGATAACTAGTTAAGTTTATCCGATAATGAACTTAAATGAAATACTCATTTAAAGGGAGCCTGTGATGTAAAAAAAATGCTATTGATCTGCAGATATAAGGTTAATATGCAGGCTAATAGCATTCTGAAGCTGCTTCGCGCCCACTGTGAGAGCCCCGCTGCTCGGAAGAAATTAACTTTATTCCTCAAGGCAACCTCAAGCTTTTAGTCATAGAAATGGGCTGGCGCATCTTCAGTCACCGCTCAGTGCATAGTCAGCGGCGGCTGTAACTTTGCCCCCGACACTGACTGACAGTAGGCTCAGTATTAGAGTCGACTGTCAGTGCCAGGGAAGGCTTTCAGTATGCACTGAGTGGTGATTTGCAGCTGCAACGGCACCACCCCTATGACTGAAAGGTGAATGTGTCACGCTGTGACGGTCTTCAGTAAGGAAAGGGGGCCTCAAACTGTCCCTGCAGCTGGGACCCTAACTATCCCTGCCTCGGGGATACTCTTAAAGGCAGAAAGGCCCGAGTCTCCGACCTTACTATGCTCTTGTAAAAACCCTAATCTGTCCCCTCCCCCACCCCTGAGGCTTGGGACAGAAATGAAAGGTAAACCAGACACAAAGACAAAACAGGGATAACAGAAAACCTCTATCATACAAAAGCACAAACCCACAGTAGGAGAATAGGGACAGGGAAGAATAAACTAAATTGGGAAAAGGTACCAGAAGATAAGCACACATGTACAGCAACAAACTACAGAACACAACTCCAACTACTTGGCTTTAACACACAGCACAGGAAGACGAATCTCCAATAGCAACAGTGAACTCTTATTCAGCACAGCATCTCTTAAGAGCAAGGAAGCAGAGCTTTCATCTGCAAGACAGAGGGTCTAACCAGGTTTTATGGGAAGAGTTAACGATCAGACCAGAAGCAGCTGAAATGGAACCCTATGTTTCTGACCAGCATAGAAAGGGTCGTTAACCTCTTCAGCACCAAAGGCAACCAAATTAATTTATTTTGAGATCCAAATACACAGGCTAAATGGAAAATCTGCGATTCACAATACGCAGTACCCCGCTTCTACGAGGAGTTCCAAAACTCTTGGATCAGGTTTACCAGGATGAACCAAATGAAAGTACTGTATCAACCTACCGGCATTAACCTCAGATGCCGGCTCCCAACCCACATCCTCTCCTCCAGACCTCTATCCATTCCAAAGTACCAGGTACTTTACAGAGCGGCGAACCATACAAAAATCAATTATTCTCTCTACCTGAAATTCAAAATTGCCATCCACAATAACAGGTGGCGACGGCAAAGGTGATGTTTCCACAGGCACAACAAATTTTTTGAGCAAAGACCTGTGAAAAACTTTATGGATCTTGATAGTTGGCGTAAGCTTGTGACGAAAAGCTACAGGGTTGATTACGGCGACCACCTTGTAAGGCCAAATAAATCTAGGATGTCATTTCCAAGAAGGAACTTTCAGTTTAATATTTTTGGTGAATAGCCATACTATATCATTCACCCAGCGGTCCAGACCTAGCAATCGTTTCTAATCAGCCATATATCTGCATTTGTCCTCCATGATCTTTAAGTAATTCTCAACCCCTTCCCACACAGATGAGAGTAAAGGAGACAATTGTTCCTCCCCTCATCTTCACTGAAGGTACAAAATTGTGGATGGTAACCATATGTGCCAAAAAAATCACGACTTACCAGTGGACTCACTACAACGATTGTTTAACACAAACTAAGCAAATTATAGAAAAGAAGACCAATCCTCCTTGTTATCTAACACAAAACTTCTAAGGTAAGTTTCCAAACTTTTGTTTAGGCATTCAGTCTGGCCATTAGTTTGAGGATGGAACGCCGAAGAACAGGATAAATGCATCCCTAAATGAGCACAAAATACCCTCCAAAATCTGACACCACATCGAAAGGAACCCAGTGAATAATGTCAGTGATAAACACCTGAGTCAGTGTCTTGGCATTAGGGAGAGCAGGTAAAGTAATAAAATGTGCCATTTTACAAAACCTATCCACCACACCTAAGATAACAGTTTTACCAGAGGACAAAGGAAGATTCATAATGAAATCCATGGATAAATGAGTCTATGGTCTGTCAGGAATGGTCAATGCAAAAGAGCCCCAGACGGACCAGTATGCGGGGTCTTGGAATACACACTGGAACAACATGAAGACACAAAGTCAACTACACCCTTACACAACCTTGGCCACCAAAAACAAGAAGAAGGGAGCTCAAAGGTCGCCTTACTACCTGTGTGATCAACCAGAGCTGAGTCGTGATCTGCCTTCAAAATTTTAAGACTGAGGGCATCCCCCTTAGCCTTCAATACCTCACCCTCAAGTTCAAAACACACTGTGGAGACGACCACCCTTTCTTGCAAAATGGGGAAAGCATCGTCAGTACTCTAACACCCCCAGGGAAACTCGGAGACAAAGCAACTGCTTTGACGTTCTTAATCCTAGGACAGTCATACACATGATGAGGAGGCAGTTCTTGACACCCCTTTTCAGAGAACACTTCCTCAAAAATCGAACAAGAAAGATGGAATGCTTTTAATGGAGACACTAGAGATAGTAGCACCTAGGCAATAAATTTTGCAAAAATTACTCCACTTAATAATCTCTCTGACCTGCCAGTCTTTGACTGCATTATGTTTAGTCAACTTGGGAAGACCCAGCACAATAGGAGTAGGTAGACTTTCCAAGAGATAACCAGAAAGGAACTCTCTGTGAAGAGCTCCTATGCGTAGGTTCATACCATGCACTACTTGCGTAAAATTTCCCTGACCGAGAGGCGCAGAGTCAATTGCAAGTATGGGGATGGGCTTTGCCAGAGTACTACAGAAAAGACCATGGTCCCGTGCGCACTGAGCATCCACCATATTGGCTCCTACCCTACTATCCAAGAGAATGGATAATTTCTCAGTTTTCATACCACCAATAATCACTTCTGCAGGTAAGAAAAACTGAGATACACATGTAGAGGAGATATATACACCCAGGTTGTTATTCTCCACCCAACCTGGGGTAAGAAGTTTTCCAATGGAGTTTTATGATTTAGGTAAAGAAGGACAGACCCCAATGAAATGCCCCTTTTGAACACAGAAAAAACACAAGCACGTTTTGTGACGAACCATAAGAGACTCTTACCGAGGAGAGGCCCTTCCTAACTGCATTGGTTCTTCAGAGCACACAGGGAGAACCTCAGTTTTAGAGAGTACCATTGGGGGCGGAGCCACAACAGGTCTACCCATCTATCAATGTGTATGGCCAGAGCCATGGCAGCCTCCAACGACTCAGGAGTCTCATAAAGTGCTTATGCGTCTTAGTCTTTCAGACAGGCCCAGACAGAACTGACTCCTAAGAGCAGGATCATTCCACAGGGTGTCAGTGGCCCATCTACGGAACTTTAAGCAGAATTCCCCTTCTGACCAGTCTCCCTGCTGTAGCTTACATAGCTTAGACTCAGCAAGGGAGACACATTCTGGATCATCACACACGAGGCCTACAGTGGTAAAAAAAAAAAAATCAACCGACCAAAGAGACAGTGAGTCCACTGGAAGTGAAAAGTCCCAGGATTGAGGACCTCCTTGAAGGAGAGAAATAAAAATCCAAACCTGTTGCTCCTCACTGACAGATGACTGAGAACGAAGCCTAAAATACCACTTGCAGGCTTCACGGAACACCATAAATTTATCCCGTCCCCTAGAAAGCCTATCCAGGAGGGCCACCTTAAGTTTCTGTTCAGCCTGACTGCCGGCCAGACCAACAGACTGCTGCTGAGAGTCATTGGATTACAGGTCTGACACTTCAAATGCAGACCCTGCAATTGTTTGGCAAGGACTACATTGGGATCCATACCAAAATACAAAACATTTTTGGCCAGTGTAAATGGGTCGCCCTCCCAGGGCTGTGGGGTACTCAGTACCGGGCCCGATGAGCTTCACTGGGAGATGTCACGGCAGCTGTGACATGGCCCGTGGCCCTGGGCGCCCATTGTAAAAGGGAGGTTTGTTTCAGTGTGCTTGTGGTACTGAAAGTTTATAAATGATTCGTGACGCCACCTGTGGTGTTTGGCAATGATGATATTAAGCCGACGCTGCAGACAGTTCCTCTGGGACAGATGGTAGGATGCAGCAGTGATAGTATAGCCCTCCACAGGCAGGGCTGATGTCCCAGGGCAGTGGAGTTGTAATGGTTGTGGAAAGGCACAGGCAGTGTAAAAGATGGTACCCAGATGTAGCGGTGCTGAATGAGTTGGCGCGAGAATGAATGGAGGACACCGAGGCTTGCAGTTCCAAAGCTTTACTCACAATCTGCAGTACACAAGGGTGCCTGCCTCCGGGCCGTGACCTCCGGGTCAGAGACTCAGTCAACCTCCAGGCCAGATGGAAAGCTCCTCTCCAACACTCCGCCAACATGTACCTTTCCTGAACGACTCCTCTATTGCGCCTTAAAGTGTGAAGAGCTTCAGTACTGTGGTACTCTGAAGTTCCTCCTGTCAGATGTTCCCAACAATTCTACTCATATGGCAGACAGCTGTAGCCTCTCTCGGGGACTCCTTTCTCCGGAGTCCTGGCTCTCTATTTAGTTGCTGTTGTGCCCCAAGTCTTAGTTGGGAGTAGTGCATTTACAGCCTACTACTCCACCGGTGTCTGTTGCAGAACCATAAGAGTCCATACAACCTCGGGGACCGGGACCCGGCCTTGCGCTGAGACCCTATAGGCAGGGTTCCTCTTCCAACCCATGTCTCCTCTCTGTTCTCCTACTCCTTCGTTCCGTACTGATCCTTCTCTCTCTTATGGAAGCTTAGGTTGCAGTTCTACGTCTTTCTCCTTCTGTTCCTTTCCTGTGCCAGCTGGCTCAGATCACTGAGGCAGCTGCAGCACTCCTTCCTCCATCCCTTCTTCCAGGGATTCTCACTCCTGTCTGAGTGACTTCTTACCCGCCTGACCTTCTGCCAGACTGACTGACCTGTAATCCTACACTTTCCCACTCTTTTATATATTTCAACTCCACCCACCTCCCAGCACATCCAGTGTTCCATGCAGGGAACCACCAGAGGTGCTCTGCTACTCTCTAAGCACTGAGCCGCAATGTGGTTGTGCAGAACTACCCTGTTGTGTGGGGTGCGAGTGTTGGAGTGTGGAAAGGAGTTCCCACCCTACCTCGATGATGGTGGGGCACTACACCTTTAAAGAGAGAGGAAGGTGCAGTACCTCTGTGGCGACTGAACCTCAGGCGCGCCACATACCCCCCCGTTAAACACAGCACATCCGCGGGCTGCAAGACAGCAAAGTTGACAGTACAGGAACATACAAAAAAATTATAATGCTGCATAAACAATTCTTATACTAAACTTCCTAGTATAGGAGGTACTTATTCTTGAACGTTACAAACAATGCTTATTTAACTATCTAAATTTCAAGTCAAAAAGTGCAATTTCTCATTCTAAGTGCCATTATCTGTGACTCACTATCACTTCAGTATTATTCAGCTTTCCTTCTCTAGTACAAGTTTCTTTATTATTATTCTCTCTTCTAGATGCAAGATGCTGACCGCAAGTACCTGGTCCGTCACCTGTCATGTTCAATTCTTTATTCTTAATTCTCTAGCAAAACATTTCTCACTCTATCTAAAAGCCAATTCTCAATTACTAATACTCTTATAAAACACATTATCAAATACTTTACAGTAAAACACTCATCAATTATTCTTGTAAGTGCTGGACACCGCTCCCAGCCGGGATCTCTTGTAGTGTCCTTTGAGGTAGACATCATCTTCACAAAGTGTCTTTTATGTAAAACCAAGAGAGGGCACCTAAAGAGGTGCAACTATTTACAAGTAAGAGTTTTTGGATCACTCCAAGTTCATGATCGCTAGTTCACTTTAAAGAACGCTGCCAATCAAAACAGGGCAACTTTGGGAAAAACAAAACAAAATTAACCCATGATGAGCAACAAAAAGGCACAACTGGTGCAAATAAACCCTCCTGGGTCACGAGAGTTACTGTAAATTTTCTTATTGCTGGTCCCCTCCTGGGGTTCTAGAAGCTTGGGTACCGCTACCAGATGCAAAGTACTCATTAGCAATTCTCAGGTATTCTTCCTCCCATGGTGTCCAGCTGGTGACCTTTGGCTTAGGCTGCCGGGCTGGGGCTGATGCAAGGGGAGCCGGTTTTCTAGGAGCAGGTGTGACAACTGTGGGTGGAGGTGCAACAGGTCGCTTGAGCTTGTATCTCTCCAGGAGCTCCTCTGGGATGCGGCGTATATTCAGGGCGTACCACCCCCTGAGTCCCTCATGCGGGGTGAAAGTCACGTACTCCCCAAGTTGCAGATTCCGGGCCGGGTTGCTCAGATGGGACTCAACGTCTCTCCAACTAAAGAAGAGGTCACTTATTCTTTTGGGGTCTGCAATGAACCCGAAACCCTTCTCCTGGTTCATGTTCAAAACTTGCCCCCAGCCAAGTGCATCCCGGGGTCCCTAATGACCAGCACGGGCCTTCTCTTTTCGGTCTAAATCTGGGCCCAGCACAGCCATCTTTCTCTGCTCCCTCTCCCGGTATTCAGCTGCCAGCTGCCGGATGGTGGCCTGACAACTGGCCCAGTTCTCTTCTTCCTCCCGCTCCTCCCGGGACTGATCCAAACTGGTCTTATACCGCGGCACCACCACCAGGGGTTCTGGTGTCTCCCCATGGGGACAGCCATCCCGGTCCCAGACCAGATCTAGCACGACCTGGCCAGCCGCTGCAACTGTGGTACCCCCCAGGGCCTTCCCAGGTGGGGGAACATCTGACGTACCTGGGGCCTCCTGGCGGTGCAATTTCTGCTCGGGTGCAGGTTTGGTTGGTCTGGGTGCCGGTGGTGGTGAAGCCGATGGCGGCTCCGGGTCCGCGGGGACTTCGGTCAGGACCTGCGCAGCCGCGACAGGTCCGGGCGGGAGCACGGTCTCTGCTCCCGGGTCCTCCGGTAACTCTTCCGGGCAGGCCGTGACCAGCTGTATGGACAGCGTGGAGGTGTAAATCAGCGCTGCCTGAGGACAGTCTGGTGCAGTGGTAACAGGTACCAATGGAGAGGGTACCGCAGGTGTAGGCCCCTCCCAGGCGCGCTGCCGGCTCAGCTTCTCCAAGGCCTCCTGCCTCAGCTGCAGACGGGTGGTCAGCTCGGCTATTTCTTCTTCCAATTGCCGGCGGTTCATCTCTGAGATTGGGTCGGAGCCTTCAGCCATGGCGCCAGGGAGATCCGTTTCCCCGTGCTCCGCAGGCCTCTTCCCTCACTTTCCAAAATGGCGTTCTGGCGTTCTTCCTGCCTCGGCCCCTTTCCCGCCACTGGCTTCTTCTGACCCTCCTTCTGGGGGCGGCATCTTCTTCCAGCACCTCCATACCAAGCCAGTATACGAACCCCTCGGGGGTGGGCAATGTCACTGTCACATAGTAATTCAGGCAGGGGAGGCCAAAGACTCTTCGCGGTTTTTTCCTAGGACCTCCTATCTCGTCACGCCCTTCTTCTCCGCGCCAGCAGCCATTTCTAATGTCCATTTTACAGTCCATCAAATCAGGTCTTCTACACATTTTCAAAAGTACAAAGTCCAATAAATCTCAGGCGCACAGAACCCATTGGCATCGGGTCTCGTCATCCTGTTCGTGATGCCAAAATTGGGTCGCCCTCCCAGGGCTGCGGGGTACTCGGTACCGGGCCGGTGTCAGAGGAACGTGTCACAGCAGCGGTGACCCGGACCGTGGCCCTGGACGCCCAAGTCAATGGCGGAATGTATATGTAGTTTATGTGGAATGAAATAGTTCGTGACGCCACCTGTGGTGCTCGGCAAGGGAGGTGTTAAGCCGACGCTGCAGACAGATCCTCTGGAACAGATGGTAGGATGCAGCAGTGATGGTATAGCCCTCCACAGGCAGGGCTGATGTCCCAGGGCAGTGGAGTTGTAATGGTTGTGGAAAGGCGCAGGCAGTGTAAAAGATGGTACCCAGATGTAGCGGTGCTGAATGAGTTGGCGCGCGAATGAATGGAGGACACCGAGGCTTGCAGTTCCAAAGCTTTACTCACAATCTGCGGTACACAAGGGTGCCTGCCTCCGGGCCATGTCCTCCGGGTCAGAGACTCAGCCAACCTCCAGGCCAGATGGAAAGCTCCTCTCCAACACTCCGCCAACATGTACCTTTCCTGAACGACTCCTCTATTGCGCCTTAAAGTGTGAAGAGCTTCAGTACTGTGGTACTCTGAAGTTCCTCCTGTCAGATGTTCCTAACAATTCTACTCGTATGGCAGACAGCTGTAGCCTCTCTCGGGGACTCCTTTCTCCGGAGTCCTGGTTCTCTATTCAGTTGCTGTTGTGCCCCAAGTCTTAGTTGGGAGTAGTGCATTTACAGCCTACTACTCCACCGGTGTCTGCTGCAGAACCATAAGTGTCCATTCAACCTCGGGGACCGGGCCCCGGCCTTGCGCTGAGAACCTATAGGCAGGGTTCCTCTTCCAACCCACGTCTCCTCTCTGTTCTCCTACTCCTTCGTTCCGTACTGATCCTTCTCTCTCTTACGGAAGCTTAGGTTGCAGTTCTACGTCTTTCTCCTTCTGTTCCTTTCCTGTGCCAGCTGGCTCAGATCACTGATGCAGCTGCAGCACTTCTTCCTCCATCTCTTCTTCCAGGGATCCTCACTCCTGTTTGAGTGACTTCTTACCTGCCTGACCTTCTGCCAGACTGACTGACCTGTAATCCTACACTTTCCCACTCTTTTATCTATCTCAACTCCACCCACCTCCCAGCACATCCAGTGTTCCATGCAGGGAACCACCAGAGGTGCTCTGCTACTCTCTATGCACTGAGCCGCAATGTGGTTGTGCAGAACTACCCTGCTGTGTGGGGTGCGAGTGTTGGAGTGTGGAAAGGAGTTCCCACCCTACCTGGATGATGGTGGGGCACTACACCTTTAAAGAGAGAGGAAGGTGCAGTACCTCTGTGGCAACTGAGCCTCAGGGGCGCCACAGTACATTGCTTTGTCAGTGGCCGAATGAAAGAAGATGGTGAATGCCAATTAATCGACCCACACCGTTCTTAAATTAATACCTCATCCTATGGATAGGTTGTCAATATGTTAGTCCCAGACAACCCCTGCAACCTAAGACTTATTTTGATGCTGTCAATAAAGTTCCTTGTCAGTTCAATCCATGATGACATGGTTTCAAATCAATGACCACAAAAATTAGTAAAAATATAGTAAAAATATAATATAAAACACGTAAGATGTGAAACACCTCTATACACCTAAGATAGCTGTTGTACAAGTATGATTATGGTCAAATGGACATATGAAAAAGTGTCTACCAGGCACTTCTGTTCCCAACAACTCAGCACACTGAAGAAGCGAATGTGAAACACACATGTCCTGATTTAACGGAGCATGGGTAAGCACCTTTGGATATGGGGAGATATAGATGCCATGGTTATTATGTGCACTGATACTATTACTTATAGATTATTCATTCATGGCCCTTTTACCTATCCTCAGGCTTAAATAGCACTATGTGCTTTACTAGGTTTTTGCCCATTGTAACCAGGATTCAGAAGCCACTGTCTACCTGATCTCTTTGCTATATGTGCCTCTTGTACTGTTTTATGTACACTTTTTGATAAATAGATTAATGTTACTATATATCTACAATGTTTGAATAAATCTATACCTTTTTAACTAATTTTGGACATAGTGCTCCATCTCTTTCTATTTAACTTGCTGCATCTAGGAGTGTCCTACTTCAAATGTTTTGCCTGAGTTCCATCCACAGGGCTATAGGTCCTCATGGCAATTCTTTACTAGTAGTTCCCTGTATGGTCTACATTTGTCCCACTGCCCTTTATGCATTATATTGATTTTTCGGACCCACTAACAATAATCTCTTATGTTCCTATCTTGCCTACTGTAGGTTCCTTTCCAGACCTTACATATACAGTGGGGAAAAAAAGTATTTAGTCAGTCAGCAATAGTGCAAGTTCCACCACTTAAAAAGATGAGAGGCGTCTGTAATTTACATCATAGGTAGACCTCAACTATGGGAGACAAACTGAGAAAAAAAAATCCAGAAAATCACATTGTCTGTTTTTTTTTCATTTTATTTGCATATTATGGTGGAAAATAAGTATTTGGTCAGAAACAAAATTTAATCTCAATACTTTGTGATATATCCTTTGTTGGCAATGACAGAGGTCAAACGTTTTCTGTAAGTCTTCACAAGGTTGCCACACACTGTTGTTGGTATGTTGGCCCATTCCTCCATGCAGATCTCCTCTAGAGCAGTGATGTTTTTGGCTTTTCGCTTGGCAACACGGACTTTCAACTCCCTCCAAAGGTTTTCCATAGGGTTGAGATCTGGAGACTGGCTAGGCCACTCCAGGACCTTGAAATGCTTCTTACGAAGCCACTCCTTCGTTGCCCTGGCGGTGTGCTTTGGATCATTGTCATGTTGAAAGACCCAGCCACGTTTCATCTTCAATGCCCTTGCTGTTGGAAGGAGGTTTGCACTCAAAATCTCACGATACATGGCCCCATTCATTCTTTCATGTACCCGGATCAGTCGTCCTGGCCCCTTTGCAGAGAAACAGCCCCAAAGCATGATGTTTCCACCACCATGCTTTACAGTAGGTATGGTGTTTGATGGATGCAACTCAGTATTCTTTTTCCTCCAAACACGACAAGTTGTGTTTCTACCAAACAGTTCCAGTTTGGTTTCATCAGACCATAGGACATTCTCCCAAAACTCCTCTGGATCATCCAAATGCTCTCTAGCAAACTTCAGACGGGCCCGGACATATACAGGCTTAAGCAGTGGGACACGTCTGGCACTGCAGGATCTGAGTCCATGGTGGCGTAGTGTGTTACTTATGGTAGGCCTTGTTACATTGGTCCCAGCTCTCTGCAGTTCATTCACTAGGTCCCCCCGCGTGGTTCTGGGATTTTTGCTCACCGTTCTTGTGATCATTCTGACCCCACGGGGTGGGATTTTGCGTGGAGCACCAGATCGAGGGAGATTATCAGTGGTCTTGTATGTCTTCCATTTTCTAATTATTGCTCCCACAGTTGATTTCTTCACTCCAAGCTGGTTGGCTATTGCAGATTCAGTCTTCCCAGCCTGGTGCAGGGCTACAATTTTGTTTCTGGTGTCCTTTGACAGCTCTTTGGTCTTCACCATAGTGGAGTTTGGAGTCAGACTGTTTGAGGGTGTGCACAGGTGTCTTTTTATACTGATAACAAGTTTAAACAGGTGCCATTACTACAGGTAATGAGTGGAGGAAAGAGGAGACTCTTAAAGAAGAAGTTACAGGTCTGTGAGAGCCAGAAATCTTGATTGCTTGTTTCTGACCAAATACTTATTTTCCACCATAATATGCAAATAAAATGAAAAAAAAACAGACAATGTGATTTTCTGGATTTTTTTTTCTCAGTTTGTCTCCCATAGTTGAGGTCTACCTATGATGTAAATTACAGACGCCTCTCATCTTTTTAAGTGGTGGAACTTGCACTATTGCTGACTGACTAAATACTTTTTTTCCCCACTGTACCTATTACCAGTAGTATTCATATATTTAGGTAATAAAGAGAAGTGGAATCAGTACTGCAGTGGTGTGATATCCTCAGCCATGGAGTGAAGCTGTACTTTGGGTCTAGTAATTAATTTCTGATAATTTAGAGCTCACAGTACGTTAAGTATAGTAGATCTGTTAGATGGATGTTAATAACCAAGAATATAAGCAATCACTGTAATTTATTCCTGCCGTAGATCAAAGTCCCTATTCCTCCTGAGACCACTGATAGCATCCCTGATATATGGCTGTAATAAATTGTGCACCTTAAGCTGCATATATTAATGGGTCTTAAAAATCCAATTCAGCAGATATGTGTGCTATTTTTACATAGACCACCAGTCTGTGCAAGCTGAAGATATGGATGAACTCTTTATGCATCAAATGGCCAAGTTCTCCAAAAAATATGACATAGTTGTCATGGGAGATTTCAACTATCCAGACATTTGTTGGGAATCTCTCTCAGGCAAAACTAACAGGTCAAGGAAATTCTTATCCTCTCTTGCTGACAACTTTATCTTCCAAAAGGTAGGGGAGAAAACAAGGGGAACTGCTACCTTGGATCTAATCCTTATAAACAGGGAGGAAATGGTTGAGGAGGTAAAAGTGGCTGGAACCCTAGGAGGTAGCGACCATGCTATTTTAGAATTTTGGATAACTAGAGGCGGAAGACCTGTGAAGACTCAGACGTCAAGGTTAGATTTCAGAAAGGCAGATTTTAAGGGATTCAGAAAGATAATTGGAGGGATCCAATGGCTGGATATCCTTAAAGACAAAAATGTCCAGGAAGGATGGGAAATCTTGAAAAATGAAATTCTCAAAGCACAGTTGTTAACAATTCCGAAAAGAGGGAAGAATAGGAAGCATTTAAGGAAACCAGGATGGGTGAACACAGAACTTAAGCACATGCTAAAAAGGAAGAAAAAAATGTTTATAAAATGGAAAGAGGGAGGCATATCTAAAGAAGAATATAATGCTGTCTGCAGAATCTGCAGGGCACAAATCAGATTATCTAAAGCTGAAAATGAATTGAGGCTTGCAAGAGATGTCAAAAGCAATAATAAAGGATTTTGGGGATATGTCAAAAGTAAAAGAAAAGTCAAAGATGCTATAGGATTTTTACAGGATGAAAATGATGAAATGGTAAGACAGGATGTTGAGAAGGCTGAACTTTTAAATTCCTATTTTGCATCTGTTTTCTCTCAGAAAGGAAATGTAACACCAACTGTTATTCACTGTCCTATTAAGGGAATAGAAGAATCCAGGATATCTATAAACAGAAAGATAGTGAGGAAACACTTAGCTAACCTAAATGAATTCAAGTCTCCAGGTCCAGATGAATTACACCCCAGAGTACTGAAGGAGATAGCAGAAGAAATTTCTGAACCACTCTCCATAATCTTTGAAAATTCTTGGAGAACAGGAGAAGTGCCAGAAGACTGGAGAAGAGCAAATGTTGTTCCTATCTTCAAAAAGGGGAAGAAGGTGGACCCAGGCAACTATAGGCCGGTGAGTCTGACTTCTATACCAGGAAAGATCTTTGAACAAATTATTAAACAACATGTAAGTCAATACCTGGATAAGAATGAAGTGATCAAACAGAGTCAGCATGGGTTTGTAACTAATAAGTCATGTCAGACTAACTTAATTTCCTTCTATGACGGTATCACTGATTGGGTGGATCAAGGAAATGCTGTAGATATAGTATATCTTGACTTCAGCAAAGCATTTGACAAAGTCTTTCATACAATCCTTATTGAAAAAATGACTAAGTATGGAATGGACAAGGCAACTGTTAGGTGGATTCATAGCTGGCTTAGTGATCGGACCCAAAGAGTGGTCGTAAATGGCTGCACATCCAGTTGGAAGAATGTCTCAAGTGGGGTACCACAGGGCTCTGTCCTGGGCCCTGTATTGTTCAACATCTTTATCAACGATTTAGATGAAGGAATTGAGGGTAAACTGATTAAATTTGCTGATGACACAAAGCTAGGAGGGATAGCTAATACTAGAGAAGAGAGAGAGAGGATTCAAAAAGATTTAAATAAACTGGAGAAGTGGGCAGTAACTAACAGAATGGTTTTTAACAGGGAGAAATGCAAAGTACTACATCTGGGCAATAAAAATGAAAAAAGCATATATAGAATGGGAGGAATAGGGCTAAGTGACAGCACATGTGAAAAAGACTTGGGTATACTAATAGATCACAGACTGAATATGAGTCAACAGTGTGATGCAGCAGCAAAAAAGGCAAATGCAGTTCTAGGATGTATTAACAGAAGCATACAGTCTAGATCACGTGAAGTCATTATTTCCCTCTACTCCTCTTTGGTCAGACCTCATCTGGAATATTGTGTCCAGTTTTGGGCACCACATTTTAAAAAAGACATCAACAAACTGGAGCAAGTTCAGAAAAGAGCGACCAGAATGGTGACCGGTCTGCAAACCCTGTCTTATGAGGAAAGGTTGCAGGATTTGGGAATGTTTAGTTTGCAAAAGAGAAGACTGAGAGGAGACTTAATTGCTGTCTACAAATATCTAAAGGGCTGTCACATTGTAGAAGGATCAACTTTATTCTCATTTGCACAAGGAAAGACTAGAAGCAATGGGATGAAACTGAATGGGAGGAGACACAGATTAGATATTAGAAAAAACTTTTTGACAGAGTGATCAATGAGTGGAACAGGCTGCCACGAGAAGTGGTGAGTTCTCCTTCAATGGAAGTCTTCAAACAGAGGCTGGACAGACATCTGACTGGGATGATTTAGCGAATCCTGCTTTGAGCAGGGGGTTGGACCAGATGGCCCAGGAGGTCCCTTCCAACTCTACGATTCTATGATTCTATGATTCTAATATAACTATTGTATTCCAGATTTCCACTACCACATGCTCACACCGGACTCTCACAGTAATATATAGCACATATCAGAATTCAAGTCATACCTTGTTTGGGGAGAGGATGCATGGTGGACCTCCATTGGAGATGAATGACAGCTGTCTCTGCAGCCACAGCAGCTCCTTCTGAGATTGCTTCAACAAATGCTCTACATCACTTGGCTTTTGACCCATTAATCCCTCCTATAACAGAAGATATAAAAATGGCAAGGTGACCAAAATAGCAAAAAAATACTGTTTACATGAATTCACTGACCAACATTGAACTTACCAAACTGTATATTACAAGAAATGTAAACTATGACATTTCTGCTCACATTGGTGATGAAAATAACTTGTTTTCATGGGATAATTTGTAACGTATAGTTAATAGCGTTTGCAACATCTCCTGGTAAAAATGGCACTTCTGTATATTAGCTATTTTATCTGGTTTAAAGTTCCAAATTTGATCCAATGGGAACACATTTAGGCACATGTTCATCAAATAATTTTTGCCAAAATTTTGAGCTTTATCTAATCAAAATGTTGCATCTTTTGGCGCTTTTACATCTGTTGAGCTTTGCCGTTTTTGTGAAAAGTGGGCAGGGTCAGTTTGAGAGTGAGGTTGGAGGGGGTAGCCAACAAATTCATTTCAATTTATGCCGCAAAAGTGGCATCAATTACGAGATGTGCTCCAGGGTCTAATTGGGGGTACATTCCTTGCAGGGCATGACAACTGGAAGATGCTGAAAATTCAAGAGGCACAGCCTGTGAAAAAATTTGTAGTCACCTACTGTGGCACTGTCTACTGTTACCCCGGCTGGTTTCATGGCATAAATTATGTCATGTTGCATCTAAAGCCAATCAGTAGCCGCTGAAAGGATGAACCGATCATCCACCAATTATTGGCTGCTGCCATCATGTCACATTGTTTATGCTAGAACACGTGTGGGGGACTCAGAAGCCATTGCTATTCAGCGGTATTGGTCTAAGAGGTGAGTACAGGTTTTCTTTTTTAATTCCTCACTTTGGGTCCAGAGAAAACATAAGTATAGAAAAATCACTATAAACTAAACAGTCCTTTTTTTGGCTGCAGCAACCTCCAGTTATTAAGCAAAAACCCAGTCTCCTGTTAATTCGTGAGCAAAAGATACAAACATCTACTTTGCACTCCAAAAATGACATATAACACCAGCAGAACACAAGAGTGTTTATGCTTTATAAAAATACAAAATGTATTAGAACAAGTACATAAAAGACAACATTACATGTAAAACGTGCAATTAGGACACATAGTAGTGATACCCTAGAGTTTAAATACCGTATATACTCGTGTATAAGCCAAGTTTTTCAGCACATTTTTTTGTGCTGAAAACGCCCCCTCGGTTCATACACGAGTCATTGCCCCAGAAAGACGGCGGGGGGGAGTGGAGGAGCAGCGTGTCACAGAGGCAGAAGCCGGCGGCTGCGGCTGTAACTGTGCCTGCTGCTAAAAAGAAATTTATATTCACTGCGCTGGCAGTGAATATTCATTTCTCTTATAGTCCGCACAGTGACAGCCGCAGCTGTCGGCTTCCAGCACACATCCTATTTACCTTCCTGCGTGCCCTTGCTGCATCTTGTTAGTTCTGGCTTCCAGCAGCTCTTCTTCCGGCCGAGAGATCACGAGAGAACATGAACCGCACCTCCAAAAATCATACGTTGATCTAATGCCGGTAGGCAAAAATTTATATAACTGAACATGAGGTTCTTAGTTTAACATTTTGATCAGACCGTATGAAGCCCACTACCACGTCACAGCAAACCTCTTGGTGGGTCCGCTTTGTTCGGGCTACAGAAACGTCTTTCTTTTGGTGTTGGTGCTGTGTGGCGGCCATTGTTGCTGTGGTTTTGTGCTGGTGGGGCGGCGCCGTCTGGCCACACCAGGCCGTCTGCCCTGCTGGTGCATTGCCCCTGTGGCGGTAGTTGGTGCATGGCTCCGCTTCACTAGGGCGGTAGGACTCACTACAAGGTTTGCAGTGATGTGGCAGTGGGCTTAATACAGTCTGATCAGAATGTTAAACTAGGAACCTCATGTTCAGTTATATAAATTTTTGCCTAGCGGCATTAGATCAACGTATGATTTTTGGAGGTGCAGTTCATGCTCTTTTTTGGTGCATATAATGAATATTCACACCTCTCCACTCCCATAGGCGTGGAGTGAATATTCACTACCTTAATGAGTGGGGCCACGTGATCGCTTGACAAGAAGAGATGCAGGCGCCTGAACGAGATGCAGCGAGCGTGTGCAGGAAGGTAAGTAGGATGTGTTTTTTTCTTTTTATAGGAACCATGCATAGAGGGATATTGGATAAGGAGCCATGCATACAAGGGTAGGGGATAAGGAGCCATTCATACAATGACAGGGACGGGGGAGCCATGCATACCAGGATAGGGATGAGGGGACAATGCTTACCCGGTTTATACTCGAGTCAATAAGTTCACCCAGTTTTTCATGGCAAAATTAGGTGCCTCGGCTTATACTCGGGTCAACTTATACTCCAGTATGTACGGTAGTTTTGTGATCACTGTTCGGTTCAAGAACATAGTTAATTGTGTTGGTAAGATGTACAGTACCATATATATCCCAAACCCATGTGAGGCAATGTCTCTTATCAGCTATAAATTATATGTCCACCATAAGTCACACACATCCCAAATAAACGTGGACTACAACACTAGATATAGGTCAAAGCATAACTGCATCTTTAAAGAGATACAGGGCATACAGAAAATCATATTGTCACAGTTCCATGCATATAGACAGATATAAATCATCTCACCAAGACACTTTAGGACAAATCACTCAGACTCTTTAACAAACCTAACATGCGTTTCGCCAGTCAGTACGCCATGCTTTCTCAAGGGGAGAAACAGAAGGTCAATGCTTACCACCCATTCATGCTACTCTGCGTTGTAGATAGTAATGCTGATCGAAACTTTTTTTGCAATTTCACAGCACTTTGAATTTTTTCCACGTTTCCAGGACATGATATGTTAAAACCAATGGTGTCAATTAAAAGTACAATTCATCCCACAAAATCAAGCTCCCACATGGCTATATTGATGGACAAATAAAAAAGTTATGGCTCTGGGAGAAGGGTACCAAAAAACAAAAATGCAAAACCAAAAATACCTCCGGTCATGAAGGGGAAATTATAGTAAGTATTTTTCTTTTTTTTTTAGTAATTTCTTGGGAGAAAAAAAAATCTCTTATTCAAGATACAATGTATCTCCATGCACTTGTATAATCTTATAATCTGCTTCTTGGTTCACTGACTGCAATACAGCTCAAGATTAGAGTTGAGTTAGAGTTGCTGCATGAGATTCCGAGTTCCAGTCTCGGGAAGACCAGAGAAGAAAAATAGTTTATTTAATTTATGTCAGAGCAGACAGATGCGGCCTTGCCCCTGAGGAGGAGGAACCTCAGAGCAATGACGACTTCAGAGAGAGGTGAGTATTAGAAGTTAAGACAAAGCCCTGATGTGGCAGGACGGAGCACTCAAATCGGGACAGTCCTGCTGAATCCAGGATGGTTAAGAGCTAAATAAAAAGACAGAAATACCTAAATGTTTCCAACTCAAGTTAATCGTCTGTTTCCTTGAGAGATGGAGAAATGAAATATGGATCACAATCAGTACAAGCGACCCCCACATGTAAACACCTTTTCATCATGTAACACATCTTTTTAACTGCCTGGTTGGGGGCTCATGTTTCCAGGACGACCTATATTACAATATTAAAATTGCTGGTCTGTGACTGGACTGTGGACTAATTTAAGGGCAAACACTTTGCATTTTAAATACTTTATGCTTTCAAGAACCTCTCCCCAGATAGTAGCTAGGAAATATCCAGCCTGGCTACAATGACCATCTGCTCACACTTTGAAGCTCAGACTCACTAGGCTGAGATGTCTCGATTGACACCTATGTATTTTCATCCAAACCCCCTATGGTTCGGAAGTCCTGAAATAAGTGTAAATAGAGGTCATGCCATTTGTGTAGAGACAGTCCTGTAATGGTAGACAAACTAAATTTACTTTATTGATGTTATAATTTTCTCTTACACCTTGGTTTGTCTAGTGAGGCCCAGGACTCACCATGGTCTGTATAGTGAGGCCCAGAAGACATCATGGCCTGTCTAGTAAAGTCTAGGCATCACCTTAGTTTGACTAGTGAAGTCCAGGTCGTCACCTTGGTCTGTATAGTGAGGCCCAGACATCACCTTAGTCTACATAGTGAGGCCCAGGCATCACCTTGGTTTGTCTAGTGAGGCCCAGACATCACCTTGGTCTGTCTAGTGAGGTCCAGACATCACCTTGGTCTGTCTAGTGAGGTCCAGACATCACCTTAGTCTTTATAGTGAGGCCCAGGCATTACCTTGGTCTTTCCAGGGAGAATCAGGCATCACCCTTGTCTGCCTAAAGAGGTCCAGACATCACCTTCTTTTGTGCAGTAAGACCCAGGCATCACCTTGGTCTACGTAGTGAGGCTCAGACATCACATTGGTTGGTCTGAGGAGACCCCAGTAAAGAAAGTTTGAAAAACTCCTGTTAAAACTATTCTTGCTTACTAAGTCGGAATAGGAGATTTATTATTATTGGTACACTGAATGTACCAGTGGCATAACTATTGATAATGCAGAGGTTGCATGACCTAGTGCTTGATGGGTCTAAAAGCACCTCTGTCTGATCTCTACATTAAAACATTTATGTTCCCCATTTAACATACTGTTAGATATACAAGAGTTTACCCAAAAATATGAACCTCCGGTCACAGAGTTTATGCGCATGAACTAGATATTTAATTTTGCTAATCGACTTCACCTAAACAAAAACCCTCTTCGTATGTCAAGCTTCTAGCAAAAATGTATAAATGATCCTACGGGAAGGGGCACAATATCTTTGATATACTCAATTATTAACCTTCCCCATGATGAGGAAAAACTGAAATATATGACACAGTGGGAAGAGGAGGTAGGTTTTAACTTGTCACTGGAGAATTGGAGATTTTGCTGTGATACATTATCCAAGGTCAGCCACCAAACATCTCTCATGGAGACCTCATTGAAGATACTTCACAGAACCTATCTCGTTCCTACTAAACTCCATAGCATAAACCCAAACACCTCCGATCAATGCTTTCGAGGGTGTAATCAACAAGGGGATATGAAGCATGTCTGGTTGATATGCCCAGTGGTCTTGGATCTCTGGCAAAAAGTGAAACTCCTTATAGAACAAATGATGGGCAGGAAAATAGATTTGGACCCTGCTGTTTTCCTCCTAGGAGCAAAACACCCGTTACTTTCTAAGGGTCTGCACAAATTAGTAAACTTTCTTTTTATGGCTACCAAAATCCATTTTGCTGCAAAATGGAAATCTTCCTCGCTTTCAATATTGCTTGTTAAAGAAAGAAAGAATATTATGTTGTTTGAATGCATAGAGGCTACTATAAATGACATGTGGGATCACTTCTTTAAGACTTGGGGTCCTTGGATGGAATTGGAGCCGAATACGCAACTTGACCAGGTGTTGAACCTCTCTCCATAATATTTGGGGGTGGGGGTAGAGGGGAGTGGGGACTAGAACTACAGTTTGGATTTGCTCCTTGTCTGTTTCAAACTTACAACCCGGATGTAATTGGACCGGAGCTAACTTTGAAATTAAGATAATGAGTATATGTGGCAACTTTTGAACCACATACTGTGGGTTTAACATCTCTTTCCGACTGTTTTGCCCTCCCTTTGTCATTGTCTTGTCTTCCCCTATGTTACCTGTATATTTGTCTTAATTGAATGAATTTGAATCTCCCCTGCGAGGGAAAATATATTCAAGCAAACTTGTACTTTCAGTTTTAATTTTAAAATGTTTAAATAAATCCTTATTGAAATTAAAGGCACCTCTGTCACTTAATAGGACACTAAAATATAAATTACACTTAGTAGATGAATGTTTTGTTACTTATTATGCACTGGGGCTCTGGAGCTTTTAATTACGTCTAGGGTAACAATGGTGCACCACATTCTTCTCAAGGGCAGCATTGTTCTTTTAAAATATTTCTAGTTAGAAAGGTATTGGAAATCATCAGTAAATGAAGAATCTTTGCAATTGTGTTAGAAATGTCATGCAAGGGCATGTAATTAGCAAAAACTTGGTATACATAAATTAATAAAACTGTTTCACAGTGATTCTTTAGACAACTACTGTAATTCATTGCCATCATCATCTGAAAATGTATCTTGTTCTGAATTTGCTTTCTGGCCTACCTCTGGTTACTAGTGAAGGTAGTGGAGCTGGTTATATTGACAGAGGGGTCGCGAGTTCTCTTTCCAGGCTCCCTCTGGTGGTTACTGGAGGTAATGGAGCTGATCTAATTAACAGAGTCCTGCCACCTAATAATGAGGAGGATGACTGGAGATCTGGAGTTTCTGACTGGATTTAAGACAGCCGACTCCCTCTATCCCTGCTGGTGATTTTTTCCTGCCTCCTGAGGTCTTAGTTTCCAGCTCAGTCCCTGCATGCTCAGCTAAGTGTTCTTTTGCTATTGTTCACATTTGATCTGGTTTTGTCTATTTCAGTTTTGCGTGTTCAGCCAGCTCCGGCTGGGGCTGGGCTGAATTTCCATCCTTATGTTACTGCTTGTGCCAGTTTGTTTTTGTCCCTTATTAGATTGGCCTCTTTTTGCTCTGCTTACAGAATATACCAGAGAGCTGCTATAGTGGACGAAGTCTAGTGATTTCAGTATTTTTCTATCAGACGTGTTGGGCATTTTTTTGCAGGGTTTTTTGTGTGATTGCAGAAAGAGTCTTTCCTTTCCTGTCCTGTCTAGTTAGTGTGGGCCCCATCATTTGCTCAGTCTATTTTCCTACCTGCGTTTGTGTTTTCATCTTGTCTCACCGACAATATATGTTTGGGGGCTATCTATTCCTTTGGGGTCTGCTCTGGGGCAGTTTAGATTTCCCATTTCTTGCTTTAGGCTTATTTAATTCTCCGGCTGTGTCGAGGCATCTAGGATCATCGTAGGTACACTTCACGGCTTCTGTAAGTTGTGTGGATAGGATCAGGGGTCTGCAATCCACTTAGTTACCAACCTCTCTGGTTTTCTGTGACTTAGCTTGGTCTTGCTTTCCTCCTCGGTGACCCAATCATAACACTATCTAATCTGTCTGATCATTCAGTTAGTCCCTCTGATTTGCGGCATTAGGTCGGGGTCAGACTTGCGAGAAACTTGCATGAGTCTCGCACGTCAATACCGTGCATTGCCACATGCACTCGGGACCAGAGCGTTTAGATGCATAGAAATACATGCAGCCGCACGCTCCTGTCCGAGTGCCGGCAGCAGTGCCGGGTATTGAGATGCAAGGCTCGTGCGAGTTTCTCGCAAGTCTGACCCCGGCCTTAGAGTGAATCAGTCAGCAAGCTTTCATACCTGAGCTGTTTATATGTGCATGTAGCTCTTTCAAAGGCAAGTCCTGCAATAGCAATGACATGGCCAGTCAGTTCTGCCATTACTGAGAAATGAGTGCTTGTATTGATTTGTATATGTGGCTGCAGATTTAAAGCCTCTGTCACTTCAGTTCTATTCCCTGCTCAGCACCTCCTCCTCCTGCTTGACTGTCAGCCTCCTGACTGAAAAAGCACTTGATAAACGTTAAAATAAAATTAACATACAGTGCCTTGATAAAGAATTCATACCCCATGAAATTTTCCAAATTTTTTCATATTACACCCATTGTATTATATTGGGATTTTATGTGATATACCAACATAGATTAGTAACTATTTGTGAAGTGTGAAGGAAATGATACATGGTTTTCGAAATATTTTTCCATGCACTGTATACACATCAATGTAAAAAAACAACTTGCTGTGCAATTGTTCCATCTTTTGTAACTTCTTTTCAACACTTCAAGATTTGAAAGCCATTAAGAGGCTAAGATATGTGTTCTGAACGTTCTTCATTCAGCTTTCACTTGGAAGCCGCAGATATTTGACATATCGTATTTTTCGGACCATAACATGCACTTTTTTCCCAAAATTTTTTTTGGGGAAAACAAGGGTGCATCTTATGGACGGAATGTACTTACAGCTTGCTCCCATCCCAGCCTGGTGCAACTGGTGTGGCATTTTCGGCGGTGCTTGGTGGTGCAGGGGGCTCCGGTGCCATTTTGTGAAAACCCGAAGCCCCCGCACTTCTATTGCCTCGATGCTGAGGCCTCCAGGAAAATGGCCGCCGGAGGAGGCGCATGCGCAGATTGAGATCTAAGCTCCGAGATCTCAATCTGCACCTGGGATATCAATCTGGGGTCTGGATAAATGGCCGCCGGAGACTATGCATGTGCAGATTGAGATCTAGGCTAAGAGATCTTGTCTCCCGAGATCTCGGCACTTTACCGAGATCTTAATTTGCACATGCGTGGTCTCCGGCGACCATTTTCCCGGAGACCACAGCATCGAGGCAATAGAAGTGCAGGGGCTCCGGGCTTTCACAAAATGTCACCTGCACCACTAAGCACCACCGGAATCTGCCGCATCAGGCTGGGATGGGAGCGAGATCATCGCCCTCCAGTGTCAGACCACCAGAAGAATCGCCCAACTCCTGCTGCCACCAGCGCTGCTGATCCCCCCCCCGGGTAAGCTGAATTCAGGACTGTAAGATGGACCCCTATTTGATGCATTAATTTTTTTCCCCATTTTCCTTCTGAAAATTTGGGGGTGCGTCTTATGGTCTGGTGCGTCTTATAGTCCGAAAAATACGGTATATATGTATATATCGATAAATTATAAAAATGATATTTTTTTAAAAGATGCTGGTGGCAAAGTTGCTGCCAAAAAAGATGCTTCAGGGAAAACACCGCCTGTTTTCCTGAAGCATATTCTGCTTCAAAAACGATGCAAGTACGCATATGAAGGCTGTCATGTGCACATACCTTTAAGCTAGGAGTGGGGAACCTCAGGCCCGCAGGCCATTTACGGCCCTCCATGACCTTTTATTCGGCCCCTGGGGACACTCCCGGGGACCGTAGTGCTTAGACCAGAAGCTGTATTTTCATGGCCACTGGCCTTCTAGTTTCTTCTTCCTCTGTGAGAATGCGCACGCAGTGTTCACTACTGAATGCTTAGGCACATGCAATGAAAAATTATGTCTTGACACCAGTGCCAGCATCAGGATGTATTTTGTGGGCAAAGTTAACATGTGATTTGCACAGCCCCCAAAGGATGGTATAAATATCCGAATGGCCTTCGGCATAAAAAAAATTTCCCCACCGATCCCTTAAGCCATGTGTGAAAAACCCTGTACAGGTATGTGCAGTCCTCATTCAGGTAACATATGGTATAGGACACAGCCCGGTTTAGCCATATAGCTTACTACATAGTTCATGTAAGTAGAAGAGAACAGGCTCATTTTAAGTGAACTTCCTGGAAATTGCACAATAATGGCTTCTCTAATTCACTTTCATTAGTGATTTTGCTT
Organism: Dendrobates tinctorius; assembly: GCF_039654945.1. NCBI lineage: Eukaryota > Metazoa > Chordata > Amphibia > Anura > Dendrobatidae > Dendrobates > Dendrobates tinctorius. Next base: position 7,427,318 of record NW_027361910.1, on the reverse strand, counting down.
TCAGTAGCAGCAATGAGCAGCTGTGGTCCTTACTGTCTCTTAAGTATTGTTGTAAAATCAGTAAAGTCAGTGTACACATGGACTATTGAGAGAATTTAAAAAAAAAATAGGAAAATTAATATTATGCAGGTTCCTGCATTCAATTCATAATTCTGGGTAATAATAATAATAATAATAATCATCTTTATTTATATAGCGCCAACATATTCCGCAGCGCTTTACAGTTTAACAGTTTCAAAACACAAGTCATAAGTAACAATGCTAACAATACAATAATTAAAGCAAAAAGACGAAATAAGACGACCCTGCTCGTGAGAGCGTACAATCTACAATGAGGTGAGGGAGATACAGAGTACAGGTGTGTATTGGATAACTGGAGTAACTGGGTAACTGGATTGGGTAACTGGAGGTACACTGAAAGGGATTGCGTTAGTTTAGGAAAAAAAATACTTTTTCTTTTTTCATAAACCCTTTATGCCTAACCATTGGCAAAAACAGACAGAAAAGAGTCCATGTGCAAGAACAGTATAAAGGCCATTTGCAGTCCTATAGCTCATCACAATGCACAATTCCACCTGCTTTTGAGGCTCCCTTACCTCTAGGGTGCCTGGACGAACAATGATATCTCCTCCTGTGCACCGAACCCAAGCCTGAACAATATAAGGTGATTATTACAGAATTTTTGAAAGATGATAATGCTGAAAACCGTTTTACCTTCAAACATCCAAGTCTGGTCCTCAGCTCATCACACTCCACTTGCAAAAGCCGAATTTCCACTTCTCGCTCTGACTCTTTACTCGGACAGGGTGAGTGAGCCGGACCTCCATTCACTGATCGCATGATGTCTCCTGTTCGTGGCTTCTTAGACAATGTTGTAGAAGTTTTCTTCTGCTGTAATTATAAGCAGAGTAGAAGTCCTTTACCACATCCTTTTATTTCAGTTCACAGCAGCTCTCATAAAATATTTATACAAGAGTCAATGTATGAGAAGACAGAATAAAATGGATTTGAAAGTAACACAAGCATATTTTGTGAGAAAGACTAGAACAAACAGAAATGGAGAGGAGACAGGAAGACCTAACAATGGTCTCCACAAGCATGAGATACACTCTTCTTTAACATTGGATTGCAGCACTAAGAAGGGAAAATTGTGGACCTGTGGAAATCATAGGATGGATAGACATGGTAATGATATGCAAAAGGTGAAAAACTGGAAATAAAATTTTCAAAACATCTTGATTTGGTTAGTATTGACTATGAGAGCCATTTCCAAAATGATTACGCCAGCCCACATGTTGCTTGTACTACTGTGATAAGCCTGTGGGGCCTACATGTGCTACCATGTCCTGTAGTGTCTCCGCACTTGTTTCCCATCGAGCACATGCATATCTGGGATGTGAGTGGTCAGCAATTTGTAAAAGGAGCTGCCAGCAGGGGATTTTAATTATTTGCTTGCCCAAGTGTATTCCGCATGGCACAACATGTCTCAGACATCTATTAATAACCTGATTGATTGCATGTCAAGGTATGCATCTCTGCGTATGTCACTCAATATTCAATACTGACTAAATTTGGAGTTTTCAAAAATGTTCTTTTAATTGACCCATTATTTGCATATAATTACCAAGTCTATCCATCCTGTGATTTACATAATTTCACAGCTTGTCCTTTTTGGCGTCAAAATTTTAAAGTTGAGGAGTCTGATATTGTACATCAAAATAAACTGGACCTAGTCTGGTGTTGGATTTTCAGATTTTTCTGTTTAGCACCATTAATCGTTTGGAAAGAGTTGTGTTTGAAAATATGTTTGGAATTACACTATTTGGTAATAAAGGATGGCTTTTAGGAAGGACTCATTGGCCACATGCCCTTGAGTCTACACCACTTTGGGGACTTAAGACTCTCGCTCCCGCCTTCTCATTCGGCAGTTCAGTGCACCTATCAAGGTAGAGAAAGCACTCTCTTTTTAAAGTGTAAAAGAGTTGGGCAGTCTCTAAAACTTCTCTAGACTTCAGTGGGGAGGACCACAATTCTGTACTGCCACCTCCCCTATAAATGACTATGATAGGGAATAAGGTGAGAGTCGTGTTCCAGAGGTTAGCTCGGAGGCACACTACGTTTTTTTGGCCAATGACTTTCACTAACCTTATTCTGTCAATGTTAGATATTAAAGGGGTTTTATTATAAACAAAAACAATGTCTATGTGCCATATTAAGGCATATGGACACCAAAGAGGGTGTCTCTGTAGGGAGGAGGACCCCCACAGAGTGTCCGGGCTGGAACCAAGGGGACCACCATCTGAGTTCCTAAGGAAACAGTACCCGGGGAACAGAGGAGGAGAGTGGACTGTTGAGAGTGACAGGACAGCAAGGGGAGGGGCGAGTATAAAAGGGACAGAGAGCGCGCAGAGGAGTCAGTTGGTGATATGTCAGACACGGAGCAGGAGGCGGAGGGGGCGTGAGAGAACGGGAAGTGTTATGAATGGGTCACCGAGGAGAAAAAAGCAAAACAAGCTAAGTCACAGAAAACCAGAGAGGTTGGTAACTATGCAGATTGCAGATCCCTGATCTTACCACACAACTAGCAGTAGCCGTGAAGCGTGCCTACGATGTTCCTAGACGCCTCGTCACGGCCGGAGGACTAAATAAGCCTAAAGCAAGAAAAGGGAAAACTAACTGCCCCAGAGCAGACCCCAAAGGAATAGATAGCCCCCACACATGTATTGACGGTGAAACAAGATAAAGGCACAAACACAGGCAGGAAAATAGGCTGAGCAAATGATGGGTCCCAAACTAACTAGGCGGGAAAGGAAAGAAAAGACACTGTCTGCAACCTGCAAAAAACCCTACAATAATAATGTCCAACACTTCTGATAGCAAAATTAACCCTGAAGTCACTAGACTTCTCCCACTATATCAGCACTCTGAAATATTCTGAGACAGAGCAAAAAGAGACCGAACTAGTAAGGGACAAAAAGCGAATTGGCAAAATACTGATAAATAAGAGTGGAAATTCAGCACAGCCCCCAGCCAGGGTTGGCAAACCACACGAAAAACTGAATAGACCAACAAAATCAAGTGTGAACATTAGCAGAAAAACTTAGCTTTAGATAACTGGAACAGAGCTGAAAACCAAGAGCTGACAAGCCAGAAGGAATCACCAGCAACTGAATAGGGCGTCGGCTGTCTTATATCCAATCGGAGAATCCTGAGGTCCAATCGTCATCCTCATTCTCAGGTGGCAGATCTCCACCGATCAAATCAGCCTCACTACCTCCTGTTACCACCAGAGGGAGTCTGGAAGGGGAACTCACAACTGGTGAACCAGAGAATGAACTCACAACAGGGAAGGACACTGACAGTTGAGAGAAGAGACCAGCAGCGGAGGGTAGATACGCAGTGGCCCTCAGGAAAGAGGTACCGAGCTTACAGACAGGGGACTGTCTCTTCACCCCAATTCTGGGTTACGATCTGCCCCCGGTCATCCTTGGCCGTTACCGCTGAGCTCGAGCCCTCCGCGGCCTGTCCGCTCCCTCTCCCGGCTGCTGCCATCCCCCTTCAGCCCGCGGTTGCGGCCTGCCCGCTGCCACCCGCGGACACTGCCGTTTCACTTGAGCCCGTGGTTGCGGCCTGTCTATCACCACTCACAGCCACCTTCACCGCACTGCAGTCGGCAGTTGGGGCCTGTTCCTCATCAACAGAGACACTCTGCACACAGCCTCAGGCTGTGCGCATGGCCAGTAAACCGCCACTCGAGCACTGCGACACAACACTGCTTGGGGACAGGAGTCCCATTGAACTCGCTAACAAGCGCAACCCCGCTGTTACAACAGGGGGTTACTTCATCTCAGGACTCCATCAGGGCCTGTTGTGCCCCAACTCCTCCTGGGCGCTGGAACACCCGAAGACTACTCCAAATCTTCAGCAGCTGGGCCCAGCGGCTGCGACGCTAAGGCAGCCTCATCAAAGACGCCACAGCAGCCTTATCAAAGACGCCACAGCAGCCTTATCAAAGATGCCAAAGCAGATTCATCAGCAATGCAGCTTCCACAGAGCCGCCGAGGGACGTCAGGACGGATAAGTAACATTATAGAGTAGAATGACCCGTAGACAGCCATACCGTGGCCCCATAGTAACCGGCCTCGGCCGGGTTAGTCGTGTTCTTTTCAAGTAGTGTTTGGTTGTACGACAACTGTGAGGACAACTGTTGTTACCCCTTTTTGGTTGCTTAGTATAGCCCTAGCGGCTTCAAATTATAAATGTTTGCTTTTCAAAGTTCAATCAGTCTCGCGTCTCATCACTGCATCCTGTGAACCTGCTGTTACCTACATTTGGCGTAGTCGGCAGGATGAAGTCTCCGAGTGTGGACAATGACGCCCCAGACCAGGGCAGGGCCGTGAACTCAACAGTTGATGAGGGCCCTCGTTCCAGCATTTCGTTGGGGGCTATGCTGAGCAACCTGCCTAGATTTTCCGGCTCCAATACCATGCTATGGAGCTGGATAGAGTGAATCCGGGGGCTCTTTCGAATGCACCCGATGACTCCTGATCTGGAAGCAGAAGTAGCTCTCATGGCATTAGACGGGGAGGCTCGGAATTCAGTGATGTTAAAACCCTCGGGACACCGCAACACCTTTGATAAAGTTTTGCAGATTTTAGAACAGATCCATGGGGACCCAACCAATGTGGGAGAGTGAAGAACCCAGTTGTTCAGTCGGATGCAGGGGGAGGGGAGACCATCACCCAGTATATGAATGTCCTCCAAGAGTTACACACGGCCATCGAAAGAAAAGACGGCGTAGGGGTAGGACCTGTTGACATTACACTACGCGACCTGTTGGTGACTGGACTGCGGGACCCGTTAATAAAGCAGGCATTACGGGAGCAGATTAGAATGAATCCACGTATAGACTTTTCCGAGGTGGGAAGTCAAGCATGCGCTCGAGAACAGGAGCAGGGGATGGCGGTCCCCGTGGGGAAGGTCCGGAGTGTGGAGGCTTCCCTGAACGCAGTTATGGATCCTCAATGGGTAGAGGAAATGAAGCAGGAGTTGAAGAACATCCAAGGCGAGTTGGCTGAAGTGAAAAGAAGGACTAAGTCTGGGACTGGACGGCCTAGTTTCAACCCTGGTCCCTGGGGACCCTGCTCCACCCGGGGCGGACAGACCTCGCAGACCCAGTGCTATGAGTGTGGGGAGCCGGGTCACTTCACCCGAGAGTGTCCGCAGCGTGGGAGATACCCACCCCGGCGGCCATTAAACTAGAGGGCTCCGGGCTGGGGGGATGCCGCTCGAAGCCAGAAACCACGATTAGGGGTGGTGGAAGTCCCGAAGATTTGGTCGCAGAGTGTCCGCTGGTATGGGCAGGAGTCAAGGGCCGTGCCGTCCGGTGCCTGGTGGATACGAGGTCACAAGTTACAACTATGCCTGCAACTTATTTCCGGCAGAATTTCTACGAGGCAGCGAGACCCCAGTGGGGGCCCATGATCAGACTGGTAGCCGCCAATCAACTACCGGTCCCTGCTGCCGGGGTGGTGTGGGTACAGGTGACGCTGTGCGGTAAATTCATCGGCCGCAGAGGAGTGGCTCTGACCCACGGAGAAACTGATAAACAGCACCCAGTCATTCTGGGCATGAACATACTGCGGGAGTTCGGCAACCTACTCCTCAATGATCCCACGCATGAGACCTTGAAACAGTGGGGTTCCCGCACGGCCCAAGGACAGGTATTCCAGCAGTTGGTGCGGGAAGCACGAGTCCTTCAGGACTGCCAGGAGGGCGAGGCCCTGGGCAAAGTCATCGCGCCAGCGGCTCGCCTGCTTGTACTGCCCCCTGGACAGCAGGCCCGGATAGGTAATATAACCAACCGGACATTTTCCCGCTGGGCCGCTGTCATGTGGGCCGCAGGCGGCAGCGCCCGATCATCTGGCCTCTTGCCAGCTGATGCGGCCACTGGCCTGACTGTTGCTCCTGCCACCAGCCCTATGCGGGCACGGCGGTTATAGTTTCTAACCCTCCCGCACTGCAGGGAGATAAGCTGCCACGCCCCCCCCACGCATCCCATCCTTGCCGTAGCATGAGACCCCCCCCCGCAGTCACTCACAGCGTCGCTTGCCTGCTCTCTTCTCTGTTCACAGGACCTGTGATGAGGTCACAGGAGGGGAGGAGTCAGGGGTCACATGATCAGGAGCCTTTGTCCAGACCCCTGTTCATGTGACTCCTGACTCCGCCCCTCCGGTGACCTCATCACAGGTCCTGTGCGCTCAGCCTTGCCTCTTGGTGTCTGCTAGACTCTGCTGTGCTGTTGTCATGGTGCTGGATGAGGTAAGTATGTGTGGGGTCAGGAGGGGTTTACAGGGTAGATGTAGCAGAGCTGTGTGTGTATGAGGTGTACGGAGCGGAGCCGTGTGTACGAGGTGTTCGGAGCGGAGCCGTGTGTGTACAAGGTGTATGGAGAGGAGCCGTGTGTGTACGAGGTGTACGGGGCGGAGCCGTGTGTGTACGAGGTGTATGGAGTGGAGCCGTGTCTGTATGAGGTGTACGGGATGGAGCCGTGTGTGTACGAGGTGTACGGAGCGGAGCTGTGTGAGTACGAGGTGTACGGAGCGGAGCCGTGTGAGTACGAGGTGTACGGAGCGGAGCTGTGTGTGTACGAGGTGGACGGAGCGGAGCCGTGTGTGTACAAGGTGTACGGAGCGGAGCCGCGTGTGTATGGGGTATACGGAGCTGAGCCGTGTGTGTACGGAGTGAAGCCATATGTGTACGGGATGTACGGAGCGGAGCCAAGTGTGTACGAAGCATGCAAAGTGGGATTTTCCCATGGACACAGGAGTACATGGCGGAGCCCCGAGGAGCATTTTAAAACACACACATGATGTTCCACCTGAAGTGATGTGCTGGAAGCTGACCGGAAATTAGATAATTTCTTGAGGAGATTGTGACGGAAAAAGGAATGCTTCAGATCCATCACCGTGTCCTCCTCCGACAGCACAGACAGCAGGATCGCCTTGGAATCGGATGGATGCCGGCCATGTGAGCGGATCATGATATGTCCTGCACCGGGAGGCTCAGGTGGGCACTACAATGGGAGCCGGGCTGCTATAGTATCTTTATAGAATCTTTATTTATTTATTTCTCTCTTTTTCTTTCTCATTCTCTGTTCTGTCTTTCCCTCATTTTCTTTCTCTCTCTGTTCTTTCTCTCTAATCTTTCTTTTTTCTTTCTCTCTCTCCCTGTTCTTTCTTTCCCCTCTTTCTTTTTCTTTCCTCTCTTTCTTTCTCACTGTTCTTTCTTTTCTTTACTTATTTCTTTCTCTCTGTTCTTTCTCTGTCTCTCTCTGTTCTTTCTTTCTTTCTTTCCCCTCTTTCTTTCTCTCTCTGTTCTTTCTTCTTTCTCTCTCTGTTCTTTCTTTCCCTCTCTCTGTTTTCTCTCTTCCTTAGTGTCAGTCAGTGTGCCCATAATGCCAGTCACTGTGCCCTCAGTACCAGTCAGTGTGATCAGCAGTGCTAAATGGGTGCGATTAGGTGTGGACATGGGTGTGACTAGTTGCGAAATGGGTGTGGCCAGGCGTGGCCTAAAATTTGCAGCGGCGTGGGAGGTATGATAGGGGCAGCTATGACCAGGGGGTCTGGTTGCCCAATGGATAGCAGTTCTGCCAGGAATTCTGTCACCGTGCGTACAAAAGGGGACAGAGCTTTGGGAGGAGCACTGTACCTAAAAGCAATAAATAGGACTGAGCTGAAATCCTGGGCACAGCTGTGAACATGTTATATAGTCGTGTTAATCTCCTCTCACTTCTTGTAAACTACAAGTGTACAAAGATATTATATAGTCACCATGTGACTAGTGGGCCTGTGTAACTTCAAATGCCAGGGCTGAATTTTAGTCCCAGTCCAGCCCTGCTGGACAGACAGTGGTGGCCATGCCCATCCGAGCCCCGATACCATTGGAAGGCGTGGAGATGCAGGTGAAGCCATGCTACTTGGAGCGCTTACCCCCTGGCATACTGGTGGCTCGCTCCCTGACCACAGTGCAGAAGGGGACTGTCCTGGTGCGCTGCATCAACCTTGAAGACCAAGACATCACCCTGAAGCCCCGGACAGAATTGGACAAGCTAGTAAGGCCTTTTGAAGAAGTACTACCGGCCCCTGCAATTCAATTGAGAGTGCAATCCGAGGACCCCTGGGCAGTAACTATCCGTACTCTACAGGCTACGGAAATTTCAACTCAGGAAAAGGGTCGAATCATCCTGGAACAAATGCGGGCCAAACTCTTGTGACTAACCGCAGCCCAGCGCTCTCAGGTAAAAACACTGCTCGGACAGTACCACTAGGTATTTGCTAGTCATGAGGAAGATTTTGGATGTACCACCACCATCACCCATGGAATTCCCACGGCAGGAGCAGCCCCCATCCATGAACGATATCGACAGATTCCTCCACAACTTTACCAAGAGGTGAAAACTTTGCTGGCCCAAATGCTACGAAAGGGAGTGATTCGAGAAAGCCAAAGCCCCTGGGCGGCTCCTATTGTGTTTGTCTGCAAAAAGGATGGCACCTTACAATTCTGCGTGGACTATCAAAAGCTGAATGCTTGCACTATCAAAGACTCGTACCCACTACCCCGAATAGAAGAATCCTTGTCCGCCTTGGGGAAGGCGATGTACGTTTCTACTTTGGACCTGGCCAGTGGGTACTGGCAGGTACCCATGTCAGAAGAAGACAGGGCAAAGACGGCGTTCATACTTCCTATGGGGCTATTTGAGTTTAATCGAATGCCGTTCGGACTGGCTAACGCCCTGGGGACCTTTCAGCGGTTGATGGAGCGGTGTCTGGGAGATCTCAATTTTGAGGCCACGTTGATATACCTGGATGATATCAACATCTATGCTGCCACTTTTGAGGACCACCTGAAGCGGTTGGGGTAGGTACTTGGACGGCTGCAAAAGTACAGGTTGAAGGTAAAACCCCAAAAATGCCATCTATTTCACACCCAGATCGAATTTCTGGGTCATGTCGTCTCAGCGGAGGGCGTAAGGCCGTCCCGGGAAAAGGTTGCTGTCATTCAGGGATGGCCTACCCCCGAGACAATAAAAGACGTGCGGGCCTTCCTGGGGTTGGCCGGATACTACCATCGTTTCATAAAAAATTTTGCATGCCGGGCTCGAGCTCTGCACGACCTGCTGAAGGGGGCTCCCACTGATGCAAATGGATGAAAAATCCAGTGGCGACAACCTCAAGAAGAGGCCATCCAAGACCTTAAGGCTGCGCTCTCGGATGCTCCGGTGTTAGCTTATGCGGATTTCTCGCAACCGTTCATCCTGCACACTGACGGGAGTCTTCATGGGCTGGGGGCCGTGTTGTTACAAGTCCAAGACGGCCGGGAGAGAGTGATCGTGTATGGAAGCCGCTCACTCCATGATTCCGAGGGCAACCCTGACAATTACAGCTCCTTTAAGCTCGAGCTCCTCGCAGTAGTGTGGGCCATGATGGAGCGGTTCGCAGAGTACCTGGCGGGCTCCCAAGTAGTGGTGCGGACTGAAAATAACCCGCTGGCCCATTTGGAAAACGCCAAACTGGGAGCTCTGGAACAAAGATGGGTGGCCTGGATGGCGAAATTCAACTATAAAATTATCTATAAAAGAGGGGCCGAGAATGTACACGCTGATGCTCTCTCCAGGATTCGACATACTACCCCAGGGAAAAGTCGAGACGACAAATTAGAAGGGGAAGAGATACCGTTTGCCCTCACCGCTGCTGTGCTTACTGCTGCCACCCAGGAAGTACCTCCCACGGAGACCCTAAGAGGCATGCTGGAACAATCCCGGGGTAAGTGGATCCAACAGCAGCAAGAAGATGAAGAAATTGGGCTTCTCTGGAAATGGGTAACCGCTGGCAAACTGCCCACTGACTCACAAAGACAGACTTTGACTCAGGACATGTCGCTGATGTTACGACAATGGGAGAGACTGGTTATCCGAAAGGGACTATTGTATCGTAAAATGACATCACGAACAACATCTATGATGAGTTGGCAGTTAGTTGCGCCCGGAGCCCAACTTAACAAACTGGATTGAGAAGCCCATGAAAAAGGGGCTCATTTCGGAGCTCAAAAGACCTTGCAATGGTTACAACAGAAAATTTACCATCCACGCTTGCATGCTGTTGTGGACGAGACTTCCCGGACCTGTCGCCTATGCAAATTAGCTAAACCGCCCGCACAGCGAGCCCCAGTACAATCATGACCTCAGCGCCCCTCAAGCTTCTGACGGTGGATTACCTGACCTGTGGTCCTGCATTCCAGGGGTATGAACACTGCCTTGTCATGGTAGACCATTTCACTAAGTTCGCTGTGGTCACCCCTACTCGAGACCAGACCGCGGGGTCGGCCGCCTCCGCAATTTGTAGAAACTTTATACAAGTTTACGGCTGCCCTCAACGGATACATTCTGATCAAGGAGCATGTTTTTTGGGAAAAATAATGGAGGAACTACACCATCTCTACGGTATTGACAAATCCCGGACCACGCCATACCACCCGCAGGGAAACCGGGCCTGCGAGCAATTGAATCGGACATTAATCCAAATGTTGCGTACTCTGGAGAGTGACAAGAAGGCCCGTTGGCCCGAATATGTCCCTGAACTAGTATGGGTCTATAACAACCGAGTACATCGAGTTACCAGCTATACCCCTTACTCCCTGTTGTTCAGACGCGAGGGCAAGGGGATCACAGAGGTAGAGTTGGACCCAGAGGAACCTCAGCCCTGGACTGGGATATCAACATGGGTCCGAAATCACCGGCACAGGCTGCAAACTCTTCATCGAATCGTACATACCAAACTTCAAGACTTAGAACACCCAGGAAAGAGTTCATCTCTACCTCCTGATCTCCAAAGTGGAGACCGAGTACTCGTACTAGACCAACTAGAGCCACGCTGGGAAGAGGGTCCCTATCGGGTCCTACGCCTTATAAACCCTGAAGGACCTGTGTACCAAATAGAAAAAGAGAAAGATGAAATGCTGCCTATCCTCATAGTGCATTGGAATATGCTATGCCCCTGTATTTCCACCGACCCGAAACAACCTGAACCTGCTCCTCAGGTCTCTGAACCATTGCCCGTGTTCTGGGACTCGGACGACGAAGAAGACTTCCCCACAATAACCAGGGGCTCTCTACTCAATGACAAACCAACTGACACAATTAGCCAGCCCGAACCATCTAGCCCACCATCGGCCACCACCCCTGAAGACTCCACCCTCGTCGAACTAAGACGCTCCGAGCGGTCAACAGCCGGCAAACCCCCCTAACGATACGAACAGGACCAGTTCATATGGCAACGAAAACTGACACCTCCGCAGACCAGCCCAAGCAGACTGAAGCCCTCACCCGAGGACTGGCGAGCTTACAGGATGGGAGAGTGTAGGGAGGAGGACCCCCACAGAGTGTCCGGGCCGGAACCAAGGGGACCACCATCCGATTTCCTAAGGAAACAGTACCCGGGGAACAGAGGAGGAGAGTGGACTGTTGAGAGTAACAGGACAACAAGGGGAGGGGCGAGTATAAAAGGGACAGGGAGCGCACAGAGGAGTCAGTGGGTGATACGTCAGACACGGAGCAGGAGACGGAGGGGGCGTGAGAGAACGGGAAGGACACTGACAGTTGAGAGAAGAGACCAGCAGCAGAGGGTAGATACGCAGTGGCCCTCAGGAAAGAGGTGCCAAGCTTACTGACAGGGGACTGCCTCTTCACCCCAATCCTGGGTTACGATCTGCCCCCGGTCATCCTTGGCCGTTACCGCTGAGCTCGAGCCCTCCGAGGCCTGTCCGCTCCCTCTCCCGGCTGCTGCCATCCCCCTTCAGCCCGCGGTTTTGGCCTTCCCGCTGCCACCCGCGGACGCTGCCGTTTCACTTCAGCCCATGGTTGCGGCCTGTCTACCACCGCTCTCAGCCACCTTCACCCCGCTGCAGTCGGCAGTTGGGGCCTGTTCCTCATCAACAGAGACACTCTGCACACAGCCTCAGGCTGTGCGCGTGGCCAGTAAACCACCACTCTTGAGCACTGCTTGGGGACAGGAGTCCCATTGAACTCGCTAACAAGCGCAACCCTGCTGTTACAAAAGGGGGTTACTTTATCTCAGGACTCCATCAGGGCCTGTTGTGCCCCAACTCCTCCTGGGTGCTGGAACGCCCGAAGACTGCTCCAAATCTTCAGCAGCTGGGCCCAGCGGCTGCGACGCCAAGGCAGCCTCATCAAAGACGCCACAGCAGCCTTAACAAAGACGCCAGAGCAGCCTTATCAAAGATGCCAAAGCAGCTTCATCAGCAACGCAGCTTCCACAGAGCCGTCGAGGGACGTCTGGACGGATAAGTGACATTATAGAGTATAAGTGTTAGGAGTCGGATTCCTGCGTTTACTCAGTAGGGATCCAAATCCTCACATTCTGCACTCTCCTCCTATTTTGCCACTGCAGAGGAGATTGCCTTGCAGCAAATCTCTCCTGAGGCTAAAGGTACTGTCACACTTAGCGATGCACCAGCGATCCCGACCAGCGATATGACGCGGTCAGGATCGCTGGTGCATTGCTAAGTGGTCGCGAGTGAGCTGCCACACAGGCAGATCTCACCAGCGACATCGCAGGGGTTGGGGTCGCTACTTACCTGTCACACTAGGCGATCCTGACGTCCTCCCGCCCGGCTCCACGCTCGTCGCTCGTCTCTCCACAGGAAGCGTCGCAGGAAGCTGACGGCGAGAAATGGTCCAGGATGTTCTTGCGCAATCAGCGATAACCAGCGGGGGAGCGGGTCGTAGGTAAGTATCACACACAGCAATATCGCTAGCAATATCACTATAACGTCACAAGTTATAGCGATATTGCTAGCGATATCGCTTAGTGTGACAGGCCCTTAAGTCCTTCTGTCCTCTTACTGGGCATGCTCATTGGACGATCTCCCATTGGAGATCGGGAGTCATGTGCTCAGGTCCCGCTCCAGTTCTCATTGGTCCATCTCAGAGATCTGGAAGCGTGCAAAAGGTCCCAGCTGCTATAAAAGGCGCGCATGGCTGTTCCGCCATGTGCTAGTATAGTCATACTTGCTGCTGTGTGTATGAGGACGGATGAATGATTCTGGTGACTGACTCATTTGAAACTCCTTCCCTCTGATATTACGCATGTGAATAGGGACTGAGTTAGTTTCAGCGCTCCTCTGCTTCAACTCGCACAGCTGCTAGCGTCCGACATTGCGCTTGCGCCTTGCCTTTGTCATTTGGCGGCAGTGTCCACGCCGTGCTGCAGTAGCAGCCTCCTTTGCATTTGCAGTTGCAACGCTGCGCACACGGTAGGTCTAGATGGCCATAGTGCCGCCGTCTTGGGCTACTCCTGTGACCATATACAGTGTGTGCGTTTTTTACTGAGTTCTGTGACTACAACAGGCTCAGTTATTTGTGTTTGTACTTTTGGCATCCCGTGAGTTTAACTGAGATTGCTCTGCACACCTGGGTGGAGTTTAACCCTGTGTGCAATTCCGCCATATTGCTCCTGCCACCACCTGGCAGCGGTTATTTCACCTACTGCACGGTGGACCCCGAGCAGCGAACGCACTTTATTTATATTTTTATTTAGTGCGTTCCTCCATTCCTAACAATAAGGACCCGTAGACGGCCATACCGTGGCCCCATAGTAACCGACCTCGGCCGGGTTAGTCGTGTTATTTTCAAGTAGTATTTGGTTGTACTGAGTCCCTGCGAGGAAAACTGTTGTTACCCCTTTTTGGTTGCTTAGTATAGCCCTAGCAGCTTCAAATTATAAAAGTTTGCTTTTCAAAGTTCAACCAGTCTCGCGTCTCGACACTGCATCCTGCGAACCTGCTGTTACCTACATCTCTGTGCTGTACCCCTTTTATAAGTCAGAGCATTCGTTGTTACCCTTAGGCTAGGAACACATTGCATTTACAGCTATTTTTGGGCACATATGCTCAGTAGGTATATGCCTGACAGTAGGCCACCCTAGGGTGCTTAGGTATCCATCCATCCATCATAAGAGTCCATTGATTAATTATATCTCATAGAAAACTGTAGCATGTTACAGATTTAAAAATGATATACAGAACACGGCAGCGACCAAACAGAGGGGATCTATAGGAAAGGTCAAGAAAAACATATACCTTAGGCTATGTGCACAGATGTAATGTGCACCTAGCTGTATTCTGGTGCCCTCAAGTTGTTCTTGTCCTAAAAGGCCCCCAATTTTAAAAGGGGTGATTGTTGGGTATCGATTTGTTAACATGGCAGCCAGGGGCCTGCTGAAGGCTTCATAGCAGACTATGGTTTGTACTATTGTATTGCAATATATAGTATAAGCAATAAGATAATCGCAAGGTCAAGTCCCCAAAAAAGACCGAAAAAGTGAAAATTAAAAAAAGTTTTTAAAAATTTTAAAATTACAATTACTTCCTTTCTTTCCTGTTAAAAATAAACGAATAGTCATATTTGGTATTGCCACATCCGTAAAAAGTCCAGTCAAAATTATCAAAATATAAAAATAATTTCCCCATATGGTCAATGATGAAAAGGGAAAAAATTTAACTCAAATGTCAGAATTGTGTTTTTTGTTATCTCACCTCCCTAAAAAAAAAAAGCAATGAAAATATCTTATTTACCCCAAAATGGTACAATAAAAATGTCAGATCACCAGGCCAAAAAAAACAATCCCGAACAAAACTCCATGGAAGGAAATAAGAAAACATTACAGGTAGGAATGAGCGGACCCATGGATGTTTGTGTTCGTTAAAGGGAATCTGTCACCTATTTTATTCGCACATAAGATGCAGCCACCGCCATCAGGGGCTTATCTACAGCATTACGGCATCTACAGCCGAGAATTACGCCTGCGCAGGAGCTGTGACAGAAGCAAGGAAGAGTACGTCATCGCTAGAAGATGGGAGGCACTGGACCCGGATCGTGACACCCATCGGACCCGGACAGGACCGCCCCCTGCTGAGTATAATATATCTCACTTTTCTTATCTTTCAGGTTACATCGGGGGCTTATCTACAGCATTACAGAATGCTATAGATAAGCCCCTGATGGCGGTGGCCGCATCTCATATGAGAAAAAATAGGTGACAGATTCCCTTTAAGTTTGAGCGAACTTTAGTTCAAAGTTCGGTTCGGGTGTACGATAGGTGAGAGAGTGTAACCAACAGGGATGGGGGGTGACCTGCTTCTTGCCGCTGTCAGACATGAGACTGAGACAGAGGTTGTATTCAACAGGTCCATTTTTATTGGTCGCCTTTCTGATGACCACCAGAATTCACCACAGGGATTTCACACTTCTCTTGTACACAGACCTGGTACCTTCATTTCTTTATTATTATCGTTGTGGCGTCCTTCGTGGCTTTTCTCACTGTGGCTGCCCTAGGCCCATCCACCACAGCGCTTTACCAATCTATGTATGCCGTCCGTTTGGTACCCCCAGACAGTCTTCGTCTGTGGCTACTGTCCTCTGGGCAACCCCCCGTGACCGCCTAAACTGTCAGTCCTCTCTGGAGCCTTTCTACCGGCTCTATCTCCGCAGCAGAACCCCCTTTGTAGTGTGCTCCACTCGCTGACTGGACTCTCCAGAACCTTCCCTCAGCCTTTTATACTTCCAGTCCTGGTAGCTCCGTCCACTATCACTTGACAGTTTCTTTGACCAATGGCAGTTATACTTCCCACTCTTACACTCTCCACTGCCCTCTAATGGTCAAACTATAGTACAGCACCCTTTCTCTTTATCTCAGCACTTTCATACCTACACTACGTTACCCCTCTGCCTCTCACTACAGGCAGATCAGTCTGTCGTTCAACTTCCCTACACTCCCCTTCCTTTATCCATTGTCGTCCTCGACAATCTTGTCCTATTCTCTGGGAGTGTACCTTCCACCTTTCTTATTGTCTGTGCCCCTTTTTCTATTCGGACCGCCATAACCAAGACCCTAACCTATCAGGTCATCATCAGCGTCCTTCTATTTTTCTTGGGGCATGTGGTACTGGGGGCCTGACTTAAGGACCACTGTCTGTCTACATTCTACTTGTCTCGTCGTCCTGCCAACTTTAATAAGTCATGGTCAGTATACTCCAAGTGCTCGGGTCCAGTTGAACATTTTTTTTTTATAACACTTCAACATTTCAAATTTACTACACATCTTACCACGTTTACTGCAATACATTTTTATCAGAACATTTTTTTTAGACTTTTACTTTTTTAACAAAACAATACACTCTTGAAAATGTTAACCATATGAGGACAGGGGGTGCTCCCCCTTCCATTCAGAAAAACACTCCCTCTAGTCATCGCTGTTTCACCAGGAGGATATTCTTCCCCATGGGGACACGGAACAGTCCCCCCATTGTGCAACGGTGCACTGCAGTCCCGGCAGTCCATTGTAATAGGTGCTCCGGGCCACCTCCTGGTGGCTGATATTTCGCCAAAACAGGAGACTCCACAGCCGTGGGGTCTCTGGGATGTTTGTAGTATCCCTGGGCCTCGAGTGTCCCTGATGCTCAAGACCCAGGAGTCCTTGTCTCTTTATGGGGGCTTGCATCCCTCAGGGTAGGTGATGACGGCCACCGCATAGTAGCAGCGGGGGCAATACTCTTTGTAATAGGAGACTAGGTCTCCCTCCCGCGGAACCCGGCCGTGCTTGATTGAGGCAATGTTTAGATAAATTTTATAGCCGGTGGTGAGGTCTCAAATAAAACCGTAGCCCTTGCCAGTATCCATATACACCAGCCGCCCGTATGACCGAGTAGTAGACATGGCGGCCTCCCCCTTCTCATGGAGCAACGCCCACACCTCCCTTCCTTGGCCTTCATCTTTTCAATGATCTCCGCAACCCAAACAGAGGGTCCGGTATAGGCCGCAGAGTCCGATGGGCGGGCCGCAACCGAGAGTGGAGCAGAGGCAGTCGCAGACATGGGGGAGCAGGCCGCAACCGGAGTAGCAGACGGGACAGAGGCGGCCACAGGCATCGTCGGACAGGCTGTGGAGTCGACCGCAGCCGGAATCAAGGCGGCCGTGGACGCCACGAATTCGGCCGTAGCCGAGGCCGCAGGTTGGCTCCACACAGGCGCCGCCGGGTGGGGCGGCTCGGGATGGTTGTCAAGAGCCGTGAAGTCATCCAGGGCCGTAGTCACTGAAGAGCGGGAGGTCGAGGGCCGTGTCATGTTTTGTGCACTGGGCAAGGGGGCGAGATCTGCTTGCGATGCCGCCGGCTGGGCCGGGGGGAACGCTCACCTTCCCCAGCGTCGCGGCTCCCAGCAGGCTTTCAAGCAACTCCTCCAATAGCCATGGATCTGGTTCGGTGACCCCTCCTCAAGGGGGAGGTACTGTTGCGAGCTCATCTGTTCATTCATCTTTTGTGTCCGAGGATCTCCCTCTTCTGGTGAAGGAAGGTAGTGAGGCTGATTACCAAACACCTGATCAGGTGGATGGTGACTGGGTAACGGGAACTTCTGACTGGATATAAGGCAGCCGACGCCCTTCTGAGTTGCTGGTGATTTCTCTGCTGGATTCTTGGAGACCAGTCTGATTCCTGCTTCCCAAAGATAAGTTTTTGCTCTGCTATTGAACTTATTAGTTTTGGTTTTGTTTACCTTGTTTTTTGGAGTTCAGCCATCCCCGGCCGGGGGTGTGCTGGATTCTTTTTCCTTGATCAGTGTTCTCTTTTGCTCTGCTTCCAGAATATTCTGAGTGCTGATATAGGGATTGAAGTCTAGTGACTTCAGGGTCCTTTTTGTTTATCAGTTGTGTTGGTAATATTTTTTAGCAGGGTTTTCTCAGATTGCAGACAGCAGCTTTTCTATCCTGTCCTTTTTAGTTAGCTTGGGCCCCATTGTTTGCTCAACCTATCTTTCTATCTGTGTTAGTGTTTTCATCTTGCTTCACCGTCATTATATGTTGGGGGCTGCCTATTGCTTTGGGGTCTGCTCTGGGGCAGTCAGTTTTTCCCTTTTCTCTCTTTAGACTTATGTAGATCTCCGGCTGTGACGAGGTGTCTAGGATCACCGTAGGAACACTCCATGGCTACTGCTAGTTGTGTGATAGGATTGGGGGACTGCAATCCGCTAGTCTCCAACATCTCTGTTTTTCTGGGCTGAGCTTGTGTTTTGTTTTTTCCTCCTCGGTGACTCAATCATAACAGAATCACCAGCCATACCGCAGATTCTAGGGTACTCAAAAGCAGGAAGGAATTGTTTAAAAAAAGAAAGAAAAAAAAATAAAATAAAAAAGTGTCAGAATTTTTTTTTTTGCGTATATTTTTTCCTCTTTTTCTCTGAGGCGGTAGGAGGAATATTTTTTTTTTTTCTGATGGAGTTTAAGCAATTGTCTGATCGTGTGGAGCAGCTTGCTGCTGAGGTGCGGGGAATTTCCGCCTATCTTGCTCGATCACACGCTGCTAAACCAAAAATCCCCACTCCTGATGTGTTTTTTGGGGATCAGTCTAAATTTTTGAATTTTAAGAATAATTGTAAATTATTTCTTGCCTTGAAGCCTAACTCATCGGGGAGCTCAGCGCAGCAGGATAAGATTGTCATCTCCTTGCTGCGCGGCGATCCCCAGGATTGGGCATTTTCTTTAGTACCAGATGATCCTATTCTAACTAATGTGGACGCATTTTTTCAGGCCTTGGGGTTGTTGTATGATGAACCTAATGCGATTGATCAAGCTGAAAAGACCCTGTTGGCATTGAGCCAGGGTCAAGATTCTGCAGAACTGTACTGTCAAAAATTCCGAACGTGGGCGGTCCTCACCACTTCGAATGATGGTGCCTTGGCAGCTCTCTTTCGGAAGGGTTTGTCAGAAACCGTAAAAGATACTATGGTGGGATTTCCTGTTCCCTCTGGTCTTGACGATTCTATGTCATTAGCCATTCAGGTTGATCGATGTTTACGTGAACGTAAAATTATACGGGAAATACTGCCACCTGTTGAACAAATGTCTAAACCTATGCAATGTGATAGAGTTTTGTCTAGGGCGCAACGTCAGGAGTTCAGAAGGCGTAATAAGCTGTGTTTTTTCTGTGGAGATGCCTCTCATATTATTTCTGTCTGCCCTAAACGAGAGAAACGTTTTGCACACACATTTGCTGTAGGTGGTGTACAACCTAAGTTTCTTCTGGCAATTACTCTGATCTGCTACCTGTCCACATTTTTTGCTAAAGCCTTTGTTGATTCAGGAGCAGCCTTGAACCTAATGGATTTAGATTTTGCTAAACATTGTGGTTTCCCTATGACACCCCTGCGGACGCCTATTCCTTTGAGGGGTATTGATGCTACTCCTTTGGCAAAGAATAAACCTCAGTTTTGGACCCAGGTGGTAATGCGACCCGCCCCAGACCATCAAGAAAATTGCAGATTTTTGGTGTTGCATAATTTGCATGATACCATCGTGCTGGGGTTCCCCTGGTTGCAAATCTGTAATCCAGTTTTGGATTTGAAATCTGTGTCTGTGGTGAGTTGGGGTTGTCGGTGTGCTCTTAGTGACACTCCTGTTTTCTCCACCTCTCCCCAGTCGCATGAGGTTCCTGACTATTTGGCTGATTTTTATGATGTGTTTAGTGAGAGTAAGTCTGCATCTTTGCCTCCTCATAGGAGTTATGACTGTGCAATTGAGCTGAGTCCGGGGTGTAAATTTCCCAAGGGTCGACTTTTTAATTTATCTGTACCCGAACATGAGTCTATGCGTTCTTATATTAAGGAGTCGTTGGAGAAGGGTCATATTAGACCATCCTCTTCACCCTTGGGTGCTGGGTTTTTTTTTGTGGCCAAGAAGGATGGTTCATTAAGGCCCTGTATTGACTATTGCTCCCTTAACAAAATTGCTGTTAAATATCAGTATCCGTTACCCCTGATTTCTGACCTATTTTCTAGAGTTGAAGGTGCTTGCTGGTTTACCAAGCTTGACCTCAGGGGGGAGTAAAATCTTATTCGCATTAAGCATGGGGATGAAGGGAAGACAGCGTTTAATACTCCGAAGGGACATTTTGAGTACCTGGTGATGCCTTTTGGGCTCACTAACGCCCCTTCTGTCTTCCAGTGCTTCATGAATGATATTTTCCGGGACTTTGTGGATAAGTTTCTGATCATCTATTTGGATGATATTTTGATCTTTTCCAGGGATTGGGACTCTCATGTGGAACATGTTCAGACTGTGTTCCGGATTTTGAGGGAAAACTCCCTGTATGTTAAGGGATCGAAATGTCTTTTTGGTGTACAGAGGATTTCATTTTTGGGATTTATTTTGTCTCCGTCAACTATTGAAATGGACCCGGCCAAGATACAGGCCATTTATGATTGGGTGCAGCCCACTTCTTTGAAGGCTCTCCAGAAGTTTTTGGGTTTTGCTAATTTTTATCGTAAGTTTATAGCCAATTTTTCTGTTATTGCCAAACCATTGACTGATTTGACTAAGAAGGGCGCTGATTTGCTGAATTGGTCTCCAGAGGCTGTTTCTTCTTTTCAGGAGCTGAAGCGGAGGTTCACTTCTTCTCCGGTTTTACAACAACCCGATGTCTCACTTCCATTTCAGGTGGAGGTGGATGCTTCAGAGACTGGTGCAGGAGCTGTTTTGTCCCAAAAAGATCCTGTAACATCTAAAATGAACCCCTGTGCCTTCTTTTCCCGAAAGTTCTCTCCTTCGGAACGCAACTATGATGTGGGGAATCGAGAACTGTTGGCCATGAAGTGGGCATTTGAGGAGTGGAGACATTGGTTGGAGGGAGCTAGACATCAAGTTGTGGTCCTCACTGACCACAAGAATTTGATCTACCTTGAGTCGGCTAAATGCTTGAATCCGAGACAGGCCAGGTGGGCCTTGTTTTTCACACGTTTTGATTTTGTGGTCTCCTTTCTCCCGGGCACTAAGAACGTTAAGGCTGATGCCCTCTCTAGGAGTTTTTTGGCCGATTCTCCTATTGTGACCAAGCCTGCTACCATCTTAGGTGAGGGGGTGGTTCTTTCTGCCATTTCGCCTGATTTGAGATGTGCTTTGGAGAAGTTTCAGGAGGATAAGCCTGAGCGTTGTCCCAGTGGTAGGTTGTATGTTCCTGACCAGTGGAGGAGGAAAGTGATGTCTGAGGTTCATTGCTCCGCGTTGGCTGGTCATCCAGTTATTTTTGGTACTAGAGATTTGGTGAGTTGGTCTTTTTGGTGGCCTGCCTTGTCTTGTGATGTCAGAATTTCTGTGCAGTCCTGTGGGACTTGTTCCCAATCTAAGCCTTGTTCTCGTTCTAGTGGGTTGCTGATGCCTTTGCCGGTGCCCAGGAGGCCATGGACCCATATCTCAATGGATTTTATTCCTGATCGGCCTGGTGGCTTGGATGAGGGTTCGGTGACCCCTCCTCAAGGGGGAGGTACTGTTGTGAGCTCATCTGTTCATTCATCTTTTGTGTCCGAGGATCTCCCTCTTCTGGTGAAGGAAGGTAGTGAGGCTGATTACCAAACACCTGATCAGGTGGATGGTGACTGGGTAACGGGAACTTCTGACTGGATATAAGGCAGCCGACGCCCTTCTGAGTCGCTGGTGATTTCTCTGCTGGATTCTTGGAGACCAGTCTGATTCCTGCTTCCCAAAGATAAGTTTTTGCTCTGCTATTGAACTTATTAGTTTTGGTTTTGTTTACCTTGTTTTTTGGAGTTCAGCCATCCCCGGCCGGGGGTGTGCTGGATTCTTTTTCCTTGATCAGTGTTCTCTTTTGCTCTGCTTCCAGAATATTCTGAGTGCTGATATAGGGATTGAAGTCTAGTGACTTCAGGGTCCTTTTTGTTTATCAGTTGTGTTGGTAATATTTTTTAGCAGGGTTTTCTCAGATTGCAGACAGCAGCTTTTCTATCCTGTCCTTTTTAGTTAGCTTGGGCCCCATCATTTGCTCAACCTATCTTTCTATCTGTGTTAGTGTTTTCATCTTGCTTCACCGTCATTATATGTTGGGGGCTGCCTATTGCTTTGGGGTCTGCTCTGGGGCAGTCAGTTTTTCCCTTTTCTCTCTTTAGACTTATGTAGATCTCCGGCTGTGACGAGGTGTCTAGGATCACCGTAGGAACACTCCATGGCTACTGCTAGTTGTGTGATAGGATTAGGGGTCTGCAATCCGCTAGTTTCCAACCTCTGTTTTTCTGGGCTGAGCTTGTGTTTTGTTCTTTCCTCCTCGGTGACTCAATCATAACAGGCAGGTTTCCCGGCGGGTTTCAACCTCCTGACGCCATTTCCACTCCAGGCGTCCGAGGCCACGGCAACTGCAGCATCGCATATCGCCCGAGTTCCCGAAGCACAATGGCGCCAAGCAGCTGCACCCAGTCTCTTCACCTGGGCCACTCCCGCTCGTGGGTGGGGCGTTGGTCGGCCTCTCCATCCATTTTCCAAGGTCCAGCATGGGAGGGCGGCTGTCTCCTGATGTAGGCCGCTCCCCCCAGGGATGAATGCGACATAGTCCTAGATCGTCCAATACGGCTGCAAACTCCTGTGTCTCTTCCTGACGCTGAAATGCCACAGCCATTTTGACAGGACACATAGCCAGCAATCTGAAGCCCAGTCCCAAATTGTAATCCACAGGAAAAATAAAATTCTTCACCCCATACAGCTTGGGGTCCTTTAGTACTTGGTGGCAGGCTTGCCGCTGAAGATGTTGTATTTGCGGCAATTATCCTGCCGACTACGCCAAATGTAGGATAGGTGAGAGAGTGTAACCAACAGGGATGGGGGGTGACCCGCTTCTTGCCGCCGACAGACACGAGACTGAGACAGAGGTTGTATTTAAGAGGTCCGTTTTTATTGGTCGCCTTTCTGACGACCACCACAATTCACCACACGGATTTCATACTTCTCTTGTACACAGACCCGGGTACCTTCATTTCTTTACTTTATTATTATTGTCGTGGCATCCTTCGTGGCTTTTCTCACTGTGGCTGCCCTAGGCCCATCCACTACAGCGCTTTACCAATCTTAGTACGCCATCCATTTGGTACCCCCAGACAGTCTTAGTCTGTGGCTACTGTCCTCTGGGCCACCCCCGTGACCACCTCAACTGTCAGTCCTCTCTGGAGCCTTTCTACTGGCTCTATCTCAGCAGCAGAACCTCGTTTCTAGTGTGTTCCCCTCGCTGACTGGACTCGCCAGAACCTTCCCTCAGCCTTTTATATTCCCAGTCCTTGTAGCTCCGCCCACTATCACCTGACAGTTTCTTTGACCAATGGCAGTTATACAGTCCCACTCTTACACTCTCCACTGCCCTCTAATGGTCAAACTATAGTACGGCACCCTTTCTCTTTACCTCAGCGCTTTCATACCTACACTGCGCTACCCCTCTGCCTCTCACTACAGGCAGATCTGTCCGTCAGTTCAACTTCCCTACACGGGTATCAGCACTGTACCCGAACCCCATAGTAGTCAATGAGGACCCAAACTTTGGTGCTGTAAAATGGTCATAATAAGGGCTAAGAGGATGCAAATGTCTCTCTATCTCTCTCTCCCCTCCAGCGTCGGACTGGCCCACCGGGGAACCGGTGGATTCTCCGGTGGGCCCTGGCATCTGGTGGGCCCTGGCACCTGCTGGCATACAGGGCCAGCAGTTGCCTAGGGCCCCCGCTGCTCCAGGGGCCCCCAGCCAGTGGTGTGTCGCACACCATGCAGCTGCTATGGGGGCCCCTGCCAGCGGAGCAGCAGCGGGTGTCAGGAGGCAGGAGCCCCTGTCCCCGCTGCTAAAGAGAAATGAATATTCACTGCGAAGCAGTGAATCTCATTTCAGGTCTCCACCCCCAGAGGCCCCGCCCCCAGCCCAGTAAGCCGCTCTGCATCAGGGCCGGCGCCGCCCTCAGTCCTCTCTGCTCCTGGCTCACAGCCAGTGCGCGATGACGTCACTACATCGCACACCCGCTGTGTGTCTGGCAGAGGGGGCAGCTCCTGACACTGAAGCCGGGATCAGCGTGGGAGCGAGGAGGAGAGGTGAGTATTGTGTTTTGTTTTGTTTTTTATATCTCTCTCGCTCTCTCTATCTGTCTCTCTCTATCTATCTATCTATCTATCTCTATTTCTCTATATATATCTCTCTCTCTTATATCTATCTATCTTTCTATCTCTATTATCTATATCTATCTATTTCTATATCTATCGCTCTATCTTTATATCTATCTTTCTATCTCTACATCTATCTCTATATCTATCTATCTATCTATCTATATATCTCTATATCTATCTATTATGTCTATCTATCTATCTCTATATCTATCTATCTTACTCTATCTATCTCTATATCTATTATCTCTATATTTATTATCTATCTAGCTACCATCTATATCTATCTATCTTTATCTATATATATCTCTATCTAATATCTATATCTATCTATCTCTATACCTATCTATCTATTTATCTATCCGTTATCTATCTCTATATCTTTTCTCTGTATCTATCTATCTCTATATCTATATCTCTCGCTATCTATATCTATCTCTATATCTATATCTATATATCTATCTCTATCTATCTCTATATCTATCTCTATTTCTCTCTATATCTATCTCTATATCTCTATAGCTATCTATCTATATATCTCTATCTCTATATCTATCTCTCTGTATATCTATCTATCGCTCTATCTCTATATCTATCTTTCTATCTATATCTATCTATCTTTATCTATTTATCTCTATATCTTTTCTCTGTATCTATCTCTCTCTATATCTATATCTATCTATCTCTATATATATCTATTATCTCTATATCTATATCTATTTCTCTCTATATCTATCTATCTATTTATCTCTATCTCTATATCTATCTCTCTGTATATCTATCTATCTTTCTATCTCTATATCTATCTATCTCTATCTATCTATTTATCTCTATCTATTATCTATATCTATCTCTATCTATCGCTCTATCTCTGTATCTATCTTTCTATCTCTACATATATCTCTATATCTATCTTTCTATCTATATCTATCTATATCTATATCTATCTATTATTACTATCTATCTAGCTATCTCTATTATCTATATCTACCTATCTCTATATCTTTCTATCTTACTCTATCTCTATATCTATCTGTTATCTCTATATTTATTATCTATCTTTATCTATCTCTATCTATTATCTATATCTATATCTATCTCTCTATCTATTTATCGATCTCTGTATCTATCTCTCTCTCTATCTACCGCTCTATCTCTATCTATCTTTATATCTATATCTATCTATCTCTATATCTATTATCTCTATATCTATCTACCTATCTATCTCTATATCTATCTCTATATATATATATATGTTTCTCTCTATATCTATCTCTATATCTCTCTCTCTATAGCCATCTATATATTATCTCTATATCTATCTATCTATATATTATCTCTATATCTATCTATCTATCTATCTCTATTTCTCTATATATATCTCTCTCTCTCTTATATCTATCTATCTTTCTATCTCTATTATCTATATCTATCTATTTCTATATCTATCGCTCTATCTTTATATCTATCTTTCTATCTCTACATCTATCTCTATATCTATCTATCTATCTATCTATATATCTCTATATCTATCTATTATGTCTATCTATCTATCTCTATATCTATCTATCTTACTCTATCTATCTCTATATCTATTATCTCTATATTTATTATCTATCTAGCTACCATCTATATCTATCTATCTTTATCTATATATATCTCTATCTAATATCTATATCTATCTATCTCTATACCTATCTATCTATTTATCTATCCGTTATCTATCTCTATATCTTTTCTCTGTATCTATCTATCTCTATATCTATATCTCTCGCTATCTATATCTATCTCTATATCTATATCTATATATCTATCTCTATCTATCTCTATATCTATCTCTATTTCTCTCTATATCTATCTCTATATCTCTATAGCTATCTATCTATATATCTCTATCTCTATATCTATCTCTCTGTATATCTATCTATCGCTCTATCTCTATATCTATCTTTCTATCTATATCTATCTATCTTTATCTATTTATCTCTATATCTTTTCTCTGTATCTATCTCTCTCTATATCTATATCTATCTATCTCTATATATATCTATTATCTCTATATCTATATCTATTTCTCTCTATATCTATCTATCTATTTATCTCTATCTCTATATCTATCTCTCTGTATATCTATCTATCTTTCTATCTCTATATCTATCTCTATATCTATCTATCTATTTATCTCTATCTATTATCTATATCTATCTCTATCTATCGCTCTATCTCTGTATCTATCTTTCTATCTCTACATATATCTCTATATCTATCTTTCTATCTATATCTATCTATATCTATATCTATCTATTATTACTATCTATCTAGCTATCTCTATTATCTATATCTACCTATCTCTATATCTTTCTATCTTACTCTATCTCTATATCTATCTGTTATCTCTATATTTATTATCTATCTTTATCTATCTCTATCTATTATCTATATCTATATCTATCTCTCTATCTATTTATCGATCTCTGTATCTATCTCTCTCTCTATCTACCGCTCTATCTCTATCTATCTTTATATCTATATCTATCTATCTCTATATCTATTATCTCTATATCTATCTACCTATCTATCTCTATATCTATCTCTATATATATATATATGTTTCTCTCTATATCTATCTCTATATCTCTCTCTCTATAGCCATCTATATATTATCTCTATATCTATCTATCTATATATTATCTCTATATCTATCTATCTATCTCTATATCTATCTATCTTTATATCTATCTATCTCTATATCTGTTATCTCTATATCCATATCTATCTCTATATCCATATCTATCTCTATATCTATCTATCTCTATAGCTATCTTTCTATCTAACACTATATCTCTATATCTATCTCTATATCTCATTATCTATCAATCTCTATCTCTATCTCTCTCTCTTTATCTATCTATTGATCTATCCATCTATCTCTATATCTATCTCTATATCTATCTATTATATCTATCTATTATCTCTATTATCTATATCTATCTAGCTATCTCTATCTATCTCTATATCTCTCTATATCTATCTTTCTAACTCTATATCTATCTATCTCTATACATATCTCTATATCTAGCTATTATCTCTATATCTATCTCTATATCTATCTTTCTATATCTATCTGTCTCTATATCTATTATCTCTATATCTATTATCTCTATATCTATCTATCTCTATATATCTCTATATCTATTTTTATTTATAGCCATCTATCTATATATATTTATCTCTATATCTATATATGTCTATATTATTATTATTATTATTATATCTGTATATCTCTATCTATTATCTATCTCTATCTATTATCTATCTCTATCTATATATCTATCTCTATATCTTTCTATCTATAGCTATCTATCTCTATATCTATCTATCTATCCATTATCTATTTTCTATCTATCTCTATATCTATCTACCTATCTATCTATATTTCTTTATATATCTATCTTTATATCTATCTCTATCTATCTCTATCTATCTCTATGAATCTTTCTATCTATATCTATCCATTATCTACTTTCTATCCATTATCTACTATCTATCTCTATATCTATCTATTTCTACATCTATCTTTCTATCTATATCTATCTAACTCTATATCTATATATCTATATAGCATTATACCCTATGAGGGGGTGCATTATTCCCTATGAGGGGGGCAGTATTATACCCTATGAGGGGGCAGCATTATACCCTATGAGGAGGCAGCATTATACCCTATGAGGAGGGCAGCATTATTCCCTATGAGGGGGTGCATTATACCCTATGAGGGGGTGCATTATTCCCTATGAGGGGGGCAGTATTATACCCTATGAGGGGGGCAGTATTATACCCTATGAGGGGGCAGCATTATACCCTATGAGGGGGTGCATTATTCCCTATGAGGGGGGCAGTATTATACCCTATGAGGGGGTGCATTATTCCCTATGAGGGGGGCAGTGTTATACCCTATGAGGGGGGCAGTATTATACCCTATGAGGGGGGCAGTATTATACCCTATGAGGGGGCAGCATTATACCCTATGAGGGGGTGCATTATTCCCTATGAGGGGGGCAGTATTATACCCTATGAGGGGGGCAGTATTATACCCTATGAGGGGGTGCATTATACCCTATGAGGGGGTGCATTATACCCTATGAGGGGGTGCATTATACCCTATGAGGGGGGCAGTATTATATTCTATGAGATGGCTGCATTATATTCTATGAGATGGCTGCATTATACTATGTGAGGGGGCTGCTTTATATTCTATGAGGGGGCTACCCCAACTCCTGCTACATAATTAAGACATGTACAACCTTATATTATACCCGGATATTAGCGTGTTTTACCACATAATTGGTGGTCTGGTATTTAACTCTATGCAGCTACATAGTGGGCCCCAAGAATGATTTTCTCTGGTGGGCCCTAGGTGTTCCAGTCCGACGCTGCTCCCCTCTATATAATCTCTCCATACTATATAGACAGCTTTCAAAAATATGTAGTATGCAACTTCTCTAGTGGATAATTGTACGGACATTTCACCAATTAGAAACTCAAAATGTTAACAATACATTGTCTACAAAATAAATGATTCCTATTGAAGCTGCTTGATTTTTTTTCTTACTGGCCTTACAGTTTGCAGGTCACACGTGCCTTAGATGTTCACACACATTTCTATAAATTCCCATACGCATATTTGCTAATCAATATTAATTACTTCAGGATTCATAGCGTAACATGCAAAGGCTGATCAATGGCAGTTAATATTTATTTAAGCATTAATAAGCAGAAAAACGTTTATGGTCGTAATTAAACTTGAGTAAACAGTTACAAGCCCCAAGGCATTATTAATAAATAAATAAATAAAATGAAAACTATATTATTTCCAGAATGTTGATACCAGTTTAAAAGTAGCAAATCCTTTCTCTGCTATCATTGATGCATTCGTGAATCTTGGGCTCTGGATCCCACACCCAAGGCGGACCGATGGCTTGACGATTGTGAAATAAAATTGGGCTGCAGTTGGCCATCGCAATGAGAGGTGTTTTACCAATATGTGGCGAATAGCACCGGGTGGCTCTGGCTTCAATTTTCTATTAGCCCCACAGTGCTTATGGAAGCAAGAATAAAAGGTTCTTTAGCTCTGTTCTTGTTGGTAAAAAATACCAGAATATTGATTGCTCCCATTAAAGTGGTATATCCATATGCAATATTCAGTCCTATGGAAAATCTAGAGAGGATTCTCTGCTCAAGGTCTCCTATGTGTGTGACGGGGGCTTTAGAGCTGAATGCTGCCTGCCATTAAAATTGTAGGCTTTTAGCCTGGGAGAGACATATTAGGTTAGGGAATGCTTCATGGAAGGTTCCGTCTGAATCACATATTTCAGAGATTTACACTGAAACCCCAGGCTCAGCGTAGAGCACATGATAAATGTGAGCCGAGCCTTATTGCGATCTTTGGGAGACAGAATAAATAAATCAACAGCAGATCGAGAAAAAGATTTAGCTTCGCTATATCTTGAGAGCTAAAATTTTTCTATATTTAGGCCAACAGAGTCATGTGATTAGTTGTTGTTAGCAGGATGAGGTGATGTTTTAATTGGTACCATTTTTGGGCACATGACATTTTTTGATCACTTTCTATTCTGATTTTTGGGAGGCAGAATGAACAAAAACCAGCAATTCAGGAATTGATTTTTTGTAGGTTTTTTGTACTGTTCACCATGTAATAAAAGTGATAAGACAGGTTAGTGCAATTACAGCGATAACACATTTATATAATTTTATTTATGTCTTGGCGCTTTAACGCAGTAAAATTATTTTATAGAAAACAGAATTGTTTTTTCATCACAATAATCTGAGACAGCAATAACCTTTTTTATTTGTACGCTAACAGAACTGTATGTTGACTTTTTTTATTGTGAGACAATATGACATTTTCAGAGATACCATTTTTATTTACATTTGACTTTTTGATCGCATTTTATTCCACTTTTTTGGCGGTAAGATGAAAATGCATAGTCTTTTTTGTTGTTTTTTTACGGTGTTCACTGAAGGATTTATATACTGTACTGTGACAGTTTTATAGATTGGGGAGTTCCGGATGTGGCAATACCAAGTATGTGTACTTTTTAAATTATTTTTACATAAATATACCCATTTATTTCTATAATATATATATTTTCCTCATTTATTTGTCCTTTAATTTGTGTTTTTTTTTTTGTTTTAAATATTTTTCTTTTTTTAACTTAGGCTGGCTTCACACTGGCATAGGGCATAGGCGGAGCTGAATGGAAGAGGTGTGGCAATGGGCAGGGCTTAACGGAGGAACTACGCAGCCCTCCACAGATATGCCCTACGCAAGTGTGAAGCCAGCCTTAGTCCCTCCATGGGACTTTAAATTTTATTACTCTGATCACTGGTATAATGCATTGCAATGCACCAGCACTGCAATGGATTATAGCTGTCAGTGATACACAAGCAGAACACCTTTTAGACCATGCTCACGGCACGGCCTAAGCAGGCCACCTCAGCTGGCAGACCTGGAGATTATCATGGCAACCGCGGATTGCCACGGCAACAATAGGCAGCCTGTGAAGACATTACAGGGAAGCCAATTGCCTGGGAAAGGGAGCCCTCTCCCTCTCTCAGCCTTCTATTTGCTATGATCATTATTGATTGCGGCGGCGTTTAGGGGATTAAATGGCCAAGCATGGTGTGAGTGTAAGGAGGTGACAGGAACACTCATTTGCCCCTCCCCCACAGGGGGCTTATGTGGTCCTTTCTACATTATGTTTGACATGTATTCCTATTGAATTATGCTGTATTTGTTATGCAGTGTATAATGTCATGTGTTTTATGCTGTGATGTGTTTGCAATGTGTGTACTGCCATATGTTGCACCTGTTTACTATGTATTGTGGATGTTCCCCTTTAAATGGCTGTATATAGTTAGGGACAGTGAATAGTTAATGTTGGGGGCTGGGCCAGCAGCAGGAGAAAGGCGGGAGAAAGCTGCCGTCTCCAGTCAGCAGCACGGACACGTTGGTCCAGGGCAGATGTATAGTAATAGACGGGGCACTGCTAGACTCCCGGATGGGAGAGATCTGTTGCCCCTGACTCCAAGGACTCAGAGGAGCTGGAAAAGACTCCAAGGACTCAAGAGGGGTCCACAGGACTAAACAGGACTAAAGACTGCAACATGGGCCCCAGGACTCTGAAAGTGCCCCCGCTGAAGGGGTCTTAGGTGCTCAGATTCCAGCATGTGGACTACTGCAGATCTTCAGCTGCCTTACTGGACTCTATTTCGCCTGGACTACCGTGGCCGGAGAGAGAACAAGGTAAACTTTGGGAAAAGTTGTGTCGGTCTCGTCTATTTACGTGCAAGGGGCCGGGGGGTTCTTGCTGATCGATTGCTCAGTGGACTCTGTTTGTGAACTGTGCCTTTAAATAACTCGGCCATAACTACCCCGCCGGTCACCCTTGTTACATGGGCACTGCCCCCAGCTGTGACTGCCCGGGCTCGGCTATCACATCAAGCTCCCTGTTGCTATCATTCAAGCACAGCTCCTGAGTCTGCATGATCGCCATGACGTAAGTTTATGTAATTTTGTGTGAACCTCTTCCCGACCAGACTTGGGGATTCTTGTTACATGTAAAACAAGCAGCAGTACTCAATGTTTGGCAGCAGCTGCAAAAGCAAACAAGATTCAAAGATGTATAAAAAAGAGATACAATTCTGTGATCCAAATGTAGTTTTACCCCTCTTATAAATCACTTGTAAGAGCACATCTTTAATATGGGATCAAGTTTTGGGCTTCACATTTTAAAAAGGATATCGGAAAGTTCAAAAGCAGACAACCAGATTATTACATGGGATGGAAAGCAGCTCCTATGATGAGAGATTAAAAAAATTGGGCTAGTTTAGCTTAGAAAAAAAAGATGTCTTAGATGTAATCTTATTTATATGTATAATAATACATGTATGGTCAATACAAAGGACTGGCACACAGCTTATTTCTTCCAAAGACCTTAAAAAGGTCCAGGGAACATTTATTTATTACATGTGGAGGAAAGGTGATTCCAAATGACAAGTAGAAAAAGGTTTTTTACAGTTAGAGCAGTCAGTCTGCAGATTGCCCTACAGTAATGGCAGATACTATCACTTTAAAAAGGGCCAGATGCACTTGTCACAACAAATGGCATTGTGGGTTAAAAATAAAATAATCTAGCAATAAAGAAATTTTAAATGGTGGAAAAAAAGTTGAACTTGATGGACCTGTGTTTCACCCTATTGTGCTATTGATTTATAGTGTACAAAGTTTCTGAAACGTCAGTGCCCTCTTAATTTGCCCAGCTTGTTCAGATGGGGAAAGAGACTTAATATTACATTGTTGAATAAAAATCCAATACGCAGTTGTTTCCAGGAAAAAAAAAAGATACCGAACTCTGATGCAATTTCCTCTGCAGATTATTGTCATCACTACAATTATTAGCTAACATCAGTAATCAGTATGTATTTAGGTGAAGGTTTTTGTCCAGACATATGTCAGTGTAATCACTAAGCGTTTCCGCAGTGGTTAAAAACGCACCATTTGCACAACATGTGCGTTTTTCATTAAAAATCAATTGGATGCTTTTCTTAAGCGTTTCTGCAGCAGAATCGCTTGTCTAAAAGCGCTGCAGAAACGCTTAAAAAATGCTACGTGGGCACACAGCCTTAAGCTTCATGTCAACGAAAGTTCTCCCCAAAAAATGTAAAAAAAATAATCTTTTTTAAAAAAGAATGTAAGTGATTCTCATGATTAATTTAAGTCTTTAATGACTCCAAATCAAGCAAAAAAGTATTTTACCAGAACAACATGATTTTTCCATCAATGCCTTGAAACACTACTAATTTGTGAACTTGTTCCACCTGGCATTCACATTGATTTCAGCTAGGCAGATGGGAAATATACAGAAGTATAACCATTTAGTTTAATTTGCACAGATCATTATTTGTGAATAACATCAATTAAGTTTGTTACTGCTTCTGCTGTTCACAACAACAAATCGAGTCACATCTTGGACCAATATGCAATCTTAAAAATACACTTTACTTGGACATAATATTTTCCACGTTAATCTACCTGTTCTCTTATGTCCTAGGAGTTGTTGAGGAAGTGGAAGGAATATCCACTGATCAGCACCCCCTTAGCTAAAACTGTGACTATCATTATTAAAAAAAAAAAAAGTACTGTATATACTCGCGTATAAGCCAAGATTTTCTGCCCATTTTTTGGGCTGAAAGTCCCCCTCTCGGCTTATACACGAGTCATATACCAGGGAGTCGGCGGGGGTGTCAGGTCATACTTGCCCCCTCCTGGCGCGGTCTCTGCAGACCCCCTGCTTCTCCCGGTCTCGGGCTCTTTCCTTCAGCAGTCACATGGTACCGCTTATTAAAGTAATGAATATGCGCATATTTATGACTTTAATGAGCGGTACCACGTGACTGCTGAAGGAAGGAGCCTAAGACCGGGAGAAGCGGGGCTGCAGAGACTGCACCAGGAGGGGGTAAGTATAATCTATATTCACCTGTCCCAGGTCCATTGCTGTACGCTGGTATGTCCTCTCCATGTCATCTGTCTGTGATGTTCAGGTCAGAGGGCGTGGTGTTGTAGTTAGTGCACGCCGTGCCCTCTGCCTGAATGTCACTGACAGGACGCGGAGGAGAGTACAGAGTGACACACAGCCATGGAGCAGGGATCGGTAAATATTGCCAGTGTCGGGGTCCTGAGCCAGTGGTGACATCAGCACCTGTAACCGCCTGCTCAGGACACCGGCACCGGGCCCCCAGCGACGAGAGGTGAGTATGTCTTTTTTTCTATTTGTAGCAGCAGCAGCAGCAATACATGGGGGCATAATTATGGAGCAGCAATATATGGGGGCATAACTATGGAGCAGCAATATATGGGGGCATAACTATGGAGCAGCATATGGGAGCATAACTATGGAGCAGCATATGGGGGCATAAACAATGGAGTAGCATATGGGGGCATAATTATGGAGCAGCACATGGGGCATAATTATGGAGCAGCATATGGGGACGTAAACTATGGACAGCATATGGGGCATAATCTATGGAGCAGCATATGGGGGCATAATCTATGGAGCAGCATATGGGGGCATAATCTATGGAGCAGCATATGGGGGCATAATCTTTGGTGCAGCATATGGGGGCGTGTTATGAATGAGTCACCGTAGGAGGCAAAAACAGAAATGCTAGCTAAGTCCAGAAAACCAGAGAAGTTGGCAGCTATCGGATTACAGACCCCTGAAACTATCAACAACAACTAGCAGTATCCGTGGGGGTTCCTACGATGCCCTAGACCCCTCGATCACAGCCGGAGAACTGCCTAGCCTAAAGACAGAAAGGGAAATCTAAACTGCCCCAGAGCAGACCCCAAAGCAATAGGCAGCCCCCAACATATAATGATGGTGAAGCAAGAAGAAAAAACACTAACACAGATAGAAAGATAGACTTAGCAAATGATGGGGCCCAAGCTAACTAGATAGGACAGGATAGGAAGGCTGCTGTCTGCAATCCGCGAAAAACCCTATCAAAATAAGAGCCAACAGACTGACAGGGAAAAAGGCCCTGAAGACGCTAGGCTTCAAAAAGACTATGTCAGTACTCAGGTATTTTCTGAAGACAGAGCAATCCGGCAAAAAGGAATTCAGCTCACCCCAGCAGGGAATGGCAGAATCCAGAAAAGCAAGGCAAACTAAAACCAAAACACAAATGCAAAAAGGCAAAGCAGAAAACTTAGCTTTTGAGGAGCAGGAATCAGACTGGTCTCCTAGAATTCCACAGAGAAATCACCAGCGAGGCAGAAGGGCGTCGGCTGCCTTATATCCAGTCAGAGATCCCCGTCGCCCAGTCATCCTCTCCCAGCTCAGGTGCTTGGTAATCAGCCTCACTACACCAGAAGAGGGAGTTCATCAGACCTCAATGGTGAAGGGGAAAATGAACTCATAACAGGGGCGTAATCTATGGAGCAGCATATGGGGGCATAAACTATGAAGCATCTTATGGGGCAGCATATGGGCCATAATCTATGGAGCATTTTATGGGGGCATAGTCTATGGAGCATTTTATGGGAGCATAATCTATGGAATATCTTATGGGGCCATAACCTTTATGGGGCAGCATATGGGGAATTATTAACCTTTGTGCAGCATTATATGGGGTGTATTTTGTATGGAGCTATCTTGGACTGTATGGAGCATTATATGGGTCTCCTGATTCAATATGGATATTCAAAAAACATTTAACCTACTGATGTCTCAATTAATTTTACTTTTATTGGTATCTATTTTGATTTTTGAAATTTACCAGTAGCTGCTGCATTTTCCACCCTAGGCTTATACGTGAGTCAATAAGTTTTCCCAGATTTTTTGTGGCAAATTTAAGGGGGTCAGCTTATACACTGGTCGGCTTATACACGAGTATATACTGTATATATATATATATGTGTGGCGCCCCTGAGGGTTCAGTCACCACAGAGGTACTGCACCTCGTCCTGAGGTGTGGTGCCCCACCATTCAGGTAAGGTGGAGACACCTGACCACACTCCAACACCTGCATCCCACACAACATAGTAGTGTAGCAAAGCACCTTTGGTGGCTCCCTGCTTGGAACACGAAGAGTGCTGGGAGGTGGGTGGAGCTTTGTTTGCACAAGAGA
Organism: Dendrobates tinctorius; assembly: GCF_039654945.1. NCBI lineage: Eukaryota > Metazoa > Chordata > Amphibia > Anura > Dendrobatidae > Dendrobates > Dendrobates tinctorius. The sequence continues at coordinate 7,391,563 of NW_027361910.1, read as the reverse complement.
GCGGGAGCTCATTAGGGCTAGGTGAGTCTGACTAGGTCAGTGAGTGAGAGAAGATCCCCTGAGTGGGATGGATGAAGGAACTGCTGCAGCAGACTTCAGTGACCTGAGTCTGTTGGCACAGGAAAGAGATATACAGAATGTCATGATCCAGCGTGAATCTGACAGTTTAAATGGATAAGTGAACTTTTTTTCCTTTGGCTAGGTGCCAAAGTGATGTGATTGCCCCCAGTGGCCATTAGAATTATTACACGTGGTGTTTCATTCTAAGTTGCCCGGTGGTGGTGAGTGGTATCGCACCTTAGTTTTTGGTTTAATGTGCACTTAATTACAAATCAAGTGTTAGGCTCTATAAAAGGGAGCCAGGTGGGTTCAATCACTGTTGGTGATATTGTGTGTTAGTCATTCACAAGGAGGCCTGGGTGAATGAAGGAGCTGAACATGAGTCCTGCGCAGCCCAGCCAGAGGGGACGAGTGGCAGCTAGGTGGTCTGCAAGAAGGCCTGGCATGGCGTGGTGGAGTCACAGTTTATGGTGTTTGCAGGAAGTGCTTGCATGGCTTGGTGGAGTGACGACTATGGAGAGAGTTGCACTCAGCATGCGGGACTTGGTTGCTGAAAGCTGGACTCAAGCATGCTGGACTTTTTGGGCAGTAGCTGAACTCATCTTTGGGACTCTGTTACTTGACAGCTGCAACTGGTGGTGGACTCTGCTCCAAGGCTGCACTATGGTGAAGGATCCAGTTATGGTGATGGATCCAGGTGGAGGAGAAGATGCATACAGGTGGTGGGGCTGTTGCTAGGAGCGTACGCAACAGGGCAAAGCTAAGTGGTGTTTCCTCTGTTTTGTCATCTTTCCTCATGTGTGTTTTAGTGCAGTGGTGGGATTAGTTTCCGCACCGACCAATTCCCTAGTGAGGGTTTAGGTCAGGACGAGCTAGGGTTTTTAGGTTCCTGTTGTGCGCCCGGTGCGGAACCGGCATAGAGAACGTTAGGAGTGCAGGGACACTGGCTCAGGGGAGCTCAGGAGGTCTCCACTTCCCTATTCCCTATCGCAGGGCCCACCATTGTTAATGTTTCCCAGGTTTCCCTTATTGTTTAAATTCACCTTACTGGAGGCGGGTTTCCAGACTTGTATATACGTGTAATGTCTAAATTCGCCAGTTGGAGGCGGTGTATCCAGCTGCACATATTTATTATTTAAATTCGCCCCACTGGAGGCGGTGTATCCAGGGTCACGTGCGTCACATGGGTTTGCCTTGTGGTACTCGCTGCGTCCAGACACACGTGACCGTGACACAGAAAGCCTAATTCTCCATAAGAAAGATAGATTTGTATGGAACGTAAGGAGAAGAGAACTAAGGATTAGGGTTAGAGCAGAGCCGTTCCTCAAGTTCTCAGCGCATCGCCGGGGTCCGGTCCCCGAGGTTGTATGGATACTAATGGTCCAGCAGCGTACACCGGAGGAGTTGTCACCACTTTATTCCCACACAAGACTTGGGGGCACAACAGCAACGAGAGTGAGCCAGGACCTAGTAGCAAGGAGTCCCCGAAGCAGGCTACAGCTGTCTGCCGTACAAGTAGAGTTCTAAGAACATCTAAAAGGAGGAACTCCAGTGTAACTCAGTACTATGAGTACTTCAAATAGGCGCTAGAAGGGCGACGTTCAGGAAAGGCATATGTTGGCGGAGTGTTGGAACGGAGTACTTCAACTTGCCTGGAGGTTGGCTGAGCCCCTGACCTGGAGGACACGGCATGGATGTGAGCACCTGTATGCACAACAGACTGTGAGTAAAGCTTTGGAACTACATGCCCTGGTGTCCTCTGCTTATTCCTGCGCCAACCCACTCAGCACTGCTACATCTCTGTGCTTAACACTGCACCATTACGCTCTCCTCACTAGCGCTTCATCTGCACTGCCCTGGGACTACAGCCCTGCCTGTGGAGGGCCACAACATCATTGCTGCACCACACCATCTGTCCCAGAGGATCTGTCTGCAGCGTCGGTTTAACATCTTCATTGCCGAACACCACAGGTGGCGTCACGAATTATTCACTTATAAACTTTAATCATCATCATCCACACGCTCAACATTCCCCTTTTACAATGGACGCCCAGGGCCACGGACCGGGTCACAGCTACCGTGACATTTCCCATTGAAACCATCGGGCCCGGTACCGAGTACCCCACGGCCCTGGGTGCGAGGGCGATCCATATATATATATATATATATATATATATATATATATATATATATTGCTCACATGGACAAAATTGTTGCTACCCTTCTGTTAAAGTAAGAAAAATCCCACAGTGGTCACTTAAGTAACTTAAAGCTAACAAAGGTAATTTTCGATTAAATTTTACTGAATATCAACTTATGAAAGCCAGACTAGACATTACTTTTGAATTGTTGCTTGATAGAAAAATAATAATAAAAAGGGCCTGGACAAAAATAACGGTACCCCTAGAAAAGATTGAAAATAATTTGACCATAGGCTAATGTTAAACTAAGGTGTGTCCTGTAATTAGCATTACAGGTGTCTACAATCTTGTAATCAAACAGTCTGCCTATTTAAAGGGTGAAAAGTAGTTACTGTGCTGTTTGACATCCTTGTGTGTACTACACTGAACCATGGACCAAGAAAAGCTAAGTGGAGCTTTGTCTCTTGAGATTAGAAAGATAACTATATACAAACATGTTATCCCCTTTCCGTATATTTACACCGATTTCGGACACCCTTCTATGATGTGGCCTCTGGCGGTGAGCCCACATCTTTCCCGGGACATGTCAGCTGTTTTGAACAGCTGACATGTGCCTGCAATAGTCGCAGGTGGAATCACGATTCACCCGCGGCTATTAACCAGTTAAATGAGGTCAAGAAACTTTTCAAAGTGCTTTATGATCCATGTAGTGCTGGACATGTGTTTATTTGACCACAACATTTTATTGGGTCCTGGTGTCTCAATTTAGTGTGATTGATTAACGAGAAGAGAGAGAGCCACAAAAAAAAAAAAAAAAACAGCCTCAACCTCCTATATATTCAGACCTAGCTAGGGGGAGCATTTATGCAGGGGTGGCATTTATGCACATGTAATCTAAGTACATGTATCAAAGTACTTCTGGCAGTTATAACATGGCAGTTAGACAGGGCAGGAGACAGATAAGACATTTATATACATCTACTCTCTGTACATTTGGAGGACAACAAATATATACCATATGCATTTGTGTAATGTATATCCTTGCCGCTGCATTCACACACATCCACCGCCCTGGCATTAACTCACCACACTCCATCCATATTGGCCCCTCGCTTCTTTCCTCTCCTTTGTATAGCACTCATGCTCTTTTCACATTGTTAAATTGCACAGATCCAGCCAGTCCCACCATTCAACACCAGAGACGCTCTCACAAATCACTTAACCATCTGCTCACTCTTTCTATCCTCCTTCTCCTAGTTGCAGGAGACATTGCTCCCAACCCTGGTCCCCCATGTTATAGAAAGTCAAACCCCCCCACTGCTACACTCAGTAACCCCTCTAATCTTATTAATATTCCCTGCATGCCATCTGTCTCTCTTAATTGTGCACTTTGGAATTCTCGCTCAGTGTGTAACAAACTCTCCTTCATTCATGACTTCTTCCTTTCTAATTCTCTTAACCTTCTGGCTCTTACTGAAACCTGGATCCAGCAGTCAGATACTACCGCTGCTGCTGCTCTTTCATACGGGGGGCTACACTTCTCTCATACCCCAAGATCAGACAATAGAGCTGGTGGAGGCGTTGGTCTGCTCCTATCACCAAAATGTACATTTCAGGTTATCCCTCAAGTACCCTCACTTGTCTTCCCTTCTTTTGAGGTCCATGCCGTCAGACTCTACACCCCCTTCTCCATGCGAGTGGCGGTGGTGTATCGTCCTCCCGGCCCCTCCCATCAGTTCCTGGATCATTTTGCCACTTGGCTTCCACATTTTCTCTCCTGTGACATCCCTACCCTCATCATGGGAGATTTCAACATCCCCATTGCTCTTCCCCTCTCCCCATCTGCTACTCACCTTTTATCTCTAACCTCCTCATTTGGCCTTTCGCAGCTTACTAATTCTCCAACGCATGAAGACGGAAACTCCCTCGACTTGGTCTTCTCTCGGCTTTGTGCAGTGGATGATTTTGCAAACTCCCCTCTCCCGCTCTCTGACCACAATCTTCTTTCATTCTCTATAAAGAACTGCCAGGCTGCTCAGGTCACCCCCACTGTCCAGACTTATAGAAACATACAGGCCATTAACACCCAGAAACTTCTGAAGAACTTGCAGTCTTCATTGGCCCCTATCTCCTCCCTCTCATGTCCTGATTCTGCATTGAAGCATTACAATGAAACACTTCAAACTGCCCTGGATGAATTTGCACCCCCTATAAATAGAACACCACAACGCAGACGGCGACAACCCTGGCACACGGTGCAAACACGTTTCCTGCAGCGGTGCTCCAGGTGCGCCGAACGTCTGTGGAGAAAATCCAATCTACACGAAGATTTCATCCATTTTAAGTTTATGCTTAGAACATACAACACTGCCCTTCACCTCTCCAAACAAACCTATTTCAACACCCTCATCACCTCACTGTCCAATAACCCGAAACGTCTCTTTGACACTTTTCATTCCCTACTCAATCCAAGAGTACAGGCCCCAACCACGGAGCTCCGAGCTGACGATCTGGCCACTTACTTCAAAGAAAAAATTGACCAGATCCGACAGGAAATTATCTCCAAATCCCCTCATACCATGCACTGTCCTCCCTCCCCCACTGCATCTAACTCACTCTCTGATTTTGAACCAGTCACAGAAGAAGAAGTAAGCAGGCTCCTTGCATCTTCTCGCCCAACTACTTGCACCAGTGACCCATTTCCGTGACATCTCCTCCAGTCCCTTTCCCCTGCTGTCACCCCTCACCTAACTAAAATATTTAACCTCTCTCTCTCTTCTGGTATTTTTCCCTCCTCATTTAAGCATGCCATCATACATCCACTACTTAAAAAACCATCCCTCGACCAAAACTGTGCCGCTAACTATAGACCTGTCTCTAATCTTCCCTTCATCTCTAAACTCCTGGAACGCCTGGTCCACTCCCGTCTTATCCGCTATCTCTCAGAAAACTCTGTTCTCGACCCTCTCCAATCCGGTTTCCGCTCTTTACACTCCACTGAAACTGCCCTCACTAAAGTCTCTAATGATCTGCTAACAGCTAAAACAAATGGTCATTACTCCATGCTAATTCTCTTGGATCTCTCTGCAGCATTCGACACTGTGGATCATCAGCTCCTCCTCACTATGCTCCATTCCATTGGCCTCAAGGACACCGTTCTCTCCTGGTTCTCCTCCTATCTCTCCGACCGCTCCTTTACTGTTTCTTTTGCCGGTTCCTCCTCCTCTCACCTTCCCCTTACTGTTGGGGTTCCTCAAGGATCGGTTCTAGGCCCCCTCCTCTTCTCCTTGTACACTGCCCCTATTGGTCAAACAATCAGTAGATTTGGTTTCCATTACCATCTCTATGCTGATGACACCCAATTATACGCTTCTTCTCCTGACATCACGCCAGCCTTTCTAGAAAACACTGGCGATTGTCTAAACGCTGTGTCTAATATCATGTCCTCACTATATCTGAAACTGAACCTGTCAAAGACTGAACTCCTTGTGTTTCCTCCCGCTACTAATGTACCTACACCCGACATTGCCATTTCCGTCTGTGGTTCCACTATTACTCCCCAGCAACATGCCCGCTGTCTTGGGGTCATACTTGATTCCGAGCTTTCCTTTGCCCCCCACATTCGATCACTGGCTCGCTCTTGTCATCTGCACCTCAAAAACATTTCTAGAATTCGACCTTTTCTTACTTTTGACTCTGCAAAAACTCTTACTGTTTCTCTTATTCATTCTCGTCTCGACTATTGTAACTCTCTTCTAATCGGTCTCCCTCTTACAAAACTCTCCCCTCTCCAATCTGTCTTGAATGCTGCAGCCAGGATCATATTCCTCACCAATCGTTACACCGATGCCTCTACCTTGTGCCAGTCATTACACTGGCTACCCATCCACTCCAGAATTCAGTATAAACTTATTACCCTCACCCACAAAGCCCTCCATGGCTCAGCACCACCCTACATCTCCTCCCTTGTTTCAGTATACCACCCTACCCGCGCCCTCCGTTCTGCTGATGACCTGAGGTTAGTATCCTCAATAGTCAGAACCTCCCACTCCCGTCTCCAAGACTTTACACGTGCCGCGCCAATTCTTTGGAATGCACTTCCCAGGTCAATACGATTAGTCCCCAATCCCCACAATTTTAAGCGTGTCCTGAAAACGCATTTATTCAGACTGGCCTATCGCCTCAACACATTAACCTAACCTATCCCTGTGTGGCAGAGCCAAAAGTTTTACCATAACCAGGTTCCCAGCATCATGTTCCCACATGCTTTATGCATCCATTAGCCCTTTGTGTCTGTACTGTTACACACTTAACATTATGGCTGGTCCATACAATCAGGGCAACTGTTACCACCCACCTTTCGTGTCTACCTCTTTCCTCATAGACTGTAAGCTTGCGAGCAGGGCCCTCATTCCTCTTGGTATTTGTTATAATCTACTGTATGTGATTATTGTTATGCTGTAATGTCTATTGTCTGTACAAATCCCCTCTGAAATGTAAAGTGCTGCGGAATATGTCGGCGCTATAAAAATAAAATTTATTATTATTATTATTATTATTATTATTATTATTAAATGCCGCTGACAAACTCTGACAGCGGCATTTAACCAGCGCTTCCGGGAACTGCGCCGGAAATACGCAAACATACACATATTAAGTATCGCAGCGTTCAGAATCGCCCGATATTTAAATAAAAAAAAGTATTAACCTGATTGCTGAATGGCATAGTGAGAAAAAAAGTCAAAACGCCAGAATAACGTTTTATTTGGTCACCGAGACATTGCATTAAAATGCAATAACGGGCGAACTAAAGATCGTATCTGCACCAAAATAGTATCAATAAAAACATCAGCCCAGCACGCAAAAAATAAGCCCTCAAACAATCCGAGCTCACAAAAAATGGAGACGCTACGGGTATCGGAAAACAGTGCAATTCTTTTTTTTTTTTTTTTTTCAACAAAGTTTGGAACTTTTTTCACTACTTAGATAAATAAGAACCTAGACATGTTTGGTGTCCATGAACTCATAATGACCTGGAAAATCATAATGGCAGGTCAGTTTTAGCATTCAGTGAACCTAATAAAAAAAAAGCCAAGCAAAAAACAAGTGTGGGATTGCACTTTTTTTTTAAATTTCACCGCACTTGGAATTTTTTTCCCATTTTCTAGTACACAACACGGTAAAACCAATGGTGTAGTTCAAAAGTACAACTCGTCCCACAAAAAAACAAGCCCTCAGATGGCCATATTGATGGAAAAATAAAAAAGATATGGCTCTGGGAAGGAGGGGAGCGAAAAAACGAAAATGCAAAACCGAATAAAGCTCCGAGGGTTAAGGGGTTAAAGGGAACCTGTCACCACTTTTTGGGCCTACTAGGTAAAAACATCATTTAATTGAGTGTCAGCTATGCGCTCTACAACTAGTTCTGAAACCCCGACTCCCCATGTATCATCCATAAAAACCTTTTTTATTTGTCCCGCTCTGTATGTTAATGTTCTGTCTGGTCCAATGGGCGTTGCCTCTGTTCCGTCACTCCACCCCTCCTCGGCATGCTGTACGCATTCTTCGCTGTGAAGATCACAGATCGCATACATATTTTGCGCATGCACAGAATGCTTTGCCCAACTGAGGGCAAAGCCGAAAATCAGTAGTGCGCATGGCTGCGAAATACTTCCGGGACACAAGAAACAACTTCGTATGCCGGCGCATGCGCACTACTGATTTTCGGCTTTGCCCTCAGTTGGGCAAGGAAGGTTTAACCCTTTAGATTCTGATGTCAATACTGACTACATCATTTAAATGGTTAACAGAGTGTGGGGGCTTCCTCTTTATCCCCTTCGGCACTCTGAGATCATGATTGTGTAGTCCTGATGTTTGTGAAGGGAAATAATGGCCTTAGAGTCTGTCGGCTGTAGTAACATGTTCAGACGTTAGCGACATTTAGGTGGTAAAAATACACTTTTTCATCCCTGTCATGTCACTTTGCATTAATTCCTGAAAATCACCTGAAGGGTTAGTAAACTACCGTACAGCAGTTTTCAATATGTCAAGGGGTGCTGTTTTTAAAATGGTATCACTTTGGGGGGGTTCCAATATATAGGACCCCAAAAATCACTTCAAATCTGGATAGGTCCCTAAAAAAATTATTTTGCAAATCTCCTTGGAAAAAGGAAAAATTGCAGCTACATTTTAAAACATCCTAAAATACTAACAAAATAAAATAACATTTTTACAAATGGTGCTGATTTAAAATAGACATAAGGGAAATGTTATTCATTAGGCTATGTACCCACGTTGCAGAAATGCTGCGGAAATTTCCGCAACCATTTCCACAACTTCCGCTGTGGGTAAAACGCATGCGAATTCGCATGCGTTTTTACCGAGAAAAACAAGTGTTTTTGGCTTGCGGAATGCTTGCGCATTCCAAGCTATTTCAAGCATTGCTTGGAAAGGTGAATGACAGGTTGGTCACACTTGTCAAGCATAGCGCTTGACAAGTGTGACCAACTTTTTACTGTTGAGGCTGCCTATGCGGCATCAAAAGTAAAAGATAGAATGTCAAAAATAATTTAAAAAATAAAAAGTAGTGATATACTCACCTTCCGACGGCCGCCGGTGCCCTCACACCTGTCCACCACGCTCCCGGCATCTTCCGGTCCCAGTAATGCTTTGCGCGAAGGACCTGAGATGACGTCACACTCGCGAGATCGGGACATCATCGCGGTCATTCAAGCAAAGCATTACTAGGACCAGAAGATGCCGGGAGCGTGGTGAGAAGCAGGAAGAACTCCGGGGGGCCGCCGGAGGGTGAGTATATCACTATTTTTTATTTTAATTCTATTTTTTACAGGTATATGGTACCCAGAGCCTGGAGGAGAATCTCCTCTCCTCCAGACCCAGGGTATCATCCGCACATGATCCGCTTACTCTGCGCATGGTGGGCATAGCCACATGCGGAAAGTAAGCGGAACAATGCAATCCTATGTGTGCGGAATTCCCGCGATTCTGTACAAAGATTGAGCATTTTTCCGTGATGCGATTCCGCCACGGAAAAATCCACTGCATTAGCACAGCATGTGAGGAATGCCATAGGATTGCATGGGATGCTTGTTTTTGCCTTTTCGCTGCAAAATCGCGCGTTAAAAAAAGCAGCAAAAACGCTACGTGTGCACACAGTCTTAATGTTTTGCTATGGTATGACTTTCTGGATTAAAGGGATATTCATTCAAAGTTTGAAAATTGCTATTTTTTTTACAGTTTGTCAAATTTCTGATTTTTTTTATAAATAAACACAAAACATATCGACCTAAATTTACCATTATCATAAAGTGTAATGTGTCACACAAAAAAACAGTCTACAAATCACTGGGATATGTTGAAGCGTTCCAAAGTTATCACCATGTAAAGTTACACTGGTCAGATTTAAAAAATTTGGCCCTGTCACTAAGGGGTTAAATTGCATAGAGAATTGCTATATGTAAAACCTAATGTTGAAATCACATTGCATACGCATTTCATTCAGATGCTAGGTGATAAAAATCGCATTGTATTAACATGAAAATCGCATGCCACTTGTATGACGCTTGTCCGACTTTTCTGGATCAACATCGGACCAAATTTTTAAACACTAGTGTGTCTCCGGCCAAAAACAAGAAAGCAAAAGTTTTAAAAATACAAAAGAAATATAAAAATTTAAATCACCTCTCATTTCCCCCATAATAAAGAAATGTATCAAATAAAAAGAAAATCTGGTACTGCTGCATCTGTAAAAGCTGTCTATCAAAATATAAAGTTGACTTGTACAGCAAACATAAAAATGAGATAAAAATGAGATAAAAATCAAAAAGCTGGCGCTTAAATAAATACAATAATAAGCGATCAAAATGTTACCGTATATCTATTTCCAAATAGTTATGAATTAAACTGCTATGATGCAAAAACAAACCTTCACACAGCTCCATCAAATGAAACAGAAACTAAACATTTTTTCACAAACTTCTGAATTGCTTTTAACCACTTAAATAAAAAACATCCATGTACTTGGCTTGGTGAATCATGTTTTCTTGCACCGTAAAAAATAAAACCTTAAAAACTTTGGCAGAATTACATTTACATTACATTTGTCCCAGTTTTTCAGTACATTATATGGTAAAATTTTGTCATTGAAAACTACAGCTTGCCCCACAAAAAGAAGCCCTTAATGCATATGTTAACCGAAAAAATAAAAGTAGTAATGGCTCTTGGAGGAAGGGGAGCAAAAGTGAAAAATTGCCTGGGTGTTAAGGCGTTAAATACTTTGTAAGTCTTTCTAAGAATTTATAATTGATACACAGTTGATGACTATGTAAGTGTTGTAGGGATAATATTTAGAACATTTGGGGGGGGGGCATGCACTCATTTCAGTTTGAACTTTGGTAACGTCTGGAGAGGAAAAATGTACCTGAATAATTCCGCGATCATGTTAAAGGGAATCTGTCGGCAGATTTTTGCTATGTAAACTGAGGACAGAATGAGGTAGGGGTTAAAACGCTGAACTCAACGATGTGTCACATGTCCGGCTGTGTGCTGTTGTTTCCTTAGACTGAAGGATTAATCACCTGGTGATTAGCATTGCTGTTGCTATCAGGAACGCGGGTTATCGTCCGACTCCGCCTCCTCCGCCTCAAAAGACATGCTCCACATAGGGAATGCCATACACAATCATAAGGAAGGGTGTACATGTGACTTCAAATTCATGTTCCAGTTGCGTCCTCAAATTGCAGACAGAATTGTGTTGTGTGACCATTTTTGGGGGCCAAGACTGTTTATTTTAACCCCTAAGGCGTATGTTAGTACTCCTCTTGCTCATTACTTAGTGTGTCTGTAGCTGCTTTTTACTGGTTTCTTCATGATTTCTTACTGTATTAATTATGTATCTTCTCTCTGTTCTTTCTGCTATTGTAGTTTTGTAAAATTAATTGCATACATGGGAAACAATTCTGCTACATTCATTAGCCCACTGGTCCATAGATCTCAGTGCAACTATTGTGTTTAATTATGTAAATGTACATTATCTGTAAGCGGACTAAAGCGATCCTCTAGGGTAACGTATATTTTTCTACACGTCAATTCAATAGTCACCGGGTACAGGCTGATGCCGGGGCACACTTATATGCAGTCTACGTTGATAAGAATGTAATATAGAGGGTGTAAGGCGGCAGGCTGCTCTATAACAAGTGGCTTTTTTGTGCTTAAGTACCATTTTACATAATTAAGTGCAGTGATACTATTTTTACAATCATAAATATTTATGACTTCAGAGTAGTCTTATTTCTCATTGTTGTTTCCACTTCAGTTGATAAAAAAAAACAATTTCTCGCCTTAAAGGGGTATTCCCATCTCCAAGATTCTATCCCAACATATAGTAGTATAATAATAATAATAATAGCAAATGCCTCCAATTAGAAATGTACTATAGTTCTTCTGATTCGCTATCTTGCTTACTCATGTTCAGAACATTTCATTAGCTTGGGTATCCATGGTTATGACCACTCATGTTGTGACAGTTAATTAGTTGTTAGTGGTCGTGACCATGGATACCTAAGCTACTGCAATGCCTGGCACATGGGGTAAGTGGCTTAGCGAATCAGAAGATCTATACTACTTTTCTAATTGGGAGATATTTGTTATTATTATTATTATTACACCTACTATACTGGGAAAGGATCTTGGAGATGGGAAAACTCCTTTAAGTCACTGGGAAGCCCAGTAGTCAGCCTGTACAGGAACATAGCACACAAAAAGAGCAAGAAAAGCCCAAAGCATATATGATGCCCAATAAAAACTTTTTTTTATAAATGATAATTATGTGGTATAACAAGTAGTGACAAGGAGGCTGCTAACCGAGAAATCAGGGATTATACCAACAATATGTAGTGAAGTGGACTGACCTGAGGACCTGTCTGAAGAGGAACAGCAAATGTAAGATGGGCAATAAATATACTTGACGTGAATTTGTATATACATGTGGGGAGACAGCTAGAAATAGTGAGAGATGGTGAAGTACTGGGTTTTGGCCACTAGGGGAGACAAAAGAAATCAGGGAAAGGACTTAACAGCAGCTAACGCTTAAGAAACAGCATAGTCATGGTGGGCGGAGTTATGGGGACTCAAGAGGGGAATTCCCAGGCAGGGGAATAAAAAGGGAGAGAGAGTTCCAGAAAGAAGCCAGTCCAGGCGGAGGATGTCAGCGTAGGAAGAGATGGAAGAAGGAAGAGCTCCAGAAGGGACTGGAAGGAGAGACAGTCAGGAGGGTGGCCCTGACAGGAAAGCCGCAGGACAGAAGATGCCCGGGGGTACCAGACGGGCAGACTAGGACAGGCAAAGCACTGTGGTGGTAGGCCTAGGGCAGCCACAGCGATTGAACCGTGAGAGACGTTACTTTAGGAGAGAGAAGAAGGTGCAAGGTACCCAGGCCTGTGTGTACGTAAGCTGTTGTGTTGCTGTGGTCATCGGGAGGACGACCAATAAAGAGGACCTGTTGAACGTACACTGGTTTCTGGCTCCAGTCTGTTCGCGGCCACTCACCGATGCCCGCGGACGCCTCTACTCCACTCTCGGCCCCAGCCTACTCACCGGTGCCCGCAACCGCCTCTGCCCAACTCTCGGCCCTGGCTGCGGCCTACCCACCGGTGCCCACGACCGCCTGTGCCCCACTCTCTGCTTCGGCTGCGGCCTACTCGCCAGGCTCTGTGGCTTATACCGGGCCCTCTGTCTGGCCGCAGGACAGAAGACGCCCAGGGGTACCAGACGGACGGACTTGGACAGGCGAAGCGCTGTGGTGGTAGGCCTAGAGCAGCCACAGCGATAGAACTGCGAGGGACGTCACTTTAGGAGAAAGAAGGTGCAAGGTACCCGAGCCTGTGTGTACGGAAGCAGTCGTGTTGCTATGGTCGTCGGGAGGACGACCAATAAAGAGGACCTGTTTAACATACACTGGTTTCTGGCTCTAGTCTGTTCGCGTCGAAAAAGGGACCACCCCCAGTCGGCTCACATTACTACAAATACGCAGAGTGTTAGCAGTACATTAATAGATTAAAAGCCCAATAGTACTCTGCACTTGCGGTGGGATATATTTTTCCCTTTTTCTAATAGTTCAAGCAGAAAAGAAATAGCACTTACCTGTCTGATCACCTGTGAGTATGTATTTCTTCAGATCTAATTTTTTTTTATTTTGACAAGACTAACAGGAAAAATGGTCCCCAAAGTTTGTTGTGTAATTTCTCCTGAGCATGCCGATACCCCATATGATGGAGAAAACTACTGTTTGGGCACACGGCAGAGCTCGGAAGGGAGGGAGTGCCATTTGACTTTTTGAATGCAAAATTTGCTGGAACAATTGGTGGAGAGCCTTTGACGTGCCTAAACGGTGAAAATCCCCCACAAGTGACACTATTTTGGAAACGAGAACCCTCAGGGAACTGATCTAGATGTGTGGTGAGCACATTGAACCCTCAGGTGCTTCACAGAAGTTTATAATGTTGAGCCATAAAAATAAAAATGTTTCCCTACAAATGTTTTTAGCATAAAATATTTCATTTTCATAAGAGTAATAGGAGAAATTGCAACATTCAATTTGTTGTCCTGAGTACGCCATAACCCCATATGTGGGGGAATACTACTTTTGATGCACAGTGCAAAGCTCAAAAGGGAAGATGCCCAATATTGGAGTGCAGATTTTGCTGCAATGGTTTGAGGATGCCATGTCACATTGGCAGAGCCCCTGAGGTTCCTGGACAACAGAAACTCCATTATATGTGAACTCATTTCACAAACTACACTCCCCAATGAATTCATCTAGGGGTGCAGTGATCATATTGACACCACATTTGCCTCACAGAGTTTTACACCACTGAGTGGTAAAGAAAGAATAAATTACATTTTTACCACTGAAATGTTGTTTTAGCCCCAAGTTTTTAATTTTTCTACGGGCTAATAGGAAATTTCTTTTACAAAAAACTGATGTCCATTTTTTCCTGAGTGCGCCGCACAGTGCAAAGCTCAGAAGGCAAGGAGCGCCAGATTTTACTATTCTGGTTTGCAGGTGCCATGACCCCCTGGGAGAGCCCATGAGGTGCCAGTACAGCAGAACCCCCCATAAGTGACCCTATTTTACAAACTATACCTCTCAATGAATTCACCTAGGGGTGCAGTGATCATATTGACACCACAAGTGTGTCACAGAATTTTATACCATTGGGCAGTGAAGACAAAATAACTACATTTTTACCACCAAAATGTTGTTTCAGTCCCAGAATTTACATTTTCACATGTGGGTAAAATGACACCAAAATTTGTCTCACAATTTCTGCTGAACATGGCAATTAGTGATGAGCGAGTATGCTCGTTGCTCAGGTTTCCCCGACCTGTGACCGCTCCTGGCACTTAGTGCCGGATGTCAGCTGTCAGAATCAGCTGACACCTGTCAGACAATCGCCTGCACACCTCCCGTGTGCGCGGGTGATCGCTCAGACGTAATAATCCATCCCTGGTCAAATAGGCTCAGGGCACATGGACTGATTATTACGTCTGATGTCAGAAAGGCGTTAAGAAAAGCAAAATTAAGACTTTGGAGTGGCCTGGTCAAAGTCCTGACCTTAATCCGATTGAGATGCTGTGGCATGACCTTAAAAAGGCAGTTCATGCTCGGAAACCCTCCAATGTGGCCGAATTAAAACAGATCTGTAAAGAGGAGTGGGCTGAAATTCCTCCAGAGCACTGTAAAAGACTCATTGCCAGTTATCGCAAATGCTTAATTGCAGTTGTTGCTGATTAGTTTGGCCCAACCAGTTATTAGGTATAGGGGGCAATCACTTTTTCACACAGGGCCCTGTAGGTTTGGATTTCTTTTTCTCTTCATAATAAAGACCATCATTTAAAAGCTGCATTTTGTATTTACTTTTGTTATCTTTGTGTAATATTTAAATTTCTTTGGTGACCTGAAACATTAAAGTTTGACAAACATGCAAAAGAATAGGAAATCAGGAAGGGGGTAAACACTTTTTCACACAACTGCAAGTGTGTATGACCTCCCCATTTTTAAAATCTACCCAAAGGGTTAGAGGAGTCATAATAATTGTGGCACATGATCACCCTTTGATTTCAGCGGGTGCCATGTAATACTTCTTTGCAAGCAGTGATGTTCCTACCATAACTTGCAGAGAGGACATATAGCAGCTATTGCTTGTAGCTTACTGCATATGACCGTAACAGTATAATGCTAGCTTTACATTCATTTGTAGCTAGCACTACCTAGTGGTGAGTGTGCGCATCTTCAGCTGGAATTATATAATCCATGAAGTCAGAAAGTCAAAGCTCTTCCGTCATATTGAGAAACGGATCAGCCCAGATTTTTGCACATATATAAAAATCGGTGGATATTAACGTTAGCAAAGGTGTACGACATTTGTGAAAGTGGTCAGTGGGGAGTGGGGCTCTACCTTTCTCTCCAGAAAAAAAATATTGGATCCTGACAGTGGCTATTGCCTGGAGTTTCAGTGCGGCATCGCCCAGAAGCTAAAAGCTGTGCTTTACCTTTTTACGTTACATGATACATACAGTAGTTTGGTAACAGAGTATTCACATTTGGGAGATTTGTTGCAGACGTTTCTGTAATTGTCCCATTCATTTGAATGAATCTTGCAGAAATCCCTGCACATGTTACAGTGACAATTCACATGTATAGAAGTGATTTTCATTCAGTTATTTCTGCAAACAAATCTGCCACGTGAGAACATATACTAGAACGTAGGTGACTTTTGTATCATGCACTTGCCATATATAAATGGGGACACATGCAGTATACGGGTTGCAGAACATTACTGGGAAGCTCTTACTGGTCGGAGTTACGTAAGATAACATTGTGGTCAGCAGCAGCAAGAGTACTTAATGGCAAATACCGCTGAGCATTTAACTCTGCATATTAGTAAGAGTGCATGTTGTAAACGGATTATGGCGGCATATTATTATATTACTGGATTGTGGGTGGGTTCTGCAATAATTGTCTGCCCAACTCTGCCATCTAGTGTTCTTTACAGGCAATTTCATATAACCCACAAGTTTGTGTATCACTGCTGCAAGTAAAAAGAAGCAGCACCTGCTGAATTTGCCGCTTCAGTGTTTTTAGATATTTTATTGAGATATTTTTATGGTTATTTACAGGCTCAGACTGGCCCACAGGAAGACAAGAGAATCCTCTGGTGGGTCCCTATGCAAGAGTAAGCCACATACCTCCAAAATAAGCAATAGTTGGCCAGTTGGCCAATACGGTACATTAATTTACTATGTACAGACAAAAGCAGGATCTAATCTTTCATTCAACAAACTACCTAGTTTATTTTTATATAGAAGAAAAAGTACATTTGTGAAAGAGGGTAATATAACAGACGTGTCCGCTCTTCGTCAGTCATTACACTGGCTGCCCATTCATTATAGGATGCAATTCAAAGTACTTGTTCTCACCCACAAAGCTCTCCACGGTATGGCATCCCCCTACATCTCCTCCCTCATTTCTGTCTATCGGCCTAGCCGATCGCTGCGCTCTGCAAACGACTTTCGACTTACCTCTGCACTAATCCGTACCTCCCACTCCCGACTCCAAGACTTCTCCTGTGCTGCTCCTATCCTCTGGAATGCTCTACCCCAAGAAATTAGGACTAACTACAATTTGCATAGTTTTAGGCGCTCCCTCAAAACACATTTGTTCAGAGCGGCTTATCACGTTCACTAATCAAAGTCATTCTATGCGTAAGTGTGCATGTGTAGCCCACTCACTATCGCCATCCATCCCTCACTCCCTCAAGATGGCTGGACCATCATATAAATACACCATTGTAAATACACACCTGTACTTTGTATCTCCCTCACCTCATGGTAGATTGTAAGCTTTCACGAGCAGGGTCGTCTTATTTCGTCTTATTTTGCTTTAATTATCGTATTGTTAACGTTGTTACTTATGACTTGTGTTTTGAAACTGTTAAACTGTAAAGCGCTGCGGAATACGTGGGCGCTATATAAATAAAGATTATTATTATTATTATTATTATTATTATTATTATCATCAGTGGGCCCCACAAGTCAATGTTACTAGTGGGCCCTTGACACACCAGTCCGACACTGGTTACTTAAGCACATATATAAGAATATGTTTTTACACTTTTATTGACAAAAGCATCAAGTTCATCCAGAGACTCCATACTCACAGTGTTGCCCCTTATTTCTCAAGAATCCATTATTTCATGGCAGGATGGATTTCAGATTTTGGGCCAAATCCTGACCGATGGCAACCTATTCTCACCTAATCCGTGACGTTTATCACAATTTCTGTGTTTCCGGTTCTCCACATGCCCTTTGAGGACTGACCACAGGTTCTCTGGGTTGATCTGGGGAGTTTTCTGATCATGGACCCAAAATATCCTTGTTTGATTCACTTAGCCACTTGGTTATCACTTTTCCCTTGTGACATGGCGCTCTGTCATGCTGGTAAAATCATTGTCCTGAACCAAACTGCTCCTGGATCATTGGGATAACTTGATCTTAGAGAAGGATTAGATTCCATTCTTCTATTCTATTCACGGCAGTGTTCTTAGGCAAAAATGTGAGTGAGCCCTCTGCCCTGGATGAAGAACAACTGCACACGTGAATGGTCTCAGGAAGCGTTACTGCTGGCATGACACAGGACTCATGGTAGTACTCTCCCTTTCTTTCCCAGACAATCATTCTTACAAATCTCCCCAACAGTCTGAAAGTGGCTTTATCAAAGAAAATAACTTTCCCCAAGTCCTTTGCAGTCCAATGTTTGTCTTGGAGAGAAGGGCCTTCTTTGCTGCCCATCTTGACACGAGGTGAGCCTCCAAGAGCCGTTATCCCACCTTGTACACAGATGCACTGACACCTGCTGGCTGTCATACTAGGGTTGAGCTGATGCCATATTTGACAAAACTCACTGAACTCATTTAGGCAAGGCTTACATTCTGTGTAAATGGGGTGCTTTATGTGATTAAATGGACTTTAAGGTACTTTATATATTGACGGCTTATGCTTAGGCTCAATCATCATTATCAGAATTCTGGGTGGGTGACACCCTCCTGGTGATCATCTGCTCTCGATGCCAGCAGCAGCCAGATGTGAAAAATTGCAGACAGGGACGAAACTAAAAATGATGCAGGGGTTGCAATCCCACCTGGAGCCTAAGGGGCCCAAAAAGTCTCTTTGGCCTATATGAAAAGACCAATACTATTAACGATTTGCAATACTTGAGGGCCTCTTGGGATTTGCATTGGAGCCCAAGAGTTTTATGTTAAGCCACTTGATGCTCAGCAGAGCTACACAGCTCCATCAACTTTATAGTAGATGCAGCGGGGTACTCCAGATCCCCCTCGATCCACATGAATAGGCATGGATGTGCAGTACCCGGCCGCAGGCACTATACAGTTAACAAAGCTGCAAATTTGCACTCTGAAGCTGAGCACAACCAACAACTCCTGTCACGAAGAACAGCGGATTGTCAGGGGTGCGGGGTATCGCACCCCTACAAATCTGACATTGATGACATATCCTAAAGATGAGTCATCAATAAAAAGTAGGGTACAACCCCTTTAAGGTAATTTTCAAGGGAAGGAATTCCTCATAGCAATCTAGAGTTAATGCAGATTGCCAGTACAAAAACTGAGGCAGCAAAGTTTGTGAAAACCAAAACTGATGTTAGTGTCAAAAGTTTTTTTTTATCTTTAAATACGATTTTGTAGCTTCTTCTCTAATAAATCCGTATTGTGCAATTCCTCTATTAGTCCTCCTATAATTGATATCAGTACTTAAAGGGAATCTGTCAGCAGGGTCTTGCTACCTCATCTGAGAGCAGCCTGATGTAGGCAAAGAGAAACTCAATCCAACAAAGTATCACTTAGATTACTGGGTGCCGTGGTTGTGACACAATCAAATTTGTTAGATATGGCATGTAGCAGAGCTCAAAAGCTAACCCTGCCCAAACCTCAGAATTGCAGCTTTATATCTATATTGTCTCTTTAAAAACAGAACAAAACAAAGAATTCCACCTTACACTTACAGATAGTCCAAATAGTGGGGTAGTCCAGAAACACACCACTGCATGGCGTTCAGGTAAGAAAGCCGAAAAAAAGGAGATCCAGTTTTTGAAGTTGATTAAAAATAGAACTTTCGTAAGTAATCCATTAAAAAGGAGGAAAATATGCACATTTTTAAATGAAATGGGGTGGGGAATCCCCAGTAAAAAAAACCCCTGGATGATTATTCCTTTTTAATGGATTACAAATAAATGTTCTATTTTTAACCAACTCCGGAAGCTAGATCTTCTCTTTTCCTTTGTCTTGTGCACATTGTAAAGTGACAGTAAGCTACTAATCAGTGCTGGGGGGCAGAGTTGGACCAGGAGGCAAGTGAGCAATAGTCTTATAGTGATAATCTCCTGCTGATAAAACTCATTGTGTTGAAACAGCACACAGCCAGTAAGTGACCAATCGCTGAATTCGGTGTCTTTGCCACTACCTCAGGCTATCTTCAGATTAAATAGCAAAAACCTGCTGACAGATTCCTTTTAAAGTAGTTGCCCACTATTATTAAACACTTTAAAATCAGGCCCATGGTAGTACTGAATAAACAAAAAATAACAACAAGCATATTTCCCTGCTGGACCTTTGCCACTCCCCACTATTACTCTTCTCTCAAGCTAGCCTCCTTTTTACAGTGGGGGAGTCAAGTGACCAGTGATTGGGTGTAGGGACTGTTATGAATGAGTCACCGAGGAGGAAAAAACAAAAAGCAAGCTAAGCCCAGAAAACCAGAGAGGTTGGTAACTAGCGGATTGCAGACCCCTGATCCTATCCACAACAACTAGCAGTAGCCGTGGAGCGTGCCTACAGTGGTCATAGACGCCTCGTCATGGCCGGAGAACTAAATAAGCCTAAAGAAAGAAAGGGAAAATCTAAACTGCCCCAGAGCAGACCCCAAAGCAATAGACAGCCCCCAACATGTATTGTCGGTGAAACAAGATGAAAACACAGACACAGGTAGAAAGATAGGCTAAGCAAACGATGGGGCCCTTGCTAACTAGAAAGGACAGGAAAGAAAAGCTGCTGTCTGCAATCACACAAAAAACCCTACCAAAAAGAATGTCCAACACGTCTGATAGAAAAAGGCCCTGAAGTCGCTAGACTTCAAATCACTATATCAGCACTCAGGTGGTATATTCTGATTCTGAAGACAGAGCAAAAGAGATCAACTGATCAGAGACAAAAATGGGGATTCAGCCCAGTCCCAGCCAGGGCTGGCTGAACACAAAAAAAAGTAAACCAGACAAAAACTCATATGAACAATAGCAGAGAAAACTTAGCTTTAGGAAGGCAGGAACCAAACTGGAAACCAGGAGCCACAGTCAGGAAAAATCACCAGCAAGAAACTAGGGAGTCGGCTTAAATCCAATCAGAAACTCCTGATGTCCAATCGCAGTCCTCTTCCTCAGGTGGCTGGTCTCTGCCATTTAGATCAGCTTCATTACTTCGCTTCACCAACAGAGGGAGTCCAGATAGAGAACTCACTACTCCTCTGTCAGCACAGCCAGCTCCATAACCTTCACCAGAAGCCAGAGGCAAACCCGAAAATGAGCTCACAACAAAGGACCATATTCAGACTGACCCGGAAGAAATGTCTCCTGGCTCTTTTTTTCAGAACATGATAGCTGCAGCCAATCAGTAGTCACCTAATGTACCCCACTTTAAGCCAAAGCAAGGAGGTTAGCATAGCCGCCGGGAAGGGGTCAAGTAGGTAATTGTTTTTTTTTTTATTTCAGCATCTCCAAAAGGGATTTTATGTTATTAATTATACCAGTTTACACATCCTACGTGTTTTCCAGGTTTATTATTGCAACGAGCAAAGCTACCCATAGAGACATAACATTCTATGAGTCACTTTCTATGCCCCAGGTTGCTTAGGAAAGTGCTTAGGAGTAGCAGGAAGCATGAATGTACTTTATTCCAGTGTTCATACTAAATTATAGTGTACTCCATTATTATCAGCTACAAGTCCATAGAAGTGATGGTAGCTCATTACCAGCGCTTCTGAGTCCTGGATTTCAGAGGAAAAGGGCAATATGTGTTACTAAGCACATAAGGAATCAAAGCGTTCCATTACATCGTTGGGTGTTAAAGTTCTGTATGTCTGATCATTGGCATAAAACGCCTCCCATCCCCCAGCAGGTGAAGGAAAATTACATGGTATTAACCACAGGTCATAAAAGTGGTGTGTCACAGATATTACCAGAAGCAGAAGAACCTAGATCAAAAGGGTAATGTGGTTTATTTCTTAATGGCAGATGCTGATGAGATGCTAAACACACAAATCGTAGAATACAAGGCTGACTGATGTTAAATTGCTTTGAGGCATTTGACTTTCAAGCGCTGTGTAAGATTAAACAATAATTATCACCGCTTCTTGTAAAGAACTGATGAATTTGTAGCATAGCAAAAGTACCATGGTGTCAGGAGCTGAAAACTAGTAATCAGACAACAGGATACTGAAAGAAAACCACACGATTTCAAGGATGTAAGAATTTCCCCACGATATTTACAAAATCACCTGTAGATATAACATCATGGGGGGATGTCCTCTGCTGCACATTCATCACAGTGGTCTATTCGGTACATCTGCCCCTGGGAAATCTGGTTGTCAAACAATAGGACGGCCATTACAGTTCACATAAATTACTTGGCATTTAACTGTCTTTGCCCCTTACAGGAACACATCAATTCTCACATATACACAGACGAGCAACAGGGTAACAACAATGTTTTGAACTTTTGACTTCCAGGCTCCATTTCTCATCGTCCACTGCTGCTTTTAACGTGAGAATACCATCATTTTATAGACAATCATCTTGGTTATCACATACTGTACATAAATTTGACGTGCAACTATTTAGCATATGAGTAGTTATGCAGATTCTTGTCATGTCACTGAATTGTTTAAGTTTTGCTCCTAAAAAAATCTAAATTTTTGTTTTTATTATTTTGTTAGAATTTGGAAAACCACTTTTGGCTTTCAACACTGTCTGAATCCTTCTGGGCATGCTCTCGATAAGATTCAAGCTTGTCTCGACCGAAATCTGATTCCAGGTCTCTTTTACACGTTCCCAAAATTGGTGCATACTGGTTGACTCTTTTGAGTATGTATACAGCTTTTTCTTCAACTCTACCCAGTGTTTCAACGTATGTGTCATGGGGATACCACGACAGAGAGGGACCAGAAGATCATGGTGTCTGGTTACAAAACTCGTGCACTTATTAGAACTGCTTCACCATCCTATTAAACAGTTCAGGTTTTCCTTGCTCTGTCATGGCATGGGTTAATCAGTTTAGTTGATCTCCTTGAGCTCTCCATCCTGAATTGTCTCAGCTGTTCTGTGTTGGCTACTTCCCTCGGGCATATATGCTCGCCATTGACACTTGGGAGTTGCCAGCGATAGTTCTACTTCCCGGTTTGATGGTGAAAGAGAAAATTAAATGTTTGGAGTTGGCAGTTGGAGAGTTTTTCTCTGGAGATTGCTGTGTGCTTTCCAATACACATTGGCCTCTCACCTCCCTGGGTGGGAGAGAAATCAGATAAGGGTTAAGTTAGGAGGATAGCCAGGTATGAGACCCCAGCATCTCCACCATCCGGGGTAAACCAGGTGACAGATATAGACTAGGGCGCTCCTTGTTCGAGTGATTGGGTAGGTGCCCATAGTCCTTTGTCACTACGTGACATTACTGGCCCAACCTTTTTGGATCTATTATGGATCCTGTTGCAGGGCAGCTGCAACAACTTTGCCTGGAGGTGGCAGACTTGCACTCCATGGCTTTACAGAGCCCATCGACTACAGGCTTAGGACCCGCGGCTCCCGGGCAATCCCCTGTTGGAGTCCAAGATTGCTTTACCAGATAGGTTCTCTGGGGGTTGGAATAAGTTTGTGGTTTTCAGGGAGGCCTGAAAACTATATTTTAGATTACAACCTCATTCCTCGGGTACCGAGGAGCAAAGGGTGGGGACCACTATCTCTCTTCTCCAGGGTGACCTTCAAGCCTGGGCATTTTCTTTCCTGTCTAACTCACTTCAGATGGTTGAGGAATTTTTTCTGGTTCTTATCTATGACGACTCCGACCGTGTTTCTCTGGCTGAGTCCAATCTACATCAGCTGCAGCAGGGAGATTGGCCAGCAGAGGAGTATTGCTTAGAGTTTTGTAGGTGGTTTACTGATGCTAGGTGGAATGACCAAGAGCTCCATAGTCAGTTCTGTCAGGGGCTTTCTGAGAGGGTAAAGTGTTATGAGCTCATTTTCTGCTCCTCCAGTTGAGAGTTCTCCTTCCATTCTCCCTCTGGTGGTGACAGGAAGTAGTGAGGTTGGTTTAAGTGGTAGTGATCTGCAACCTGATGGGAAGGATAACGATTGGATCTCTGGAGTATCAGACTTGATATAAGACAGCTGACGCCCTATCCTGCTGCTGGTGATTCAGTCTGCTTCTCAGGTCTTGGACTTCAGCTCTCCTCCAGTCTTCTTAAGTTAAGTTTGTTTTCTGCTAATGTTCACACTTGCGCTTGTTGGTCAATTCAGTTTCTTGTGTGGTCAGCTTTCCCCTGCTGGGGCTATGCTCAACTTCCACTCCTATTTATATGTATTTGCCAATTTGCCTTTTTGTCCCTTATTTGATTGGCCTCTTTATGCTCTGTTTCAGAATATTTCAGAGTGCTGATACAGTGGGAGAAGTCTAGTGACTTCAGGGTTAATTTTGCTATCAGACGTGTTGGACATTATTTTTGGTAGGGTTTTTTGGCAGATTGCAGACAGTGGCTTTCCTTTCCTGTCCTTTCTAGTTAGTCAGGCCCTATTGTGAGTTCATTTTCCCCTTCATTACTGAGGCCCGAGGAACTCCCTCTTCTGGTAAAGAAAGGTAGTGAGCCTCATTATCAAACACCTGAGGCTGATGATGATGACTGGCTGAGTGGAGTTACTGACTGGATATAAGGCTGCCAACGCCCTTCTGCCCTGCGGGTGATTTCTCTGTGGGATCCTTGGAGACCAGTCTGAATTCCTGCTCCTCTAAAGCTAAGTTTTCTGCTCGGTCTTTTGCTTTGGTGCTTTGACTTTGTTTTGCTTTGTTTTTCTGGATTTCTGCCATTCCCTGCTGGTGTGTGCTGAATTCATTTAGCTCTGTCTTCTGAAAATACCTGAGTGCTGATTTAGTTTTTGAAGCCTAGTTGCTTCAGGGCCTTTTTCATATCAGCTTGTTGGCTTATGTCTTTGATAGAGTTTTGGCAGATTGCAGACAGCAGCCTTCCTGTCCTTTCCTATCTAGGTAGTTTTGGGCCCCGTCTTTGCTCAGTCTATCTTTCTGTCTGTGTTAGTATTTTCATCTTGCTTCACCGTCATTATATGTTGGGGGCTGCCTTTTGCTTTGGGGTCTGCTCTGGGGCAGTTTAGATTTCCCCTTTCTTTCTTTAGGCCTATGTAATTCTCCGGCTGTGATCGAGGGGTCTAGGGCATCGTAGGAAACCCCCACGGCTACTGCTAGTTGTGTTGATAGGTTCAGGGGTCTGCAATCTGATAGTTGCCAACTTCTCTGGTTTTCTGGACTTAGCTTGTATTTCTGCTTTTGCCTCCTACGGTGACTCATTCATAACAGAATCACCCACCATACCGCAGATCCTAGGGTACTCAATAGCAGGAAAGAATTGTGTAAAAAAAAAAAAAAAGGGTGTATATTTTTTCCTCTATATCTCTGAGGCCGTAGGGGGAATTTTTTTTTTTTTCTCAATGGAGATAAAGCAATTGTCTGATCGTGTGGAGCAGCTCGCTGCGGAAGTGCGGGGAATTTCCGCCTACCTTGCTCATTCACATGCTGCTGAACCAAAGATTCCTACACCTGATGTATTTTTTGGGGATCGGTCTAAATTTTTGAATTTCAAAAATAATTGTAAATTATTTTTTGCCTTGAAGCCTAACTCGTCAGGGAGCTCCGCGCAGCAGGTTAAAATTGTCATCTCTTTGCTGCGTGGCGATCCCCAGGATTGGGCATTTTCTTTGAAACCAGATGATACTATTCTGACTAATGTGAACGCATTCTTTCAAGCTTTGGGGTTGTTGTATGACGAACCTAATGCCATTGATCAGGCTGAAAAGACCCTGCTGGCATTGAGCCAGGGTCGTGATTCTGCAGAATTGTACTGTCAAAAATTCCGAAAGTGGGCAGTACTTACTACCTGGAATGATAATGCCTTGGCTGCTCTCTTTCGGAAGGGGTTGTCAGAAGCCGTAAAAGATACTATGGTGGGATTTCCTGTTCCCTCTGGTCTTGACGATTCTATGTCATTAGCCATTCAGGTTGATCGGCGTTTGCGCGAACGCAAAGCTGCACAAGAGGTGTTGCCACCTGTTGAACAAATGTCTGAACCTATGCAATGTGATAGGGTTTTTTCCAGAGAGCAGCGTCAGGAGTTCAGAAGGCGTAATAAGTTGTGTTTTTTCTGTGGAGATGCCTCGCATATTATTTCTGTCTGTCCTAAACGAGAGAAACGCTTTGCACACACGTTTTCTGTTGGGGGTGTTCAACCTAAGTTTCTTCTGGCTATTACTCTGATCTGCTACCTGTCCACATTTTCCGCCAAGGCTTTTGTGGATTCGGGAGCAGCCCTAAACCTAATGGACTTGGATTTTGCTAAACGTTGTGGATTTCCGATGACACCTCTGCAGACGCCTATCCCTTTGAGGGGGATTGATGCTACTCCTTTGGCTAAAAATAAACCCCAGTTTTGGACCCAGGTGGTAATGCGGGTCACCCCAGACCATCAAGAAAATTGCAGATTTTTGGTGTTGCATAATCTGCATGATACTATTGTTCTGAGGTTTCCCTGGTTACAGATTCATAATCCAGTTTTGGATTGGAAATCTGTGTCTGTGGTGAGTTGGGGTTGTCGGTGTGCCTTTAGTGAGGCTCCGGTGTTTTCCACCTCTCCTCAGTCGCATGATGTTCCTGATTATTTGGCGGACTTTTATGATGTATTTAGTGAGAATGAGTCTGCGTCTCTGCCTCCTCATAGGAGTTATGACTGTGCAATTGAACTGAGCCCGGGGTGTAAATTTCCCAAGGGTCGGCTCTTCAATTTATCTGTACCCGAGCACGAGGCTATGCGATCCTATATTAAGGAGGCGTTGGAGAAGGGTCATATTAGACCATCCTCGTCACCCTTAGGTGCCGGTTTTTTTTTGTAGCCAAAAAGGATGGATCATTAAGACCTTGTATTGATTATCGTGCCCTCAACAAAATTACTGTTAAATATCAGTATCCGTTACCCCTGATTTCTGATCTATTCTCCAGAGTTAAAGGTGCTTGCTGGTTTACCAAGCTTGACCTCAGGGGGGCGTATAATCTTATTTGCATTAAGCATGGGGATGAATGGAAGACGGCGTTTAATACTCCGGAGGGACATTTTGAGTACCTGGTGATGCCTTTTGGGCTCACTAATGCCCCTTCTGTCTTCCAGTGCTTCATGAACGATATTTTCCGAGATTTTGTCGATAATCATAAATTAGTCTATCTGGATGATATTTTGATCTTCTCCAAGGATTGGGATTCTCATGTGGAACATATTCGGACTGTGTTCCGGATCTTGAGGGAGAATTCCCTGTATGTCAAAGGATCTAAATGCCTTTTTGGAGTACAGAGGATTTCTTTTTTGGGATTTATTTTGTCCCCGTCAACTATTGAAATGGACCCGGCCAAGGTACAGGCCATTCACGATTGGGTTCAGCCCACTTCTTTGAAGGCCCTCCAGAAGTTTTTGGGTTTTGCTAATTTTTATCGGAAATTTATAGCAAAATTTTCTAGTATTGCCAAGCCATTGACTGATTTGACTAAAAAGGGTGCTGATGTGTTAAATTGGTCTCCGGAGGCTGTTTCTTCCTTTCAGGAGCTGAAGCGAAGATTCACCTCCGCCCAGGATTTGCGGCAACCGGATGTCTCACTTCCATTCCAGGTAGAGGTGGATGCTTCTGAGATTGGTGCAGGAGCTGTTTTGTCCCAAAAGGATCCGGTAATATCTAAAATGAGTCCCTGTGCTTTCTTTTCCCGAAAGTTCTCTCCATCTGAACCGTAACTATGATGTGGGGAATAGGGAACTGTTGGCCATGAAATGGGCATTTGCGGAGTGGAGACATTGGTTGGAGGGAGCTAAGCATCAAGTCGTGGTCCTCACTGACCACAAGAATTTGATTTACCTAGAGTCAGCTAAGCGCTTGAACCCTAGACAGGCTAGGTGGGCCTTGTTTTTTTACACGTTTTGATTTTGTGGTTTCTTTTCTTCCTGGAACAAAGAATGTCAAGGCAGACGTCCTCTCTAGGAGCTTCTTTGCTGATTCTCCTGTGGTGACCAAGCCTGCTACCATCTTAGGCGAAGGGGTAGTTCTTTCTGCCATCTCGCCCGATTTGAGACGTGCTCTGGAAGAGTTCCAGGAGGACAAACCTGAGCGTTGTCCCAGTGGAAAGTTGTATGTTCCTGACCAGTGGAAGAAGAGAGTGATGTCTGAAGTTCATTGCTCTGCTTTGGCTGGTCATCCAGGTATTTTTGGTACTAGAGATCTGGTGAGTCGGTTTTTTTGGTGGCCCTCCTTGTCTCGTGATGTCAGGAATTTTGTGCAGTCCTGTGGGACGTGCTCCCGGTCTAAATCGTGTTCTCGCTCTAGTGGGTTGTTGATGCCTTTGCCTGTCCCCAAGAGGCCATGGACCCATATTTCAATGGATTTCATCTCTGATATGCCTGTCTCTCAGAGGATGACTGTTATTTGGGTGATTTGTGATAGGTTCTCTAAGATGGTTCATCTTGTACCACTCCCTAAGTTGCCGTCTTCCTCTGAGTTGGTGCCCCTGTTTTTACAACAGGTGGTTCGTTTGCACGGGATTCCTGAGAACATTGTATCTGACAGAGGAGTCCAGTTTGTGTCTAGATTTTGGAGAACTTTCTGTTCCAGGCTGGGAATTCAGTTGTCCTTCTCCTCTGCTTTTCACCCTCAGACCAATGGGCAGACAGAGAGAACTAACCAGACCTTGGAGTCATATTTGAGATGTTTTATTTCTGCTGATCAGGATGATTGGGTTTCATTTTTGCCCTTGGCCGAATTTGCTTTAAATAATAGAGCTAGTTCTGCCACTTTGATGTCACCTTTTTTTTGTAACTTTGGGTTTCATCCTTGATTTTCTTCAGGGCAGGTAGAGCCCTCTGCCTGCCCAGGTGTTGACACTGTGGTGGAGAGAATGCACCAGATCTGGGACCAAGTGGTGGATAAGTTATCTCTCTCCAAGGAAAAGGCCCAGCGGTTTTCCAACCGATATAGGACCATTGGTCCCCAGTTTAAGGTTGGTGATATGGTGTGGTTATCATCAAAAAATATTGCTATGAAGGTGGCTTCTCCTAAGTTTAAGCCTAGATTTATTGGACCTTACAAGATTGTGGAGATTATTAATTCGGTCTCTTTTCGTTTGGCTCTTCCGGTCACATTTAAAATCCATAATGTGTTCCATAAATCTTTGTTGAAGAGGTTTGTTGAACCTGTTGTTCCGGGGGGTGGCACCTCCAGACCCTGTATTGGTTGAAGATAACATGGAATGTGAGGTAGAGAAAGTACTGGATTCCTGTCTGGCTAGACGGAGACTCCAGTATTTGGTTAAGTGGAAGGGTTATGGTCAGGAGGATAATTCCTGGGTCTCTGCCTCTGATATTCATGCCAAAAGATTGGTGCGTGCCTTTCATCGGGCTCACTCTGATCGCCCTGGTGGCGTAGTTGATGGTTCGGTGAACCCTCCTCAAGGGGGAGGTACTGTTGTGAGTTCATTTTCCCCTTCATTACTGAGGCCCGAGGAACTCCCTCTTCTGGTAAAGAAAAGTAGTGAGCCTGATTATCAAACACCTGAGGCTGATGATGATGACTGGCTGAGTGGAGTTACTGACTGGATATAAGGCTGCCGACGCCCTTCTGCCCTGCGGGTGATTTCTCTGTGGGATCCTTGGAGACCAGTCTGAATTCCTGCTCCTCTAAAGCTAAGTTTGCTGCTCGGCCTTTTGCTTTGGTGCTTTGACTTTGTTTTGCTTTGTTTTTCTGGATTTCTGCCATTCCCTGCTGGTGTGTGCTGAATTCATTTAGCTCTGTCTTCTGAAAATACCTGAGTGCTGATTTAGTTTTTGAAGCCTAGTTGCTTCAGGGCCTTTTTCATATCAGCTTGTTGGCTTATGTCTTTGATAGGGTTTTGGCAGATTGCAGACAGCAGCCTTCCTGTCCTTTCCTATCTAGGTAGTTTTGGGCCCCGTCTTTGCTCAGTCTATCTTTCTGTCTGTGTTAGTATTTTCATCTTGCTTCACCGTCATTATATGTTGGGGGCTGCCTTTTGCTTTGGGGTCTGCTCTGGGGCAGTTTAGATTTCCCCTTTCTTTCTTTAGGCCTATGTAATTCTCCGGCTGTGATCGAGGGGTCTAGGGCATCGTAGGAACCCCCCACGGCTACTGCTAGTTGTGTTGATAGGTTCAGGGGTCTGCAATCTGATAGTTGCCAACTTCTCTGGTTTTCTCGACTTAGCTTGTATTTCTGCTTTTGCCTCCTACGGTGACTCATTCATAACAGGGCCCCATCGTTTGCTCAGCCTATTTTCCTGCCTGTGTATGTGTTTTCATCTTGCGTCACTGTCAATACATGTGTGGGGGCTGTCTTTTCCTTTGGGGTCTGCTCTGGGGCAGTTAGTTTTTCCTTTTCTTGCTTTAGGTTTATGTAGTCCTCCGGTGATGACGAGGCATCTAGGAACAACGTAGGAACGCTCCACTGCTACTGTTAGTTGTGTGGTTAAGATCAGGGATCTGCAATGTGCATAGTGACCAACCTCTCTGGTTTTCTGGGACTTAGCTTTTTGTTGTTCCTCCTCGGTGACCCATTCATAACAGTAAAGGATGCCTTTGCTCTGTATGAGACCCCAGTTTCCCTGGAGGTTGGCATGTCTCTAGCTATCCAAATGGACCACCATCTATATCAGAGACATAAAGAGACACCTATATTTTCAGGGGGTCTGGGGTTAATGGAACCTAAGGGTGAGTCTACTGAGGAACCTATGCTGTTAGAGGGAAGACTCATTTTACCGCTCCTCCTGTACTTTGGCGCAAAAAGGAGTGTGTTTTTTTCTGTAGTAAGTAGGGTCATTTTGTTGGTACTTGTCCATCTATACGTAACCGCAAACAGCTGCCAGAAAACTAAGGAGCTCGGGTTGCGTGAAGGTTAGCAACCCGGGTGTACATATTTCCTCTGTGGGTAGGTGACAATTCCTTTTACTGGCCGAAATCCATTTTGGCAAAAGTAAGGTGGCTATTTCAGCCTTTTTGGATAGTGGGGCAGGGTTTAATCTGATTGCTGCCCGGTTTGTCCAGAACCAGGGTCTCATTCCTCACAAATTTTCTAGATCTATACCTATATTCGCTATTGATTCTGCACCCTTGCAGGGGTATTTTAATCAGGTCATTTGAGAGATACGAGAAACATAATGTTATGCGGGGCTTAGGTCAAAGGAGGCTGACAAACCCGGGCCCCTGCGGAGTCCCTCAAACTAGGGAAAACCCTGTCTGACCCTCAACCCAGGGTTTTTGCTAAAGGTGCAAATGCCTGAGCCTCCAGCCTCTCCTTATCTCCTGCTCAGCCCTAAGCTGAACCCTCCACCCTCCACCCAGTGAGTTGTAAAACCACCAAAGCCCACACAGTAATGACAGACAGGGAGAACTCAAACCACACCGCGCCGCAACCACACAGGACAATACTATAATGTGAACAGGGCAAAACAAAGCACAAATATAGGAAGGCGAAAAGGTAACAACGGATCATACGACACCAGATATGAATTTCTCTCTCCAACACCTCCTCTCCAGACCGGAACCACTTGGCACAAAACACAAGCTATAATCGGCGACGCCCACAGGCCAGCACGACTATTTAAAGACCGTGGGCGTGACCAAACATCCCACCTGATTTCCAGCTAGATTAACCCCAGATAACCTGAGTAAAATCAAGCCGGCGCCACTGAGGCTACAGTGGACGGAGATGGAACTACCGCTGCCTGCCGGACGCTGTGGTGTGAACAGCGTCCGACATGACAGTACCCCGTCTTCTACGAGGGACCCCAGGGCCCTCAAGACTCATAGGACCCGGCTTGTCCGGATGGCGGCGGTGAAAGGAACTGACCAGCCGATCCGCATGTATGTCCGAGGCTGGTACCCAAGACCTCTCCTCCGGACCATACCCCCGCCAGTGCACCAAATACTGAAGAGTACGGCGCAGTACTCGAGAGTCCACCACCTTGGAGACTTCAAACTCTAAATCGCCATCCACCATGACTGGAGGTGGCATCGGCGTCGTGTCCACAGAGCCTACCACCTTTTTCAATAAAGACCTGTGAAACACGTTGTGTATCTTGTATACCGCAGGAAGCTCCAACCGATAAGCGACCGGGTTAATGATGGCAGCAATCTTAAAAGGGCCAATAAATCTTGGACCCAATTTCAATGATGGAATTTTGAGTTTTATGTTTTTAGTAGCTAACCACACCCAATCACCCACACACAGGTCCGGACCTGGCACGCGTCTAGAGTCAGCCACGCGTTTGTATCTTGCACTCATGCTCAGCAATCGCTGTTTCACACTCCTCCAGACCGATGATAGTTGAACTCCTAACCGGTCCTCCTCTGGGACGCCCCCAGAGCCCCCCTGACGCAAGGTACAAAATTGAGGATGGTACCCATAAACACAAAAGAACAGAGACTCTCCCGATGATTCTTGGCGGTGATTATTTAATGCGAACTCGGCCAAGGGAAGGAACGTCGACCACACCTCTTGGTTGTCAGACACAAAACATCGCAAATACTGCTCCAGATTTTGGTTCATGCGCTCAGTTTGACCATTTGACTGCGGATGAAACGCCGACGAATGAGACAACTTGATCCCCAATTGTGAGCAAAAAGCTTTCCAAAACTTCGCCACAAACTGGGTACCCCTATCAGACACTATGTCTGACGGAACTCCGTGCAGTCTGACCACCTCCTGCACAAAGACCTGAGCCAACGTCTTCGCGTTGGGCAAGGAAGGCAATGACACAAAATGCGCCATCTTCGAAAATCGATCAACCACCACCAGGATGACCGTGTTCCCTGCCGAGGCAGGCAAGTCTGTGATAAAGTCCATGGAGATTTCTGTCCATGGCCTACTAGGTATCCCCAGCAGCTGTAGAGTGCCAGCAGGACGGGTTCTGGGTGACTTGGCCCTGGCGCACGTGATGCAAGCTGTCACGTACGAAACCACGTCCTGCCGGATTTTTGGACACCAGAAGCGGCGCGATACCAGTTCCAAGGTGCCCCTAACCCCTGGATGACCGGCCAGGACCGAGTCGTGGTGTTCCCCCAACACTTTAAGACGAAGATGAAGGGGTACGAACGACTTATTAGCGGGAAGTCCTGGTGGTACCTCCTCCTGGGCCTCGGCAATCTCCGCCTCTACCTCAGTCGTGAGAGCCGAAACCACTACACCTTCCTGGAGGATGGGTACCGGATCTTCCCGAGGTTCTCCCCCCGGAAAACACCTGGACAAGGCATCCGCCTTGGTGTTTTTCGCCCCAGGACGGTAAGTCACCAGAAAGTTAAAACGTGTAAAAAACAATGCCCAGCGAGCCTGCCTGGGAGACAGACGCTTGGCCGACTCCAGATAGAGCAGGTTTTTATGGTCGGTGATGACTGTGACCTGGTGGGCCGCCCCCTCCAAGAAGTGTCGCCATTCCTCAAAAGCCAATTTGATGGCCAACAACTCCCTGTTGCCGATGTCGTAATTCCGTTCGGCCGGCGACAGCTTCTTGGAGAAGTAGGCGCATGGACGCAAATTGCTCAAGGACGAGCCCTGTGACAGTACTGCCCCCACTCCCACCTCAGACTCATCGACCTCCACCGTAAAAGGTTTAGATACGTCCGGTTGCACCAGAATGGGGGCTGAAGCAAAACGGTTCTTCAGAAGCTCAAATGCACGCACCGCATCCTCAGACCAGATAGCGAGATTGGTACCTTTTTTCGTCATGTCCGTGAGCGGTTTGGCTATAGTAGAGAAATTCTTAATAAACTTCCTATAATAGTTAGCAAACCCAAGGAACCGCTGGAGCGCTTTTAGATTACCAGGCCGTTCCCATCGCAGCACCGCTTGCACCTTCGCGGCATCCATTTTAAACCATGCGGCGGACACAATATATCCCAAAAAAGGCAACTCTTGAACAAAAAACATGCATTTTTCAAGCTTAGCATAGAGTTTATTCTCACGGAGCAGCTGTAACACCTGCCTGACATGCTCTAAATGAGTGTCCTGGTCGCTCGAATAAATGAGGATATCATCCAGGTACACAATCACAAATTTCCCCAGCACATGAGCAAATACATCATTTATGAAATGTTGGAACACAGCCGGCGCGGTTGTCAACCCAAATGGCATAACTAGGCTTTCAAAATGACCCTCAGGGGTATTAAATGCCGTCTTCCACTCATCCCCGTGGCGGACCCTTATGAGGTTATATGCCCCCCTGAGGTCAAGTTTGGAAAACCACTTCGCACCCGCCACCTGGTTGAACAAATCAGGGATCAGAGGCATCGGGTAGGGATCACGGACCGTAATCTGGTTTAACTCCCGGAAATCCAGACACGGGCGTAACCCCCCATCTTTTTTCTTAATGAAGAAAAACCCCGCTGCTACAGGTGAGGATGAAGGCCGGATGTGCCCTTTACTTAAACTCTCCGCAATGTAATCCTTAAGAGCTTGTCTCTCCGGACCAGAAATACTAAACATCCTCACCTTTGGCAATTTAGCCGCGGGTTTTAACCTAATCTGACAGTCATAGGCTCGATGTGGAGGTAGTTCTGAGCAACCCCTCTCAGAGAATACGTCCGCAAAATCCAGCAATGCCTCCGGAAGGCTGGACTTCACGGCGGACACACATGTGGCCAAGCAATTTTCCTGGCAGAAACTGCTCCACTGGACTATGTCCTGGGTTCTCCAGTCAATCACCGGGTTGTGCTTACACAACCATGGGAAACCCAGGACTATTTGTGCTGGGAGATTATTGAGTACCTTACATGTAACCCACTCAGAATGTAGGACCCCAATGTGGAGTTTAACCTCAGCTACAAACTCCGTAATCTCCCCCTGTGGGAGGGGAGCGGCATTAATGGTAACCACGCGAATAGGATGAGGGAGTTTTTCGATCTTGAAACCTGCCATGCGTGCAAACTCCTCATCCATGAGATTGGTGGCTGAACCGCTTTCCACAAACACTGATATTGGTAGCTCTCTGCCTGCAATAATAACCCTGGCAGGGAGCATACATTGAGATACCATCATGGAGGATATGCATATGCTCAGTTGGGCCTCCTCCATACCCTCTGAGCTTACCAGTTTTCCGCCGGTGCGACTTTCTTTGGTAGCACAGGACAAGCATTTACATAATGATCTCTTTTACCACAGTAAAAACATGCTCCATGCTTCCTGAACCCAGGAACGCGACGCTGCACATGCGATACCCCCGCGATTTGCATAGGTTCCATGGGCTCACCTGCAGCAACCACACTGGCACCCCTGCTTTCCCCCAGAGGCAGCGTCTCCTGCGCCCCTTGATGCAAACGGCGATCAATACGAATAACCAAACTCATGGCAGATTCTAATGATGCAGGAGTCTCATACATCAGGAGGGCCTGTTTAACTCTTTCTGAGACCCCATGAATAAACTGACTCCGCAGCGCTGGGTCATTCCACTGTGTGTCTACTGCCCAACGGCGAAATTCTGAACAATAGTCTTCCGCCATACGTTCCCCCTGACGGAGGGCGCGGATTTTAGATTCTGCCAAAGCCAATCTGTCGGGGTCATCATAAATGAGCCCGAGTGCTGAAAAAACATTCTTAACCGAATGAAACGTAGCAGAGTCGGCTGGTAAGGAAAACGCCCATGCTTGGGGGTCCCCACTCAGTAAAGATAACACCAGACCGACCCGCTGAGCCTCATTACCTGAGGAGACTGGGCGCATGCGAAAGTATAACTTGCAGGCCTCCCGAAAGATGACAAATTTGCTGCGTTCCCCAGAAAATCGTTCAGGCAGCGGAATCTTAGGCTCTGCACCTGCACCTGCAGAAGCCGCTTGCACATTAGCTACAACTAGGCCCTGTTGCTGAACTGCCCCCTTCAACTCGGTGACCTGTACGGACAGCGCCGCCAACTGGCGGTTAATGGAAGTCATGGAATCCATGGAAAAAATGTTAGGCCGATTATAATGTTATGCGGGGCTTAGGTCAAAGGAGGCTGATAAACCCGGGCCCCTGCGGCGTCCCTCAAACTAGGGAAAACCCTGTCTGACCCTCAACCCAGGGTTTTTGCTAAAGGTGCAAATGCCTGAGCCTCCAGCCTCTACTTATCTCCTGCTCAACCCTAAGCTGAACCCTCCACCCTCCACCCAGTGAGTTGTAAAACCACCAAAGCCCACACAGTAATGACAGACAGGGAGAACTCAAACCACACCGCGCCGCAACCACACAGGACAATACTATAATGTGAACAGGGCAAAACAAAGCACAAATATAGGAAGGCGAAAAGGTAACAACAGATCATACGACACCAGATATGAATTTCTCTCTCCAACACCTCCTCTCCAGACCGGAATTACTTGGCACAAAACACAAGCTATAATCGGAGACGCCCACAGGCCAGCACGACTATTTAAAGACCGTGGGAGTGACCAAACATCCCACCTGATTTCCAGCTAGATTAACCCCAGATAACCTGAGTAAAATCAAGCCGGCGCCACTGAGGCTATAGTGGACGGAGATGGAACTACCGCTGCCTGCCGGACGCTGTGGTGTGAACAGCGTCCGACATGACACATACTACCCATACCCTCTTTAACTCGTTAGAGAAAGGGCAACACTCCAACTAACATAGCAAACCATACTGATCTCATGAAGGATTATTCATGTCAAGATCAAGAAGTGTTAAATATAGAAAAATAGATTAAAATATTGCAACTCTTTATTATAATTGTATATAAAACAAACATAAGTTAAAAGAGTTGCCTTGTACCAAACCGAGGGAAGACAGCTGCAGCTAATATAGATTACCTCATAAGTGTCAAAATTGGTGCAATATGTGGAGGTAGTCAGCATAAGGACAGAAAATTGTAATGTATACAAGTAATATTAATATTTACCAGTATTAATCAGTTGCTGACTTCACCCAAAAGCAGGTAGAACACAAATTTAGTAGCATAATGCATAGTAACACAGTATATAATTACTAACCATGTGCTATAATTATGTAAATTGTGATAAATTGCATATATAGTGAGGCAAAATTCAGTGGTTGTCTGCATTACATAGATAAAAAAACAGTACATATTACCTATAAGTAGAAAGTCACAGCTACAGAGCTACAGTATTTGAAGAAGATCAGAAACACCAGATCAGTGGTTGACAATAAGCATTAACCCCTTCCTGACATCCGACGTACTATCCCGTCCATGGGACCCGGGCCCCTATGCCCATGGACGGGATAGTACGTCTACCGCGATCAGCGGCGCCCACGTGGTGAGCGCCGCTGATCGCGGCCGGGTGTCAGCTGATTATCACAGCTGACACCCGGCACTATGTGTCAGGGGCGGTCACGAACCGCCCCCAACACGTTAACCCCTTGCACACCGCGATCAAACATGATCGCGGTGTACCGGGGGTTAAAGGGAAGCATTGGCAGGGAGGGGGCTCCCTCCGTGCTTCCCTGAGCCCCCCACGGCAGCGCAATGTGCAGCGATGCTGCCGGGGGCTCCTTTCCTGCAGGCCCCAAGATGGCGACGGGGGCCTTCGGGGGCCTGCAGGAAGCTGGCTTCCTCAGTGCCTGCAAAGCGCAGGCATGAGGAAGCCTTGTGCACTGCCTGTGACAGATCGCTGATCTGTCACAGTCATCTGTGATGTGACAGATCAGCAATCTGTCACAGAACAGTGATGTCCCACCTGGGACTATTTAATAAAGTAAAAAAAAAATAAAAATAAAGTGTTAAAATAATTTAAAAAAAATTGCCAAATAAATTACAAAAAAAAAAAAAAATATTCCCCCAAATAAATACATTTTTTGAAAAAAAACAAAACAATAAAAGTACACATATTAGGTATCGCCGCGTCCGTAACGACCCGCCCTATAAAACTGCCCCATTAGTTAACCCCTTTAGCGAACCCCTTAAAAAATAAAAATGAAAAACGAAACAAAAAATAATGATTTATTATCATACCGCCAAACAAAAAGTGTAATAACGCGCGATCAAAAAGACGCATATAAATATCCATGGTACCGCTGAAAACGTCATCTTGTCCCACAAAAAACGAGCCACACACAGCATCATCAGCGAAAAAATAAAAAAGTTATAGCTCGCAGAATAAAGCGATGCAAAAATAATTATTTTTTATATAAAATAGTTTTCATTGCATAAAACCGACAAAACATAAAAAAACGACCTAAATGAGGTATCGCTGCAACCATACTGACCTGAAGAATAAAACCGCTTTATCAATTTTACCGCACGCGGAACGGTGTAAACGCACTCCCCCAAAAGAAATTCATGAAACGCTGGCTTTTGTTCATTCTGCGTCCCAAAAATCGGAATAAAAAGCGATCAAAAAATGTCATGTGCCCGAAAATGGTACCAATAAAAACATCAACTCGGCCCGCAAAAAATAAGACCTCACATGACTCGGTGGATCAAAATACGGAAAAATTATAGCTCTCAATATGTGGTGATGCAAAAACTATTTTTACAATAAAAAGCGTCTTTTAGCGTGCGACAGCTGCCAAACATAAAAACCGCCACAAATAGTAAATCAAACCCCCCGTTATCACCCCCTTAGTTAGGGAAAAATAATAAAATAAAAAAATGTATTTATTTCCATTTTTCCATTACGGTTAGGGTGAGGGTAGGGTTAGGGTTAGGGTTAGGGCTAGGGTTAGGGTTAGGGCTAGGGTTAGGGCTAGGGTTAGGGTTAGGGCTAGGGTTAGGGTTAGGGCTGAGATTAGGGTTAGGGGTGTGTTGGGGTTCGGGTTGGAGTTAGAATTGGGGGTTTCCACTGTTTGGGCACATCAGGGGCTCTCCAAATGCAACATGGCGTCTGATTTCAATTCCAGCCAATTCTGAGTTGAAAAAGTCAAATGGTGCTCCTTCCCTTCCAAGCTCTGACATGCGCCCAAACAGTGTTTTACCCCCACATGTAGGGTATCAGCCTACTCAGGACAAATTGCAAAACAATTTTTGGGGTCCAATTTCTCCTGTTACCCTTAGGAAAATAAAAAATTGGGGGCAAAAATATCATTTTTGTGGAAAAAAATGATTTTTTTATTTTCACGTCCAAGCGTTATAAAATTCTGTGAAGCCCTTGGGGGTTCAAAGTGCTCACCACACATCTAGATAAGTTCCGTGGGGGGTCTAGTATCCAAAATGGGGTCACTTGTGGGGAGTTTCAATAGTTTAGGTACATCAGGGGCTCTCCAAACGCACATGACACCCGCAGACCATTCCATCAAAGTCTGCATTCCAAAACGTCACTACTTCCCTTCCGAGCCCCGACGTGTGTCCATACAGTAGTTTTCTCCCACATATGGGGTGTCAGCGTACTCATGACAAATTGGACAACAACTTTTGGGGTTCAATTTCTCCTGTTACCCTTGGGAAAATAAAAAAATTGGGGACTAATTGATCATGTTTGTGGAAAAAATACGATTTTTTTATTTTAATGCCCGGGCATTATAAACTTCTGTGAAGCTCTTGGGGGTTGAAAGTGCTCACCTCACATCTAGATAAGTTCCTTAGGGGATCTAGTTTTCAAAATGGGGTCATTTGTGGGGGGTTTCCACTGTTTAGGTACATTAGGGGCTCTCCAAAGGCAACATGACACCCGCAGACCATTCCATCAAAGTCTGCATTCCAAAACGTCACTACTTCCCTTCCGAGCCCCGACGTGTGCCCATACAGTAGTTTTCTCCCACATATGGGGTATCAGCATACTCAGGACAAATTGGACAACAACTTTTGGGGTCCAATTTCTCCTGGTACCCTTGGGAAAATAAAAAAATGGTGACTAAAAGATCATGTTTGTGGAAAAAATACAAATTTTTTATTTTCACGCCCGGGCGTTATAAACTTCTGTGAAGCACTGGGGGGGTTCAAAGTTCTCACCACACATCTAGATAAGTTCCTTGGGGGGTCTAGTTTACAAAATGGTGTCATTTGTGGGGGGTTTCCACTGTTTAGGTACATCAGGGGTTTTCCAATCGCGACATGGTGTCCGATCTCAATTCCAGCCAAAAACGTCAAATGGCGCTGCTTCCCTTCCGAGCTCTGCCATGCGCCCAAATAGAGGTTTACCCCCACATGTGGGGTATCAGCGTACTCAGGACAAATTGCACAATAACTTTTAGGGTCCTGTTACCCTTGGAAAAATAAGAATTGAGGGTGAAAAGATCATTTTTGTGGAAAAAATATGATTTTTTAATTGTACGGCTTTATGTTATAAACTTCTGTGAAGCCCTTGGGGGTTCAAAGTTCTCACCGCACATCTAGATAAGTTCCTTAGGGGGTCTAGTTTCCAAAATGGTGTCATTTGTGGGGGGTTTCCACTGTTTTGGTACATCAGGGGTTTTCCAATCGCGACATGATGTCCGATCTCAATTCCAGCCAAAAACGTCAAATGGCGCTGCTTCCCTTCCGAGCTCTGCCATGCGCCCAAATAGTGGTTTACCCCCACATGTGGGGTATCAGCGTACTCAGGACAAATTGCACAATAACTTTTAGGGTCCTGTTACCCTTGGAAAAATAAGAATTGAGGGTGAAAAGATCATTTTTGTGGAAAAAATATGATTTTTTAATTGTACTGCTGTACGTTATAAACTTCTGTAAAGCCCTTGTGGGATCAAAGTACTCACCACATATCTAGATAAGTTCCTTGGGGGGTCTAGTTTCCAAAATGGGGTCACTTATAGGGGGTTTCCACTGTTTAGGTACATCAGGGACTCTCCAAACGTGACATGGCGTCCGATCTGAATTCCAGACAATTTTGCATTGAAAAAGTCAAACGGCGCTCCTTCCATTCTGAGCTCTGCCATGCGCCGAAACAGTGGTTCCCCCCCCACATATCAGGTATCAGCGTACTCAGGACAAATTGTACAATAACTTTTGCAGTCCAATTTCTCCTGTTACCCTTGGTAAAATAAAAAAAATTGAACCTGAAGTACTTTTTTTGTGAAAAAAAGTTAATGTTCATTTTTTTTTAAATATTCAAAAAAATTCCTGTGACGCACCTAAAGGGTTAATAAACTTCTTGAATGTGGTTTTGAGCACCTTAAGGGGTGCAGTTTTTAGAATGGTGTCACTTTTGGGTATTTTCTATCATATAGACCCCTCAAAGTGGCTTCAAATGTGATGTGGTCCGTAAAATAAAATGGTGTTGTAAAAATGAGAAATCGCTGGTCAACTTTTAACCCTTATAACTTCCTAACAAAAAAAAAATTTGGTTCCAAAATTGTGCTGATGTAAAGTAAACATGTGGGAAATGTTAGTTATCAAGTTTTTTAGGTGCCATATCTCTGTGATTTAAGGGCATAAAAATTCAAAGTTGGAAAATTGCGAAATTTTCAAAATTTTCGCCAAATTTCCATTTTTCTCACAAATAAACGCAAGTTATTTGAATGAAATTTTACCACTAACATGAAGTACAATATGTCACGAGAAAACAGTGTCAGAATCACCGGGATCCATGGAAGCGTTCCAGAGTTATGACCTCATAAAGGTACAGTGGTCAGAATTGTAAAAATTGGCCCGGTCATGAACGTGCAAACCACCCTTGGGGGTGAAGGGGTTAATGTACCAGTGTCTGTGAACAGTAATAATATTCACCCGTATTCGTAAGGTTGCTGACCTTGCCCAAACACAGATATATGATGAACCTAGCAATATAACACAAAATTTCACCTGGAATGGAAATCCACTAAAGATGACATTGTTAGCCATGTGTTATAGTCCTGTAGACTACATTGCACACGTAATGAAGTAAGGTACAGAGGTTGTCAACATTGCATAGGTTAATAACTGTACATATTACCTATGGTGGAAAAATCACAGCTGACTCAAAGGTGATGACTGCATGCTGTCCCCCCCCCCACCCTACGTTTCGCAACTTCTTCTTCCTTGGGGTGTGACCAGATGGGAAGCAGTTTCACTGCTATTAAAACCGCCCCAACCAATAAGAGATTCACTCAAGTTCATCTGAGATCCGACCACTAAAATTAAACCAGTACAGCACTCCATGTATGTTCATTCACATTTCTTGTATGTTCATTTGCGCTACGGCATCACAGTTGATAGTATCCATCTGCCCAAATGAGACCACATGGGTGTGTCCACATGCAGAACATACACAATCTCCCACTCCAGTAACCATCTGACACAGAGGAACAACCTTGCGTCATCACGCAGTTCCCGAAGCTTAAGTTACATGCTTCCATCATTCAGCTGCAGCTGGGGGGGTCTGTGCAAGGGGCAGTCCTCAGAGAAGGGAGCCAGGTAACTGGAATACTCCCACTCCAAAACACCGCACCATGTAAAGATAGATTCAAGACACCACCCACATATTTACATCTATAGAAAAAAAATCTCAGATGCAGCGCTGTGAACACCCATTTAGCCAAGGTTGATACTAAGTCCCTGATGGAATACTTGTTTGATTTTGAGGATGTGTTCTCAGAACAGTGGTGTCAGGAACTTCCTCATCAGTGTCCTTGTGATTGCGCTATTAATTTAATTTCTGGGGCCAAATTGCCTAAGAGTAGGTTGTATAATATTTCAGGTCTGGAGACATCTGCCATGAAATACTATATCTCAGAAAGTCTGGCTAAGAGTCATATGAGACCTTCCTCGTCTCCCATTGCAGAAGGGTTTTTCTTTGATAAGAAAAAAGACAGGAGGTTATACTCCTGCTCAGGGGCAGACACAGACTGTAGTGGGCCCCTGTGCAAGAAACTTTTCGCCCCCCCCCTGCCCTTTATGGGGCAAAAAAGTTATTTGTTATTTGTTGTTATCTAGTATTGAGGCTATGCAGGGCTGGATATAATATCTGTAGGGTGCTGCTGGGCTGTATTTATTATTTGCCAGTTGCAGCCTCCAAATTATATATACAGGCCAGCACAGCCTCCAAATAACATATATAGCCCGCTAAACCAGCATTGCCTCAAGTTGCTAATATATACAGCCAAGCACAGCCTCCAAATAAAATATAGTATACAGCCCAGCATAGCCTTCAGTTAATATATACAGCCCAGCACAGCATCCAAATAACATATACAGGCCAGCACAGCCTCTAGTTAATATATACAGTCCAGCAACAGCCTTCAGGTAATATATACAGTGCCCAGCACAGACTCCAGGTAATATATACAGCCCAGCACAGCCTCCAGTTAATATATACAGCCCAGCACAGCCTCCAGTTAATATATACAGCCCAGCACAGCCTTCAGATAATATATACAGCCCACCACAGCCTCCAGGTGATATATACAGCCCAGCATAGCCTCCACTCCAGGTAATATATACAGTCCAGCATAGCTTGAAGGTAATAGATACAGTCCAGCATAGCCTTCAGGTAATATATACAGCCCAAAACAGCTTCCAGGTAATATATACAGCCCAGCATAGCCTCTAAATAACATATATAGCCCAAGACAGCCTCCAGGCAATATATATAAGCATCCCCCATTTCCCTTTGTTTCATAATGCTCTCCCCCATATGCGGTCTACTTTTGGCATAGTGCTTCTCACACTATGTGGCCCCCCAGTTTATGCTGCTTCTCCCCATGTAGCCCCCCAGTTTATGCTGCTTCTCCCCCTATGTGGGCCGCCCGAATCATGTTTCTTCTCCCCCCATGAGCCGCCTCATTCATGAGCAGCCAAGCATCTCCCCCAGGGGCCCCCCATTCATGAGCAGCCATGCTTCTCCCCAGGCCCCCCCATTCATGAGCAGCCAAGGCCATGCTTCTGCCCAGGCCAGGGGCCCCCCATTCATGAGCAGCCAGGCCATGCTTCTCCCCAGGCCAGGGCCCCCGTGGGGCTCCACATGGTAAATTTTAATAGGTAAATAATTAGCCATACCTCCCAACTTTTGAAGAAGGGAAAGAGGGACAAAGGCTGCAGCGCACCGCCGCAAATTTTAGGCCACACCCCGACCACACCCAATTTGTGACTAGTCACACCCATGTCCATGCCCAACCGCAACCATTTAGCACTGCTGATCACACTGACTAGTACTGGGGGCATAGTGGCTGGCATTATGGGCACAGTGGCTGGTACTGTGGGCACACTAACTGGTACTAAGGGAAAAAAAGAAAACAGAGAGAAAAAAGAAAATAGAGAAAGAAAGAAAGGAGAGTGAGAGAGAAAGAAAGAACACAGAGAGAAAGAACAGAGAAGAACAGAGAGAGAAAGAGTGGAAAGAAAGAACAGAGAGAGAACAGATAGAAAGAACAGATAGAGACAAAAAAAGGGGAAAGAAAGAAAAGAGAAAGAAAGAGGGGAAAGAAAAAAAGAAAGAACAGAGAGAGAGAGAAAGAAAGAACAGAGAAAGAGAGAGAAAGAAAGAGGGGAAAGAAAGAACAGAGAGAGAAAGAAAGAGGGGACGGAAAAAAAAGAACAGAGGGAGAGCGAAAGAAAGAGGGGAAAGAAAGAAAGAAAGAATAGAGAGAGAGAGAAAGAAAAAGAAAGAAAGAGGAAAAAAGAAAGAAAGAACAGAGAGAAAAAGAAAGAAAGAAAGAAAGAGGGGAAGAAAGAACAGAGAGAAAGAGAAAAAAATGAAAGAACAGAG
Organism: Dendrobates tinctorius; assembly: GCF_039654945.1. Taxonomy (NCBI): domain Eukaryota; kingdom Metazoa; phylum Chordata; class Amphibia; order Anura; family Dendrobatidae; genus Dendrobates; species Dendrobates tinctorius. The sequence continues at coordinate 7,347,343 of NW_027361910.1, read as the reverse complement.
AGAAAGAGGGGAAAGAAAGAAAGAACAGAGAGATAGAGAGAAAGATGGGAAAGAAAGAACAGAGAGAGACAGAAAAAGAACAGAGAGAGAAAGAAAGAAGTAAAGAAAAAAGAAAGAACAAGAGAGAAAGAAAGAAAGAAAGAGGAAAGAAAGAGGGGAAAGAAAGAACAGAGAAAGAAAGGAGAGAAAGAAAAAAAAGAAAGATTAGAGAGAGAAAGAAAGAACAGAGAGAGAGAAAGAAAAAGAGAGCGAAAAACAGAACAGAGACTGAGAAAGAAACAGAGAGAAAGAAAGAAACAGAGAGAGAGAAAAAAAGAAATAAATAAAGAAAGATTCTATAAAGATACTATAGCAGCCTGGCTCCCATTGTCGGAGGAGGACATGGTGATGGATCTGAAGCATTCCTGGTTCCGTCACAATCACCTCATGAAATTACCTAATTTCCGGTCAGCTTCCAGCACATCACTTCCGGTGGAGCGTCATGTGCAAGTTTTAAAGTGCTCCTCGGGGCTCTGCCATGTACTCCTGTGTCCGTGGGAAAAGCCCACTTTGTATGCTTCATACACACTTGGCTCCGCTCCGTACATCCAGTGCACATATGGCTCCACTCCGTACACACACGGCTCTGCATACCCCATACACACGCGGCTCTGCTCCGTATACCAAGTACATACACGACTCCGCTCCGTGCACACGCGTCTCCGCTCCCCACACCTCGTACACATGCGATTCTGCTCCGTACACCTCATACACATGCGACTCTGTTCTGTACACCTCGTACACACGTGGCTCCTCTCCGTACACCTCGTACATACGTGCCTCCGCTCCGTACACCTCGTCCACACACAGCTCCGTTACATACACCTCGTACACACGCGGCTCCGCTACGTACACCTCGTACACATGTGGCTCTGCTCCATACACCTCGTACACACGCGGCTCCGCTCCGTACACCTCGTACACATGCGGCTCCATTCCGTACACCTTGTACACACGTGGCTCTGCCCCGTACACCTCGTACACACGCGGCTCAGGCTCCGTACACCTCGTACACACGTAGCTCTGCTCCGTACACCTCGTACACACACGGCTCCGGGTCCATACACCTCGTACACATGCGGCTCCACTCCGTACACCTCGTACACACACGGCTCCGCTCTGTACACCTCGTACACACACAGCTCCGCTCTGTCCACCTCGTACATGCGTGTCTCCGCTCCATACACCTCGAACACACACACGGCTCTGCTACATCCACACTGTAAAACCTCCCTGACCCCACACAGAAACTTTACCTCATCCAGACCAGCACCATGACAATCAGCGCAGCAGAATCCTGCAGAGTACAGACAGACACGGAGCCTGAGGCCCCTGATCGTGTGACTCCTGACTCCCCCCTCTCACAGGTCCTGTGCGCACAGATCACATAGCCCAGCCACATAGACTCGAGGCCCCTGATCATGTGACCCCTGACCCCTCCCCTCTCACAGGTCCTGTGTGCACAAAATACACAGCCCAGCCACATCATTGCAGGGCAGGCTGTGATGGGTCTATCAGCTCAGTGCAATGCGATAAAAATAGCATCCGGGCGGGACGCGGGAGGGGGGTGTCAAAAACGGGACTGTCCCACGGGAATCGGGAGGTTGGGAGCCATGAATTAGCCTCTCCCTCTCATTCCGGACCTCTTTAACCAGATCATTGCAGTTAAGTGGTTTTGTAAACTGGACCTCGGTGGGTGGGGGGGAATGACAGTTTCTTTTCAGTGGATGACAGTTTTCCAAGAAACTGTCATCCACTGAGAGAAACTATGACATTGGTAGTAGGGAACTTTTGCCAATAAAGTGAGCCTTAGAGGAGTGGCGTCATTTCTTTTTTTGGAAGGGACAGGTCATTCAGTCATTGTACTCACGATCATAAAAATATTTTGTATTTGGAATCTGCCAAACCTCTGATACCTAGACAGAAAAGATGGTCATTGTTTTATACCAGTAACAACTTTTTTTGTGATTTAAAAGTCCGGGTGATAAGAACGTTAAGACGATGCTTTTTCTCGTCTCTGGGATGAGGAGGTAATTGCGAGCCAGTTCGTATATTACAGAAAGGTGTAGTTATTGCTACTATATGTTCTGATCTGGATAAGGAGGTCGTAGAGGTTCAGGGGGATGACTCTGCTGCCTGTTATTCAGGTGAACTGTTTGTTCCTGTGAACCACAGTCTTAAAATTTTGAGTAAACATCATGACTCGCTCCTGGCTGGACATCCTGGTAGTAAAGCTACCACAGATCTTCTTACTCGTTGTATCTGGCAGTCTAGGGTGTACCAGGATGGTCAGGAATATGTAGCTGCCTGCGTTCTAAGACCCCACATACTCGTCCGTCTGTGGTTCTTCAACCTTTGGCGATTCCCTGTAGACCATGGACTCATTTGTCTGTAGATTTTATCACTGATCTATCTACCTGTATCAGCAAGGAATACTGTTATATTGGTGGTGAATAGATTCAGCAACATGGCACTTTTCGTTGCTATTCCTGCTTTACCAAATGCCAAAACTTTGGTGCATATTTTTATTAAAGAAATTGTGAAGTTACGGGGGATTCCATCAGATATTGTTGGGAAAGGGAACCATACAGGGGCACTGGCAATAGTGTTGCAGTGCCCCCCCTTTACGCCCTCTCTTCTTCAAGCCCTCAAAGACCCTCTTCAGAGAAGTTGGAGGCCAACACCTCATCATAAACTCTCATGACTTCTCTTCAGGACCATGACTTCTTCTGCCCACTAGAAAAAAAGTGACATCTCTAACCATCTTCAAGACTAAGATGCTTCTCTACATCAAGCCATCCTCAGCATAGGACAAAGTGGGCGTAGTACCAGGAACTTGGCATTGGGAAGTCTCTCTCCATCTGATCAGATCAGCAACCACCCTGAAGGTTACAAGGACCGACTGGAGTTCCTCCGCCTGGATGGTGGATTGCAGAGACTTGGCAGATGCCACCACCTTGACATTCATTTCACTGGACCACCTAGAAACTAAAGATACCTCCTCCAGGTCAGTCTTCATCCTCATCTCCAAGACTTCACGGCCTGCAGAACCAACTATCCGGTCGGACGAAGTTTCCACTTGCCACGGATACAGTCACAGTCATTGCTGGAAAGGGAATATTCTTGCCAAGGCCAGTTTCTCCTACTGGTCCAAGACTTTGGAGTTATTTAGATTTCTCAAGACAGAGATCGTCAAGATGTTCCACACAACCACAGTGATAGTACAATCCCTTCTCACAGCTGAGTTCAAGATGATCTTCATGGATTCTGCACAGGTATCTGTCTTTACAGGCTGAGGCACAGGCAGTCTCTGGAAGGACAGAGCCAGACATGACGGCTTCCTCACACATGTCACCTGTCTGACCTGCTCCGGGAAGCTGGGAAGGGAAGTTTTTGCAGAAGATTCTGGGTTCGGCACATCGAAGAACTTACGGAAGGCCACCAGCTTTCAAATGGGTATCAGGTGTCTGCAGATGGGACATTTTTTACTGGCTCTCTAGCTGGTACCTCAGCTGTCAACTCAGCTCCAAGTGCAGATTGGACTGGGGATCAAGTATGCCCATGTCCGAAGCAAACCGTTATGCTCAACAGTGGCTCACGTGGATTTGTGGACCCACTATGCCACAGGGCTGGGCCTGTCTATGAAGGAGTGTAGCTAAGTGGCTAACTGGAGTTCCTGATGGTGGAGACAGGCTTGGCGGCAGGTAACTGCCAGGTATCAATCCTAGGCAGAACCCGATACTGCAGCTGCGGTTCGTTGACACTGATTAAGGAGTACATTTAGATACACTGATCTAGGATACTGAATCAGAAACAGGCTGCCCACGGACTGGGGGACAATGTTCAGGCTCTGGCCACACTGAGACCGAGGGACTTCGGGAACAGGACTGGCAGCAGCGGGACCAGAGGAGCAGGTTCAGGACAGGACACAGGTCCTACCGGAATCAGGGGAACAGATTCAGGCACTAGCCGCACACGGACCAGAGGAACAGGTTCAGGGAACTGGCTGCACCAGGACCAAGGGACCTAACAACTCACTAGTAGGAGAAACTACACACTAATGAATATTGTTGCTGCAGCGACTTCATAAGGGGGAGGGAGTCTTTTATACAGGATGACTCCTAGCAAATGGCTGGAAGCCATCTAGCAGGTGTACTCTGATGCTAAATGCCTTCTATCTATTAGGGGCATTTTACTATGTGCATAAGCTGCCCCTCACATTCACACACTAGGCATGCTGCAGGAAGTGTGGCGTGCACAAGCAGGAGTCATGCCAGCAGAAGGGGACTACCCTACGGGGCCAGCGCAGTGAGTATGCCAGATTCTCTGCATGGAGGGTGAAGGGGAACCATACAGGGGGGCTGATAATAGTGTTTCAACCCCATAGATCAGCCTTCCTCCACCAAACTTGACACTTCCTTTAATTTCTAGATCTGTTAGCCCCATTTTCCTTTGTTTCATTTTCCCTTGTTTCTTTCAGACCCATTTGTACCAATTAGAGCCTAGCCTATGGACATTTATCTCATCCTTCCAAATCACCCGTTTCCAATCTTCTACTGTCCACTTTGTGTACTTTTTTTTGCAAACTCAAGATATGATGATATTCTTCACTTTTTTTTTTTTCGAGCCACCATTCCAGATATGTCAAACATGTGTTGCATGGTGCTTGCATTGAAGTCTGTGATCTCACTATGGGCCACCTCCACTGTCATGTTTGTTGGGTCACAACTGATAGACCTTATATGAGCCGATTTGTCGACTCCGATATTTTGTTTAAATGTTCACCTTTTGCTTTTTTAATGGATGGATGGACTTCATTTCGTATTCTTCCTGTTAGGCGTCGGATTCCTGGCACTGCACAGCGGGAATCCAGAGCCAGACATCCTGCGGTCTCCCATTCTCCTCCGACCGCTCGGACTCCTGCTCAGCAAACACGGCGAGCCAGGCTTGCTGCTCAGACTCGCTCAGACAGCCTGGATGTTGCTGCCACCTCTGGTGCAGCAATAGCAGCGCAACCTGCTCTGCAGGGAACTGCTCCTGAGGCTAAGTCCTCATGCCGTGCTACTGGGCATGCCCGCAACTTGACCTCTCACTGGAGAGCAGGGGTCACATGCTCAGGTCCTATGTCGGATCTGATTGGTCCTTCCCAAGCTAATGGAAGGTCCCGGAAGCGCATCGCTATAAAAAGCCCGCATGGCGGCTCGGCGATACGCTAGTGTAGCATATTATTCTGTGTGTGTATGGTGATGGATGTATGGACTGGTGTCTGACTCATTTGAAACCCCTACCCTCTGATATTACGAGTGGTGACCGAGTGTGAATAGTCAGCTCCAGGGTTGTGGCAAGCTACACGCCACTTGCTCCACACCTACACTAGCGTCCGTCGGCGCCCGGTCCTCGGCACCGACGCTTGCGGCTTTTCTCTGCCACTGCGTTGTAGCAACAGCAACTATTGGTGTTCGCGGCTGCGACGCCACACGCAGGTCTCTGTGACGCTAACAGGGCCTGTGCCTTTGCTTTAGCGTTTGGGTGACGTTAACCCGAGCGCAGTCCTGCACCTACTAGGTGCATCTGCCATTGTTCAGCAGCGGTCTTGTCATCTACCGCACGGTGGAGCCCGGGCGGCGAACGCACCTACTATTATTTATATTTGGTGCGTTCTAGATGAGCTGGATGATTTTCTTGGGAAATATTCTTCATGGCTGATCCTCGATTAAACCAGTGACCTTTCGCTTGGGAATCAACATAATAACACACTGAGATATACAGGAGCAAATCAGTAACATAGCAGCGACAAGAGTCTGCATAACTAATCATATGCTACATAGTCAAATTTATGACATCCAGAGTTTCTTAAGATTTACGGGCTACTATAGACGCTTTATACCTAACTATGCGCAAATCGCTGCACCATTGCAAGAACTTTTACGTGGTCACCCAAAAAAGGAAGGAAAAAGATCTATTATCAGTCATTGGACAGAAGAGCAGGAAGTTGCCTTCCAGCATCTCAAGAAAAAGCTTACCACTCCACCTATTCTAGCTTACTGGGATTACAGCAAGCCTTTCCGTCTTTACATCGACGCAAGTCTAAAGGGGCTAAGAGCAGTCCTAAGCCAGATGCAAGATGGAAAAGAGCGAGTAATCGCTTTTGCTAGCAGATCACTTAAAGGAGCGGAACGGAATGATCAAAATTACAGTTGTTTTAAACTAGAGTTTCTTGCTCTCGTGTGGGCTGTTATGGAGCGATTCAAGGACTATCTAGCTGCCTCTCCATTTATCCCCTACACTGAAAACAATCCTCTTGCTCATTTGAGCACAGCTAGATTGGGAGATTTAGAGCAGAGATGGGCCTCAAGACTAGCTAACTATGATTTTATCATCAAGTATCGTGCTGGGAAGTCCAATGAAGATGCCGATGCATAGTTCCGTTTACCAACCTCTTCCGATCCCCTGCCAGATGAAGTTCACTGGGAGGAAGTGGAGATGCCGAACTTTTATGCCCGATTTGCTAAACAAAATGTGGCCAGTGCCCTTTGGCAGGAGACTTCCGCCTCCCAATCCCAGGGAGCTGGTTCAAACTCTCCGCTAGAGGAAACTAGATGGATACAAGTACAGACTGAAAGAAGAGTTATTGCAGAAATGTCGGAATTCCTAATCACTGGGAGACCTCCCGGGAGAATTCGCAGAGGCGATGCTGACCCTGAATTGATTCATCTGGAGACAGCGAAAGCGGTTCTTTGTGAAGAAAGGGTTGCTGTATCGCAGTAACGTGGATCCCATCACAGATAGTCATCTCCATCAAACTGTAATCCCAAGGAGAGATGTAGACATGGTTCTCACCGCCTATCATGATCAGTCTGGTCACTGTGGCGTGCAAAAGACAGAAGCCACAGTCTGTAGATGATTCTATTGGATTGGCATGAGGGGAGACATTGAAAAATGGTGCCAAGAATGTCACACATGTGTGACTAGGAAAGCTATGAAAGCTGATCAGAAAGCACCACTGCATCCGATTGTGAGTCGACGTCCATTAGAAAAGGTAGCCATTGATCATCTGAAAGTAGAACCCTGACATGCCATAGCTATGTCTTAACCATCATCGATCACTTCACCAACTTTGTAGTTGTTACAGAACCACTCAGCACCCAGAATATGTTGTGCAGTTATATGTATATTTAATAGGTTCCATGTGAGATGCATGTCCCTAATGTATCAGCCCACAGACTGCACCTCTAGGCAGAGGGGACATGATATCCTCCTTTTGTCTGCCCTCCCCCCCACCTTTGTAATTCCTACAGTAAACATCTGCAGGCTCCGGCCACCTGCGGCTTTTGTAATGCATGTCTGGCCTGACGCTTGTCTATTGGCTGGCCCTCTGTATCTGTGTGATATATTCTGTGTCCTGTGAGTAAAGTGTTGTCAGACTGGAAATACATGGAGAAGCAGTGATCTTTTATATGCGCCCATGCACTCAGAGGAATTCCAGCCAGCGTCCTTCATTCAGACTCCAGCCAACGCAGAGTGGACCTCCGAAAACACGGGGTGGTACTGAAAGAGGTACCCCAGCTTGGATGACCCCGTTAAACTGGTGGCAGCCAGCGGGATTAGATACCCCTTCTACAGGAGGAAAGGAATGAATGGAAAATAATTACTAGAAGTTAAAGAGGACTACATTAAAAGACCTGGTGGAAGCCCGAGGGTTGATCGCCAGCAACAAAACAAAAGCAGATTTGATAGCAGCCATCATGGAACACGACAGTGCAGCGCCCCCCAATGTGAACGTGGAGGAGACCGAATTCCAGAGGGAGGTAAAGAACAGACTGGCGTTCTATGGCCCAAACCCTGCAGTAGAGATCATACGAGAGGTGATGGCTGATGTGCGTACTGATCTAAAGGAAAAGATGGCCGAGCGCACCAGGCATCGTCTGACACAAAACTTCTTTTGGCCGGGGGTAACCTATGATGTTTGTCAGTACTGCCAGACCTGTGACAGTTGCCAGCGCATTGGCAAGAGGGAGGATCGATGCAAGGCCAAATTACGCCCCCTCCCCATTGTGGAGGAACCATTTAGCCGAGTAGCGGTCGATCTGATAGGGCCGTTAGCCAAACCCAGTCCGTCAGGGAAAAGGTATATATTGACAGTGGTAGATTATGCCACACAGTATCCAGAGGCGGTTGCGTTACCTAACATACTGGCAGAGATGGTGGCGGCCACCCTGCTCCAGGTTTTCTCATGGGTTGGATTTCCCAGGGAGATTATCTCGGACCAGGGTACCCAGTTTACAGCAGAGGTGACCAACCAACTGTGGAAGCTGTGCGGCGTAAAGTCCATTAGAAGCGCCCCGTACCACCCGCAAACCAATGGGTTGTGTGAACGCTTTAACGGGACATTAAAACAGCTCATTGGGACTTTTACCAGGACCTACAGGGACTGGGAGAAATTCTTGCCACACCTCCTGTTTGCCTATCGGGAGGTGCCCCAAGAATCCACGGGGTTCTCCCCGTTCGAGCTGGTATACGGGAGATGGGTAAGGGGACCCCTAGACTTAGTGCTGGAACACTGGGAAGGGGAGGGCCTCATAGAAGGGGTACCTATTGTACCCTATGTGCTGAAATTCCGGGACCGCCTACAGGAGCTGACCCAGGTTGTACGTGAGAACCTGCAGGCGACCCAGCGGCGCCAGCGCGTATGGTACGATTGGAGGGCCAGAGAGCGTACCTTGGAAATAGGACAGAAGGTCCTAGTGTTAGAGCCCACTAAGCAGAACAAGTTCCAAGCTGCATGGCAGGGGCCCTACCAGGTAGTGGAGAAAATAGCCGACACAACCTATACTGTCGCCGATTGTGACGACCCCAGGGTTATCCGCATGTTCCACGTGAATATGCTGAAGCCCTACCGGGAGCGCCCTGAAGAGGTAGTGGCCATCTGTGCACCTGAAGCAGAGGATTTAGCCGGACTTCCCTTGCCGGATGTCTTAGGGGAAAGGACTCAGTCTAAAACATGGGACCAGGTACACTTGGGTGAAGACCTAGGCCCCTGGGAGAGACAGCAGGCGGAGGCGTGGTTGAGGCTGCGACAGAGGATGTTTTCAGAGAGACCGGGTTACACTCGCCAGGCACAACATAAGGTTGAGACCCAGGATCAGACCCCCCTGCGACAAAACCCCTTCCGCGTCCTTGAGTCTGTACGAGAGGGGATGCAACAAGAGATACAAGAGATGATGCGTTTAGGGGTCAATGAAGAGTCAGATAGTCCCTGGGCATCCCCCCGTAGTGTTAGTGCCCAAGAAGGATGGGACTACACGGTTTTGTGTAGACTATCGTAAGCTCAATGAAAAAACAGTGACGGATGCATATCCCATGCCGCGTGTGGATGAGTTGTTAGACCGGCTGGCGGGGGCAAAGTATTTGACCACCATCGATCTATGCAAAGGCTACTGGCAGATTCCCCTTAGTCCTGAAGCTTTTCCCAAGTCGGCATTTGTCACCCCGTTCGGCTTAATCCAGTTTCGAGTTATGCCATTCGGGATGAAGAATGCCCCGGCGACCTTCCAAAGGCTGGCTGACCGGCTTCTGGATGATCTCCAGGACTATGCTTGTGCCTACCTGGACGACATCGCCATCTACAGTGCGACTTGGGAAGAGCATCTAAATTACCTAGAGACAGTATTGGACAGGATCCACCAGGCCGGAATCACCCTGAACACCCGGTAGCTTACCTGAGTCGGAAACTACTGCCCCGTGAAGTAAGCTATGCAGCCATCGAGAAGGAGTGCCTGGCGGTAGTATGGGCACTCAAGAAGTTGCAACCATATTTGCATGGACGACAGTTTTCCCTCCTAACGGACCATAATCCCCTAGTCTGGCTTAATCGGGTCTCTGGAGACAACGCCAGATTGCTGCGGTGGAGTTTAGCCCTACAACCTCTGGACTTCACCATCCACCACAGACCCTGCAAACAAAATGGTAACGCCAATGGACTAAGTCGACAAACGGAACTTGTACCAACCCCATAAACTTCGGTCATCCCCAAACCGATCCGTTGAGGATCAGACTGGGTATGCCGATCGCGTCGCTGAAAAGGGGGAGCCGTGTTACAGAACCACTCAGAACCCAGAATATGTTGTGCAGTTGTATGTACAGTTGTGGCCAAAAGTATTGACACCCCTGCAATTCTGTCAGATAATACTCAGTTTCTTCCTGAAAATGATTGCAAACACAAATTCTTTGGTATTATTATCTTCATGTAATTTGTCTTAAATGAAAAAACACAAAAAGAATTGTCCTAAAGCCAAATTGGATATAATTCCACACCAAACATAAAAAAGAGGGTGGACAAAAGTATTGGCACTGTTCGAAAAATCATGTGATGCTTCTCTAATTTGTGTAATAAACAGCACCTGTAACTTACCTGTGGCACCTAACAGGTGTTGGCAATAGCTAAATCAGACTTGCAGCCAGTTGACATGGATTAAAGTTGACTCAACCTCTGTCCTGTGTCCTTGTGTGTACCACATTGAGCATGGAGAAAAGAAAGAAGACCAAAGAACTGTCTGAGGACTTGAGAAACCAAATTGTGAGGAGGCATGAGCAATCTCAAGGCTACAAGTCCATCTCCAAAGACCTGAATGTTCCTGTCTCTACCGCGCGCAGTGTCATCACGAAGTTTAAAGCCCATGGCACTGTGGCTAACCTCCCTAGATGTGGACAGAAAAGAAAAATTGACAAGAGATTTCAACGCAAGATTGTGCGGATGTTGGATAAAGAACCTCGACTAACATCCAAACAAGTTCAAGCTGCCCTGCAGTCCGAGGGTACAACAGTGTCAACCCGTACTATCCGTTGGTGTCTGAATGAAAAGGGACTGTATGGTAGGAGACCCAGGAAGACCCCACTTCTTACCCCGAGACATAAAAAAGCCAGGCTGGAGTTTGCCAAAACTTACCTGAAAAAGCCTAAAACGTTTTGAAAGAATGTTCTCTGGTAAGATGAGACAAAAGTAGAGCTTTTTGGGCAAAAGCATCAACATAGAGTTTACAGGAGAAAAAAGAGGCATTCAAAGAAAAGAACACGGTCCCTACAGTCAAACATGGCGGAGGTTCCCTGATGTTTTGGGGTTGCATTGCTGCCTCTGGCACTGGACTGCTTGACCGTGTGCATGGCATTATGAAGTCTGAAGACTACCAACAAATTTTGCAGCATAATGTAGGGCCCAGTGTGAGAAAGCTGGGTCTCCCTCAGAGGTAATGGGTCTTCCAGCAGGACAATGACCCAAAACACACTTCAAAAAGCACTAGAAAATGGTTTGAGAGAAAGCACTGGAGACTTCTACGGTGGCCAGCAATGAGTCCAGACCTGAATCCCATAGAACACCTGTGGAGAGATCTAAAAATGGCAGTTAGGAGAAGGCACCCTTCAAATATCAGGGACCTGGAGCAGTTTGCCAAAGAAGAATGGTCTAAAATTCCAGCAGAGCATTGTAAGAAACTCATTGATGGTTACCGGAAGCGGTTGGTCGCAGTTATGTTGGCTAAAGGTTGTGCAACCAAGTATTAGGCTGAGGGTGCCAATACTTTTGTCTGGCCCATTTTTGGAGTTTTGTGTGAAATGATCAATGTTTTGCTTTTTGCTTCATTCTCTTTTGTGTTTTTCCATTTAAGACAAATTAAATGAAGATAATAATACCAAAGAATTTGTGTTTGCAATCATTTTCAGGAAGAAACTGAGTATTATCTGACAGAATTGCAGGGGTGTCAATACTTTTGACATGATATTCTCCTTTTGTCTGCCCTCCCCCCACCTTTGTAATTCCTACAGTAAACATCCGCTGGCCATCCCTGTGAAGGATTTAACTGCCCAGACTACCGTTGCTATCCTCTGGAAAGACTTCTGGCTACCTTATGGATGCCCGGAGAAGATTTTGACCGATCGAGGTCCCGCCTTTGAATCACAACTCTTCCAAGAATTGTGCAAGTACTACAATTGTCAGAAGCACAGGACTACGGCATACCACCCGCAGTGCAATGGGCTTTGCGAGAAGATGAATCAAACCATCCTGAACTTGCTAAGAGCTATTCCAGCTCACAGAAAGGCTGACTGGCCAACACTACTCCCAGAGCTCATCTATGTATATAATAATACCCCACAATGTTCTACGGGTTACACCCCTTATTATCTGATGTTTGGACGCCAAGGTAAACTACCTGATGACCTTGCTCTAGGAGTAACTGTCTCCGATGAAATTAATCCTCTACCTGTTACTGAGTCGGTGAGTGATTATCAAACATCCTAGTGGAAGCCCAAGAAATTGTGGATACCTGTTATGATTGAGTCACCGTAGGAGGCAAAAACAGAAATGCTAGCTAAGTCCAGAAAACCAGAGAGGTTGGCAGCTATCGGATTGCAGACCCCTGATCCTATCCACAACAACTAACAGTAGCCATGGGGGGTTCCTACGATGCCCTAGACCCCTCGATCACAGCCGGAGAATTAAATAGGCCTAAAGAAAGAAAGGGGAAATCTAAAGTGCCCCAGAGCAGACCCCAAAGCAATAGGCAGCCCCCAACATATAATGACGTTGAAGCAAGATGAAAACACTAACACAGACAGAAAGATAGACTGAGCAAAGACGGGGCCCAAGCTAACTAGATAGGAAAGGACAGGAAGGCTGCTGTCTGCAATCCGTGAAAAACTCTATGAAAATAAGAGCCAACAGACTGACAGTGAAAAAGGCCCTGAAGACGCTAGGCTTCAAAAAGCTATGGCAGTACTCAGGAATATTCTGAAGACAGAGCAACTGGCAAAAGGAGATTCAGCTCACCCCAGCAGGGAATGGCAGAATCCAGAAAAGCAAGGAAAAACAAAAACAAAACACAAATGCTAACAGGCAAAGCAGAAAACTTAGCTTTAGAGGAGCAGGAATCAGACTGGTGTCCTAGAAGTCCACAGAGAAATCACCCGCAGGGCAGAAGGGCGTCGGCAGCCTTATATCCAGTCCATGACTCCACTCAGCCAGTCATCCTCATTAGGCTCAGGTGCCTGATAATCAGGCTCATTACCTTCCTTTACCAGAATAGGGAGTTCACCAGACCTCAGTGACGAAGGGGAAAATGAACTCACAACAGTACCTCCCCCTTGAGGAGGGGTCACCGAACCCTCAACCACGCCACCAGGGCGATCAGGGTGAGCCCGATGAAAGGCACGCACCAATCTTTTGGCATGAATATCAGAGGCAGGGACCCAGGAATTATCCTCCTGACCATAACCCTTCCACTTAACCAAATACTGGAGTCTCCGTCATGCCAGACGGGAATCCAGTATTTTCTCTACCTCATATTCCATGTTACCTTCAACCAATACAGGGTCCGGAGGTGCCACCCCAGGAACAACTGGTTCAACAAACCTCTTCAACAAGGACTTATGGAACACATTATGGATTTTAAATGTGACAGGAAGAGCCAAATGAAAAGAGACCAGATTAATAATCTCCAAAATCTTGTAAGGTCCAATAAATCTAGGCTTAAACTTAGGAGAAGCCACCTTCATAGCAATATTTTTTGATGATAACCACACCATATCACCAATCTTAAACTGGGGACCAATGGTCCTATGTTGATTGGAAAACCGCTGGGCCTTTTCCTGGGAGAGAGATAACTTATCTACCACTTGGTCCCAGATCTGGTGCATTCTCTCCACCACAATGTCAACACCTGGGCAGGCAGAAGGCTCCACCTGCCCTGAAGAAAATCGAGGATGAAACCCAAAGTTACAAAAAAAAGGTGACATCAAAGTGGCAGAACTAGCTCTATTATTTAAAGCAAATTCGGCCAAGGGCAAAAATGAAACCCAATCATCCTGATCAGCGGAAATAAAACATCTCAAATACGACTCCAAGGTCTGGTTTGTTCTCTCTGTCTGCCCATTGGTCTGAGGGTGAAAAGCAGAGGAGAAGGACAACTGAATTCCCAGCTTGGAACAGAAGGTCCTCCAAAATGTAGACACAAACTGAACTCCTCTGTCAGATACAATGTTCTCAGGAATCCCGTGTAAGCGAACCACCTGTTGCAAAAACAGGGGCACCAACTCAGAGGAAGATGGCAACTTAGGGAGTGGTACAAGATGAACCATCTTAGAGAACCTATCACAAATCACCCAAATAACAGTCATTCTTTGAGAGACTGGTATATCAGAGATTAAATCCATTGAAATATGGGTCCATGACCTCCTGGGGACCGGCAAAGGCATCAACAACCCACTAGAGCGAGAACAAGATTTAGACCGGGAGCAAGTCCCACAGGACTGCACAAAATTCCTGACATCATGAGACAAGGTGGGCCACCAAAATGAGCAGCTAACCAGATCTCTAGTACCAAAAATACCTGGATGACCAGCCAATGCAGAGCAATGAACTTCAGACATCACTCTCTTCTTCCACTGGTCAGGAACATACAACTTTCCACTGGGACAACACTCAGGTTTGTCCTCCTGGAACTCTTCCAGAGCACGTCTCAAATCGGGCGAGATGGCAGAAAGAACTACCCCTTCGCCTAAGATGGTAGCAGGCTTGGTCACCACAGGAGAATCAGCAAAGAAACTCCTAGAGAGGGCGTCTGCCTTGACATTCTTAGTTCCAGGAAGAAAAGAAACCACAAAATCAAAACGTGTAAAAAACAAGGCCCACCTAGCCTGTCTAGGGTTCAAGCGTTTAGCCGACTCTAGGTAAATCAAATTCTTGTGGTCAGTGAGGACCACAACTTGATGTTTAGCTCCCTCCAACCAATGTCTTCACTCCGCAAATGCCCATTTCATGGCCAACAGTTCCCGATTCCCCACATCATAGTTACGTTCAGATGGAGAGAACTTTCGGGAAAAGAAAGCACAGGGATTCATTTTAGATGTTACAGGATCCTTTTGGGACAAAACAGCTCCTGCACCAATCTCAGAAGCATCCACCTCTACCTGGAACGGGAGTGAGACATCAGGTTGCCGCAAAACCGGGGCGGAGGTAAATCTTCGCTTCAGCTCCTGAAAGGAAGCAACAGCCTCCGGAGACCAATTCAACACATCAGCACCCTTCTTAGTCAGATCAGTCAATGGCTTGGCAATACTAGAAAATATTGCTATAAATTTCCGATAAAAATTAGCAAAACCTAAAAACTTCTGGAGGGCCTTCAAAGAAGTGGGCTGAACCCAATCATAAATGGCCTGTACCTTGACCGGGTCCATTTCAATAGTTGACGGAGACAAAATAAATCCCAAAAATGAAAACCTCTGTACTCCAAAAAGGCATTTTGATCCTTTGACATACAGGGAATTCTCCCTCAAAATCCGGAACACAGTCCGAATATGTTCCACATGAGAATCCCAATCCTTGGAGAAGATCAAAATATCATCCAGATAGATAATCAAAAATTTATCGACAAAGTCTCGGAAAATATCGTTCATGAAGCACTGGAAGACAGAAGGGGCATTAGTGAGCCCAAAAGGCATCACCAGTTACTCAAAATGTCCCTCCGGAGTATTAAACGCCGTCTTCCATTCATCCCCCTGCTTAATGCGGATAAGATTATACTCCCCCCTGAGGTCAAGCTTGGTAAACCAGCAAGCACCTCTAACTCTAGAGAATAGATCCGAAATCAGGGGTAACGGATACTGATATTTAATAGTTATTTTATTGAGGGCACGATAATCAATGCAAGGCCTTAAAGAACCATCCTTTTTGGCCACAAAAAAGAAACCGGCACCTAAGGGTGAAGAGGATGGTCTAATATGACCCTTCTCCAACGCCTCCTTAATATAGGACCGCATAGCCTCGTGCTCGGGTACAGATAAATTGAAGAGCCGACCCTTGGGAAATTTACACCCCGGGCTTAGTTCAATTGCACAGTCATAACTCCTATGAGGAGGCAAGGACGCAGACTCATTCTCACTAAATACATCATAAAAGTCCGCCAAATAGTCAGGAACATCATGCGACTGAGGAGAGGTGGAAAAAACCGGAGCCTCACTAAAGGCACACCGACAACCCCAACTCACCACAGACACAGATTTCCAATCCAAAACTGGATTATGAATTTGCAACCAGGGAAACCCCAGAACAACGGCATAATGCAGACCATGCAACACCAAACATCTGCAATTTTCTTGATGGTCTGGGGCGACCCGCATGACCACCTGGGTCCAAAACTGAGGTTTATTTTTAGCCAAAGGAGTAGCATCAATCCCCTTCAAGGGGATAGGCGTCTGCAGAGGTGTCATCGGAAATCCACAACGTTTAGCAAAATCCAAGTCCATTAGGTTTAGCGCTGCTCCCGAATCCACAAAAGCCTTGGCGGAAAATGTGGACAGGGAGCAGATCAGAGTAATTGCCAGAAGAAACTTAGGTTGAACACCACCAACAGAAAACGTGTGTGCAAAGCGTTTCTCTCGTTTAGGACAAACAGAAATAATATGCGAGGCATCTCCACAGAAAAAACACAGCTTATTACGCCTTCTGAACTCCTGACGTTGCGCCTTAGACAAAACTCTATCACATTGCATAGGTTCAGACGTCTGTTCAACCGGTGGCAACACCTCTCGTGCAATCCTGCGTTCACGTAAACGCCGATCAACCTGAATGGCTAATGACATAGAATCGTCCAGACCAGGAAATCCCACCATAGTATCTTTTACGGCTTCTGACAAACCCTTCCAAAAGAGAGCAGCCAAGGCGTTATCATTCCAGGTAGTAAGGACCGCCCACTTTCGGAACTTTTGACAGTACAACTCTGCAGAATCTCGACCCTGGTTCAATGCCAACAGGGTCTTTTCAGCCTGATCAATAGCATTAGGTTCGTCATACAACAACCCCAAAGCTTGAAAGAATGCGTTCACATTAGTCAGAATAGGATCATCTGGTTTCTAAGAAAATGCCCAATCCTGGGGATCGCCACGCAGCAAAGAGATGACAATTTTAACCTGCTGCGCGGAGCTCCCTGACGAGTTAGGCTTCAAGGCAAAAAATAATTTACAATTATTTTTGAAACTCAAAAATTTAGATCGATCCCCAAAAAATACATCAGGTGTAGGGATCTTTGGTTCAACAGCATGCGAACGAGCAAGGTAGGCGGAAATTCCCCACACTTCCGCAGCGAGCTGCTCCACACGATCAGACAATTGCTTTATCTCCATTGAGAGAAAAAAAAAATTCCCCCTATGGCCTCAGAGATATAGAGGAAAGAATATACACACACCTTTTTTTTTTTTTTAAACACAATTCTTTCCTGCTATTGAGTACCCTAGGATCTGCGGTATGGCGGGTGATTCTGTTATGATTGAGTCACCGTAGGAGGCAAAAACAGAAATGCTAGCTAAGTCCAGAAAACCAGAGAGGTTGGCAGCTATCGGATTGCAGACCCCTGATCCTATCCACAACAACTAACAGTAGCCGTGGGGGGTTCCTACGATGCCCTAGACCCCTCGATCACAGCCGGAGAATTAAATAGGCCTAAAGAAAGAAAGGGGAAATCTAAAGTGCCCCAGAGCAGACCCCAAAGCAATAGGCAGCCCCCAACATATAATGATGGTGAAGCAAGATGAAAACACTAACACAGACAGAAAGATAGACTGAGCAAAGACGGGGCCCAAGCTAACTAGATAGGAAAGGACAGGAAGGCTGCTGTCTGCAATCTGTGAAAAACCCTATGAAAATAAGAGCCAACAGACTGACAGTGAAAAAGGCCCTGAAGACGCTAGGCTTCAAAAAGCTATGTCAGTACTCAGGAATATTCTGAAGACAGAGCAACCGGCAAAAGGAGATTCAGCTCACCCCAGCAGGGAATGGCAGAATCCAGAAAAGCAAGGAAAAACAAAAACAAAACACAAATGCTAACAGGCAAAGCAGAAAACTTAGCTTTAGAGGAGCAGGAATCAGACTGGTGTCCTAGAAATCCACAGAGAAATCACCCGCAGAAGGGCGTCGGCAGCCTTATATCCAGTCCATGACTCCACTCAGCCAGTCATCCTCATTAGGCTCAGGTGCCTGATAATCAGGCTCATTACCTTCCTTTACCAGAATAGGGAGTTCACCAGACCTCAGTGACGAAGGGGAAAATGAACTCACAACAGATACCCATATGGAAGATGCTCACAAAAGACAGCAACATGATTTTGATAAACAAGCGAAAGCTACACCTTTACATGTAGGTGATAAGATCTGGTTGAGAAACAATCATCGTACTGAAAACTTGATACACAATGGGAGAGACAGCCTTACATCATCCAAGATATCCCATACCCGGGGAATGACATTTATTGTATCCAGCAAGATACTCAACAACCCAAGGTTGTTCACAGGAATCGACTAAAACTCTGTAAGACAGAATACCTCCATCCTGATTCAATACCTGAGGACGAGTTATTTGAGTGCAAACCTTTTCCGGAGTCCAAAAGATCCCACAGTTCATCTTTTCCAGAATTTGATATCAATGACCCATTATCTTGGTGTTTTGGCCCTGTGATGCCTACCTGTGGACAAAGACAGGCGACTCTAATCATGAGTTGCCCCTTGCAAGAACAACTAAAATCAGAACTGAACCTGCAGAGATATATCCTGACCCTATGGAGGAATTCACTCTGGTTCGACGCTCTCAAAGGATCAACAAAGGTCAGTTACCAGCTAGATATTTGGACTAAAACTTATAGAATGAACTGCACGTTTTTTTTCCACTATTTTTTACTTCCAGAAAAGACTACATTCTTCCTCTGTTAAGCACAGAGACATTACTGTGACTTTTCCTCAGTTTTTTAGAGAATTTTTGGTTAACTTTTGTTGGTTCTAACACATTTTATGATCTTTCTTTTTGAAACACCGGGACTAAAAAACAGTGCAGCCACGTTCATGGACTGTGTGCCCCGACCCTGCACCTGGGGACCCAAAACACTTACACATTTTACGCATACATTAAGACTATTACTTCGTCTATGAGCAGGAAGATTTGCTACAAGAAGAAGATATTCTACCTCTGGAAAGACTCTAGTAGTTGTGAGGTTTTTTGGAGTTATGAAGAACTGATAATTTTTCCTGTTACAGCGAAACCAAAGTTTGAGTTCTAAAGTTTATTATTGCACTAAAATAAATGCATGTTAATTGGATGTTACAATACTTTCATGATTATTTCATGATTTTTAGATTATTTCTGGTACCTCAACATCTACCTTGGTACATATTTTGCAGTGATTCGGGTTTCCACCGATATATTTACAGGTCTAATTACACTAGAATTGTCCAATAAATATTAGGATCTGGCACTTCCAAGATACATATAATCGAAAAAATTCCGGACTTACATAGTAGTATTTGCCGAAAAAAATGAAGAGATCCAGAAATATATATTAAAATAACATATTTATTAATTACACATAAAAATAAATAAAAATAAAAAATAGAAAAACTGGGCATTTTTTCTATTTTTTATTTTTATTTATTTTTATGTGTAATTAATAAATATGTTATTTTAATATATATTTCTGGATCGCTTCATTTTTTTCGGCAAATACTACTATGTAAGTCCGGAATTTTTTTCGATTATTTAATTACAGGTCTGCCAATTTACCTTTGACGGAATTCTATCTTGGAGTGACCTAAGGGGCTTAGTATTTTATGGACCCCATAGATTTGCTATAGACATTGGGTTCTGCCCTCACTTAGCGCCCCACTGCAACTTACAGGTTACTCAGTTACCTGTCACGTTGCAGTCAGACTCGGGGCCCGCTGTTCCGCCCTCAGCCACTAGGAGGCGACGGACTGTCACGCCGCCCTCGGGCTCGGGGCCTGCTGTCCAGGCCTCGGCCACCAGGAGACCCCGGACTGACATGTCGTCGATCTCGGGGCCTGCTGTTCCGCCCTCAACCACTAGGAGGCGCCGTGGCTCGCGCCCGAGTGAGGGCGGCAACAATGAAAGGGCTTCTGCGCAGGCGTCTACTGGACGCAGACTCCGCTCCTCTGTCAGTCATGAAGGGGCTGGTGCATCATCTTCAGGTCTGGTCCTGGGGGCGGTCCTGATGACATCACCAGCCCGGGAGCCTGTGAGGGATGACCTGATCCCTCAAATACCTTGGGACTGGGCTTGCAAGCCGCCGGATATATTCTTGGTTCCCCTACGTGTTACTTGTGATTGCCTATCGTTAACTCCGACCTCAGCCTGAACTTCTGACTACTCTGTTGCCTGCCGTTTTTGCACCTTGCATTTCTCCTGATTACTGACGCTGACCTTGGCCTGGAATCCTGACCCCCTCTACTGCCTGACGATTTTGTACCTCCGCTACTCTCCCGGTTTTTGACCTCTGCCTGGACTCTCGACTCTGCCTCTGCCTGCCGTTTCTGTACCTCCACTGCTCGCCTGGTTTCCGACTCCATTTTTGGCTCCCTTCCTGCTTTTCTATTGCGACCGTTCTGCTCTGGCACTCTGCCCCTGTTCAGACAGCGCTTCCTGGGCTCTGCAGTAAATCCAGATCCCTGTATAGGGGTAAAGGGTGTCGGTGCTACTCGGGGCGCTGTCTGTCTGCAGCCCAGACTTGCAGACGGACGCGGCATTATATCCGGCCCAAATAAAACTGTCTCTTGTGTATATATATATATATATATATCACACCTATATAAAGACAGTTTCTCTGAATTTTTTTTTTTCCTTTCCTCTCTTGCCTGAGCTGATTTTTGGCCTAAAACACCTGTTACTAAGCCTCAGTATACAGCCTGGAGGATCAGTCTCACCTTCCTGCTCGAGCATGCTGCAGTTAGGAGACTCCAGGGACAAAGCTGAACGTCAGAGATCCGTACCCCGGGAACATCAGCCTCTGAGCAGCTCTGGCTATTGGTGCGCAGAGGCTCAGGTATTGCCCGCAGATGCGGCCAAAGTTTTACTACCTATTTCGTTGTATTTTGGTCAGGATTCTCTGTGTTTAAAAGCCTATGTCGATAGCGGGTCTGAAGGGAATTTTATGGACTCTTTTGCTGCTAAAAAACTTGGTGTCCCACTACTTAAACTTAATATTCCAATTAAAACCACGGCTATTAATGGCACATCCATTATTCAGGAGGGGGTTAAATTTGTTACTGCTAAGATAACTATGTCAGTAGGAGCACTACATACTGAGCTTATTTCCTTTTTTGTGTTGGACAATCTATCTTCTGCAGTCATTTTGGGAATGCCGTGGCTACGTCAACATAACCCTGTCATTGACTGGCACCTGGGTGATGCGGTGCGCTGGAGTTCGCAATGCCAGGATAATTGCATGTCTGTAGCAGTAAATCAAACCAAGCTAAAAAAACACCCCTTCATACCGTTTGCTCTCAGGGATTATGGAGATGTCTTTTCCGTTATAGAGTCTGAGAAACTACCGCCCCACAGAGAGTATGATTGTCCTATAAACCTAATTCCAGATGCCCGTCTTCCAAAAGGGAGAATATTTAATCTCTCTGGTCCAGAGCGTCAGGCCATGAATGAGTACATAGCGGATAGCTTAAGAAAGGGGTTCATTAGACCATCTATTTCACCAGTTGGAGCTGGGTTCTTCTTTGTAGAGAAGAAAGATGGTGGTCTCAGACCCTGCATTGACTACCGAGAATTAAACGCAATCACTATAAAGAACCAGTACCCGCTTCCACTCATCCCTGATCTTTTTAATCAGCTAATTGGAGCCCGGTGGTTTACTAAACTTGACCTCCGGGGGGCATACAATCTAATCCGCATAAGAGACGGCGATGAGTGGAAGACAGCGTTTAATACACCTCTTGGTCACTTTGAGTACCTAGTAATGCCTTTCGGACTCAGCAATGCTCCTGCAGTGTTTCAGCACTTTGTTAACGATATTTTCAGGGACATCTGTGGTGTGTATGTCGTTGTGTACTTGGATGACATTTTGATTTACTCCACTGACCCTGTGACACATGCTCAACACGTCCGTTCAGTACTGCAGAGACTGCGGGAGAACTCCTTGTTTGCTAAGTTGGAGAAATGTGTCTTTTTCGCTGAGGAGGTACAATTTTTGGGGTACATGGTCTCAGGCAGGGGTTTCCGCATGGATCCTGCCAAGATCCAACCTATTAAGGCGTGGGTGCAACCCAAATCGCTGAAAGCACTGCAGCGATTTTTGGGATTTGCCAATTACTACCGTAAGTTTATCAGGAGTTTTTCTGAGATTGCCAAGCCACTCACGGATCTAACCCGGAAGGGGGCGGACGTGGCCAACTGGAATCCCGAGGCCATTCAAGCATTTTCTATGTTAAAGGAATGCTTTGTGGCCAACCCGGTTTTAGTACAACCTGACTTAGACCGCCCATTTATTGTGGAGGTGGATGCCTCCGAAGTCGGAGTGGGAGCAGTGCTATCGCAAGGCACTGCAGCCCTCACTCAGCTGCGCCCATGTGCTTTTTTTTCCCGAAAGTTCTCTGCCACAGAGAAGAACTATGATATTGGGAATCGGGAATTACTAGCAATCAAATGGGCCTTCGAGGAATGGCGTCACTTTCTCGAAGGCGCCAAACACAAGGTCACCGTCATTACAGACCACAAAAACCTGACCTACCTGGAGTCAGCTAAAAGACTGAATTCCAGGCAGGCCAGGTGGGCCTTGTTCTTTTCAAGGTTCGACTTTTTAATCACCTTTCGCCCTGGCACGAAAAATGTGAGGGCCGATGCCCTCTCTCGCAGTTTTTGCCCCACACAAGCCTTAGACTGTGAACCCGTTCCGATATTAGCCAATGGGATCGTCGTGTCGGCAGTTTCCTTGGACCTTCTGGAGGAGATCCGTAGGTCTCCGGAACGAGCTCCTGACACTACACCCCCCAAAAATTGTTTGTTCCGAATTCCTTTCGCCTTCAAGTTCTTAAAGAGTCACATGACTCTGTTCTGGCAGGTCATCCTGGGCTCAATAATACCACCAGGTTGGTAACTAGGAACTTTTGGTGGCCGACGGTGGTCAAGGACTGTAAGAACTATGTTTCAGCATGTGAAGTCTGTGCCCGCGCCAAATCCACCCATAATCGCCCTGCTGGCTGGCTTCAGTCCTTGCCCACCCCTGAGAGTCCATGGACCCACATCTCCATGGACTTCATCACAGACCTGCCGACCTCAGATGGGAAAACATGTATCTGGGTGGTGGTAGACAGGTTCAGCAAACAGTGCCATTTTATTCCCCTGTCTGGCTTACCTAACTCCGAAACCTTGAGCAAATTGTTCCTTGTGCACATTGTACGTCTTCATGGTGTTCCGTCAAATATTGTGTCCGACAGAGGTACCCAGTTCGTCTCAAAATTCTGGAGGGCGTTCTGTAAACGCATCGGTGTTGCGTTATCCTTCTCCTCGGCCTACCACCCCGAAACCAATGGGCAAACCGAACGTGCTAATCAAGCTCTGGAGCAATACCTCCGTTGTTACGTGTCAGGACACCAGTCCGATTGGGTAGAACATCTGCCATTGGCTGAGTTTGCCTTAAATAATCGCTACCAGGACTCCATTAAAAATACCCCTTTTTTTTGTAACCTTGGATTGCATCCGCGCTTTGGGTCGTTCTCGGCTAGGATGTCGGAGCTCCCTGGGGTAGAGAAAAACATACATCGCTTGAAAACAATATGGTCTGAAGTAAATACGAATTTGAAAGGGGCTCAAGTTAGACAGGCTTCAGCTGCAAACAAACGACGGTCCAAGGGGCCACACTTGGGGGTTGGGGACAAGGTTTGGCTTTCTACTAAAAACATCAAACTGAAAGTACCGTCTGCCAAACTGGGTCCCAGATTTATCGGCCCATATGAAATTATAGAAGTGGTTAACCCGGTAGCCTTCCGTTTGAAACTTCCGCAGTCATTTAAATTACCTAACGTGTTCCACAAGTCTCTCCTCAAACTGTATCGCTCCCCAATTCACCCTGTCCAGTCCCCTCCTCCTCCTGTTTCGGTCGGAGGGTCCTTGGAGTATGAAGTCCAGGGTATCCTTGACTCCCGCCTTGTGAGAGACTCCATACAGTATCTTGTACACTGGAAGGGCTACGGCCCGGAGGAGAGGTCCTGGGTCCCCGCAAGGAACATCCATGCCAAGGCATTAATTAGGAGATTTCATCTCCTTCACCCTGACAAACCGGGTTTTGAGGGTCCGGAGGCCCCTCCTGGAGAGGGGGGTACTGTCACGTCGCCGTCAGACTCGGGGCCCGCTGTTCCGCCCTCAGCCACTAGGAGGCGACGGACTGTCACGCCGCCCTCGGGCTCGGGGCCTGCTGTCCAGGCCTCGGCCACCAGGAGACCCCGGACTGACATGTCGTCGATCTCGGGGCCTGCTGTTCCGCCCTCAACCACTAGGAGGCGCCGTGGCTCGTGCCCGAGTGAGGGCGGCAACAATGAAAGGGCTTCTGCGCAGGCGTCTACTGGACGCAGACTCCGCTCCTCTGTCAGTCATGAAGGGGCTGGTGCATCATCTTCAGGTCTGGTCCTGGGGGCGGTCCTGATGACATCACCAGCCCGGGAGCCTGTGAGGGACGACCTGATCCCTCAAATACCTTGGGACTGGGCTTGCAAGCCGCCGGATATATTCTTGGTTCCCCTACGTGTTACTTGTGATTGCCTATCGTTAACTCCGACCTCAGCCTGAACTTCTGACTACTCTGTTGCCTGCCGTTTTTGTACCTTGCATTTCTCCTGATTACTGACGCTGACCTTGGCCTGGATTCCTGACCCCCTCTACTGCCTGACGATTTTGTACCTCCGCTACTCTCCCGGTTTTTGACCTCTGCCTGGACTCTCGACTCTGCCTCTGCCTGCCGTTTCTGTACCTCCACTGCTCGCCTGGTTTCCGACTCCATTTTTAGCTCCCTTCCTGCTTTTCTATTGCGACCGTTCTGCTCTGGCACTCTGCCCCTGTTCAGACAGCGCTTCCTGGGCTCTGCAGTAAATCCAGATCCCTGTATAGGGGTAAAGGGTGTCGGTGCTACTCGGGGCGCTGTCTGTCTGCAGCCCAGACTTGCAGACGGACGCGGCATTACCAGTCTACACCCCGTACTGGGGAGGTGTAGACGCTGGTGTCACACCCCACTGTTTGGAAATTGTGACTATAAAAGCACTTTGGCCCAAACTAGACATTGACCTGTATTATTTTATAAAATATATATGGTGGCAAACGCCGGGGACGGCTCTGTTTAAACCAGGGGGGTATATGCAGTGGCGTAGCGTGGAAGGGCGGGGGGGGCGGTCCGCCCCTGGCGACACGTGTGTGGGGGCGGCGCGGCAGCAGCAGCAATTCAACCCTGTGGGAGAAGCGCGGAGGCACAGTGCAATGCAGCAGTGGGCAGGGAGCGATCACAGCAGCTCCGCTGCATGCAAGAGGGAATAGCAGGAGCGGAGCTGCAAGGACCCATCCTGCTTCCTGCCCGGAGGCCGCGCTTTATGTTTGACACAGAGGAGCGCCGCTGAATGACGTCATCATTCAGCGGCCGCTGCTGTGTGAGCAAGGAAGTGCGGGCGATGCTGCGGACAGGTGAGAGGAGAGAGGTGGTGTCTGTGTGTATGTATGTCTGTGTGTGTATGTATGTGTGTATGTCTGTCTGTGTGTGTGTGTGTGTCTGTCTGTCTGTGTATGTCTGTGTGTATGTCTGTGTGTGTATATGTCTGTCTGTGTGTATGTCTGTCTGTGTGTATGTCTGTCTGTAGGTTAGCCTGGCCCTGGAGGAGATGGGGACATGAGAAGATCGTGATGGGGAGAGAAGTGCATGATGCCTGGGGTGACGGGAGAAGGCCATGATGGGGGTAATGGGAGAAGGCCATGATGGGGGTAATGGGAGAAGGCCTTGAGGGGGTAATGGGAGAAGGCCTTGAGGGAGTAATGGGAGAAGGCCTTCAGGGAGTCATGGGAGAAGGCCTTGAGGAGGTATTGGGAGAAGGTCATGTGAGGGTAATGGGAGAAGGCCATGTGGGGGTAATGGGAGAAGGCCATGTGGGGGTAATGGGAGAAGGCCATGTGGGGGTAATGGGAGAAGGCCATGATGGGGGTGATGCAGAGAAGGCAATGATGGGAGTGATGGGGTGATGGAGCAGGCAATGATGGGGGTGATGGAGCAGACAATGATGGGAGTGATGGGGTGATGGAGCAGGCAATGATGGGAGTGATGGGGAGAAGGCAGTGATGGGGTGATGGCGAAGGCAATGATGGGAGTGATGGGGAGAAGACAATGATGGGGTGATGGAGCAGGCAATGGTGGGAGTGATGGTCTAGAAGGCAGTGATGGGGTGAAGGAGAAGGCAATGATGGGGGTGATGGAGAGGGCAATGATGGGGTGGTGGGGGAGAATGCAATGATGGTGGTGGTGGAAAGGGCAATAAATGGGGGTGGTGGAGGAGGAGGAAATGATGGAGGTGGTGGAATGGGCAATGATGGGAGTGGTGAGGGAGAAAGCAAAGATAGTGGTGGAGGAGAAGAAAATGATGGCGGTGGTGAAGAGGGCAATGATGGGGTGGGGGAGAGGACAATAATGGGATGCGAGGGGAGGAGTACAATGAGGGGTGTGGGGGATTGGGATGGGAGGAAGGGGGACTTATAATGGCCTTAGGAACAGGGGGAGGTGGAGGAAGACATTATCACTTATTATGTCTAACACAGTCCCTTAGTATATAGTGTACTCACTATGTCTAACACAGTCCCTTAGTATATAGTGTACTCACTAATTCTGTATAACACCATCCTTAGTTACATAGTTTCCTCTTTTATTATGTATAACACCATCCCTTATTACATATCATCCTCTCTAGTTATATATGATGCCGTCCCTTATTATATAGCTTCCTCTGCTGTTATGTATAGTGCTGTCTCTTACATAGTGTATTCTTGTTAATTTTGTTATTTACAGTGCCCTCTTTTATTACATAGTCCCTTCTCTTTTTAGATATAAAATGACTGCTGATCGAGGAGCCGGTGACCAAACTACCAGTCCATCAGCTCCTCCATTAGAAAGGAAGCTTTCCCATGCTCCATCAGCCATCATTGCATTATACAGCCAACAAGACAGGACGGTATGTAATAAATAACAGGGCTCTATATAATCCAATATGTAAGGGATGGTACTGTACATAACAAGAGAGGGCACTGTGTAAGGGACAGCAATATACATAATACAGGAGACTATGTAAAATATATAAATGTATGTGTGTGTGTATGGCTATATAATATCAATATCTATCTATCTATCTATATATGTGTATATATATATATATATATATATATATATATATATATATATATATATATATATATACACACACACACACGTAGCTTTGACGCCATAAATGGAGGGGGGCCCGGGCACATTTCTTGCACAGGGGCCCCAAGCTGTCAGTGTCCGCCCCCTGTCCGCCAAAATAATTTGTACTTTCTGTTTTTTTTCTGTCACATTATTAAAAATTATTATTAAAAAAGCCATTAGGTCTTCATCCAGCATTATCACGCTAATACATACATATACATAGAGAACTGCAAGAAGATGAAAGTCTAGAAATTTAGAAATAATAGCAGAGTTAGTAGCAGACTAAAAATTATATCTTTTAGTGTAGTGTGGGCTCTTCGGATGCTTCCGAATTATCAACGACCAAAGGGGTGGCAAATTTTTCGACCGCCCCGGGCGCCACAAACAGTTGCTACGCCACTGGGTATATGTAGTGACCAGAAAAACCATTACTAATATATGATTGCATTTGTGTCAACGGTTTCCTGTTTTGCCTTGGGAGGAGGTAAATGACTTATTATGCTGCCCTCTCCTGCCTTGTTTTGGTATTACAACTCGTAGTAATATGCTGCCTTCTTCTGCCTTAGTTTGGTATTGCAACTTGTTTTTCTGATTGGAAAATAAGTGGCAGTTGGAGGTGGTGTGGGAGACTGAAAAAACACGTGGTTATGTGCGGTCTTGGTGGTGAGAGAAGGCAGGAAAATGAAGCTCCTCGTCTAGGACAAGCAGGTAATGCAAAGCACCTTTTTCTTCGAGTGCCCCGAGTTTACAGCAACAAAGTGCTGAGAAAAGCGAAGGAGCTGCAGAGCTGCAGATTTTCCAGATACTCCGATCCTATTAAGGTCAGCTAAACCTCCGCCTTCACGCAGCACAGTTAGTTATATGAAAAGTTACTGCCATCCTCCCAAGGCCGGGACTGAGAAAAAGCTTTGACTAACACAATGCTTAAGGAAAATTGTATCTGTTATCCATGGAAGAATTGTTTCAAACCTTCAGTAAAATTCATCTTTCAAGTTTGCACGGATCCTCCAGTGTATGCTTCTTTCCTCTGCGGCCATACCTTGCAGGCATCAACATAACCCTCACTCCCCCTTTTATAATTGCCATCTAACCTAGGGATTGTTAGAGCCAACGGAGTCACCGTGACTGAACCACCCTCCGAGATACTAGGCCTGCATCCCACAAGGCAGTGTGACATATGTAGTCAAGATGATTGTCTATAAAATGATGACAGTCTCACGATTAAAGCAGAAGTGGGTGGTGAGATAAGGAGCCTGAAAGTCAAAAGTTCAAAACATTGTTACCCTATTGCTGGTCAGTGTATATGGGATTATTGATGTGTCACTCTAAGGGATAAAGACAACTAAATGCTAATTAATGCATGTGGCCTGTGATGGCCGTCCTATAGTTTGAACCTGAAAGTCAAAAGTTCAAAACACAGTTAAGGTACTGTCACACTTAGCGATGCACAAGCGATCCCGATAAGCTATATGACGCGGTCAGGATCGCGGGTGCATCGCTAAGTGGTCGCTAGTGAGCTGCCACACACACAGGCATATCTCACCAGCGACATTGCAGCGGTCGGGGGTCGTTACTTAACTGTCAGACGAGGCGATCCTGACGTCCTCCCGCCCGCGTCCACGCGTCGCTCGTCGGTGCCACAGGAAGCCCAGCAGGAAGCTGACGACGAGAAACGGTCCAGGACGTTCTCGCGCGAACAGCGATAATCAGCGGGGGAGTCGGTCGGAGGTAAGTATCAGACATAGTGATATCGCTAGCAATATCGCTGCTGCGTCACAAAATCCAGTGAGGTTATAGCGATATTGCTAGCGATATCACTTAGTGTGACAGGCCCTTTACTCTTTTGCTTATCAGTGTAATATTCCTTATAGTAAATGGAGAGCTGAAAAAAATCTAACATGAAAGAAAACCCCCTATTAAACCGATATATACTTTATTAATATAGATTCAAAGTACACCACAAATAAATATTGCCTTTAATACACTAAAAACGACTGATACACGCGTCACACATGTCAGTACCCTATATCATATAAAAAACCAAAGGGGGGTGAGGGCCAAAGAACAGCCAAGCAAAACTATAATGCAATATGATGTGATATGCTTTCCCTGTAAACATACACCCTACAGGATGCCCTACCTAGTCATGAAAGTTGGCACCCTAATGAGACCATGCAAGACAGGTGCCCCAGCTCACTAACAAATATTGTTTTAATAAGGGGGTTTTCTTTCATGTTAGTTAGCTTGTAGTTTTTTCAGTTGTTTTTTATTAGTTTAAATGGAGAGCCTATGACCATTGACCATCATCACATGATTACAAAATATGGACACTGTTTTTTTTAACCAAAATTTATGTATTTGAGCTATAAATCATATATGTAATACGGTTTAATAAATAATATTGCAGAATAAGTTAACAGACAAATTCTTCAGTAATCTTGCCAGGGTCTGTAATCCCTAGAGTTGAGCGAAACGGGTCGAAAAATTTCAAAAGTCGCCGACTTTTGGCAAAGTCGGGTTTCATGAAATGAAACCCGACCCTAGGATGAGGTCGGCCACGAGGTCGGCGACTTAAGTGCCAAAGTCGCGTTTCAAAAGTTTGTTTTGCACGCTTTTTCAGCCAATCAGGGTCCACGGACACTGTGGGCAACGTGATGACATAGGCAGGGGTCACCACCATCTTTCAGAAGGGCATGCAAGTGATAGGCTTGCTTTGGTGGGCGTCACAGGGGGTATAAAAGGGCGTGCACGCCGACCGCCTTGTTACTCATGCTGATCTCAGAATAGGGAGAGCTGCTGCTGCTGATTCTGTAGGGAGAGCGTTAGGCAGGGAAGAAGACACCAAAAACTGCTTCTGCCGCTAGCGATTTAGCCTGTACAACACACCAGTCACTGTGTGTGCAGTGCAAGTGCAGGCTATATTTTGCTGGATCAGCGGTGTTGGTTGTTAGGCTGCCTTCTAAGGCCTCTTTCACACATCCGGTTTTCAGCATCAGGCGCGATGCGGCGAAAAGTGTAAAAACCGGATCCGGCGCCGGTTGCCACCGGATCCGGTTTTTCCCCCATTCAGATTCATTATCGCCGCATCGCGCCTGATGCCTATGCGGCGTATCCGGTTTTTGCCTGATCCGGCAAAAACAGCCGGTCCGGCATCTGGAAAAAACGTTCTCTGCAACGTTTTTTCTCAGCGCCGGACCGGCTTTTTCCACAGCGCATGCCCGGACTCTGTGAATGTTAACCCCACAAGTGCCCGGCGAGAGAGAGAGAGATCTCTCTCTGTCACCCGGACACTTGTGAGAGATCTCTCTCGCCGGGCACTTGTGGGGTTAACACTCACAGTGTCTGGGTGAGAGAGAGAGATCTCTCTGTGGGGTTAACCGCACAAGTGCCCAGCAAGAGAGAGAGATTCTCTTCACATAGCGCAGTGATATTCAGTGGGCCTCACACAATCCAAAAGTGTCCAGTGTCCACAAGTGTGTGCAGAAATGCAAAATCTCCATTATCCTCTAGTGACATTTTTCACACCTGCGACATCGAGCCTGTCACATAGAGCAGTGATATTCAGTGGGCCCCACACAATCCAAAAGTGTCCAGTGTCCACAAGTGTGTGCAGAAATTCAAAATCTCCGTTATCCTCTAGTGACATTTTTCACACCTGCGACATCGAGCCTGTCACATAGCGCTGTGATATTCAGTGGGCCTCACACAATCCAAAAGTGTCCAGTGTCCTCAAGTGTGTGCAGAAATTCAAAATCTCCATTATCCTCTAGTGACATTTTTCACACGTGCGACATCGAGCCTGTCACATAGCGCAGTGATATTCAGTGGGCCTCACACAATCCAAAAGTGTCCAGTGTCCACAAGTGTGTGCAGAAATTCAAAATCTCTGTTATCCTCTAGTGACATTTTTCACACCTGCGACATCGAGCCTGTGACATAGCGCAGTGATATTCAGTGGGCCTCACACAATCCAAAAGTGTCCAGTGTCCACAAGTGTGTGCAGAAATTCAAAATCTCCGTTATCCTCTAGTGACATTTTTCACACCTGCGACATCGAGCCTGTCACATAGCGCTGTGATATTCATTGGGTCTCACACAATCCAAAAGTGTCCAGTGTCCACAAGTGTGCGCAGAAATTCAAAATCTCCGTTATCCTCTAGTGACATTTTTCACACCTGCGACATCGAGCCTGTCACATAGCGCAGTGATATTCAGTGGGCCTCACACAATCCAAAAGTGTCCAGTGTCCACAAGTGTGTGCAGAAATTCAAAACCTCCGTTATCCTCTAGTGACATTTTTCACACCTGCGACATCGAGCCTGTCACATAGCGCTGTGATATTCAGTGGGCCTCACACAATCCAAAAGTGTCCAGTGTCCACAAGTGTGTGCAGAAATTCAAAATCTCCCCTGTCCTATAGACACCTTGTACCTTGTTTTACATTACTATATAGTTTGTTGGATTTTCTCTACATTTCTACCAAAAATGAGGAAGGCTGGTGGAAGAGGCCGTGGAATTGGGCGGGGGTTGGAAGCTGGTAATGATGGTGTTGGTGGTGGATCTGATGGTAGTGGCAAAAGCAAAATAGGACCGAATGCAGGAGGTGTTGAGCCTGCGTCATCGTCTGGCTCCACAAGGCCTCGAAGGCTTAGTTTTCTAGGAGTTGGCAAACTGCTTTTAAAGCCAGAGCTTCAGGAAAAAGTTTTGTCTTACATTGCTGACTCAGCCTCCAGCTCTATCGCCTCCTCTTCTGAAGTTGTAAAAAATAAAAGCACTGAGTCGTCATTGGAGGCTCATGTTCATGAACCACACCTTTCCTTGTGTCCTTCACCCCAAC
This sequence comes from Dendrobates tinctorius, assembly GCF_039654945.1. Classification (NCBI taxonomy): domain Eukaryota; kingdom Metazoa; phylum Chordata; class Amphibia; order Anura; family Dendrobatidae; genus Dendrobates; species Dendrobates tinctorius. The sequence continues at coordinate 7,315,209 of NW_027361910.1, read as the reverse complement.
CAAGATTGAAGGATGACGCAGGCCATACTAATGATTACTCCATGGAGCTGTTTTCACATACCATGCCTGGATTATCAAGTGAAATGGTGAATTACCCAGGCCAAGATGAATCTAACATGGAGTGCACTGATGCACAGCCACTGATAGATGATTCTGCTGGTACATTCACTCAGAGCACTACATTGTCCTCGCAGCGTACAGAGCCAGATTCTGACCCTGATGAGACTCAGGTGCCCCTTCCCGCACACTATACCACCATACACGGTGACACAGAGGAAGGTGCACATGACATTGAAGAGGAGGTGATGGATGACCCAGTTGTTGACCCAGATTGGCATCCATTGGGGGAAGAGGGTGCTGCTTCCAATAGCTCAGATGAGGAGGAGGAGCATCCACAGCAGACATCGACATCGCAACAGCTGTTATCTGGCAGGCCCGGAGCACTCCAAAGACAGGTTCCAAAAATCAAAAGAGTTGCTGGACAGCTTGTCCAGAGGGTCAAAATATCACAGCGTGCTAGGCCGCAAAATGTCTGCCAAAGTAGGAAGAGTGCAGTGTGGCACTTTTTTGAACAAAATCCTCATGATCAGGCCAAGGTTATCTGTAAGAAGTGCGCAAAGACCTTTAGCCGAGGGAAAAATCTGAAAAATTTGAATACCAGTTGCATGCTTAGACATTTAACCAGCATGCACTTGCAAGCGTGGACACAACACCAAACCTCAAGGACCACATGTGCAACTGATCACAAAGAAGGTAGTCAGAAACGCTACATTGTTTCCCCCACTGTAAGCCCACCGGTTAGCACAGCAGCAAATGTTGAGGTGTCGTTGCAAGGCCACAGCAGTCAGGTAATTCCACTGTTATATCAACGAAAGACTGAATCTAGGCCATCAGCAAGAACACCAACTCCATCACCATCATCAACCCTCTCTCAGTCCGCCCTGTCCACCGCTACTTCCACCATATGCAGCTCTCAAGTCCAGCTCACCCTCCCAGACACTATGAGTAGGTCAAGAAAGTACTCAGTTTCTCATCCGCGTACACTGGGTTTGAACGCCCACATTGCCAAACTAATCTTGTTAGAGATGATGCCCTATCGGTTGGTGGAAAGCGCAGCTTTCCGCGAACTCATGGCCTATGCAGTACCACGCTATGACCTACCCAGTCACCACTTCTTCTCTCGCAAAGCCATCCCAGCCCTCCACCATCATGTGAAAGGCCGCATTGTCCATGCACTCAAGCAGTCAGTGAGTGGAAAGGTGCACCTCACAACTGATGCATGGTCCAGTCGGCATGGCCAGGGCCGTTACGTGTCCATCACTGCACACTGGGTTAATGTGGTGGGTGCAGGGTCCACAGGGGACAGCGGTGGTGGGACAGTGCTGCCTAGCCCACGGTATAGGAAACAGTTGGCTGTAGGCGTTCGACCCTCCTCCTCCTCCTCCAGAAGCGAAAGCTCGTCCACAGAGCGCAGTCGTACGAGCACTCCATCTGCAGCTGCCACTGTTGCACACGAGGTGTCCCCCTATCGAGCAGCTAGTGGAAAGCGTCAGCAGGCTGTGTTGCAGATGATGTGTTTGGGCAACAGACACACCGCCGAGGTGCTGGCCGAGTACTTGAAGCGACAAACTGAGTCATGGCTGGGCAGTGTACATCTTGAGGCAGGCAAGGTAGTTAGTGATAACGGCCGTAATTTTGTGGCAGCCATAGCCCTTTCAAAACTCAGCCACATACCTTGCTTGGCTCACACCTTGAACCTGGTGGTGCAGTGCTTCCTCAATAATTATCCGGAGTTAACAGCCCTGCTCCAGAAGGTGCGAAGACTGTGCGCGCACATCCACCGGTCGCCTGTACACTCCATTTGTATGCAGAAGCTGCAACGATTGCTCCACCTTCCCAACCACCGCCTCATTATCGACATTGCAACAAGGTGGAACTCCACCCTGCACATGGTTGAGCGGCTGTGCGAGCAGAGGCAGGCCATAATGCATTTGTGGGAGGATACACGGCCAGGCACTTTGAGAGCAGACATGGAGTTGACAGGTGTGCAGTGGTCGAAGCTGAAAGACTTCTGTAAAGTCCTTCAGTGTTTGGAGGAATGCACACGGCTGGTAAGCGCAGACGATGCCATCCTAAGCATGAGCATCCCACTTATGCGTCTGCTCATGCAAACTTTGACGCACCTTAAGGAGCAGGCGTCTGCAGCCAATGTTGACGAGGAGGAAGAGGTGGAGGGAATCCTTGATGACATTCAGCCATTGTCTGCTCAGGGACCTCTCCTGGACGAGGTGGAGGAAGAAGAGGAAGAGGAGGAGGAGGATGATGATGGGGATGATTACGTAGGGGAGGAGGATGCATCTCGTGGGGCAAGTGAAAATGTTGGCGTGGCAAGGTCTGGTACAGGGTTTGTGCGTGACTGGAGGGATGTGGATTTGCCAGAAAGTGCTCCTCCACCCAGCACTCGCAGTGCATCATTGACACCTGGAACATTGGCCCACATGTCAGATTATGCCTTGCAGATCCTAAAAAGGGACCCACGCATTGCCAAAATGATGAACGATGACGACTACTGGTTGGCCAGCATCCTGGATCAACGCTATAAAGGCAAATTACAAAACATCATGCCACAGGAGAACCTTGACCTAATATTGGCTACTAAACAAGCAACTCTGGTTAACCGGTTGGTTGAGGCATTCCCAGCACACAGCAGCGGTGATAGTTCTCACACGAGCCGTACGGGCCGGGGGCAGCTTGGCAGAGGTGTTCGTGGTGCACACAGCAGAAGTGGCATTGGAGACAGGGGTTTCATGACAATGTTGTGGACTGATTTTTCACGGACCGCTCACACAACTGTTAATACAGCATCGATGGAAAGTGACAGGAGACGGCAGTTGTCAACTATGGTTAACAACTACTTTTCCTCCCATATCGATGTTCTCCCGCACAGGTCATTCCCCTTTGACTATTGGGCCGCTAAACTGGACACCTGGCCTGAATTGGCACAATATGCCTTACAGGAGCTCGCTTGCCCAGCTGCAAGTGTGCTATCGGAGTCTTCAGTGCAGCTGGATCAATCCTGACAGAAAAAAGGACCCGTCTGTCAACCCAAAATGTGGATGATTTAACCTTCATTAAAATGAACCATGCATGGGTTTCCAAGGATTTTGTCCCACCTTCCCTTGATGACACATAGGTTGCCAGAAAAATGGCTTGCTTTGGTCCTCCTCCTATTCCGCGAACTTGACCTATTTCGCCTTTTGCAGCAGCTGAATGACCCACATCTACATATGCCACTTTGTAAACCTCCCTAAGTGGGCGGCCCCCATGGCCGGGGTCACCACCTAGTACACAAAACCGTGCGAGAGCCGTTGCCCTGGACAGGTGGGTAGGCCGACTCTTGGGCGAGGGCACTGGCATAGGCTCCCTCATAGTGCAATCAAGTGTCTCTGACAGTGGTGGTGCACACCCGCCGTCAGACACACCGCCGTACTATGAGGGGCCCAGTGCCAGTACCGACGCCCACGAGTGTGCCCCCCTTGCTTGGTCAGGGCCTGAGCATTTGCAATGTTTACCTCTCCCTGCTCCTCCGCTGTGTAGTCTGTGCTGTCAAATCCTTCACTGGGACTGCCACTACAAATTGATTGAACTGAAAGATGATGGTTAAGATGTAGCTATGCCCTGTCCTGCTGGCCGGGCTCTAGCTCCAGATGATCAGTGGCTTCCATTTCTTATGGACGTCAACTCACAATTACATGCAGTGGTGGTTTATCATCAGCTTTCACAGTTTTCCTACTCACAAACGTGTGACATTCCGGCGCACATTTCAAAATGTGTCCTCTCATGCCAATCAAATAGAATCACCTACGGCCTGTGGCTTCTGTCTTTTGCACTCCAAAGTTACGTGACAGATCATGATAGCCAGTGAGCACCATGTTTACATCGCTCCCTGTGATAAAAATTGGATTGAGATGAGTAACAGTGATGGAATCAACGGAAGTGCGATACAGCAAGACTTTATTCACAAAAAAATGTTTTCACTGTCTCAACACACAAATTAATTAAGGGTCAGCATCGCCTATGAGAAATGTGACAGAAGTTTTTCCCGTGAATAATAATTCCTAGATTTCTGCAATCAATAGCCTTTATGTCACTAATTGTATGCATCTCATTTCCTATTGCAGAGAGGCTGGACTGTATTACTGAGACAGAAATATATATGAAGATTTAAAAATAACACCAAAAGTATATAGGTGTGTACGCCTCATATGCATTTCCTTTTTTCCACTTTTTAGATTGCTGTGTAATCCATACTGAGAACACGGAGATTTTACATGTTTAAACTATGCTATATATACCTGCTATCCAGTGATAAAGTACCCTTTCTGAACTTTGTACAATCTGGTCAAATCCATACTGGGCCTGATAACATCTGAGTCTGCCTCCTGATCTATAGCCATATATTTTTAATGTGTAAACTAGGCTACATATATACGTGTTATCCGGTGAAACTGTACCCTTTATCAACTTTCTACAATGTTGCTGAATCCATACTGGGCCTGAGAACGGCTGCTGAGTTGTTAAGAATCATCGTTCGCGGGGAATAATCTGAATCCCAGATCCCCATCACTAACGGAGTTCAGCAGGTTATCTGCACCTGTAAGCGACAAAAGCTAGTCCTTTCAGTGTAGCGTGCATGCAGCCCCGGACATGTACTGGAATGCTAGACCTGTTATTGCTCGACCTCACGTGCCACAGCCTCGCGTATCCCTCTAGTAAGCTTGACGCGTACCGCGGGGCCATGCCGGAGTCTCGGTCGTTAACGGAATAAAGCTGAGAAATCGCTAGCACAACTACAAACGGACATACCACACCACACACAGAATCGACAAAGCTTGCAATCTGTCCATCTTTTCTGTAGCTTGTATGGTAGTGGTTTCCCGGGTGCAGTCCAATTAAGCCACAGGCTCCACTCCTGGTGGTGCCCTTTTGGACATTCCTTTAAGGTTCAGCTTTGCAATCATACTGCCCCTGGAAACCAAAAACTTTGCCTTCAGGGACGCTGTTTGGAGGTTCGTGGGAATAACGCCGCCCGATCAGCAGTCGGCATATGGGTCGCCCTCCCAGGGCTGTGGGGTACTCGGTACCGGGCCGGTGTCAGTGGGATGTGTCACAGCAGTGGTGACCCGGACAGTGGCCCTGGGCGCCCATGTAAATGGCGTGGTATAATGGTAAAGAGTTTATATAGATAGTTTGACGCCACCTGTGGTGTTCAGCAACATAGATGTTATGCCGACGCTGCATGCAGATCCTCTGGGACTGATGGTGTTGTGCAGCAAAGATGGTGAAGCTCCCCACAGGTGGAGCTGGAGTCCCAGGGAAGTGTAGATGTAGTGATGGGGGAAAGGCACAGGAGGTGTATGTGCTGGTACCCAGATGTAGCGGTGCTGGAATAACTGTAGGACACCAGAGCGTGCAGTTCCAAAGCTTTACTCACAGTCTGCAGGTTACACAGATGCCTGCCTCCGTGCTGTGTCCTCCGGGTCAGGACCTCTGCCAACCTCCGGGACCAGAATGGAAAGCTCCCTTCCAACACTCCGCCAACATGTACCTTCCTGAACGTCTCCTTTCTAGCGCTTGTGGGGGAAGCACTCACAGGACCGTGGTTCACTGAAACGCCTCCTGTCTAACAGATGTTCCTCAGACTTTACTTGTATGGCAGACAGCTGTAGCCTTTTCCTTCTGCCTCGCACACGTCGATGCTGGGGCCTCCGAGCCTTAGTTGGGTACAGAGCATTTATAGCTGCTACTTCCCCCGGTTTCTGCTGCAGGAACGTCAGTGTCCCTACAAACTCGGAGACCGGAATCCGGACCATGCGCTCCAGCTAGGAGTGAGCCTTAACTCTGCTCATCCTCCAGCTCCCCTTCTCACGTCCACACACTTCCCCTTCCCTGCACAGAGTGCCCAAACTTACCTCCTCCCGACCACAGAGAGCAGCTCCTCAGCAGTCAGGTTCAGAGGTCTCCCTGCTGGCCTGGAGTGGGAAATGTGTTATGTGTTGGTTTCACTGCTAGATAGATCCTTCGTTGCTCCCAAGCTTGACAACACACTCCCTAGGAGGAAGGCAACACCACAGTGGCGACCGTACTCTTGGGGACGCCACAAGTGCACTGAGGCCCAGCCACTGCTGGATGATGCTGCTGGTACATTGACCCAGACCACTACATTCCCCTTGCACTCTACACAGCCAGAATCTGACCCAGAGGAAACTCAGGTTCCCCTTCCCGCATACTAGACCACCTTACACGGTGACAAAGAGGAAGGTGCAGATGAAAGTGCAGGTCCCTTGAGCAGGTGGGGGGGCATACTCATGGGCGATGGCACTGGCACAGGGCACCGCATAGTACGCAAAAGTGTCTCTGCCGGTGGGAGGGCCTAAACAGCCAAGTGCAGTGAGATGGAAGATGGGGACGACAAGGAGTTCAGAGTAGTGCAGGGATTCCCTAGCAAGGAGACTTATGTAATTGTTTTCAATGTTGGGACAGCAATTTTTGGGGGAGCACTATACTCTGGTGAATGATATATGGGGCCCACCATACACTGGAGCATTCCAAAGGTGGACATCAGACACTGGAGCAGCATTTACAGGGCCCATTATACACTAGAGCAGTAGAAATGGGGCCCATTATATATGGAGCATTATTTGGGCCCATAAGACAGTGGAGCTTCATCAATTGGGACTAACATATACTGTAGCATTATGTGGAGCTCATCATATACGGTTTGAAACATTATATGGGAATAATGATTCCGTATGGAGAAATATATGGGCCTCATTACTCTGTATAGCGCACTAAGCGCTGGCCATAATACTGTATGGAGTTATATACACTGTCCGTTTTTGGAGGTATTGGAGAATTTAAAATGGATATCAGTCATGAGATGTAAGAAGTGAAGTATTTTTCATTGTACTATACTGCTATTTCTCTGCTGTATCGGAGCATCATGAGTTGTGGTATGTGTTAAAGGGGCGCTCTTTGGCCCTGGGCCCACGAAAACCTGGAGCCAGCCCTCCCCCCCCACAACTGTAGCCAAATAACCCCCATTTTTCAGTGTGTAACAAGTATTATGAAGTTAATTAAGGTTGACAAGAATTTATGCTTTTGGCATTCAAATGGGCACTGTTGGTGTGTTTTCTGTCCTCCTCTCACTGCCGACTTTAATTCTCCATTGACTTACATTGGGTTTCGTGTTTCGGGACGACCCCGACTTTTCCCTATAGTCGGCCGATTTTGCTCGACCAGACTTTTGGAAATGTCGGGTTTCATGAAACGAAACTCGGCCCTAAAAAACCAAAAGTCGTTCAACACTAGTAATCCCTATTCTCTATATAATTTATGACAAAACCAAAGTTGAATTCTCAAGGGTCATTTGAACTGTATGGAAAGAATTTGGCCATCAGCTAAGATCTGGAAGGGCAGTGAGGCTAATTATTAGGAGTTTTGGATAGAAGAGCCCAAAAACTATGTCCCAGTGGCCCACTCTTTCCCACCATGGATGAGAGGAGATGAGAAGAAATGATAGAAAGAGAGAGGAAGAGAGACAGAAAGAGAAAGATAAGAGAGAGGGGGAGGTAAGAGAAAAGTGACAGACAGGAGGAGGGAGAGAGGAAGAGAATGAGAGAGAGCAAGTGAGAGGTAGAGGTAAGAGAGAGACAGAACAGACAGGAAGAGAGCGAGGAAGAGAGCGAGTGAAAGGAAGAGAGGGATAGAGAGTTAGACGGAGAAAGGAATAAGAGAGAGAGAGATACAAATAGAGAATGAAGAAGAAAGATTTGGAGATTGAGAGAGTGAGATCCTATACAGTCGATATATTTATAGGAACACAGACAAATGTGTATGGCAGAATTTTACAGAAATATTGTGGCTCACCTGCAATTTACAGATTTCACGAACATTAAAAAATGTATAATTCAAAAGAACACATTAACCCTTTAACACATAGCAATATGACGGCTTGTTTTTTTGCAGGAGGAGTTGTTGGAGAATATTACTATTCCTTTGACCATGCAATACACTGAAAAATAGGTTAAAAAATTCCAAGTAGAATATCCCTGTATTTCGCACTATCCATCTTCTCCTCAACTTGGACCATTTTCTATGTCACTGCTACCGAAAAACATCACCATCACACCAACACCATGTTTCACTGTGGGGATGGTTTTCTTTGGGTAATGAGCTGTGTTGGTTTGGTGCCAGACATTGCATTTTCCTTGGTGGACAAAAAGTTCAATTTTGGTCTCATCTGACCACAGCACCTTCCTTCATACATTTGGGGAGTCTCCCTCATGTCTTTTGGCAAGCTCAAACGAGCCTTACAATTTTTGCTTATACATACAGCGGGCTCAATCAGCAAGAATATTATATATAATTTGAGCTATATTTATTCTAGCCTATACTGCTGTGCATTTATATTTTGGGACTTACCGTATTTTCCGCTTTGTAAGACGCACTTTTTTTCCCCAAAATTTGGGGGGAAAACAGGGGTGCGTCTTACAAAGCGGACATGCCTTACCTAGGCTGTGATCGGGGGCGTCCGGCGGTTGCTGGCCGCTGCTGCGGGTGTGTCCGGTGCCGCGTTGTGTGCCCGTCGATGCCCGGGGCTCTGCCAACATTGTGCGACAGGCCAGAGCCCCGGCATTTCCTCAGTTCCCTGTGTGCCGGTAAAAAGATGGCCGCCGGCGCGTGCGCAGATGGGATCTCGGGACCCAGTTCTCGAGAGATGAGATTTGAAATCTCATCTCTCGAGAGGTGGGTCCCGAGATCCCATCTGCGCACGCGCCGGCGGCCATTTTCCCTGGGTTCCCTGTGTGCGCGCGCGGTGGTGCCTGCAAAAAAATGGCCGCCGCGCGTGCACAGATGGGATCTCGGGACCCAGCTCTCGAGAGATGAGATTTCAGATCTCATCTCTCGAGAACTGGTCCCGAGATCCCATCTGCGCACGCGCCGGCGGCCATTTTTTTTTTACCGGCACTTCAGCGCACATATACAGGGAACCAAGGAAATGCTGGGGCTCTGGTCTGTCAAACAATGTCGGCAGAGCCCCGGGCATCGATGGGCACACAACGCCGCACCGGAGCACCCGCAGCACCGGCCTCCAACCGCCAGACAAGTGGAGAAACCTGACACCAGCACAAGACTCTGCAGCAGCAACAGCACACATCGGAGCCCCCCCTCATCCCTGAATGCGGCCTGCAGCATCACTCCACGCCTGCCTCCTCCAGCAGCGAGCCTGGGACCCCTCTACACCGCAGCCACCAACCCCGGTAAGCAATAAGATGCAAGGATTATAAGAGGCACCACCATTTTATTAAAAAATATTTTTTTCTTATTTTTCTCCTCAAAAATTGTGGTGCGTCTTATAATCCGGAGCGTCTTATAAAGTGAAAAATACGGTATTTATATTATGGAAGGCCATTATATATAATATTCTTGCTGATTGAGTTCGCTGTATGTACATTTGAGTGAGGTTATTTTTTCCACAGACCATTTCATTTAAACATTTTACTATGGGCTTCTCTAGCATGCTTTAGCCTACTTACCTTAATTAGGTGTTGGTTTTTTTTTGTGCATTGTGTCTCCATTTTCTGTAAACTGTTTTTATGGTAATTTTATTATTGTTCCAATAAAATTTTGTCTTTTTATACCTTTATGGCACATAGCTTCTCTCTTTTCCTTCTTTTTTTTTAAACTTTGTCCCTGTTTGGAGATCTCCTTGGTCTTCATGGTGTTGTTTGGCTAGTGGTGCCTCTTGCTTAATGGTGTTGCAGCCTCGGTGGCGTTTCAGAAAAGGTGTGTACATACTGACAGACCATGTGACACTTAGTTTACACACACAGGTGGACTTCCTTTCACTAAGCCTGTGTCTTTTATGAAGGCAATTAATTGCAGCAGAAATACATATGAATACATATGTACATGCCAATTTTTAGCTATTTGATCCCATAAATTGAATTTATGCCTATATTTTTCTCACTTCAATTCACCAACTTAGACTATTTAGTACTGGATGGCTTACAATTGGATTACAATTGGATTACACCGATTTTCTAAGTAAATTAAATGGCTTGCAAAAGTATTTGCACCTTTGGCTTTTTTCCTATTTTGTTACATTACAATCTGTGCTTAACTATTTAAGCACAGATTGTAATGTAACAAAATAGGAAAAAAGCCAAGGGGGGGCAAATACTTTTGCAAGCCATTTAATTTACTTAGAAAATCGGTGACATGTTCAATACTTATCTCACCCGCTATATACTTAGAAAAAGGGAAAGAAAAAATGTTTCCTAAATTTGTAGCTACAGCTTTTCAGCATTTTCAAGATCTCTGCTTGCAGACTGGACACCTGTGGGTTTACACCCAGACATTGAAAACCAAAATATTTCTCAAAGTTCCTAACAATCATTGCTGAAACTGTATTCATCTCTAGTAGGTGAAGCTTCTATTTAGTTCTAGCGTTCTGTTGTCCTTTCATGTATTACGAGCACATAAATAAGGTGTTACCACTCACCTTGCTCTTAGCTTTGGCTGCATTGGGCTTTTCAGAGTCCTTGCTGTTTGTCCTCTGGTTCGGTTGCTTTGTTGTACTCACTGCTTTACTGCTGGCAGGTTTTTGCTGTGAAGAGGAACAAAATAATGAATGACATTGTCTGCTATACTACATGCTCAGGTACGGACTGGGGCTGGAATTCAGTCCTGGCATTTGAAATGATACAGGCCCATGAACCAGATGGGATATATTACTAATATTACCCTGGATGGAGGAAAGGAAGATTTTCTACAAGACCAATAAGTCTAATGATACCCGTGGTCTGCTGGAGTAAGTGACGGAGTCAGCGACTGTGCTCCATCACAACTCTTGACAGTATGGGTGTCTTGAGAACACAGATTCTGCTAACAACGTAGCAGACAAGGCAGCCCACGGCCAGCCAGGCCCTTCTGGCATTTGCCAGAATTGCCAGATGGCCAGTCCGGCCCTCTACATGCTATACTATTATACTACGGTCTGTAGGATTTGTCATTACAGTAAGTCATATGTATCTGACGCATTTTATTCAGATTTTTTTCAATATTCACATTGCTATCTTACCGGATGATACATTCAAGACTTTTTCAAGTATTTTTCTCAGATGTAAGAAAGATACACTGTATTAGATTAGCCCAAATAAGCTGTAAAACATTTGGTTTATGAACATGAAGAAATATACATGATATTTTGGGGAAGAAAGCTGAGTCTTTAGTTTAATCTCATACAAGTACTATAAGGTCTTAGATGTCTTTCTGATGGCACTCTGTTCTAATCACTAGGTGACATGATTGCTTCCAGTATCAAAGCAGAACCCCAAAGTAGCCTGTACTGGATCCATGAGTAAACCATATTTTGATATTTTCTCCCCATCAATTACACTTTTTATTAAAGGGGTTGTCCAGGTTTGGAATGAAAGTCTGCTGTCACTTTAAGTGACTGCAGACTTATGAATCCTCACAGGCACGCACAATGCACACTGTCAGGATTCTCTGGTGTTGGTGCCGGGAGCAGACAGTCATGAGACTGCAATTATGCAACATGTATACTCCGGGCCATATTCCAACTTGACATGCGCAGCCTCGCTCAATACAAGTGAATTAAGTGAAGTTGCGCACATCTAGTCGGAAAGTGGCTGGAAGTTTGCAAATCACAAATTTGTGGTCACATGACCTCTCACTCCCAGACCCGGCACTGGAGAATGCTGACAGTGCACGCCATGATCGCTATGAGGATTCAAATGTTTGCAGTCACAAAAAAACTTGACAATTCCTTTAAGACAAAGGAAGTTATTGATTAGTAGACCTATAGACATATTGATATCTGGGAAGCAGGCCAATACAAAAAATAATTTAAGAGATGGAGGAGTATTTGATATGATATGCTGTCTTATCTTTTAAACAGAGCTCTAAGTAAAATTCAGACAATGGGCTAGCCCATGTTTCTCAGTAAATATCTACAATGTGGACCAGAGTGAACTAAAAAACTAAAGGGAAGCAGTCATCAAAAACTTACCTATTGTGGTAATCAGGTTTTTGAGTTACATGTATTTAAAAAAAAAATTCCAGTGATCCGAAAACAAAATAATCTTGCAGATTTCACATCGGCCAATGGGGCTTTTTCCAGACTAATACTACCTGTCCGTATTTAGTTAGGCTCCTTGACATTAAAAAAACAGGATTGCAATGACAGGTGACAGCTTTATACACAGCTATTAACAAAGGATCCACCATTCCAAACAGGTGATGTGACACCTGAACCTGTTACCCCCTCCCTTCATAACAAAATTTGCAAAGGCTCATTAGACACTTCAATACAAACAACAGGGTCGGAATCCAACTATTATGGCAATGTACATGTTTTGTTTCCTGAAACAACAGGAAGTTAGTGTTTAGAAAACCCCTGTGGCCAGTGAGAATATTGCAAGATTTCTATTTTTTTATTACAGATTGGTATATGTAAAAAAAATAATAATTAGAATTAAAAAAACAAATAAATGCATTTAACACAAAAACCCGATTTAAACAATAGTTAATTTTCTGATTATAGCTTCCCTTTAAGCTGGTCTTTCACCAGAGCTTTCTGCTGTGCTTGTTCTTTGGCTTAATCATTACTTTATCGAAAGCATTTGTGCACAAAAGCTTCCAAGAGCCATTAGTGCAATCATGATTGTGGTAAAAGTGTCCAAACTATTGCTGCAAGTTATTGAAAGTCCTGTATTTTAACCAGGGGTAGGATCTGACTGCAAAAAGCCCCCATTCAGGACTTGCGCCTGCCCCTCCTTTCCCCACCCGTCATGCCCCACCAAGTGATTACGTGCACACATACTAATGTACACATTATGCACATATACATGAATATTCACATTAGACACTCGCAGCGCTGGAGTTAGAGGCAGGAAGACCAGGCAGCTGGCATGCTGCTAATAACGGCACACCACGCGGCCACTATAGGGCCCGTGCGTAATAGGTGCCCGGCCACGTCTTTTCCCCTCGCATTCAACTTATCAGCATCATACATGCCGATGTGGTTGAAAGCAGTGATGAAGGAGATAGTGTCAGATGACACTCCCTCTCCCATCACTCCCTCTCTGCCTTTGACTCAGTGTGTGCCAGCAGGGGAGCTGAGACGCTCTGCAGAAGCCAGAGCAGCGGTGGAACGAGGAGGGGAGGTAAGCATTGTGTGTGTGTATATGTATTATAGTGTTTGTGTGTCTGTTGTTCTGTACTGTGTGTGGGGGGACTGCACTATACTGTGTGTGTAGGGGGCTGGATTATACTGTGTGTGGGGGTACTGCACTATATTGTGCGTGGGGGCTGCACTATACTTTGTGGGGGACTGCATTATACTGTGTGGGGGGCTGCATTTGCGCTATACTGTGTGTGTTGTGGGGGGGCTGAATTATACTGTGTGTGGGGGAACTAAATTATACTGTGTGGGGCTGTATTATACTCTGAGGGGGCTGCATTAAACTGTGTGTGGGGCTGCATTATACTCTCAGGGGGCTGCTTTATACTGTGTATGTGTGTTGGGGGCTGCATTATACTGTGTGTAGGGGGCTACACTATACTGTGTGTGTGGGGGCTGCACTATACTGTGTGTTTGTGGGGGGCTGAATTATACTGTGTGTGTTTGTGGGGGGCTGAATTATACTGTGTGTGGGGGGCTGCATTATACTTTGAGGGGGCAGCATTATACTCTGCTGGAGATGCTTTATACTCTATGAGGGGAATACATTATACTCTATGAGGGGACTACATTATACTCTCTGATGGGGCTTCATTATACTCTGAGGGGGCTGCATTATGCTCTGAGGGGACTACATTATACTCTATGAGCGGGGTGCAGTATACTCTGAGGGGGCCTGCATGATACTCTATGAGGGGTGCTGCATTATACTCTGAGGGGGGCTGCATTATTCTTTGAGGAGACTACATTATACTATGAGGGAGCTGCAGTATACTCTGAGGGGGGCTGCATTAAACTCTGAGGGGGCTGCATGATACTATATGAGGGGTGTTGCATTATACTGTATTGAGGACTATCTGTACCCATCATTCTTCCTCAGCCTGTGTAAAGAGGCTAGGAAACAAGCATCGAACTACTTCATTATTGTCGATCACGCTCATTTAGTGGCCTAAACTCAGCGCATGTAAATACAACAGAAATATTTCTGTGTAATAGTGCAATATGTGAGCATTTGGGGCCCCATGTTAAACCTTTGCTCAGGGCCCCACTTTGTCTAAAACCGGCCCTGGACACTCGTAAATACATATAGAAGCAGAGAAGGGTTGACAAAAAGCCCATAGAGTATATACCCATTTAAAATTTTTATTTTATTTAACCCCTTACCTACAAAGGACGTAATATTCTGTCCATGTGACCCTGGACCTAACTACCATGGACGGAATATTACGTCCCAGTGATCAGCGGCGCCCACGTGGTGAGCGCCGCTGATCGCGGCCGGGTGTCAGCTAATTATCATAGCTGACACCCGGCACAATGTGTCAGGGGCGGTCACGGACCGCCCCCGACACGTTAACCCCTTGCACACCGCGATCAAACGCGATCGCGGTGTACCGGGGGTTAAAGGGAAGCATCGGCAGGGAGGGGGCTCCCTCCGTGCTTCCCTGAGCCCCCCACGGCAGCGCAATGTGCAGCGCTGCTGCGGAGGGCTCTTTCCCTACAGGCCCCCGGATCCAAGATGGCGACGGGGGCCTGCAGGGAGCTGACTTCCTCACTGCCTGCAAAGCGCAGGCATGAGGAAGTCTGCAGCAGTGCCTGTGACAGATCGCTGATCTGTCACAGTGATCTGTGATGTGACAGATCAGCGATCTGTCACAGGACAGTGATGTCCCACCTGGGACAAGGTAATAAAGTAAAAAAAAAAAAAAAAAAAAAAAAAAAGTGTTAAAAATAATTTTAAAAAAATCGCTAAATAAATTAGTAAAAAAAAAAAAAAATATTCCCCAATAAATCCATTTTTTCAAAATAAAAAAAACCAAAAGCAATAAAAGTACACATATTTGGTATCGCCGCGTCCGTAATGACCTGCCCTATAAAACTGTCCCATTAGTTAACCCCTTTAGCGAACCACTTAAAAAATAAAAATAAAAAACGAAGCAAAAAATAATGATTTATTATAATACCACCGAACAAAAAGTGCAATAACGCGCGATCAAAAAGACGCATATAAATATCCATGGTACCGCTGAAAACGTCATCTTGTCCCGCAAAAAACGAGCCACCATACAGCATCATCCGCAAAAAAATAAAAAAGTTATAGCTCGCAGAATAAAGCGATACAAAAATAATTATTTTTTATATAAAATTGTTTTCATTGCAAAAAACCGACAAAACATAAAAAAACGACCTAAATGAGGTATTGCTGTAACCGTACTGACCCAAAGAATAAAAACGCTTTATCAATTTTACCGCATGCGGAACGGTGTAAACGCACCCCCCAAAAGAAATTCATGAAACGCTGGTTTTTGTTCATTCTGCGTCCCAAAAATCGGAATAAAAAGCGATCAAAAAATGTCACGTGCCCGAAAATGGTACCATTAAAAACGTCAACTCGTCCTGCAAAAAATAAGACCTCACATGACTCGGTGGGTCAAAATACGGAAAAATTATAGCTCACAATATGTGGTGATGCAAAAACTATTTTTACAATAAATAGCGTCTTTTAGCGTGCGACAGCTGCCAAACATAAAAACCGCCATAAATAGTAAATCAAACCCCCCGCTATCACCCCCTTAGTTGGGGAAAAATAATAAAACTAAAAGAAAATGTATTTATTTTCATTTTCCCGCTAGGGTTAGGGTTAGGGTAGGGTTAGGGTTAGGGCTAGGGTTAGGGCTAGGGTTAGGGCTAGGGTTAGGGCTAGGGCTCAGATTAGGGTTAGGGGTGTGTTGAGGTTAGGGTTGGAGTTATAATTGGGGGGTTTCCACTGTTTGGGCACATCAGGTGCTCTCCAAAGGCAACATGGCGTCTGATCTCAATTCCAGCCAATTCTGCGTTGAAAAAGTCAAATGGTGCTCCTTCCCTTCCAAGCTCTGCCATGCGCCCAAACAGTGTTTTACCCCCACATGTAGGGTATCAGCCTACTCAGGACAAATTACAAAACAACTTTTGGGGTCCAATTTCTCCTGTTACCCTTAGGAAAATAAAAAATTGGGGGCAAAAATATAATTTTGCGGAAAAATTTTTTTTATTTTCACGCCCAGGCGTTATAAACTTCTGTGAAGCACTTGGGGGTTAAAAGTGCTCTCCACACATCTAGATAAGCTCCGTGGGGGGTCTAGTTTCCAAAATGGGGTCACTTGTGGGGAGTTTCAATAGTTTAGGTACATCAGGGGCTCTCCAAACGCACATGACACCCACAGACCAATCCATCAAAGTCTGCATTCCAAAACGTCACTACTTCCCTTCCGAGCCCTGACGTGTGCCCATACAGTAGTTTTCTCCCACATATGAGGTATCAGCGTACTCAGGACAAGTTGGACAACAACTTTTGGGGTCCAATTTCTCCTGTTACCCTTGGGAAAATAAAAAAAATGGGGACTAAAAGATGATGTTTGTTGAAAAAATACGATATTTTTATTTTCACGCCCAGTCGTTATAAACTTCTGTGAAGCACTGGGGGGGTTCAAAGTGCTCACCACACATCTAGATAAGTTCATTAGGGGGTCTAGTTTCCAAAATGGGGTCACTTGTGGGGAGTTTCCACTGTTTAGGTACATCAGGGGCACTCCAAAAGCAACATGATACCCGCAGACCATGCCATCAAAGTCTGCATTCCAAAACATCACTACTTCCCTTCCGAGCCCTGATGTGTGCCCATACAGTAGTTTTCTCCCACATGTGAGGTATCAGCGTACTCAGGACAAATTGGACAACAACTTTTGGGGTCCAATTTCTCCTGTTACCCTTGGGAAAATAAAAAAATTGGGGACTAATTGATCATGTTTGTGGAAAAAATACGATTTTTTTATTTTTATGCCTGGGCATTATAAACTTCTGTGAAGCCCTTGGGGGTTCAAAGTGCTCACCACACATCTAGATAAGTTCCTCAGGGGGTCTAGTTTCCAAAATGGGATCATTTGTGGGGAGTTTCCACTGTTTAGGTACATTAGGGGCTCTCCAAAGGCAACATGACACCCACAGACCATTCCATCAAAGTCTGCATTCCAAAACGTCACTACTTCCCTTCCGAGCCCCGACGTGTCCCCATACAGTAGTTTTCTCCCACATATGGGGTGTCAGCGTACTCAGGACAAATTGGACAACAACTTTTGGGGTCCAATTTCTCCTGTTACCCTTGGGAAAATAAAAAAATGGGGACTAAAAGATGATGTTTGTGGAAAAAATACGATTTTTTTATTTTCACGCCCGGACGTTATAAACTTCAGTGAAGCACTGGGGGGTTCAAAGTGCTCACCACACATCTAGATAAGTTCCTTGGGGGGTCTAGTTTCCAAAATGGTGTCATTTGTGGGGGGTTTCTACTGTTTTGGTACATCAGGGGCTTTCCTAACGCGACATGGTGTCCGATCTCAATTCCAGCCAAAAACGTCAAATGGCGCTGCTTCCCTTCCGAGCTCTGCCATGCGCCCAAATAGTGGTTTACACCCACAAGTGGGGTATCAGCGTACTCAGGATAAATTGCACAATATCTTTTAGGGTCCTGTTACTCTTGGAAAAATAAGAATTGAGGGTGAAAAGATCATTTTTGTGGAAAAAATATGATTTTTTAATTGTACTGCTGTACGTTATAAACTTCTGTGAAGCCCTTGGGGGTTCAAAGTTCTCACCACACATCTAGATAAGTTCCCTGGGGGGTCTAGATTCCAAAATGGTGTCATTTGAGGGGGGTTTCCACTGTTTTGGTACATCAGGGGTTTTCCAATCGCGACATGGTGTCCGATCTCAATTCTAGCCAAAAACGTCAAATGGCGCTGCTTCCCTTCTGAGCTCTGCTATGCGCCCAAATAGTCATTTACACCCACATATGGGGTATCAGCATACTCAGGACAAATTGCACAATAACTTTTAGGGTCCTGTTACCCTTGGAAAAATAAAAATTGGGGGTGCAAAGATCATTTTTGTGGAAAAAATATGATTTTTTAATTGTACCGCTGTACGTTATAAACTTCTGTGAAGCCCTTGTGGGTTCAAAGTTCTCACCACATATCTAGATAAGTTCCTTGGGGGGTCTAGTTTCCAAAATGGGGTCACTTGGGGGGTTTCCACTGTTTAGGTACATCAGGGGCTCTCCAAACGCGACATGGCGTCCGATCTGAATTCCAGCCAATTTTGCATTGAAAAAGTCAAACGGCGCTCCTTCCCTACTGAGGTCTGCCATGCGCCGAAACAGTGGTTCCCCCCCACATATCAGGTATCAGCGTACTCAGGACAAATTGCACAATAACTTTTGCAGTCCAATTTCTCCTGTTACCCTTGGTAAAATAAAGAAAATTGAACCTGAAGTATTTTTTTTGTGAAAAAAGTTAAATGTTCATTTTTTTTTTAATATTCAAAAAATTCCTGTGACGCACCTAAAGGGTTAATAAACTTCTTGAATGTGGTTTTAAGCACCTTAAGGGGTGCATTTTTTAGAAGGGTGTCACTTTTGGGTATTTTCTATCATATAGACCCCTCAAAGTGGCTTCAAATGTGAAGTGGTCCCTAAAAATAAAATGGTGTTGCAAAAATGAGAAATCGCTGGTCAATTTTTAACCCTTATAACTTCCTAACAAAAAAAAATTTTGGTTCCAAAATTGTGCTGATGTAAAGTAAACATGTGGGAAATGTTATCTATTAAGTTTTTTGTGTGCCGTATCGCTGTGATTTAAGGGCATAAAAATTCAAAGTTAGAAAATTGCGAAATTTTCAAAATTTTCGCCAAATTTCCGTTTTTTTCACAAATAAACGCAAGTTATTTGAATGCAATTTTACCACTAACATGAAGTACAATATGTCACGAGAAAACAATGTCAGAATCACCGGGATCCATGGAAGCGTTCCAGAGTTATGACCTCATAAAGGTACAGTGGTCAGAATTGTAAAAATTGGCCCGGGAGTTAACGTGCAAACCACCCTTGGTAGTGAAGGGGTTAAATGATTAAAATAAATGAATAGATAAATGAAGTAGTGACATAAAAGATGCTGAGCACAAATGCAGGGCAACACTAATAGAACAAGCTGCAATAAACAGTATATACTATGCTAATGATTCAAATAACAATTCTGAGGAACTATAGTAATAAGGGTTAAGCTTCCCTTATTAATTTAACAGGAGAGACCTGAATATAGGTAATATACTTATAAGTATGAAGAGCTGCTTGTTATAGCGGGTACTTTTTTTTATATTGAACCCATAAACACATACATGAATATAAAATATGTATATGCATATACATTACGCATGCATGTACTTATTGTCATGACTCTGTTATTGGGTGTCACCAGGACCGGGAGCTCCTACCCTAACCTTCCTTGTCCCTAATGCTAGGGGCGCCCTAGCTCACCCTGTTATCCGGATTACTTCTGATAGTGAAGATGCCAGGACCACGTACCATGCCTTAGCTCCTGAATCCGCCCTCAGTCTGTACCCTTTCCCCACCCAGGGGAGTAGTAGTGTACTGTAATACACCAGCCAAACTAATAAGGTAATATGAATAGGGTTAAAGGAAAATATCAATCATACAAATGTACACTGTAAGATGGCCGCCGGACGAGTCCTTGTGGAGAGATATGTGTCATTGCAGCTATTAGCTGCGGTGATGTGTGCTCAGACGTATGCTCCAGCATGTATAGTGCTGAGAGAGTTATTTGGCCATTCCAGGGCCAGGTTTTAGGAGCAGTCATAAGAGATGGGTGGAAATGACCATTCACACATCCCAATTCCATGGGCGTTTGGTTAATAAAATGGAGGCCAGATGTCTCATTCAGTGTCTGGGGCTGGAGGTGTGGAGACCTTCAGCGGGTGGACTCACAGTACTATATTGACTATTTATTTTTCTGTTTGCTTTTCACTTTGTGCCAGAAAAGGCTGTTCGTTTATTTTGGCTATCCAGAGCAATTTATGCAGTTTTAATAAAATTGCTTGGATACTTCAACAATGCCTGTGCCTAGCTCAACCCCAGCCGATTGAGTACAGATCTCTACAACTTGTGCTAGAAGCACAAGCATGAATCCCAAGAGGTAATGTGACTGCCGATACCACATGTCCTGGGTGAAAGCGGCTGCAGAAGGGAAATCTGACAACATGGAGGACCTGCTTAAACACCTAATCCAGGCGCAGCAGCAATAGCAAGAGATCAACAGGCTGTTGTTACAGCAGATCCAGTAGAGCCAGCAGGAGCAGCAGCAGCAGATTCAGCAGAGCCAGCAGCGGCAGCAGAGCCAGCAGCAGCGGTAGCAGGTCCAGCAGAGCCAGCAGGAGCAGTGGCAGCAAGTCCAGCAAAGCCAGTAGGAGCAGTGGCAGAAGAAGAGGCAGCTGGAGCAACGTCAGCAGAGGTAGCTTCTGGAAACTGCCATCCAGGGCAGGACGAGCGCCCCAACTCAAAGTCCGGCTGATGACTCTTACGTGAGGAAGACGGTAAGAAGAATGTTGCAAAAGATGACCCCAGGGGATGATGTTGAGGCGCTCCTTTTGATGTTTGAAAGGGTGGCAGAGTGGGAGAAATTGCCTCTGGAGCAGTGGGCCGAGGTTCTGGTAAGATATTTGGAAGGTGAAGAGCAGAAGGTGTAGTATGACTTGGCGTTGCAGGATGGAAAAGAATATGCCAAGTTAAAGGCTGAGATCTTGGGACATTTAGGAGTTGCGTTGACTGTCAGGGCGCAACGGGTGCATGAATGGGCATATCGCAATGACAAACCTACCCGGTTCCAAATGTTCTATCTCCTACACCTGGTCCAAAAAATGCAACCTGAATCCTGTGTGTTATGACTGGGTCACCGAGGAGGAGAGCAAGACCAAGCTAAGCCACAGAAAACCAGAGAGGTTGGTAACTTAACGGATTGCAGACCCCTGATCCTATCCACACAACTAGCAGTAGCCGTGGAGCGTACCTACGATGATCCTAGACGCCTCGACAGAGCCGGAGAGCTAAATAAGCCTAAAGCAAGAAAGGGGAAATCTAAACTGCCCCAGAGCAGACCCCAAAGGAATAGATAGCCCCCAAACATATATTGTCAGTGAGACAAGATGAAAACACAAACGCAGGTAGGAAAATAGACTGAGCAAATGATGGGGACAACACTAACTAGACAGGACAGGAAAGGAAAGACACTGTCTGCAATCACGCAAAAAACCCTGCAAAAAATGTCCAACACGTCTGATAGAAAAATACTGAAGTCGCACAACTTCACCCACTATATCAGCACTCTGGTATATTCTGAAAGCAGAAAAAAAGAGGCCAATCTAATAAGGGACAAAAACAAACTGGCACAAGCAGTAACATATGGATGGAGATTCAGCACAGCCCCAGCCGGAGCTGGCTGACCACACAAGACTGAAATAGACAAAACCAGATCAAATGTGAACAATAGCAAAAGAACACTTAGCTGAGCATGCAGGGACTGAGCTGGAAACTAAGACTTCAGGAGGCAGGAAAAAATCACCAGCAGGGATAGAAGGAGTCGGCTGTCTTAAATCCAGTCAGAAACTCCAGATCTCCAATCATCCTCCTCATTATCAGGTGGCAAGCCTCTGTTAATCAGATCAGCTCCATTACCTCCAGTCACCACCAGAGGGAGCCCAGAAAGAGAACTCGCGACCCCTCTGTCAATACAACCAGCTCCACTACCTTCACTATTAACCAGAGGTAGGCCAGAAAGCAAATTCACAACACCTGTGTCAGTAAACTGGGTGCAAGTGACTGGTCTGCTGGACTCAGGGAGTTTGGTAACCCTTGTAAGGGCAACGGTTCCTCATCATGGTGACACCAAGGACTACCTTATGGCCAAAGTGGTCATAAACACAAACTGTGGCACCGAGTCCCATGAGGTCGGCGTGGTCAAGGACTTATTACACCCTATTATAATAGGGCAGGACTTTGTATTATTTTGGGAGTTGTGGGGAAAAGGGAGGATGTCTGGTTGCCCTGACAACAGCCAGGTTGCTCCCAAAGGCTACGACTGGGACAGGACAGGAATGGAAAGACACTGTCTGCAATCACGCAAAAAACCCTGCAAAAAATGTCCAACACGTCTGATAGAAAAATACAGAAGTCACTCGACTTCGCCCACTATATCTGCACTCTGGCATATTCTGAAAGCAGAGCAAAAACAGGCCAATCTAATAAGGGACAAAAACAAACTGGCACAAGCAGTAACATAAGGATGGAAATTCAGCACAGCCCCAGCTGGGGCTGGCTGACCACACAAAACTGAATAGACAAAACCAAATCAAATGTGAACAATAGCAAAAGAACACTTAGCTTGAGCATGCAGGGACTGAGCTGGAAACTAAGACCTCAGGAGGCAGGAAAAAATCACCATCAGGGATAGAGGGAGTCGGCTGTCTTAAATCCAGCCAGAAACTCCAGATGTTCAATTGTCCTCCTCTTTATCAGGTGTCAGGCCTCTGTTAATTAGATCAGCTCCATTACCTCCAGTAACCACCAGAGGGAGCCCGGAAAGAGAACTTGCGACCCCTCTGTCAATATAACCAGCTCCACTACCTTCACTAGTAACCAGAGGTAGGCCAGAAAGTGAATTCACAGCAGATATGTGTCATCGCAGCTATTAGCTGCGGTGATGTGAGCTTGGAAGTATGCTCCAGCACGTATAGTGCTGAGAGAGTTATTTGGCCATTCAAGGGCTGGGTTTTACAAGCGGTCATAAGAAATGGATGGGAATGACCACTCACATATCCCAACCCTAGGGGCGTGGTTTGGCTAAAATAATGGAGGCCAGATGTCTCATCATTGTCTTAGGCTGGAGGTGTGGAGACCTCCAGTGTGTTGCTAAAGACACTGACCTGAGAGGGCGGACCTGCAGTACTATATGGACTATTCATTTTTCTGTTTGCTTTTCACTTTGTGCTGGTGAAGGCTGTTTGTTTTGGCTATCCAGAGCGGATTATGCAGTTTTAATAAAATTGCTTGGACATTTCAACAATACCGCTTCCTGTGCCTACCTCAACCGCAGCTGAGTGAGTACAAATCTCTACAACACACAAACAACAGAGGCAAACACCAAGGAGTGGAGGATGGAGTTACACCAAAGTAGGAGAAGAAATTAATGATCACTCACTCAAAATCTAGCAATAGTCACAGATAAATCCACCAAACGCCTTCTCCAATAACAACCACCAACAACCCCCAGACATGCAGCATAAGCTACTTTGACAATTAATGCTAGCCAGGACCCAGTTTATATAGGAGATGGGAGTGGGTAACAGTGCACAGCTGAGAGCCTTAATGCAGGAAAGCTTCCAGGAGCTCTCAACTGAGCAGATTAACCCCTGCACTGCTAAAAGAAATTTACACCTTTTAATATGTAGAGGAAGTGCTACTAATCAGTGCAGGAGTTGGAGAAATCAGACGCTGTGGTCTTCTGGCTCATCTCTGTAGTGACACACATTATGCACAAACATAGAAAAGCAGTTAAAGGGAATCTGTCAGCAGATTTTGCTATTTAAAATGACAGCAGCATTATGTAGGGGTACAGACTCTGATTCCAGAGTTGTACAACTAAGGGTGGTTTCACATTAGCGCTTTTTAAGCGCACGCACGGCCGGGGGTAGCTCCGCCCCCGAGCCGGCTCTCTGCCCGGCGTGCCCGCCCCTTGCTTGTAGCGCCGTCTCCTAGCGCACAGCGGCGCCTGCGATCGGCGCACCCTATCTTTAGCATAGGGTGCGCAGATCGTGCGCAGGCCGTGCGCTAGTTGCGCTTTGACCTGCGCTGCGCACTTTTGACGGTGCGCCAAAATCAAACTTTTCGGATTTTGGCGCGCACGGCGCACCGTCAAAAGTGCGCAGCGCAGGTCAAAGCGCAACTAGCGCACGGCCTGCGCACGATCTGCGCACCCTATGCTAAAGATAGGGTGCGCCGATCGCAGGCGCCGCTGTGCGCTAGGAGGCGGCGCTACAAGCAAGGGGCGGGCACGCCGGGCAGAGAGCCGGCTCGGGGGCGGAGGCCGTGCGTGCGCTTAAAAAGCGCTAATGTGAAACCACCCTTAGTTACTATTATTGTTTCTGCCTTCTATACTATAGATCCTAAGTTTGAGTCTTGTCAAAATCAGCTACAGAGAAACTAACAAAGGTTTAATCACATTTATAAACGGATCTACTGAGTGCATTCTGAGTGCTGCAGATGAGAATGTCGCCTCTCTGTATAGTATGAGAGTGACAGGCGAATCTTCACTGGCTGATGAGAGAATGTCTTCAGTCAGAAGCTGCACAAAATACATGTACTGTGATTTCTATGTAGTTAAGTGACTGGGCCACCATTCCTATGTGCAATAGTGCAGCTGAACCGACTGTACACGTGATATGTTCTCCCCCTGATGTTACCTATCAATATAGCGGAGCAAGTGTTTTATATGATGTGATAATTTTATATGAAACTTGCTACCTTTTTTAACTAGTAAACTACAGTACTACATCCATATCCAGGCTCCACAAACAACTCTCATATCCCAACTTATAGAACTACTGAATATGTAAAAACGTGGGGGATAGGATATTGGGTTTAACCAAAAAAGAATTTTCAAGTTTGGATTTAGTTCTTATTCATGTAGCTGTTTTACATCCTCAAACCTTGTACTCAGCCTTTATACGCTACAATAGAGATCTACGTGCCCTACTTTACATCCATATGTCTCTCATCTAGAGGTACATGGAAGTGTGTTCTGTCATATAGATGAATATGGGTTTCAGAAGCTATGCAGAGCGCTCAGCATGTGCTGGCAGGCACCCAAGAGGAAGATTTATGAAACCGACTAAAAGAAACATTTTCTTTGTTGCCAATAGCAACTAGTCAAAGCTTTAATTTCTTTTGATGGTCTGAAAATGTAAAGTGACAGCGGTGCTGTGATTGGTTGCTGTCATCAGTAAAAACTTTTCATAAATCTGCTGCCTTGTCTGACTGTTAATAACAGAGACTTTAAAGGGAATCTTTCGCCCCTTTTTTGAGATATCATATAATGATATCATTCAATTGTGTGTCATATAAGGATTCTCTTAGTACTTTTGCTTCCCCCTGACCCCGCACCTTTCATGCATAAATACCTTTTTTATATCGGTTCAGATGTATGTAAACTGCCACGGTCCAGTCCGATGGGCGGGGCTTATTCAACTGCTCCCCCCCTCCCTGTCTTGCTCTACACAAGAAGAAATGCGTAGAGCAAAACAGGGAGGGGGGAGCAGTTGAATAAGCCCCGCCCAGCGGATCGGACAGCGGCAGTTTACATACATCTGAACCGATATAAAAAAGGTATTTATGCATGAAAGGTGCGGGGTCAGGGGGAAGCAATTGAATGATATCATTATATGATATCTCAAAAAAGGGGTGACAGATTCCCTTTAAGACTTTATCTATGCCTATGTTAAAGGGGTTCTTCAAGAATGTAATAAAATGACCCCGAAACATTTCAAATAGCAGCCTGTCCAAGGCCCGGGTCAGGATGGGCTGCAGTCTGAAGAAACACAGCTCCCAACACCGTAAGCACACATACTGGTGAGGTGCCAGAGAAGTGTGTGCAGAAGAAGCAATAAATTTTCTCACTCACTGAGCAGAAGAGACTTTTTATCAGTCCGATTTATTTCTTCTCCTGTCAAAGCCGGTCTCCTTTGTTCACAGAAGTACATGTGCTTATGACACAACTCCTCTGTCAGTTGAGACCTGGGTCTCCAGAGATGTGATTTTTCAGACTGCAGCCCATCCTGACACGTGACGGGTTTCAGTTTTAATTATGATGGGAGCCATTATATTACATTCTTTGAGAACCTCTTTAAAAATAGTAATAATAAATATAGCAGAACTTTTATCTGCAGCATAGTATAGAGACAGTTCTGCTTGTACTATTGTACTTTTGGCCAATGGAACCTAAAACAGAGAATAGTGGACTTGTATTATTACACTGTACTCATGAGAGAAACACAACTATTTTCAACCTACCCTCCTCACTACTAATTCCTGCTGTGTTTACAGGAAGATCACTGCATCAGTGATGCCCGGCAGAACAATAACTGTCAGTGCTCAGAGAGAGCGTGTGACGTCACACAAAAAAATGTACGGAGGTCAGTAGGGACCAAAAGGCTAATCAACGCGTTTCGAGGAGATCACGGCTTCTCTTCCTCAGGGTGTCTCACCCATTGTCCCGCCGGACATCTAGGAGCACTATTGGCCGGAGTGCTCCCGATATGTGGTACTAGCAGGTACGCAGGACGCAGTGATGAGGCACGAGACGGTTTAGTGCTTTTAGTAATAATGTTTATAGGCTTAGCGGTAACTGTCCTCAGTCGTAGCCTGACCAACCAAAGGGGTAACAAGAGTTGCCCTCGCAGGGGCTTAATACAAGCAAACACGAACAGAGTAGAACACGACTACGTCCGGCGAAATCCGGTCACTATAGGGCCTCGGTATGGCTTACTACGGGTCCTTATCTATATAGTCAACTTAGCCATCCTGATGTCCCTCGGCGTTCTGGACGGTGGTTCTTCGACGTAGCAGCCGCTGGGCCCAGCTGCTGAAGAGTTGACGTAGTCTTCGAGCGTTCCGACGCTCCGGTGACACCGAGGCACCACAGGCCCCGGAGGAGTCCTTGGACGGATGGGCAGCAGCCCCTGGACTGAGGCAAGTGGCAACGATGTGGGGTGGCGATTGGCAGGCCACCTGTGCAGCTAACAGCTGCGACGGGGAATCCGCGGCAAGCAACGGCCCAGCCCTTGCCGCGGACTGGAGTGGGACAGTGGTGGCCGCCGACGGCACTGGACTTGCCGCGGCCACGGGTGAGAACAGGGCGGCTGCGGGTGGCGGGCTGCAGCTGCGGGCTGGAGCGAGACGGCAACGGCCGCGAAGGACCGCAGGTAGGCCGCAGCCGTGGGCTGGGGCACGGCGGCGAGCGACCACGGGTAGGCTGCAGCCGCGGGCTGGGGGAAGGCGGCAGCGGCCGTGGCTTGAAGCGGGGCAGTGGCTCTCGGACGGTCGTCTGGGCACCGTCTCTCTGATGTCCTAGGTGAACGTCTCTCCTGGCTCTGGTAAGTCGCATTGGCTCTCAGTCGCTCCCACGGTCTCCAGCTGCTTCAGTCCTGGTCTGCTGACTCATCGTGACTAGCGCTCCCCGTCCCTTTTATACTGGCTCCTCCCCCAGCCCATCTGTCCTTCTTAATGGTCCATCCGTGAACTCTGTCCCCCCGTACCTAGGTGACGGTCCCCTTGGTTCCGGCCCGGACACTCGGCGGGGGCCCTTCTTCCCACAGATACAACAGTGCGGATTTGGACTGAATACAGGGCGGACATACTACTACCACTGTTTCCATTTGGAACTTCAGCATCTACATCAGTCCTTACGAGCAACAGCACAAGCACCTTCAGCACCAGCCTCACACAGGAGTGTGAAGCAGTCAGTCTTCATCAGCGGCATCAGCGGCAGCAGAAAGTACCTCTAGTGCCATCCTAACAGTAACTCAGTATAGAAGTTTATCCAACCTGTGGCACAAATATATTTATATCATTTACTACACCTGAACCATGCATAATAACTCAGGTTAACAATTATTAATTATTATTATTTTATCAGTGCAACAGACATCTATTATCCCATTGTTTTGAGAATCAATGTTCTTTAACAAAAGTTTGGAGCATTTTTGGTGTCAGTGAAACACCAAGCCTATATATTATTTAAAGACATTGATTCAACAACACTACTAGTATACGACTTCATACACTGCTTAATGTATGACTAGTCCACTGCACTAGGCATTTACATACAAAGCTATTTAGCATGACAGATTTCACAAGTACAAGCTATTTTCTGATTTATCCACTTTGGAATCCACATACAGATTCCATTATCTGCCTGCAGCTTTCTTGCACCCTTAATCATTTTTCCTATCCTTCAAAGGAGCTGGTGTATTTTTTAGTTTTTTTAGCTCAACTTTTATAAAAGTTGTTCTGCAGAATTGTTGAGCTCTAATTCACATTAGAAATGAGAGCACAATAGGGTTACTGCATAGTTATAACAAGGAAGGTGTCCAGGATGACAGGATTTAGGAGGCAGCTCTTCTGATAAGACTGGTTTTGTAAACACAATTTCAGAGCATCTTTTCTTAAAAATCTGTCTTGTGTTTCTTTGTTTTTCCTCCTGGATATTTGTGAATAAATGAAAAACTGGGTGTGACCATTCCACTGGTCAAAGGAGTGTGTCCCTGCACAGAGAGCACTGATTGGGTGCAAACCCACTGTTAACACCCAGTTAGCAATTAACTTGAATATTTTCAAGAAAAATAGAAGTTACAGAATAGTTATATTATGGGGATCTACAAAGACGTTCGCCTCCATTATGAGTCAGTCGAGCAGGCCATCTGTGTCTCTCTCTCACTCAGCCGCTAGCCTAAACATAAGGCTGTGTGCACACGCTGCGGATTTAGGTGCGGATTCATCCTCGCGGATTTTGTAAAATCCGCAGGTGAAACCGCAGGTCAAAAGACCTGCGGTTTTACCTGCGGATTGCTCTGCGGTTTTGCCCTGCGGTTTTTCATCTCCTCAATGGAGGAGATGGCAAACCGCAGCGGAATCCGCAGAAAGAATTGACATGTCAATTCTTTCTGCAGATTGAAAACCGCAGATAATCCGCGCGGAAAATTCCGCACCGTCTGCATTGCGGTTTTTGATTCCCATAGGGAATCATGGTACTGTACACCGCAGCAAAAACTGCTGCGGGTCCGCAGCGGCCAAAACCGCTGCTGAACCGCAGCAAAATCCGCAGCGTGTGCACACAGCCTTAGGGTATCCAGTTTAAGGTCAGAATTAATTTCAAGGTCAAGTTTGGGGTATGAATTGATTTTGGCTTAAAGTTTGGAGTGGATATTTGGGAGTCTAGTCATGTGACAGAATCAATGTTCCTCGAGGCTGAGTCCTAGGCCGCCTCTTCTTCTCTTTATACACCGCTCCTGTTGAACAAACCATCAGCAGGTTTGGTTTCCTGTATCATCTATATGCTGATGACACCCAATTATACACCTCTACTCCTGAAATTACCTATGTGTTACTGCAAAATACCAGGGATTGTATGTCCGCTGTCTCTAACATCATGTCTTCACTATATCTGAAACTGAATGTCTACCAAATTGAACTCCCTGTGTTTCTTCTAGTAATTGACTTGGGTGGTTCAACCATAACTCCAAGCAGCACACTTGCTGTCTTGGGGTTATATTTGACAGAAAACTTTCCTTTATTCCCTATATGCAATCGCTCACTTGCTTATGTCACCTGCATCGTAAAAACAACTCCAGAATCCAACCTTTTCCACTTTTTAAACTGCAAAAATTTTACAGTCGATCTTATTCATTCTTGTCTGGACTACTGCAACTCTCTGCTGATTAGTCTCTAACCAAAATTTCTCCTCTCCAATCCGTCCTGAATGTGGCAGCCAAGGTTATATTTCTTTCCAGCCGCTTCACTGATACCTCTACCCTGTGCCAGTCATTGGACTAGATACCCATTCACTGCAGAATCCAACATAAACTCATCTTTCTCACCACCCTATACAGCATCTCCTCCGTCATCTCTGTCTATCACCCTACCTACGCTCTCCGCTCTGTAACGGATCTAAGACAAAAATCCTCCATAATCCAGACCTCCAAATTCCATCTCCAAAATTTCTCACATGCTAGTTTTTTAGAATGCCCTATCCCGGATGATCCGGCTAATACCTGACCCTCACGTTTGTATGAGTGCTCCAAAAATGCATAATTTTAAACAGGCCTATCACCTCAATTCAGCAACCTAAATCTTCCCTGTTCCCTCTTTCTACATTTTCCTCAGAATATGCTCCCTCCTATTCATCTGTATCCACATCCTTCATGCACCTAATAGTGCTAGGTAACTGTAATTAGACAGATATTGTTTGATGACCGGATCACGCAGAATTATTATAAATGCCCTATTTATTATAATGAAGGCAGGACCATACCTGACAAGCACTTTTTGCCTATTGTGTCCCCCTTATTTTCTTATGGATTGTAAGCTTGTGAGCAGGGTCCTCACTCATCCTGTAACTGTTGAACTATGTGTTACTTTATCATGTCTTTATTGTTTGTTCATGTCCCACCTTAATTGTAAAGTGCTACAGAATATGTTGGTGTTTCGTACTGTAAATAAAATTATTATTATTATTATTATTATTATTATTATTATTAATGTAAGGATCAGAGTTAATTTGAAGATCGAGTCTGGTATTTATTGGGGATGTATGCCATACATGAAATTACAATATTTGTATAATACATCCAGTTATAATGATGTTCTGCACATATATGGCACCAGAAACTATAGAAACTTTGCAGGAAGGCTTCCTGATGATGTATGATTGTATAGAACTCAGAACTGCCCAGCTTTATATGTCGGGTCAATACTTACATTTCAGATGGCATTATAAGCAAAGGTACACTATAACAGGATGGTGGAACCACTGCGCCGTGGTCAGAGGAGAGCCTGGAGGGGTGTAACTAGGTGAGCACCTCACTCTTCACTAAAGCCCCTGATGGTGGGGTTAATCCCACTCACACCAGGCTCTATATATACAATGCCTATTGTGACAACACATCATTTAATCTTAATTATCCAATTTTCAGTAAAGAGGCAGGACTGTTATCTGTTCCTTCTATGACGGAATCACTGATTGGGTGGATCAAGGAAATGCTGTAGATATAGTATATCTTGACTTCAGCAAAGCATTTGACAAAGTATCTCATACAATCCTTATTGAAAAAATGACTAAGTATTGAATGGACAAGGCAACTGTTAGGTGGATTCATAACTGGCTTAGTGATCGGACCCAAAGAGTGGTCGTAAATGGCTGCACATCCAGTTGGAAGAATGTCTCAAGTGGGGTACCACAGGGCTCTGTCCTGGGCCCTGTATTGTTCAACATCTTTATCAATTATTTAGATGAAGGAATTGAGGGTAAACTAATTAAATTTGCTGATGACACAAAGCTAGGAGGGATAGCTAATACTAGAGAAGAGAGAGAGAGGATTCAAAAAGATATAAATAAAATGGAGAAGTGGGCAGCAACTAACAGAATGGTTTTTAACAGGGAAAAATGCAAAGTACTACATCTGGGCAATAAAAATGAAGAAACCATATACAGAATGGGAGGAATAGGGCTAAGCAACAGCACATGTGTAAAAGACTTGGGTATACTAATAGATCGCAGACTGAATATGAGTCAACAGTGTGATGCAGCAGCAAAAAAGGCAAATGCAATTCTAGGATGTATTAACAGAAGCATACAGTCTAGATCACGTGAAGTCATTATTTCCCTCTACTCCTCTTTGGTCAGACCTCATCTGGAATATTGTGTCCAGTTTTGGGCACCACATTTTAAAAAAGACATCAACAAACTGGAGCAAGTTCAGAAAAGAGTGACCGGAATGGTGACCACTCTGCAAACCCTGTCTTATGAGGAAAGGTTGCAGGATTTGGGAATGTTTAGTTTGCAAAAGAGAAGACTGTGAGGAGACTTAATAGCGGTCTACAAATATCTAAAGGGCTGTCACATTGTAGAAGGATCAACTTTATTCTCATTTGCACAAGGAAAGACTAGAAGCAATGGGATGAAACTGAATGGAAGGAGACACAGATTAGATATTAGAAAAAACTTTTTGATAGTTAGAGTGATCAATGAGTGGAACAAGCTGCCACGAGAAGTGGTGAGTTCTCCTTCAATGGAAGTCTTCAAACAAAGGCTGGACAGACATCTGACTGGGATGATTTAGCGAATCCTGCTTTGAGCAGGGGGTTGGACCAGATGGCCCAGGAGGTCCCTTCCAACTCTATGATTCTATGATCATTATGTTGACTCTTCATGTAGGCTGAAATGATATTTGTAAATTAATGAATGGCTGTTATTCACCTTTTATATCAGCTTCTACAGTTTATTGTACTGTTATCTTTGCTAAACAGGGATGCAGGGTCACTGAACAATGATGTTTGCTGATATATTGATTATGCATTATACCAAGCCATGCAGTTTGTTGACTTGCAAATGTTGAAGGATAAACTATAAATAATAAAAAATGCGAATTAACATCATCACCCCTTCCCCTTGACCTGTGAATGATAGCTTAAAGAACAGTTGTGAAAGACATCAAAGGGATCCAAAGAACTAGAGACTCTTTACAAAGCCACAGCCAGGAACACTCTACAAGACAGCAGCCAAGACACCATGGCTCCATCATGAGGGACACAGATTTGACATTCTACATGATGCTAGCTTAGGGGACCACAGCCCCAGTTGAAAGAATACAGATTTACTCCTTTGAGCATCACTGAACTCATTGATATGTTTGGGGAATCAAGGATTTGGACCCACCGGTCAACTGGCTCCATGGAGATGTTCGGTGAAGCTAGGCTGTGACCCTCTGTTCACCTGGCCTTGTACCTCAATGGTCTGTCAGCTTCCTAAGCTTGTTGTTAACTCCTCTCTGTGCATGCCACAGGTGGGGGTAGTCGGCCCTGGAAGCTCTGAAGTCACAGCTGCTCTTACCCTGGCGAGTCAGCGGAAGGGTGAGACTCTGTAATTTTGCACCATCTTGGGTATTTTGCTTGGATTGTTCTATGGGTTATTTTCCTGTTTTGTGGTTCATTAAAGTATTGCCACACTGTTTAACCCTCACCCTGTGTTGTCTGAGTAGTATTACGTTCACGGTAAAAGGAAAGCGGGCGTTCCATGGGTTGACCACTGGTCTATAAGATTTTGGGATAGCGGACTAAAGCATCCACTGACCCCAGTGTCTCCACATCTATAGACAGTGAGGGAATGAGGAACAATACTCTGTTACCTCAGAATGGTATTAAAAATGGATTGTCTACTCAACCTCTAAACCAGCCAACTTTTTAAATTTACTTTGAAGAGCCTATACAATGTTGCAAACTTATCAGAGGGACATACAGTGCCATGTAAAAGTTTGGGCACGCCTGGTCAAAAAATTACTGTTATTGTGAACAGTTAAGCAAGTTGAAGATGAAATCATCTCTAAAAGGCCTAAAGTTAAAGATAACACATTTTCTATGTATTTTAGGCAAAAAATATAGATATTTTCATCTTTTAAATTTTAAAAATTGCAAAAAGTAAAATGGGCAGATGCAAAAGTTTGGGCACCCTGCATGTACAGTACCTAGTAGCATCCCCTTTTTGAAAGTATCACAGCTTGTAACCGCTTTTTGTATGCAGACAAGAGTCTTTAAATTCTTGTTTGGCCGGGGTCACACTAACCGACGCAAAATACGGTCCGTAGTTTACATGCGTAACGATGAATGACCCCTAAATAGTGCTCCGTATGTCATCCGTAAGAAAGGTGTGGTCGCGTATTTTGCGCATGTCAGCATCTCTATGTAATCCGTATGGCATCCGTATGCAATCCGTATGGCGAGATTTTCTCGCCGCCTTGCAAAATGGACATATAATCCTCCCTGTATCCTCCCGTATCCTCCCTGTCTCACAACCCTAAACAGTTATTCAACACCTTCAATTCTCTCCTCCGCCCCCCAGCACCTCCTCCCTCCCCACTCATCTCAGCTGAAGACTTTGCCTCATTTTTCAAGCAGAAAATTGATAACATCAGGGACAGTTTTGGTCAACAACCCCCAGAGCCCTTCCTCCCGACTTCCCAGCCCTCCACCTTCAAAACCAACTTCTCCACCATTACAGAAGATCGACTCTCCACTCTACTCTCAAGATCACATCTCACCACCTGTGCACTCGACCCGATCCCATCCCACTTCATCCCAAACCTCACCACAGTCTTCATCCCAACCCTAACCCA
Source organism: Dendrobates tinctorius (assembly GCF_039654945.1). NCBI lineage: Eukaryota > Metazoa > Chordata > Amphibia > Anura > Dendrobatidae > Dendrobates > Dendrobates tinctorius. The sequence goes on along the minus strand of NW_027361910.1, from coordinate 7,281,121 downwards.
TCTCTTCAACCTATCACTAACAACTGGTGTTTTCCCCTCAAGCTTTAAACATGCCTCCATCACACCTATCCTCAAAAAGCCCTCTCTTGACCCATCCTCTGTATCTAGCTATCGCCCTATATCACTTCTCCCATACGCCTCCAAGCTACTGGAACAACACGTCTACCTTGAACTGTCCTCCCATCTCTCTTCTTGCTCCCTCTTCGACCGCTTACAATCTGGCTTCCGGTCACACCACTCCACTGAAACTGCCCTTACTAAGGTCACCAATGACCTCTTAACTGCCAAGAGCAAGCGACACTACTCTGTCCTCCTCCTCCTGGACCTGTCGGCTGCCTTTGACACAGTGGACCATTCCCTATTATTACAGACCCTCTCATCCCTCGGCATCACAGACTTGGCCCTATCCTGGATCTCATCATACCTAACAGACCGGACATTCAGCGTCTCCCACTCACACACCACCTCCTCACCTCGCCCCCTATCTGTCGGAGTCCCACAAGGCTCAGTCCTTGGGCCCCTGCTGTTCTCTATTTACACCTTTGGCCTGGGACAGCTCATAGAATCTCATGGCTTTCAGTATCATCTTTATGCTGATGACACACAGATCTACATCTCTGGACCAGATATCACCTCCCTACTAACCAGAATCCCTCAATGTCTGTCCACTATTTCATCCTTCTTCTCCACTAGATATCTGAAACTCAACATGGACAAAACAGAATTCATCATCTTTCCCCCATCTCACGTGACCCCCCCTACGAACCTATCAATTACAGTAAATGACTGCCCACTCTCCCCAGTCCCACAAGCTCGCTGCCTCGGAGTAATCCTTGACGCTGATCTCTCCTTCAAACCACATATCCAAACCCTTTCCACTTCCTGCCGACTTCAACTCAAAAATATTTCACGCATCCGTTCATTCCTCACCCAAGAATCTGCAAAAACCCTAGTCCATGCCCTCATCATCTCTCGCCTTGACTACTGCAACCTCATGCTCTGTGGCCTCCCCTCAAACACTCCCGCACCCCTCCAATCTATTCTAAACTCTGCTGCCCGACTAATCCACCTGTCCCCCCGCTATTCCCCAGCTTCTCCCCTCTGTCAATCCCTTCACTGGCTCCCAATTGCCCAGAGACTCCATTACAAAACCCTAACCATGACATACAAAGCCATCCACAACTTGTCTCCTCCATACATCTGTGACCTCGTCTCCCGGTACTTTCCTGCACGCAACCTCCGATCCTCACAAGATCTCCTTCTCTACTCCCGTCTTATCTCCTCTTCCCACAATCGCATACAAGATTTCTCTCGCGCATCACCCCTACTCTGGAACTCTCTACCACAACATATCAGACTCTCACCTACCATCGAAACCTTCAAAAAGAGCCTGAAGACCCACCTCTTCCGACAAGCCTATAACCTGCAGTAACCACCGATCGACCAAACCGCTGCACGACCAGCTCTACCCTCGCCTACTGTATTATCACCCATCCCTTGAAGATTGTGAGCCCTCGCGGGCAGGGTCCTCTCTCCTCCTGTACCAGTTATGACTTGTATTGTTTAAGATTATTGTACTTGTTTTTATGTATACCGCTCCTCACATGTAAAGCGCCATGGAATAAATGGCGCTAGAACAATAAATAATAATAATAATAATATAATGGAGCCCTATGACAGGGTTTATAACAGAAACAAAATAATAGATATAGACATATAGAATGCATATATATATATATATATATATACACAAGTCATTGAGATAAACATATATATATATATATATATATATATATATATATATATATATATATATATATATTTCACAGCGTTCTTCATAGCAGAATAGCCGCTAATTAAATTGCCGGCTTCTATCAAATCATTCCCCAACCCGACATGAAATGACACATGGTTTACATTCAGCAAAACATTTAATTTCATGTTTTTTTTATATGTCCCTGACTAATAATTAGATGAGGGTTTGTGTGCAAAATTTGGGAGTTGTAGTTGTTATTTTAATTGGTTAATTCGTTGTTAAAAAATGCGTGGGCTTCCCATTGCCCTGTAGCGGTGGCGAATGGGTTAATCTAACAAAGGGTTAATGTCACCTTACAATCGAATGGTTAGAGAGAAAGCACTGGCGACTTCTAAGGTGGCCAGCAATGAGTCCAGACCTGAATCCCATAGAACACCTGTGGAGAGATCTAAAAATGGCAGTTTGGAGAAGGCACCCTTCTAATACCAGGGACCTGGAGCAGTTTGCCAAAGAAGAATGGTCTAAAATTCCAGCAGAGCATTGTAAGAAACTCATTGATGGTTACCGGAAGCGGTTGGTCCCAGTTATTTCGGCTAAAGGCTGTGCAACCAAGTATTAGGCTGAGGGTGCCAATACTTTTGTCTGGCCCATTTTTGGAGTTTTGTGTGAAATGATCAATGTTTTGCTTTTTGCTTCATTCTCTTTTGTGTTTTTTCATTTAAGACAAATAAAATGAAGATAATAATACCAAAGAATTTGTGTTTGCAATCATTTTCAGGAAGAAACTGAGTATTATCTAACAGAATTGCAGGGGTGTCAATACTTTTGGCCACAACTGTAGCTTTGTAGTTCTATTTTAACCTCATCATTCCACAGGACTTGCTTCCAAAAATGCATCAGACTTGTTTAGATGTTCTTTTGCATACTTCTGACTCTAAATTTTATGGCAAGGACGCCAGAGAGGTTTTCTTCTGATGACACTTCCATGCATGCCATATTTGTGCAGGTGTCTCTGAAGGGTAGAATAATGTACTACAACTCCAGAGTCCGCTAAATCTTTCTGAAGGTCTTTTGCAGTCAAGCGGAGGTTCTGATTTGCCTCTCTAGCAATCCTAAAAGCAGCTCTCACCTCCACTGTTCCTGTTATCAGCCATTTCTTAATTACATTTAGAACTTAGAAAAGGGCAACTTGAAAATGCTTTGCTATCTTCTCAAAGCCTTCTCTTGATTTGCGGGCCTCCACCATTTTCATATTCGAGTGCTAGGGAGCTGCTTAGAAGAACCCATGGCTGCTGTTTTTTGGCACAAGGTTAGAGGCAGCATTTTTATAAAGCTTGTAAATTTGCATCACCTTTCCTAACGATGATAATGAACAAGCCATAACCCTAACAGGCTATTTAAGGTCTGAAACCTTGGTAAAAGTTATCTGAGCACACAACTCTCAAAGAGTGCCCAAACTTTTACATCTGCCTATTTTACTTTTTGTAATTTTTAAAATGTAAAAAGTAACAATGTATATATTTTTTGCTGAAAATACAAAATAAATGTGTCATTTTTAATTTTATCCCTTTAAGAGATAATTTCATCTTCAACATGATTAACTTTTCACAATAACAGTAATTTTGATCAGGGGATACCAAACTTTTCACTGTATTATACATTAAAGAGGTTGTCTACTACTTTATTATTTATGACCTATCCTTAGGACAGGCCATCAGTGTCTGATTTGTTGGGTTTTGAATAGAAGATGGATATGCAGTGCCCAGATGCAGCTACTGTCAGAAGACGAAGCAGGTCTGGAATAGAGCAATTTCGGCCAGCGGCCGATGCCGCCAACACCGGAAAACAGCTGATCGGCAGGGGGTGCTGAGTGTTGGACCTGTGACACCCCAGAGTCCGGTTGTCACAGTGACATTGCCTCCCTCTAAGAAGTGAAGTCATGCTTGGAGGCAGAAAGGGGTCCCCCATGCCAGGTAACACAGATTAAATCACAATTCCTGCTGCAGGTCAGAAAAGGGAGTTGCCTTATAAATTCTGGCCAGCAGAGGGGGTTGGTGAGTCAGCTAGAAATGAGCTGAGGAGTTGTCATGGAAACGAGAGCAGCTGTGAGCTGTGAGGAAATGACAAGACAATTAAACGTGAGGTAAAAAGATCTTTTCTGGAAGATCCAGTCAGTTCATGACAGGGAACTGATTTGTGAGGAGTTCAAGACAGGGAGCTGATCGGTGAAGAGGGAAAGGACACGAGCAGAGACGGAGAGGCTCTGGGGAAGCTAAAAAACTGCATATAGCAGACCCCAGAGCGAAGCGCTAATAGAGAGAAAAGGGACGTCAGAGTCCTTGGTGGTCAGGAGCTGTATGTCCTGACAGCTGAATCTGAAAGTACAGGGGATTGTAAATTCCTGTGCGACCTTGAACACCTGAGGGCACCGCAGCGGATACGGAGCCCGGGGCCGACGGTGAAAAGGACGGTACCCATGGAAATCATCACGCAATTGAGGGTCGCAGCATAGTTATAAACAGCAGAGACCCACACACAAAGCGCAGAAGGAAGGTCCAAAATCCCCACCTGGCAAGGTGAATCCCCTGAATGCCTCCAAGCGAGCCGGACTCATTCCATCACCTGTATGTGGTACTCCGGATTGCAACCAATTGCCAATAAAAGGTAAAGAAACTGCACCTCTCTGTGTCCTCCTCTCATTTCTCTGCACCCCAACGTTCACAGCCATTTTGACTATTAATCTAAGATCTTTGCCCTGGGACTATTGCTCTTCCTGTGGAGAGCTATTTTCACCTCAGCTGCGCCACATCAACAGTCTCAGAGGAGCAACACCGCAGCGCTGGTCGCCTCTGACCAGAAAACCACAGGTGGCGTCACGTATTTAATCATCTACAAACTTTATCTTCATTTTTTCCACATCACCAACAACTTTTCCCTTTCCCCTTTCATCATTTTATTTAATGGATGCCCCAGGGACATTGATCCAGGTCGCCGCCGTGACACCGTCCCCCGTTGAAGTCGATGGGCCCAGTACCGAGGACCCCATGGTCCTGCACCACGCGTGCGCTCTTTCACGCCCTCACGCCGCCGCGCGCTCCAACTGGCATCACGAACAGGATTTAGCGAGCCTAGCAAAGCTGGATAAAGGAGCCTGGCAAAGCTGGGTACTGTGTGCCATACACTTTATTAAATTGAGTGCTACAGACATTAATGCGCTTTCAAATAATCGCCATAACTGCGTCACACAGTGCGTGCGAGCAGAGAGGGGTGTGTCAGTTAAACTGGAGCTGCGCTCTATTGCGAGCAAGTGAAAAATAGGAAGAAAATGCCCAACGCGGGTGAAGATTCAACAGCGGTCGCAGCCGCAGCCTCCATAATGCCGCTATCAATGCCATATATACCAGGAGCAGCCTGGTTACCACAGTACTCAGGGGAGTCGCACACCCTGAGCGATTTTAAAGAAAGACTATGTAGTTTGTTCAAAGTGTACCCCCTGTCAGAAAGCCAAAAAGTCAGTATCCTCATTGGCCGGTTAACTGGTGCGACCCAGAGGGAAGTAAAGTCCTGGCCGGACACTGATAAAGGGACTGTCCAAAAAATCTTAGCCAGACTGAAAGACACTTTTAATACCCGCACTGCAACAGAGATAAAAATGAGATTCTTTGGGTGCAAACAGAGAGTGCAGTACAGTATACGGGACTATGGCCTTAATCTTCAGGAGGCACTATGGGCCGTAAAGCAGGTTGACCCTGAGAGCATGCAAGATGAAGATAGATTACTAACGGAGCAGTTTATAGCGGGACTCCAGTCTAACAACCAAAGGAAACAGCTGCACATAATGGCCCTACAAAATCCTGAAATGGACTTTGCACACTTCAAGGATAGAGCCATCCGAGTGCTGCGTGAACCGAACCCTAGCCGCACAGAACCCGCTAAGCATCCAGCAATTACATACCAGCAGGAGGCAGCATCCCTTCCAAAGACCTCTATTGAGACTGACAAGCCGTCCCAAGATGATGATACTGCTGCAGACTTATGTCTCCAAGTCAAGGAACTAACCAAAAGTGTGGCTGCACTCACAAAGACTGTGCAGTCCCTACAAGTGACTCCGAAGAAGATCCAGCTGGCCTCCAGTCCAGATGACGTCCCATGGTGTCAGCAGAGGAGGATCCCACCGACCAGAGGGAGAGACAGCGATCGTTACGACAAGGACGGACAGCCCATCTGTCGCTGCTGCAAAAAGGCGGGACACCTAGCCAGATCCTGTCATTTAAACAAGCAACCCCTGGGACAAAGGGCCAACTCCCAGGAGTAAGAAGACCAGGCCCACCAAATTGGAGAGACAAGTACGTAGGAGGATGACCAGTCCTGCCTGTCGTGATTGACGGTTTTCCTATGAACGCTTTACTGGACACCGGCTCCCAGGTGACAACGATGCCATATGTTCTTTTTAAGCAGTACTGGGTAGATTCAGACATTACTCCTAGCCCAGATAAAGACCTTGCCATTCTTGCCAGCAATGATCAGCCCTTGCCTCAGATGGGATATAAAGAGGTGACCATCAAGATTGGCCAAGTAGAATTGCAATCGCAAGGTTTGATAATAGTTGATAATGACAAACGAGAATGCCATCCTATGATCACTTTAGGCACTAATGTAATTGAAAATTGACTTGGAGAAATTATTGCTTTGTTACAACAGGTAGCCGAGACCGCCAGCTCCAGTCAGCAACGGGTTCTGCAAAAGGAGATCAGACCCTGATGCAGAGACAACAGGTAGAGCTGTCTGGCGGAGAGTAAGTCAGAGAGTCAGAGTAAGTGATCCTTTCCACATTGCAATACCTCCCAGAAGTGAAATGTTAATTTGGTGTCGGGCAGCAATAGGCCTAAGGGGTCAAGATTACCAAGCCCTGGTAGAACCCATGTACTCTGATAGTAGGCCCACTATCCTGACAGCCAGAGGGGTAGTTGATGTCCGCAAGGGGAGAGTACCAATACGTATCTTAAATTGTGGGGAGAGGTCCAGTTAACCCGGTATGCCACCCTTGCTAAACTGTTCACTGTCAGCAACAATGCAATAAAGCACTAGAACCCTTGCTTCCATCTGACAAAGTGGAAGAGAATCGCTCTGAAGGGCAGCAGGAGGATTGGTGTCAGCAGCTACACGTAGGCACTGACACCACCCCTTCGCACCAAACGCATGGGGCTTACCGGGTGGCTCGAGAATTTGAACAGGTCTTCAGCAAACATCCTCTAGACTTTGGGCAGGCAAAAGGGGTTCAACAACGGAGATCATCCACCCATTAAAGAGAGACACCGGCCTGTGCCCCCAGCACACTATCAATGTGCCAAGATTATGTTACGGGAGATGAAGGAGGCTGGGGTAATCAGAGATAGTTGTAGCCCCTGGGCAGCTCCATTAGTCCTCGTTAAGAAAAAAGATGGTACTATGAGAATGTGTGTAGACTACAGGCGGATTAACAGCATTACACATAAAGACACATACCCATTATCTAGAATTGAGGAATCAATAGCTGCACTGAAAACTGCTAACTATTTCTCTACCTTAGATCTCACCAGTGGGTATTGGCAGGTTCCTGTGGCACAGGCAGACAAAGAGAAGACAGCATTTACAACAACGGGCCTCTGAGAGTTTAACTACATGCTGTTCGGGCTCAGCAATGCGCCAGGAACATTTCAGCGGTTAATGGAATGCTGCCTTGGACATAAAAACTTTGAAACCGTTCTGCTGTACCTGGATGACATTATCGTCTTCTCCAAAACCTACGAAGACCATTTGAAGCACCTAGCCGAGGTATTCGAAGCCCTGTCAAACTTTGGCCTGAAAATAAAACCATCCAAATGTCACCTTCTGAAACCCAAGGTGCAGTACCTAGGCCATGTTGTGAGCGCGGAAGGTGTGGCACCCGATCCTGACAAAGTCACGGTTATCCGGGACTGGCAAAGACCCAGCATTATCCATGAAGTGAGGCAATTTCTTGGGTTAGTAGGCTACTACCGAAGATTTATCAAGGACTTCACTAAGATAGCAGCACCGCTGCAAGATCTTCTAGTGGGCCAATCCAAGAAGGCCAAGAACAAAAATCTTCAGTTCGAGTGGAACAAAAGGATAGAAAAGTCCTTCACCAAGTTGAAACTGGCCCTCACGGAAGATGAGGTCCTGGCATACCCTGACTATGACCAACCATTGGTACTTTACACTGATGCCAGCAATGTGGGATTGGAAGCAGTGCTGTCACAAGTGCAGAAAGGCAGAGAGAGAGAGATTGTCTACGCCAGCAGGAAGCTTCGTTCCACTGAGCGGAACCCCGACAACTACATTTCCTTTAAACTGGAGTTCCTCTCCATAGTCTGGGCGGTAACCAAGCACTTCAAGCACTACTTGGATTCAGCAAAGTTTAACACTGAAATAGCACAGAAAGAGGACTTAAAAATCCTCCAATAATAGAAAACAGCAAAAGAGCAAAAAGGTTTACCCGTCCAGGCCTCCAGACAAATGCACTATCAGGATGCAGTGGACCCATATAATTAAGATGGCAACACAGGTGCAAGAATACTGATGAAACAACCGCTCACAGCTTACCATTACATGGAGGGCTCGGTTGCCTGGTATGTTAATGCACAATAAAAAACTTGTATGCAGCGCTGTTCACACTATGGCCATGCACAGCATCCAGGCCAGCCTAGTAGTGACACCCTTCTATTAGCTCAGTCGGGCTGCCCAACGCTATCAAAATGCATGCCATGTGAACAGACACCGCAGTTTACAAGACCAAATGGGCCCAACTGCACCCTGAATAAAAAGTGCAAAACACATTAAAAAATGTGGAGTACTACCTGATATTGTGGCCAAAATACGTGAGCCCGTAATCTGCGACAAAGGTCTCCACGTTTACGGGTACCTAACACTAAATCCTAACACTGAAATAGCACAGAAAGAGGACTTAAAAATCCTCCAATAATAGAAAACAGAAAAAGAGCAAAAAACAGCGCCACATACAAGTTTTTTTATTGTGCACTGGCATACCAAGCAACCGCCCCCTCCATGTATTGGTAGGCTGTGAGCGGATGTTTCATCGGTATTCTTGCACCTGTGTTGCCATCTTAATTATATGGGTCCACTGCATCCTAATAAACCGGGTAAACCTTTTTGCTCTTTTGCTGTCTTCAGCAAAGTTTACCATCTACGCTGACAATAATCCGCTAACCCACCTTGAAACGGCAAAGCTTGGGGCACTTGAGCAGCGATGGATGGCCTGGCTGTCTAACTAGGAGTTCACCATCAAGTACCGAGCAGGACATAAGAACGCTAATGCGGATGCATTGTCCAGGATGCCTAATTCACCAGACGGGGGAGAAGATCCAAAAGAACTCGAAGAAATCGAGTTACCAGCCTTCCACCATCCAATTGCAACACAGCGCTCCCAAGGGGTGAGGATTAAGCGCTTTGTCATACGAGAGGTAACGTTGAATCCATTACCCCATCATGAGTGGGCAGAGACACAAGATAGTGACCCAGCTGTTCGCCTAGTAAAAGAGTGGTTGGCACAAGCTGATTCACACCCTGGTCCAGATGACCCACAGGAAGCACAGCAGTTGTGGAAGGAGAGAGGCAAGCTGTTCATCTACGAGGGTAAACTGTGTTGGAGGAACATCAACTCGCGCACACACGAACTAGTCTGGCAGGTGGTAGTCCCGAAGAGGGATGCGCCAATGGTCTTGGAGGTGTACCACAATGGAGCAGGACACTTCGGTTGGAAGAAGTTGGAGGTCCTACTTCGTTAAAGATTCTACTGGGTTGGCATGAGGAGTTCCATTGAGAAGTGATGCTGAGAATGTGGCCCATGCACCTGCGCAGAAAACACTGAAACAGTCAGCGAGCCCCATTACAGCCGATCATCACAAAACAGCCGCTTGAACTGGTAGCCTTGAATTACGTGAAGTTAACTCCGAGTAGGAATGGCTACACCTATGCTTTGACCATCGTGGACCATTACTCAAGGTTCAGACAGCAGCCAAGGCATTTCAGTAGCACTTTTGTCGACCACACGGATACCCTGAACAAGTGCTCACCGACCAAGGTCCAGCCTTTGAGGCAGAAGTGTTCCAGGAGTTCTGCAACATGTACGGTTGCAAGAAAATCAGAACGACGCCATACCATCCACAGACAAATGGCATGAGTGAGAAGATGAACCAGGTGGTCATTGACTTATGGAAGACCTTACCTCTGGAAGAACGAAACCAGTGGCCAGAGAAGTTGCCAGATCTGGTAGATCTATATAATCATATACCGTTAAACTCTACAAATTGCACTCCGGCCTACTTGATGAGAGCAAGACCTGGCAAGTTACCCATTGATTTGGACATGGAAGTCTTAACACCTGAAACAACATCACCAGATGCAGACTGGGATACAGAGCGGCAACAACAATACCGCAAAGTACAAGAATGTGTGGAGAAAAGTTTGTCCCAAGCAAGACAGAGGCAGGAAAGAAATTACAATCAAAAAGCCCCTACAGTTCCCGTGACACCAGGAGAACAAGTACTTAAAAGAAAGAGATGTGTTCACAAACTAGATGACCAGTGGGAGACAGAACCATACACCATAATACCTTCAGACTTTAATAACACCAAAGTATGTATCATCAGCAAAGATGGAGGAGAAACCTTAGAAGCAGTCTCAAGAGATCATCTAAAGATGTGCCCTGATCAATTGAAGGACAAGAAGGAAGTCCAAGACACTCCACAGCCCATAGTAGAGGTGGAAGAAAAGATCCAAACTATACTTGGAGAATTTCCTCAGACATGGACACAAGTAAATCAGGCAATAGTAGTACCAGTTCTAACCTTTCATCAGCCTACTGCACCAGATGAAGTAGAGACTCATAGGGTCCCGTCACACACAGTGATCTTGCTAGCGAGATCACTGATTTTGTGACACATCCGCAATCTCGCCAGCGAGATCGCTGTGTGTGACGGGGATCAGCGACCGGCCCCCCTGCCGGTTATCGCTGATCGTGCTCGAGCGGCCTGGGACGTTTTTCGATCGCTGGTCGCCCGCTGCCCAGCACTCATCGCTTACTGTATGAACCTTTTTAAGTATTCGTAATAACCAGTTAAGGGACAATTGGGCCACAGGACTATGTGTGGTCAGAACTTTTATTTGTAAATAGTTACTCCAAAAAGGCTTTGAAAAATAAGCCGCCGGCGTGGCTGAAAAACAGGCCCATCTACAGAGTGCCCTGTAGCCACGACCAGGGACGATACACAAAGTGGGATAAGGCGGTTCCCACCAACCAAACTCCAGGTACAAACACAAAGACAGCAGCGTAAGTACTGTTCGCTGCAGTACCTGTGCTATTGTTTTCTTATTCTTGTCTGGTTTTTGACAATTTTTACATTTTTAAGACTTTGTAGATTTTCATTAATTGTTGTTGTTAACAATTCTTGTTATGTTTCCTCAGTCCAGGAGTACTGAACTTAACTGGGGGGAATGTGACACCTCAGAGTCCGGTTGTCACAGTGACATTGCCTCCCTCTAAGAGGTGAAGTCATGCTTGGAGGCAGAAAGGGGACCCCCATGCCAGGTAACATAGATTAAATCACAATTCCTGCTGCAGGTCAGAAAAGGGAGTTGCCTTATAAATTCAGGCCAGCAGAGGGGGTTGGTGAGTCAGCTAGAAATGAGCTGTGAGGAAATGACAAGATAGTTAAACGTGAGGTAAAAAGATCTTTCTGGAAGATCCAGTCAGTTCACGACAGGGAACTGATTTGTGAGGAGTTTAAGACAGGGAGCTGATCGGTGAAGAGGGAAAGGACACGAGCAGAGACGGAGAGGCTTTGGGGGAAGCTAAAAAACTGCATATAGCAGACCCCAGAGCGAAGCGCTAATAGAGAGAAAAGGGACGTCAGAGTCCTTGGTGGTCAGGAGCTGTATGTCCTGACCGCTGAATCTGAAAGTACAGGGGATTGTAAATTCCTGTGCAACCTTGAACACCTGAGGGCACGGCAGCGGATATGGAGCTCAGGGCCGACGGTGAAAAGGACGGTACTCGTGGAATAGGCTCATGCTGACACTCGTACAGAATAGTGAAATCATCACGCAATTGAGAGTCGCAGCATAGTTATAAACAGCAGAGACCCACACACAAAGAGCAGAAGGAAGGTCCAAAATCCCCACCTGGCAAGGTGAATCCCCTGAATGCCTCCAGGTGATCCGGACTCTTTTCATCACCTGTATGTGGTACTCCGGATTGCAACCAATTGCCAGTAAAAGGTAAAGAAACTGCACCTCTCTGTGTCCTACTCTCATTTCTCTGCACCCCAACGTTCACAGCCATTTTGACTATTAATCTAAGATCTTTGCCCTGGGACTATTGCTCTACCTGTGGAGAGCTATGTTCACCTCAGCTGCGCCACATCAACAGTCTCAGGGGAACAACACCGGACGCCCCAGGGCCACGGAGAGGGTTGCCGCCGCCATGACACCATCCCCCCGTTGAAGTCGACGGGCCCGGTACCGAGTACCCCACGGTCCTGCACTGCGCGCACTCTCTCGCGCACCCTCCCGCCACTGCGCGCGCCCGGGCGCTCCAGACCTCAACCTATCAGACATTGATAACCTATCCTAAGTATAGGTCATCAATGATAAAGTAGAGGACATCCTCTTTAAATGGTTTTTTTACCAACGAGACGTCACTAAGACATTCAGTTTGGCAGCTGGGAGGCCACTGTCAATCAGTATGACTTCAGCAGAGACGCCCTGTCATCAGAGCATAGCAGAGCAGGAAAGAAGACATTGTCCTGTAGATATGAAATCAGCAGTGCCGCAGAATCGCCAGTAAGAATGGTCTGTGACTACCTGCCTGTTCATTCTTAGGGTGGTTTCACATTAGCGTTTCAGGGCGCAGCGACGGCCTGTGCACGGCCGCCGCTAAGCCCCGCCCCCTGCCGTGCCTCCTCCGGTAGCTCCGCCTACCGGCGCATGACGCTGCATGCGTCCCCTATCTTTATCACTGGGGACGCAGGTCGTGCGCAGTATGCTTTTGGCGGCGCATGCGTCCTTTTGACGGTGCGCCAAACAGCGCCAAACGCAACCTGTTGCAATTTGGTTGCGCTCGGCGCACCGTCAAAAGGACGCATGCGCCGCCAAACGCATACTGCGCACGGCCTGCGTCCCCAGTGATAAAGATAGGGGACGCAGGACGCATGCAGCGTCATGCGCCGGTAGGCAGAGCTACCGGAGGAGGCACGGCAGGGGGCGGGGCTTAGCGGCGGCTGTGCGCAGGCTGTCGCTGCGCCCTGAAACGCTAATGTGAAACCACCCTTAGCCCCATGTGCAAAAATAATTCAAGTCTAGGGTAACCCTTCTAATATAGCTGTTAGAAGAGAGCAAAATCTCCTTAATTGGATTCTCCCACTGGAGATTGATGGAGGTTTGAAAACCATACAGTGCACCAAAAACTGTATACTGTTTACGATTATTAAGGGTCCTACTGATCATCAGTAGTGAATGTATATTTTTTTCTGGTTGAATTCACAAAACTCACAGTTTTTAAAGTGAATCTGTCAGTGTTTTTTGCTATTTAATCTGAGAGCAGCATATTGTTGCGGCTGAGACCCCGATTCCAGCGATGTGACACTAACTAGGCTGTGTGTTTTTTTATCTCAATAAAATCATTATTTTATTGGCAGGAGATTATCACTGGAGGACTAATGGTCTTCTGTGATGTAGTCCTTTTGCTTTCTGTCTATGCACAGTGTGCACATAAAGCTACAGTAACAATCAGTGGTGTGGGGTTATACAGAGCTCAGCATTCAGAACACTGCGATATCTGCAGAGAAAACTGATTTTATTAAAACTACACCAGGCGGACCTGTGAGTGACACCGATGGAATCAGGGTCTCTGACCATACATCATGTTACTCTCAGATAACATTGCAAAAATCTGGTGACTTATTCCCTTTAAAACACTGATGCTTGATATTACACAGTATAATGCTTACAATAATGTTTCGTTTGTTGAAGCAAAATATTTCTCTTTGGGTTAATATAGTGTGACCTATAATTGGCCAGTGTCTGTAATGTTTCTCTGATGCTCTGCAGACCTGATGTAGATGCAGGCACTTCCCTCATAATAATTCTTCTGACAGATTCTGCCAACCATCCTATTAGCTACAGTGTAATGGATAAAGGTCAGGCTTAGGAATGGAACTCGACCATTATTACAGGAGTGTCCTGAAAAGTGTTGTACTGGCAGCAGTTTGAGAAAATGTATTATAATGCAAATCCACAAGCGCAGCGGTTCTCCCATCCCTAATGCTCTGAAGGGCTGACTGCAGAATTTACAAGGCTGGTATGCTTTATATTAAACAGAGTTAGCAAAATTGAAAAGATCTATACTTACAAGAAGACTGTGCTGCGGGGTTTCCTAAGGTTAGAGAAAAATTTGTACAAAACGGTTTGCATGGAAAGAAGGCAAGAAATCAGTACAGTCCTGCAATATGTTAGACTGAATAAGCCCAAACCATAACACGAGGATTCCGGGCAAAGAGGTGAAGACTGTCCTGGTCTAGCTGACTTTTCATTTAAGGCCGGGATCACACTAGAGAGGAATGATTCTCTATGGGGTCCCTCGCACCAGCCATATATTTCTCATCCGTATTCTACGGTCCGTGCCAATCACAGCATGCTGCGATTGTCAGCGTACTACGGCCATAGTACGCCAATGCAAGTCTATGGGTGCGCAAAAAATACGGGATACACACGGACCACACGTGTGACCTGCGAGAAATACGCAGGTCTTTTGGCTGCTGCCAGGAAATGGCCCAATCCATCATCAGGAAGCTGAGACATGCAAATGAGCTCAAAAAGCGCTCCAGACATTCAGGAAGTACGCCTCCACGGAGTACAGCAGCATCATGGCGTCCACTTATATTAATGTGGAAATGCTAATTGTCCTGGTGCAGGAGCGGCCCGAACTATGGGACCAACGTGATGCCCATTATGCCAACCGGGCAAGAAAGGAGGCGTCATGGAGGCGCATATGTAGGCAGATGTTCCATGATTTTGGTGATCGGCCACATGAGGAGCAGCAGAAAATTAGTAAGTACAAGCCAAAAAATGATTAAAATTAACGCAGAACAAAAAATGAATATAGATTCAGCACCCCCCTTCCCGTGCTTGAACTTTTTTCCTCATGAGGCCGTTAGATTTTGATGTGTCACGTGGATTCACACAGCCATAATTTGGGCCAGGCCACAAGCTCCTCATCCTCCTAGCCAAACAAGTTATTTTAAGTGTAGATAATGTGACCCTGTGTATCTGGCCTGTATGCCCCAATTACATATGCCACCATGGGTAGAAAGCACACCCCAGAAGGCCCCATGCCTAGACTACTGGTAGCAAATCTGACCTATCAAATATGTGAATTTGACAATATTTCCTGTCACATTGCAGTGGAAGATGTGATGAGACGCTGGCGAAGCATCCGGGACCAATACCGCCGGGAACGTCAGCAGCGGTCTAGGAGTGGGGATGCGGGCTATGTGAAAAGAAAGTACATCTACTATGACCGCCTCTCCTTCCTCGCCCCAATTCTGGATCTCAGACCGTAAGTAGATACCTCACACCACATTACACAGATACTTTACTGGGCCAAAAATATGTATTTAGTTTTGGCTCTGTTATATTTCATAACAGAACTCAGTCCAACCTTACCGACAGAGGAACTGGCTCAGAAACAGACCCCATCATCGATCCTGGGTCTGCAGGGGAAGAGGTGGCTGGCCCATCTTCTCCCCCTACTAGGAGCAGGGGTGAAGATTCGAGTCAGGATGTGCCATTGCCTGCGCCCCAAAGCCCACCACCAGGACCATCTGGTGCTGCTGCAGCATCAGCAAGAGCAGAGGAGCAGGGCAACATCCGCAGTAGCCCAACTGGCCACATCCGGGGCTCCCCACAGCCTGCTGCCACATCCCGGCGAGGAAGAAGCCGAAGGCGGCAAATACCTGCCACTGATACCCGCACTAAATTATTTAGCCAGAGTAAATAGTGATGATGGGGAGGAGGCATACTCATGCAGCCTGGCTAATTATCTCCGTGCCCTTTCCCGTGAGGTCAGGCTCCGTATTAGAGGATGTTTTCAGATCCTGCTTGATGCGTGCACATACCCCAATACGCCCTAAGAATTATTTGAATATATTGAGAGGTGGCAGCTTTCCCCAAGAAATCTCATGCGCCTTAGGCACCCCCCCACAAATGCATGCTCAAGCAGGATCTTAGGATCCTCAAATACGTGGGCCTACACCTCACCCCCTTCCTCCCACTATCCAACCTTCAATACAGCAGCCACAAATGTCTGCCTCTAGCCAACCTCACCAATATGGCCACTTGTTCCCACCCAGTGTTGGAGGCTGGTCCCAACCTGGTTGGGGACGATATGGCTATGTTGGGGGGTATGAGACACGTGCCTACCACAGCCAACAAGATGCCCCTCCCCATTATTACTCTGGCCAGTGCCCCCAACATTCACAGGAGGCAGGATACTTCCAACATCATGGGCATCAGTATGGCCCCACACAGGGCGATGTTAGGCACAGTAGCCAGCAGCAACCACAGGCTGCTCTTCCGCGTTCTCCTTCCCCAACGTATGAGAATTTATAATTCTCTTTACACAATCAGTCTGATGCCAGGAGATGTCCATTGTGGTTTGACTGATGGCTACAAATACCAATCAAAAGGAAAAAACAGGTGGTCTCCATCACCAAATTTTGTTAAAAATGTGAAAAGTCACATATTTGCAGAATGTTTTCTAATCACATTAATAATCCACCATGACAGGCAAGGCTACCTTACGCCTTTCAGACAGATATTACATGTGTGTAGAACACAGAATATTTAACCATGCTATACTGGTCAAGTGAAAGGATGAAAATACACTACTCACTTGTTTTAAGACATAGAGAGAGCGTGATGTTATTAAGGCTGTTCGCCTTGATTTGTTACTATACATAGCTGGCTAAAAAAGTGACTACTTCACTAAGGCCAGCACGCCTTTCCTAGGCATTAGCAAGTGAGTAGTGTATTGTCATCCTTTCACTTTACAGTATATCGCGGTGAAATATTCTCTTCTGTACAGACATGTCATATCTGTCTGAAAGGCGTAAGGTAGCCTTGCCTGTCATGGTGGAATATTAATATGATTGGAAAACATTCTGAAGAAATGTGAGTGTTATCTGTTAGCAATAATTTTGGGGCTGGAGACTACCTCTTTTTTCCTATGTAGGGAAATTTTCTCATGTAGCAATGTTGATATTGCATATTGGTTTTTTTTGGTTTGTTTGAAAATGTTACTTTTCAAAAAAGTTTTATTATGCAAAAAGGGCAATTTGGTCCATTGCCATAGTTTGCATATGGCAATATTACCGTATATACTCGAGTATAAGCCGACCCGAGTATAAGCCGACCCCCTAATTTTGCCACAAAAAAACTGGGAAAACTTATTGACTCGAGTATAAGCCTAGGGTGGGAAATGCTCCATAGATTATTCCCCCATATGGTGTCCCCAGAAGAAGCTCCATAGATTGTTCCCCCATATACTGCCGCCATAAGAAGCTCCATAGATTGTTCCCCCATATGCTGCCCCCATTAGAAGCTCCATAGATTATTCCCCCATATGCTGCCCCCATTAGAAGCTCCATATTGTTCCCCCATATACTGCCCCCATAAGCAGCTCCATAGATTGTTCCCCCATATACTGCCCCCATTAGAAGCTCCATAGATTATTCCCCCATATGCTGCCCCCATAAGAAACTCCATATTGTTCCCCCATAAGCAGCTCCATAGATTATTCCCCCATATACTGCCCCCATAAGAAGCTCCATAGATTGTTCCCCCATATACTGCCCCCATTAGAAGCTCCTAAAGATTATTCCCCCATGTGCTGCCGCTGCTGCAGCATGTAAAAATAAAAAAAATGACATACTCACCTCTCCGTCGCTGGGTGTCAGATACTCACCTGTCCTGCGTCCATGGCTGCTCACCGCTATCTGCCACGTCATCAGTCAGTGACGTTCAGACTGCAGGGGGCGCGGCGCGCACTAATCACGTCACCGCGCCCTCTGCTGTCTGAAGTCACTGACCGATGACAGACAGCAGCAAGCAGCCATGGACGCAGGACAGGTGAGTATCGTTATACTTACCCGTCCTGCCGCTGTTGCTTGAGCCCCAAGCTTCTCCGCGCTCTCTCTTCCTGTGTTCAGCGGTCATGTGATACCGCTCATTAAAACTCATGAATATGCGCATATTCATGAGTTTTAATGAGCGGTACCATGTGACCGCTGAAGGCAGGAACAGAGAGCGCGGAGAAGCTGGGGGCTCAAGAGACAGCGTCAGGATGGGTAAGTATGACCTGACACCCCCGCCCCCTCTCCCGCTCCGACCCCCCGGTGTATATGACTCGAATATAAGCCGAGAGGGGGATTTTCAGCCCAAAAAAACGGGCTGAAAATCTCGGCTTATATTCGAGTATATACGGTAAGTTTGCCTTACAAAAAAAAAAAAAGGCAAAAGTAAAATTTTGTCTACTACACTTTACGTATCTGTGTGATTTCTCTAAAACAGTGTCAGCATACTAACATACGCTTACCAATGCAATGAAACAGTCATAGAATCCAAAGGGGTATAAATATATATATTTAGACACACAGAAAAACCAAAATTATAACTTTGACACAGCATGCTCTTGCCAAGAAGTTTCCCCCTCAGGTGAGATAAAGTAATTTGTGAAAATATCATGCACTTTCAGCCCAGAGAGCGGTCTACGTTGAGGGTAGATAGGTGGCCTCACCCTAAGCACATTGTCCGGCCTACGCACAACACCAGCAGAGGAGGAACAATCATGTATCCTGGTGAAGTTATGAAGAACCACACAGGCTTTCACTACTTCATTAACATTTTGTTCACTCAGCTGAATGGCAGACTGAAGTACACGCCATTTGGCACAAAGAATGCCAAAGGAACACTCCACCAGTCGCCTAGCACGTGATAGGCGCAAGTTAAAAATTCTGCGCCTGTGGTCAAGGTTGCAGCGGGGATATGCCTCATGACATTGCGCGTTAACTGAAACGCCTCATCTGCCACAAGGACATAAGGGACTGATTCTTCAGTGGAACCTGGTAGCTGGTGTGGTGTTGGTAGATCCAACTGGTTGGTGCGTAGCCGCCGAGCCATTATGGAAGTATTGAAGACTCTAGAGTCTCCCGTTCTTCCATAAGCTCCAATGTCAATAATTATACACTTGTATTGAGGGTCTGCCAGAGCCAACAATACAACAGAAAAGTATTGTTTATAATTGAAGAATTGGGAGCCAGAGTTCGGCGTCTTACGCACCCGGATATGTTTTCCATCAAGGGCCCCAATACAATTAGGAAAGTGGCATTCCTCCTCAAAGTCCCTTGATATCCTTAACCAGTCTTCCATCCTGGGCTCGGGCATGACGACTTGATGGAGTCTTGTCCAGATTTCTATACATGTTGACCTGACTATGCCAGAAATGGTAGAACTTCCAATGAGAAACTCATGGTGGAGGGCGGCATAAGACAGGCCAGTGGACAGGAAGCTGAAGAACGACAGAAATGGATAATTTTAGAATGCAGAAAGGAAAAAAAAATTATTTACATGCCGACCAAACTTGGTAGGAATTGAGATAGACTAGCACACACATATTTGGTTGCACAATGAGTAAGTAACATTCAGTACATATTAGACCTAACATTCTGGTCTGTAAGTTTAAACATATGTGGAATAAGATGAGGGCATTAAACTTAGTCCAATAAGCCAAAAATACATACTTTGGCCAACACATTATGAACATAGAGAATGTGGTTGTGTCATACCGTATTGTGAGTAGAAGTCGCTCCTCTGCAGATATAGCTTTGCGCATCCTTGTGTCCTGAAAGGTTATCCCAGGGCGCTCTATCTCCAAGAGTAGATCAAATGTGGCAATGCTCATGCGACAGTATTGATAAAATTTAACAGGATGCTCCCGCATAGAAGAATAGAGGCGTTGAAAATGACCTCTTGTGAGTCGTTGCCTCAAAAGTGGATGTACCCACATGCGTCTCCTCCTCCGCGGATCCACTATCACTGGGTATGGTGGCCCAAAGTGCCGTGACAAAAGCCAGTTGAAGAGAATCAGCTCAGTTGTATTGAAACTCAGACCCTCTGCCATGTTGCACATACAACAGCAACACACCTAGTGAAGGCAAGGTCACAAATGGACAGAATGGAGGCAACCACCTGTTCCTGAGCCAATAAATAGGGTGCAGGCTAATGATTTAAATAGTTTGCAGGCCTCAAAACCGTTAAATGTCCATTTTGCAAGGCTGCGAGAAAATCTCGCCATACGGATTGCATACGGATGCCATATGGATTACATACGGATGCTCACATGCGCAAAATACGCGACCGCACCTTGCTTACGGATGACCTACGGAGCACTATTTAGAGGTCATTCATCCGTATTACTCCCGTAAACTACGGACCATATTTTGCGCCGGTTAGTGTGACCCCGGCCTAAAAAAAAAAAAAAGTTCTGGAAATCCTCTTAAACTATGGGCCTAAGAACTAACTGGCACATAGTTTCTTACTACAGTGGCTTGTGAATGAATTCACCCTCTTGGAATTTTTCATGTTTTGCTAACCTCACAACCTGGAATTTCACTGTTTTTTTTAGGGTTTTCACCAGGTATTGTAAAGAACATGCCTATAACTGTGAACATATGATATTTGTATTGTGAAGCAAATAACAAATAGGACAAATGAGAAAACTTCAGTGTGCATACCTATTCACCCCCCTAAAGTCTGTACTTTGAGGAACCTCCTTTGGCGGCAATTACAGCTGCAAGTCGCTTTGGATAAGTCTCTATGAGCTTTCCACATATTGCCACTTGGATTTTTGTCCATTCCTCCAGCAAAACTATTCCAGCTCCTTCATGTTAGATGGTTTCCTCAGGTATCCTAAGTCATATTGCAAGACTCGTTAAAGGGTTGATTGTAACTTTCAGAATCGCTACTACCAACAGGTGGCACTATAGAGGTCAAGTCCTCTTTCTCTCTGAAGAGGCAATTTGCAAGTCTGACCACAGATTCTCAATTGGATTAAGATCTGGGCTTTGGCTAGGCCACTCCAAAACATTTATACGTTTCTGCTTAAACCACTCAAGTGTTGCTTTAATATGCTTTGGGTTATTGTCTTGTTGGAAGGTGAACCTCCGTCCCAGTCTCAAATCACTGACAGACTAAAGGGCCTTTTACACATAGCGATATCGCTAGTGATATCGCTAAAGCGTCACCGATTTTGTGACGCAGCAGCGATATCGCTACATGTGACACTCACCTCCGACCGCCCCCCCGCTGGATATTGGTGATCGCACGTGATCGTCCTGGTCCATTTCTCATCGTTGGCTTCCTGCTGGCGCCGACGAGCGAGCCATGGACGTGGGCGGAAGACGTCTTCATCGCCGCGTCTGACAGGCGAGTAACGACCGCCAAGCATCGCTGCATCGCTGGTGAGATCTGCCTGTTTGGCAACTCACTAGCGACAATTTAGCAATGCACCTGTGATCCTGACCAGGTCATATCGTGGTTGGGACCACTGGTGCATCGCTAAATGTAACAGGACCTTTACAGTGGTTTTGCTCAAGAATATCCCTGTGTTTTGCACTTCTCCTCAGCTCAGATCACTTTCCCTGCTGCCAAAAAACATACATTGTGATATTGATTCCATTTTCCCATGTGTATAACCTTACATTTATCATTGTTAAACCGCATCTGCCACCTTTCGGCCCAAGTTTCCAACTTATCCGGATCCATCTGTAGCAGAATACTATCTTCTCATGTATTGACTGCTTTACATATGTAACGGGGTCTTCTGTGCTGTAATACCTCTTTACATTACCACCCCGTTTCTCAGGAGGTCCACTCTGCTTTTCCTTACTTCTGAATGAAGGGAGCTGGCTCGAAAGGCTTTCTAACATGGGAACATATAAAAGATCACTGCTTCTCCATGTATTTCCAGTGTGACAACATTTTACTCATCAGTCTCAGTATATATATATACATACAGAGGGCAGGACAATCAATACGTGGCGGGCCAGTAGATAACAGGCTCCAATTAAGACGCCAGATGTACATTACAATAGCCGTGGGATTTACAAAGGTGGGGGGAGGTCAGAAGTGGGATATCTCATTTACCTCTGCCCAGGGGTCGTAGCCAGTCGGTTGCTGCATTAAGGGCATACATCTCACATTACACCTATCATACATGCATCTCCTATTCGGGGTGATGGGGGGGTTCTGTAGCAACATAGTTTAGTATCAAATGTAAAATATCGATATTGTACTGTGTAAACCTTCTACCAGATCATTAATAAATACGTTGAAGAGAATAGATCTCAACACCGACCCCTGCGGTACCCCACTGATCACGGTGATCCAGTTAGAGAATATACCATTTATAACCACCCTCTGCTTTCTACCACCAAGCCAGTTACTTGCCCATTTACACACATTTTCCCCCAGACCCAGCATTCTCATCTTGAGTACTGTAAAGGGGGTGTTGTATGTGCTATGTGTCTCTCCCTTTAATTGTTGTATATACAATATGTGCTGTTGTAATGACAAAGTCTTGTAGGGACAGCATAGCTATGCAGTACTTAGGATACTAGAGGTCACTGTAGTGTAAGAATTTAAGTTGTTAGTTGTAGATATAGGGAGATTAGATGATAGCAATAGTTAGCTGGGTCAAGCCAGAATAGAGACAGTTAATTAGCTGTACCTATCGAATTATTGGTGGGAGGAGTCACCCAGAGGGAACAGAATTGTTCTAGAAAAGTTAGTCAGAGTGTTGTGAGAGATCATACTGTGCAGAACTACAGTGGAATTGCAACAATAGCTGGGAGCAAGCGGGACGAGACAGTAAGTGTGCTGATCTGAAGGAAAAAGGAAAGTTGAAAGCTGAACTTCTGGGGAGCGCTATCGGGGAGAGGCCAGGAAGCGAACGTCGGGGCAGCGTCTGGGGACACCGTCTGGAATTGACTGGGACCTACGGTCCAGTTGAGACTGCAAGCGGCAGTCTGGTACCTTGCCAGGATGGGCAAACATAGACAGGGAGCATCCAGTGATGGCCAAAGGGAGGATTCTGCGGGCCTTGGGTTCAGAGAAGGTGTAGGATGGGAAGTGTTAGGATCAGATCAGGAATTGTGCAGAAGATGGTAGAATAAAGTTTTATGGTAACGGATGAACCCTAACTGTGCTGCAAGAATTTGTTCCTAATAAAAATTCTCAGAAAAAGAATGAAGAGTTGGAGGACGTTTGAGTGAGTTCACATCCCACAGGGAGACTGTATCCTGTTCAGGCTCCGGTCTCGCAGGTGGGTGAAGGATCATACACATGCCACTCCAACACCAGCAAACACTCCAAAACTGTATTTTCGGGGCGCCCGGGTGCTGAAAGTTAAAGCCCCTCATCACAGCTGGCACCCGGGCCCCCTTTACAGCACCAACCTCTTGTGTGGCACGGTATCAAATGCTTTGGAAAAATCAAGATATACCACACCCAATGACTCACCTTGGCCCAGTCTATAGCTTACCTCTTCATACAAACTGATTAGATTGGTTTGACAGGAGCGATTCCTCATAAACCCATGCTGATATGGAGTTAAACAGTAAAGGCCCCCTCACACACAGTGATCTCGCTAGCGAGATCGCTGATTTTGTGACACCACAGCGATCTCGCCAGCGAGATCGCTGTGTGTGACGGGGATCAGTGACTGGCCGCCCTGCCGGTTATCACTGATCGTGCAGCATCGGCCTGGGCCATTTTTCGATTGCTGGTCTCCCGCTGGCCAGCACGCATCGCTATGTGTGGCAGCGAGAGACCAGCGATCAGCGACACTAGACCCTGGTTTCTAATGTAAACATCAGGTATCAAGGAGCCGCGGCTCCTGGATACACGCTGTTTACCTTGGAAACCGGCGTACACACTGGTTTCCAAGGTAAACAGCGGGTATGCAGGAGTTGCGGTTCCTGGATACCCAATGTTTACATTAGAAACCAGCGTCGCTGATTCTGATCACTGGGGCTGTCTATGTGACAGCTCACCAGCGATCAGCCTAACAATGTCCCAGTGATCGCATCATGTCGGATCGTTGGTGGGATTGCTGGGACATCGTTATGTTTAACAGGGGCTTTATTCTCATTAAGATAATGACATCTCTCAGGAAACCTTTAAATATTTTACCAACAATAGAGGTTAGACTTACTGGTCTATAATTTCTAGGTTCACTTTTAGAGGCCTTTTGAATATTGGTAGCACATTTGCTATGCGCCAGTCCTGTGGAACAGACCCCGTCACTGTAGAGTCCCTAAATATAAGAAATAATGGTTTGTCTACTATATTACTTAGTTCTCTTAGTACTCATGGGTGTATGCCATCCGGACCCAGAGATTTATCTATTTTAATCTTATTTAGCCAGTTTTGCACCTCTTCTTGGGTTAGATTGGTGACCCTTAATATAGGGTTTTCTTTGTCTCTCGGCATTTCACCTAGCATTTCATTTTCCACCGTGAATACCGTGGAGAAGAAGGTGTTTAATATATTAGCTTTTTCCTCGTCATCTACAACCATTCTTCACAATTTTTTAAGGGGCCTACACTTTCACTTTTGGTTCTTTTACTATTTATATAGTTGAAGAACAGTTTGAGATTAGATTTACAATTCTTAGCAATGTGCTTCTCTGTTTCCTTTTTGGCAGCTTTAATTAGTTTTTTATGAAAAAAGAGGATGAATGAACTCATGGAGATCAACATCCAACACTGCGGAGACACCATCGCATGTTTCTCAACGCAGTGATTCTAGAGCAATGCCCCCATCCCTTATGGGAAATATGTAAAAACATACACAAGCCGCGGAGACACCATCACATGCTTCTCATGTTCATCATTCATCCTCTTTTTTCACAGTCTTCTACTAGGCAATGCTCCTACTGGCCAGTTTCCTACTCCACACTGATGAGGGGCAATACCCCGAAACAGCTGTCTGTGGATGGATACCATGTTTTGGCATAGGTGGTTTCCTTCATTGGAGACTGCCCTTCACGTGGTTGGTCCTTCCTGGGGAAAGACCTGGCTAGTCATTGCTTGCGTTGAGAAACATGTGATGGTGTCTCCGCGGCTTGTGTATGTTAGTTTTTTACACAAAATATTTTTCTCCCTATAGTTTTTTTAGAGCTTCAATGGTGCCATCCTGCTTTAGTTTAAATGCTTTCTTTTTACTGTTAATTGCCCCTCTTACTTCTTCGTTTAGCCACATTGGGTTTTTCCTGTTTCTTGTCCTTTCATTCCCACAAGGTATAAACCGCTTACAGTGCCCATTAAGGATGTTCTTAAACATTTCCCATTTATTATGTGTATTCTTATTTCTGAGGACTTTGTCCCAATCAGATTAAGGGAATCTCTAAGCTGGTCACACTTTGCCTTCCTAATGTTCAGTGTTTTTGTGACTTCCTGCCAATTCCCCTTAGCGAAAGACAAGTGAAACTGTATAATATTGTGGTCACTATTTCCTAAATGCCCGATGACCTGCAGATTTGTTATTCTGTCAGGTCTATTAGATCGTATTTGGTCTAAAAGTGCTGCTCCTCTCGTTGGATTCTGCACCAATTGTGAAAGATAATTTTTCTTGGTTATTAGCAGAAACCTGTTGCCTTTATGGGTTTCACAGATCTCTGTTTCCCAGTTAATATCCGGGTAGTTAAAGTCACCCACAACAAGGACCTCTGTTATATTTGGGGGTTTGTAACAGACTCCAATGAGAATTTTGTTATTTTTCCCTCCATGTATTTCTACCCATATGGACTCGACATCCTCATTCCCTTCGCTAATATCCTCCCTTAAAGAGAATCTGTCACCCATTTTTGAGATATCATGTAAAGATATCATTGAATTGTGTGTTACCTAAGTATTCTAGTCGTAGTTTTGATCCCCCCCGTCCCCGCACCTTTGATTCGTAAATACCTTTTTTTATCACTCTTCCGATGTATGGAAATCGCCACGGTCCGGTCCGATGGGTGTGGCTTATTCTCTTTCCCCTCCCTGGTCTTGCTCTGCATATTTAGTTATTGTTAGTCTTGCGTTCACGTAGTATGTCAGCACCTGCGCATTGAAAAGACCGTTCACGCTTGCGCAGTATGCTTTGCCCAACTGTGGGCAAAGCATATAATCGCTACTGCGCATGCGCCAGTATTTTTCCCTGCGTCTATGACCTGGAGTTCTTCATATGCATTGACTTCCGGGTCATAGACGCAGGGAAAAATACCAGCGCATGCGCAGTAGTGATTATATGCTTTGCCCACAGTTGGGCAAAGCCTACTGCCTTATCAATGCGCAGGCGTGAATAAACAACGGCATCTGTGATATTCACAGAAGGAATTATGTCCAGGTGGGGGGGGGGGGGGAGGAAAATAAGCCATGTCCTTCAGACCGGACCGCAGCGATTTCCATACATTGGAAGAGTGATAAAAAATGTATTTATGCGTCAAAGATGTGGGGACAGGGGGGATCAAAAGTACGACTAGAATACTTAGGTAACACACAATTCAATGATATCGTTACATGATATCTAAAAAAAAATGGGTGACAGATTCCCTTTAAAGCTTACTTTAGATAAGACTTTACATAAAGACAAATCCCTCCTCCTCTCCAATTTTTATGATCCTTTCTAAACAAACTGTAACCCTGTAAGTTAACTGCCCAGTCACAGCTTTCATCTAACCATGTCTCGGTTATTCCCACTATGTCATAGTTACCTGTAGATATTTCTGCTTCTAGTTCTTCCATCTTGCTTTTCAGGCTTCTGGCATTTGCGAGCATGTAGTTTAGAAGTTTAGAGTATTTTGTTTTGTTCCAATCTCCTCCCTGTGGGTTGTTGTACAAATTTTCTTACCTCCCTTCCGAGTATGTTGCCTTGGGTCTTCTTTGTGGCACCTCATATCCTTCATCAGCATATTTTCTGGCTTCATGTTCGTGTATAACGTTTTTCTTCCTGCCCCCTCTTCTTCTAGTCTAACACCCTCCTGATGAGTGTAGCAAGTCTTCTCGTGAATGTGTGTTTTCCAAGTTTGTTGAGGTGTAGTCCGTTTCTGGTGAGGAGTCCGTCGTACAGGTAATTCACACCGTGGTCCAGGAATCCGAATCCTTGTTGTCTGCACCACCGTCTTAGCCAGTTGTTCGTATCAAGGATCCTGTTCCATCTTCTTGTGCCATGCCCATCTACTGGAAGGATAGAAGAAAATACTACCTGTGCATTCAGTTCCTTTATTTTCTTCCCCAACTTTTCAAAGTTCTTGCAGATTGTCGGTAGGTCCTTCCTTGCCGTGCCATTTGTGCCAACATGTATCAGAAGAAATGGGTGGACGTCCTTGGAACTGATGAGTTTTGGTACTTCTCTTGCGTTTATGTCCAGTCTGCAGATGGTTGCTTCTGTGCCTCTCAGTAGTGAATCTCCCACCAGTACCACTCTTCTTCGCTTTTTGTAGTCACTTCTGGGTGTTGCTGTGTGCCCTTCCCTTTTCTTCTGTGCTTGCTGGTAGTGCCTCATCCTTAGGTGTGCCATCTTCGTCCTCCACAAGGACTTGGTATCGGTTTCTCAGCTGTGTGGTTGGTAATGTCTCCATGGTCTTCTTGCTTCTTTTGGTCACATGCTTCCACTCGTCTGCTTTTGGAGATTCTCTGACATTTTCTTTACCTTCTGCGACCAATAGAGATGCTTCTGTTTTGTGTAGGAAGTCTTCATTTTCTTTGATGAGTTTCAAAGTTGAAATTCTTTCTTCCAGACCCCGCACCTTTTCTTCTAAAAGGGCCAGTAGTCTACACTTCTGGCAATTGAAGTTGGATTCTTCTTCTGGTCGATAAGTGAACATGTAGCACATGTTGCAGCTCACCATGTAGGTTGTCACATCTGCCATGTTGCTCTTGGCATCCTGCTGACTTGCTGTGTCTTCCTTCTTGTGTAATCTACTTTGTGTAACCTTCTTGTGTAATCTGCTGTATGTTTTCCTTCTTGTGTAATCTACTTGCAATAATGTCCTAGAGGCAAAAATTCTCGCTCCGTAAGGCGCGCGGTTTGCGATGCTTTCCAAGCAGCTGTTCCCGGCTGTACCCAGCGATCTTCTTGCTGTGGGAGACTTCGCTTTTCCCTGAAGGCACCTGGAATATGTAAATTGTCCTCTTCAAGCTTCAATGCCTGGCTTGATGATGCTTTCCAAGCAGCTGATTAATGCCCTCCTTTCCCCAGCAGAAAGTTTTGGTGGGCAGCAATCTCTTGGCAGGCTTTTTGTGGTACTATGTTCTTTCCATTTGATGATAATGGGTTTGATGGTGCTCCAGAGGATCAACAGAGATTAGAATATATTTTTTTTTATAACCCAACCCTGACTTGTACTTCTCAACAACTTTGTCCCTGACTTGTTTGAAGATCTCCTTGGTCTTCATGGTGTTGTTTGATTAATGGTGCCTCTTGCCTAATGGTGTTGCAGCCTTTGTAGCCTTTCAGAAAAGGTGTATATATACTGACAGACCATGTGATACTTTGCCCACAGGTAGACTTCATTTCACTAAGGCTACTTTCACACTAGCGTCGTGTGACGTACGTCGCAATGCGTCGTTTTGGAGAAAAAATGCTTCCTGCAAAGTTGCCCGCAGGATGCGTTTTTTCTCCATAGACTTTTATTAGCGATGCATTGCGATGTATGGCCACACGTCGCATCCATCGTGCGACGGATGCGTCGTGTTTTGGCGGCCGCAACGCACACAAAAACGTTACATGTAACTTTTTTGTGTGTCGTTTCCGCCATTTTCGACAGCACATGCGCGGCCGAAACTCCGCCCCCTCCTCCCTGGACATTACAATGGGGCAGCGGATGCGTTGAAAAACTGCATCCGCTGCCCCCGTTGCGCAAATCTTTCACAACGTGCGTCGGTACGTCGGCCCGACGCTAGTGTGAAAGTAGCCTTAGCATGTGACTTATAAGGGTAATTGCTGGCACCAGAAATGTTTAGGGGCTTCATTGCAAGAGGGGTGAGCACATATGCACATGCAATTTTTAGCTATTTGATCACATAAATTTAATTTATGCCTATATTTTTCTCACATTAACTTCACCAACATAGACTATTTTGTGCAGATGTATCACACCAAAATCGGATTAAAAAAAATTTAAACAAAGTAACAAAATAGGTAAAAAGACAAGGGGTTGAACACTTTCGCAAGCAATTGTACCTGCCTGTTCTATCCGGTGCCGGCTCAGAGCTGTCAGGGACCTCTCCAGCGATTCTGCTGTTTGACATCAGTAGAGTAACTCTTCCTCTATCTACGGCTTCTCTATCCAAGGGGTGTGACTGCCGACAATGTGCTGATTGGTAGCCGGCTCCCTGCAGTTTGATATCTGGCTATCCTCTGAATATCAGCATTACATCAGCAGTCACACCACAGAGCAGTAGAAAAGCAGCAACTCTGTTGATGTGACATCAATAGATGCCACAGAATTGCCAGCAGGAGCAGTTTGACCTCTATGAGCCGGCATACAACAAGAAAACACAGAATGACAGATTTGCAAAAATACTCTGCAATAAAAAATGGCAGTAATCAGCAAGTGCTGGATAACAAATACAGGGTATTTAGTTGACACTTTTTTTGCAAAAAAATGTACACCAAGCTGCTCCACCACGTCAAGGTAACTCCTATTGAAGCAGTCCCTATCTAATGTATTAAAAACCTGAACATGTGAACAGTGTCTAATATATATGATTCAGACAGGCCGCTCCCTAGTATGGGCTTGTGGTCTGAGACAGCTCTTATGTGCACGTCTTATGTGCACTTGCTAATTACTGCCATTTTTTATTGCAGAGTATTTTTGCAAATCTGTCATTCTGTGTTTTCTTGATGTATCTCAGTTAGTGGGTGGTGTGAGCATTGTCTGATCGACGTGTTCACATTTGTGCATGTCACATGTGTGTTTTTAATCCTTTTTTTTTTCCTTGCTTAGCATGGTTTGGGAGACCCCACCCCTCTCTTGTGTGACGTGCACATAAGAGCAGTCTCAGACCACAAGCCCATACTAGGGAGTGGCCTGTCTGAATCCTGTTCATATTAGACACTGTTCACATGTTCAGGTTTTTAATACATTAGATAGGGACTGCTTTAATAGGGGTTACCTTGACGTGGTGGAGCAGCTTGGTATAAATTTTTTTGCGCAAAAAAAGTATCGAATAAATACCCTGTATTTGTTATCCAGCACTTGCTGATTACTGCCATTTTTTATTGAAGAATATTTTTGCAAATCTGTCATTCTGTGTTTTCTTGTTGTATCTCAGTTAGTGGGTGGTGTGAGCATTGTCTGATCGACGTGTTCACATTTGTGCATGTCACATGTGTGTCTCTATGAGCCGGCATAGATCGGTGATAGGCAGAACAAGCAGGTACAGTAGCTGCTAACTACTTGCCTGTTAGCTTAGGTCCATAGTAGAAAATTTTTAAAAAGTTTTGGATAACCCCTTTAACTCTATAAGCATTCACTTCTGCACAACAGTTCTGAATAATTACAGCAAAGAACACATATACATGGTGCATTTTTACTACAGTAATTTTAGACCTGTTCTTCTTACTAGGTGCAAAAAAAGACTTCTTTTAATCATGAGTTTTGCCTTAGGTCATCTCTTTTAAAGATTTCAGCAATTCAATAAAGAAAACACATTTTATGTATTAGTTTTTCAAATCTGAAAAGCTGGCAAAGGAAGAGAAAGCGCTGAAATAGAAATAATCACTTAGGATAGGTCCATGCATCGCCTTAAAATATGTGCACATGGGGTCTTACAGCTGCCGGCGTACCCACGTAGTTTTTCACACAGAATGTGCTTTAGGAAACCGTGTATTTTTCTTGAAGTGGCTTCTTTGGCGTCTTTCTAGTTTTCTGCAGCAGTTTTGCCACTTTCTTTTTATTTTACATATAAAATAGAATAGTCCTGTCACTTCTTTTAGCCAATTTGTAACTTTTTTAACCTCTTCAGACTATAAAAGCTATAAACATGTTGATTGCTTTATTCCAAGTGCAATTTGCCTGGAAAAGACGCCGAGTGCACATACCAGTAGACATTTTTACCTTTTTTTTTATACCACACACGAAAAATGTTTTTAAAACAAAGTCTGCAATCTTCTAAAGGGTATGTGCACACTGAGTTTTTTGAGGATGTCAAAACCATGAGTCTGAAGAGTCTAAAGAGCGGTGGTGTCACTGAGAAGAGTGGAACAGAGCTTGATCCCACAGAAGGTGGCGGTGAGTATATTAATACACTACGTACATATATACACAGATTTAGTAACAAAGAAATCTTAATAGTAGTGCTTCTTTAAAGGGATTGTCAGGACTTTTAGAAAAGTAACCAAGGTTTCCAATGTGGCTGTCTGTCACGTGACTTACTCGGTAATTTCTGGTTGCTGTTCTTGTGTTCTACGGTATAACTTTCCCATGGTGTCACATGTCACTTGTGATATGCCATACAGAGAGTTTAGCTACAGAGATGTGCCCCATGGTCCCCGCTGTGCTCTGCAACTTCTGCCCCTGTATCATTCACGCACAAGAGCTCGCCTTGTACTCTAGTACAGACAGAAAAGCTAGAGGAAAGCAGGCCCAGAAACAGAGGAAGGATCATGCAAGGCAGGAAAGGAAATACCCCAGCATGAAGCTCGGAGAACAGACAAGTCCTTCACTTGGAGAACAGCAGTGTCAACAAATGAAAATGATGGCATTGTGAATATCAGTAATAATAGATCTTTGTAAGAAACAAGGTCAGATTTTATTGATTATGGAAACAACATTTCAAATTTTAATTTTTTATAAGGTGATCTTGAAATACCCTTTGAGCTATGACAGGTTGGAAATGCACAGTTGCCCGGATGTGAAGGGAAGACAGCCACCTCACATTGTCTCTGAACTCTGCACCACGGTCCTTCAGGTATAAACAACGCTTGTGTGTATATATATAAATTTCACATGCTGTTGTGCAAATGGAATAGACAACAGATGGAAATTATTGGCAATTATCAAGACACCCTCAATAAAGGAGTGGTTCTGCAGGTGGGGACCACAGACCACATCTCAGTACCAATGCTTTCTGGCTGATGTTTAGGTCACTTTTGAATGTTGGTTGTGCTTTCACACTCGTGGTAGCATGAGACGGACTCTACAACCCACACAAGCGGCTCAGGTAGTGCAGCTCATCCAGGATGGCACATCAATGGAGGCTGTGGCAAGAAGGTTTGCTGTGTCTGTCAGCGTAGTGTCCAGAGGCTGGAGGCGCTACCAGGAGACAGGCCAGTATACCAGGAGACATGGAGGGGGCCATAGGAGGGAAAAAATCCAGCTGCAGGACCGCTACCTCAGCCTTTGTGCAAGGAGGAACAGGAGGAGCACTGCCAGTGCCCTGCAAAATGACCTCCAGCAGGCCACAAATGTGCATGTGTCTGCAAAAACGGTTAAAAACCGACTCCATAAGGATGGTCTGAGTGCCCGACATCCACAGATTGGGGTTGTGCTCACAGTCCAACACTGTGCAGGACACTTGGCATTTGCCACAGAACACCAGGATTGGCAAATTCGCCACTGGCGCCCTATGCTCTTCACAGATGAAAGCAGGTTCACACTGAGCACATGTGACAGACATGATAGAGTCTGGAGATGCCGTGGAGTGCGATCTGCTGCCTGCAACATCCTTCAGCATGACTGCTTTGGCAGTGGGTCAGTAATGGTGTGGGGTAGCATTTATTTGTAGGGTCGCACAGCCCGCCATGTGCTCGCCAGAGGTAGCCTGACTGCCATTAGGTACCAAGATGAGATCCTCAGACCCCTTGTGAGACCACATGGTGGTGCGGTTGGCCCTGCGTTCCTCCTAATGCAGGACAATGCCAGACCTCATGTGGCTGGAGTGTGTCACCAGTTCCTGCAAGATGAAGGCATTGAAGCTATGGACTGGCCCGCCCATTCCCCAGACCTGAATCCGATTGAGCACATCTGAGACATCATGTCTCACTCCATCCACCAACGTCATGTTGCAGCACAAACTGTCCAGGAGTTGGCGGATGCTTTAGTCCAAGTCTGGGAGGAGATCCCTCAGGAGACCATCCGCCGCCTCATCAGGAGCATGCCCAGGCATTGTACAGTAGGGAGGTCTTACAGATACGTGGAGGCCACACACAATACTGAGCATCTTTTCCTTGTCATGAGGCATTTCCACTGAAGTTGGACAGCCTGTACTTTGATTTTCCACTTTGATTTTGAGTATAACTTCAAATCCAGACCTCCATGAGATATTTATTTTGATTTACATTGATAATTGTTATGTTTTATTGTTCTGAACACTTTACACTATGCAATGAATAAAAATTTGCAACTGGAACAATTCATTCAGAGATATCTATGATGTGGTATTTTAGTGTTCCCTTTAGTTTTTTGAGCAGTGTATATATATATATATATATATATATATGTGTGTATATATATATATATATATATATATGTTAAATACTTGTACAATTATGCCGCTTTATGGTATGTTCATGCAAATGTGATTTTCAGGTACTATTGGAGGAAAATTATTTTAAAGAGGACTGTACCATTTCCATCTTTTATGAGCCAACCCTTATTGTCCCTCTGTCAACAACTGACAGCATTAATCACACTGCTTTAAAATCACCACTTAGGTACATTTTTACACCAATCTAGAATATTTTTATCCCCTGGGGTTCCTAATATTGTTGTATATTTTTCAGCAGTGTTTATTTAATATCTCATTTACAACTTGTTTCCTTATTTCCTCATTTTTCCTCTCCTCACTTTACCAAACAGCTGCTATTTTCTCTTCCCCATTGGAGGTCAATTTGCCCTGTCTTTTTAAATGTTTTTTTTATAACGGCAATATTATTTAATAAAGATATTTATTTTTAATTCAGCTAATAACCATTCCTTCTTTTATGGTAACCACCCATAATAGATTCTGCTTATTTTTAATAGTCTAGGTGAGCCTGGCGATATAACGGCCACTGTACTTTCTAGTTAAGCATTTCTTCCCTGTGGGTATCATTCAAAGAGTCATGACAAAGTGCTTGTGCCTCCTTTTATTTGAATACTTTTCTGGCAAGTCTCTGTGTGTGGGTGCCCTCTTTCGGGTGCCATGTCTACATACTTGGGAGCTATTTACTTTGGATTTTGGGGTTTTGTACCTAGTTTGATACAAGGCTTGTGAGTCTTTTATCTGCAGTTCTTCAGTTATTGATATGTCGATGCCAACAATGTAATGCCACTGCCCAATATTTGGGTTCTGAATGATGGAACATGACCATGAAATATGGTACACAAAATATACCGTAAAAAAAATATTGTAGGCCGATGAGCATGTATACACCAGAAGCTACATCATGTGCTCTATATAAAATGTATATGGGTACAGATGTCTTGCGTCACGTCCATAAGGATAAATATAGGCCCATTCTCTAGCATAGGAGATCTTTCAGATAAAACGTCAGTGGATAAATGGATTTGAAACTTGCAATAGCACAATAGCCAGGGAAGTAGGTTCATATTCCTCCTGCCAGAAATAGAACATAAATTGGACCTAGGAACAAGTTCAGAGATTCTAGAACTGTATGAAAAGTATGAGTCATTTCACAGAAGCCACCGACACCAGCAGAAAATCAGCAATGGGGGGAAAAGACGGCTCTACAGCAATATTTTACGTCAATTAATGAATATACATCGTTAACTATTTGTTCCCCAGGCAAAAACACAACCAATAGAGTGCAACTTATGTTCAGTGATCAGCAGCAGATCGGTTACTGTGCGCTGCCGCACCTAGCGGCGCTCTATAGGAGCACATTGCTCGGCAGATGATACTAAATTTGGACTTGATTATGCAAATAAATACAGGAAATATTCTGTACAGAAATGGATTACAGTGCAACGTCAATACGTTCCCGAAATATAAATGAAAACGCTGAAATAACGTCTCCCCAACTCCTACTCCAACACGCCGGAGCGTGACTGGTAAAAGTGAACCCTTGGCAGAGAATGCACGTGGATACATTCTCATTATCTAAGACAGATTGATGTGGGTGGCTCCATATGCATTACCCACTTGTTCAGTTTATGGAGAGCAATGAGTTTACAGACCCGTCTGAATGGCATGGTGCCTTTTTTTAACACTTAATAATCCTCGAAAGTTTAGGAGAGGGTATATTACATGTATTCAGCATTTAATCGCGGGAAGACTCCTAATCATTATTTTTCTAAACTGTTTCTGGGATTCCAGTTGAATTGAAATGATCAGTCACTCTGTAGAAAAATGATCCTGCGTTCATGCCAGTTGATGCTGTTGGGGTTCCCTTTGTAAACCAATCACAGTACACAACTTCTATATCCCCAGTCGCCTACTTATTAGCTTTTACTCCATTTTCCCCATATACTATACTGTATGAAAATTGCTCACTCTGTCCCTATCACTCACATGATTGGTTACACACTGGGACAGCATGGTGTCTCAGTGGTTAGGAATCTAGTTTCTATGTTCTCTCATACTCCAAAGACATACAATTTAGATTGTGAGCCCCGAGGGGAATGATGACCAAGGCTGCCAACCGTCCAGAAATTCCAGGACACTTGTTTGCTCTGTCCAAAATAAAATTTAAGCCATCCGTGGTATTTTTGAAGCTGAAGCTTATACAAACTATTTTGACTGTAATTATCAGCATTTTACTGTAAATGCAGCTGATGTCTTCATATCAGAATTATGGGCTGTAGACATGCATCACTTATAATCATAATGATTTATTATGGTCTTTGAATCTGTCCATAAAAAATAATGTAAGATGTCCAGAAAAAAATAAAAAGTCAAGTTGACAACCCTGAGGCTGTGTGCCCACTTAGCGATTTTTAAGCGTTTTTGCAGCGATTTTCGGAGCGAAAATGTTTAAAAATCGTGTACAGAACGTCCCCCATGCATTCCTATGGCATTCCGCACATAGTGTGCTAATGCTGCGCTTTTTTCCGCGGCGGAATCGCATCACGGAAAAAATCGCAGCATGGTCATTCTTTTGTGCGGAATCGCAAAGAATTGCCACGATTCTGCACCCATAGGAATGCATGAGAATCGCTTACTTCCCGCATGTGGCTATGCCCACCATGCGCGAAGTTAAGCGTCTCATGTGCAGTTGGTACCCACGGTGTGGAGGAGAAGAGACTGTCCTCCAGGCCCTGGGTACCATACCCCTGTAAAAAATAGAATAAAAAATAAAAAAATCGGGGTATATTTACCTTCCGACGTCCCGCGCTGCATTCCCGGCCTCAGCGTTCCCAGTAATGCCTTGCGGCAAGGTCCTGTGATGACGTGGTCTCGCGAGATCGCTATAGCAACGCGAGACCAACGTTATCACAGGTCTCGCAAGGCATCGCTGGGAACAGGAGCGTCGCTGAGACTGCGCGGGACGTCGGAAGATAAATATACCACGATTTTTATTTTTTTTTTAGCATTTTAACATTTTATCTTTTACTATTGATGCCGCATAGACAGCCTCAATAGTAAAAACCTGGTCACACTTGTCAAACACTATGTTTGATGAGTGTGACCAACCTGTCAATCACTTTCCAAGCGATACTTCAAATCGCTTGGAAAGTGCTTGAATATCACACGCGAAAATCATGGTAAAATCGCGGTGAAATCGCGCGGAAAATACGCACGATTTCTGGGAAGGAGTCCGGTTTTTAGTGTCCGGAATAAAACGCTACGTGGGCCCATAGCCTGATAATGACATCTGCAATGCACTGTGGAATTAATACAACTCTATAAGTGAAGAAACAAAGACAGAAACATAATGATTAAATACCCTGCAGAAAATAAATAAATAGCATAGTGCATGAAAATAATATACGATACTTAGTTAATATGTATTTGATAATAAAAAAAAAAAAAATCAGAAAGCCATCCCGCCTTGTCACAGTGACCATAGTTGGGACAGTCCGAACTCTAATACGGTCACCATGACGAGGTGGGATGACTTTTGCATTTGTTTTTTTTTTTAAAAAAACATGTTAACTAAGTATCATATATTATTTTTATGCACTATGTTATTTATTTATTTACTGCAGGGTACTTAATCATTATGTTTCTGACTTTGTTTTTGTTTTGTGTTTAGTGGATAGTGTGAACATGCGCTTAGATGCCGCATGCACACCATTTTATATCCCAGTTCATACCTTTTGGGTTTTAACTATATAAGAGAATAAAATAAATAAAAAATAAATAGAACGATCTGATAAAAGTCTAGCTAGAAGGGTGATAATGTCAACCAATGCCAAACAAAACAAGAAAACTTTTTGACTTTTTTCTTCTATATTTCTAACCTCATTTGGGGGGCCGTACAAAATTATCAACTTGAAATTTATTCTGCTATATTTGATCAAACATTTAATTAACTTACCCCTAATTTGACAGCTGGAACTACTTCTCTTTTGTGCGATGTATGATGTTAGGCTGTATTGATGATGTTGCTACTCATAACTGCTTTTCTAGATTTGCATTGGTCTGGAGCACAGTAATGAATTTTGAAAAAAACTTGCAGCAGTAAGTTCTGAACACAAATGTATACTACACTACACTACAGGTCTCCTCAGAGTGACAAATTCTTGACTGCCGATGTTAAATTTTTAGAACTCAAGCAGTGGGAGATCTGCAGTACATACATCACAAAAGAGACTCCGAGACTGCTCTATATACATCACTTAGGAGATCCTGTTCATGCAGCATACACATCACATAGACAATGGGGCTGCAGAATATTCATTACAGAGGAAACACCAAGATGGCAGCATATACATTGCATAGAATACATTGGTGCTGGGGCGTAAACATCACAGGAGATGCTGGGGAATATACATCACAGGATAAGACAAGGCATATACATCACAGGAGGTGCTGGGGCATATACATCACACGAGTCACTGGGTGGCATATACATCACAGGAGCAGAGAGGACATATACATCACAGGAGGAGCTGGGGCATATACATCACAGGAGGAGCTGGGGCATATACATCACAGGAGGAGCTGGGGCATATACATCACAGGAGGAGCTGGGGCATATACATCACAGGAGGAACTGGGGCATATACATCACAGGAGGAACTGGGGCACACACATCATGAGACACTGGGGGCATATATATCACAGGAGCTGAGGCTGCAGCCATCCTCGGTGGTGGAAATGGAGCGCAGAACGCACTGACTCTGGCTTCATAGTACGTCCTGAAGCTGGCATTGTCCAGCATCAATATATAATCCTGTGTATGAGTGCTTGCAGTGTCGGGAGCAATTAAAGGGTCGGCGGCCGGTGTTTTGCTGGCCACTGGCCTGAGCACTGCGATCCCCCCCGATCACTGTGGTCCCTGGGAATCCGCAGGTCCAACCTTCCCCACTCCTGCCTTAGATAATAAAGCAAACTGGCACTAAAATAGTTAATGGACAAGAAAGAAGTCTCGCAAGACTACAGTGGATTAGGCAAACTGATGCTCCATGATTTACACGTTCATGTTAGACTAAACTTCTGTCTGCACAGCTGTTACATGATATATAGGAATGATGACATGTGAGAGGGAAACATGGTTTACTCCTGTTTGTAAAATAATTGGTCACATTTTTCCTATGGTAACAAGCAAAGAGGCAATGTTGTACTGGCAGAAGGTTGGATTTCATACGTCACTTTACATGTTGTTATTATTCTGCTCCAATATATTTATTTTGTAAAACTAATAAAATCAAGTATACACTGTGTTTCAAATTATTATGCAGAAAGAGTTTAGGAGTGATAAGGTTAGAATTTTTTTGTTTGTCATTTAAACTCATTGATGGTGATGTGTGTCAGGGCTCTTTAGATCACTGAAAGCAATTGCAGATACCTGTGCAAATTAGTTTGGCAGGTGTGTCCAAATAAAGGCAAGACTACTTAAGAAGGCTGTTCCACATTATTAAGCAGCCTACATTTTTGGCCAAAATGGGAAAGAAAAAGGATGTGTCGGCTGCTGAGATGCAACAAATTGTGGAGTATTTAGGTCAAGGCATGACTACAATCAACATTGCCAAGACACTTCATCGTGATCATAGCACAATCAAGAAGTATGTAGCTGATTCCCAGCACACACGTGTGCATGCTGATAAGGAAAAATTGAGGACTCTTTCCAACAGGCAATTGCATCAGGTTAAAAGAGCAGCTGCAAAAATGCCTTGTCATAGCAGCAGACAAGTTTTTGAAGCTGCTGGTGCCTCCAACGTCCCCCGAACAACAAGATGCAGGGTCCTTCAGAGGTTTGTAGCTGTGCGTAAGCCATCCTGTCGACCACCTCTATCCACTGCACACAAGCAGAAACGGCTCCAGTGGGCCAAACGATACATGAAGACTGACTTCCAAACTGTTTTGTTCACCGATGAGTGCCGTGCAACGCTCGATGGTCCAGATGGATGGAGTGGAGGATGGCTGGTTGATGGACACCACATGAAAACACGGCTAAGGCGACAACAAGGAGGAGGTGGAGTAATGTTTTGGGCTGGAATCATGGGGAGAGAGATTGTGGGCCCCTTTAGGATCCCTGAAGGGGTAAAGATGAACTCCATAATCTATGTGGAGTTTCTAAAACAGCACTTCCTGCCATGTTTCAAGAGGAAGAACCGTGCTTTCCGCAGCAAGATCAATTTCATGCATGATAATGCACAGTCTCATGCTGCAAATAACACATCTGCATCTCTGGCTGCTATGGGCATAAAAGAGGACAAACTTATGGTGTGGCCACCATCTTCCCCTGACCTCAACCCCATTGAGAACCTCTGGAGCATCATCAAAAGGAGTGTCTATGATGGCGGGAGGCAGTTCACATCTCAGCAACAGCTCTGGGAGGGTATTCTGTCCACATGCAAAATAATTGAAGCACAAGCCATCCAAAAACTGAGAAATTCAATGGACGAGAGAGTTCAGAAGCTTCTTTCGAACAAGGGGTCCTATGTGCAAATGTAACATCACCTAGAATAAAGTTTTGACTTGAAAACTGTTTGATTTCATTTTGTAATAAGCTGATAATGCTTATCATTTCACAAGTCACCATTTTTTCGTTCAAAATAAAAATAAAAAGGGTGAAAACTCTGCTGTGCATAATAATTTGGAACATGCATTTTGAGCGTTTATTATTTTTAAAAATATACTGTTTTCATAGGCAGTTTGTTCAAAAACATTGCAATTATACTGGAATAGTAGATGACTGGAAAATAACAATGACTGCAATTCATATAGGTAATTTAGAGAAAATATGAGGAAGTATTTTTTGCATAATAATTTGGAACACATTGTAAATGCTGAAAGTGCATTAACACCTGTCTCATTAGTTAACAGTGTTATACTGCAGGACGTTGCTATCGCGTGGGTGCACCACTTTCTATCCATGCTCCTGTTTAAAGCCTCAGACTTACGGTACTATTTTGCAGAAAGAGAATTTATAAAACTGTCCGTAAGCTGCCGACTCTGCCTTGACTGATTTGTTTTAGTGATAGTTCTGCCAAGTGAGACATCATCCAAGGCAGAATGGGAAGGACTCTGAGTGATCAGGGCATGGTGGTTTTAGAAGTTCTTTTTTCTGCCTAGTAGCAAAAACTGATGGTCTTTGATAGTCTTTTTGGCAAAAACTGCTTTGCTAGTCTTAGGCTATGTGCACACACTGCGGATTCACCTGCAGGTTTTTCCGCGCGGAACCGCAGGTAAAGTGACCTGCGGTTTTCCTACAGTTTGGCCTGCGGTTTGGCACCTGGACAATGGAATAGGTGCCAAACCGCTGCGGAATCCGCAGAAGCAATTGACATGCTGCGGTTTGTAAACCGCAGCAAAACCGCGTGGAAAAAACCACAGCGTGAGCACAGCGGTTTTTAAAACCCATAGGGTAACATGGTACTGTACCATGTCAGCGGAACTGCTGCGGTTCCGCAGGGCCAAAAACGCTGCGGAACCGCAGCAGAATCCGCAGTGTGTGCACATAGCCTTAGGGTCTGTGCACACATTGCGGATTCTACTGCATTGTACAGTAGCATTAAAGTCTATGAAATTTGAAAAACACTGTGCACATGCTGCGGATTTTTCTGTGCGGATTAGCTGCGGATTGAAATCCGCAGCATGTCAATTCTTTGTGCGGAATCCACAGCGGTTTGACACCTGCACCATTATAGAAATCCACAGGTGTCAAAACGCAAGGGAAATCCGCACAAATTCTGCACAAAATCCGCAGGTAAAATGCAGGTAATTTTACCTGCGGATTTAACCAAATCCGCGCGGAAAAATCCACA
Source organism: Dendrobates tinctorius (assembly GCF_039654945.1). Lineage (NCBI taxonomy): Eukaryota > Metazoa > Chordata > Amphibia > Anura > Dendrobatidae > Dendrobates > Dendrobates tinctorius. Next base: position 7,239,866 of record NW_027361910.1, on the reverse strand, counting down.
GGACAATCCGCACCGAGTGCACATACCCTTAGTTTAGAAAAAGTAGAGACCTGACAAACCCATCAAAAGGCAATAAGATCCGCCAGCTCTATACACAATAACACGATCATAGCACAATATGATTTCATGCTGCGTAAATTTGAGATTGTGTGCTGTACTGAGGGGGAATCTTTTGCATCTATGGATACATTGAGATGCAGCAGAAAAGTAGAGCTTATGGAAATAGTGCAGAAGAACATGTTACATACAAAATGGTAAAACCAGTACCCCAAATCCTTATTATCTAATTTCTGTCTCGCAATCTAATAACTCACCCACTTTTTCTTTTCTTTGTCCCTTCTTGGTGTTTCAGCTTTGGTTTCAGTGCCCTCCTGGAGAGTAACAGCATGATCGTTGCTCTTCTCCTAGAAGAGAATGTCAGGAATGTTAAATACCACAAAGACATCATGACACAATATACAAAGTTCTATATATGTCCAAATCTAAAAAAAAATGGAATAAAAGATTCTTCTGCTACTTTCACACAATGTAAGAGACACAAATGGAATAGTGACGCGTAGAGCAACTGACAGTATTGTGTTACCGAGTAAATACCAAAATAACCAACATCAATAAATGCAGAAACATTAAAGTATCCTTCTGACCTATGAGAACAACCAGTGTCATATCAGTGTCATGTTCTGCTGTGTCAGTTGTTCTGTTGTCTCCAGATGGCATAGATCTGTACATTCCCAGATCCTGAGACTAATTATCCCCATATCATAGTGAAGATAATTCCTCGGTGACTGGTGATTCATCCCGTCTTCCACATTACAGTAACCTTTTGCTACTTTTAATCTTTACTCCCACCAGCTCACTGACTGACAATTACCAACTTTGTCAGCCATATCTAGAAGTTTAGATTTTTATGGAATAAATTCATGGACTTCAGTGCGCTGCTTGACAAATTCACAAATCCAGGTTAAGAGAAAGATTAACTGTTTATTTCCCAACGAGTTTCGAAGTTGAAATAAATAGTTAATCTTTCTCATAACCTGGATTCGTGAATTTGTCAAGCAGCGCACTGAAGTCCATGAATTTATTCCATAAAAATCTGAAGTTCTGGCGGTCACGGAGTTGACCTTTGGACGTGCAGCAAGCTGACTACGGATCTTATATGCCTGAACCTCTCCTGGAAAGGGTGAGTGAATTTTTATTTATTCTTCTAACAATAACCCAGATAAGACCCTATTGCACTTTTTGTTCCTGCAGTTTATTTGCATATCTAGAAGTTTTGCATTGGAACCATCTTAGCATTAAAATTAAAAACCTACCTTCTTGGCCTCCTCCGTTTGATAGGTACCTTGTCCCATTTACTGTTGAGAACAATAAAAATCTAAGACGTCAGTGAAGGATAGAGGAGTAGAGCTGGAGAAGACATATTTGCTGATTCTTGATAAAGACCTAAGAAAAACTCCACTGAACTTAACCTCCTTGGAAAACGGACAGTCCTCCAGATTTGTCCAATTTTTCCCAATTATGAGAAGCCGTGGATTATTGGTTCAGTTGGTGATCTTTATTATTAACAAAATCATGAAGACTCCAGGCAGAATAAGAAGTCACTTTACTGTGTATCAGGTTCACTGTAAAAGTTTGACAGATAAAGGGTAAAAAATAAGAGATTTTCTGCATGCTCTATTCGAAGAAGCATATTTTGTCCTCAGTTAAAGCGCATTTCCTTCCACAGAATTAGAAGGTCATATCCCTCAAGAAAACAAGTATCTCCCTCAAAAATGGCACCGTGAGAAAAGTGTCTGTAGCTGTCAAGAATCCCAGACATGAAGTAAGAAGGATTGAAAGCACTGAAGTCAGAGCACCTCAGGAGCCTGTGAGACGTGTAGTGATGCTGGAGCAGGTCATCTTGTCATCAGCTGCAGAACCTAGCATTCTTTCTCACACATTTCCATTTCCATAAGGAAGAATCAATATGAGATAAAGACTCTGCTTAATCCCAGAGGCACAGAAGAGTGTGTGATATCTCTTTTTCAGTTCCAACAAAAGCATGAAGAGCAGATGGAAGAGCCATGGACTCTGTATGCATAGTTACTGAGAAATAGACTCAGCACTGGTCTGTTCTCTCCCTATACCTGATGAGTGAAGTGTGCAGCATCAACGAACCAAGCTTGCTGATGCTTGTGGCCGTGGGTGGGAGCACACTTGCTGATAACCATCTGCAGGTCTTATTCAGTGTATGGTGCATTGTCATCACAGTAGGAGGGAGCCTGGGAGTTGTGTGTTATCATTTACTCATAATAAGGAGGAGACATAGTATCACGATGGATAGGAAAACAGCTATACATTACAATCATACACAGTATCACTACATTTCCAGAAATGCACTGGTTTTCCCTGAAATATTTTTATATCCCAGATAACTAAACCTTAATCAGCAATATGATTATAGCAAACTCACAGACCTAAACAACCCAAGCTTAAAGTCAGCATACAACTTTGGTAACACATACAGCAGATACAAAAGAAACTATGGCATTTAACTTCAATATAGTATTATTCAAAGAAAACTTATACACGGGGGGAAGGGGATAATGGACGGGAGGTAAAAAATGTGTCATATTACAAACCCTCCTATCAGCTCTCTTGATAATTGAGTGTGTCAGTAATCACACTCATGTCTGCTGTGCTCAAGCAACTTGTAATAATCATTATGTCTCACACATAGTAATTTACAAGTTGAGCAGAACAAACAGAAAAGGAATTACTGAGACATCTCTGGACAGGCAGTACAGCAGAGGTGACAGTGCTATGTGAATGTGAGGAGAGGTGATAGAAGGATTTGTTGTAATGAGACACAGAAAAACTCAGCTGCCCTTCCTCTCCCCCATACTGACTCATGCAGGAGATCAGGACTGTCTGTCAAACATCTCACATACTGAGAAATCTGATCTAAGCTATGGTGGATGCATGTTCTTCTTCCTTTGAATGTTGTTACCTGCTTATGATTGGTTCACAATAATAAAAGGGGAAAAAGTACACTCAACTTGACATAAAAAAAGTTATCACATTATGTGCCAAATACTTATTTAATATCTCCGCAATGGAGAGTTGAAATAATAATTAAAAAAAAAATATTTATTTCGCTCTGCAGCCACTATTACATCGTGTGTCCAGTTCAAAGTGAAAAATTGTCAAAAAGTTCTCTTTAAAGAGAAATTGCTCGCCGTGATAAAACCTCCCCTAAATTAGTCTAATGTGCCTAAAGCTGAAGAGTCACAGGTACCAGCAAGGTAATGAGCTCTGCACTCATTTTTAATGTCAGTAAGCCCACAGTGCTTAGCTTTGTCATGTATCCCATGGACTCAAGCCCTCAGGTCAACGAAAGAGTATAAGAGACTTGTATATCCTTTATACAAAACACAACCTGCTTGAATAATTACTGCAAGGAGTGGAAGTGAGTCTAAAGATCGGAATTAAATATATACTGTATATTTATATCTACACTTGTAGCATAGAGGTGACTAAGCAATATACGTTACATCAAGAAGCAATAATTACATGCCTCAAAAAATGCAATACTGTCATTTCGATTTTCATTTCCTATTAAAGAGTTTACTGTACGGGAATAATAATTTTACATTTTGATAGACCTCACTTTTACAGAAGTGGCAATACGAAATATGTTTGTTGTTTTATTTTTCATCTCTATTCTTAATGGAGGATAAGAGTTACATTTTTATATTTTTAAAAAAGTTTATCTTTTTACCTTATTTTTTTCTTTTAGTCCACGTAGGGGACTTGAATCTGTGATTGTCTGATTGCTTACGCTCTATATTGCTACACCAGATTGCAGTATATAGTGTAAATTGCAGTCTCCATTTAAGTGCCTCTGTCAGAGATTGACAGACATCTAAATGGTTAACAACAGCGACAAAAGCTACGCTCAGCTTCTGAGCTCCGTCCATACTTGCAGATCCTAGGTACATAATTTTATGCTTAGGGGTAAAAGACAAAATTAAAAAATAAATTACTAAAGAAGTATCAATGTACAGTCATTCCTTTTCATTGTAGATTGAACAATAAACGATGCACTTGAAGTTGTGCCAAAGTGGGTTTTCCTGGAGCATAATCAATAGTTGTCTAGGACCAGGGCCATCATCAGGGCATTACTGCCCTTACTATATGGGGACCGGTGAGCAGCACTACAGATGGTGGCCCGGGCCCAGTTTGGGCCCTGCCTCCTATGCTTCTGCTTGCCGGGACCCATCGTGCAATGAAGATCTGTGTGCAGCACACACCTCGGCTGTGGGAGCTTTCTCGGAGCGCCACGGCTGTCTAAATGGGATGGCTGCACAGTTCCCGCTCTCTCCGCTCTCTGGACTTCCGGTCAGGTGACGGCGTGAACGTGATGACGTCATTGCGTACGTGCCACCCTGTATGACACCAGAAGCGGAGCTGCGCCTGCAGGGAATCATCAGTGAGATTAGTATGAAAAACATTTTCTTCCTTTATAAAATTAATTAAATGGGTGAGGGGAGAAATGGAGGGAAACTGCAGGTGATGAAGTGAGGGGGACTGAACATGATGAAGTGGGGGGAGACTGCGCATGATGAAGTGATGGGGAGGGGGACTGCACATGAGGAAGTGGGTGGGAGTGGGCCTGTTCATTATGAAGTCAGTGAGGGAGGGGGACTGCACATGAGGAAGTGGGGTAGAGGGACTGCACATAATGAAGTGGGGAGGAGGACTGCACATGATGAAGTGAGTGGGGGAGGGGGACTGCAAATTATGAAGTGAGTTGTGGAGGGGATGGCAAATGATGAAGTGAGTGGGTGAGGGAGACTGCAAATGATGAAGTGAAGTAAGGAGACTGCAAATGATGAAGTGAGTGGGGGAGGGGGACATAATAACTAATTGTATGTTAATGGTGGGTGCACGTTTGTATTCAGCTGTGTAGTGTAGAAGAAAGGGAAAAAGTGGGAATGTGCTCTGGAAGCGGTGATCTAAGTAACTGTGTTATTTTATGCAGAGACAAGTCCTGGCTGAAAGACATGATGGTATTTGCTCTGGATGAAGAAGAAAAGAAAGATGAATGACTTCAACTAGAGATGTCACTGGTAAGTCAGTGTGATATCTGTTCATTGACACTGCATTCAGATCTCCTGTGTATAATGTCACTGGTGATCACTGGATTACCTGTATACTATATATTATATACTATATACAGAGATAAAGTGTATAATGTCACTGGTGATCACTATATTATCTATACACTGACACTATATACAGAACACCTGTGTATAATATCACCAGAGATCACTGTACTACTTGTGCACTGACACTATATACAGAACTCCTATGAATAATGTCACTGGTGGTCACTGCATTACCTGTACACTGACACTATATACAGAGCTCCTGTGCATAATGTCACTGGTGATCACTGCATTACCTGTACACTGACACTATATACAGAGCTCCTGTGTATAATGTCACTGGTGATCACTGTATTTCCTGTACACTGACAGTATATATAGAGCTCCTGTGTATAATAGCATTTTTTTTTTATTAATGATCAGTTTTGTAGTATTAGGTCACTATGTGGTGGTAATATGTGGTCTGGTCATGGTATGGCTGTATATGTTCATTGTATGTGGTATTATTTGGTCACTATGGGGTGATAATGTGGTCTGGTCTCATTGTGACGGCATTCGTCCCTATTATTCGGTCACTATGTGGTGGTAATATGTGGTCCGGCCATGGTGTGGTTGTATTTGTTCCTTGTACATGGTATTATTGGTCATTTTAAAATATGTACAAGACTTATTCCCATAAAAAAATAAGTAAAAGTATACCTAAAAGAGTATTGGATATTTTAAGAAATGTTTAATAGGTTTGAGTAGAGTAGGGCCTGGCCAAAAGAGTCTTCCTTGCCATGGTGGCGGCTTAAAAAATCTTTTGGCCCAAAAAAAAGATGCTGGCTATATATGTGATCTGGTGTCTGATGGGATCTGTTAATGTGTGATTAGTAAGGACATGGTGCAGAAGAATAGCTTTTCCAAGAGTCGGCAGTGAGACTGTGGAAGGTTTGAGGGGAGGAGGCAGAGCTGGGGTGGAGCCTGGGTGGAGTTTCAAGGGGGCCCGAAAATCTTGCCAGTACGGAGCCCTGAAATTCCTAGTGGCAGCTCTGTCTAGGACAAATCAGCAGTAAAAGATGTTACTTTTTGCAAATCTGTTTCAATCTGCTCAAAGATGCTGCAACGCAATCGCCAGATCATAATGTGAATTCAGTGCTAGAAGATATTTTTATTTGCTTTACCTGCCTAAATACCAAGGTTATTTGAGGTAGGAATAGGATGAGTGGGTTGTACAATGGTTATTAGGTTGGAAATCACAGTGATAAACTCATTGGAAAGAAAATAGGATACAGTCATTGCCAGCGCCCTATATATTTAGATGAGTTCACTGGAGCTTACATAAATGGAAGCTGTTTGCAATTTGTGTTTCTCTCTGATGCATTTTCCTATACAGAACATAATAAATGGATAGCATGAAGTACTTATTTAAGATGTCCTCAAGAAGCACGGTTTAGGATTTTGATAATTGCCTTTGGAATGGAAATACACTATTGCACTAAGAATCTTACCCCGTTAATCATTATACAATCAACAGACAGCCCTGGCACACCAGCCTGACCAAAGAGCTGAGGCGAGCTTCCAGGGCTGCTGAGCGCAGATGGAAAAGATCCCACTCCAACGAGCACTTCATCGCATTCAAACAGTCCCTCACTACTTTCAAGACCACACTCGCCACAGCTAAACAAACCTACTTCTCATCTCTCATATCCTCCCTGTCTCGCAACCCTAAACAGTTATTCAACACCTTCAATTCTCTCCTCCGCCCCCCAGCACCTCCTCCCTCCCCACTCATCTCAGCTGAAGACTTTGCCTCATTTTTCAAGCAGAAAATTGATAACATCAGGGACAGTTTTGGTCAACAACCCCCAGAGCCCTTCCTCCCGACTTCCCAGCCCTCCACCTTCAAAACCAACTTCTCCACCATTACAGAAGATCGACTCTCCACTCTACTCTCAAGATCACATCTCACCACCTGTGCACTCGACCCGATCCCATCCCACTTCATCCCAAACCTCACCACAGTCTTCATCCCAACCCTAACCCATCTCTTCAACCTATCACTAACAACTGGTGTTTTCCCCTCAAGCTTTAAACATGCCTCCATCACACCTATCCTCAAAAAGCCCTCTCTTGACCCATCCTCTGTATCTAGCTATCGCCCTATATCACTTCTCCCATACGCCTCCAAGCTACTGGAACAACACGTCTACCTTGAACTGTCCTCCCATCTCTCTTCTTGCTCCCTCTTCGACCGCTTACAATCTGGCTTCCGGTCACACCACTCCACTGAAACAGCCCTTACTAAGGTCACCAATGACCTCTTAACTGCCAAGAGCAAGCGACACTACTCTGTCCTCCTCCTCCTGGACCTGTCGGCTGCCTTTGACACAGTGGACCATTCCCTATTATTACAGACCCTCTCATCCCTCGGCATCACAGACTTGGCCCTCTCCTGGATCTCATCATACCTAACAGACCGGACATTCAGCGTCTCCCACTCACACACCACCTCCTCACCTCGCCCCCTATCTGTCGGAGTCCCACAAGGTTCAGTCCTTGGGCCCCTGCTGTTCTCTATTTACACCTTTGGCCTGGGACAGCTCATAGAATCTCATGGCTTTCAATATCATCTTTATGCTGATGACACACAGATCTACATCTCTGGACCAGATATCACCTCCCTACTAACCAGAATCCCTCAATGTCTGTCCACTATTTCATCCTTCTTCTCCACTAGATATCTGAAACTCAACATGGACAAAACAGAATTCGTCATCTTTCCCCCATCTCACGCGACCCCCCCTACGAACCTATCAATTACAGTAAATGACTGCCCACTCTCCCCAGTCCCACAAGCTCGCTGCCTCGGAGTAATCCTTGACGCTGATCTCTCCTTCAAACCACATATCCAAACCCTTTCCACTTCATGCCGACTTCAACTCAAAAATATTTCACGCATCCGTTAATTCCTCACCCAAGAATCTGCAAAAACCCTAGTCCATGCCCTCATCATCTCTCGCCTTGACTACTGCAACCTCATGCTCTGTGGCCTCCCCTCAAACACTCTCGCACCCCTCCAATCTATTCTAAACTCTGCTGCCCGACTAATCCACCTGTCCCCCCGCTATTCCCCAGCTTCTCCCCTCTGTCAATCCCTTCACTGGCTCCCAATTGCCCAGAGACTCCATTACAAAACCCTAACCATGACATACAAAGCCATCCACAACTTGTCTCCTCCATACATCTGTGACCTCGTCTCCCGGTACTTTCCTGCACGCAACCTCCGATCCTCACAAGATCTCCTTCTCTACTCCCGTCTTATCTCCTCTTCCCACAATCGCATACAAGATTTCTCTCGCGCATCACCCCTACTCTGGAACTCTCTACCACATCATATCAGACTCTCACCTACCATCGAAACCTTCAAAAAGAGCCTGAAGACCCACCTCTTCCGACAAGCCTATAACCTGCGGTAACCACCGATCGACCAAACCGCTGCACGACCAGCTCTACCCTCGCCTACTGTATTACCACCCATCCCTTGAAGATTGTGAGCCCTCGCGGGCAGGGTCCTCTCTCCTCCTGTACCAGTTATGACTTGTATTGTTTAAGATTATTGTACTTGTTTTTATGTATACCCCTCCTCACATGTAAAGCGCCATGGAATAAATGGCGCTATAACAATAAATAATAATAATAATAATAATAATACACGGTGGGCCATTTATATGGATACACCTAAATAAAATGGGAATGGTTGGTGTTATCAACTTCCTGTTTGTGGCACATTAGTATACGGAAGGAGCAAAATTTTTCAAGATGGGTGGTGACCATGGCAGCCATTTTGAAGTCAGACATTTTGGATCCAACTTTATTTTTTTCAATGGGAAAAGGGTCATGTGACACATCAAACTTATTGTGAATTTCACAAGAAAAACAATGGTGTGCTTGGTTTTAATCTAACTTTATTCTTTCATGAGTTATTTACAAGTTTATGACCACTTATAAAATGTGTTCAAAGTGCTGCCCATTATGTTGGATTGTCAATGCAACCCTCTTCTCCCACTCTTGAAACACTGATAGCAACACCACAGAAGAAATTCTATTCTAAGGGAGTCAGATTCCTTGTAGGAATGCTCGGATCTGACACCCTTAATGTGGTCGTGCACCATCTTGCTGGAAAAACTCAGGGAACATTCCGTCTTCATACAACGCATGGCCCTGTGTACCCAATGTTAAAGATAGGTATGCAGGGAAATGCAGGATGCCTACAGAAGTAGGCGGAGCGTAGGCAGAGCTTCAGGGAGGAAGAAGGGAGGAAATAGGCAGCCATCTGCAGCCCTCCTGAGCGCAAATGTGAACCTAGCATGAATGACAGGAAAACCCACAATGGTGACAGAAATAACTTGAATCTGACAAAAGTAATAATAAATAAATAAATCGATGAAAATGAAAGCCAGACATTGCTTTTTAAACATACTTCCACGGAATTAAAAAAATAAAATAAAACTCATGAAATATGCCTGGACAGAAATTATGGTACCCTTAACTTAATATTTTGTTGCATAACCTTTTGAGGCAAACACTACAATCGATTCCTGTAACTGTCAATGAGACTTCTGCACGTATTTTGGCCCACTCCTCAAGAACAAACTGCTCCAGTTGTCTCATGTTTGAAGGTTGCCTTTTCCAGATGGCATGTTTCAGCTCTTTCCAAAGATGCTCAATAGGATTTAGGTCAGGACTCATAGAAGGCCACTTCAGAATAGTCCAATGTTTTCCTCTTAGCCATTCTTGGGTATTTTTAGTTGTGTGTTATGGGTCATTATTCTGTTTCAAGACCCATGACCTGCGACTGAGACCAAGCTTTCTGACACTGGGCAGCACATTTCTCTCTAGGATCACTTGATAATCTTGAGATTTCATTGTACCCTCCACAGAATCTAGACACCCTGTGCCAGATGCAGCAAAGCAGCCCCAGAACATAACAGAGTCTCCTTCATGTTTCATAGTAGGGACAGTGAGTGTTCTTTTCTTGATGAGCTTCATTTTTCCATCTGTGAACATAGAGCTGATGTGCTTTGCCAAAGAGTTCCATTTTTGTCTCTTCTGTCCATACGACATTCTCCCAGAAGCTTTGTGGCTTGTCAATATGTAGTTTAGCAAATTCCAGTCTGGCTTTTCTGTGATTTTTTTTCAACAATCGTGTCCTCCTTGGTCTTCTCCCATGAAGTCCACTTTGGCTCATACAACGACGGATGGTGCTATCTGTTTAGAAGTTTTTCTGGGCTTTTTGCTACCATTTGTATTATCCGTCTCCTTGATTTGTCATCAATTTTCCTCCTGCGACCACGTCCAGGGAGGTTGGCTACAGTCCCATGGAGCTTAAATTTCTGAATAATATGTGCAACTGTAGTCACAGAAACATCAAGCTGCTTAGAGATGGTCTTATAAATTTTACCTTTAACATGTTTGTCTATAATTTTCTTTCTAATCTCCTGAAACAACTCTTTCCTTCACTTCCTCTGGTCCATGTTGAGTGTGATACACACCAAGTCACCAAACAGCACAGTGAGTATATGTAGCCCTCTATACAGGCCCACTCACTGATTCCAAGATTGTATACACCTGTGATGCTAATTAGCAGACACACCTTAATTTAACATGTCCCTTTTGTCACATTATTTTCAGGGGTACCATCATATCTGTCCTGGCCTATTTCATGAGTTTTATTCTTTTTAAAATTATGGGGAAGCATGGTTGAAAAGCAATGTCTGACTTTCATTTGTTTATTTTCATAGCTTTTTGATTTATTATTACTTTTGTCAGATTCAAGTTATTTCTTTAACCATTGTGGATTTTTCTGTCATTAAACGATGGGTACCAATAATTTTGACCACGTGTGTACCTGTCTGTTCTGCCCAGCAAAGATCTATTTTAGCAAAACAAATTCAGCAAAGATCCAATATAAGGAATGAAAATGTAACTTTTAAGAGAAAATGGTTAAAATTAGAGCAATACTAAGAAATTGCTACAAAACAGACACAAAAAATGTAAATAAAGTGCCAAAATGAACCAATGCAATATTAAAAAATAGCTCAGTTTCACCATTTGTAGTCATTCAAAGAGACCATCCATAAATTCAGGAGGGGGACAGGGCAAAACAGGTACCCTAGACTCCATGCCTTGCTCCAAGCATGTCTCCCAAGAACAGTACCCAAGTGTGGTTTATCCCAATAGTGGTGTCCCTCTACAAAAACTCACTTCGCATTTTTCACATTAGATCCTTGCTGAATTTAGTTTACCTTGATTGGATCATTTTGCTCCTTGTGGGTCCTTGCCGATTCTGAAGATCTCATTTAGCTCATGTGGCGATTCCCCAGCTTATTTTGACCTCTCATCAACAGGGCAGAGCCTTCTCTGCCACTCTTCTCTTTTGATGGGGCATCACTGCCGACGTCATCATGGATAACAGCTAGCTCCTCACAGTTAGGCAGCAGGAAGCTGGCTGCCAATCAGTATGACATCTACAGCAACTTCCTATTAACAGAGCAAAATGGATGAGAAGACGGTGTTCTGTCGACTTGATGTTACCGGAAGAATAATTGGCTGGAGCTGTTCGTGACGGCTCTAAACCAGGACAGATTGTCGTAGCGCAGAACAGGCAGGGATTTAGTCCTGGATAACCCCTTTATACATATCTCTTAGATTTACTTTGAAAAGCCTGTGTTTCAATTAATCCCCCCACTGCACACTATTATGGTTTACTCCTTTAAATTCATATAAAAAATTTTTGGTGCTTTTGGTCAGTATTTTGCATTAGTACTTGTAAATGCCAAATCAGCTGAACGTAAACAAATAAAAACTTAGACCCTGACTCATCAATAATGGCAAATTTCTCACAAGTCTTGATGAGGGGCGTATTGGAGATAGATGCTCTTCATTTATTAAGAGGTGCTCCATTCTTAAAGAATCAGGAGCATCTCTGACTAGTAGCGTGTGACTCCATGCTCCTCGCCACAAGTCTTTATCCAGTCCCTTACTAGAGAGAGATTTCTTGCATAAACCACAACTAGTCATGAATCAGATGAGCTGTGTTGTCATGCCCTCATGACGCCCCAGTTCCCACCATTTTAGGGGCGCTGGGAGGAACTAAACATGAAAATGTTAAACACATAGTTGCACCAAAATATTCCGGTTTTTCAAAGCAATACATGCCAGATTCTTGTGAAATTGTTGAGATGAATTGGTGCCTTTATCTATAAAAAAAAACTGTATGTATTATTTCAATTGGGTTGTGGTCGGGTGATTTTGGAGGATGTGTCATCTGACGCAGCACTCCATGCCTCTCTTTCTTGGTTATATAGCTTTTACCTAGCAATACAAAGAATGGTCACACTAAATGAAAATTATATGGAAAGGATGTCATTGCAGAATGCTGTTGTAGCCATACTAGGTAAGTGTGTCTTGAATTTTCAAATATATCACCCATAGTGTCAGTCTAAGGGGGTGAGATCGAATTACCTCCTTGCTTCCCTTCCCCTAATTGTTCTCTGTGTGTTGATGTTTACATATGCTAATGTTGGTAATATCTATGTTAATAGTTGCGGTACTGCTACATAGTAATATGTATTACAGCTTATATTTATGATACTGCCACATTCATATACAGTTGTGCCCAAAAGTATTGACACCCCTGCAATTTTGTCAGATAATACTCAGTTTCTTCCTGAAAATTATTGCAAACACAAATTCTTTGGTATTATTATCTTCATTTAATTTGTCTTAAATGAAAAAACACAAAAAGAATTGTCCTAAAGCCAAATTGGATATAATTCCACTCCAAACATAAAAGAGGGTGGACAAAAGTATTGGCACTGTTCGAAAAATCATGTGATGCTTCTCTAATTTGTGTAATTAACAGCACCTGTAACTTACCTGTGGCACCTAACAGGTGTTGGCAATAACTAAATCACACTTGCAGCCAGTTGACATGGATTAAAGTTGACTCAATCTCTGTCCTGTGTCCTTGTGTGTACCACATTGAACATGGAGAAAAGAAAGAAGACCAAAGAACTGTCTGAGGACTTGAGAAACCAAATTGTGGGGAAGCATGAGCAATCTCAAGGCTACAAGTCCATCTCCAAAGACCTGAATGTTCCTGTGTCTACCGTGCGCAGTGTCATCAAGAATTTTAAAGCCCATGGCACTGTGACTAACCTCCCTAGATGTGGACGGAAAAGAAGATTTGAAAGCAAGATTGTGCGGATGTTGGATAAAGAACCTCGACTAACATCCAAACAAGTTCAAGCTGCCCTGCAGTCCGAGGGTACAACAGTGTCAACCCGTACTATCCGTCGGCATCTGAATGAAAAGGGACAGTATGGTAGGAGACCCAGGAAGACCCCACTTATTACCCCGAGACATAAAAAAGCCAGGCTGGAGTTTGCCAAAACTTACCTGAAAAAGCCTAAAACGTTTTGGAAGAATGTTCTCTGGTCAGATGAGACAAAAGTAGAGCTTTTTGGGCATAGGCATCAACAAACAGTTTACAGGAGAAAAAAAGAGACAAACACGGTCCCTACAGTCAAACATGGCGGAGGTTCCCTGATGTTTTGGGGTTGCTTTGCTGCCTCTGGCACTGGACTGCTTGACCGTGTGCATGGCATTATGAAGTCAGAAGACTACCAACAAATTTTGCAGCATAATGTAGGGCCCAGTGTGAGAAAAATGGGTCTCCCTCAGAGGTCATGGGTCTTCCAGCAGGACAATGACCCAAAACAGACTTCAAAAAGCACTAGAAAATGGTTTGAGAGAAAGCACTGGAGACTTCTAAGGTGGCCAGCAATGAGTCCAGACCTGAATCCCATAGAACACCTGTGTTCAATAAGGAATAAATTCTTGGACTTTGAGTGCGCTGCCAGACGGATTCAATAACCACACAAGGTTAAAAAAGTTAACCCTTTAATCCCTACGCGTTTCGAAGCATAACGCTTCTTCTTCAGGGGTTGATGTATCAACCCCTGAAGAAGAAGCGTTATGCTTCGAAACGCGTAGGGATTAAAGGGTTAACTTTTTTAACCTTGTGTGGTTATTGAATCCGTCTGGCAGCGCACTCAAAGTCCAAGAATTTATTCCTTATTGAACTGTGGTACGGTTCCGCTGTGGACCGTTGGACGTGCAGCAGGCTGACTTACTATACAAGCTTTATTTTATCTTTGAGAAGGTGAGTTTAATACATTCAGTAATTGAACATTTTACCCGGATAAGACCCTATTGCGCTTTTGTTTCAACCTTCTAGTGAAAATAACCATAGAACACCTGTGGAGAGATCTAAAAATGGCAGTTTGGAGAAGGCACCCTTCTATTATCAGGGACCTGTAGCAGTTTGCCAAAGAAGAATGGTCTAAAATTCCAGCAGAGCATTGTAAGAAACTCATTGATGGTTACCGGAAGCGGTTAGTCACAGTTATTTTGGCTAAAGGTTGTGCAACCGAGTATTAGGCTGAGGGTGCCAATACTTTTGTCTGGAATGATCAGTGTTTTGCTTTTTGCTTCATTCTCTTTTGTGTTTTTTCATTTAAGACAAATTAAATGAAGATAATAATATCAAAGAATTTGTGATTGCAATCATTTATTCTCTTTTGTGTTTTTTCATTTAAGACAAATTAAATGAAGATAATAATATCAAAGAATTTGTGACTGCAGTCATTTTCAGGAAGAAACTGAGTATTATCTGACAGAATGGCAGGGGTGTCAATACTTTTGGCCACAACTGTATGTGTTACCATTCTCTGTAGAATGTTGTGTTCCTTTAGTGTAATACTGTATATAATATAATGTGATAATGCTTACTGATGCTCATGTACAGTTTAGGGAAAGTGAAGTGTACCCTTTGGACAATAGAGGGGGCATTATAGTGTTTGCAGTTATTACTAGGATAACTGTAGTACTTGTGGGAACCACTAGATGGGGGCATACTAGTGTGCACTGTAGGTATAGTTTATAGTATGGTTATAGGAGGTTAAGTGCAGGAGGGGCTGCCGGGTGGTAAGAGAGGAGTTTTCTAGGAAGTTAGTTCAGACGGGGCCAGGGTGCCCGAAGCGTCCATATGGGCTATAGGCAGGACAACTTGGCAGTCACTTAACGTTAAATCGCTGCAGCCCACGTTAACCACGGCCACTGTGCATCATAGCAGTTGGCAAGAACAAGGAAAAAGAGATATAGCGACTCATTGCCTGGGCGAACGCCTTTAGTCGGTTGGACTGAGGAGATGAAGGAAGTTGGAGCTTCAACAAGAACGGTACAGATGGGCCGGATGATTTACCAAAGGCAACCAAACCGGGTGACTGATGATTTCGAGTCTGGGGCGAAACAGGCAGAAGGAATTGTCATCATGGCGAGGTTAGGCCAGGAAGGAACTGGGAAGCAGTCTAGGACGGTCTGTTCCAGGCGTGTGCCACACAGAAGCAACAGCAGAGCAGGGAAAGATGAGGAGACAAGTGAATTTCATGATGTGCCAACTGTGGATGTAACATGTGAAGTATTAAGTAAAGAGAATGTTCAAGTTATCCTGGACTGTGTCTCCATTACTGGGGTTGCCTGGAAGAGGGACTGTCACCGCCTGGGAAGTGCCCAGGGGGATCTGAACCTGGAGATGCAGGTACGCTGAGAAGAATACAGTATTCTGTAGGGAAGGTCGGGATACAGATGCTTCAGTGTCTCTGGTCACGACTACAGTCCTGGCCTCTCCTTACATCACAAGCAATGCACCCCAAACCAACACATCTCTCCCTCCATGCTTCACGGTGGGCACCACATATGTAAAAGCCATCTGCTTACCTTTTCTGCATCTCACAAAAACAGGATGCATGGTAACAAAAATCTAAAATGTTGATTCATCTGAATATAGTACAGATTTCCACTATTCTAATATCCACTTCTTGGCCAAAACATGTCTCTTCTTTTTGTTTGTGGTCCTCATTGGTGTCTTTTTAGCAGTGATTTGAGAATAAAGGTCTGTTTTTCCCAGTTTACTCTGGACCAGCGTTTCACAAACTCCAATCATCATAGCCCCCAACAAGTTATGTTTTCAGGATTTCCATAGGGTAAGAGAATTCTTGATGTCTTGATGATACTTCCAACACCTTTGCAATACTAAGGAAATACTGAAAACATGACATGTTGGGGGCAGTGAGGACTGGAGTTTTGGAAAAACTGCTGTGGATATTGATGCTGAGATGTGTCTACTACTTGCTGTCTATGAACTGGAGAGAAGAAAGACCAACCAAAAAATTGTGTGCACATCCACATAATAATGGCAAAAAATAGAAATCTTTATTTAGACACCTGAGACACAGCAAACGTTAAAACCACTTAAAAAACATGTATAAGAACATGGCAATTAAACCACACCCCTGAAGGTGGAATAGTGTTATATCTGTCCACTTTACTGCATATACCTCACATTCGTTTCATGTCCCTTTTTGTTTAATCATCATTCACATATTAAATACAGCATTTATGTTTCATATATGTTTATTATAATATCTCTTACATAGTCTATCTCCTTAAAGCACTGATTCTTATGTCATTTACTCATGTAGATGGCCAATTGATTTGTATCTTCATTTTCAGCTTCTGCGCAGGCGCACTAATGATTTATACTCCTTTTGGAGGCGTTGCCTTCGCTGGTACCAGTGCATGTGTTTTTTTTACTTTTTGATCTTTGCTTTTCCACTGCTGTCTATTTGCTTAATTTACAGCTGCTATGTGTCATCGCACCTGTGCAGTCTCATTGTTACAATTGTTCTTTAAGCACGGCTGGCTCTCTCCTTCTGCTCCATTGAACCAGCGCTTCACACTGGTAATGTGTTTTCTCTGATTACTTCACCTATTTATTTTCTGACATTGGCACCTCAGACAACTTCCCCTGACAAAGCTGCTTGCAGCAGCGATACGCATGGGCCTTTCCCCACACCCCTTTCTCACTGGGACTTTATGCTTCGTTCGACTCTATACATGAACTTCTCTTAAACCGACCAGGCGGTCGCCACATCACTAGACAGCCAACTACTGTTCCTTTTTGCATTCTGCTGCACCCTCATATTATACACCACAGGTTGTATATATCATATACACTGCTCAAAAAATAAAAGGAACTCTTAAACAGAATATAACTCCAAGTATATCAAACTTCTGTGAAATCAAACTGTCCACTTAGGAAGCAACACCGATTGACAATCAATTTCACATGCTGTTGTGCAAATTGAATAGACAACAGATGTCAATTATTGGCAATTATCAAGACTTTCAATAAAGGAGTGGTTCTGCAGGTGGGGACCACAGACCACATCTAAGGACCAATGCTTTCTGGCTGATGTTTTGGTCACTTTTGAATGTTGGTTGTGCTTTTACACTCATGGTAGCATGAGACGGACTCTACAACCCACACAAGTGGCTCAGGTAGTGCAGCTCAACCAGGATGGCACATCAATGCGAGCTGTGGCAAGAAGGTTTGCTGTGTCTGTCAGCATAGTATCCAGAGGCTGGAGGGGCTACCAGGAGACAGGCCAGTACACCAGGAGATGTGGAGGGGGCCGTAGGAGGGCAACAACCCAGCAGCAGGACCACTACCTCAGCCTTTGTGCAAGGAGGAACAGGAGGAGCACTGCCTGAGCCCTGCAAAATGACCTCCAGCAGGCCACAAATGTGCATGTGTCTGCACAAAAGGTTAAAAACCGACTCCATGAGGATGGTCTGAGTGCCCGACATCCACAGATGGGGGTTGTGCTCACAGCCCAACACCATGCAGGACGCTTGGCATTAGCCACAGAACACCAGGATTGGCAAATTCGCTACTGGCGCCCTGTGCTCTTCACAATGAAAGTAGGTTCACACTGAGCACATGTGACAGACATGACAGAGTCTGGAGATGCCGTGGAGAGTGATTGCTGCCTGCAACATCCTTCAGCATGACCGGTTTGGCAGTGGGTCAGTAATGATGTGGGGTGGCATTTCTTTGGAGGGCCGCACAGCACAGCCCTCTATGTGCTTGCCAGAGGTAGCCTGACTGCCATTAGGTACCGAGATGAGATCCTCAGACCCCTAGTGAGACCATATGCTGGTGCGGTTGGCCCTGGGTTTCTCCTAATGCAGGACAATGCCAGATCTCATGTGGCTGGAGTGTATCAGCAGTTCCTGCAAGATGAAGGCATTGAAGCTATGGACTGGCCCGCCCGTTCCCCAGACCTGAATCCGAATGAAGACATCTGGGACATCATGTCTCGCTCCATCCACCAACGTCACATTGCACCACAGACTGTCCAGGAGTTGGCGGATGCTTTAGACCAGGTCTCGGAAGAGATCCCTCAGGAGAACTTCTGCCGCCTCAACAGGACCATGCACAGGCATTGTAGGGAGGTCATACAGACACGTTGAGAGGCTTCACACACTATTGAGCATAATTTCCATGTCTTGAGGCATTTCCACTGAAGTTGGATCAATCTGTAATTTAATTTTCCACTTTCATTTTCAGTATCATTCCAAATCCAGACCTTCATGGGATATTAATTTGGATTTACATTGATAATTTTTATGATTTATTGTTCTCAACAGATTCCACTATGTAAAAAATAATGAACAACAGGAATATTTCATTCAGTGATATCTAGTATGTGGTATTTTAGTGTTCCCTTTATTTTTTTGAGCAGTGTAGCTTTGGGATTTTTTACCATCTACATCTAACCAGGCTTTTCAGACCTGGAGATTTTTGGGATTTTTTACCATCTACATCTAACCAGGCTTTTCAGACCTGGAGATTTTTGGGATTGTTTACCATCTACATCCAACCAGGCTTTTCAGACTTGGACATATACACACGCCTTGTGGTCTGGATTTAAATCTACTGTTCACATTACATCTCACATATGCCCAGTGCATGTGCTGCTATTTTGGGTTGAATATTATTGGGAGCATGATGTTTCAGTTTATTCATTATACTTGTTGTTTACATGTTTTCTAGTCTTCATCATACCCAATTTGTGAATGTGTATGTTTGCATGTTCTACTGTGGATATTTTGTAAGGAAGTGAAATGTGATGTGTTCTTTTTCCCTTCCTCAGAGTTGTCCCTCCTATGTTACTATGTATATATATTGCTGCATTAAAATGTTTCCGATTAATGTCTGTGGTACTGCTACATAGAAATATGTATTATCACCAGTCTTTAATGGTATTGCCACATGTATGTGTTACCATTGTGTATTGTATAATATTGTATAATGTATTGTATAATATTATGTGTCTGTTGTCTATGTATAGTTAGGGTAAGCTAATGCATTCTTCTTGGGACATTAGAGGAGGGCACTATTAGTACATAGTTCCCCCATAGACCGGGTAGACCACGTTTCTTAGCAGTGGGCCAGAACAGGAAAGGAAAGATGTGGCGTCTCATCACCTGGGCCAATGCTTTTAGGGCAGAAGTTGGCTGGACTAAGGAGATGGAGGGAGTTGGAGCTTCGATGAGATTGGTACAGATGGGCCGGATACTTTACCAGGGGCCACCAAATGTAGTGACTGATGAATTCTTGCCTGGGGCGAAACAAGCTGAAGGAAATGTCATTACAGAGAGGTCAGGCCAGGAAGGAACTGGGAAGCAGTCTAAGACTGTCGTGTCCTGGAGTGTACTGCAAAGAAGTGACAACAAGCAAGGGACGGATGAGGAAGCAAGCAAATGTTAAGATGTACCAACTGTGGATGTAACGTGCAAAATCTTAAGTAAAGAAAGTATTAAAGTTGTCTCGGACTGTCTCTCCATTTATGGGGATCACCTAGAAGAGGGACCATTATGGCGTGGGAAGTGCCCGGGTGAAGCTGAATCTGGAGATGCAGGTAGGCCGAGGAGAAGAGTATTATTTCATGTAGGGGGAAGGACTGGACACAGCTGCTACAGTAATACAGGTCACAACTACAGTCCTGTCCCTCCATTACAATTTTGCGGCTTATTTATAGCATATGTGCTTTTCATTGCTTGGTCTATCTGGTTCATTGATTATTTTGTCCCACACTATTCCACCTTCAGGGGTGTGGTTTAATTGCCATGTTTTTAAACATTTTTTGAAGTGTTTTTATCGTTTGCTGTGTCTCAGGTGTATATTTTTAGCCATTATTATGTGGATGTGCACACAATTTTTTGGTTGGTCTTTTTTCTCTCCAGTTCATGGTCATTATCCGTACTAGGTGTTGCACCCCATTATTACATTTGCATTTTTTACTACCATATATGGTAGTGTGCCCTCTACCCTTTCTTGTTTATACTACTTGCTGTCTATGCATCATTTGTGAGGGATGTTAACTGAGGTGCTACCAAATTGTATTTTCTGAGACTGGTGACTGTGATGAACTTATCCTCTGCAGCAGAGGTAATTCTTGGTATTTATTTCCTGTGGTAATCCTCAGGAAAGCCAGTTTCATCAAAGCAATTGATAGTTTTCATGACGACACTTGAGGATACCTTTCATGTTTTAGCAATTTTTGGGTTCAACTGACCTTGATGTTCTTTAAGTGTTTTGACTTTTTGTAAGTAATAGTGTTTGAGGGAGGGAATGAAAAGAAAACCATCTTCTGAAAGACCCACACAAATATTTTGTAGATCTCGGCAATTCTTTATGTCTGTGTCTAAAATACTGCATAACCGAATCTGGAAACGGAGCTGAATACATATTCATTGCTAGACTTCATATGCGTCTCTGGAGGGAATTATTTATGGCTATTATGAACTAGGTCTTTCATTTGATTAAACTTTCTTAGACTATAAGGGCATTCTATTTATATAATCGGAAGAACAAGGTTTATGCTTGGAAAATGCACAAGAAAAGCAAGAATAAAGGAGATTAGAGAACTTTATTTGAAGGTTCAGCCAGTGCCCTCTTAAAATCACAAGGATTTTATGATCAGATATTTAGTGGTCAGACCTTTTCAACCTTGATCAGAGAAATGATGAATGTTGAAAGAGTATGAACATTTGAAAAGAGGGAGAACCAGTTCATGAGGGAATCTACAGGAGCTTGAAGCATAAAAATGCAGACTTATGTGACCAATGAAATGTTAGTAGAGTTTGCAGTGGAGCAAAAAGATTTGCAGGATCTTGATCCAGCAGCCATGTTGGAAATCTATGGCGGCAGAACTAGAGCCCTGCTTGCCTCCTCCTACCAGCTATTATCCCCATCTCCTGATTAGTAGGTGCAATGCAACATCGTGTATGTAATGCTGTAAGGATAATGTTGTGCCAGGGATACTTGTAGGTAGGAGGAAGTTTGCAGAGTTCTGGATTACTTACATGGCCACTGGGCCAGGATCCTGCATATCTTTTTGATCACCTCTAGCAGGTTTGGAGGAAAACAAAGGTCTTCTGTCACTGGCAGAAACGTCTGTAACATGAAGTACCATCTAAAGCTTGGACACACCTGTTCATGCAGTGTTTTTTCTTGTTCTTATTAGTATGTGCACATTGTAGATTCAGACTGCAGGTAGCAAAAACCACAAAGAAACACTTATGGATTCAATGAGTAGAAAAACACCAAACCAGAATGTGTGTTAAATCTTTAGAATCCTCAAAATTACTCTTTTTCACTCTGATGATTGCTTAACACACCTTTGGCAATCTCTCAAGCAGCTTCATCAGCTAGTCACTTGGAACAGTTTCTATTTAACAAGTATGCCTCATCAACAGTTCATTTGTTGAACCATTAGCCCTTAGAAAGTGTTTGCAAACATCAGGTATGTCTTGCAGGGGCAATGTTGGTACATCGTTCTATACAGTGCTGAGTCCTATTCCACAACTGTTCTAAGTCAGAATATGGCAAGAACCAGTCATCCAAGTAAAGAAAACCAACAATTCATCATTACTTTAACCCCTTTCTGACATCAGACGTACTATCCCGTCCATGGGACCCGGGCCCCTATGCCCATGGACGGGATAGTACGTCTACCGCGATCAGCGGCGCCCACGTGGTGAGCGCCGCTGATCGCGGCCGGGTGTCAGCTGATTATCACAGCTGACACCCGGCACAATGTGTCAGGGGCAGTCACGGACCGCCCCCGACACGTTAACCCCTTGCACACCGCGATCAAACACGATCGCGGTGTACCGGGGATTAAAGGGAAGCATCGGCAGGGAGGGGGCTCCCTCCGTGCTTCCCTGAGCACCCCACGGCAGCGCAATGTGCAGCGCTGCTGCGGGGGGCTCCTTTCCTGCAGGCCCCCGAATCCAAGATGGCGACGGGGGCCTTCGGGGGCCTGCAGGAAGCTGGCTTCCTCAGTGCCTGCAAAGCGCAGGCAAGAGGAAGTCTTCTTCAATGTCTGTGACAGATTGCTGATCTGTCACAGTGATCTGTGATGTGACAGATCAGCGATAGGGGAGGGAAGGCGTAGGCTAGCCTGAAGTCCCACTTTACCAGAAAGGCATCTACCGCCAGGGGGTTTTCTCTGGGATTTAGGGAGCAAAATTGTTTTAATTTTCTGTTTTCCCTGGTAGCGAAGAGGTCTACCTCTGGTTGTCCCCATTTTTGTACAATTAGGTCGAAGATGGAGGTGTTTAGGGACCATTCTCCTTGTTTTAGTGGATTGCGGCTCAGGAAATCTGCTGTGATATTTTCCTTCCCTTTTATATGTAGAGCTAGCTGGAATAGCCGCTCTGCCACATTCATCAGGGGTTTGGAACGAGTCCCGCCTTGGTGGTTGATATAAGCCGCGGTGACCTGATTGTCGGAGAACACTCGCACATGATGGCCCTGTAGATACATAAGTAGTTCCTTAGCTGCCTGCTCTACCGCTGTCAACTCTTTCAGATTAGATGACATTTCTATCTGATGATGCTCCCATAGGCCCTGTACCAGAATCTCCCCCATATGAGCCCCCCAACCGGAAGGGCTAGCATCCGTGGTGATTATGCGGGATATGTCATACTCCCAGGAGACCCCTTTGGATAAGTTATCCTTGACTAGCCACCACTCTAGGGATTCCCTTGTGTTTCGGGACAAGGTTAGCTGGCCCTCTAAGTAACCCTCAAGGATGCTCTGATGCCTTAAGACCTCGCCCTGCAGTTTTCTTGTATGAAACTGTGCCCACTGGACTGCCGGGATACAGGACGAGAGGGAACCCAGAAGGGACATGGCTTTCCTGAGGGACATGGTAGGGTTATTGGAAGCGTTCAGGACCCGATAGTGTAGGCGAACAAGCTTCTCCGGGGGCAGATGGCATTCCTGTTTCTCAGAGTCTAGGATCAGGCCCAAGAATTGTTGGACTCTCACCGGCTGTAACCGAGACTTTTTAATGTTAAGCAGCCATCCTAACACCTCTAGGGCAGACATTGCCCTTTGTAGTTGTTCCAGACAATGTTCTGCTGTTTTCCCTACGATCAGGAAGTCATCTAAGTAGGGGATCACCAGAATGTCCAATTCACGTAGATGGGCCATAACTTCCGCTACTACTTTGGTAAACACACGGGGAGCGACTGCCACCCCAAAGGGGAGGGCCGCATATTGGAAATGTTGGACTGACCCATCCAGCTGAACCGCCACTCTGAGAAACCGCTGATGAGCTGCATGAATGGGAATATGGTAGTAAGCGTCTTTTAAATCTAACACCACCATAAAACAGTTTTGAAACAGTAATTTTATTGTTGATTTAATTGTCTCCATCTTAAACGGGCGTATGACCAGGAACTCATTGAGGGATTTAAGGTTTATTATAGTCCTGAAGGACCCGTCTGGTTTGCGGACCAGGAACAGGGGGGAGTAAAACCCTTTCCCCGTTTCTCCCTCTGGGACCACCGTTAGGACCCTCTTATGGCAGAGATCATGCACCTCGGCCTCCAGGGCAGCTTGTTCTGGTGTGGAAGACCTGAGCGGGGTGACTTTAAATCGATCTTGGGGGACCCGGGCGAATTCTAGGCGTAGACCCGCAGCTATCACCCCCAGTATCCATTTACTATTGGAAATCAAGGACCACGCTGGGTAGAAGGCAGCTAGTCTCCCCCCTACCGGGGCAACTAGTCATTGGGGCGGTTTTTTAGTGTCACGTGCTGGACCTTCTTGACGCCCCCCTCCTCCGAACATGAAACCTGTACCTCTCCTTCTTTTGTCCTCCCATCTGCCCTGATCTCTGGACGGCCTTCGACAGAAATAGCTTTTCCTGGTAAAGGGACGTCTGTAAGAAGGATTCGGTAGACTGGGGAACTTCTTTTTATCATCCCCGGCTTTCTCTAGGAGTTCATCCAAGACTGGCCCAAACAGATATTCACCTTCACATGGAATGGAGCAGAGTCGTGATCTGGTCTGGATATCTCCCGGCCAGCATTTTAACCAAAGGGCCCTTCGGGCTGCGTTAGATAAACTCGCAGTTCTGGCTGCCATCCTCGCAGAGTCCGCTGAAGCATCCGCCAAAAAAGCTGCAGCACTTTGGATGATTGGCAGCGTTTTTCGGATAGAAGCTCTTGAGACTCCTTCCTTTAGTTGGGAATCCAATTGGTCTAGCCAGACCATCATGGATCATGGATCTGGCCGTACATGTGGCCGCTATCGCTGGTCTTAGAGCACCTGCTGACATCTCCCAAGTTCCTTTCAAAAAGGAGTCTTTCTTATCTAGCGGGTCTTTTAAGGAGGCCATGTCGTCGAAGGGAATGGAGGATTTTTTGGAGGCTTTAGCTACTGCCGCATCCAGTTTAGGGGCTTTATCCCATCTGTCTACCACTGGGTCGTCAAACGGGTACCTCCGCTTGAAGGCCGGAGGTAAGGAGCCTCTTTTTTCAGGTCTCTTCCATTCCCTATCTATTAGGCTCTGGACCTTATCGTTTAATGGAAAGGCCTTCCGCTTCCTGGGATCTAGACCCCCGAACATCACGTCCTGAGCTGAAAGTTCCGGTTTTGTGTCTGCTACCCCCATGATGGACCTTATTGCTTTAACTAGCTTATCCATCTGGTCTAAGGGGAAGCAGAATCGACTCGAGTCTTCCTCTGAAGAAGATGAAGTGGAGGCCGGGGAATCTGAAGAGTCATCGATCCTTAGGGTGGTCGAGGACTCTGAACCTGAGAAACTACATTCTCTTCCCCTAGAGGAGTCCTTTTTAGATAGGGCCTTTATCTCTGTCCTGATTATGTCCCTCAGGCTCGTGGTGAAGTCCGGCGTTTCTTCCGCTACCTGTATGGACGGGGGAGAGTGTAAGAGCCTGTCAATCTACCCCAGGGCCAACGTCCCCTTCCACCCCTACCGTTTGTCTCACGCATGGCTGACACAACTTTTTAGGGTGGCCGTCCGGCAAGGGGCAACTACAGAGGGCACATTCCCTGTGCTTCTGTTTTCCCGTAGCTTTCCTCCCCTGCGGAAAAAAAAAACATAAGGGAACACTGCATCAGGGTACATTCACGGAGATCTCTTACCCATGCAGGTGAGGCAGGTACCGGATCACGGAGGGAGGCAGGAGGGTCCTTTGTCCTGGAGGAACTTCTGTGGCTCTGTTCGCTCGGACGTTTCTGTTTCTTTTGCTGGCCACTCGCATGTGGTTTCACTGTGGGTGCTCCTGCACCTCGTCCAGCTGCTCTATGGGGGCTTCTGTCGTATCCATCGCTGGCCTTCAGAAGCACCCCAGCAGCGTCATCTCCTGCCTTTTAAGGCCTCCTTGTCCGGATCAGCAGGGCTCTGGCGCGCACCTCCCACCCGGGACCCCCCCCGCGACCCTCCCCCCGCAAGCTCTGGTCATCCTTCCCCCCGCCGCAGCCACCGCACACCGCCTAGCATCGCCGTGCACAAGCGGCACGCGCCGGAAGCCGGCCGGCACCCGATTTCCGGTTTCGGCGTCCCCGGCAGGAGCCAGCACGGCGCCCCCGGCTCAGGCCAGGCCACAGCCCCCACGCGCGCCGACCTGCACCTGTCGACTGGGCGCCACCGCCGGCCCGGCCAGAAGAGGGGAGAGCGGACCACGGGGAGAGCGCACCAGTAGGGGCCCGGGACATACATACCTCCTGGTGTGGCAACATGGAGGTGGCTGTCCACCAGACCCCTGGCTCCACCTGCTCTCACCACCGTCGTGGAGACCTACCCGGCCCCACCGTGGCGCTTCCAGGGACCCGAGCTTGACCGAGGTAGGAGACCCCCTCGCTACCTGGGTCGGTCAGCCGGCCTGGGAATCCCTCGGCGACTCCATGATGGACGATCTGAAGGAAGTCCCGTCCTCTAGGAACAGGAAACCAACTGATGAGTGGGAGAGGTACCGCCCTTTTGTATCTGTAGGTTTCCTGTTCCTGAAGGGCGGATCCCCTCTCTCAGGTGGTGCTGTCATGGACGACCGATAAAATATGATTTTTTAATTGTACGGCTGTATGTTATAAACTTCTGTAAAGCCCTTGTGGGTTCAAAGTTCTCACCACATATCTAGATAAGTTCCTTGGGGGTCTAGTTTCCAAAATGGGGTCACTTGTAGGGGGTTTCCACTGTTTAGGTACATCAGGGACTCTCCAAACGTGACATGGCGTCTGATCTGAATTCCAGCCAATTTTGCATTGAAAAGGTCAAACGGCGCTCCTTCCATTCTGAGCTCTGCCGAAACAGTCGTTCCCCCCACAAAT
The DNA here is from genome assembly GCF_039654945.1 of Dendrobates tinctorius. Lineage (NCBI taxonomy): Eukaryota > Metazoa > Chordata > Amphibia > Anura > Dendrobatidae > Dendrobates > Dendrobates tinctorius. The sequence goes on along the minus strand of NW_027361910.1, from coordinate 7,213,112 downwards.
CAGGTATCAGCGTACTCAGGACAAATTGCACAATAACTTTTTCAGTCCAATTTCTCCTGTTACCCTTGGTAAAATAAAAAAAATTGAACCTGAAGTATTTTTTTGTGAAAAAAAGTTAGATGTTCATTTTTTTTTAAATATTCAAAAAAATTCCTGTGACGCACCTAAAGGGTTAATAAACTTCTTGAATGTGGTTTGGAGCACCTTAAGTGGTGCAGTTTTTAGAATGGTGTCACTTTTGGGTATTTTCTATCATATAGACCCCTCAAAGTGGCTTCAAATGTGATGTGGTCCTAAAAATAAAATGGTGCTGTAAAAATGAGAAATCGCTGGTCAACTTTTAACCCTTATAACTTCCTAACAAAAAAAAAATTTGGTTCCAAAATTGTGCTGATGTAAAGTAAACATGTGGGAAATGTTAGTTATCAAGTTTTTTGTGTGCCGTATCTCTGTGATTTAAAGGCATAAAAATTCAAAGTTGGAAAATTGCGAAATTTTCAAAATTTTTGCCAAATTTCCGTTTTTTTCACAAATAAACGCAAGTTATTTGAATTAAATTTTACCACTAACATGAAGTACAATATGTCACGAGAAAACAATGTCAGAATCACCGGGATCCATGGAAGCGTTCCAGAGTTATGACCTCATAAAGGTACAGCGGTCAGAATTGTAAAAATTGGCCCGGTCATGAACGTGGAAAACCACCCTTGGGGGTGAAGGGGTTAAGATATGAAGGTCAGTCAAACTTTTTTTTAATGTCCAATAACATTCTATTATAATTTTTTGGTGTGTGTGGCTTTATTGCATAGTCTATTTTTTCTGAGTCATACATTTTTCTGTCAGTACTGAGAGTTGTGCACAATTATATTATACTGCGCAATTGGTTTACTTGCCTTTTGGTATTTTGATCATGCACTTCGTTACAGGTGATGGGATACTATTATTGGGGGAATTTTTAGGTTAGGTTGTATATGTATACGATATCATGGCATACAGAAGCAAAGGAGACACTGTGGATCAGTCAGTTGATTTTGGTGTTCAATACTCCCGCGACTGTTTCTTATAATACAGTTTTTTATGGTATTTGTAATAAGTTAGAATTTTTATTTAAATTAATTTAATAAAAGAGCAGACACAGGTCCAAACTTCAGTATGTTTAAATCTATACCCGATGCACAGATAGTTAATAAAGGGAGAGGTGGAGTAAGCTAAACCGATTTCATTTAATTACCTAGATAGCTGTCGTCAATGTACTTTTGTCACTTATGCAACCTAAATGGCATTTGTGGAAAAAGTTTTGAAGATATTCTTACAAGCAGAGATAATGAGACACACAAAAACGAGTAAAAAAAACCCCCTTTCCTTTGAAGTTGATACAAGAGAACCACAGACTGCACAGATTGCGGTATATATTTAAAAATAGCTCTGGTATTGTCAGCTTCAGTAGGGCATCTAGTCCAACACATTACTCATAGCAGCAGCAGCTGGTAACCTATACTGAAAAATCAAACTGCAGCAGAATAATAGAATACACCTTACCAACTAAAGCTGAATGTGTGTGTGTATGTATGAGTGTATGTCCGGGATTGGCATCTGCACCGTCGCAGCTACAGCCACAAAAATTTTGCACAGTAACACGTCTGGACCCCGAGAGCGTCTTAGGCAATGTTGTGAGGCGAAATTTTAACCCCGCGCGTTCCAATTCACCAAACAATTTTGCCTATTATTCTTATCATTTCTATGGTGTTATCGTCCTTCTGTAAAGCTGGAAATAACACAATTTATTACCGTGCCGCCGACGCAGACCACCCTCTGACACAGACTGCAGGGGGAGCCCAGTATCACACAGGATAGGATTAGATACATGGCTCAGCAGTCAGTATGACACAGGATAGGATTAGATACACAGCTCGACAGTATCACACAGGATAGGATTAGATACACAGCTCAGCACACAGTATCACACAGAATAGTATTAGATACATGGTTCAGGAGACAGTATCACACAGAAAAGGATTAGGTACACGGCTCAGCAGTCAGTAACACATATGATAGGATTAGATACACGGCTGAGCAGTCAGTAACACACATGATAGGATTAGATACACGGCTGAGCAGTCAGTATCACACAGGAGAGGATTAGGTACACAGCTCAGCAGTCAGTATCACACAGGATAGGGTTAGATACACAGCTCAGCAGTCAGTATCACACAGGATAGGGTTAGATACACGGTTCAGCAGTCAGTATCACACATGATAGGATTAGGTACACGGCTTAGCAGTCAGTATCACACAGGATCGGGTTAGATACACAGCTCAGCAGTCAGTATCACACAGGAGAGGATTAGGTACACAGCTCAGCAGTCAGTATCACACAGGATAGGATTAGATACACGGCTGAGCAGTCAGTAACACACGATAGGATTAGATACACAGCTCAGCAGAAAGTATCACACAGGAGAGGATTGGGTACACAGCTCAGCAGACATTATCACACAGGATAGGGTTAGATACACATGTTGTTTATCAAAAGGCTCTTGAATGAGTTGAAAACAAAATACCATCAATACTTGGGTAATCGTTTAGTTAATTTGTGTTGCAAATCTGTAGTGTTGAATATATGATGTGAAATGTTTTTATGTGCAATATAATCATTATAATTTGTTATAACTAACCACAGTTAGTTACTATGCCTAGGCAACGCCGGGCTCTTCAGCTAGTCTAATATATAAAGCTGAATGTGTGTGTGTATGTATGTATGTATGTATGTATGTATGTATGTATGTATGTATGTATGTATGTGTTTGTCCGGGATTGGCATCTGCACCGTCGCAGCTACAGCCACAAAATTTTGCACAGTCACACGTCTGGACCCCGAGAGCGTCATAAGCTATGTTGTGAAGTGAAATTTTAACCCCGCACATTTCAATTCACCAAACAATTTTGCCTATTATTCTTATCATTTCTATGGTGTTATCGTCCTTCTGTAAAGCTGGAAATAACACAATTTATTACCGTGTCAAAACAGACCACCCTCTGACACAGACTGTAGGGGGAGCCCAGTATCACACAGGATAGGATTAGATACACGGTTCAGCAGTCAGTATCACACAGGATAGGATTAGATACACAGCTCAGCAGTCAGTATCACACAGGAGAGGATTAGACACATGGCTCAGCAGTCAGTATCACACAGGAGAGGAGTAGATACACAGCTCAGCACACAGTATCACACAGAATAGTATTAGATGTTTCAGCAGACAGTATCACACAGAATAGGATTAGATACACGGCTCTGCAGTCAGTATCACACAGGATAGGATTAGGTACACGGCTCAGCAGTCAGTATCATCAGTATCACACAGGATAGGATTAGATACACGGCTGAGCAGTCAGTAAAACAGAATAGGATTAGGTACATGGCTCAGCAGTCAGTATCACACAGGATAGGGTTAGATACATGGCTGAGCAGTCAGTAACACACGATAGGATTAGATACACAGCTCAGCAGACATTATCACACAGGATAGGGTTAGATACACAGCTCAGAAAAAGGATGTGCCAAAGGAGAGGACATTTTCATTCCAAGAATTCCACTCATTCCATCGGATTTGTTTTTTGATTTTAAACGCCTCCAGTTTCCAGTTCAACTGCTATTTGCAATGTCCATTAACAAGGCTCAGGGACAGTCCTTGAAAGTAGTAGGGATCGATTTGCAATCTCCATGCTTTTCTCATGGTCAACTTTACGTGGTCAGTTCAACAGTTGGAACTGCCAAAAATCTGTTCATCTTTGCACCGAAAGGAAAAACCAAAAATCTTGAATGAGTTGAAAATAAAATACTATCAATACTTGAGTAATCGTTTAGTTAATTTGTGTTGCAAATCTGTAGTGCTATATGATGTGAAATGTTTTTATGTGCAATATAATCATTATAATTTGTTATAACTAAACACAGTTGGTTACTATGCCCAGGAAATGCTGGGCTCTTCAGCTAGTTTCTTATAAAGAGAAACTTGAAAATAAATTAGGGTTTGTAGTTATTTAGCAGGATGCTTCTTAGTAATATATACTGACAATGTGTCAGGTTCAGATATAGATATACGAGACTTTGTTCATTGGAAACAATTGTATGTCCACAGCAATTTTGTGTTATTTTTGCTTTATGGTTTTGTAGCACATTACTGTTCTTTTGCACATATACTCTGACTGTCATGATTCCACTACTCACTATTGTCCTTAGGACTGTCTAAATTGTGCTGGACTGTCTGAATTGTGAGTGACAGCCCAGTCATCCCATCTGAGGCAGGGGTGTTCTGGGATGTCAGTATTGTGAATGACAGCCCAGCTATCCAGTCTGACTGGGCCTGTGGTTTATCCTCTAGGTGTCCCCTATTTAGTGTGATTACATGGCTACAGTATTAAGTTGGCTGGCAATGATCACAACCTTGCCAGTTATAGCCTTGCTCAGTGGTGTGTTTGCTCTGTGTTCTAATTTTTTTTAATCTTTGTTGCCAAACCTTGGCTTTGCCTTTTGACTACTCGTTTGTATTACCACCTTTGCCTTTGACGTGCTCTGACCTTAGTTACCTGACCACGGACTTTGCCTCTGACCATCTGTTTGTCTTATCCCTTTGTCGTTGACGTATCCTACTAGCTTTTGACCTCAGACTCCTTGACTCATCCTCACATTGACAAAGCAAGTTCAATTGTTATAGCAGCTGCTTGTCAAAGAGCTACTTTTTCTTCTTTTAACAAGACCAATGACTTCCTCTGATGTAAAAAGAGATCAAATATAAAAATTTTCTACAATATATAATTAAGAGATCTAAGAAAAACAAATTTCAAATTTAGTCATAATCGCTCTGGTCTCCGCTACTTTGACAACCCCTGAATCCCTGTGTTTCCCCTTTACAAAATGAGGACACCTATGCTCACCTCTGGTGCTAGTGTTGTTGCAGAGCTCTCACTTGCTCTTGATGTATGTGATTTGTCTGAAGGCAGGGAGAATGGAGCCAGCACAGATTGGCTACAGGGAGCCAGCGCTGATACAGCTAAAATGGCACCGGCACCGGAGGGGAGTATAGGTGTTATTATTTTACAAGATATAATATAATAGCAGGGTGAGTGTTAGTAATAAAACTTAACCTTTAATAGACGTAAAAACAGGTAAGGTAACACACATTAATAAAAAAAACACCAAAGCTCCTGATTCATAGGATTTGATTGTGTTTGGGCAACAGTGGTGGAGAAAAAAAATGAATCAAAACACGAGAATTATTACAGTACCAGTTGGCTCACTGGTCATAGAATTACATGAATATTTTCTACCACATGACTCATGAATGGTTAATCAGTTTAAAGAAAATAAATATGGAACAGTATCACATGGTTTCATTCAAAACAGGAGAGGACGTCTGTTAGGAGCTCATTTTAACTCCACCAGTTGAGAGTTCTCCTTCCGTTCTCCCTATGGTGGTGACAGGAGGTAGTGAGGTTGGTTTAAGTGGTAGTGATCTGCCACCTGATGAGGAGGATAACGGTTGGATCTCTGGAGTATCAGACTGGATATAAGACAGCCGACGCCCTATCCTGGTGCTGGTGATTCAGTCTGCTTCTCAGGTCTTGGACTTCAGCTCTCTTCCAGTCTTCTCAAGTTAAGTTTGTTTTTTGCTAATGTTCACACTTGCGCTTGTTGGTCAATTCAGTTTCTTGTGTGGTCAGCTTGCCCCTGCTGGGGCTATGCTGAACTTCCACTCCTATTTATATGTATTTGCCAATTTGCCTTTTTGTCCCTTATTTGATTGGCCTCTTTTTGCTCTGTTTCAGAATATTTCAGAGTGCTGATATAGTGGGAGAAGTCTAGTGACTTCAGGGTTAATTTTGCTATCAGACGTGTTGGACATTATTTTGGTAGGGTCTTTTGGCAGATTGCAGACAGTGGCCTTCCTTTCCTGTCCTTTCTAGTTAATCGGGCCCCATTGTTTGCTCAGCCTATTTTCCTGCCTTTGTTTGTGTTTTCATCTTGCTTCATCGTCAATACATGTGGGGGGCTGTCTTTCCTTTGGGGTCTGCTCTGGGGCAGTTAGTTTTCCTCTTTTCCTGCTTTAGGCTTATGTAGCTCTCCGGTTGTGACGAGGCGTCTAGGACCATCGTAGGAACGCTCCACGACTGCTGCTAGTTGTGTGGTTAAGATCAGGGATCTGCAATCTGCATAGTTACCAACCTCTCTGGTTTTCTGAGACTTTTTTTTCCTCCTCGGTGACCGGTTCATAACAGACGTCCTTATACCTTTTAACCTGGGAGGCATGTAGGGCTTGCTTAGGATGCATTCACACTAGGGTGCGCTGTGGACTGCTATTGTAAGGGCGGGAGCCATTTGGGTATAGGGCCATTTAGTGGGGTTTAGGGCATAGTAGGGATAAGTCAGGACTCTACCCCATTACTACCAGACTTTGATCCTTTGGATGGGGACATCCTCTCCTGTCTCAATAGTGAGACTTACCTCCTCGTTGTAGGTGAGGTAAATTTTTGCAAGATTTGCATTTCACAAATGTTATTGTATTTCAATAAAGTCAGGAGAACTATTCGAGAAATCGACTTTTGGGATAATCAAGGTTGTCTTTTTATTGCCCACATTGATATACACTAACTACTGCATCATGATCACAATTCACCAGACCATTCTGTAGCTCTTCTGCCCAGTCATATAGCCATTATGATTTGGCATTTGTCAAACCCATTAACAACTTTAAGAACGGATTGTACACTAGACGCTTATTATATCCCAACCCTGGACAGGTGCCACTGTAATAAGAAAATCAATGTTATTTAATGTAAAGGGATTTTCCACCACCTGGACAAGCCCTTCTTAAAAAGAATCTGTCAGCTTGAGTTTGCATGTTGAATTAGAGGTATGGTTATAATGGCACTGTTATAAAGATTAAATGGATACCTTTAGGCCTTGCTCACACAAGCATATAACACGGCCGAGTGCTATCGGATGTTTTGTCGGATAGCACTCGGCCCAATGTTATACTATGGGGCAGTGAAGATCAGCGATTTGCAGCAAGACTTTGCTCACACGCACTCATACAAGTCTATGGGTGCGTGTGAAACATCGGACTGCACTCAGATGTGATCCCAGTGAAGTCTGATATACTCCAAGACAAGTTTTGGTGTAATAAACTTTAGGTGCATAGGGGCAGGACTGTAGGTACGGTTTTTGGCTTCTGTCCTGTTCGCTCCGCCTGCCTCTGATGGCTGTAATACAGGTCACTGCTTTTGTGAGTGATCTGCCTATTTGAAAATTTGTATCGGCACTACCCTCAACGTGGCAGTCTTCAATAAAATGGCACCGTAGATTGAGATCTCTGCTCAATGACACCATTAAGGGTATGTGAAGATGTTCAGAAATTGGCAGCGCTTTGGATGCAGCACATGTCCACTGTGTCCAAAGCTCGGACGGCTATTGAACGCAGGTGAATGAATCCACGTTTATTGAACCGTCCAATGCATTGTACAGGTGAAATTTATATTGTGGAGGCCAACGTCTCTGCAAGATAAATAGACATGATGTTCTGGAGAGATGTGCCGCATGTCTGCCTCCACAGGTAAGCCACTGCAGTCTGTTCTTGAAATCCCATCCACTATGCTGCAACATCTGGACACTGAGTTGGACACTGCGCAAGTATGCAGCGTCCAACCCGCAGCGTTTACTGATCATGTGCACCTACCCTTTGAGATTTAATTAAGCAGAGCTCTCAATCTCCGCTTGAGCTCCATTTTATTGAAGACCTACAAGAGATTAATCTGTGTAAATGCCATGAGAGCACTTACTTTCAAGCAAGAGGTAGGTCACTCACAAATGCTGATTAAAGAATAACCACTATGTGGTTCACTATTTAATATGCATAACAGCTCCATTTATGGTCATGCCTTTACTTTAACGTGGAAAATCGTGCTGACAGCTTTCCTTTAAATGCTTTATGTTATTAATGTGCCAGTTGATTGGTTTATATTACAGGGAGGGCTGCCATCAGGGCATTACTGCCCGTACTGCTATATGGGGCCCAGTGAACAGAAGTAAAGAGTGGGGGCCTGGACCTGGCAAGGGCCCCCCCATCTTGTGCTTCTGTTCACCGGGTCCCAGGGTATCACATGCCAACGCGTATATCTTGGTGCAGGGAGGTTTGGAGCTCTCAAGGCCATCAAAACGGCCGTGCAGCTCCAAGGGAGTCTCTCCACCTCCTCTGTGGCACGCTGGTGACTGTGCGTACGTGACGATAAAATTGCATATACGCCGTCATGTAAGAGCGCCAGGATGCCAGTCCAGAAGTAGAGCTGCAGGGGATCATATGAGAGGTAAGTATATAGAATTTGGCAAATTAGTATTGGTGGGTGGGGAGAGCAAATTATGAATTGGGAGTGTGGAGGAAAGGATCAATTGGGAGTGGGGAGATGGTGGCGAGCAAATGATGAATGGAGAGTGGTGAGAGCAAAGGATAAATTGAGGTTGGGATGGGGGACAGCAAATTATTAATTGAAGGTGTGTGGGGGGAGCAAATGAATTAAGGGGGACAATTGATGAATTGGGGGTGGGGGTGGGAGAGGACATGACAATGAATTGAGGCGGAGGGGGACATGTAAATAAAATGAATCAGTGGAGCGGAAGGTACAGAGTGGGTGGCATTGAGGATGATCGAGTGTGTCTGGTATTGAATTGGGGGAAAAAAAAAAGTACAGGTGCTAAATAATTTATATATTTATTGGTTGGGGAAAGTGGTTATATATACAGTAGTTAATGGGGGCACAGTAGTGGATTACAATTTATATTTGGAATAGTGGGTTGCATAATAACTACGGTAAGTATATATTAATGGAGGGTGCACATGCACACCTGTAATCAGCTGCATAGTGTAGAAGTTGGGGAATGTGCTCTGGAAGCCGTGCTCTGGAAGCCGTGCTCTAGATAACTGTTATTTTATGTAGAGACAAGAGACAAGTCCTGGCTGGAAAAAGTGATTGGTGGTCTGCGCAGGCTGAAGGAGAAAAGCGAAGATGAAGGACTTCAACTAGAATGTCACGGGTGAGTCAGTGAACACCGACACTATATACTGTGTACAGAGCTCTTGTACAGTGGGGGGAAAAGTATTTAGTCAGCCACCAATTGTGCAAGTTCTCCCACTTAAAAAGATGAGAGAGGCCTGTAACTGACATCATAGGTAGACCACAACTATGAGAGTCAAAATAAGAAAACAAATTCAGAAAATCACCTTGTCTGATTTAGCAAGATTTATTTTTCAAATTATGGTGGAAAATAAGTATTTGGTCATTAACAAAAGTTCATCTCAATATTTTGATATATATCCTTTGTTGGCAATGACAGAGGTCAAACGTTATCTGTACGTCTTCACAAGGTTGGCACATACTGTTGGTGGTATGTTGGCCAATTACTCCATGCAGATCTCCTCTAGAGCAGTGATGTTTCGGGCCTGTCGCTGGGCAACAGACTTTCAAATCCCTCCAAAGGTTTTGTATGGGGTTGAGATCTGGAGACTGGCTAGACCACTCCAGGACCGTCATATGCTTCTTACGAAGCCATGCCTTTGTTGCACTGGCAGTGTGCTTGAGATCATTATCATGCTGAAAAACCCATCCACATAAAAATGTCATGATACATGGCCCCATTTCATTCTTTCACACACACGGATCAGTCGACCTGGTCCCTTTGCAGAAAAACATCCCCAAAGCATGATGTTGCCACCCACATGCTTCACAGTAGGTATGGTGTTCTTTGGATACAACTCAGCATTCTGTCTCCTCCAAACACGAGTTTTGTTTCTACCAGTTCTATTTTGGTTTCATCAGACCATATGACATTCTCCCAATACTCTTCTGGATAATCCAAATGCTCCCTAGCAAACTTCAGATGGGGCCGGACATGTACTAGCTTAAGGGGGGACTTGTCAGGCAGGATCTGAGTAGCATGTTACTGATGGTAGCCTTTGTTAGGTGGACCCAGCTCTATGCAGGTCATTCACTAGGTCCCCCGTGTGGTTCTGGGATTTTTGCTCACTGTTCTTATTATTGCTCCAACAGTTGATTTCATCACAACAAGCTGCTTGCCTATTGCAGATCCAGTCTGGTGCAGGGCTACAATTTTGCTTCTGGTGTCCTTTCATAACTCTTTGATCTTCACCATAGTGGAGTTTGGAGTGTGACTGTTTGAGGTTGTGGACAGATTTTTTTTTTATACTGATACAGTGCCTTGCGAAAGTATTCAGCCCTCGAACTTTTCAACCTTTTCCCACATATCATGCTTCAAACATAAAGATACCAAATGTAAATTTTTGGTGAAGAATCAACAAGTGGGACACAATTGTGAAGTTGAACGAAATTTATTGGTTATTTTAAAATTTTGTGAAAATTCAAAAACTGAAAAGTGTAGCAAACTCACTCCGGAAGTTCATTGTGCATCCCTGTATGATCCAATGTTGTCCTAAATGACTAATGATGATAAAAATAATCCACCTGTGTGTAATCAAGTCTCTGTATAAATGCACCTGCTCTGTGATAGTCTCAGGGTTCTGTTTGAAGCACAGAGAGCATCATGAAGACCAAGGAACACAACAGGCAGAACCGTGATACTCTTGTGGAGAAGGTTAAAGCCGGATTTGGATACAAAATGATTTCCAAAACTTTAAACATCCCAAGGAGCACTGTGCAAGCGATCATATTGAAATGGAAGGAGTATCATACCACTGCAATTCTACCAAGACCCGGCCTTCCCTCTAAACTTTCATCTCAAACAAGGAGAAGACTGATCAGAGATGCTGCCAAGAGGCCCATGATCACTCTGGATGAACTGCAAAGATCTACAGCTGAGACGGGACAGTCTGTCCATAGGACAACAATCAGTCGTACACTGCAAAAATCTGGCCTCATGCAAATCGGAGAGCACTCCGGGCACTGCAATTACAGGCATTTGACAGCTATGTATTACAGTCGGCATCTGCCTGGTAAGAGCCCATTTCATATACAGGGATTCAATATAACATGTACTATTACATCCTAAGAGTAATGAGTTAAAGGGAAGCCATCACCAGAAATGACTTAATGATTAAAAGAGATTTTGTGTGCTAAATTTATATTTTTTATTTTTGAATTTTTTTTTTCACATCACAATTTACATTAAAGCTAAAATATAACTCTTGCAATATTCACATAGGACAGTGGGGCTTTTTTGGACTATTTGTTTCAGGAAACAATATATGTATGTCATGATCCATGCTGGATCATGACAGATAAAAAGTACTAGTAACCTTTTTTTTTTTCTCTGTGTGCTTAATGATAGTTTTGCCCAGGTGGCCATTAGGGTCATTGCACTGTGTTTTCAGTTCTAGTTTTACCCCCGGTGGCCGTTAGGGTCATTGCACTTGATGTTTTCTTTGCTTTGCCTTTTGCCCCCGGTGGTCAGTGGGGTTATAGCAGCTTTTTGCCCCTGATCATTTGACCATCCCCTTTTCCTATATAGGGTCACATGGTCTATGAGCAGGTGTTGGTGATATTGCTCTTTCCCAACCAAGTCTGGTGGAGAAAAGAACTAAAGAGCTCAGGGGAGCTCTGGTGTATAGCTTCTGGTGGAAGCTGAAGTTGGTGGCAGCTATTCAGGAGGAAAGCTGCATTCTGGTGGTGGACTCTGTTGCTGGGAGAAAGGACAACAGAGCAAAGCTAAGTGGTGTTTCCCCGTTTGTATTTTTCCCTGGTGTGTATTAGTACAGCGGTGGGGCCAGTGCCTGCATCACCCAGCTCCCTAGCAAGGGATAGGTGTAGGGTGTGCTAGGGTTTTTAGGTTCCTGATCGGCACCCGGTGCGGAACCAACCTAGGGATCATTAGGAGTGTAGAGACACTGACTCAGGGGAGTGCAGGAGGTCTCCACGTCCGTTCCCTATCGCAGGGCCCACCGTTGTAACTGTTTCCCCTTCCCCCGTGTCTTGTTGTTTTAGTTACCGGCCTGCGGGCCGTGTCACACAGGAGTTTCACGTGCCGTGTCTTGTTGTTTCAGTTACCAGCCTGTAGGTCGTGTCACACAGGACGGGTCCACGTGACATTGTACATACCAACAATGGTCAGATCCCAACATCTACAGTCATGGACAAAAGTGTAGGCACCCCTCTAATTGTTTCAGAAAATTAAGTGTTTTACCCAGAAAATTATTATAATTACACACTTTTTGGTATACACCTCTTTATTTCCTGTGTGTGTAATGGAACACCACAAAAATGGAAAAAAAAAAAAAGCAAATTGGATATAAATTAAAAAAAAATAAAAACAAGAACACCAAATAGTCTGGACAAAATTGTTGTCACCTTCAAACTTAATATTTGGTTGCACACCCTTTCAAAGTTTATATGGCACCCACAGATATGAGCTGACATGGAGATACCACAGTGACAAATGTGTGGCCTGTATTTTTTGTTAAGTTTTGGCTAAATAGTGCTGTATATAAGTACAGTGACACCCAGGACAAAAATGGAAAACCGGTCTAAACTGGCCAAACTTTGAGCACGCACAGATATGAGCTGGCACGGAGATACCACACCGACAAATGTGGGGCCTGTATTTTTTTTTTTTTTTTTGGTTAAATAGTGCTGTATATAAGTACAGTGACAACTAGGACAAAAAAGGAAAACCGGCCTAAACTGGACAAACTTTGAGCACGCACAGACATGAGCTGAAAGGGAGATACCAGACCGAGAAATGTATGCTCTGTATTTTTATTTTTTGGCTAAATAGTGCTGTATATAAGTACAGTGGCACTCAGGACAAAAATGGAAAACCTGCCTAAACTGGACAAACTTTGAGCACGCACAGATATGAGCTGGAACGGAGATACCACATCGACAAATATGTGGCCTGTATTGTATTTTATAATTTGGATAAATAACACTGTATATAAGTACAGTGACACAAAGGAAAAAAATGGAAAACCTGCCTAAACTGGACAAACTTTTAACACGCACAGATATGAGCTGGAATGGAAATACCACATCGACAAATGTGTGGCCTTTTTTTTTATTTTTTGGCTAATTAGTGCTGTATATAAGAACAGTAAAGTAACTTGGCACTCAACTGAATAATCCTTTGCAAATTAGATTTATTTTATAATTTATTGCAGTCCTGGAAACGTTTCGGCCTATTATCGGCCTTCCTCAGTCTGTTCAGAATATCATGTTGATCTTAATGGTATCTCCTATTATAAGAGTGGATATACTGATTTAAAATGCCTTGTTTAGATATGGAGGTGGCATACACAGGTGGGACACGGTATTCCCCCGCTCGTCAGCTGTATTTGACACAGTATATAAGAACAGTGACACAGGACAAAAAAGGAAAAGGGCTGACCAGTGTCACCCTGAGCTTGCAGGAAAGCTGTATATTTTGGTCATTATCTGTCTGTACTGTGAAACAGCAACCAATCAATTTTTCAGCATTTGACTGATTCTGAGCAGAATCTATTACTCTGTATACCTTATTTCATCAGGATGCACATTGCCAGTGAACACCAGTGCACAGTCTATAAAATCATGTTGGAGAACTAGGTGACTTTTTATAGATGTTTCCTATCAAAGGCTAATCTAATCTTGACTCCTAATTTGTTACCAGTGCTTTACATTCATGATTGTGGACGTGAGGTTGGGACATCCGCCCTTAAGGCAGATTCCCAAGGACCGCAGTAGACAAAACGCTTGCCGCCAGCCCTTTAATCGCCTAGCCAGTCCTGTTACGCATGTGCCAATGTATCCTATGTGGTGTATATGCTCCAGCCCCAGCATCTCCTATGTGATGTATATGCTCCAGCCCCAGTGTCTCTTCTGTGATGTATATACAGAAGTCTCTGTGCCTCTTATGTAATTTATACTGCAGCAAACCTCCCCCCTAGTTTGAGTAAATGTAACGTGAGCAGTGATGAATTTCCCACTTTTAGGAGACCAGCAGTGTAACATACATCTGATGTTACTGTTGCAAGTTTTTTCAAACATTCATCACAAAGTGTCAACTGCAGATCCATGCAAATCTGGAAAAGCAGATTCGAGTAGCATCATCATCATTACCACCTATCATCATAGATTCCACCAAAGAGAAGCAGTTCCAGCCATCACAAATAGGGGTGAGTTAATTAAATATTTGACAATTTTCAAGTTAATAATTTTGCGCGGCTTCCAATGACGCTATGAATATATTATGGCTGAAAAATTAAAAAAAAAAAAGATTCCCCACCCATGTTGTAGACTATGGTACATCTCGCTCTTTGTTCTGGACTTGTCCATATGTATTTAAAGGGGTTTTCCTTTTCAAACTATTTTAAACAAAATTGTAATGGCTCTGTTAAAAATAATAAAATCATCTGGTAGTTGGGTCTCTGCTGCTGCTCTGGTAAGTGTGTACACCTTGCAGTGGAAGCATCCTGTCTAAAGACCTGCTGTCAATCACTGAGCCCAGCAACTCATGCCACTGAGGCCAGGGATTGGCAGCAGACATAACATCACTGCACAGCCTGATTATCACTGTACACAGTCACATCAACAGCACTGCAGTTAATCACTAGGCTCAGCCAATGTAGAGGACATGTGACACTGAGCCCAGCAATTGGCTGCAGTGCTGTAGACATTATGTGACCGCTACAGCCTGTACACAATCACCGGGGCAGCAGTGGAAACAAAGATTTGGTTCAGTAAAGAGTAAGCAACAGATGATTTTAGCATTTTTAACAAGACTATGGTGATTTTATTAGTTAAGAAAAGTGCGAGGTGAAACCTCATTAAGGGTTTTTTCTTATGTAAGGAAAACTTTTCCACCGTCTTCTGTACTCTTCTCATTCTTTTGGTATTGCTAAACTCCCTAGTACATTATTTATTTTCAAGAATATACCAAATTGTTGATATGGCCATTTCAAAAGTTTTAGCTTGAGGAATCAATAAGGCATTTTATCTCCTTAATTTGCTGTGAAATAATGAGATATCATGCCCCACCAGACCACAGAACAGCTTTCCAGGCAGCTCTCCAATTAACTGAGTTGGCAAAAATGTAGGTACCTCAGAATAAAAAAAAATTACCCACTTCATAAACGGTTAATTCAATATATCTGGGAAAACTTTCCATTAAAGCAGAATGTCTATGCTGCCATCACATTGTAATGGATTTGCTTTAATGGCGGGGGTGTGCACAGGCCAGGTTCTAAAAATGTTCTCATCATCCAAAAATCTTCGAGAGCCAACTTTATGCACACCAACACAGGCAATAGGACATTATTGTAAACTGGACACAGGAAAATTTGTATTATTTGTACATTATTATTGCCGTGCTTACAAATTGTCGAAACCACAAAAAACGCAAAACTACAACTCCTGACAGCTATTAACCTAAAGAAATTTGTTACGACTTTCACTGGAGCAAATCTGATACAAAGCCTCACATAACTAACGCCGCAAAGGCATAATTAATAGATTATCGCTGTGCGGCGCTTAGTTACCCGCTGTTTACCTTGGTTACCAGCTCCCAGTGTCTGCCTACAGCGCTGGGAGCTCGCTGATCGATGGTCTCCCGCTGCCACACACAGCGATGCGTGCTGGCCAGCGGGAGACCAATGATCAAAAAAGGCCCAGGCCATTCCTGCACGATCAGCGATACCCGGCAGGGGGCGGTCGCTGATCGGTGTCACACAGCGAGATCGCTGCTGAGGTCGCTGATGCGTCACAAAATTGGCGACTCATCAACGATCTCGTTTAGTGTGACGGGGGCCTTAGATGTGAAAAATGCAGCAGTCCTATACTATGGTCCCCTCATCGTGAAGCATGTAGATTGGTAGGTGTACACATTTCACTAAATAGGAGTCGGGGTGGTAGTGAATATTTACATGCGCCTAATTTGTCGCAGAAGTTTGTGTACTGAATGTTAGTGCCATTTATTCAAATCATTTTTTTTTCTGCAGCACACATTGATTTCTACCAAACCCAATGAAATGATTGGGACAATCTCGACAATTTCTGCACCAAATCTGCTGCTAGTCAGTTTACCCCTAGGCTAGTAGCAAAAAAGTATGAAGAATATTACCTGCAATTGTAGATATCACAAACACTAAAAAGGAGAAATTAACTGTTTAAATACCAAAAAAACATGATTATTATAAACAGTAAATAAATGCACTGTGCAAGATAGCTAGTCATCGCAATGTCATGCATACACACACATATAATTTTATATTAACTGAAAATTAACATTTAGACTGGCTTCTAATACTTACAATTGTAACATTCAGTTGTATAATGCATCCGATTCGGCAGGGAAGAGAGCCTGTACAGATGCTGAGGTGTCAACTTTTTTTTTCTCAACTTCCACAATCACAACAAACGCAGCTCTACAATAAGGTAATCCGAGGACCCATCCCTAAACTGCCGGAGATGTTGCATAGTGTTACATGCAGAATGAAATCAGAGCCTGCAGTATGCTATTATCCCTACCGAGGGGTGGAGCCGCGTATTAGAAAAGATTCAGCTGTGCCCTTTCATCAGCTAATACAGATTATCTCCATCCAGGTATACAAAGTCATTTCCTGGCTTTGCTGAACACAAACACTTGCCTTCATTCTCTCCAATAATCAGCTGCTGAATATTACCCACTATTATTAAAAACAGGCTCATAATCACTTTTCACATTATCTCCTAGCGAGTGTTTAACAAAAAGAATACAAAATCTAATAAAAATAAGACTACGTTTTCCCAGTAAAGTTTATCAAGTAAATGTTTCAACGTATCCAACATGTTATCCTTTTGACAAATTACAGGTATTGTCGTAAACAATTTATATCAAAACATTACTTTCTACCTAAACCAAAACTATTATAGAAGGAGACTGTCACCAAGGTTTTGCTGGCCTATGAAAATTACCATAATTTAGGGGCAAAAACTGTGAGCCAAGCACTGTGTAAGCGACTGTTCCTACTGTAGTTTTGATAAAGCATTGTTTTATTGACTGCATCTCTGCAAGTCCTCGATATTCGTGAGCTTTAGCTATTTCCCCCACCATCACCACCATCGATTGGCAATTTTCTGCCAATTTATGTTGTAAGTAGAAACTTGTCAATGGCGTAAGGGGGGTTATACAGAGATCATCATTGAGAAGACTAGCAGAGCTGCAGACGATAAATTAGTGACATCACAGCAGCAGTCATGGCTAAAAGTTTGGAGACAGACACAGATTTTGGTTTCACAGAGCTTGCCTCTCCAGGGTTTTTCGATCTTCTAGTCAGATGTTTCTATTATTACTGAAGAAAAATTTTAAGCATTTCATAGGTTTTAAAAATGTGTTTCTACAGTTTTTCAAGACATAAAAGTCAAAGTATAGAGAAAACAAAAAAGGTATGCGAGATATTACAAGGCAAGACTGTGTTTAGCGAAGGCTTTGTATATTGGTATTGACATTTTTCAGTTCATATAAGGGGTAAGGTTTCTCCTTGTGGAGAGTGACATACCAGCTCTGGCTTGTCAAGGCAAGGAGGCTTATTCACCGTGCAATGCTCCTCTGGGAAATTTAATATCCAAATTGCCTCTTCAGAGAGAAAGAGGACTTGAACGCTATAGCCACTACCAACAGGTGGCGCTGTAGAGATCAAGTCCTCTTCCTCTCTGAAGAGGCAATTTGCATATTAAATTTCCCAGAGGAGCATTGCACAGCGAATAAGCCTCCTTACCCTGACAAGCCAGAGCTGGCATGTCACTCTCCACAAAGGAGAAACCTTACCCCTTAGACCTCAGTCCAGAGACTCTCACCTAGCCAAATCAGTTCTCATACTGTGCACTGACGAGGGCCAATTGCCCGAAGCACAGTGTCTGCAAATTGAGATTCTGATTTGGCTTTTATCCCAAGTCATATTACAAGACTCGTTAAAGGGTTGATTGTGACTTGTAGGATCGCTAGTACCAACAGGTGGCGCTATAGAGTTCAAGTCCTCTTTCTCTCTGGAGAGGCAATTTGCACAGTTCATATAACAAAGCAATCTGTTATTTATGTCAAGAGTATCATATTAAGCTCATCAAAAACTAGATAGTTAATCGTGGAAGATCTTCAAAGGACATTAAAGAGGCCACCCCATAAATAAATTACATTATAATCAATAGATCTTAGAATTATAATTTGGATATGTAAAAAAAAAAAAAAAAAATGTTCCTGAGCTGAGATCTTATAAATGTGTTCCTGTAACATACTGTTATTCGCAGCGTCCGACCATGCAGAGCTGCTCCAGTTTATGGTCAGCACATATCACATCTCTAGGCCAGGGGAGGAAGCATAAATCACTTATAATAAGTGAGTATACAGATGATGTAGCATGAGCTCACAGCTACTACTTTCTCAGGTAGCACATTTCCCTGCCTGTTTTATCACAGCAGCAAGTGTTTGTTTCATCAGCAGCGTTTCATAGAAAAACATACTTTAAATACCACTGAAGACCAGTTGAACAGACAATTCCCTGGTGGCTTCTCCACACCCACTGCCCTGTATTGACAGGTCTCTGAGCCCACATGTTTTCTGGCACATAACAGCTGATTTCATGTGCCCCTAACAGCTGTGGGTGGAATCATGATCCACCCACAGCGGTTAACGTGTAAAATGCTGCTGTTAATCTCCAACAGCGTCATTTAACATGGCCGCACCAGAAGCACGCACCTAATCTTGCCCATTGGCGCCCCTGTCACATGATCGTGGGGCGCCGATGGGATGGAATGACAACCCGGGGTCTGCAGGAGACCCATGTGGTTGTCATTGCCCATCTGCTATGAGCACCACCCAGATGAGCAATTCTGCTACACATAGCAGGGCTGAAGCCGGAAATGACAAACAGCAAAGCATTTGACAAAGTCTCTCATACAATCCTTATTGAAAAAATGGCTAAGTATGGAATGGACAAGGCAACTGTTAGGTGGATTCATAACTGGCTTAGTGATCGGACCCAAAGAGTGGTCGTAAATGGCTGCACATCCAGTTGGAAGAATGTCTCAAGTGGGGTACCACAGGGCTCTGTCCTGGGCCCTGTATTGTTCAACATCTTTATCAACGATTTAGATGAAGGAATTGAGGGTAAACTGATTAAATTTGCTGATGACACAAAGCTAGGAGGGATAGCTAATACTAGAGAAGAGAGAGAGAGGATTCAAAAAGATTTAAATAAACTGGAGAAGTGGGCAGCAACTAACAGAATGGTTTTTAACAGGGACAAATGCAAAGTACTACATCTGGGCAATAAAAATGAAAAAAGCATATATAGAATGGGAGGAATAGGGCTAAGTGACAGCACATGTGAAAAAGACTTGGGTATACTAATAGATCACAGACTGAATATGAGTCAACAGTGTGATGCAGCAGCAAAAAAGGCAAATGCAATTCTAGGATGTATTAACAGAAGCATACAGTCTAGATCACGTGAAGTCATTATTTCCCTCTACTCCTCTTTGGTCAGACCTCATCTGGAATATTCTGTCCAGTTTTGGGCACCACATTTTAAAAAAGACATCAACAAACGCAAGTTCAGAAAAGAGCGACCAGAATGGTGACCGGTCTGCAAACCCTGTCTTATGAGGAAAGGTTGCATGATTTGGGAATGTTTAGTTTGCAAAAGAGAAGACTGAGAGGAGACTTAATAGCTGTCTACAAATATCTAAAGGGCTGTCACATTTGTAGAAGGATCAACTTTATACTCATTTGCACAAGGAAAGACTAGGAGCAATGGGATGAAACTGAATGGGAGGAGACACAGATTAGATATTAGAAAAAACTTTTTGACAGTTAGAGTGATCAATGAGTGGAACAGGCTGCCACGAGAAGTGGTGAGTTAACCTTCAATGGAAGTCTTCAAACAGAGGCTGGACAGACATCTGACTGGGATGATTTAGCGAATCCTGCTTTGAGCAGGGGGTTGGACGAGATGGCCCAGGAGGTCCCTTCCAACTCTACGATTCTATGATTCTATGAAAAATCATACTGAAATTCAGAACAAATAGGGTACAAATATGGCAAATTCGACTTTGCCAATCTACTCATAATGACCTGGAGAATTATAATGGCAGGTCAGTTTTAGCATTTAGTGAACACTGTGAAAAACAAAAACAAAAAAAAACAACTGTGGAATTGCACTTTTTTTGCAATTTCACTGCACTTGGAATTTTTTCCCCGGTCTCCAGTACACCATATGGTAAAACCAATGGTGTTTCTTCAAAAGCACAACTTGCACACAAAAAAACAAGACCTCACATAGCCATATTGACAAAAAAAAAATAAATATGGCTCTGGGAAAAAGGAGCAAAAAAACGAAAACGTAAAATCCTAAGGCTGTGAAGGGGTTAAAGTATGATTTTCTCTGAAGCGCTGCAGCCTTTCAGAGTCAAATGTCCCTGGCTGAGATCATACAGCCAGTGCCTGATACATGGTGCCCACGGATAGGGCAGCATGTGCTCATTGACATGCTCACTTTAAGTGACTTATGCTTCCTCCTCTGGCCAGGAGCGATAGTATGTGACCGAATGGTGTCACTTTGGGGTACTTTGTCATATAGGCCACTCAATTGTCACTTCAAATGTGATACGCCTCGAGAAAAATTTGTTTTGTAAATTTTGTTGTTGAAATGAGAAATCGCTGGTCAACTTTTACCCTTATAACTTCCTAACAAAAAAAACTGTTTCCAAAATTGTGCTGATGTAAAGTAGACTTGTGGGAAATGTTATTTATTAACTATTTTGTGCGATATGACTCTGATTTAAGGGCATAAAATTTAAAAGTTTGAAAATTGCTACGTTTTCAAAATTTGTTTTTTTCATAAATAAACAGAAGTCATATGAAAGAAATTTTACCACTATCATTCAGTACAATATGTCACGAAAAAAATCAGAATCAGTGGGATATGTTGCAGTATTCCAGAATTATTACCACAAAGTGACAGTGGTCAGAATTGTAAAATTGGCTCGGTCACAAAGGGGTTAAGGATGGCTACTTGAGATCTATCTGATGATCCAATGATCAGCAGATAAACAAGGGAGGATCTCTGTGGGACCCATGTGCCTTTATTTTTCAAGGCAAGTTTTGTGAGTTAAATTAGCGGGTCTGCTAGTAGTTCTGTTTCCAAGTACCAAGTTATGTTCCAGAAGCGCGTTTTGACTTTAAAGGGCTAATTATGCAAATTGTCACTTCAGAGAGGAAGAGGACTAGAACTCTTTCTTATTCTCCGAAAGGAGAAACGATACTTCTTGGATATCGGTCAGACGCCTCTCTCACAGCCAAACCAGATCTCACACTTTGCACTGACGAGGGGCAGTACCCCGAAACACAGTGTCTGCAAATTGAGAGTCTGGCTTGGCTTTTATCCTAAGTCATGTAACAAGGCTCGTTAAGGGGTCAACATTGACTTCTAGGATTGCTACTTCCAGTAGGTGGCACTAGAGTTGTAGTCCTCTTCCTCTCTGAAGAGACAATTTGCATAATTAGCATATTTCCCAGAGGAGCATTGCGGCTTTAAGTCTCCTCACCTCGACATGCTTAGCATGTTATTCTCCGCAAGGAGAAATGATACTTCTTGGACTTTAAAGGGCAGAATGGTAATGGAACTTTCATGTGTGTTACTGTTCCATTCTCGAGAATTTGAGGATGGATGCCTCTACCCAGTCCAATAAAAAAGGAAAGTTATATTAAATATAATTTACTAGATGCTATCGCAGCGGGAGGGCGGTAATGTCACGATGGGGGCAGGCTTTGCAGCATTGAGAATCTCTCCCCCCATGTGCTCTCCTACCTACCCACTCTCTCTTTCCCCATGTGCTGACTTCTAACTGTGCTCTCTTCTTTGACTTATCTACCCCATGTGCTATCCCCCTTTTCTGCTGTCTCTTCTTCCTGTGATAAATCAGACCGCGCCATTTTTGTGCAGACAGATAGCAGCAATCATATTAAAACTGTGCATGCGCTCCTCCTGTGCAAAGATGGCAGCGGTCAGTGAATTAATTGGCTGGTCCCGGCGACATCGTGTTCGCGACGGTGTTCCGCTGGTGGTACCGCGCAAGAGGCTGCGTATGGCGTATACAGCGCGTGTGTGTGTGTGTGTGTGGTGCATACAGCATTTAGTGTGTGTGTGGTGCGACTGTTCTGCTGGTGGTACCGCGCAAGAGGCTGGTACCAACCAGCAGGTTCCATATTGAGACACCCATCACTTGGATGTCCCAATATGGCGGTCGGTGAACTTCCGCAGCTTGGAATTCTGGGATCCGGACAGAAGATTGTGAAGCCATTACAGGGTAAGTATATATTAGATGTGATGATGAACAATGATTGACAAAGCACCATGTCACAAGGGGAAAAGTGATAACCAAAAAGATTCACACATTTTATGACTAACTGGCACGAAACACGCGGGCACAAGGACTCAAACTTGTCACTCAAACACCCGCGATACTCCACGCATACCTGAACACCCTAGGCAAACATAAGTAACGAGTCCTCATCACTAGATTTGACTCATATCCAGCAAGTCAGGATGAACCGCAGAAGTCTTGAAAAAACAAAGGGACAGGACTAACTACTGAATACTAAGTAGTCTTTATGCTTCATGGCCTCAGTGACACTGTTGGAATCAGGGTCTCCGCTAATATTTTATACTGTCCTCAATTTGTGTAGAGGATTTCTCCTGAAGAAGGTACAACTTTCACTATAGCTTTAGGCCTCAGAAATTAGTGGTTTTCATATACACAAAAAAAACAAACAACTGGTGCAAGAGTCAGTGTTTTATCAGGGTATTGTCAGTGTCCGTTTTAACCATTGATGTTTCATCAGTGATTCTCACGTATGGATAAATTACAATCCTTTGCAATGTTAACGGGAACGTGTCAGCAGGATTGTGCACAACCACCCACAGACAATGTCAGGTAGGCGTCGTTATACTGATTAAATCATACCTGGGTGATGATATCGGTCTTGTTGTTGTTGTTCAAGCCTTAATTTTCAGTTTTAAGTTAATGATGCTGTGCTCCGGGGCGGCCTGTTTGAGTCTTTATGTGGGGCTCTGCTCAGGTATTCATCTGTATAGCTTCTGACAATTTCAGATGACTTTTTTTAATGAATTTACGTATGATGTCAAATAAAAATTAAATACACATTATACTTGCGATCATGCTGCAGCGCAGATATCTGCCTGCAGTAGGTGATTTTTTAATATTTTTTTTTCTATATATAATATTCATTATGTAAAATAGAGGGCAGGTCAGCGAGGGATCAGTAACCTGTCAGAAGCCATGCTGATGAATACCTAATCAGAGCACCACATGAAGCCCCCCACAGGCCGCCCCGGAGCACAGGCATATCATTAACTCAAAACTGAAAATAAAGATTAAACAACCACAAGACAGATATCACCCAGGTATCATTGTAGTCAGTAAAACGGCACCGACCTGACACTCTCTGTAGGTTACTGTGCATAATCCTGACAAGTTTCCTTTGTAATAATTTTATTTCTATAGCACCAACATATTCCACAGCACTTTATCCTTTAGTCACAGACAGAGCAGGGACTGCACCCGGGTGTCAAGTAATTTTCACAGACCCATAGACTTGTATGGGTGATTTTCATCTTTGACGCTGATAAAAGATGGACAAGTAATGTTTTTGTAGATATACATTCCACACAAAAAAAAAACAAAAAACACAAACATGTGAACAACCCCATTGACTATAATGAGTACAAATTCTAGCCGTGAAACCTTAGGTAGAACATGTATGTGAAAAAGCAGACGTATGAATGAGGGCTTGTTATGTAGTTTATATATAGAAGAAAAAAATCTAGAAATTCTGTGTGTCCTCAAGCTCCAAGAGTTGCGTGAGTGTGTTTGGGTCCCTGCTTATTCGGCAAGCTATAGAGTTTACCGAATGAGCTACAGCGGGAACCCAGATACATGTACACGCAGGCTGATCAGCTGTTCGCCACCGCAGGTGCATGTGTCATGGCTCCTAAATACTTTACCACCACATTATGTTTGTAAAAGCATGGGGCCATGACATCAGGCTATTTACTACACTCTGCAACAGACGACAACACAGGAGTCACAGTCAGTACATACCAGATCTTCAGCCTTGCTGTCCATTTCTGTAGGGAAAGGTTTTAGCTCTGTTGACCGCACTTAATCCAAGAAGCGTTAATGTTAGAAGCCGTATTGCGGGGGACCAGGTATGTAGTCCAATAAACAGAACCAAGAATCGACGTTAAAGTTGTGGTCTTGAGTTGTGCTGTCGGACTTCAGGGCCAATCAGTGTAAATGACACAGGGTTGAGCTACTTCACAGGTGCACGCTTTGACCCACTGCCTTTGTAGAAGGCAAGTTGCCAGATCTAATTTTAACACTGGCATATGAGGCTTGTAAATATAGGAGATGGGAAATACTGACCAATCTAAAATGGCCAAGGAAAGAAAAGTTTAAAACTATTTAGATAATTTACATATAAAATATTTACATATTTACCCACCATCATATACTTCCCACTGCCTTATTGAAACCAACCATGGTAGGTTCAGGACACACACAGTATCCGACACCAAAATGGCAAATTACTCTAAGTAGTATCATAAGAAGACCATTGTCACATTGTTTATACTTATTTTTATGCACAGAGGCTGCAAGAGCACAAAGGATAAAATGTGTCCATTCCCAAGATGCAGGGAAAAAGCAGATTGTGAAGTGCTGAATAATAATACTGCATTTACTCTTCAGTCAGGCAGTTTAATGTTTATAACTGTTCACATAACAGACGTCGATCTTACAAATTTTAGCTTATTTACCAGAAAAATAGAGTGCAGCATGCAGCACCACGTTTTTCCAGCTAGGAGCACCATGATGGAGCCCTGACAAACCCCATTGTGGTTACCACTGGTGGCCACAAATCCCCCATCCACCGCACCAAACAATCAGTCAGATGTTCTCCTACGGTGACAAAACAAAAAAAAGTTTAGATCTGATGCAAACCTGGCCTTATGTACCGATCGAGTACAATGATCTCCAGTCATGATGTGTTTTAAAGGGAATGTACATGCAGAAAATGGCCTATTGTAGAAATCGTATTTTTGTGGATTCCCAGAAAGAACAGTAAGAATACCAGCAGCAATAGTCTAGTTCAGACCCAGCTTGGTGCTGACGCATCTAATGAGCGTGTGTAAAGGTCATTGTGAAGAGAGGGGCAGCAGGTCAGCTGTGACATCAAACATAAGCACCTGATTAAACAAAAGATGATACACTGCCATTAAAGACTTCTATATGGAGTTTGTCTGAACAAACATAGGATCTCTATTCAGCAGTGAGAACCTGAAATGTATTTTTGGGAACTAAGTTTAAATTTACCTTGACAGAGCTTTTTATTCTCTACGCTGTAGCAACTTAAATGGGTATTCCATAATGTACATTAAAGGACATTGTACATTTATCGCATATCCAAGGGAGATCAGAGTGCCACAGCTCTCAACAGGTCCATAAGGCATACTACGGTCAATCAAAAATAGTTCAGAAATCCTATTAATTTTTATAGGCATTCCGACCACCTCTTCATTGATGGCACTATGCATCAAGCCCCCATTCTTTGGACAGATGTGGATCTCATTGGTTGGACCTGCATCCTGTGGATAGGCCATAAATGTATACAAGATCCTTTAAAGGGAACCCGTCACCTGTTTTGGCCACTATAAGATGCGGCCACCGCCTTTTAGGGCTTATCTACAGCATTCTATAATGCTGTAGATAAGCCCCCCAATCCACCCTTCAAGTGAAGAAAAATAAGTTTTATTATACTCACCCGGGGGTTGACGTCCGATGCAGGCCAGTCCAATGGGTGTCGCAGGTCCAGCGCCTCCCATCTTCTTGCAACGCAACCCTCCTGCTTGCTTCATCGCTCCCTGGCATCACGCTCCTGCGCAGGTGTACTTCTCTGCCCTGTTGAGGGCAGAGCAAAGTACTGCAGTGCACAGGCACTGGGCCTCTCTGACATTTCCCAGCGCCTGCGCACTGCAGAAGTATGCCTGCCCAGGAGCGCAATGCCGGGGAGCCATGAAGCAAGCAGGAGGGCGGCATCGCAAGAAGATGGGAGACGCGGGACCAAGACCTGCGACACCCACCCATCAGACCGGACCGCCCCCGGGTGAGTATAATAAAACTTATTTTTGCTATCTTTCAGGTCAGATCAGGGGCTTATCTACAGCATTATAGAACGCTGTAAGATGAGCCCTAAGGCTATGTGCACACGTAGCGGAACTCACGGAAGTTACAGCGAGAATTCCGGAATTCCATTCCGCGGGAAAAATCGCATTTTAAATTCCTGCGATTTTCTCGCGGAAAAACTAGCGATTTGCAAGCGTTTGTAGCTTGCAGAATGCTAGCGTTTTCCAAGCGATCTGTAGCATCGCTTGGAGAACTGATTGACAGGTTGGTCACACTCGTCAAATATAGTGTTTGACGAGTGTGACCAACTTTTTACTATTGAAGCTGCCTATGTGGCATCAATAGTAAAAGATATAGTTAAAAATAATAAAAAATATAAAAAAATGGTGTTATATTCACCTTCCAGCGTCCCGCGCAGCCTTCCCGGGCCTCAGCGATGCTTCCGTTCCCAGTAATGCCTTGCGAGACCTTTGATGTAGCGGTCTCGCGAGGAATAGGGACCGCTACATTATCGCGAGACCGCGATGTCATCAAAGGTCTCGCAAGGCATTACTGGGAACGGAAGCATCGCCGAGGCCCGGGAAGGCTGCGCGGGACACTGGAAGGTGAATATAACACCATTTTTTATTCTATTTTTTACAGGGATATGGTACCACAGCCCGGAAGACAGTCTCCTCTCCTCCACCCCCTGGGTACCATCCGCAAATGTTCTGCTTACTTTTCGCATGGTGGGCACAGCCACATGCAGGAAGTAAGCGGAACAATGCATTCCTATGTGTGTGGGATCGCCGCGATTCCGCAAAATAATGAGCATGCTGCGGATTTTTCTGCGATGCAATTCCGCCGTGGGAAAATCCGCAGCCTTAGCACAGCATTGCGGAATCCCATAGGATTGCATGGGATGCTTTTTTTTGCGTTTTCGCAATAAATTCGCGAGTTAAAAAATGCCGTGAAAACGCAAAAAGAAAAGCGACGTGTGAACGCAGCCTTAAAGGCTGTGGCCGCATCTTATAGCGGCCAAGACAGGTGACAGGTTCCCTTTAAGGCTAGCACATTGATGATACTTGTTTTCCCACTTCAGGAAATGTCAATCATTTTCCTTCATCTTACAAGTATCTACAGTGGGAGCATACAACCAAGCTAAAGATGAAATGTAATGACTTGAGCTTTCAAATGTATTGGAATCAGAGAACCCCATTTGTGCAGCTCAATTCAGTAGGTGCCACAGGGAAGAAGGGAGGGCTTTTTATTTTCTTCAAGGATAAGGGGTGAAACACAAAAAGTTTACCCAGAAAAATCCCTTTAAAATGTTGGAGCCATACTATGAGAAAGTGCTAAATAATGTAACAGACCACAACTTGTTTGCAAATAAAGTGCATTTTTATTAGGAAAAAGTATTAGTACATAAATCAATTGGATTAATCTCCTAAACTCACAGTTTACAAAGCATCACATATCACAGAATTAGGCAATTACTAAATGTGTACAATATTCAGAATAATGATGGCGCTGAAAAACGGAGGACTAGATTATACACAGAGTCAGTAAGTGGCCGGAATATACATGATATAGAGGAATTCCCATTATGCCACCAGCCCTTTACAAAAAAGCTACCAACCTATTTACGTGAACAATTATTTCCGAACAGGCAATTGTAAAATAAAGATTAAAAACTAGAAATGGTTTATATAAGGAGCTAATGAAATGAATGGACAAGTCACTGGAATGGATCTGAAAACATCAAAATTAAAATGCTTTTTTACGTCATGTTAAACACCACTTATTTTACTGCTGCAAAGAAAGGGACTTATCACAGAGGTCAAAGCCAGAGCTCATGACGAGGATTAACCTGTGTCACAGTGAATGTCAGCGAGGCCACTACTCCATTGTGTAATAGGTCAATGCACAATGATTTTTTTTTTTTTTTTAAGTGAAAAGTCTGTTGTATTACACATAGGAAAACTACTTCAGCATGCATTTAATGCCTCTAGTGCACATTCAGGAGTGAGTGCAGAACCATTTACATTAGGCCCAAGGCTATATGATGTGATGGCAACCATGAAACACTTGTGGTAAATAAGGCTTAGTGTGTATGTGACAGTTTGCTCCTTAAAGGGACTCTGTCACCCCATTTTTCAACCATCAGCTGCTGGAACCGCCATCAGGGGCTTATCTACAGCATTCTGTAATGCTGTAGATAAGCCCCCGATGTTACATGAAAGATAAGAAAAATGAGTTATATTATACTCACCCAGGGCCGGACCGGGTCCAGTCTTGGTCCGATGGGTGTTGCGGTCTGGTCCGGGGCCTCCCATCTTCTAACGGTGACATCCTCTTCCTTGCTTCCCTTCGTGGCTCCTGCGCACTCTGCTCTGTTGAGGGCAGAGCAAAGTACTGCAGTGCGCAGGCGCTGGACCAGGTCAGAGAGGTCCGACGCCTGCGCACTGCAGTACTTTACTCTGCCCTCAACAGGGCAGGTAAAGTACGCCTGCACCGCGACAGGAAGCAAAGAAGAGGACGTCATCGCTACAAGATGGGAGGCGCCGGACCAAACACCCATCAGACCAAGACCGGACCGACCCCCGGGTGAGTATAATCTAACTTGTTTTTCTTATCTCAGGTAACATCGGGGGCGTAGCTACAGCATTACAGAATGCTGTAGATAAGCCCCTGATGGCGGTTCCAGCAGCTGATAGTTGAAAAATGGAGCGACAGATTCCCTTTAAAGACGTTGGTTAAGATGCGTAACTTCTGTATTTGCATAAATGTACACTTCTGTGTTACGTAGCAAGGCACGATAACAAACAGTACACTTAGCCATTGATATCAGTGACACCAAGATCTGAGGAAATGGAAAAAAAAGAAAAAAAAAACAAACATTTTTGGCATGACAACTGTCTGACATGTAGACCTTAATTTAGTGTTAAAAGCAGCCTCATTGCTACTGTCATTTAATGCAGTAAACTGATATTATCTAGGAATGATCAGCCATGATTGGTTTAGTTTATTCAACGCTGGAAAAATCCTTCATTAAAAACAGGAACAACGTTGCATTCACAATTTACATTTATCTCATCGAACTCTAGAATAATATCTTCACATATAAAGAAAAAAAAAAAAAATTACAATATATGCACCTTTACAATTTGTCTTTTTTTATAGTAAGAAAGGCAGTGCTTAGAAAAAAGGTGCAAACCACTCAACTGAGCCAAGGAAATATCATACTGGTACAAACTGGTGACCTGTCAATTCCGGCACATCTGGTCTGCCCATTTCATATGAAATAAAGCATAAAAAGAATAAAGTTACTTTACACAATATCACATGTGCATTATAAAAAGAACACAATCCCCTTAGGTATTTAAAAATAAAAACCAAGGCACAAAAACAGATTAAACTCGTCACCAATAAAAGTTAAATTCGGTAGGACAGATTTATCAAGGAGTCTTTACTAGAAAACTGGCACAGAAGGGTGGTAAAAACCATTTCCGGTGCAGCCTCCGTATTTATGCATACCAGTTTAATAAGCCAAACATGGGTGAGACTTAAGATCAGTTCCATACATGTGCATGGGGTTATATTGTGGGATGTGCATTGATTGAACAAACCCCATTTAGATGCATGGAAAGTCACAGAAATTTCTGAATTAAATGTGAAACGTGAAAACACAGCCTTCTCTGGCTCCAATAACCAAGGTTTTAGCATAGGCTGACAGAGGCATAATTAGTAAATCTGCCCCACTTAAAAGGGTATTAGCTCAGATGTTTACAGCATATGCACAGGATTTACCATAAATGCCTGGTAATGTAGGTGGGACCGGCCGCCGAGATCCCGCATTATTGTGAAGGAAAGGTGACTGTATGCATGAGTCTTCCCATGATCTTCTGAAAATAGCTGACGAGACAAGTTCTTGAGAGTGGTGCACGTTCCAGAGGTGGAAGCCACATCTCTAATTCTTGTGGATATGCCATGACTGTCTAAGATGGAAATACCCTTTCAAAGTTATATTAGGTTTATATGCAATCTGGCATAAAAGGACAGAAATGTTAGACCCACTGCTTTGTCCATCATTGTGGCTCAACTTGAAGATCTAACAATGGATGTTACCAGAAGACAGTTGATAAGGTGAAGATACACCACTAGTCAATGTGCCGACATCCATACGAGGAAAGAAAGCGACTAGATTTCAGAAGAAGCTCGATTTTTCAACATTGCAATTTCAATATAAATATAGATGTACATTTTCCACTTAATATCCTAATGTTTCCTCTAGATCCATGGAATGTTGCTCAATATACACCAGTAAGCCTATATCTGGTATGATACATTACAGTTCACATTGCCAGAACAGCACGTAGTAGACAAGCTAGATGATAAACCTTATTGCTACACTAGAAGTAAGTGAAAGTGACCGTAGGGCTATACAGACATTGCACGCTTGGCTAAGCATTCATGAAACTTCAACAGTAGCTGGCCCCAGGCTATACGATAAGATCGAACTAACAAAATCCAACCTGTCTTGTCCATGCTTCCTAATGCAGCAAACATTAGGAGACTGAATTCCAACACAGACTAACATCCAATGCCTATGACAAGGCTAAACACTACTACACATGTATTTCTCTGTAATTGGATCCAGAGAGATGTATTTTTTAACTGCTAGCCAGGTTGGATCCGCAGAGGTAGCGGCAGAGGTAGCGGCAGAGGAAAGAAGCTAGTAACAGGCCTATGATCCAACAAAAGGCTCGGTGAAGTCAGGACACTCAAATACATTAAATAGTCATCAGAAATGCCGCACTTTTACCTAATGCGCAGAGCCACCTTAACAATGCCATTGTAAAAATGACTAATATTGGCATAAAACATAGGTGAAAAATAGCAAGAGAAAGCAGAAGATTGCAGACACGGTATTAATGCAAGCATTTAAAAGTGGGGACCTCAAGGCGATCCGAAGGGTGAAAATGACTAGTTATGTAAACAATGTCATATTAAGATCGCTATTAAAAGGTACTGGTATTTTTAATAAGTTACACTGAACCAAGTTCCACAGTAAATCAGTCAGGGAGGGCTCACAACCACATAATTATTCCTTAATATACAGTACTGTGAGATACACAAGATTAACACTGGGTGCAGTGACACTTGAGGTCTGCACTTGCAAAAGGACTGGAAAGAACAAAACACAAAAAAGGTTACAAAATATTGTTAGATCTACTCTATAGCAGCAATAAAGTGCCACGGCTCAAAATAAAGAAAAAATGATAATTTTTTTTCTTTAAAAAACAAAAAACAATCCAAAACGTTCTTTGTTAAGCAAAGTGTTGGTTATGAATGTACTGCTCTGCTCCATGCAGATCACGATCCTGCTTAAGTTTTGACCCTGTACATCGATTCTTTCAGAATGACAAGCTAACATATATGGCATAGAAAACAAAAACAGGTGTCAAGTTTGTCACCAAGGCAGTCAAGTACCTATACAAAGACTTCTGGTGCAAAGCTGAGCGACGAGGTGGGAGGCAGAAGAAATCCTCTGTGGAATCGTTATGTCAATGTTGTAGCCAGGATGATTATGAGAATTAGCACCAAGACGACTACACAGATGATAATGAAGATCATTTTCTGGAAAGATAAAACGTGAATGAATAAATATATGCACAAACAGAAATGGGAATATGGCTTCCAACAAGATACACTGAAAAAGGAATCTGTCAGCGGATTTGCCATTTAATCTGAGGACAGCATGAGCCAACACGCTCATTTCAGCCATGTGTCACTTAGTAGGCTGGGTGCTGTTTCAACCCAATGAATGTTTTATCAGCAGAAGATTATCACTACAGGACTAGCTGCCCACTTGCCTCCTGGTCCAACTCCGCCCCCAGCACTGATTAGCAGCTCACTGTCACAACGTACACAGAGCTGTGGTATAGGTGAGGTCACTTTATTACATCTAAAAACTCAGTAACCTAAGTGATACATCACTGGAGTCAGGGTCTCTTTACCTACATCATGCTGCTCTCAGATGAAGCAGCAAAAACCGTGTCACAGATTCCCTTTGCACAACTAACCATTTTTTTTTTTTTTTTTTTTTTAAACCTGCATTACTTTGTTATAAAAAAATAAATAACATTCTTGGTGTGACTTCCACAGGTGCAGCATGTCTATGGGAAATCCCTAACAAACTTGCATTTGAAAATCTGTAGCATGCCCTCAATTTCTACATATTTCATGTGGTTTTTTTTTTGGTGGTGGTGGGGGCAGAAAGAGGTGTTGATTTAAAAAAAGAAAAAAAAAACCTGCCACATACAGTGGCATGTAAAAGTTTGGATACCTCTGGTCAAAATTACTGTTACTGTGAACAGGTAAGCAAGTTGAAGATGAAATGATTTCTAAAAGGACTATCGTTAGAGATGACGCATTTACTTTGTATTTTAGACAAAATATATATACCCTATGCTTCGGATTATAAGATGCACTTTTTCCCCCTGAAATTTGGGGGAATAATGGGGGTGCGTCTTATAATGCGGATATACCTTACCGGCCGCGGTGGAGCAGGGTCCCAGGGTCGCTGCTGAAGGAGGCAAAAGTGCCGCGTTGTTGCAGGCTGGGATGAGGGGGTGCTCTGATGTGCGCCTCTGCGGGTGAAAATGGCCGCGGTGCTCTGTGGTGCAGGGGGGCTCCGCCGGCATTTTGTAAAAGCCCGGAGCCCTCGCATATCCATTTTCACCCACAGCGGTGCACATCAGAACACCCTCATCCCAGCCTGCAGAAATGTGCCACTCTGGCCTCCAGCAGCGACCCTGGGACCCCGCTTCACTGCACATTCCAAAGACATACTGAAAGGGAATTTAGATTGTGAGTCCCATCGGGGACAGTGAGTGATAATGGCTGTAAAGCGCTGCAGAATATGATAGCGCTATATAAGCAAAGCATAATAAATAATAACTTGAAAACGCTTTGCTATCTTCTTACAGCCTTCTCCTGCTTTGTGGGCCTCCACCATTTTCATTTCAGAGTGCCAGGCAGCTGCTTAGAACCCATGGCTGCTGTTTTTTGGCACAAGGTTAGAAAAGGCTGGATTTTTATAAAGTTGCAAAATTTGCATCACCTGGCCTTTCCTGACGATAAAAGTGAAAAAGTCAGAATCTTAACAGGCCAATTAAGGTCAGAGACCTTTTTCAAAGTTATCTAGCACAAATCTAATTTCCCTTTTTGTAATTTTGTATGACAGAATATATTTTGCCTAAAATACAAAGTACCGTATTTTTCCCTTTATAAAACGCACCTGATCATAAGACGCACCCCCAAATTTGGTGAAGAAGAGAAATTTTTTTTTTATGTTAAATGGATGTATGTCTTATAATGCCAGTGTCCGTCTTTCAAATCATATACATGTCCCTCATCTTGGTATCTATATAACCCCCACCCTGGCACATTGCCCCCTTGTGCAAACTGGGAGTCACGTGACCGCAGGTCCTATTGGTCACATGACGGAAGGTCCTAAAGCTACAATGAACTGCCTGAATGAGCAGCTGCTGCCGCGCGCCCTCGCAGGAGGAGGATGTCAGCACAGACACAGGAAGAGCCACAGGGATGCTGGAAGCAGGAGCCATCATCGGAAGGTGAATATAGTGACAAGGCGGGGAAGGGGGGGGGGGGGGGGGGGGGGAAGTGAAGGCTCATGTAACATGCACCGCTCCCCTGTCTACCAACTCGGCGAGGCTTCAGCACCGAGGTGATGGACAGTGGGTGCAGTGATTATTACATGAGTCTAATGAGCGGGAGCACGTGACCACCCGCTGTCTCTGCAGCCCACAGCCAGTTCACCCCCGCCCCCTGACACCATGCCAGAGCCACCCCCCTACTCTATAGCACAGCAGCACACAGATTCGGATTATAAGACGCACCCCCCACTTTCCCCCAAAATTTAGGGGAACAAAAGTGCGTCTTATAATCGGAAAAATACGGTAAATGTTAAATCTTTAATTTTAGGCCTTTTAGAGATCATTTTATCTACAACCCGCTTAACTGTTCAAAATAACAGTAATTTTGACCAGGGGTGTTAAAACTGTTACAAGCCACTTTTTTGTGCACAAGTGTACAGTAAGAATGAGCACAAAGGTTAATACATAAAGGGGTTTCAACAACTTTATTTTAAGAACTGTCTTGAGATCAGCATAAAATAGGAAATAAATATTAAGTACCACTCCTAATCCTTTTGCTGCCCCAGTTCCACTATTCTAGTGGTCTCCTTGGGACCGAAAGCGATGAAATGCCATCTACTATCTATCATCTGATCCTGCAGCCAATCAGTGGCCTCAGGAGGAAGGCAACTGGGAAAAAGTGACCTGCCATTCACCTCCAATGTTTCATGGAGCGGTGCAGAGGTCACTTTTCAATACAAGTCTAAGAGAGCCTTGTGCTTTGAGAGCTTGTGAACCCTCTTCTGACTTCCAGCCAGTCAGAAGCTACAGTGACAAGATGGCACCGTGGGTACGGAGCAGTGATGAAATACAGTAAAGACACTGGTGGGTGAGTATTGGCCGCAGGTCATGGACTTGCATTTAAAGCACCACTCCAGTAGTGGAAAACAAAAAACACCAGTAAAAGAACATTATGATTAATAATTAATAATCCTTTAAATGCTTTTTTTCTGACAAGAAAAGTAACCAACGGCTGTCCCAAATGAAATAACTAATCTAATATACTTACCGTTCAGCTTTTGCTTTGTTCCATTGGGCAACCTTGGCTTACCATCACTCTGGTATTCACATGGTGGTGCAATGACGTGTAATCTATTACAATGTCATACAACTGTAGTTGCTACTTACAGAACAGGGGTTGGAAGTCACATCAATGCTTCAGGAAATAAAAAGCAAAGTGGTGGTAATCCAAGGAGGCCCAATGTTGGGAAACACAGGTGGTGGCATACCCATTCATGATGCTGGATATTAAGGGAACATTTAAGTCATAAGCATGTTTGTGTGTACGTATGAATGTTTCTCTCTCTCTTTCCTTGGCTTTCTGTCGTGTGTGCATGATCTATCTACAGTGTGTATATATATATATATATATATATATATATATATATATACATACATACACATACACAGTGCCTACAAGTAGTATTCAACCCCCTGCAGATTTAGCAGGTTTACACATTCGGAATTAACTTGGCATTGTGACATTTGGACTGTAGATCAGCCTGGAAGTGTGAAATGCACTGCAGCAAAAAAGAATGTTATTTCTTTGTTTAATTTTTTTTTAAATTGTGAAAAGTTTATTCAGAGGGTCATTTATTATTCAACCCCTCAAACCACCAGAATTCTGTTTGGTTCCCCTAAAGTATTAAGAAGTATTTCAGGCACAAAGAACAATGA